>NC_072798.1:77179253-78379253 GCF_028583425.1 Eublepharis macularius | reverse complement strand
TTTAAATAAAATAAATAATAATTAATGAACAATGAAACTGAAGCTAAAGTTTCCAGTTCTAAGCTTTGAGAGGCTACCTGTCCAATTGCATAGAAGGGAAATATCCCACCTTGTGCTGTTTCTCCCATCTTTACAACTCCATTATTTTACAGCAGACAAGTGTAGTAGCAGATTGTAAAGAATATACAGAACTAAATGAAAAGAAACCATATATTAGATAGCAGTAACTGAAAATGCTTGACCTCAGGTCATTGGGAATATGAGGGCTTTATTTTAATCTCATCATTTAATCTCCTATTCATAGTGCAAGCCTAAACAGAGCCACACCCTTCTAGTTTCTTTGTAGTCAATGGGCTTAGAATAGTTTCTGTTTAGGAAGGCACTGTAACGTCAGTTAAATTGGCTCACTGGGGATTAATGCCGCCACTTTCAAAAGAGCACCCAGAACTTTACCAAAAAAACCCTCCCTAGATAATTGTCTCCAGTAACTCCCTACAACGGAAATAATGCTTGAACTTTGGAAATCATTCAGAAAATAATTTAAACAATATTTTAAGCATGGCCAGGAAGAGTGGAAGAGGTAACCCATGATTGTTTAGCTTACTAATAAGACAATCAGTTTTTCGTCACGGTGTATAAATTGCTGGCTGCACATTCCTCTTATTAAGGGGTTGTCTAATCATACACAGCAAAGTATGAGTTCCACAACTGAATGATAAAGCAACACAAATTCAGGTAAGAAAAAGAAGAGCAGAAAACCTCTGAAGTTATTAACTCAGAGACATTCAAGGTTTATTCAAGTATGTAGTCGAGTTTTCTGCACTTTGAATCACAATTTCTGAAATCTGTTTTGAAAGGCGCACAAATTCCAACTAATATTTTGAGGGTGACTCAGAATATATTTGGGTATTTGTATGCGATTCTATCTACAAAGATTCAAACCTGTAAGTCAGTCCTTGTCGTGCAAATTTTATATAACTCTCACTTTTAAAATGTGATGGTCTCAGAATCATGCAATAGTCATCACAGATTGGAACTTCAATCAACAAATCATTTAAACTAGTATAATTTCACTTAAATAATCTTTGCCACATTTCAGATGTTTACGCTATGGTAGTATACTAGACTCAGTATACTAGGAGACTTATGTGGCTTGAAAGAGGTCCTTTGAATGACAAAACTACACACTGCGCAGACTATAGTGATGAATTGCACAGAAGCCCAGATTGTGTGATGTGTTTCCACACTTTGTGCAGATGCTCGTGTAGAGAGCCCAGTTCCAAATGAGGGACTATCTGCATGATGGAGGCCACCCTGGAGTGCATCAATGAACTGGCATTTAAAGTCAGTGAAGTTGTAGTACATTGACCTTCCCAGCTTGTCATTCTAGGAGGCACTGAAATTCAGCAAAAAAACTTCTACTGGAAAGCCATGTGCTACAACATGTGTTCTGGATGAAGGAGCGTATACATGGGTCATTACCTTCCTCTGCCTTTTGCTAGTCATGCTACAGCATTATGGAGTGCTAAACCAGAAGCTGCCCAGCACCCAGCCAAGAACATAGAAACGCTGACCCTGGGCTCTCTTCCAGCTCTGTGTTTCTATGTTCTTGTCCAACCATCTGCACAATGCATGAAATTCACACTACCTCCTCACTCCCCCAGTGACCCCTGCTCAATGCCCAAAAGAAGGCAAAGAATCTTCCCTGGCCAATATGGCATGCAAGAAAATTCCTTCCTGACCCCAAAGTGGTGATCAGCATTTCTAGGCACATAAGAAAGGACCACAAGCATAGGTTCATCCCTTCCTCTCAGGATGTGCGTAAGTTCATACTGAGATGGCCATCTAGCCTCTGCTTAAAAACCTCCATAGATGGTTGACATGAAGGCTGAGACAGACAAAAAAGAGCCAGAGCCTACTGTGGCATCAACCCCAATGCATGATCAGGATCAGCCACCTCATACAAGGGACAGTCCCCAATATCTTCAAGACTGGGTAAGCAAGGGATGAAGGGTGCAGTGTATTGCAGTGTATCGGTCCTCTTAGCTTGGCATACTAAGGAACCTTTAATTGCTTATGACAAAGATTATTCTTAAAGACTTTATTCATTGTGGATGTCAATAGGATCCCAGATGAAATCCTACAGCTACCTCAAAAATCTATTTATTTATTTATTTGCATCATTTATTTATTTATTTACGTCATTTATAGTCCGCCTTTCTCACTGAGACTCAAGGCAGATTACACAGTATGAGGTTAATACAATCAGTATCAAGTAAGTACATTTCACTACAATACCATAAGGTAAACATATACAAGTTTAAAGACATAGCATTAGCAAGGATCCAAGACATAGGCTGCTTCCACACACATTGGATAATCCTCTTTCAATACTCTTTAGTGAACATTTGGAACTGCTTTTCCATGTGTGGAACAAAAAATCCACTTCCAAAGGATTGCTAAAGTGCATTGAAAGTGCATTATTCAACATGTGTGGAAATGGCCATAGTAGAGATACTGAAGCAAAACATAATCAATTCTAGGACTGACATTAGACAGCATGGAGCGCTGGTTGTACATAGGAGTACATATTTAAAGCAGCAGATAATATATGAGACAAAAATGGTGATAAAGTCTATGATACCCAACTTGTTAGTGAAGCACCTGAGACCCCATCCCTACAGTGCAGCCCTCCCATTTGAGTAAAAAGCCTTTTTGAATAGTTTGGTTTTGCATTTATTGAGAAGAAAACAGCACAATTTTGACACATTCCTGGTTCCACCCAAAATATTTTTGGGGATGAGTAGTACTACTAGGGAGGTTTTTCTACACACTAAATCAGACTCTAACAAGCAAAATGTTCCACCCTGTAGAATGTGCTGTTTGATACTGTCCTACAGAGTCAAATTCTGATATCTCAAACCCAGAAAGTTATGTCAGCTATTTGCCTGCTCTTTCCATCTAAGCATATTTGCATTAGATAAAGCTACCTCACACACCTCCTGTAATTCCTCAAGTGAGTTTTAAAGATTAATGTTTTGGAAATGAATTACATACCGTTCAAAAGAGACAGGAGGACCTATTAACAAACAAGCTTCTTAACCCAAAGTTGTCCAGCCATGGCTTAAATGGGAAAAGGGAATCGTTTTTTAATTTCCCATGGAAATGATGGCCTTTGTAAAAAGACCCGGTACTACGTATTCTGCTGACTCCCACAAATCATGATTCCTCAAGTACCAGACCCCTGTACAAGTAACAAAATTCTCAAAACAGGCCCACAACGACTAATAATGAAAGTTCTGCAAACAAAGGAAAACCTCCAGGTTCACAGGAAAAATCTAAATTTATAAAAAGAAAAGCAATTTTGATGTAAGAAAACCCCCTCCAACAACTGACCAATAACATTTGTAGTTCCTTGTGCACAATCTATAGGTATGCAGATGAAAAATGGGCCAGAAGAAAATAATTGTTCACATGACTGGGTTCTCACATGAGCAGGTTGGCATTAGAAGTGGAAAATCACAGAAGACTACAGTACTAGAGATGGGCACGATCCGAATTACGATCCAAAAAACCCCACGATAATGGTGATCATGCGATCGTGACTCAGCGGATCATGATCAGCCACGGCCAACAATCCAGCGATCGGGAGGGGGGCTGGATCAGGGCTGGATCGTGCTCGGATCGGGAAGCCAGACATTCAGGCGCCAGTAATCTATTCCCAGGGCAACGGAGCCAGGGGAATGCCTGAGCTGTGTTTCCCCTCCTTCTGTTGCCCAGGAAACCCGAATAGAAGCCCAGCTTTCCTTGATCAGCAGGGCTTCCTTCCAACCACGGAGCAGCAAAGCAGTCACCAGTTGGGAGAAGACACCCAGGGGAGGGAAGGGGAAGGGGGTGTTCTGTAGCCATGGGCACTCCAATTTCATCCCTGCAAACCCTGATAGGCAGCTCTGATGGCCAAACACAGAAGGCCAAACACAAACACAGATGCCGCCGGCATCACCCACTGTTCTTTTCTCACCAGCGCGCTCCCTTTTGGCCTGGCGGGCGGGCACATGGGGGTGCTGCCGGCGAGCAGCCAGACCCCCTGCCCCCTGAGGGGAGGCAGCTCGTCGCCGTCTCCCCGTGGCCGGTGGCCACCGCCAACACTCACCTTCCCACATAGCTGGGAATAGCAGCGCACCCCACTTTGGCCTCCACGATCCACGATCCACAGATCAGGAACAGGAGATGATCAGTGTGGATCGTTTAGTCAGGATTGTCACTGGCACCGATCCACGATCAGCTGGATCGGCAATTTTTTTGGGATTGTGCCCATCTCTATACAGTACAGCTTCTATGAGAAAGGATTTCCAGTTCTGACTTGTATGCACATAAAGAAGTTGATCTCAAATTTTCCATGAGTTCCATCCTCTGTTGTTACATAATAATGACAACCAAGCTTCTTTTCTCAGCCAAATCATTACCCATGCATATACGATCCCTGTCTTTATGACCCATAAGCCAATTAATGTTTAGAGCTTCCTCTAATGTTTAGAGTTTATCAATATGGGTTGGCCTTTGCTCTAAAAAATTTGAACCAATCAAAAAAATTACAAATGGCAATGAGAATGCAGCAGGAAAGTAAAAAATATTTAAAACTAACCTCTTCTAATTGACAGGCTTTGATGACACTCTTGTATCGGAATTCATCGTAGGAAACCCCAAATATGATGTTTTCTTTAATTGTTCCAGGCATAATCCAGGATACTTGAGGACAAAAGGAAATCCTTCCACTGTGCTTAATTTTACCTTCCAAAGGCTCCAGTTCTCCCATGATCAACATCAGCAGAGAAGTCTGTTCATTCAATGAGTAAAATTAATTAACATTATCTGTACAATGCCTGCAACAGGCCTATCGGCCATGATTATTCTCTGATTCCTATTACATTCAATGAACATGGCTGAACCAAAGTTAAGCACTTTTAAGTCTAATAAACAGATATAAGAAGGTATTCAGAAATCTCCATTGGAATCAGTGAGCCTTAAAATTGCTTCTCAGACTGGAACGCAGGCCCAGTAAATGTTCACAGCACAGAACTGCAAAGGACGGATATCACCTAATACTTTGTATTCCTAATTGTGACACAATTTATACAATCTTTTACCTATTAAATAGGCATTAGGTACTGGATTTAAAGTACATCACTGGGTTTAAAATAATATTCCTCTACCATCTCATATTAACCCCCAAATCATTTCATAATAGCAGGAACTGTAACCAACCTAGAACTCTTCATACTTCATCAGCCCTTCTTATTACACCAGAATAATACCACAAGTATCTATCAACATCAGTTCTGGAGTAGCAAAATCTTCCCAAAACTATCAGGTAAGCTGCACCTTATGTTTGCTGTAATGGGATCCCCCTAAAATAGGTGGCTGTTATCCTATAACGATAAATGTGCCTAAGAGAAATAGTTAGGAGGGGACCAGATGAGGTTTGCCAATATCAGGACTAATTTACCCCTTAATCAGAAATATAAATAAGATCCCTTTAGAGTATTTTGGAACTTAGGAGCTTTATTTTCTATATACCTGCAGTATAATATGGAACGAGAAAATATAAAAGATTTAAAACAAATGTCATAAGCTCCTGATGTCGTATGAAAAAATAATATCAACAAATGAGAAAATGTAAAAGATTTTTAAAAGTGCCATGAACTCCTATCAATCAGTTTGACAGCAGAAACTGATAGGGCACAGTAGCACATTCCTACCGATACAGGTCAAAATTCGTAATGATGAAACACAAAGCATGAGAAGCCTTTGCTAGTTGATGCTAGACCCAGCCCAGATACTGGCTTATTCATAATGTGTCTTATGTGAAACTCTTGACACCTAGAAGGCCTAGTTAGACACTGGAGGTAAATGAATTATAACCACAGAGCTATGACTATCTGTGCGTCTGACAAAGAGAACTGTGGTTCTTGAAAGCTTATGCTTCAATAAAGTTGGTTAGTCTTAAAGGTGCTACTAGACTTTTTACTATTTTGCAACTACAGACTAACATGGCTAACTCCTCTGGATGTGTAGCCTTGAAAACTGTAATTTATTTGGGTATTTGTTTAATCAATCTTATTAACAACTTGGTTAGATCTGATATTTCCCTCTGTAAACCTTTGGACAAAAGCAGGGCCAGTAATTCATGCTTGGCCTTTCGGAAAGCTACTGATTGAAACTTCTGTTCTCCCTCACCATAATTTCAAAATTAATCAGTAACTAGCAAGTAACTGTATGGCATTTATTGGTCATTGAAAAGTTGAGTAATATCAGGAAGTATCATACAGGTTGTCAACTCAAAAGTACTGTAAATCAGCTTCTCACTACGTCCTTTTTCAATGCCGAGAAGGCCTTGAGAGATAGTAATACATTTATATAAATATCTTTCATTTGCTGCTTCCCAAGAAAGATACTATCAGGGACTCTAGTGATACAGCTGGGAATGTTTGGAGCAGAGGTTGAGCCCTAGACTGATGAGCTAACTAGAAGTCTGTGTCTTTAAGACTCCACGGGTATATAGAATGTCTACATTTACATTTTGGTCAAGCAAAAGGCTTTTTGGTTGCTACATTCCCAAACCTGGTTCTAGGAAAAATCAGGGCTCATTTCGAGAGGGAACGTGCAAGAACGCAGTCACATGTCAGGTGGCCCCACCCACCTGACTCTCGGCCATTTTGGGCCCATTTCAGCCTGGATTAGGGCTGAAACAGCCCAGATCGGGCCTCTGACAGGTGGTGGATCACTCTCCCGTTCAGCAGCAGCCCGATCCTGACCATTTTGGGCCCCTTTTTGGCCAGTTTCAGCCCCTTTTTGCCATTTTGGGCCCTATTTCGGCCCTGAATAGCCAGGATTGGGTCCAAAACAGCCAGGATAGGTGATGTCAGGGGGCATGGCATATGCAAATCAGTTATGCTAATGACACACTTCCAATGATGGCAAGGGGCGTGGCATATGCTGATGAGTTATGCTAATGAGTTCCTCCAGCTCTTTTTCCACGAAATGACCCCTGGGAAAAATATACCTGTGGCCTTGTCATGAGCAACTATTACTGAAATCTCAGATTCTGTTGAAAGAAGGGCCACATTTTGGCTTGGTGGGTTCCATAAATGGAGTTTGCCCCCCTCTGCACGACAATCATGGTCCTTCTGAGCACAACTCAAAGGGCTCCTGGGCCTTTCCCCTTTATGATGGAGCAAAAACCTTCTTTTCAACATCAAGTGGAAACAGCACAGCGGCTTGCAGGCATAGCCTCCGTATGAAAGCTCTGTCCACAGTCATTTGGAGAGGGGAGCTAAGCTCTGCTTTCAGAATGGAGGAGATAAGTTTAATTCCTCCTTCCCACTTTCAACACTTTAATTGGCGTTTTTCTTTTGTTGTTAGTTCACACAGCTGAGCGATGGTGTCTTTTAACTGCAGTTCAGCTCTGAAGAGGGAAAGATGGGATTACCCAGTGTGTGTGGGGTTGTGGTAGTGTCAGGATTGTTGTTGCCTTGGCATTTCTGCATCAACACAACCAATTACAAATGGGGTCATGGGGGTGGGGGGGCAAGGACAGCAGCCACCATTCCCCTCACCACCATCTGATTTTTACTCTTCCACAGTGAGAGTTCTATTCCCGTTTCGCACCTCTGTGTGGAATGCCCCTTGTTTCACAGTGAAAAACACTAAACTTATTTAAATAGTAGGGTCCACAAAATGATTTTTGTGAACAGCAATTTATATACCTTCTGGCCTTCAAGAACGGAAAATGCCATTTCCTAAAAAACATGGAATCTTTAAAGGCATTAAAAATGGGCTGTTCGGAGAAGCTGAACTCATCCCGGGTCTTGAGGATGAATCGAACAACAATTTTCTGCCACATTTGTAAGCCAGCCCAGAATTCAAGCTTGGCAACTTTTCAAAACAATGCTTATCTCTAACATAAAAAACTTCAGAACACTTACTCCCTTGGTGAGATACTTCTCCAAGAATCAGTATGTATTGTAAATATTTTTATCTGGGGCTCTTCCTGTATTTTAAAAACCCAGTTCTTGTTACAAATGAAATTTTTATTATTTCCATATGCCATTTAGTAAGGAGCTGAATTAATATTCTGAATCTTAGGAGAAATCTCATATATATGAAAAGGAATATAGAGCAGCGAGCCAAAAATCTCACCTGTTAATAGCTGTTACAAATGACAGTAGCTCTTAAACAGAGAATAAAATCAGAAACTTCTACATTTTTTTTTAAATTGTGAAAAGTTTTTGCTAGTTCCTCAGAAATGAAGTGGGGCTGCACATATGTTGTGAAGGCACTATCATTTGTTTAATGTTGGGAATATGAAATTTGTATTAGCAACAGTCAGGGCTTTTCTTCAGGGAAAAGAGGTAGTGGAACTCAGAGCAGAACCACAAGTGACAAAAGGCACAGATTGGACACTTGTCTGCTTCCCTCAAGTTTTGATGGGAAATGTAGGCAACTTGGCGGAATGTTGGACAAGTGACAGTTGAAAAGTCCATTGGACAGCAGTCAGAGAGCGAAGCTGCGAGACCAGGATGCCTACATTTCCCATCAAAACTTGAGGGAAGCAGACAAGTGTCCAATCTGTGCCTTTTGTCACTTGTGGTTCTGCTCTCAGTGGGTTGCCCTCGGAGAAAATGGTCACATGGCTGGTGGCCCCGCCCCCTGATCTCCAGACAGAGGGGAGTTTAGATTGCCCTCTGCGCCGCCAAGCAGCATGGAGGACAATCTAAACGCCCCTCTGTCGGGAGATCAGGGAACGGGGCCACCAGCCATGTGACCATTTTCAAGAGGTTCCGGAACTCCGTTTCACTGCATTCCAGCTGAAAAAAAGCCCTGGCAACAGTTCAGTGGTAGAGCATATGCTTTGCATGTCGAAGATCCCTGACTTCTCTATTTCCAAGATCTTGGGCAGAAAAGGTGGGAAATCCCTCTGTTTAAAACTCTAGATAACAACAGTCAGAACAGACAGTATTGGACTAGACAGTCAAATGGGCTCAGGTTGTATAAGACAAATTCATATAGTCATACATAAAGAGTTGAAACGGATGGGAACCCAGCTGGCATTTTCACATGGAATGTATAGAGAAGCTTGTCAAGTGGTGAAGGGTGGGGGGAGAATGCATCTGCCAAGCTAGCTATGCAGATCTCTGAACAATGCCTTTAAGAATTACTGACATTTTTTCTTTTCCAATTTCTCTGTCTACCTCAACCCATCATTTTAACCTGTGAATTCTGTTTCGCATACACACAAAATACCACACCCAATTGCTTTACTATCAGAAATATATCTATGGCTGGAGCTAGATACATCTCTTCCGTGACCTTACCACCTCTAGCAATACAAAGCACATGACATGAGGATGGGCTGTATCCATGTATTATTGGATATTATTGGATTGTTACCGTATAGCTATCATTTTGCAATTGAGAAGAGTCCAGAAGCATCTTTAAGACTAACCAACTTCACTGTAGCATAAGCTTTCGAGAATCACAGTTCTTTCGTCAGATGCATGACGAAGAGAACTGTGATTCGTTTCGTCAGATGCATCTGACAAAGAGAACTATGATTCTCGAAAGCTTCTGCTACAGTAAAGTTGGTTAGTCTTAAAGGTGCTACTGGACTCTTTTCTATTTTGCTACTACAGACTAACACGGCTAACTCCTCTGGATCTGTTTTGCAATTGGATTGTCTTGTCCACACAGAAAAGCCAGTTGAAAATGACTGGTATAGAATAAGTGTAATGCAATATCCAATGAGCCAGGAATGCAGTCATGGCCACTTGTGAGTTTTCCCATGGTAGCTGTGTTATGAGTTTCTCCACTTCTGCTCCACTTCAGAGGCTGCCACTCGGAAAGGCACGATAACTACCAATGCAATGATGTTATATCACCATGGTTTGAATTGCTGGACATAGTGGGAGAGAGGCAGATAGCACATAAGGCTGCTCCTGTCTCCTGTGGTATCTAAGTGTGACCTATCTTTCTGAAGGTAAAAAGAACATCAGCGACTACGTTAATAGTGCTGCATGATAGTATTTTATATATTAGCAATCTAGCATCTATTTTACTACCTTGCCTGCTCCAGTAGAACCAGCAACAGCTAATAGCTCTCCTTTTTCAATTTTGAAGTTGATATCTTTAAGGACGGGAGTAAAATGAAGCGGGAAGTTACTGAAGAAGAGACCATCATCACCGCTGGATACATTTCCATTATGGTTTTCCTGTTTTGCTTTCACAAAGAGCTCTCCAGTTCCCTACAAAACAACACACTTCCCCAATTAAAAAGCAACAATAAGTAGACCTACTACATATACATTATTATGAAATGCCAAAGATCATATTGAAAAAAGCAACATTTGTTTCCATATACATGTATACATATTATTAACACATTAAACGTAAGTGTTGCTACTTTTTATTTTTATTATTGCTTTTGTTTTGATGCTAATATTTTGAGATGGATTTCTAGTTTACAATTACTGTATGTTCACCAAGAGATGTTTTTGTGCTCCTCTTAAAAACATTTCTCAGTTGGATAAAGTGCAACTAGATAAAATGAGTTTCTGTGTATTACGGGGTAGAATATATTGTACACTGTATTTTTGAACTATATAGTTGAATAACTGAACTCCAATTTAATGATTAATTTATACATTATGTGAAAAAAACATATTGATAGAGAGTATTTGATCAATTTATGAGTTTTATTTTTGAACAGTGTAATGTTTACAAGGGTAAGATTTTTAATGTTATTTAAGCTGCTGAGTTTAAGGGGATTATTTTGCATAGAATAGTATTCAGTTAGTTCTGTATTAAGATATTTTGAAATGTTGTAATGCTCCATTTGAATATTTGCATGGAAACTTGATAAAGAAGACAAGCTGTCGGCAGAGTCATACAACGACACAAGTAAATGTTGTTCGGTACAAGCAACAAGCACATTTCGAAAAGTGACAATTTAGATTTAATATACTTTTGGAGTATTAGCAGGGATACATGGGATGTTGCTTACTATAGTTTACCCTATGAAAAGGGTTCTTTTACCTGAAACACATGCATTAATAGATCACACATAATAAAAACTTTTTTTCTGTAATACTCTGCATTACTGCTATATAGTCACTAACTATATAGTCAAACTGACTCAATGGGGATTGTATTGTAGCAATAAAATTAAAACATGGAATTCATCATTGCTTCCATTTCCTATGGGATAACATGCTTTCGTCTACCAGACATTATTTGTTTCCTGCTATCGAAAACAGTTTCCGCTATAAAGAGAATCCTACTGACCCATAGATGGTTTAGAATCGACTATGTTAATGTGGGTTTAAAGGCTATTTAAACATTCAATGTTGCAAAAGGGGGGAGGGGTAAATTCTCCTTTACACCTATTTCGTTTCCTGCAGGACATGGATGCTGATCTATTACTAGGAATTAGGATTGCCGACAACCAGCAATCCACACTTCCCACTGTCAGCCGGAGGGAGAGAAGTGGAGATGCCTGATACAGGCATCTGACGAAGAGAACTTGATTCTCGAAAGCTTATGCTAAAATAAAATTGGTTAGTCTTAAAGGTGCTACTGGACTCTTTTTGATTTTGCCATTCAAGTGTGACTCATCACTTCTGCTTGGCCCATAGTCTCCGTCTGGGGGACTGGATAAGAGAATTATTTAAGTAAACTCCACCAGGTTTGCTGGGAACCTACTCCTGACTGTCCACTAAAGACTCCCTCAAATTTCAGAAGACTTGGAGCCCGGGGTCCAATTCTATGGGCCTCCAAACAAGCTGCCCCCATCAACTTTTCATTGTTTTTTCAATGGAAAACATATTTCCAAGGCTTTTAAACACTGTAGCTTGCCCCCCCCCGGTCTTGGGATTCTCTGATTCAATATTAAACATCCCTTACAAGCTTAACGAACAGAACCAAAGTGCAGCAAGAGAACCACTGTCAAACCAGAGAATCCCAATGTCAAACCACAGACTCCTAAGCAAGGTGAAGGGACAAGCTGCGGAGTTTAAAAGGTGGCCAGTAGCAGAGGCTTGAAGGGCTCTTTTGAAGACTGGTCAGGGGTGGAGGGGCGGGATGGGGTTCCACTCTGCCTGCTTCCTCCTCCCCCACCACAGCCTCATACCACTCTTCTACTGAGGTGCAGAGCTCGGCTTGGCTCTGTTCACACCACATCCCGTTCGCTCACTGCCTGTGGCTGCCTGCAATGGCTCCTTGTGGCTGCTTGCTACAGCCAAATAATCCATCCCAATAGAGTCCTGAGGGCCAGATTGGATCGGGGGTTCTTCTATGTGAACTGGCAAAGCCACAGTATGCCAGATTGGCATAAATCCAGCC
The DNA here is from genome assembly GCF_028583425.1 of Eublepharis macularius. Lineage (NCBI taxonomy): Eukaryota > Metazoa > Chordata > Lepidosauria > Squamata > Eublepharidae > Eublepharis > Eublepharis macularius. The sequence goes on along the minus strand of NC_072798.1, from coordinate 78,366,857 downwards.
ATTTTGTCGGTTCACTAATCCAGATTGCACACCTCTAATGACTTCTAAATATTGTTGCCATATTCTGTAGTGTTGCAAGGGAGGAGAATGGAGGAAAATTAGAATAAGTTGGCTCTGCCTGTGTTTAAATCTGGCTCTACCTACCACTGATTGGTTGTCCTCTGCCCCAGCAGCCCCAGAAGGTACGAGCCACCAGCCCCAGTAGGTACAAACCACAAAAACAACTAGAAAATCCTGAAAAATCCCATTAGCATCTTGAGAGTCTTTAGAATAGCCACAACTAGGGGTGTGTAATTCAGGTTTCCAATTCTGGTAAAATACATGAATCAGACCTGATCTGGAAAATTCCTGAATAGGACCCAATCATCCTGCCCATCAAATGGTCATGGAGGCCATTTGAGGGGCAGGAAGGGTCGGAGGAGGCCGTTCTGGCCTTCCCCACCACCTTGCGAGCCTCTGAGGGCCCGGAGGCGGCAGCAGCAGCGGAGGAAGCGGCTCTTGCCTTCCCCACCTGGCCAGGTCAGTGGGGTGGAGAGGACGGGGGGACTAAGTGGGGGAGTAATGGGGTAGGGGTCACTTTGGAATGCTCTGAATCTTTACGGAGCATTCCGAAGTGATTCAAATACCTGAATCCGAAGCAGCTTGCCACTTCGAGTTTTGGGTATTTCCGAATTTTTTTCCTGCTTCGAGTAAACCTGAAGTGGGAAACCCAAATATTTTGGGGGTGCACACCCCTAGGCACAACCTCTTTTCTCCTTTCTGTACTTTTACCATAGGTAACTTCTTGCCTTCATCTTTGTATTGTGTATTAGGTTGCCATTATCCTTACCTTGAATGGCTGTGAGAGACAAAAGGATTCAGCATGTGAATCTTCATCTAGCTTTAAAATAAGCAATTAGAAAAGTTTTATCTATTGAACTGAGGTTTGTAATGGAGCTCTGCAGAAGAAGAATTTGGCAATTTCTGTAGGTCTAACTACAGGAAACTGTCCAAGTGTACAACCAGGAACAAATTAAAATCAAACCAAATTACACTATTACCTCATCCCAGAAGGCTGTCACATTCTCCAGTTCAAGCCCTGTAGTTGTTAAATTATATTCCAGTGTTTTATATTCTTCTTTTTGCAAGAAATCCTGTGAATTCAATTACAATAGGTTTTATACACACAAATATAACACAGCAAGCTGAACTCTGGGCATGAAACAACTTTAATGCTCTTAAAAAGTTGGCCCAAATTAATGTCAGGCATTTTAAGGTAAAGAAATTTTTAATGGATGTCAGTGAAAGTGCATCTTGAAAACTAGCCTTCTCTCTGATACAGTAAATGCTGCCATTTTCCTGTGGGAGCAATTTCTCAGATGAAGGCTTCCTATATGACAGCGAGGTGGCAAAGTAATCGCATGAGGACATCAACTATCTTATACCAGTACATATGAATCAGCCCTAACACAGCCTCTCTCAATTTTCCTTCACACGAGATTATTAAAAACCACCATCCAAAAATTTAAGCTTCTGAACCTAAGTCTAACTGCATGGAACCTGATATCAATAGAAATGTACAGAAGTTAACAAGGTACAGTGATTTTACTGCCAGAGATGGGCACGAAATGGGAAAAAAGAAATGAGAGTTTCATGTTTTGTTGCATTTCATGAATCACGAACTTTCACGAAATTGTCCCATTTCACGAAATGATTTGTTAGTTTCGTGATTCGTCGGAACCCAGGGCACTTCAATGGCCCCCTTCATACCCAGAGATGCCAAACTCGCAGGGAGACTTCAGCAGGCTCTTGTCCACCCACTCTCACCCAACAAGCCAGCAAGAACAAATGCTCTAAATAAGAATATAAGCAAAAATTTTAAAAAGGTAGGTCTCAGTCAAGCTAGGCCCCAGAGCCAGGCAATGCCCTGAGACTGGGGTTGGGTGGGATGGAGGAAAGAAGGCACCCTCACCCAATGGCCTTCCAAGCAAGGACAAGAGCTGAAAATAAGAAAGAGGCTTTTCAGTCTCTTTTAAAACAGCAGCAAATTCAGCCAAAAGCTCCCAATTCCACTCTCTCATTCCAAATCCCAGCAACAGGTCCTCCCTCTCCCTCTGTCTACTGGAACTGAAAAGCACGAAGCAGAGAGCTGTGCCTTATATACGAAATGGTCACATAGAGCAGAACAGGACACCCAAAAAGTCATGAATTTTGTGAAAACTGTGGCCCCACAAAACGTGTTTCATGAAACACGAATTGGCCCAATTCTCATGAAATTAGATTCGTATTTCAATTTGTGCCCATGTTTATTTACTACCTCTGAATCCAAGTTGTTTGCATGGAAGCTTCCGTATGTCAAACTTTAGCCCTATATATTAAGCTTACGTAAAAGTTTCAGGCTAGAAAATTCATCCTTGAATGTTCCACATTACAGAAACATTGATGGAGAGAAGCATAAATCAAACTATTCCCCTATGCTTACGATGGTACAACGTCATGAAGATTGCGCTGCCTGTTTCCCTGCACACTTTATGGGATGTTTACATTTTTTCAGCAAATTACCTTAAGCAGATATGTTTGGGGTAATAAATGCTTAAAACTTGATAGTCAGCAATTAAATGTTTCAGATCTGGTATACTGACGTAGCAACATTGCAAAGTCATTATGACAAATCACAGACTTACACATTCATCACTCACTTCCTTATACCACATTATCTCGAAACAATAATTACTTGAATAGTAATGCAACATTCCAGTTTAGGGCCACGTTTACTTACATGTTTGTAATTGTTGTTATGGTGTAATTCATACTGAAATAGTAAGCTTCCAGGTGACCATAGTAGACTTGCAGGGCAAACCTATGCAGAGTTACTCTTGTTGAAGTCTCTGAAATCACTGGAATTAGACTGTAGTAGTTCTGCATAAGACTGCATGCAAGTGTATGGGCAGAGCAATCCTAAGCCAGTCTAAGCCCATTGATTTCAATGGGTTTGGCCTGGAGAAACTCTGTTTAGAATTGCACTAGAATCAGGGCTTTTTTTCAGCTGGAACGCAGTGGAACGGAGTTCCGGAACCTCTTGAAAATGGTCACATGGCTGGTGGCCCCGCCCCCTGATCTCCAGACAGAGGAGAGTTTAGATTGCCCTCTGCACTGTGCAGAGGGCAATCTAAACTCCCCTCTGTCTGGAGATCAGGGGGCGTGGCCACCAGCCATGTGACCATTTTCTCCGAGGGCAACCCACTGAGTTCCACCACCTCTTTTCCCAGAAAAAAACCCTGACTAGAATTATGTTTGCCAAGGTACTACTGGGCATTGCCCTATTTTCTGTCAGTAAAATAAAATTACAGCTGAATAAGATAAAATAAATCTTCAATATTTAACCAACTTAGAGAACTCTACATTCTGAAACCACATTATACATTTTTAGTCACAAATGCCAAGATTCGCTTTTTCTTTTTGCACCCCAGAGCAGCAATTTATACAAACCCAGTCTTTGAACACACACACAAGAACTTTTTCTAACAAAAAAGGAAAGAATGAAAGAAAAAGGGACAGGAAAAAGAAGGAAATAAAAATAACAAAGCAGACCTGATTCATTTTTCTTTTCTTTTTTAATGAAGTTTTAAAGGGGGAAAAACTAGCTATTTATTAAACCTCATATTCTCAACTGCAAAAAAAAAATGACTACTAAAAAAATCTTCTTATTGTACGAACTACATTAGAATAAATTATGCCACAGTTAGGGTAAGTAAAGAAATCACTATGATTTAAAAGTGCTTAATTGTGGCTGTGTTATGGCCTATATTCAAATTTTGTTGAGTGAGCTCCAGCAAATAATAGTGTTAAATTAAGATGTAGTTTTGGCCCAGACAACATGGTTTAAATACAGGTTGTTGTCTCCCACAAACACTTGTACAAAAGTAAATTCGATTTCATGTCAACAGGCTGTCCAAACAAACATTTGGAGAATTGCATCTGAAGACCACCATGTCCTCAGAAAACTGGCATATCCTTTTCCTCGTAACAACAGCAAAGTGATACATCAAAACTGGTTCTACAAATACCATTTAATGAAGTGCAATAAAACCGTGTTGTGTATTTGCATAGATAAACTGGCAAGATAATCCACTGCAAAGGATTACTTTATGTTTCTGTAAGGCACTAGGTTGATGTATTGTACCTGTATTTTGTTTATTGCTCCAAGGGAATCATACCATGTCTGCACAGCCCAAGGAAACTGTCTAGTGACTGTCATTCGAAGAACAATGCAGAAGGAGATGGTGGTAAATATTTTTCTAAGGATAATTCCATGGATCAGTGCATATGGAAGAACAGCCAAAAACACCACAAAAAATCCGGAGAAGAAGAATGCTGAGCTATTGAAATATCTCACATAAGCAGCCTTTCGGGTCAGCTTTAGTTCAGTTCTGTCAAAAAGAAAAACAAAAACTAGAAGTCATTAGTTGTGATCCTAAAATGACAAGCCAATTTCTATTATCATCAGACAATATTTTCTCAGGAGAGTAGAAAGGACCAGTTTTGTTCGTCCATTGCCCACGGCAGCAACAGCTTTCCTGCATCACCTCTCTGAAACTCTTGTTGGTCTAAGGTATCAATGGACTAAAATCCTGCTGCATTACCACTGATAAGGTATATTGGTAAACAACTATTGGTTAACCTTAAAGATATTTAGAGTTAATATAGCATAGTAGTTAGAGACCCAAGGTCAAATTCTCAAGAATTTGCACCACTGAGGCAAACATACAAGTCCTGATCTGCACCTGTGTCTGTGTGTCTGTGTATCTGTGTGTGTGTCTGTAAGATTGACACATTTACCTCAATAAGGCAAGAAACAACTCCATGGAGTCTAACGTCTTGTGTAATGTGGACTGTAGCTCACTGGGTGACCTTGGGACAGTCACCTTCTTTCACATCATCTTGTTGAAGGGACGGAAGCCAGAAATTCACGTCTGCATCTTCTCCGCTAGTGCATATAATTCAGAGACAGTAGGATATCCTTTAAAATGCTGTGTACCTAAAGCTTGACTGCATGGAGACTAAGAAAGGCCTTGTTCCTGTTTCCTTAACACAAAAGCTTGAAACGGCTGAATGCCAGGGACCGATTTACTTTTGCCAGTGAATGAACTGTTCACCAGGAAGATTATTTTAAAGAGGAGCATAGTCAGGAAAAATATGGCAAGTGTAAATGTTGGCAAACCCTCCATGCTCTTAACAATATCAAACATTACCCATAACTGATACATCTTTTCAGAAGTACTGTAAACATGGTTGTTTAGCAGAACATATTTGGATTAGACTGGCAGAGCCTTCTAGACCCATCTGCAGGCTACAGTAATCATGAGAAGTCATAGCACAGATGACAAGACCAATAGTATAAAGGGCTGCCAACTTCTAGGTATAGCCTGGAGCTCCCCCAGAATTACAACTGAACTCAAAGATCAGTTGCACTGGAGAAAATGGCTGCTTAGGAGGGTGGCTTCTATGGCATTATACCCTGCTGAAGTCTCTCCCTTCTCCCCGAACTGTTCACTTTCTAGCCTCCACCCCCAAATCTCCAGGAATTTCCCAACCCAAAGTTGGCAACCCTAATAGAGCTACATTGTCTGAGAAAAGGAAGATCCCTAAAACTATGAAGTGTCTGGCACACTTAGATGGCAAACCTAGGACAACATTGTTATTGCATATGATATAGCACGCGGTTAGGCATCTTTTAAAAAAAATAATACAGTGGCATTGTATGCAATGATGCAGCTCACATATTCTTGTATACATGGTGAGTTTAGGGGGGGAAATTAAGTGCTCCCTTCCCTGCCTCACCACCAAAGCACACCTGCACTGGATATCAGGGCATAACGTTTCATGTGTTGACCCGGACTATGTGGTTGATTTCCCAGATACAGTTCCGGATTCAACTGCATGTCAATACTCATTGGCCATTCACTCATGTACCTAAACTCGGATTGAAAGTTACATCCCACCTGTGGATGTTTTCACAGAGCAAGAATGTTCAGTTGGCAGAGATGGAAGGCATGGTGTTGCTTCCACTTTCTACTCTGCATAGGAAGCAATCAGAGGAAGCAATCATTAGATCACTTTCTAGCCTCCACCCCCAAATCTCCAGGAATTTCCCAACCCAAAGTTGGCAACCCCAATAGAGCTACATTGTCTGGGAAAAGGAAGATCCCTAAAACTATGAAGCAATCATTAGATAGGAAGCAATCATTAGATCCATTCACGTTCTTGTGGACTGAATAGACATTTTTCTCCCTAAGAGCAAATAACTGTGTAGGCAGGGCTTTTTTTCAGCAGGAACGCAGTGGAACGGAGTTCCAGCACCTCTTGAAAATGGCCGGTGGCCCCGCCCCCTGATCTCCAGATAGAGGGGAGTTTAGATTGCCCTCCACGCAGCGGTGTGGAGGGCAATCTAAACTCCCCTCTGTCTGGAGATCAGGGGGTGAGGCCACTGGCCATGTGACCATTTTCGCCAAGGGCGATTTAAACTTGTTTCAGCTGACCCAAAGTGACATCATTGTGTGGTCCTGAGTTCCACCACCTCTTTTCCCTGAAAAAAGCCCTGTGTGTAGGCAAAGAAACCCAAAACCTTACACTTTATGAAGACAGACTAGGATGAATGCTGGGGGGAGGGGTCTCTATACTTCTGGTTTGTTCTCCTGCAACTGATAGCACTTTATTGTCATGCGGTTTTGAAATAAAACGACAGAAATCAGACCAAAAATTGTCCAAATAAACCAAGATAAGTGTTGTTATTCGCTGAGTCTTCAGGTTGCATCTTTAGGCAAGTCATCCGAATGACCAAAAATACATAAATTATACAAGGGGAAGGAGAAGATGATAGTAACTATATGTTTAAAAAGTTAACATCTAAAGGAACACATAGGTGAGGAGATGGCCAAAAAAAATAGAAGCCCTCACACCTGTAAAATCATGTTTCATAACAAAAAGCAAATATTATCCACAACACTTGGGGATCTTGTGAAGCTCCTTATCAGTTTATTACATCAGACTGAAAGAAATCTGCCAGAAGAGTAATAAAGCAATTGAAGTTGTTTCAGAGCACCCTTTACCCCAGTGCAACATGGCAGCTAAAAGAAGTTAATCATTCAGGGAACCTGCATCATCAGGGGTATATTGGGAAGAGGAAATGTGTCTCCAGAGAACCTCTTGGCCTTTGTATTGTGTGGGATGAGACTGGATGAGATCTTTAATGCCAAATCAGACTTTAAGGAATTACAGAAGGATCGGGCAGAACTCAGCGCCTGGGCAATAAAACAGTAAAGCAAACTTAGTTTGACAGACGGATCATAACGCTCATGGGCAGGGCTTTATTTCAGCTGGAACGCAGTGCAGTGGGTTCCAAATCAGCAATTCCTTGTCAGAAATTTATATATGCATTGATGAAGATTTGTTGGCTATAATTAGATGCGTTTTTTTCTACAAGTATCTAAAATCCCTAACAGAACAATTCTAAGTAGAGTTGTACCCTCCTAATTCCCTTAAGTCAAGAGGTTTAGAATGGTATAACTCTGCTTACAGATTGTTAGCCTGGCTTTCCATTCAAATTGTTTAAAATCATGGCGGTCATGAAGGAAGAAATTACTAACTGAGGTGAGATACGAAATCATAAATAATAATGACTCTAACATACTTTCTCACAGTACAAAATATAAGTAGCAGGCTCAAAAATTCATTACTGATAGTTCAATAATGGCTGTAAAATAGCAAAAAAGTACCGTGGGTATGAAATTATGTCCCCAAGCCTATAAAAAAACAGAACTGGTTATCGATAAATCAAGATTCTGCTGCCCTTTCCCCTCTTTAAATGATGTGAAGAACATGTTAACTGCTACGCTAATGGGGAAATTAGTGCAACTGAATATGATACTTTATCTTACTTCTGGTCTATCATAGAGAAGAGGAAGAGTCCGGTAGTACCTATCAGACTAACAGAATTTGTGGTAGGGTATCTGAAGAAGTGAATTGTGACTCACGAAAGCTAATATCCTATCACCAATTTTGTTAGTCTTATAGGTGCTACTGGACTCTTGCTCTTTTCCACTGCTATGGACAGACTAACACGGCTTACCCATCTTGAGCTGGTCTATCATAATAATTATATTAGGCTCTTCAAAATTATGCTTCAAAGGAATATAGAAATTCTAGCTGAATTTCCTTTGCTACATTATTTTCTATGAGTGGAATCCAACATTTTACTTATTTTATCTGTTTATCTTCTACAAATTCTCACCCAAATTTGGCTCTTCAGACACTTAAAAATATGAGTAAAATATGAAATACAGATATAGATAGTAAGGTTCAAGTCCATAGCACCTTAAGATTTTCAGGGTATAAGCTTTTAAGAGTCAAACCTCCCTTCATCAGCTCTGACTCCTGAAAGCTCATACCCTGAAAATCTTGTTAGTCTTTAAGGTACTACTGGACTCAAATCTTGCTCTTATGTTGCAGACTAACAGGGATACCCACCCGAAACCAGACATAGATAGTATGTTTCTTTGTAACACATATTAAATCCTAACTAAATTCTAACTGTAATGGTGTCAGAGTGAATACTATTATTACTCCTATTTATCACTTATACACAATCTGGGCACAAAGCTCCAAACTGTATTTTGTAAAAACAGAGTTAAGGTGACACACCCAATATAGTTCTGTATTCCAAACAAGATGATATTTATTAAGAAAAACTTACAGGAAAACAAGGTCGCACTTATCTGTAATTGTTGTTCGTTGAGCGGTCTTCTGTACAGGAACACAGGGGAACTCTGTAGGTGCAGGACAGCCCCGCATGTTTTGGTGCTCCTAAGAGAGCAAGATGCTTGCTTATCCTTTTCATGTGCTTTCCCCCTCAGTATGCCTGTAAAAGGGCAGAAAAGTGACAACAGGGTTGGAGGAAGGGATGTGTACCTGCACAGAAGACCACTCAATGAACAACAGTTAAAGGTAAGCACAACCTTGTTTTCATCATTGTGGCTTCTGTGCAGTCCCACATGGGAGATTGGCAAGCTAACTTACCCTAGCAAAGGATGTGAAGGTCTTCAGGACTCTTTAAGACAGCTCTACCCACTTCTGCATCCCATCTGGAGCCAACATCAGTGGCATAATGTTTGATGAAGATCAAAGGAGTTGGCCACATGGCTGCTTTACAGATGTCAACTAGTGTAATACCTTGCCTGAAGGAAAATGTAGACTGGGCTCGTATGGAGCGTGCCCAGAGATGTAGTAGGTAAGGCTAGTAAGATTGGACATAGCAAGTCTTGATGAGCTGTATGATCCATTTTGAAAGAGTTTCTGATCCTTTAAAAGTCACAAAGAGGCCTTGCAAAATGGTGTTCTGTCTAAATATAAGGCATGCTTAAAGTCCAGCGTGTGGAGTCGTCTCTCTTTACTGTCCAGCGGTGTTGGGAAGAAGTATAATGTCCTGGTTATGGTGGAAAGTGGGAACCACCTTGAGCAGAAAAGGAATGCTGGGACGGAGAATGGTCCATAGGGACCATTTGTAGCTTTGTTGATGGGAGTGACCCAAAGCATCCGCCAGAACATTGTCCTTTCCTGCTATGTGGATGGCTTGCCATTTCACTTGGTGGAGAATCGCCACTCCCATATGAGAGAAAATTTGAGACAAACAGCTAAGGAGACTGTGCCCTCTTGTCTGTTCAAAAAGCATAGCAGTTGTATTGTCTGTGTAAATTTGTTTTATACATGCCATTGAGCTTTTTTTGATATAGCTGGTGTTGAAGCTGGCCTGGCCTGGACAGCATTTGTCCCACTAAGCATGCTTTGCATAATTGGAAATGCTACAGACCCCACAGTTTCAGAACGGAGGACTAGAAACACTGGGTATGAAGAAATCAGAGCAGAACATTTGACCTCTATCTCTAGCAACCTTGTTGTTCAATGTACATGCAAAAGTCCTTACTGGTTGAGACAGCAGACTCCTCAGTGGAGATGGTACTGATGTTAACTTGGAACAGATGTTGGAGACATAATGGCCAGAAGGTTCCAGAGGAGGGTCATGGATGGCGACAGCCTCAGGTGCAGAAGGCAGAACCATTGAGAACTTTGATCTGTGTCTCAGTTCCAAGAGGGAAGGCATATACGGATCTTCTTCATTATAGTGATGAGGAGGTGGATAGAGGGTATGGGGAACCTTCATATCCATAAGAATAGTAATGGTGATAAAGAGAAGCATATGGAGAGTACTGGAACCGGTAATGGTATTTATGAGGGTGCAACAATTCTAGTTGGTTATTGGTGTTGTCTAACCCTTTCTGGGCCTTTTCTGGACACCCAAGATAAGACTTGGAGACAGGAGTAACAGGGAAATGGCTGTAGTCATCTCTATGACCTTGAGAATCTCACCTTCGGATGGAGGTTGGTGATGCAGACCTTGGCCTCAGAGTTGGGGATGGTGATCTCAGAACCATGGTGGGATCTGAAGGACTTGCTGGACCCGGCACCAAAGAAGAAGATCGCTTTTTTTCTGCACCATACTAGAGGCTGCAGATGAATGGAGCTTTGTGAGATGTTTATTCTTCATCTTTGTCTTTTTTGCAGGTGGCTCCAATTGACTCCGAGATGGAACTGGCAACAATGCTGATGGAGCTACAGCATCTGTGGAACTGGTCTCAGACAATGGAACCATAGGAGGGATCAAAGAAGTGTGTTCACAGACCACGGTCTCTTGTCGGTGGCTGCTGGATCGGATGGGGTGGAACCTTTAAGGGATGACTCCCAAAGTGCAGCTTTAAGCTGGGATGCCCTTTTATGGTGTGCTTTCAGTGTGAATTGCTCATGTTGTTGTGTGCATCACCCAAACACATCAGGCACTTCTCATGACCATTGGACTGGGCTACCTTTGTCCCACAACAGGAGCATTTTTTGAAAAGGCCCTTTGATGCCATGGAGTTAAAGGCCATAGCTGGCATTCAACAGAAGACTGGATCCAAAGAATGGAGAGAGAGAGAGAGAGAGAGAGAGAGAGAGAGAGAGAGAGAGAGAGAGCTGTCCTTCTTCAGCTGTGACAAAGGGAGAACTGAGGGAAGAAGTTGCTTGCCCACTCTTTTATAGATGCACCCAGGGAAAAAACGTGCAAAAAATATGAGTGGGCATCTTGCGCTTTTAGGAGCTACAGAACATCCTCAGCTGGCCTGTGTGTGCACATTTACTATGTGGGACTGCGCAGAAGCCACGACAACAAACCATAAGGATATGAGGAAATAAATTGTAAACACTCTTAACATTATGTAAGCTTTACTCTGGTTTTGTTCTTACCTAGAGTGTAGATTCCAGAAGGTGGTCCTATAGTGTATCTGAGATCTATGTGAAACCATTAAAAGAGGTCATCCAGAGGTTTGGGCTGAGATGCCATCAATACACTAATGATTACCTACTCTTTCATATAGGATGAGTCCATCAATGGCTACTAACCATAATGAGTAGAGGGAACCTCCACATTTCAAGGTAGTAAACCTCTGAATACCCGTGATAGGAGGTAGTATCAGGAGTAGACCTTGCCTCTATGCCCTATTTGTTGGCCCTTCAGACAATTGGTTGGCCACATAATGTTGGACTTGATGGACCACTGGTCTGCTGACTTTTACCAAGTTTCAGAGTCCAAAAGGGAGCTTTAGCTCTTAAGTCCAGAGGTCCCAAAGACAAAAGCACAAAAGTTGCTAGCACAGGAATCCACCAGTTGTGTAGCATTCAGGAACAGGAACAAAGCAGGAACAGGCCCGTTTCTCTTCCCTGATTCCCCTTGATCTTCCCTGATCTTCCCTGATCAAAGAGACTGAAAGAACAACTCTTTTTCCAAAGCCAGCCACCTGCAGCTGGCCAAAACTCTTAGCCAATCAGATGGGCCGACGATCTCTGATGACAGGCTCAGCCATGGCCTGTCTTCACAGGTAAGGGAGGGGGAAAAGAACTCATCCACCCCTCATAAGGCTACATGCTAACAAGCCAGGAGGCAGGTACAGCCTCTGTGAAGTTTATCCTTGAGAGCTGTATCAAATTTGCACCTGTGGCTCAAGCCCTCTTATCTAGCCAGAATAAAAGCAGACTTGCCCTTGTTTTGGAGCCTACTCTGTGGTTGTGAGGGTGTTACCACTGCATCTCATATCCACTCCAACTTAGACATGATGTTTAACAGTGCCATCCTAAGCAGCGTTACATCCTTTCGAACTGGCCTTCGAACAGTGTAACTCTGCTTAGGATGGCACTGTTAGACCACTGTATGTTCTCAGGATCGTTGTCTGTCCCATTCTATTGGATGCTTTTCAGCTTGCATAACCTGAGGGCCAGTTTTAGCAAAGAGAGGTCTACTGTTTGCACACTTGTCCGGTGCTCTTCCAATTACTTTCACTGGCCAAAGAAGCATTGAGAAAGGAGAAACAATTACTCATTAGAAGATGGTTGACCGTCATGCTTTTTGAAGGAGCTGTGGCAAGGCTAGTCATTAGAAACAGTCTCTTGAGGCCACCATTCTGAACAGCTCTTGACCAGTGTTCAATATACCATTCTTGGGAAAGCACTCAAGAACTTTATGGCAACTCAGCTCCAGAGCTTATTAGATGCAATAACCTAGATGTGTTCTCTTCCCACATTGAAGCCAGGATCCCTGCCCTGTATCCTGCGTAAGGATCACACGCAACTTGTATGTTCTCCTCAGTTCTCATGGATGAGGTGCCCAATTCAGATTAGGAGTTCAGTGTTGTGAAAAATGGTCCTTAGCCTCACCCCCCACACACACCATTTTCCTGACCTAAAACAATCTGGTGCGGGATGTTATTTGGCTGTTGAGAAAACCCCCAAGTATATATGAAGTGCACATGAAGGGCAGAGGAGAACCCAGTTTCTCCATGCCTTTTGCCTAAGTAGCAGAAGTGTTATAATAACCACCAAATAAACACAAGCATAAAGATTAGCTACAAGATCTTGGAAAAACAAACACGTATACTCACTGTCGCAGACCTTCAATCATATTTTCCATTGCATTCTCCCAACAGTAGGCTTTGACAGACTGTATATTATCAATCATTTCTGATGTGATCACAAGCCTCTCGTTGATCTTTCCTGCTCTCTGATCTCTGCAAAACAAAGAATCCTGGTTACATTTAGTACTTATCTCATTGGAACACCACTGAACACTCCACTACCAATGAATGCTACACTGCCAATAAGAATGATCTAATTGCAGCATTAAAAACAGCAAGAGAGCTCTACAAAAGGCTACACTGGAAATAGCACTATGGTCCTCCACACTTGCAAGCCAGCATTTGAACAGGACCTCAGGCATCAGTAACAGCCTGTTCAAATACCCTATTATTCCAACATGCACAATTTATGAAGATGCATACCTGAAGAGTGTGATATCATGAAAAAAGCACTTTCCATTTGCATGATTTTAGTAGGAGTTAAGCATGTATTTAACCTGCATAACACTACAGCCGGAAGTATCTTACTCTGCAGCGCACTCTCAAGAGTCTATCAGTTCTGAAACCTACTTTCCATTAATGTGGACCTGGGAACTCCCATTTGGAGCTGCATGTGGTAGAGCAAGGGTAGGCCACAGTGTAGAGCAGGTAAAAACTGGCGGATTCCACACACGTTGGATAATGCACTTCCAATCCTCTTTATAGATCATTTGGAACGGATTTTTTTGTGTGTGGAAGAAAAAATCCACCTCAAACGATTGTTAAAGTGCATTGAAAGTGCATTATCCAACGTGTGTGGAATCAGCCACTAACTGTGTAACAGTATTGAGTTCAGTTCTACTCCTCATTCAGAGAGCATCTGTATTGCACATCTATTGTGAAATGAAGCCTCTTCAACTGATGGTTATGACAGATCATAAAGTTCAGTTGCTGAGAAAATTAAATACTTTGCAGCCCTGATTATGGCCTTTTCTGCACACTCAGCATGTTCCTAATTCTCTTGGTAGTCGATCCATAAGAACTGGATTGGTTTGGGTACAGTTCTTCCACATGACTGCTCTCCCTCTGCATTTTAACAATTGTGGAGTTGGTTTATTTCTTCCTCACGAGTCCAATGTAATCAAGATTTTCAAACAAGGGTGCTGTTGTCATCAGCAGCATCATTGGTGGTGTCACAGTACTCCTCCATTTTTTATTTTTAGTGCTTGCTTAAGTCCCCCCCCCCCACAGGACTTTCACAATCTTTTTTTTAAAAAAAAACATTTTCATAACAATATTACAACCTAATATTATAATAATAGATGCAGCTTTCATTTTATAAGGAAGTTTCTAGCCCCTTCCATTCTGAAGATCTGCTTTCCCCCCCTTATATCTCCACAATATAAAAGACTAGAGACTTACTTTTTTAAAAAATGGAAGTTGGGAATTCAGAGAATCTTCTGCATTTATTATTACGACGTTAGGTCATTATAATGTTATGAGATTGATGATTTTAAAAAAATTGAAAGCAAAATCAGGAGGGGAAAGGAAGGGAGAGGGAGGGATGAGTGGTTTGACTATGACGGACAACCAATCATCAGAAAGTGGGTTAGAGGTGGGTGGGAGTGGGCAGGACAGTCTAAAGTGAAAGAAACATTCAGCATAAGCAGGGCTTTTTTCCTGGAGTTCCGGCACCTCTTAAAAATGGTCACATGGCCAGTGGCCCCACCCTCTGATCTCCAGACAGAGGGGAGTTTAGATTGCCTTCCACACCGCTGAGCGGCGCAGAGGGCAATCTAAACTCCTCTCTGTCTGGAGATCAGAAGGCAGAGCCACCGGCCATGTGACCATTTACGCCGAGGGCAATTTAAACTTTAAAAACTCCCCCCTTGTTCCAGCTGACCCCAAGTGACATCATTGTGCAGTCTTGAGTTCCACCACTGAGTTCCACCACCTCTCTTCCCAGAAAAAAAGCCCTGAGCATAAGGAACAAAGGCAACTCAGAATCAGTTTTTTAAAAAAGATTGGGTTTTGTTAAAAAAGATTGAGGTAAAAGTGGTCTCAACAGAACCGGGGGGAAAATGGAGGAGGGAGCAAAGTGAAATCTAAAGGCAAAAAAAAAATGTGCAGGGGATAAATCAGCTGTATGAAATGAAGAAAAAACACTGTTACTGGACATTCAATCTGGTTCCACTTGAGAGAAAGGTAGGAGAGCGAAGCCTAGCTGAGATGAACTACCAATCAGCCCCTCCCTTCCCAGAATCATCTCCTGAAATGGCCGTTCCACCAGGTCACTGTATCTTTCATCAGTCCTTTTCAGTACGTGTTACAGTAACGCATACCAGGAGCCTACCAACTGTGTCCAATGGGAGCACGCATCATGTTCTGTAAACAGGGACAACACATGTATGACTTGGAATGTATTAACACAATCTGTGAAAAATCCACTGGTTCATTTTTATGTACGAAAGATATATGTGCATGGCAAATACGGAAGTTCCCATTGTTCACAGAACATGACAGTACATGCTCTTGTTATGCACAGCTGGTAGGCTACTAGTACATGTTATTGTAATGCCTGAAAAGGTCATTGGTGTCTATTAGATTACAGTACCTTATTTTATGTGGCAAACCCCTTGAGTGAATTGGCAGAATGGTGATATATAAATCTAATAAATGCACAGAATATGAAGACTTAGGATTCTCCAGGAACTGGAAGTATGCATGCCCTCAAACTACATTCAGAAGCATGGTGGCAAAACCTGAGTCTCCCAGAAGATTTCATGTTTTCCAAGAGTTCAAGAACTAAAAACACACCCAAGATTAACAGCGCAATCCTAAAGAGAGTTACTCCAGGCTAAGCCCATTGATTTCAATGGGCTTAGACTGGAGTAACTCTCCTTAGGATTGCTCTGTAATAATAACTAATAACTAATAACTACCTTTGGCTAATAACTACCTTTGGCTAATAACTAATAACTAATAACTACCTTTGGCTTAGTAGCCCAACAACACTACAGTACAGGGCTGCACAATCCAATAATGTGTTCTGCTTGCAGGCTGTGTAATTTGTCATTCTCAGGCAATATATAGAAGTCCGTTCTTCAGGCAATATGGAAGACTATTATAGCGGGTTGTTTGCCCTCATTACTCAGAACCCGGAATCAACAAGCACGGTAAAGCCTTAATATTTAAAGGAAATACCCGTAATGGCTTTGTTACCTGTATTTCATCATCTTCCGTCCTAGCCAGGATTGGAAAAGGGCAACGAGAACTAGAAAGCCAAGTGCACAAAATGCTGACGCCTGCAACATGTCCCAGAGGAGCCCCATCAGCAGCACCACTTGCAGAGGCGCAATCCACACAAAATGAGCCAAGGCTAAACCCTGAAAGAAAAGTCCCAACAACTGAACACTAAAGCTGTGCTCAGGAAACAACATGAAAGGATGAGAAAACCAGTCATTAAGGCAATTCCTTGGAGGAGTTATATATACAAACAGCATAATAATAATAATAACAGCAACAACAACATTCAATTTATGTACCACACTTCATGCCACATTCAGAGTGGTTTACAAAGTGTGTGGTTATTATCCTCACAACAATCTCCCTGTGAGGTAGGTGGGGCTGAGAGAGCTCTGAGAAAGCTGCAACTGACCCAAGGTCACCCAGCTGGCTTCAAGGGGAGGAATAGGGAATCAACCCCGGTTCTCCAGATTAGAGTCCCACTGCTCTTAACTGCTATACCAATCTGGCTTTCATATGGAACGGGATACAAAAAAGAAAATTTTAGATTTTGGCTGTAGAGATTAAAGCGTACCATTGCAACAACAGTAAACAAATAAGGAAAATCCCAACCACAGTTTTTGGGACAGTTCCCACTTCCAAGGATGGCTGCAGAGGTGAGACTGATCCCATACGGCCAGCCCTCCTAGGAGGTTATCCAATGCATCAACCCTAGCTCGGGGGGGGGGCATTCTGTGAGACACGCTGGTGCTGCTGTCTTTTCTCCATGAACATAACAATGTTACGTAAGTAGGCACACATGCAGTAGTAAATCAGCAGTCACAGCCACTGCAGACACATTCTTGGAATTATGATGGAATGTAGAGAAAAAGGTACGATTTGAGCATTACACACAGGTAACAAGGGTGTACCATCGCCACTGGAAGGGAGAGTATACTCAGGATCTGGGTATGTAATTGAGAACCTGCACCAAATGCTGGGAACTGGCTATTGCATGTACTTCTGTCAGATGTTCTTAATTGTTTTATAAGCCATGTACAACGGCAGGAGTGGTCAGATATAAATATTTTAAGCAAATAAACAGACAAGATAGAGGCTGAGGAAGCCGGATATTGGGCTGAAAAAGAGATCAATAATTTCTGTTAGCAGATTTAATACTGCAAGAAGAGTTGAATGGGGAGGGGAGTAATTAGCTCAAATCACAAAATTCCAGAACTAGACACTGCAGCCAGTTAACTTTTGTTCTGAGAATGCTAAGCACTTTTGAGCATGATGATACCAGTCCTATTTTTAAAAATGCAATAAACATATGTGATTAAATTAGCACCAACATACTTCATCAAATTTGTTCAGATTGTTCGAAAGGAGGCTAACAAGCTGTCCAGTGCTTATTTTATCTAGGACTCTGCTTGACAATTTTAAGGTCTGTAAAAGAGAACACAAAGCCATGTAAAGTAATCAAATGGAAGAAATTAAAACGTTAAGAGATTTATCGTCAGATAAATGCTGTGAGATGCCAACTGATTAATAATGTTAATTGTTTTAAGTTATACTTCATACACACACACACACACATGCTCAAACCATTAACTCTGTTGTAGTCTATTTTATTACATTCACTAGCCACTTTGTAAATAATGACTCTTTCACTCTATCCACTGCTATTTCCTATAATCAGGGCTTTTTTTTCAGCTGGAACGTGGTGGAATGGAGTTCCGGAACCTCTTGAAAATGGTCACATGGCTGGTGGCCCCGCCCCCTGATCTCCGGACAGAGGGGAGTTTAGATTGCCCCGCAGAGGGCAATCTAAACTCCCCTCTGTCTGGAGATCACGGGGTGGGGCCACCAGCCATGTGACCATTTTCTCCAAGGGCAACCCAACTGAGTTCCATCACCTCTTTTCCCAGAAAAAAAGCTCTGCCTATAATATATTAACAGTGCAATCCTAAGCAGAGTTAAACTCTTTTAAATTCATTGTGTTTAGAAGGTTGTAATTGTGCTTAGGATCGCACTGTAAACTTAAAGCAAGATGTCACATTATTCACATATATTCTACTTTGCTATACAGAACAATGTCAGCATACAAAAGAATTCTTAATAAATGTAACAAATTGTGAAAATCCTTTGAAATAGATATATGAAAATCTTATGTAAGAATCGTATAATCATATTCCACCAAATAAGTGTGATGAATTGGCATTTGATTTACCATAACACTGCTCTAATTCAATGGTGAAAGTGAGAAGGCGCTTACATTTAATGACAAAATCTTGCAAGACAAGTGTGTAATTTTTCTAACATTATAAAGTAGCCTTTAAGAGAAAGCAGGGCTTTTTTTCAGTGGGAACGCAGTGGAACGGAGTTCCGGCACGTCTTAAAAATGGTCACATGGCCAGTGGCCCCGCCCCCTGATCTCTAGATAGAGGGGAGTTTAGATTGACCTCTGCACCACTGCACAGAGGGCAATCTAAACTCCCCTCTGTCTGGAGATCAGGGGACAGGGCCACCGGCCATGTGACAATTTTCACTGAGGGTGATTTAAACTTTTAAAAACTCCCCCCTTGTTCCAGCTGACCCAAAGTGACGTCATTGTGCAGTCTTGAGTCCCACCACTGAGTTCCACCACCTCTTTTCCCAGAACAAAAGCCCTGAGAGAAAGAATTTCTGCCAAATAACCTCCATCAAGCATGAACTTAATTCATCCTATTTAAAAAATTGTACAATACTTTTATGGTAAAACTCTGCCAAGCAGAATATAACACAATAAATTAAAACAAACTACAAATCTTTAAACTAAAACCTTTTTTAAAAAAGTAAAATCTTAAAGGGCAAAAAACACCTTTCTCACATCTTAAGACTAAATGAAAACGGATCACATCCACAATAGCAATCTACTTCTCCCATGCAGTTGTGGTTAGATGAAACAAAATTCGAAAAACCTACCTTTTTATAAATTAAACTAAACATGGCTATCCTAATTTGCATTCCAATGTGATGGAGGCCAAATATAGCTGGATGAAGAAGCAACATTCGGACTATGAAGAGAAGGCAGAGTCCTATGGCTAAGTAGTAAGCGATTGATCGTTCAAGTGAATTGGAGGGGTCATAGGAGGCTATTATTCTTCCCAGTAAAAGAGGCTGCACAGCTTTAGTAACCTCCTGTATGGAGAGAAAAAGTGAAAAGCTGATCACCGTTTTCAATAACATTTTACTCCAGTGACAGTCTATTTTCTGACTATATTTTTGTTGAACGCATAAAACTTTCATCCACTATTTTAGTATATGGAGATTACATCTTGTTATAGTACTTTATACAAAGCCTTTGCATCAGATTGGCAGATGAATGGAATTCCAGGACCCAAATCACAACCCTTGCCAAACCTGTTCAACTAAACAATAGCAATAACTATGAGTTAATTCTCCCATGGGTTTAGGTTTTTTTAACATTCATTTTTATTTACTGTCAGATAGCAAATATATGCGGATATATGCTTCCGGTCTAGCCATGTTTATTTGTTTATTTCACTGAACAGCTGGTCTTGTTGGTATGCACATTCAGCTGGCCTGAGTAATAAAGGTTCAGTCATCCTTCACAAAGGTTGTTTCCATTCTCCCTGAATCCATTCCAGCAGTGTAAAGCATTTTTATTTCAACAGGTTTTCGGCTGATCGAGAAATGATGTATTACTGCTATGTTAAGACTAGAGATGGGCACGAACAGAAAAAACAAACAAACATGATGTTTGTTGTTCATTGCCATCCACAAACAGGGACTCACGAACAACCACGAACATGGCCCTGTTCACAAACATGTTCGTGGTTGGCTGTTCATGCGGGCCAGCAGGCTCTCCTCCAGCCATCATCCAAGTTTGATCAAGATCCCTACTGCACCACTCCCAGAAACCTGACCTGAGCAGGCACCAGGAAAGATACCGATAATAAATAATAGCTTGGTCCACAGCCTGGCAGCAGCTCTGGAACTTGAAGAGGTAGATACCTATCCCACCACACACAAAGAAAATTCAAGCTCCAATGCACTCTCTCTATCAAAATGCCAACAGCAACTGTCTCTCCCTCTTCACTGTCTGCAAACTAAGCCAGAGCTGGGAGCCCCCTCCCCTCTGCTCTTTGCTCCCTTGTAACAAATTTGGAGCTCCACATTTGAAAGGAAGACCTGCCTATCAAGCTAAATTGGGCTTAGATTGGGGTTTCTAGTGTCAGACTGAGGCTTGAATAAAAGTTGCAATCCAGACTACCCCTTGCAATGAGACAAGAGTTCATTGATTCCAAAAGGCTTTTACTGAAAATAACAACAGTTATAAGTCCACATTCCCAGATCCAAGGATCAGGGCTGAGCTTAGAAATTGTTACGAATGACAGGCAAAAGCTGAGGTACAGAATAGCAGTTCCCTGTGGGCCCCATCCTCCCCCTTAGTTCTCAAAACAATCAGCTGGAGGGTGAGAAAGCGAAAGTTTCCCAAGGGCGTCGGAAAGGCAGATATCTGTAGACATAACATTCTTCTTCTCCCTGTGAGCTTCCAGTGGAAGGCTTGTCACCTGCAAAGGAAACGCTTAATATACAGACAGAATCAAAATGGAGTTTCTTTGGTTTGAACACAGTCAGAACCTGACATCTAGGGCAACAGCAGGAGTTCAGACAGAGTTCAGACAATCCCTGCCTAAGTTGCCAAGGGAATTGATTGCAGGTGCCAGAATGTCTGGCTTGATTAACAGCAATGAACAGCAATGAATGAGGCTTGCAATGACCGCCTGTTCGTTTAGAATGGGGCCTCATGAATAGCTTGTTCGCGAACAGCAGATTCGACTGTTCGTGGCTTTTTTTTGTTCGTAGTGCTGTTCATGCCCATCTCTAGTTAGGACTTGATTGGTACCTTTACTATGTTTTTAGGGATTTTATAAATATATTGCAAACAAATGCAGGTCCTTTCCTCACAGGGTTTTTTCATCGGTTTTGGCCCCATTCTGCATTGATTTCTCTTGAGACTTCTGCACACATGGTCAATATGCCCCAATTCAGTCTCCAAACTGCTTCCCAGACTTTTTAACATCCTGCATGGAGAAAGGCTGCTGCTGCCAGTGAATCAATCTTTCCCTGGCTTTTCTGCAGCTTTTCTCCCTGCATACCCTGATGCTTCCCCGCCCAGCAAAGATAAAATGGGGCTTTTATGAAATGCAGAATACTTTCTTTTCTCTGCTCTGTTCTGCTCTGCTCTGTTCCTGACCTTTGCCTTCTCCTTTATTCCCCTGCATCCTGATTGGTTGAACAGCAACCAATCATTTTTTCCTGATTTTTAAAAATTAAATGGCAATGTGGCAACATTGGTGGCATTAAAGAAAGACAAAAAAAATGCTTTGTAAGTTTTCTCAGCTATCGAGGAAACTGACCAGTCCTCAAGGCCTGCAGCAGAATCAGGGCATTTTTCTAGCACAGAAATAAAAAACAGACATCACCACTTCGGTTCAACTCCCTCAAAGTGTAGAATTAACTAATCAAAGCAGTATAGAATTAAGGAATAAAGCAGATCCAATCATTATGGATTGAATACGGAGAAAGTTCACCATGCAGAAGAGGCCACAGAGAAAAGCCAAGAAAACTTGAAGTGTAATATATCGGACTTCCAGTATTAATACTCAATCACACTGATAGCCAGTTTGGTGTAGCGGTTAAGAGTGACAGGACTCTAACCTGGAGAACCAGGTTTGATTCCCCACTCCTCCGCTTGAAGCCAGCTGGGTGACCCTGGGTCAGTCGCAGCTCTCTCAGAGCTCTCTCTTAGCTCCATGCACCATACAGGGTGATTGTTGTGGGGATAATAATAACATACTTTGTAATCCACTCTGAGTAGGCATTGAGTTGTCCTGAAGGGCAGTGTATAAATCAAATGTTATTATGTTGTTATTATTACACAACATCAACTGTGATTTAGGGTTGACTCGTTCTCCATTTTACATTGCTATTATAAGTGACCTCAAGCTTGCAGACAAGCAGTGCAAAAGTTTTGTAAATAATAAAACAGTTCCATACCCAAACATTCAATTAGTTTCTTTTGTGGGCTGTTTTCTATTCTGACTTGCTTAGTGGCGGTAATTATGGTGGTTTGCATTACTACATTCTATAGCTTATGGTTCCAGGGCAAATTACAAGAACATTTGGGGGTTACAGGCTATAGGCTTGAATTCCAACTACATTTTCTGCTGCTGGAAAGGGAATGATTTATGCCAATGTCCCTGTCATGGTGCAAACTCGATGAGCTTTCATGCTCTTCTTGGGGGTTCCTTGTCCCCCAAGAACAGCATTTCAGAGGATTGCAGCACAGAGAGGAATCCGGAAAAGCTCTGCTCCGCTGACCACAGTGCCTACCACCAGTGGGAAATTTATGCAGCAGTCCTAAGAAGGGTCGTTTCCCCACATTCTAAAAAGAGCGTGACATTCTCTAAATGCTGGCAGTCTCTTCGCGTGATTTCTGATATCATCCGTTTACAAAATGGATGCAAGCAGTTATGATTCTGTTTTCATTCTGGACTCATAACTTCCTGCATCCGTATTGTAAATGGGTGACGTCAGAAATTGCACAAAGAAGCCACCAGCATTCAGTAAGTGTCGCGCTATTTTTAGAATCCACCCTATTCAATGCAGAAATCTCATAGGATTCCCTATTCAGGTCCCCTTTAGTTAAAACTACTTACGCAGGTCCTTTAACAAGTCTTGCAAATGAAAAGAGGGTCAAACTAACAACACCCCAATTCTTATACCAAGGATCACTGCCCAAGACACCCCCTTCCCATGTTACATTATGCTAAAGGCTCTACTCTACCTGCTGCATTTACTCTACAGGCTGTCCTTCACTGATTTAAAAACCTAAATTTCTACAGAGTCTAGGGTTTTGAGTTTAAAGATATGCTACAATATCTTCAGAATCTTAGGCTTGCACAGTGCATGTGGACAGGAACTTAAAATAATAACATAAAAACATTTGATTTATATATCGCCCTTCTGGACAACTTAACACCCATTCAGAGTGGTTTACAAAGCGTGTTATTATTATCCTGTGAGGTGAGTGGGGCTGAGAGAGCTCTGGAAGAGCTGTGACTGACCCAAGGTCACCGAGCTGGCTTCAAGCAGAGGAGTGGGGAATCACACCCGGCTCTCCAGATTAGAGTCTTGCCGCTCTTAACCACTACACCAAGCTGGCTCTGAAAACGCTGGCAACTTGTACTGAAAAATTTAGTGTTTCCTAAAGGCAGGGCTTTTTTTCAGCAGGAACACGGTGGAACGGAGTTCCGGCACCTCTTGAAAATGGTCACATGGCCAGTGGCCCCACCCCCTGATCTCCAGACAAAGGGGAGTTTAGATTGCCCTCTGAGCCAGTGGCACGGAGGGCAATCTAAACTCCCCTCTGTCTGGAGATCAGGGGGTGGCGCCACTGGCCATGTGACCATTTTTGCCGAGGGCGATTTAAACTTTAAAAAACTCCCCCCTTGTTCCAGCTGTCAGGTCCAGTATGTATCTAAACTGTACTGACTCCATTTTCTAATGCTTCTAGTGTTTAAGTGCTTTCTCCCCAGGTGCACCAGTTCCCAGGCAGCATTCCCACCAGAGGAGATTGTTGTGTCTAACACCGTTCCACCAAGCATTGGCCTTGAAGGAGAGCAGCTTCCCAGGACTGAAAGATGTTGTTTTGAGAACTGTGGGGGGAGGCTGTTCCAGATGGGTATTGTTACTCTGTATCCTATGCTTGCTCTTCATTGGTAACAATGATCATGTACCATCCTGAGTCTCCTATTCAGGACAGTGGACTATAATGGACCTTTTCTGCAATAAAACTTCCTTTGCCAGACACTGGACTTATTCTTGCTTCTAAAGGGAACCTTGCAGAGAGTGCCTTATCTAGCCACAGTCTGACACCAGCTAACCCAAAGTGACATCATTGTGCAGTCCTGAGTTCCACCACTGAGTTCCACCACCTCTGTTCCCAGAAAAAAAACCCTGCCTAAAGGAAAATGGGTGTGTGTGTGGAATGGGAGCAGTCGTTTACCAAGGACAAAGGATAGAAAGCAGGGGGCTGTTCCTCTTAAGGTCCATTGGCTTTTATGGTTCCATGGGCTAGACAGTTACTTTTTCCTCTAATGAAAGCTGACTCCATGTAACTCTGAATTGCCAGAAAGACTATAATACTGAGACTGGAAAAGTAAACTAAGTAGACCCTCAGATCAACAATTTTGATAATTCTCTGAAGCTGACTTCCCAGCTTCATGTAAACAAAAATTAATCCCTAGTGAGACTGCATTTCCTCACTCTTGAAAGTGGAAAACAGAATCTCAGGGAAGCATTCCTAAGCATACCTCTTCAGAAAGCAGTCCAGTTGTATTCAGTGGGGTTTTCTCCCTAAGGGGACTGCATCACAAATTACTTAGATTGCACTTTTATACTCCAGAATATCCTCCTTAAATACAACCAGCATCATTGATTTAGGTTGCCACTCCACCGAAAAATGTGCATTGAAAGAGTGGGAAAGTTCCACCCTTTGGCTATGCTTTAATTACTCTTACAACATACAAAAGAGAGCTAATCCATATTAATCCCCATTAAGTGATTTTGATGTTCCCTTCGGGAAAATTTGGGTATTTTGTATGAAATAATCACATCATACATGATTTACCATAACACAAGACCAATTCAGTAGTGAAAGTAGCGTGTCATTTTCTTTTAATGAAAAAGAACTGCTACCCTCCAGACAAGAACATCACTTTTGTGAAACTGTAATTAAGCCAGTTAGACTTTTTTCCCACTGTCGTGGAGTGCTTTTCAAAAGTTGAAGGAAGAAAGGGATGGAGAACCCAAGAATGTCAATATTACCCAGTGGTTTGTTCTGGGTTTTACATATACAGTCAACATGCAAGTTCACATGTGATTGCTGTTTTGCAGTGATCTCTTCTGAGATAATTTCGGAACGGATCTCAGATTTACTAAAAGTCCAGCAAATTTTAAAAGAATCTTTTTAAATGTATGCTTTAAGCTCTATCTCCTCTATAACCTTTAAATCTGCAACCCCCAGGTTTGCAGAAAACTATGAATGTTTAAAATAGGAATTGAGATAGGCCCCACAACCGTACCAGCAATGTAAACAGAACCTTGGGTGGCATTTTAGAATGGCAGAACAACTCCAAATGGTGTCCCACAATGGGTGACGGGAACAGGAAGATATTAGTTTGGGGCGGGGGAGCAGGAGCAGAGAGAGTACAGGGGAAGGAGGCACCACGGGAGCTGCAGGGGGGGAGAGAAGGTGAAGCATCAGGGGAAGGGAAAGGAAGGTCGGGGGGGGAATCAAGCAGATGGACAATGATGGAAGGGAAAGAACAAGCATGTGGAGGTGAACCAGAGCCGGTTCAAAAGAAGGGAGGGGTGAGCTGGCAAGTAAAGACAAAGCAAGGAGAAGGGGAGGGGTATCTCTCTTTTCATTGTTTTAAATTTAAATTTTGAGTCTCTCATTCTTGCGAATTTTAACTTAATCTTATACTTTAAAAGCCAAGGTGCTATATAGACTTTTTGACTAAATGAAATGGTGTGTGCCATTGTCTTCATATCTAATTCCAACAGCTTGTCACAAAGCCTACTGCTGCAATCCTTAAACTCTTTAAATAACTTGTACTAACTCAGTTTATTCTCATTTACTTCAATAGGACTAAGTATTAGTATAAAATGTCTAGAAATTAGGAATATTGGTGGTTATGGTGGTTATGTATACTTTCCCGAAGAGTGTACAGAAACAATAGTTCCCAGAAGCTAGGCTCTTCTATTATACTATTGTGTATACTGCAATTTTTCTTTTGCTGCTGCTCTTTTTGTATTTTTATGTCTTCATTTTCTTTATTAAAGTCACATTTTTTTTCCATTTCTATCAGTGAAACACACCTTATTTACATGTGAACTGACAGATTCATATCACAAGGATCCCTCCATCATGTCTAATTTAATTTAGTTTAATTAAACTGCAGGACAGCTCATTTGCCCCTGAGTTTAATTTAATACGACAGTTTGCGTGCCTTTTGCACCAACTGTGGATAACAACAGCTGGGTAAGGATCTTTATTGGGAAACAGCTACAGAAACAGACCAGAAAGATTCATACACACCCAAGAATCAGGCTTTCTCACAGTTGCTTTTTAATTAACATTACAGGTATATCAGATCACCATCTTTGATCTCTCGTATCTCATCACGCTTCCTCTAAGACTTTGTCTGTCTTTCTTATCTATTCTTAATTGCATTTCTTATCTATTATTAATTGCATTGTAGACATATTAGGATGGCACAAAGACACAAAGACATCCAGGAGGGTAAGCATATGTAATATTTGCTTCCATTTCCCTCTGAATTACTACCTGCCTGTATGCCAGTCTGTACCAACAAATCACATGCTTCTACTTTTCCACCTCTGCAGCACTGCCTATAACTGGAGTGGGGGAGGGGAGTACAGCATCCATCTTATTTCTTCCCACTATCTGTTGTACCATCTGTCAGTGTTTAAGCATTTGCAAATAATGTATCTTGTGCTGTTCTTAACAGGATGGGGCAAGCAAGAGGGCAGGATGGGGCAAGCAAGGAATCACTCTTCATGCCAGTGAGCCAGCACCATGGTTAGTATAAACCAACACTTTGGGAAAATAGAGCTATCATCAGTATCCTCTTTGGTGGCAAGATCTGTATGTAATTCTGCTGATAGGCAAACTTCCCTTTCAGTTACTTATCTGCTAAGTTGCTCTTTTCTCACTTCCCCCTCACAAATTATCTCAACAATTTATATAATTGCATGTGCTAAGAACTGTGTGAACATTCTTGCTTCTTCTATCAGGTGTCTGCAACAAAGAGGCTTTGAAAGACGTACGTAAAACAAAACAAATCTTTGCTACAACATATACAAATACATGATGTACGATGTGTCCCGTATAGTGATAGTGACAGAGAGAACGAACGTAAACAAGATGATAGAAGAAAGCATTTTCCAAGATGAAAGACGTAATAGTTCACTAAGAGCCAAAGTAGACATGATGCCAGAGATGAGTGATTAGAATATCTTGCAGTTAATTAAAAGCTAATTAGCAGCACACTACTGATTTAAAGATGAGGAAATGGCTGTTAAAGGAGGGTGTATTTAACCTTTTCCTCCCATGCCTCTTGAATAATTTAAATAGCTACTCTGAAGATGCCTTTTCCTTAGCAGGCTGGAAAAAGTTACAGCAGTTACACTTATCTTTTTATTTCTATGGAAGCTATTTAAATTATTCAAGAGGCATGGGTGGAAAGGGTTAAACACCACGTTCACCACAGATCATTCCCTATAATGTCCAAAGTATCTTTGCGGGTCTACGAATTAGATGTTTTTAAAAAGAAAGAGCCTAATCATGTATCCTATCTTTGGTCCAAACTTCCTTTTTTAAAAAAAATTAATATAAAGAAAACAAAACGAAAAGCACCTAACTAAAAGAAAAAAGAATAAAAGAACAAGAAAAGCAAATCTAAAGAATAAAAAGAATTAGGCATAAACACAATTTTTTTAATCCAGGCTGGGGGAAAGGGGGGGCGGGCATTGCCTCCTGCTTTGCACCTGATTCCAGCTGGGCAAAGAGGGGGAGGGCATTGTCACCTGCTCCACTCCTGATCCCAGCCAGGTGAAGGGGCGGGCATTGCCACCTGCTCTGTGCCTGATCCCGGCCAGGTGAAGCTGGGATGGGCATTGCCATCTTCTCTGCTCCTAATCCCAGCTGGGCGAAGAACAGGCGGGCATTGCTTCCTGCTCTGTGCCTGATTCTGACCGGGTGAAGGGGGGTAGGCATTGCCTCCTGCTTCGCGCCTGATCCCTGTTGGGTGAAGTCAGGGGGGCAGGCATTGCCACCTGCTAAGCACCTGATCCCAGAAGGGTGAAGGGGGCAGGCATTATCTCCTGCTCTGCGCCTGATCCAGGCCAGGTGAAGAGGGTGGGCATTGCCACTTGCTCCACTCCTGATCCTGGCTGGGTGAAGGGGGAGTGGACATTCCTCCTGCTCCACAGCTGATCCCAGCTGGGTGAAGAGAGGGTGAGCATTGCTGCCTGCTGCACAGCTAATCCCAACCATGTGAAATGGGGCAGACATTGCTGCCTGCTCTGTGCCTGTTCCTGGCTGGGTGAAGGGTGGGTGGGCATTGCCTCCTGCTCTGCACCTGATCTCAGCCAAGTGAAGGCAGGGGGTGTGCATTGCTGCCTGCTCTGCTCCTGATCCCAGACAGGTGGAAGAAGGACGGGCATTGTCTCCTTCTCCATGCCCAATTCCAGCCAGGTGAACAGGGGCGGACATTGCCAATTACTTTGCACCTGATCCCAGCTGAGTGAAGGGGTCGGGCATTGCCACCTGCTCCACTCCTGATCCTGGTTGGGTGAAGGGGGAAGTGGGCATTTCCTCCTGCTCCACTCTTGATCCCAGCTGGGTGAAGAGAGGGATGGGCATTGGCACCAACTCCACTTTGAATCCCAGCTTCTTGAAGGGGGGCTTCTCTGCTCCTTCTCTGCTCCTGATCCTGGCCAGGTGAAGGTGGGGGGGCAGGCATTCTCACCTGCTCCACTCTTGATCCCAGCTGGTTGAAGGAGGGGCAGACATTTCCACCTGCTCTGCTCCTGATCCCAGCTGGTTGAAGTTGGGGGGGCGGACATTGCTACCTCCTTCGTGCCTGATCCCGGTTGGATGAAGGCAGGGGCAGGTATTGCCACCTACTTCGCTGCTGATCTTGGCCGGTGAAGGGGGGAGCAGGCATTGCCACCTCCTTTGCTCCTGATCTGAACTTGGTGAAGGGGGATGGGCATTGCCACCTGATCTGCTCATGATTCCAGCTAGGTGATGATGGAGGTGGGCATTGCCACCTACTCCACTCTTGATCCTAGCTGGGAGAAGGCTTAGGGTGGGTATTGCCCCTTGCTCCGCACCTGATCCCGTCCGGGTAAAGGGTTGGCAGGCATTGCCACCTGCTCCATGCCTGATCGCAGCTGGGTGAAGGTGACAGGTGGGCATTGCCACCTGCTCCACTCCTGATCCCAGATGGGTGAAGGTGGAGGGTGGGTATTGCCCCCTACTTTGCCCCTGACCCTAGCTGGGTAAAGGGTGGGCGAGCATTGCAACCTGCTCTGCATCTGATCTCAGCTGGGTGGTGGCAGGTGGGCATTGCCACTTGCTCTGCTCCTGATCCCAGCTGGGTTAAGTGGGGCCAGGCATTCCCACCTGCTCCACTCTTGATCCCAGCTGGGTGAAGCCGGGGGGGGGGGCATTGCCACCTGCTTTGCTCCTGATCCCAGGAAAAGCAAAAGAGGGGAAATGCTGCAGAAAACACAGGAAAGGGAAGAGATCAAAAGATCTTCCGCAGCCAAGACTTGCAACCTTCTCAACAATTAAAGTGCACCATGCAAAAAGCAATTAATATTCAATATTTTATATTTGATTACAAAGTGCAAGGTGCGTTCTGTGCAATGAAAAACAATAAATAATACTTAAATATTATGTAACAGTATACAGTTCACATCCAATAATTACATCAATCAATTACAACGACTGCTCATAATAATTTCCACAGATCATGTAGTCAGAGAGTACTCTTCTACTGCCCGACCATAAATGCTGATGATATAAACTAGAGACTTGGTGTCCTAAGGTATATTGTATATTTGTATATTAATGAAATTTCTATGACATAATCTGTTCTTCTTCTTCCTTTGTAGGTGCAAATTCCACACTTAGAGACAGTGAAGCTCCCGGGCGGGAGAATGCCAAAGGGCAGCGAAGTCAAGGAGGAGGAGGACAAGGTCCAAGGCCACTGAGAATCGTTCAAATGGGGGCTAGCTGTTCTCCCATTTCAACAAGCTTTTTCAAGAACATTCTAAGGAAGCAGATATCTGGGTACTTATTATGGTTGCTTACTGCTAAATGTGCTATATTTGACCAACTGGAGATGGAAAATATTGCTGTCTTAGACGGCTTCACTGTCTCCAAGTGAAGGTAGGGGGCAGGCATTTCCCCCTCTCTGCTCCTGATCTCAGCTGGGTGAAGGCAGATGGTAGGCATTGCCACCTGCTCCACTCCTGATCCCAACTGGGTGAAGGCACATGGCAGGCACTGTCACCCACTCCACTCCTGATTCCAGCTGGGTCAAGGTGGGGGGTAGGCATTGCCTCCTGCTCCACGCCTGATCCCAGCTGGGTGAAGGCACTTGGTGGGCATTGTCACCTGCTCCGCTCTTGATCCCAGCTGGGTGAAGCTGGAGGACGGGCATTGCCGCCTGCTCCACGCCTGATCCCAGCCTGGGCTTCCTGCCATAGCATGCTCTCTGGAGGTTTAGCTGCCTCATCTGGACTTCCCTCCACAGCAGCACCCTCTGGAGGTGCACCAGGGTAGGAAGTGAGTTGTCTTGAATACACTTAGCCTTTTATATAGTAGGATATATATTACATATTATACCCTAACTCCAAATTAACCCTAAACAACTACATTTTCTTTTCCTCTAATACATTTTTCTCAACCTCCTAATCTTTAAAAGCACAAACCATCAGTCCATTTCTCTCTGTTTCCCATAAAAAGTCTATAAGAGTCTTCCGGATAACAATATATTTATAAACAAATATATTTATCCAATATATTTATTTATATTTGGTCCTAATTTTCTGATAATGAACCACATTCATTTATCAAAAGGCAGCTGTTTGAGCATCTCAAAAAGATTATTCAATAGCTTCTCTAGGCTTCTCATTGGTACTAACAGGAAGTGCAGGAGCTACTGTCTCAAAAAAAAGCTGCAATAAAAATCAGTGCTTCCCTCTCTCCCTTCCCTTGCACGTGGACTGCACCACTCATGCACAGCCAGGGATTCCTTCCCTCCTCCTCCGCAGCACAGGCTGGTACAAGGTAAAGAGAACCCCAGAGGAACTCTATGGCCTGTGAGACTCATACACATATAGTATGCTTTAAAAGACATGGGAAAGTTACTAACTCTGGGTTAGGGGATGGAATCTGGGCCAGGTGGAGTTTGAGGAGGGACCTCAGTAGGGCTGCCAGGTACCAATACCCTCCCAGTAGGAGTGGGGATCCGGCACTTACCTCATGTCAGTCATGTGCTCCATCTTCTCCCACATACAAAGCGCACACATGCTCCAGTGCTTGTGCAATGACATCACTTCTGGATATGATGTCATCGCGCCAGCCACGGGAATACTCCTGCACTCCATGCGGGGCTGATTAGGCCCATTTCCAGGCAAAATTGGCCCCAAATGAAGCACAGGAGCACTCCCATGGCTGGCGAGACAATGTCACTTATGGAAGTGACATCGTCATGCCTCTTGGGAGCGTACAGTCACGCGTGTTCCCAGGGTGCCTGCCAGTGGTGGGCAACCTCCGGGGAGGGCTTGCTGCCTCCTGCTGATCACTGTCAGATCAATGGGCAATAAATAACAACAACAACAATAACAACAACATTGAATTTATATACCACCCTTCAGGATGACTTAACACCCGCTCAGAGTGGTTTACGAAGTATGTTATTATTATCCAGTTTGGTGTAGTAGTTAAGAGCACAGGACTCTAATCTGGAGAGCCGGGTTTGATTCCCCACTCCTCCACA
Source organism: Eublepharis macularius (assembly GCF_028583425.1). Lineage (NCBI taxonomy): Eukaryota > Metazoa > Chordata > Lepidosauria > Squamata > Eublepharidae > Eublepharis > Eublepharis macularius. Next base: position 78,335,005 of record NC_072798.1, on the reverse strand, counting down.
AAGCCAGCTGGGTGACCTTGGGCGAGTCACAGTTCTCTTGAGCTCTCTTAGCCCCACCCACCTCACAGGGTGATTGTTGTGGGGTAATAATAACACTTTGTAAACCACTCTGAGTGGGCATTAAGTTGTCCTGAAGGGCGGTATATAAATCGAATGTTATTATTATTATTATTATTATTATTATCCCCACAACAAAACACCCTGTGAGGTGAGTGGGGCTGAGAGCACTTCGGAGACCTGTGACTGACCCAAGGTCACCCAGCTGGCTTCAAGTGGAGGACTGGGGAATCAAACCTGGTTCTCCAGATTAGAGTCCCATGCTGTTAACCACTACACAAAACTGGCTGTCCCACGGGAGTTTGCCCACTACTGGCAGGCACCTAGGAACCGTAGACCTCAGCAGAATATAACTGAGTTTGCCATCCAAAACAGCCATTTTCTTGAGGGGAACTGTTCTCTGTTGCCTGGAGAGCATTTGTAATTCTAGGAGCTCTCTGGACTCCACCTGAAGGTTGATAACTTTCAACAATCCCTTGGAAAGAACTAAACTTGCAGAAAACTCTGCATGGCAGAGAAGCGAGGAAAAGCCTTTAGGGCAAATCCAAAGAGCTTTCCCCTTAATTCTCACAATCCCCTTCCTTACTCCAGCCCCCTTGCACATGCCTTTTCTGTAAAGAGGTCACATGATTCCCAGCATAACCTTCTCGCTGTTCTTCCTTTTTCATCAATTGAAAAGCTGGTCTTGGTCTTCTTTGGCAATCTGTTTGACCAATCGCGTGAGAAGGAATTACAGAGCTTCATTAAGGAACAAACCAAATCTGATGCAGGATCTCCATGATCAGATCAATTGACTTTTTAGGTGTAGGATACTCCAAATTTTATCGGAGTGATAGCACTACTTCATTTAACCTTTCCCTAACACTGTTTACCCAATGATACTTTTCTTTCAGAGTAGCTATTAGCTCATTTTCCCCCTCTGCAGAGCAATTCTACCATATTTTTATTCCACTCTTCTGACTAGGAGTTCAGGGTCCATACATGGTCCATACAGGAGTTCTCCTAGGAGTTCAGGGTCCATACATGGTTCTTCTTCTCTTCCATTTTATCTTCACAATAGCCCTATGGGGTAGGTTAGGCTGAGAGAGAGCATAACTGTCCTGATCTGTTTCATGGTAGCTTAGGCTTTGAACCTCCACATCGTACTCCAGCACTATAACCACACATTATGGCCTACTAGGAAAACTCACAAGCACCATGCATGTTGGAGACGAAGAGAAACCACAACCCACATTTGACAATTACATAGAACATGGTGAGGAGACCCCAGACCCACTCCGAGATCTGTAAAGAGGATCCCAGAAAGGTGGGCAAGAGTTAAACACCAAGCTCTGCTCTTCCTATAATTTGGTGCTTCTTGCGCAACTTTATAGTTAAAAAAAAGTTGGCTAATTTAAAAGTTGGATCTCCAACATCATAGTTAGTTTGGGCCCGAAACATATTGGATCATGACAGTCCTTTGTCTTCTGTCCTTTAAATGACCTCAGGACAGCAATACCAAAGGCTCTTTCATTCTTTTGTGTAATCACTTCCTAATAGGCCAATTGGTGAATTTACTCTTCATACACCATTTTCACAAATGATCTAAACCTTCACACACTGAATTGTATAGTTCCTGTTTTAAGTACTCACATCTTTTACATGATTACATATAATTTTATAAAAATGCAAACACAAAAGGCTCTTGTTTGACCAACACAACTGTGTTTTTAGTACACAGGGAGTAATATTTATAGACGAATAATTAAAAAGAGAATTGAGCAGGTGTGTTGAGTCCATCCACTTCCCGGATCAAGCAGTGAAGCAGAAGCACGGGAGTTGCTCTGCTCTTCTTGTGAGGTTCAAGGGCAAGGGTAAGATGGTGCTTCACAAGTCTTAAGACGCTGATATTTACACATTATGCTAGCGCAGTAGAGGGAATGCTACTTTTTGCTTCTGTTTGTTGTGTATACCGTACGGAGATACAAAATATGTTTTCAGATGATTGCAGCAAAGTGATTTATAGCATTTACAGGAATATACAAGGAACGACTACTCTTTACTTACCAACTCGAAAAGAAAAAAAGGAAGTGAAATCCCATATTGCTTTAAAAAAAGATATGCCTACAGGTTCAAATATAGCAATTTATTTGCTTCTCTTATACTGAGAAGGGAGAAGGACCATACTACCAGAAAAATGGACAAGCAATAGCACTTAGATAGCACTGGAACAGACCTGTCTAGAGCCCTTTACAGAAGATATACTTGTGTACACAGCCAATGCGTATAAATACAGAGGAGAGAAAATACTTGTAGGATGGATGCGAATTTATTGTATGTGGCCATAGGCCTTCACAATCTAAAATCATTCATTAACAAACAGCTAAAAGATACAAGGATATAGATATAGTTACATAGATATAAATAAAATGACTATAAAATGCTTTTTACCTAAAATATAAACATTAAACAACATTAAAACCGAACGGTTTCTAATCTATGTCAGGTGTTTACTCTCCTGGCTACCACATTTGCCCTTATTTTCCTAGCAGCCAGGGCATAGAGGGCCATCCTATTCGAAATAAAAGGGTCTGTATCTGAAAGAATAAAATTTAATTTATCAAAGTCAGACAGAAGATGGAGACCAGATAAAATATTTGCAAGAAATTTTCCCCTTGGTTCCTGGTATAAGGGACAATTTAAAACATAATGTGGTAAGTCCTCAATTGAGGTTCCACAGATACATATACGGTGACCGATGGGTTTTTTTTAGAATCGCCTGAGTAGCATCTCAGTTGGCATGGACTGGAAGCATAACGACGTAAATGCTACCCTAGGCTTATAGACTGTGATATCAGTCAGATAACGTGCTCTTATGTGGTCTTTTTTGATGGTTTTGTACCATGGGGCAAATTTTGTTTTACTGATTACTGTCAATTAGGGCATCCTCTTTGTATACCCATTCCCTTAAATCAACATTGCTTCCCAAAGGTTGCAGTAATTCGTCTGGGATGGTATATCGAGATGCAATGCCATTAAGGAAGGCCGACTGGTTTTTATCCTTGTTTTGCAGCTGGTGATAGCTCAAATAACTCAAATTACTGAAGGAACCAGGGTTCGTTAGTTGGCATACTTGTACTGTCATAATCCACTACTAAGCCCCCCAGCCTACTTCTCTCAATGCATGTTCACCGAGCCACACTCTATGCATGTTGGCCTTGTACACCAATATGGCCTGTTTACAGGGCTCAGCTGACTGTACTCTCCATCATAACCAACAACTGCTACCATCAGATAGAGGCTTTTGGCCAAGTAGACTGTAAATAAAATGTGTATAGCAATAGAAGGGCACATGCTCCTTTACAGAATTCCCTGGCATTGTTTGTCTTTGTTCCCATAAACATAGGTTGATGATAGTTATGACAATTATACTATTTAGAGAACTATGATCATTTATGTTATGTACTAACAAAGCTATTGATGAAACTGAATCACAACCACCAACTTATGGGAAGAGTTTCTACCCATCTACCAGGGTGTGTTTGTAGTATATGGAGTAAAAGGCGGATGCAGAAGGAACTGAAGTGTATATTGTTTTAAAGTGTGTTTGCAGGCAAAGAAGGGGAGCAAGAACTAAGCAAGGTTTCTTCTTGTGCCTTCTGAAGCGAGAAAATTTCCCTCGGCTTCAGCAGACCAAAGCCTGGAGAAAAATGAACCACCAGTTTCCAGAATGAGCTGAGGGATGCTTGACATGACTGCTGCTGCTGCAGAGCACAGCATGCTGAAGAATATGCCTACAATGAGACTTGTTTTATACTGTGACTTCTTAAGCAAATAAGATTGTGGAAAGGACATACTTAACGACTGCAATCACTGCTTTATGACCAAATTAGTTATTTCCACTGTCTGTGCTTCATTTAAAATTACATTTCATAGTGACCTGTTCTTAAGCCGGTAACATTATCAAGCCTCTGGTGCCAATTCCTCTGTTAGTAGTAGGTCAGGTTGTCTCTGGACTTGGAGATAGTCCCAGAAGACGAGCGCAAAGAACTAACAATCTTGTTATGCCGCTTAATCAAGGACTAAAGGTCTGGATCTGATGGAACTTCTGCCTACCTGCGCCTAAGCAGCAGGACAGCAAACACACACCTTCCTGCCCTGTTTCTCATCAGTATCTCCTGATGGTCTGAGAGTTCTTGATGTTCACAGTCCAATATGACATTTGAATAGGATGTATATGTCCCCAATCAAATGTGCATTAGCAGCCCATCACTGGATTTTGGATGGGAAGTCAACTATGCAATCTGGGCTTATGTGAGTTGCATTTTAAGTGTATACTCCTTATTCAAGTGTTACTCCCATATATAGATATCTGGTAGACTCGAAGCCCTGACCTGGATAGCCCAGGCAAGTCCGATTTCATCAAATCTGGGAAGTTAAGCAAGGTCAGATTTGGTTAGTAATTGGATGGGAGACCTCCAAGACCAGGCAATGGCAAGCCACCTCGGTTAGTCTCTTGAAAACAGCAGAGGTTGCCGTAAACCAGCTATAATGGCACGCTCCACTACTGCCACCAGACTTGGAGGCAGGATATGTGTGTAATGGGTTGAGTGGGAAGATAACACAGTATTTGAAATACTGTGATTTCTTTGCTTAAGAAGTCAAAGTATATCCATTAAAACAAGGTGCCTGGAATGTGCATAAGGAAAATGTATTATCAAAATATCAAAACACTGTATGATCTGTTTATAAACGTTATTCTGCTTCCTTGAAGTCCAATAATGGTACAAGATATAACATAGTAGTAAGTTTACTGAAAATTAGAGCAAATCTTACCCCTAAATATAGTATTATTCCATAGAACATAAATCTCCAGAAGAAACATCTTTTAAGAGCACTGATGAGTCTGGGTCTTTTTTTCGAAGCCAATTCTCTATCCCATTCTCTGGGGAGATAAAAAGACCAGCGTGACCAAATACAAAGCTCTGAAGCTCCAGCATAGTTCTGTTCACTCAAAGATATCCAAGGAGATTTAGCTAAGGTGACTAATGAAATAAAGGCTTTGCAAAGACCCCAAATATCTGATTCTCAATGACTTGATAGCTCAATAAAAGTTCAAGTTTAGTTCAGCTGCATATTTGGCAGATTTAAATACCTAGCCGTATATCACTCTTCAGGGAGTTAATTCATTAAAAAGGTCACACTGTATGTTTTAAAGAAACCTGCTGTACTTCTTAAGACCAATACACAAATAATAGGCAAATAAAGGTTTTGGAGCGCCTCCAGTCCTAAGCAAGAATAAAACAAAGACAAACTATTCTAAACTATTCTATTTTGTGACTTTTTCAATGTACTGAATACACCATGTCAGCTACTCCTGAACACACTTTTGGATGGTATGATTTAAGAACCCGGGGAAAATGTCAACCCAGTTTTAACACATACACATAAAAATCTTTAATCAAATTACTCTTGGCTTGATATAATTAAATAGTATATGATATAAATGGCTCTGACCTGCAAACTTTGCATACAGTAAAGATAACACAAATTCTGCTGAAATCAATCCTATGCAGAATTACTTGAGAGTAAGCCCCATTGAAGAATGAGATATTTATTTCAGTGGAGAAGATTGGGCAGAAAGTTTCAGAAAAAAAACTAATATCCCCAGATGAAACACAAGGATTACAATCAGTCTTTTATTAAGCCATTTGTTATAACCATTAAACTGAAATTCTGCTTTTGTTCATCTTACAAAATATGGCATAATACTAGTACGTACCTTTCCAATTTTTCCGAAAGATTATCAGCAGAGTCTGCAGCAGGGATCTGATAAATGTCTGACAATTCCAGGCGTTGTCTATAACCCTTTCTCAAAATCGGTTTTGTCCACCTAATAAACAATAAGGATTTTTTAAAAAATTGAAATAAATTTGAGCAGAAGTACATACAGAACTAAAAATCCAAGAAGATCCTAAAGAGCCATGCAACAAGTTCTACTCACACAAGAAGATCTTTGGCCTTCTAAACAGTAGACCCGTGCCAGAAGTAAACCATTTTTGAGAATGATGTATTTATATGAATGTATTTAAATCAATAATTTAGATAAAGGGTCACTGTGTGTGAGAGAGGGTGTATTTGTGAATTTCCTACATTGTGCAAGGGGTTGGACTAGATGAGCCTAAAGGTCCCTAAAGGTCATCCAAAGAGATTCTATGATTCTATGAAATGATGTATTTATTTGAATGTATTTGGCTGCTTTCACACGCCCATAACCTCCAGAAAATCGCACAAAACTCACAGCATGAAGCATCTTCCTAGCACAATTTCCTGTCATGATCCTGTTTAATGGTGCGATTTCTGACGTCATTGTGCTAGGAAGATGCTTCATGCCGTGAGTTTTGCACGATTTTCCAGAGCATGTGTGAAAACAGCCTGTATTTAAATTATTTATGTCTTGGGTGTGTGTGAAAACAGCCTGTATTTAAATTATTTATGTCATGTGTGCCTTTTAGGACTCAAGGTGGCTTACATAAACAGCAAGAAATTGCGATTTTTAAAAATATACAGTAAATTACCACATCATGAAATCACCAAAACCACATATTAAGACGACATCACAACAAAACCTTCCCCAAATCCACTAGCTTGTACAAGAAGCTCTCAGAAACAGAACAATTTATATGACCTCTAAAAAGCCAGGAGTGGTGCTCTATGCGCCCATTGGAGTAGCAGGCAATTCTACAACATGGCCCCCACTACTGAATGTGCCCTAGTTGTGTCTGCAACAGAACAAAATGATCTAAGGGAAGGTACAATAAGGAGAAGGTCATCTGAGCAGTAGGTCATCCAAAGAGAGCAAGTGACGCATAGGAGTGGTTTCTGAAGCAGTTTGTAATATGGCATGGGAGTTTTAAAAAACCCAAACTTCCAACATCTTGAGCATATCTAATGCCATTCTTGAAGCCATAGAAGTGCAATAAATCTGCATTTTATATACCATAAAGGTTGCTTATCACATGGATAACAAGGATAATATATCTGAAACTATCTTGCAAGCCTTCTCAATGATTTGGCCTGACCTCATATGTGATGCAGTGTGCAAAAATATTTAAATGATTATCAGTGGACGTTCCATGAACAACAGATTGCCATGGAATTGTGGTTTATTTCACAACACTTATTATGGCTGTGATCCAGAGAGCTACTTTAGGTGCACCCAAGATCTTAGACGTAGCCAGTGGGATTTCTGACCTCCCCCCCACTTTTTCAATAACAGACTATTTGGCATTTCATAAATTGCTTTAGAAAGTCTTCTCAGTTTCAAAAGTGCTTCAGTATGTGGCATAGAAGCATACAGTTCAACAAACATTATGTCCAAGCACACATGGGTTACTAAAGCAAAGAAATATAGTTCTCTAGTATCAGGTCTGAACGAAAGAATGGTTACATTATTTCACGGAAACGAAATTGCACTGTAATTTCTCAAAACTAAATTTGAAACCATCTCAGTCTTTTCTCCCCTTTGCAGGCCATAAAGTGGAGCACTGTTTCATATTATAACCTGCCTTTATTAGATGTATGTATGGAAATACAAATTAAGTAGCTACACTTTTAGGATTGCTAGGTAAATCTCCTTGTCTTCAATAGAATCTCTGCATGAGTCCCTGGGGGAAGCACTGTAGTCTTAAGAAAATAATGTTGGATGGATGGCAATTGAGGGAATACCGTCAGTTTAGGCAGTTGAGGTGTCTCAGTAGAAATGAAAAAAATGTTTGTCTTGTACCATTGTCTCGTCATAACTCCCAGTTGATTTCTGGAAATTTTGAAGCCATGAAGAAAAAGCTTCTTTTGGAAAAAAAATATTTGGAGAAGGATTGAAATATATGCCATGCTTACTTTCCTATCAAACTTGAATTTCTCTGTCTTATTTAGCAACACAAAATTCATCATTATCATACCAAATTGTACTATTTGGCATATTTATGCAGTTTATAAGTATACATGTCTTCATCTATGGCTTCCGGAAATCTTGCATTTCTACTCTCCCTTAACATTAGAACTCAGTTTCATCCAATGAAGTTGACTCAAGACACACAAAGTGAAATATTTCTTTATACAACAAAGAGTTAAGATGGAATTCAATGCCACATGAGTTCACTATACCATGATATGGGACAATCACTATTTTGAATGGCTTTAAAAGGTGACTTATAAAGAGCCCCGTGGTGCACAGTAGTAAGCTGCAGTATTGCAGTCCAAGCTCTGCTCACGACCTGAGTTCAATCCTGGCGGAAGCCAGGTTCAGAAAGCCGGTTCAAGGTTGACTCAGCCTTCCATCCTTCCAAGGTCAGTAAAATGAGTACCCAGTTTCCTGGGGGGTAAAGTGTAGATGACTGGTGGGCTTAGTAGTAGATTATGACAGTACTAGTATTTTCTCTCCTCCGTATTTATACGCATTGGCTGTGTACACCAGTATATCTTCTGTAAAGACCTCTAGACTGGTCTGTTCCAGTGCTATCTAAGTGCTATTGCTTGTTCATTTTTCTGTTAGTATGATCCTTCTTCCTTCTCAATATAAGAGAAGCAAAGAAATTGCCCAGTGGCACAGAGTGGTAAGCTGCAGTACTGCAGCCCAAGCTCTGATCATGACCTGAGTTTGATCCCGGCGGAAGCCAGGTTCAGTTAGCCAACTCAAGGTTGACTCAGCCTTCCATCCTTCCGAGATCGGTAAAATGCGTACCCAGTTTCCTGGGGGGTAAAGTGTAGATGACTGGGGAAGGCAATGGCAAACCACCCCGTTAAAAGTCTGCCAAGAAAACATCGTGATGCAATGACCCCCATGGGTCAGTAATGACTCGGTGCTTGCACAGGGGACTACCTTTACCTACCTACCTAAAAGGTGACTTGAATTCATGGAAGATAGACCCATCAAGGGTTATTTGCCATTATGAGTTAAATGAAGTCTTCATGCAGTTACAGATGGACAACAGTGGGGAAAGGCAGTCCTTTCATTTAGTGATGGTTGGTTTCCCAGAGGTATCCATCTGGCCACTCTGAGAAATAAGATTCTTACAGTGCAATCTTAAGCAGAGTTACTCCAGTCTAAACCTATTGGGATCATTGCTTTGCCTGTCTCCTCACAAGGAGAAAGGCAGAGGATGGGAAGTAGGCTACGTGGGGTTGCCCTTTGCTCACCTTCAACTGAGCTGCAAATGGCATCTTGCACAAAAATGTCTAAATTGAGATCAATGGGCTTAGACTGAAGTAACTCTGCTTAGGATTGCACTGTTTTTCTGCTTAGTGAAAGTCAACATTGTATAGTGGTTACTGTCAGACAAAGATGTGGATGGCCCAGATATGAATCTTCACTCTGCCATGGAACCTTGGGATTGTCACACACTCTCAGCCTGATCTACCACACAGTGTGAGGATGTTGTGAGGATAAAACAGAGGAGTGGAGAATGATGTAAGCCACTTTGGGTACCATTGGGGACAAAGGCAAGGTATAAATGGAATGCTTGTGTTTTAATACCTTAGATTTTAATGGCTTAGGTTTTAATATTGTGGTTTTTGATTGTAAGCCACCTCAAGCAAGAGCTTCTACACAAGACATCTATCACACGAAGAACATGTGTTGGAAGATGCAATATTAACGGAAAGAGTAGTTTAAAAACACAGAGCTGGCGGCAGGGAAAGGTTTTGCTATACACGGGAGCTATAGCAACATCTCCAGGTCCAAGCCCGGCTCTCAAAGGGAGCTCCAGCCCATTTCCTTTCCTTGCTACCTTCTCCTTGAGATCCCACACAGTTTTAGACTGAAGAGGTGAAATTGACAGTCTTTGAGGCGGCAACGATGAAATTAACAAACTCTCTGAGGAGCTCTCTCCACTGGCTCTGTCTTTTTTAAACTATGCTTCCTGGCTAACCTTGTGTCTCCCTAAACTTAATGAACATGTGCCAAGGCGTCTCATGTGGAGTGACTCTCTGAAAAGGTGGCATAGAACTATTCTAAGTAAGTAAGTATTATGACAATAAAGCATGAATGGCCGGTTATCTTCAAGACACCATGTGTATCTATGTCTTCCAGAATGTTTTAGTTATAAGTTAGTGATTATATACAACAAACTATTCTTATTTACCTTTACATTTTGAACAATCCAAAATGTGTTTTCTAAAATTCCTGGGTTGTCATTTAAAATGATGGTTTAGTTCATAGGGAGGATAAAGAATTTGGTATCTGTTGACACTGCACATCCTTACATAAACAGCATTAATCCCATGTCCTTCGGAAATGGAAACACTCTTCAGTGTAATTTGTGTACGAAACTACTGCATACTCAAATAATTTGCAATTTATAACATGAACATTCAGTTATTTCTGTAACCAGTGCAAGAAAAATGAAACATTTGACTTTAATCTAAAAATTGTAATCCAGGATGTGTAGCTGGATAATTCTGATTTTTGTTCATGGAAAATCATATGACTAATACTTCCCATACTTTAAAAGTGACATAAACTATCCATACCTGTTTTGTACCATCTATATTTTAAGCAAAACAAATCTCCAGTGCATTGTTACTTCTATACTTTTGTTTGTCATTCCAATGTAACAGTATTTTGTCAGTCTGAAGAAAAACCAAAATGAACACTCTGACTCTTGCCTCATCCTAGTAAAGCATTTCATGCGCTGTGTGAATCCCAGAGGATGTTTCTGACATCACTGCAACTCTGCTCTAAAATGGTGTTGTACAGGAAGTTTGCCATTGATACGTACTCACAGGGCTTTTTTCCAGCAGGAACACGGTGGAACGGAGTTCCGGCATCTCTTGAAAATGGTCACATGGCCGGTGGCTCTGCCCCCTGATCTACAGACAGAGGGGAGTTTAGATTGCGCTCCGCGTCTCTGTCTGGAGATCAGGGGGCAGGGCCACCAGCCATGTGGCCATTTTCGCCGAGGGCAATTTAAACTTTAAAAAACTCCCCCCTTGTTCCAGCTGACCCAAAGTGACATCATTGTGCGGTCTTGAGTTCCACCACCTCTTTTCCCAGAAAAAAGCCCTGCGTACACAAATCTAACTTATAGGCTCTACACGGAAATGCTTCTTTCCTGCACTATCCCAATAATACATATTCAGTAATCTGTTCAGGAATAGTTACAAACATGTTGTTAGCACCAAGTTAATTTCTGTGCCAAACTGAATTTGATTAAAGAAATGTAGGTTTCCCTGGTGAAGGGCAATCGTTCACATCCAAAATGATACTCTCTGTAAATTCTTTGTATAAGTTATTCAGTGAAAATATTAAAGAAGGATAAAACCAATTAGGATCTCAAGAGAAGACTGTGGCATATGATTACAAGATACTAAACACCAAGAGGGGCCTGTAGATCATGCCACATCTCTGACATTCCACTTATTTAAGAATTTTCTTAAAGTATCTCTCTAGCATTGGGTCTGATTAAACTCTGTGATCATAATCAGGTATCTTAGTAAGAATTCTTGCTTTCCTCCCGGAGTTCTAGAAAGTGTGCATTGCTAAAGGGCAGCCAGCTTGGTACAATGTAATTAGTGAAGGATAGTTACTCAACAGATGTCCTAAGCTAGTGGTACTGATGGCTGTGATCTTTCCCTTTTTCTGCCCACTATGCAATTTTCTCAGTTGGAGTTAAGTATATAGTAATAATATAATCTATAGTATAAGGATAATAAGGGTCAAAATAGGCATGATAGAGATAATGGATCTCCATCAGTCTGTTAAAGGTAAATTATACAGGCATACAGCTACCATTTGGATTGGGACTGCGTGAGAAGAAGAGATTTAATCCTTCAACCCCTGCTCAGTTTCACTAATCAAAACTGGGCTCCCCAGGTTATTATTAGAAGTTTTAAAGGGGGGGGAGCATGTCCTTTTAAAACCTCTCCTCTTCCCCTTGGTCTGCTTTAAGAGCTATTGTGAAAGTACTTCAAGCATCTAGAAAAAGCACTATATAAATGTCAAGTATTATAAGCAAGTTCTAGTGCTGTTCTCCTTTAGGTGTTATTTGGCACCTACAGTTCCGACTTCAAAAGAAGAATCAGTTGGCCTTTTTGTTGTTGTTGTTATAGAGCAAGTGCACTGTAAATACGTGAATAAGCCACAATAAAATCATATAAAAGGGAGAGTCATTGATGCACCCTGAGTGTTTTGTAATATGATGATGTAAATCAGTCATAAATCTGGTTTACAGATGGGTTAGATTAGGATATTGGATAACTTACTCTGGTGACAGAGAACAAAACTATCTTCTTGCTTTCTTCACTGTGAGCAGGGCTTTTTTTCAGCTGGAACGCGGTGGAACGGAGTTCCGGAACCTCTTGAAAATGGTCACATGGTTGGTGCCCCCCCTGATCTCCAGACAGAGGGGAGTTTAGATTGCCCTCCGCGCCGCTCCAGCGGCATGGAGGGCAATCTAAACTCCCCTCTGTCTGGAGATCAGGGGGTGGGGCCACCAACCATGTGACCATTTTCACCAAGGGCAACTGAAACTTTTAAAAACACCCCGCTTGTTCCAGCTGACCCAAAGTGACATCATTGGCCCTGGGAGCATGTGTGCACTTTGCACACACACATGTGGTATGAGGGGTACCACCTCCCGCCAAGAGTTGCCCCCTGTGCTGGCAACCCACTGAGTTCCGCCACCTCTTTTCCCAGAATAAAAGCCCTGACTGTGAGAATTACAAGTATCAGTAGCGCAGTTGCTAATTTCAAGTTCTCAACTGTTATAGTACAGGCAAATACATTTTTAAACAAAAAAATGAAGGAATGGGAAACTCGTGGTCTTTAATGCCTTAAATTAAAGATGACTGAGATGACTCCCTAGCCTTTTAGAGAAACCTTTCATAGAGGAAACTTAGTACTGTCTTGCTTCTGCCTAGGGATGTCATTATAGACGCAACTCAGAGAACTTAGCAGGGAGTAAGGCTGTTATATAGGAAAAAGAAGGAAAACAGGTTCCTCCTCTTCTTTTCATTGCCTGGTAACAAAATATATCCCGTAAGAATGATACAAGGCTCACGTACATGGGATATTGTCTTAACTTTGCTTTTCTTTGTTTTATAGGTATGTTTTTTTCTTTGAACCATTTCCTCCCTTTACCACTGTCTGAAGGAATGTCTTATCAGAGCTACTTGCTTCATGTTTCCTCAGCTTCCATCCTACATACACAAACTGATCCATGTTTTAAGCCTTGAGCTCTTTCTGTAGGTTTGTATCTTACTTTTTGCAGTTGTGATTCTTTTGTTTTATCAGCAACAATTCTTTCCTCATGCTACTGTGTGTTAAAAAGCTACTGAGAAGACTGTGAGCCCTGAGAGGATGGCCAGAGAGGTCATGCCCTAAATAAGAGAGACCAAAAAAAGGGGGGGGGAATTCAATCAAGACGCTTTCTCTTAAGCCTCTGAACGTTGTGCATTCTGAGGGAGAAATAAAAAAGACAATCCCAGGCCACGGAACTCATGACATCAACTCCTGAAGAGACCTCAAATGGACCGAGAAAATTCAGTTTGAACAGCCCCTTACAAATCTTCCCTCAAACTACTCATAGACCTATGTAACCTGAATGAAAGACTAGAGAAGTGCTGGTCACGATTAGGAGCTCATGCCATCAGCATCAACTACCGAAAGGAATTCAGTGGCGGTTACCCATCTGAGCCATCTTCCACCTTCTGAGAGACCTGCAGGCCTCGAATGCAAGAAAAAACCTGGAAGTGCTCAGTGCTCCAAAAGAGAGCGCTCCTAAAGAGAGTGCCAATGCCATGAGACAAATCCTACTTGTTATATTGCTTTCTTATATTTTAAAGGTAAAGCACACCAAGTGCCATGACAGAAAGATTGTTTATAAATACAATCAATTGATAAGCAGAGCTTTTTTTAAAAAAACTTCATACAATGTGCATAAATAGCTGTCAGAAGAAGCGTACCAAAAACGAAAATAACTGGGTAGGTAACATAGCCAGTGTTCTAGCTTACCCTTTCTTTGGCTGATTCCGAACATGTTGGATAATGCACTTTCAATGCACTTTATCAATCGTTTGAGGTGGATTTTTTGTTCCACACACAAAAAAATCCGTTCCAAATGATCTATAAAGAGGATTGTAAGTGCATTATCTAACGTGTGTGGAATCACTCATCAAGATGATCCTGTGCCTAGTACAGAAACAAAATATAACGAAACTGTTATTGTGTCCCATCTTGATTTGAAACTTGATTCTAGGTGAGTACTGTAAAAAGTTTGAGGACAGTGTTATGAAAACTGCTAAGAAATTCCAATCATCTGGAATTTAAAAAGATGAAAATTCTCTCATCTGAGTTCTAAATTATGAGTTAGATCCAGCACGAAATTTCCACTTGACCTGGAGCTCTTGCACAAGGGGAAACATAAAACTCTACTTGCAAGGTTTTGTGCAATCAGTTTCTCCGCACTGTAATAATATAGGGAGGAAAGCACTAGGCATTGCCCACGACCTTGCAAAAGCAGAACTGCACTGAGTTCCACTTGTGCATCTCTGGATCCAAGCCTATGAGTGGTGAGAGGGAAGGTTTGCTGGCTACTTTCTCATTCTAAGCTGCCTGACCTACTAACTTTTTTTGAACACGTAAGATCCAACCCAGAATTGCATATAGAGATATAACACTGGGGCAGGGCTTTTTTTCTGAGAAAATAGGTGGTGGAACTCAGTGGGTTGCCCTCGGCGAAAATGGTTACATGGCTGGTGGCCCTGCCCCCTGATCTCCAGACAGAAGGAGTTTAGATTGCCCTCTGTGCCGCTTGCAGAGGGCAATCTCAACTCCTCTCTCTCTGGAGATCAGGGGGCGGGGCCACCAGCCATGTGACCATTTTCAAGAGGTTCCGGAATTCCGTTCCACTGCGTTCCAGTGGGAAAAAAGCCCTGCACTGGGGGAATCTGTGACTGGATACCCAGACACATTTTTTAACTGCAAAAAGCAGCACAGGAGCCAATTCCCACATTACACCTTTGTACCTCACATGACAGCCCTGGGCCCTATCAATCAGACATACTCTAGAAGTTCTGGGCTCAAAGCTTAATTGCCAAGCATACTTAGGTCCAGTTTATATTGGGACCACAGTCATTCAGGATTGGGACATATGCCTTTCCCCTCCCCCCCACCAGACAATTTCCCCAATTTTTAAATAAACAGTGTCAACTGAGAGCCAAGCTACAAGTGACTTTTTTCACGTGGACAACACTTGATCGTTTTTGCAAGTTTTCCTGGGAACTGAAGTCCCAGTGTCCTTCCCCTCTCTGTTAGAATTGCTGCCTAAAGAGCCAGAGAAAGCCAGCTGCAGCAGCAGCTTTTACAAATCGTTCCTCCAGTCACAAGCCTGCTCTCGTTTGGGGGCAGGCAGCTGCTACTTTCTCCCTAGGCGTCCTGCTCCCGTGGGCGTCCTGCGTGGAGGGCAATCTAAACTTCCCTCTGCCTGGAGATCAGGGGGCGGGGCCACCAGCCATGTGACCATTTTCACCAAGGGCAATTTAAACTTTTTACAACTCCCCCCTTGTTCCAGCTGACCCAAAGTGACATCATTGGCCTTGGGAACGTGCACTCACTTTGCGCGCGCACATGTGGTACCAGGGGCACCATCTCCCACCAAGAGTTGCCCCTTGGGCTGGCAACCCCGAGTTCCACCACCTCTTTTCCCAGAAAAAAAGCCCTACTATAGGTTATGGCAACATGCTTCATCAAAGCACTTTTTCAATGGCAATCTTGCCAAAGTCTATAGGTTTGAACCAGGACAGCTGTTATCTTTGCTCATATTCAGTCAACATATGCTGATTGAAGAGTGGTAAGTGAAGCTATTGATCTTTCTGCCTTGGTAATATTTGCATTATCTCCATTTCATGGAGCATTTTATGATGGCAAATTGTACCCCCTTGCCATAAGTAAGTGAAAAAATTAGTTCCCCATGAGCCTTGTGAGCACCTCTTGCAGTTCACCATTTGTCTCCTTGTGACACTATAGTCTGGATTTGCAGGATGCTCTATGACAGAGTGGTGGATGATGGACCAAACAAGATAGCATTATGATCCTTTTCATATGAATGGTTACATGAAAGAGACACTGTCTATTTTGTTTCAGGTAGGTAGCTATGTTGGTCTGCAGTAGAACAGCAGAATTTGAGTCCAGTGGCACCTTAGAGACCAACAAGATTTTCAGAGTATAAACTTTTGAGAGTCAAAGCTCCCTTCTGCAGATACAGGCAAATCCTGCTGTTCTCTACTTCTGCATAGATAAGCAAAAGCTATCACTTTGAATCCTAGTGTCTTTAATGTAACGTTAAAGTAGTTTCCATGAGAATCTCAAAAGTAATAGTTACTGAATCTGATTTTAACACTTGTTTAAACCAAACTGGGTTCAGGCAAACTGTGCAATAAGCCAGTAGTAAAGAGCTAAGGTAAAAGCAAATACAGATAACATTTTTCCTTTCTCTGTCTGTCTCTCTCTCTCGATACATATCCATGCTTTCTGTCGAGTGCTATTTGACAATGAAAAGCTTTAGCTGTGATAGCTCAGGCTATGCCCTTTATAGAAAGGAATAATCAATGTTCCACTTGAAACTCCAGGATCCTAACAGCTAATCTTAATGAGAATTATTCAACAGAAAAACCTGGATCGCATTTGTGATTTTTTTTCTCCTCCTTTGAAAATGTAACATTTATATTAGTTAATTTTTAATTATGAATGTTATCTAAATATTTTGCAGGCTATACTTTTCTCCTAAAATAATGTTAATGACCCTAACCTGTTGTAATGAAAAATATGTACGTGAAGAGATCTCTCTAACCAAACAAATGTTTATGATGCATGTTATTACTACAAAATATTAAATGAAGTTTACTTTATTTGACCTCTAAAATGCTCTAAGTAGGGGGGGGGTCCTTACAATGCAATCCAGCCCACTGACTTCAAAGGACATTGAAGGGTGTAACTCTCTTTAGGATTCCACTGCTAAACTTTTATGTGTTGTATTTCATATCATTTACCCCTAGGTATTCTTTTTTTACCTTGGAATAGTTCTCATTTGGCTAGATAGTATTCTAGGACTGCATTCCAAACACTGGGAGATCCTCCTATATCTCTGCCTATCTAATGATTTAGATATAATATAATCTATCACTCAGATGGTTTAGATTGAAAGTTACACTATTTTAAGCGTAATAAACTTTGTTCTCCTTAGCTTTCTTGATAATTTTCTAGCATAGCTCAGAGTATCTCTACACAATACTTTTGACGTGTTTTTCACATATCGGGAGACGCAATGTTAGCTGGGAAGCATAGATTGCTCGGGAGGGAGGGATTCTCTCACAGCCCTCCTCCACTTCTGGCATCTCCCCTTCTGGAGCTTTTGCCCTGTCAAGGCTCGGTTAATTAAAAGTTTAAAGCAGTGAGGGCAGAAGGGTAAAAGCTCTGGAAGGGGAGACAATCTGGCATGCCAGAGGTGGCGAAAGGCTGTGAGAGAATCCATCACCTTTGAAGTGATCTCCGTTGGCTCTGTCTTTCAAAACTATGCTTCCTGGCTAACACTGCATCTCCTGACACGTGACAGATATGCGCCCCAGTAGCTTGTGCAGAGAGACTCTCAGTGGGTACTGAATGGCAATGCACATATTCCCAAATGCCTGACATTTCCAATTTAAAAAATCTCAGCTAGCCAAACAGAAATGGACTTCCACTGGGGTCCTTATAAAGCCATTGGTAAGTGAAATAGACAAACTTGGACCTGATAAATCAGTTTGGGATGTTGGATACGTAACAGCATGGAATGGACCCAACTAACGTTTTTCCCGTGGTGAAAAAGAGAAGGGATGGTCCCCTATGGCCACCAAAACCGTTATGCTGGGCATCATGGGACCCGAATGGATAACAGCCATGTCAGATGGGGATGAAGTAAGTAGGGCAATTAGGTAAGATTGCATGAAAAAGCTGGATGGATCCAACCCCATGATTTTAAATTATGAAAAAAAAAATGGAAACACATTGCCTACACTATCTAGCTATGAGAAACATTCTCTGTTGGTTTTAGTGAAAACCATGCATGCAAAGAATTCCGTCCACAAATCTGCAAGCAAAAGTATTGCTGTCATCAGCTAGCTGAAAAGTATGATAATGACTAATACACTTATCACTAGAAATCTTCTGATTAGAATCTTACCTTCAAATTTTGGCACAATTGTTTCAAACAGTTCATGAATGACCTTCAGCATATTACACTATGACACTTTTTAAGTTTCATTCTATACTAACAGAGACTACATAACTGCCTATTTTCCTCACAAGAATGAATGATAATCCCTGTCATTTCTAGAAAAAAACAGCCTTTTCTTACATGCTTTTTAATCAAAGGGAAAATTGATACATAAACAATCTGAAACTTCTCCTATACATTCCCCTATAGTAGAGCAAACCGTGGTTTGCTGACAGATGTGGAATAAGTAGAGTCAACAACATTAGGTGGGACAATAAAAGAGCCAAATTTATTTTAATTTTACATTCAACAAGGGATCCGCAGTGTCCATGTGTTAAGCCCTTCTGTAATTAGTTGCAATGCCGGCTGCAGAAGAGTCAGCCCCACCCCTGACTGCACATCCCAGACTTTATGGGTAAGGACACCCTGGCTCCAAGCCTTGAGGCATCAACCATGTACATCTCAGTCTCCTCCTAGCTAAGCATTTCATTGCTTAAGGGAGGTATGCTATGTCCTTTTCCTCTATGCATGAGTTCCATGGGTCAAGGATAATGGCATCCCTCAAGGAATACTGCCCCAGGCTGTGAGCCCTCAGCTCTCTGGTCTGAGGATTGCCCCTTCACCATACTAATTGATGTCTCAGGTGGACCACTCAATCAACTTTACCTGCACTGCTCCAGAGAGGAGCTCATGTCAACGACAGAATAAAGGTGCCACACTAGGGGACAGGTGCAGCTGAGGCGCCTCTTACAAGCTTAGTTTGCCTCAAGGGAGCACACCCCAGAGGCAGAATAAGACTGCCATGCTAGGGGACAGAGGCAGGAGAGGCACCTCTGAGAAATGCTGCTTGCCTCACTTGCCCTGTGATGCCTTCTGGAGGGGAAAGTGTGACAGAAGTAGAATGAGGCTGCTGCAATAGGGACAGGAGGCCAATGGCCAAAGTTCCTCCTAGAAGCCATGCTAATCCTGTACGGAGAGCATGCTGGCAGCAGGAGGCTGCTAGAGGGCCAGTGGGTGAGGCCTTGGAGGATTACAGGGGCTCTAGAGAAGAGAGTTTTGCTGGTGGTGTACTAGAGGACAGGGTTATTTGGGATCACTTAGACCGGCTGCTTCAATGAAGGTCCAAGGATCTTTTTGTGAACTCCTCCGCAAAAAACGGATTCTTCCAAGAGACCCGTGGGCTGCTCCCTGTCCATGCTGCCTCTGTCCACTGACTCTTAAATGTGTTTCCTCCACCCCACTCCCAACTCTGCATGCCAAGGACTGCCCCGTCAGACTGGGTGGCTCTTCCTTTGGACATGCTGCAGCAAACTTGCCCTTTCCACTTTCATTTCTGCAAGGGAGTGGGTCTGGAGCAGCCTTGTACCACAACGACTGCAGCAGATCCTTTACCAAATAAGAACCCTCCTAGCAGCCGTCAGGGCAAATACCCATCTCATCCCCATCCATCCCATTAGCAGCTGCACAATTGCACCGAGCACTAGTTATCAGCAGTGTTGCTAGATCTGTCCTTTATGTATTGCTGCTTTCACCCCAACGCCAGCACTGACAACCTGCATCAAAACTATCAAGATGAAACAGAATGTGATCCATTGAGGCTTCCCACTATTAGATGAGTTCTTAAATTTAAGTGGGATTGTTGTGGGTCATGGGGCAAGATCACAAATGTAATTCATCTGCCATATAACCTTACAGTAAAGCAAACTATCAGACTAGTTACTTATTCGTGATTACTATAATCACTGCAATAGAGCCTTATCTGATCTCACATGAACTTGTCCAGGCTCTGAAATCTTCTTAGGTCCTGGTCTGGATGTCCTGGCTGTTAGCGGAGATTTGGGTATCTCTGCCTTCTTTGTGGTGGAGTCAGTAAAATAATCTCCAAAAAGACATCAGATCTGTTTTCCTTCAAGCACAATGTTACATCATTTTTATTCTGCCAGATTTAATGTTGTTTTAGAACTTTTACCATGCTTACAGTATAAGAAAAGTTACACCCTTCTAAGTCCATTGAAGTCCCTAAACGGTATAACGCTGGTTAGGATAGCATTGCTAGTATGTTTTATTCAGTGTTCTTGTATTTTATTCTTTTTATGATGGTCTGTTGTGATGTTATTTTATTATCCTTTCTGTTAGCTGTCTTGAAGATGCTTTCTAAGTGCAGACAGACAGACAGACAGACAGATGTCATTTGTAATATTGCATCCAGCAAGGGTTATGCATGTTTGAGAATGACAAGTTCAACCAACAAACAAATTAATGTGGGAATCATAAGTTAAGAGAAATTCTTTCAGTGTCTGGCTTAGAAAAAAGGAAAGTGAGAAGCATATTTGATAGCTTTTACAGGGTAGCGTTATGGGAAAGTTTTTCAAAGGTTATGTATGCCCATTATTAATAAAATATTAATCACTGAGTGCTGTAATAATAATGATTAAGAATTAAAATTATATCTGTGAATTGCCAATAGTACATATTAAACTTCTAATATATTTTAAATAAAAATGTGTTTAATGATCAAAGGAACAAAATTTTAGAACAAGTTCCTAAAACAAGATCAGAAAGACACCTTCAAATAGCAATTTGGAGTCAAGGAGTTCTCCTTCCACTTCCTCCTTTCAAATGAAGCTTCCTTGGATACTGGGAATTTGGGATATGTTTGTAGACTGAGCTCTGGCTGCTTCAAGTGTTTTTGTTAACATGGATGTAATGCCAATAAAGGTTGCTGCTGCTGAATTTGGGATACAGAAAGAGATGCTCCAGCTATCATCCCTTGTGCAGCCTGAAATCGATACCTGCATGGAGTCAGACTGGTTTTAAGATGGTTTTTAATCATCAGACTGGTTTTATCCAGCCACACCTCAGCCCACCCATGATGGACTGAAAACTTGTTTAATATAAACAAAAAAGGCTGAAAAGAGAATGGGCATGCTGTCTTGTCCACTCTTAATGTTTTAAGGTTTGAGAGTAATGACTAGAAAATATCTGAGGCTACTGTTATTATCTGAAACCAAAGTCATAATTTCTTAGGACTGTGGTTACTTCCACATAGTGGTTTTACTCTTGTTTGACATCCAAAACAGAGCAGCATTTTTGGAGTACTTATTTATTTAAAATACTTAAAAGTTATATACCTTTTTTACAAGCATTTCAGAACCCAAGACGGGTACATCACATTGGCTCTGTTGATGCTAGTTTCCCCTGAGCCACTAGAATGCTTTTCTTTAAAAAATGGTAACTGTAAGATTGCTATAGCATTACATTATGATGTTCCATTGCCACAATGTACCAGTTCCTGAGTTCTCAATTTTTTTTTAAAGTCCCTATCTTTTTTTTCATTCTGGTGATAACACCTTTCCCCTTATTTCTCTGCCACAACAAGTGCTAGATTTTAATGAAAGCTAGGGAACCCTGGCAGTTACCAGGTTTTTTTTAAAAGCCAGAAAAATCCCTTCAGTGGCAGGGTGGTAGAAGAATGTAGGGGAAATGGCCACGAATGGAGGAAAGGGCGTACAAAACTCCCATGTGGATTCTCTATTACCAGTGGAAATGCTTCTAAATTTGTGATAACAGGGAAATGTGAGAGAGATATAACTGCAGCCTGCTGAAGAAATTAAATGAAGTATAGAATGACGAAAGCCACTTTTGATCACTGTGGAGAAAGGTGGGGTATATGTGAAGTTAATAAATGTCTTTAAAAAGGATATAGTACTTTTTACATCCTGTCACTGTCTTAAGAAACTGATAAAGTACAGTCATTGACAAATTGAGTTTTTATTTCTTAATGTTTATTATGTGAATTCATTATAGCTTGGTATAATGATAAAAAATCATGCTGTAGCCTGCAAGTAATCTTTTTTTAACCTCCTTTTCTTGTGTTGGAAATATGTGGGGTACTTGACTTAGAACGATGTTTCGTAACAGTAATGTTCATTCTCTACAGTGTCTTCCCTGTTTTAGGACTTTGTATCTATATGTTCTAAAATAAATACCATTTATTAGACTGAGTTTCAACTCTGAGGATGAAAGGAGAAAAGTTTCTTACACTGGTAATTCCAGTGGGCAATTAACACTGTAATCCTAAACAGAGTTACTCCAGCCTAAACCTATTGAAATCAATGGGTTTAGACTTGAGCAACTCTATTTAGGATTCCACAGCAAAGATATGAACTTTCATGATAATGGAGAGGACAACCCTTGTGCAGGGTTTGCCTCAGATTATCACAGGGTCACTCCTAAAAATAGGAATAGAGAATCCCCACCTTCTTCCCTCTATACTCGCAGACATAAGGAAACCCAAATGTCTGCATAAGCAGCCACATTCCTAGGTTTTTTTTTTCTTGGTGTTGTATCCCTTGCCATCAAGTATTAACAGCGAATACATCTACACTTTCCATCAAGAAGATTGGGGAGGAGTCTGAATACTCTCCAATTGAGATCATAACACATTGTAGACATCCCTGTATTATGCAAGTGTGGTAGTACATTAAAGATATTTTCCCTTTTTCTTCAATACATGTTTATGTAAGGAGTAGTGATTTTAATCTGTAATTGTGTGAGTACAGAACTGGGGATGATAGCTGTTTTGAGTTCATCAAGATTGTTATCATATAAATGTGCCCTCTAGAAACATGCTGTACCTTGGCATTATCCTGCCATTAGGTCGCCACCCTTCATAAGCAGTGCAAAATGAGCAGGACATCAAGAAGTAACTTTTCCCCTGTATTCTCCCACCCCAGATCATGCAATTTTGAACCGAAAATAACTGACAAAGGGAGTCAAGCAGCATCTTTCTGCACTTCACCCCCTCCCCCAGTGAGGTGGGATCTTTATGATGTCTGTTTGCATACTTCTGAAAGGCAATGGGGGGGCGGGGAGTCAGGCAAATGGAATAAGGATTACACAGTCCCAGTCCAATAGGAGGTTCTGTAGCTTCTGCTTGTTTAAATGTACACACAGGGGGTAAAAAACTGATCAGATCTCCAATTGCAAAATTTGCTTTGGCCCTGAGCTGGAGTTTCTGTCAACTGCTTTGGGGGTTTCCCCACCACCAACAAAGGAAATGACCATGGGATTTACTTTGCGCTTGCTCATTTACCAAATTCAGGAGCGCTTACTTTCATGTAGGCAGGCAATGGCAAACCACCTCCCTTAGTCTCTTGCCATGAAAACTCCCGCCAGGGTTACCATAAGCCAGCTATGACTTGAGAGCACGCTCTGCTGCTACTCTTTTCATGTAAACCTTGCATAGAATTGAGCGGTTTAGGTCTACGAGCCTTGCGCGGGAGGGTTTGGACGAGGTGTTTGCTGTGCTCAGCGATAGGAAGGGAAGGGTGAATTTGTCGGAATATACCTGCCGCCCCAGCGATGCATTCTCAGGATTATCTATCGGGCAGCCTGTCCTGGAATGTGCAACCAGCAGATTCCGCAAACGAGCGAAAAGCAATCTGCCTGCCAAAGGTTACTCGGATGATGAACTGTTCCCAATTCGTTTGTCGGGTTTGAAGGCGAAACTTATGCGCCCCGCGCCTGAGGTGGGCTGGAGCTCTTTGCGGAGGAGCGATCGGGGGCGGCGAGCGGTCCTCCCCCTGGAACAAGCCTCCATCGCCCTCTCCCTTTGCCAGCGGTTGTCAGGACTCATTACTGGCGCCTCAGGGGGCAGCGCGATGCTATTTGCCAAGGAGGCATTCTCGGCTGAGCTTCCCTGCCTGCTAAGCAGAGGGGCGAGCCCCGCGCTCCAAACCTCCCCGCTCGCTTGGAGCCGGTCCCCCGCCACTTCAGGCTTCGAGCGGGGGAACCCAACCGCCTCCCTCCAGAGAAGCAGAGCCAGCGCCCTGGGGCTCGCCGGCCCTCCAGGGCACCCAGGGGCGAAGGCGGCCCCTTCGGAGCACGCGCTGCCCAAAGGCCGCGCGCGGCTTTCCCGCCCGAACTTCAAGCGCATCCCTCCCCGCCCTCGCCGGCGCGCGCGCTCTCCTCCCTCTCGCCCACCCGGCCCGGCAGCACGTGCCCGCTCCGACGGCGGCCGCTTACCTGAAGAAAAGTTTGGAGAAGACGTTCGCTTTCTCCAGAGGCGACCTCTGCATGATTTCTGCGGCCGGGGCGCAGGCGGGGAAAGGGGCGGGTGGGGGGAAACCAAACCAAAGGCAGGCGCTTGCCTCGCCCGGACCGCGCCGTTTAAACTCTGCTTGCCCCCAAGTGAAGTCCGCGCTGTTTGTACCTTCTGCGCTCTGATGTCACCGCCTCCCTCCTTCCCCTGCCACCTCTCCCCGCCTCTGCAAATTTGCCCTGCTTCATAAACCTGCCTTCGGCTACCCGCCCTGAACTCCGCCTCACGGGGATCCGCATTCTCCCGTAAGGAGCCAGGCTGCGGCTGCGGCTGCCGGAGCAGCGCCTCGCCTCGCCTCGCCTCAGCGGCCTCTCCAGCGGCGCCCCTTCCGTGCGCGCTCTCAGATCCGAGCCGGAGTCTGAGAGACTTTCTCCTGCCCGAAAGGAGCTGCCCTTCCCTCCTCCTCCTCCATCAGCCTCCCTCCCACTCGCCTCTTGCCTCTCCGAACCTTGTCAGCAGTCGCCGCCGCCCTGAAAGAGCCTCCCCGCGTCTCTTGCCAATGAATCTCGTTTTCCTCCGCTGGGATTTCTAGCCGCCTGCCGCTTTCAAAGAGACCTGCTTTGCCTATTAAGCTTTGCGTCCCGGAGCTCGGTGGGAAGCAGGGCTGAGGCAAGCACCTTCGTGAAATGTCAGGGTTCAACCTTCCAAGAGCATGGGTGGGGGGCGATAACACTGAATAAAAAGGCTTTGTAAAGCAGTTCTAAGCCTGCATAAAGTGCAGGTCTTTTCACCGCTGAATGAACGGAGACCCGCATCTCTGGAAATAAGGGGCGAAGAGAGGGAGTGGTGCTTGAGCCCCTGAGCCGAATTAGGGTTGTGTGCAGCATGCGACAGCCTTGCACCCAGGAATGAGAAATCGCCTGTGGTGGTTTGCGACCGTGGGACCCCCACAGCAGCCATATATTTTTAAAAACTGAAAAACGCCCCACTCTGAACAGGACAAAATGGAAGATGTTAACTAATCCATGGAAAGTGGTCTTGTGGATGCCCCCCAAGATGATAATGTATAATCCTTTTCCCCTCCCCATAGAATTATTGCACTTGAAATGACCTAAAATGGTTCTCCAGACCAATACAATAGAAATTTGGGGGCTAAGTGTCCAACAAGAGTGGATACATTGTAGGACAGCAAGGAAGGATGGATTGTAGAGATAGAAGAGTTTAAATTTTTTAATGGGCAGATAGCAACCCAAACACTTAAACTTCTTATCCACATTATAGCATTTCAGAAACGTTAAAAGCACATTAAGCACCTTCTGGCAGAGGTATAATAAAATCCAGAGAAAATGCTTAGACAAGAATGAATCCATTGGGAAAACTTTTTAAAGGAACTGCTTGAGAGAGAGAAAAAAACCCTCTTATCCACCTCCACACAAATGTACAAACCGCAACTCACTCATGAAGCTCATGGCCTGCTTTTGGCCAGTCACTGTTTCTTAACATAACTTCACAAAGTTGTTGTGAGGATAAAAGGAAAGCATGAAGAGTAGCTCGTTAATATTTGTGTGTCTGAAAGTCTGTCTGTCTCACCCTGACACAGATATAATCTTGACTTTTTAGCCAAGCCCAGGAACTTGATGGGGAAAAGCAGGGGCCCTCTTTCTTTTTGTTGGAAATGGCACTAGAGACTGCATAATGTTCAAAAAGAAATAACTTTATTTGACAGGCAGGGACTGAATAAGTGTAGTCGGGGATGGAAATGCAGAGGTAAAATACACTTTGTGTAACAGGCAAAATAGTATCCTTGAAGCTTATTTTCATGTATTCTTGGTTCTTAACAGTGAGAGGTGTTTTATTTAGTAATTTATTTATTATTTAGTAATTTATTATTATTTAGTAGATTAGTGACAATGTTTGTTCAGGAAGTTTCCTATGACAGTTCAGGTTTTCTCGAGTTAGTCACTTTCTTTGTGCACCTAACTCAGTCATTTCTTGAAACAAGAAAGTATTTCTATCTCCTGAGTAGGCTAAAACCATTTTGCCTTCACAACAGACCTGGGGTCCTCCTCAGAGCCAATCCTTCTTCGAAAACAGGTCCAGAATTAATCTTCTTTTCCTCAGAAGATATAATCCCTCTTCTTTTTTGCATGAAAGGGAGTCTCAACCCACTACCCAAACACTCTCACCAAAATACACTCCCAGTTCTCTGGTGTCTGTGTAAAGCGTACTTCAGCTTATGCTGACACTTATATTTTGAATTCCTAGATAGAATTCTTCCTCAAGACAGTAATACTACAGTTCCTCAGGGCAGTAATACTACAACGGACTGCTTTCAGACTGGTTCTAACTGAACAATCAGAGAAGAGAGAGCAGCCTGTCACTCAAGCTCTCCATTCTAGGGAATAGTTAACCCTTCCCCTCCCAGCTCTTTGATTTTGCTGCACTTCAGAAACCTGCTGTTAAGTGTAGTCCATCACATGCCTAGTCCCATGAATATCAACAGCATTAATCAGTTTTAATCCAAGGTTTTATTTGCTTGTGGTCAGGAGCATTAGGATATTAGAACAGCTATACATTACCAGTGTTATATTATTACAATACATGCTGTAACTTTAATTTCCAAAATAAACAAGAGTCTACCTGCTATTACTGCTGGTACAAGGCTGAAACTTTGTAATCGTTTTCTTTAGCAATCTCAATGGGGAGAGGAACGACCAGCTCCCCACACCCCACTCTGGATGGAATCTGCCAGGTCTTGAAATAAAAGTTGTCAAAGACAAGAGAGGTTTAAAGCTTCTCTGGCACCACTTCTGCAATCAAATTAGCAGCCCCACATGGTTGCTTTAAAGATTTTTTAAAATGAAGATCTCTTAGCTCCCGTGCATTATTGTCCTGTTTGAGCCCCAAGCAAATTTTCAGCATTGTCTCTAATGTGGGGAGGCAGAGGCGGGGAACAGCTGGAACTGTTCCTCTTTCCATTGAGATTGTTATAGCAAACAATTGCAACGTTCCTCTCCCACAGTGATCCCGCACAGCTCTGCCTTTGAAAACTTTTAAGAGTTTTGCCCCAGAATCACTAAGACTGCCCTTGCCTGGTATGAGTTATGAAAATAGTAATTTTACACAATTAGTTCCTTCAAAGTGATTATTAAGTAATTAAAGAGTCCCAAATTACTTCATACTCTTTTCCTTTCCCTTACTGCCGTCTCTGACTCACCATCTTTTACTACATAAACGGATATACAGAACTGAGTGGGTGGCCATCTTTTGATAAGTTTTCCAGTAAACAAGCAAGCCCATCTTTGTTTCAGACAGCACAAACTCTTGAGTAGTTGGTGGATAATGCATGACGTGTTTCAGATAAATTAGTTAAGCATTAATTGAGTTTTAACAAAGAGAAAACATAAACACTGGTGTTTCAAGGAAATCCAAAATGCCAAAGATTAAGACATGAAATGAAACACCTATTCGGCTTCTCTAAAGTGCTTGGGTCATCTTGTGTTAAGCCCAGAAAGTTGTTAAAAGAACACACTGACGTTGGGAAGCAGTGGATTAACAAAGAGGCTTGGGAAATCTGAAGGTTTACTATCTTCAAGAGCTAACAGTCTTATACTTACTTGGAAATTGCAAGATTAAGATAATTGCTAGTTGAGCACAGCTATAAGCACTGAACTATATTGATCCTGAAACCAGAAGTCACAGAAATAGATTTGTTGTAGCCTTTGACTTTATTTATAGGAGTGATGTTTTGGGCTCATGGACACAAGCAGCAAAATTTCATCAAAACTATCATTTGGTTCTGTTAAAGATCAATGTACTATTTCTGTGTGTGTGTGTGTGTGTGTGTGTGTTTGTATACATGTGTACATGTGTTTAGAATCACAGCAAGTCATCAAGTATTCAGCACCATCATTATACAACGGGTTGTGCAAACAAAACATTTGGGCTAACATTTTCATCAGACATTTAAAATACTACATCCTTTACAAGCTCTGTCAAATGGGTTTTATGCACTTGACTGTACTTAGAAGATCAGGAACCAGTAGCCTTCAGTCTATTTCTTGACACTAGTTCAGCCCAACTTAATTCATCCGTTGTTCACAAAAAAATAGATGGTGGTTGGAAAGGCATAGAAAGAGGCTCTCAAATTCCTAGAAAAAAATAAAAGTTACAGTAATGGATGCATTCACAGGAAGAAGGCAAATCCACACCAGGAACTCCTGTGGGGAAGGCTTGCCTTTCCTCTTCGCCGATGAGAGCCTTTACGCCCAGTCTTGATGTTATACGTCATGAAAAAGGCTTTCACCAATTCCCACAAAAGCACTATTCCTGTTTTTAACTTTTTCGAAGATGCTAGAATTGCTAGAGTTGTTTTAATTCTTCGGAATTTACCTCAGTTCCTCCGTTAAATCTTTGAGAGAGGAATCTGATCAATAGAGAAACTTATCTCCCATGTGCATGCACATACAAGCGCATGAACGTTAAGGCACTTGTGCAGGTTCACATTTCATGCATTCTTTTGGCTGAGGTATATTTTGAACAGTGATATCAAGTTGAAGGCAATTACGTTTTCCAAGTTTGCCTTTAACAAAAAGAACAAACGTTACTGGCATTTACATTGGTGTAGGAGGACACTATACAGTAAAGAAGCATGGCATAGGGCAATGGAAGAGACCCTTTAACAGTATGTTTCAGGGTGGGGCAAAAGCATAGTTTATGATTCTTGGAATCAGAACTGGGATTTTTTTTGTTTGTTTGCTTATTTATTGAAATATTTATGCCCCACATTCTCCAAGGACTCAAGGCTGCTAACAAAATGCAAGGCATCAGAAGAAATAGAATAAAATCACTCTGTATGTATTTGTGTGTATAAAATATGACAAATCAGTGACAATGAGTCCACATTTACAAATTCTTTTCAACCTTACTGATATCCTCAAGAAGAACTTACAGAATTATCATCTCAACTAAAAGCCCTCTAAAACAGAAAGACTTTGTGTGCTTTCCTAAAAATAGGCAATGATGCCATCCGGATATTCTCTGGCAAGCCATTCCACAGCACTGAACCAATGTCCAGGAAGGTCCTGGATCAAAGAAGGAAAGGTGCAAAGGGCCATGAGAAGGATCTTTATGGAGCTGCTGACCAGAGGAGTTTAACTGGCTCACAGGGTCATGCGAGGAAATGCAGTCCTTCAGATATATAGATCCCAGGTCATTAAAGGATTTAAAGGTAAGAACTAACACCTTCCATTGAAGCTGGAAACAAATAGGCAGCCTATGAAGTTGATTCAAAACAGGCGTTAGTTGTTCAACATGACTCACTCCAGACAAAAGATAGGTTGCAGATTTCTTCACTAACCAAATTCCTGAGTTGTCTTTAAGAAGCACTCCATATTGCATACATTTCAGGAGTCCAGCCTAAATATTACGGTAGCATAGCTCACTATAGTTATTTCAGATGATTGAGATAATACAAATTACATGCTAGATGTAATTGAAAGACAGTGCTCTTAACAGTGCCATCCTGATTTTCCAAAAACAAGTCTAGGTCTAAAAACATCCCAAATTCTTTACATGATCTTTACAAAGATAAACTCACCCATCCAGGGTTGGATGGTCCAGTACATTATCCTTCTCAATAGATAACTTGTCTGGATCCGATTTCACCATGTTCACCCATACTGATGTTCTATTCAAGGGCCTTTGATTTCAGTAGTCTAGTTGGTATACTAGTTGGTGCCTTTTGTTTCGTTGCTACACAGAATCAATTGCCACACCTGGATATTCATGAGTTGTTACATGTTAACTTCACTTTAGAGAGGTTATGATGGACAAAACCAAGCTGATAAGACAGGTCACCCTCTAGTAAACATTTCACAAAGAAGGATACATACTGCTTTGAAGTGGAGTCTGTACTTCATAGGATCATAGAATCATAGAGTTGGAAGGGGCCATACAGACCACCTAGTCCAATCCCCTGCCCAGTGCAGGATCAGCCTAAAGCATCTCTGACAAGTATTCATCCAGCCTCTTCTTGAAAACTGTCAGTGAAGGGGAGCTCACCACTTCCCTAGGCAGCTGATTCCACTTCTGAACTACTCTGACCGTGAAAAAGTTCTTCCTAATATCTAGCTGGTACCTTTGTGCATGTAATTTAAGCCTATTGTTTCGGGTCCTACCCTCTGCTGCCAACTGGAACAGCTCCCTGCCCTCCTCCAAATGACAGCCTTTCAAATACTTAAAGAGAGCAATCATGCCCCCCTCAATCTCCTCCAAACTAAACATTCCCAAGGCCCTCAGCCTTTCCTTGTAGGGCTCAGTCTCCAGACCCTTGATCATCCTCGTCGCTCTCCTCTGCACCCTCTCAATTTTCTTTTCTGCTTTGCTTTAACTGCTTTCTGTGATTATTGGCATTAAAATGCTTTTAAAAAAAATTCAAGTAAATGTGCTGATGTAACAAAAATAACTCCCCCCCCCCCAGTAACTGCATACTTGCTGGTGATGGAGAGCGCCATCAAGTTATAGCCAACTTATGGTGGCTTCTGCTGGAGTTTTCAAGGCAAGTGACTGACAGACATGGTTTGCCATTGTCTGCCTCTGCATAGGGAGCCTAGTTTTCTTTGGAGGTCTCCCATCCAATTACTAACCAAGGCTAACCCTGCTTAGCTGCCAAGATCTGAGGAGATTGGGCTTGCCTGGGCTATCCAGTTCAGGGCAACTTCTTATTTGGCCCTTCTAATTTAGTCTGAAAAAAATTATTTCAGCATTTATCTCCTAAGGCAATGCATGCTTATTTGACAATAAGAACTCAGTGTTATTTAATTCCTAACAAATATGCATTGGATTGGGTGATATGACATGTAATTAGATATGCTAACATGCCACATTCTATCATGCATGGCAACATGAACCATTAAAACCAAGAACAGTTGTTCAAATAATGTTTTTAGATCCAGACTCTAAAGCATATGCTTTGCTCCTAACAAAGTTGAGATCTTTCTCTGAGGCCCTGTTCTGAGTTTTAGAAGTTAGGTCTGCCATGAAGGACAGAGCTCTTCTGTGTTGAAGCGCCTACGCTACAGAATGTCCTTTACCTAACCCTTCCCTTGGTGCCAAAGCTGTTAACTTTTCAGTGCTTGGCCAAGACTCAGATGAAGTTGGTGAACCAGACCAACTGGTGAAAAGCCACCAACCTGTCAAATTTCTTATCCAGAGAGTCAAGGAAGAGCTAGGAGAACTGTGTATTTTAACATAAGGGCTGGGGAGGTAGAACTGGAGATATTTCCCCAAATCCAACATCTGGAGACAAGAGTACCTCTGCATTTTAAAATACCAACTAATTTTCTCTAGATTTCATACTGGGATGTTGGCTAAAGGAGCAGGCAGCACAAAATTAATGTAACTAAGTAAAAATCCTGTCAGTTAAGTTCTTGTGTCACAAAATTATTACCCTGGACTTAGAATTTAAAAAGCCATCAGATGCTGAGTCATCGACATGCACATATTACACCCTGTTGAAGCAGTTTCAGTGGACACCTATAAGATTCAGAGTTCAGTTTAAGGGGATGGTTCTTATTTATGAAGCCAGCCCTTCACAGCTTACTTTTAAAACCCATCTTAGTTTTAAAGCCCTTAACTTTAAAGCTCTTTTTCACACTGACTCTGTTTATAATGGCTGTGATTTTATTATTTTGTTAATTTAAACAATTTTTATGCTCTTTTATGATGTCATGTTTTAGTTAAAAGCTGCCTCAAGGAGGTTCTCTGGAGAAGCAGCATATAATTTTCAGATTAATACTTTAGAGGTACTAATACCTGTAGAGGTACTTTAGAGGTACTAATATCTGTAGAGGTACAAATAGAATATTGGGGATGGGGAGAAAGTTTGATACCTGTCTCTATATACAAAGTACTGTCTTTTTACATCGTTTTTCCTTGTAAAATCTATAATGCTAGGGTTGAGGAGCATCATGAGCTTGGGAAGAATGGCTGCATTATCAAAAGAGACTTGGGGCAGAGTACTCTACTGTTACCCCCACTGTATGGAGCTCTCTTTCTCTGCCCCTTAAGGTCTCTTACAGAGCCAATTAGATTAATATCACACTGTTGGTCTAGCATTGTTTCAAATCCTACTTGTTCCACAGGACTTTTGAAACTTATTTTTGCCATTTCTTGAAGTGTTGTTCTTGTTTGTAACAGTGCTTGCTGCATTTGTTTCCTGGTTTTACTTGTTTGATTTTCTTGGATACGTAAGGAGAGGCTGTGGCTTAATTGTAGAGCATCTGCTTGGAATGCAGAAGGTCCCAAGTTCTATCCCGGGCATCTGCAGATAAAGGGACGAGGTGAAAGGCCTCCAACTGAGAACCTGGAGAGCTGCTGCCAGTCCAAGTAGACTATACTGATCTTGATAGATCAAGGGTCTGACTCAGTATGATTCCCTACTCCTCCACTTGAAGCCAGCTGGGTGACCGTTGGTCAGTCACAGCTTCTAGGAGCTCTCTCAGCACCTCACCCACCTCACAGGGTGTTTTGTTGTGGGGATGATAATAGTATACTTTGTAAACCACTCTGAGTGGGTGTTAAGTCATCCTGAAGGGTGGTATATAAATGGAACGTTGTTGTTGCTGTTGTTTTAGTGGAGTTCCTCTACTGTAATAATTGAACCTTGCATCCATATAGGCAACGATGAGGCTAGTGTCCTGGTCAATCATCATACAGCACAACAGTTTTGGATGAAATAGGTCACAACTTTATTGATTACAGCCATTGGAGCATTGACAAGGCATAGGGCAATGGCTCCATGGCATCAAATGGCCCCTTGCTCTCCATGGGACTCTTCCCCAGCAAACCTGCTGGGCACAGCAGAATGATAAGGGGTATGACTGCACTGAGGGTGGAGCCTGCATGGCCAGCCCAGGTGTATATCCTTTAGAAAAACAAAGTATGGCCGTTTCTGCAATTCACGGTAGTGACAAAGGAGGAATTATCCACAGAAACGTTGGCACTCTATGTGCACGCCGCAGTAATAATAAATGATTATACAATTTTCCAAAGTGCAAGTGCCTCTTGTTTCTTAAGCCAATATTGTAGTTCATACAAATACTGTGCTCATTGTGCAGTTCATACATGTGCAAAATCATACATGTGCAAATTCATTTCCGGCGCAGTACAACTCTACGATACCAGGTATACAGGTAATGCAATTAAATTCTATATAAGTTCATTCCTTCCTCTCGCTCTGCTAGTTTTCTTCCTAGTTCTTCCCAAAAGTGGTATGAAAACCAAAACTGAATTCCGAAGGAGGGAGTGGAGTGGAAAACGCCACGCTCAATCTGGGGCCGGCTACGAACGCAGATTTCGTGCCACCTTCTTCAGGAGCGTGCCATCTATGATAGAAACACTCTGTAAATATACTACCTATTTAAAACCCTTTCTCCAGTATACTCTTTCCCTATAGCTCATAATCGTTCATACTCACGGCCACTCCCTAGAAGAATATCACCACCACATTTCTCTCTCTGCCTGGTTAGTAGGTACGCTTGTTCTCTTCCTTGTTCGTCACTACAAACTGCCCCCTATTTAATTTGGCTGTAGCCTGCTGGTACCACCCCTTCTTAAAGCGACCACACACTATGCTGTAACCTCATAAGAAGCAATTCAAACACAATTCGTTGTTCAGTCCCTTTGGTTTTATCGTGTCTAGTTTTTGAATCCAAAAAGCTTCTCTGCGTAGAAGCCTTGTTTGGAATGTATCGCCGCTAGTTCTTCCCACTACTTCTAGAATCACTGCCTTAAGGGCATTCTCTGGATGACCGCGTTCCCTATAGTGTTGTGTCTTTTTCACTTATTTTTTACTTCGACCGTTCCACTAAAAAAAGCTTTCAGTTTTATCTGTCGGATCAGTTTAAAAACGTCTATTGTTGTTTGGAAGGATTGATATCTAGGCGTAGGAACAAAACCAAGCCCTTTATTGAGAACTGTGTGTTCCGCTGGTTCTAACATGCGTTTAGAAAGATTGACCACTAGGGTTTCTGTCTTGCTCTGGGGACTGATCTTTTCTTGCCTTTGCCTAAAAAAGGTTCCCTATTACTTGGAAAAACTGTTCTGCTACGAAGTCTGCGGTTACTCGGTCCTTCTTCCCCAGAGCTGTCTGAGAGACCCGAGGTCTCTAAGTCAGAATAGGAACGGATCGGTTCCGCCCAAGTGACTCTACGGTTCGTATCTTTACTACTGATGGAAGAATCCCACCATAAATATACTCTATTGTTCGTGTAGTCCAGAGAATCCCTCTTGTATTTCTTAACCTTAATCTCCTTGGTCCGATTCTCAAAAGCCCGCACTTCCTGTTCTATTTCTTTTAAACGTGGTTCATACTCTACGACAGGGACTGACTCCTTAATCCTCCTCCCGGTTGCCTCAATATCCTCCATTAGTGCCTCACTCTCTTTTTTACACCTCCTGATGATTAATAACAACAATAGACGTTTTTAAACTGATCCGACAGATAAAACTGAAAGCTTTTTTTAGTGGAACGGTCGAAGTAAAAAATAAGGACTCAGGGATAGAGATACCTAAGCGACTTAAGCAAAAGTCAAACTTTACGCCTCCCATGTCCGACCACAGAATTGATACATTCGAATATATGGTTATGCGGGACATTAAACATCTTGAGAGCAAACCGGTAAGGACCTGGCAGAATCTTTCCAAGGATGAGAGGAAAGCAATCAGCATGTTAAAAAATTATAAAAACATCATCATAAAACAGGCGGACAAGGGAGGGGGGGTGGTAGTAATGGACCGGGATATGTACGTGGAGGAAGTCAATAGGCAGTTAGGAGATGCCTCTAGTTATCTCAGGATCCCATCTGACCCAATAAATCATATTAAGGACATCATCAAGGTAGTCATTGATGAAGCAAGGGAGTTAGGCGAGATTGATGACCAACTACATAAGTTGCTACAGGCTAGAACCCCACGTACGCCAGTCTTCTACATACTACCAAAAATACATAAAAAGACCTTCCCCCCTCCCGGACGGCCGATTATATCAGGGTGTGGGTCCATCCTGGAACCGTTAGCTTTACTGCTGGATATGGTCCTGAAACCAGCGGTAGCAGCAATTGGTCCTATCATACAGGACACCAGGGACTTTATTCAAAGAATAGAGGGGACACCCATGGTGGAGGATGCTTGTTTCCTCACCATGGATGTAGTGTCATTGTACACAATTACTCCACATGATTTGGCACGAATGGTAGTGGAGGAGGCTTTGGATTCAGTAGGGGGTAATAGACCATCAAAGAATTTTCTTTTACAGCTACTGGACCTGATATTAGAAAAAAACTATTTTCGCTTTCAGGATCAGTTCTTCTTTCAAGTGAGGGGGGTGGCCATGGGATGCTCTGCAGCACCAAATATTGCAAACCTTTTCATGGGTAAATGGGAAAATAAGCACATCCTGGATCAATCTAACCCGTTTGTAACACAGATCATACAATACTTTCGATACATTGATGATCTCTATTTTGTGTACAGAGGGACAGACTCAGTCGTCAAGTTTTGCGAGTGGCTCAACAACAGGGACCCCAATGTTAGGTTTACCGGGCAATATAGCAAGAATGAGATCAATTACCTCGACGTGATCACCTTCAGGGATGCAGGCAACACGATCAGGGTACGATCCTTCAATAAGGAAACAGACAAGAACTCTTATCTACATTTCGACTCGTTCCATCCCCGGCATTTGAGGGAAAATATTCCCTTTAGCCAATTACTACGGATCAAACGCAATTCCTCCTCTGCTTTGGACTTTTTCAAGGATGGGAGGAGGCTTTGCGAACAGTTTAGGAGAAGGAGCTATCCGGTTAAAGTCATAGAGGCAGCTTGGAAAAGAGCTAACAGTACAGGAAGGTCGTCACTCTTTACGTCGGGAACAAGGGACCAGGAAGACAGGATAACGTGGGCGTTGGATTTCACCCCCAGAGCCAATCAGATTAGAAAGATAATATACCGACATTGGTCTCTGATAGAAGGGATAGAGGGATGTGAGTCCAGACCAAGGATTGGTTTTCGCAAAACCAAAAGTCTAAGGGACGACCTGATACAGGCAGACATTAGAGAGAGGGAGAAATCCCATGATCTCCCGCAGGGTAACTTCAAGTGTGGTAACTGCCAAATTTGTAGCATCATTAGCGTGGGCAAGGAATTTCACATTGGAGGCAAGAAAGTGACTGTTCACCATTTTGCCAACTGCCAGACCAAGGGGGTAGTTTACCTTTTGGAATGCCCCTGCAGAATGCTTTATGTAGGATGTACGTCCAGACCGGTCAAGGTTAGAATATTGGAGCATATATCATGCATCCGTAATAACATACAGGAAGCTCCACTGACACAACACTATAGGGAACGCGGTCATCCAGAGAATGCCCTTAAGGCAGTGATTCTAGAAGTAGTGGGAAGAACTAGCGGCGATACATTCCAAACAAGGCTTCTACGCAGAGAAGCTTTTTGGATTCAAAAACTAGACACGATAAAACCAAAGGGACTGAACAACGAATTGTGTTTGAATTGCTTCTTATGAGGTTACAGCATAGTGTGTGGTCGCTTTAAGAAGGGGTGGTACCAAGAGGCTACAGCCAAATTAAATAGGGGGCAGTTTGTAGTGACGAACAAGGAAGAGAACAAGCGTACCTACTAACCAGGCGGAGAGAGAAATGTGGTGGTGATATTCTTCTAGGGAGTGGCCGTGAGTATGAACGATTATGAGCTATAGGGAAAGAGTATACTGGAGAAAGGGTTTTAAATAGGTAGTATATTTACAGAGTGTTTCTATCATAGATGGCACGCTCCTGAAGAAGGTGGCACGAAATCTGCGTTCGTAGCCGGCCCCAGATTGAGCGTGGCGTTTTCCACTCCACTCCCTCCTTCGGAATTCAGTTTTGGTTTTCATACCACCTTTGGGAAGAACTAGGAAGAAAACTAGCAGAGCGAGAGGAAGGAATGAACTTATATAGAATTTAATTGCATTACCTGTATACCTGGTATCGTAGAGTTGTACTGCGCCGGAAATGAATTTGCACATGTATGATTTTGCACATGTATGAACTGCATAATGAGCACAGTATTTGTATGAACTACAATATTGGCTTAAGAAACAAGAGGCACTTGCACTTTGGAAAATTGTATAATCATTTATTATTACTGCGGCGTGCACATAGAGTGCCAACGTTTCTGTGGATAATTCCTCCTTTGTCACTACAGGTGTATATCCTTTGGCTTCACCCAGATCCCTTGAGGGCACCCCAAAAGGGGGAGGGGTGAACAGCACAGTCAGCACGACTCACCCTAGTGGATCTGGCCCAATGCCTCAAAAACTGCCATAGAGTTGTGACAGGCCAACTCCCAACTACAACTGGCACCCCAGGGGGGAAGGGAGGGAATGGTGGGGCTGACCATGAGGGGCTGCTGAGCAAGAGCCAGGTCCCACCTACATTCCCCCTGTGCTCCTCCCAGCAGCCCCCCCACAGCAGCCCTCCCCCTCAGCCTCGCCTCCCTGCTGCAATGTCGCCTGCTGGTGAGTCTGTGAACCCCTTTTTGTGAGCAACCTGGAGTTCCCTCTTAAGGTAGCAAGGCAGGAAAATAAAATAAGTAACAAAATAAAATAAGTAAAATAAAATAGATAAGACAAGTAAAATAAAATAAGTAACATTTGTTTCTAGGTTTAAAGACAGGACAAGTAAAACTTTAAATTCCAAAACATTGGGGCTAGTTGGAAAACAAAATCATTTAGGTGCAACGTAATTGGACTCAACAAAGCTGGCACAAAGGCCGAAACCCAAAGAGCTACTTCCTCTTGCTTACACAGTAATACTTCTATTTTTTTAAATATGATACATGGCTTTTAAAGCTTCCCTGAGTTTCAGAATCAGTGTGGAGGGCTGCTGTTCAAGAAACACCAGTCCCAAAGCCCCACGGGACTTTTAGAGCCGCATTTTTCTGGATCGTGGCCAAGAACAGACTGTCACCTGGTGTGCAATAAATGTCCTTTAATGTGAATTGTGATCCGTTAATTGTCCCATTCTGAATATTTAAAGGCTCAGATTCAATAAATAAATCTATGCACACATGTGTGGAGCCTCTATACTTTTGTCCCTTCTTCTTCATCATCATCTAGGAAATCAAACATTTATTACTGAGTCCCGCTCAAAGTCACCATAGAAAACAGGGCAAACAGGTTTATTGTATGGTATACTACAAGGGCTCATTTGATAGTTGTCACTGGGATGAATTCCACATCTTTCTATGCCTATGAAGAAAACCTTCAAAGAAAACAGCAAAAAATAGATTCATTTTGGTTTTGATCCAAAGTTAATTTAAAATGGAAAGCTGCCAGTTCACATCAAAGAACTTCAGACAGAGCCTTTCCTGAGGCCATGAAAAATGATAGACAGCTCCCAGAGAACCAATTTTATATATTCTCCTTGGACAAAGGATAACAGGGGTACTCGTTCTGCATATCTCCCATTGTGCTCTGGCAGCCACATGCCAAAACCACTACATAAGGAGACAGGCATATAAGCCCACCAGTAGAGTTCTGGCTCCATTCTCCCTTTCAGCAAGCATACTGATTAAAGCCTCTTACAAAGAAAGATTACTAACTTTCTTACAAAGAAAGATGACTGACTTTTATTACTAACATGTACCCAAACAGCCTTTCCAAAGACCCCATTTCTTAGTCATTCTTGTTTATAAGTTTAATCATTCTTTTTCATAAAAGCAGACTGGTAAAAATATAGTAAAAGACAGGAATTGTTTAATTCCCTGAAAATACCCACAATTAAGATTAATTTCAGTTTGTCCACAGCTGACAGAAAAATATATGGATTACTACACAAAGTCAGAGGAAAAGTCCTTCTAGCTCATTATTTCTTCCTAACAGCTTCATGTTAGTGTTGGCAACTCACATCACAAAAAAGCTAGGTAGGCAGGTGTACACTATCTCTGAAAATGAAAAGTAGCTGTCATTGCAACTGGCCACACAGATAGGCAAACTTGTCTTCTATGTTTTCAGTCTGGCATTCTTGAACCATTGTCCTGTTTCAACAACCTGTACAAGTTAGCTGAACAAACTGCAATGAAGAATACTTTCAGTTGTTTGTCTCAGATGAATGACTGCCTTTTATTTTCTATTGATAACAGTGACTTTTTGTGTTGTTTGCGTTTGGGAAATAACTGATCACAGCAGTTGTAATAGATTTATAGAACTATCAGTTGCAGTAGATTTATAGAGGTGTGGAGAGATAATCTTGAAGAGGATTAATTATTACTGCTAAAACTCGTTAACAAAAAAATCACCCAGGGACTCACGTTTCCTACTAGATTAATGAAGGCTATGCCTGACATTTCTACTAAGCAGTTGTTAGATGACTGGTCCCTGAACTTTTCTTTGCATTTCCTCCTTATGTCTTTGATTGTTTTACCAGGAACAAAAGAAGTTTAAATATTTGTGGTATCTGATAGTTTTCTGTTGTTTTGACTTTGTAAGCTGCTTTGAGTCTACACTGAGCTGAGCAAAGAGGGTCAACAAATGCCCAAATAAATAAATACAAAAATACACAATCTGTAGACTCTAGGTGTTATCCAATTCATGGCTGCGTGTGCATTTTTGGGTTGACCTTATTGGCACAGATCTGAGGAACATGATAACAATTACAGTGCTGCATTATCAATGCATAAGGGTGGTGAACAAACAAGACCTCTTGCCATTCCACATTGAGAACCCTTTCTGTCATAGGATCAATTTATTAAAAGGAAGCACTTCAGCTGATATTTGCCTACAGTTGGCATCATCTGCGTTAGAAGTTCTGCCTTCTAGATGGCAGATGTCTAAGGTGAATTGTGATTTGTTCAGCACTTGCACTGGGAACTAGTTAACTTATTACTGAGCAATTTCCAGGACTGGGTGAAGGGCATTTCTCCCACTACAATGGGAGACCTCCCAAATATTATAACATTACACCAATGGGCTGTTGTCACTTCTGGGTTCACACTGGAAGTAACATTGTGGCATTGTTGCAATGTCAATTTGAATGTCCCTGCCCCCCCCAAAACCTGCCAGTTGCCAGCATGAGATACAAAAACACTAACTATCAAATTAACTGACCGACTAACTTTGGAAATAGAAAAACACATATTAACATAGGTATGTTATAGACTTTTGATAGGCATGCAAAAAAGCACTTTGAAAATTCTACCTTTTCACCAGATAATTACCACCTAGACATTGGCGGGGGGCGGGGGGGATGAACAACTGTTCATTCTCCTACAGTCTCCTACAGGAAAAGTGTTTTTGCCATATATCAAAGGAATTACTGATCAGATGGGAAAGCTTATGAAAAAGCATAACCTTCAAGCA
The DNA here is from genome assembly GCF_028583425.1 of Eublepharis macularius. Lineage (NCBI taxonomy): Eukaryota > Metazoa > Chordata > Lepidosauria > Squamata > Eublepharidae > Eublepharis > Eublepharis macularius. The sequence continues at coordinate 78,294,264 of NC_072798.1, read as the reverse complement.
GTATTCAGACCCACCCGAAAAATACAACAGATGCTACGATCAGCAAAAGACAGTAGAGACCCCCTCACCTCTGCAGGAGTATACCGTATACCCTGCAGCTGTGGACAAGTTTACATCGGGACCACAAAGCGTAGCATCCAGACAAGAATAAAAGAACATGAAAGACACTGCAGACTTGGACAACCTGAAAAATCAGCAGTGGCTGAACATAGCCTAACTCAAACAGGGCACAGTATCTTATTCCAGGACACCAAAATACTGGACAACACTTCCAACTACTTTGTCAGACTGCACAGGGAAGCCATTGAAATTCACAAGCATAAGCAAAACTTCAACAGGAAAGAAGAAACCTTAAGAATGAACAGAGCATGGTTTCCAGTTCTGAAAAACACCAGGCTAACAAAACATTCTATCCCCGACAATAGCCCTGCAGAGAAGATTAGCATATCAAGCACCAATCCATATGCAAAAGAACCTCCTCAGGATACAGTGAAGCCTCCCGCCATTAGCATTCCACACCCTAGGAAACTCTTACAGGATGACTCAGCTCAACCCCACCCCTCCTGAGTAGATACAAATGACCTACATCTTTTCCACACTGTGACACTGAGAGATCTCGGTCTTTTGGTGCTACACCTCTGAAGATGCCAGCCACAGCTGCTGGCGAAACATCAGGAACTACAATGCCAAGACCACGGCAATACAGCCCGGAAAACCCACAACAACCAACAACTGTTCATTGTTAACCATTTGCTCCAGCACCTCCCAAATGTGACACGAGATGATAAAGACAAAGTCAGCTGGCTGTGGGTTCAATTAGTTTTATTTATTTAAATTCATTTAAATGGCTGATTGTATGTCACAGCTAATTTAAATAAGCTTACCCTTTTGAGGGCAGGCTGCACTAGGCAACTGCTTGGGGCACCCACCGGGCAGGTCCACCCTGGCTCCAAATTCAGCCAGTGGTTATCACTGGCTTTGCTGATCCCAGCCTATACAACCATTCTGTGTCGAGAGGTGCCCAGCTTCATCCACTTTCCTTGATGGGCCACAAGGCACTTACCAGGTTTGAGAGATGCTGCTCAGCACCCAGGCACTCCTTCACAGCTGCATGGCACGTGATGGCCTGTTCTGAAACGCGCACTCATCAACTTGATACCTCAGGCTGTTTGCCGATTAACCCTGTCTTTCCTGGGCAACCTACCCTATTTTGCCAACTCGTTGTGACCTAGCCAAAATTTCTACCAGGTCTATTTTAACCCCAGGTAGCACAGGGCAGGTGAAAAAGGGGCTACCCCACTGCCAATCAGATACCCCCCCCCCAGCTAGCTATGCTATAACTTGGGAGGGAAGATGTATCCGTCACCACAGTAAAATGCCTGCTGGAGAGAAGGCACAGGTAAGCAAATAGTTTCATGTTGCCAGCCCCTAATTGGCTGAGACCCTTAACTTTCACCAGTAAAAACAACAGCATTCAATTTATATAACACCCTTCAGGACAACTTAATGACTACTCAGAGTAGTTTACAAAGTGAGTTATTTTGTCTCGTGTTCTATTTTTATTGCTGTGGGCTGGAGCAAACTGAATCCATGGTATTAATGCCACGAATCTCCCTTCTCTCTAAACAAATTGGAAAATGAATTACCAGGCATGGAAAGGTGTTTAACATCAGTGTTAAACACCTTTTCATGCCTGGAAAGAACCAGAGGGTTATAGTGATAATTCCCAGTTAACAAATCCTGAATGAGTCAATAGGTAGTTAGTGTGGTCTACAGATAACATTCTTATTTTGTGAGCCTTGGATGTTATCCACAGCTTAGGAACAGGAAACATAACTTCCTCATGTTGATTCAATATGTAGCCTTTTCAGTGCAGTCCTAAGGAGAATTATGCCCTTTTAACTCCACTGAATCTCAAAATTATTTTTCCTTCTCTCCCTAGTGATCTGAGCTATAACTAATATGCAAAGACTTTGGAGATTAAATTCAGCAGCATGATTAACAACCCGAAACTACCTGGGAACCCATGTACGTTATGCTCCTGTGTAATGTGTTCCTTCAGCAAGTTATTTTCAGCATTTTTATTTCTACAGTATAGCAGGAAATCTTCAAGGGCAGTAAACCACATTCAACTAGTTGAATTAGTCTCTGCCCTCAGAAAAGCTTTCCTACAGCTACTTACCTGCCAAGAAACTGCTTTGTATCTGCTGTGGAATCCTTGCACATTGCAGAAAATTCGAAAGTTCATGTGTTCATGAAAGTTCTTGGTTTATGTGGGGCACTGTTGCCATGCCTGCTATGTGCTCTAGGCCTAGCCACTCTAATCCATGCTACAGTAGCCTCAAAACTGGGTTACTGAAATGCTCACTGTGCTCTTGAAGAAAATACAGAAGCTACAGCTGGTAGAGAGTGCAGAAGCTAGACTACTGACATAGCGTTAAGGGCTTTGAACATATCAATCTAAGTTTAAGATAGCTGCCAGTTTGCTTCCATACTCTATTCAAGATGCTGCTTTCAACCTTTAAAGCTCTTCCCCGCCTAGCACTGGGATCTGCCAGACCAACTCTCTATATGCCCATAAGAGCGCTCAGATCATCAGACCAGGGGATTCTTAGCCGTTTCCATGCTTAGGACAGTCAGAACAGTCACTGCTTGGTCATGCACCTATGCTATGCAACAGACTTCTGTGGCTGCACCTGTGCTATGAAACAGGCTTCCTATGGATGTGAAGAAGGCCCCAACCTTGTAATCAGAGCACGAAAATGGCCTGTGAGGGAAAATTGTGGTTTACTTCCTTTTTTCTGTAATTTCTGTTAACGTGATAGTGTATGTTTTTAAATTTATGTAAGCAGCTTTATTTATTTATTTTGTTCTTTTTTTCATTTAAAGTCAACCTTTCTCTTTGGGACTCAAGGTAGATTACAAGTATGATAATTATCCAGTCACTATTTATTTATTGAAAACATTTCTATCCCATCTTATCTCTTCAGACTCGAGTAACTTGAGTCAGATTGATCAGGAGAAAAGTGGAATATACATATTTTGAATAGAATAGAATAGAATAGAATAGAATAGAATAGAATAGAATAGAATAGAATAGACATTGCTGTCACCCACCCTTGCTCAATGTTGTGACAACATGGTTTTGGGATGGAAGTGACATCCCACAGCTAGAAGATGCTGTATGATCAAAATCATAGATATCTGGAAATTCCTGGAATGTCAGGCTGTTACTTCCTGTTCTGAAACCAGGAATGACATCAGGATGCTCTAGGATTTTCCAAATCTCTATGATTTTTACCACAGACAATTGAAAATTCCTAGAGCACTTTGCCAACACTCTCTGTTCTAAAACTGGAAGTGATATCTTAGCAGTCTCCTGCCCTCCAGTATTTCCAGGGGTTGCTACCACAGGGTGAATCTCACTGGGGAGAGAATTTTGTAGTTTTGTTAGCATGTCCATGAAGGCCCTTTCTTAGGTTGCCAGCTATCAAATCTCAGATGGAGGCTGATTCCGCACACGTTGGATAATGCACTTTCAATGCACTTTCATTTGTTCTAAACTGGAATCATTTGTTCTAAACTGGAAAATATGTTTCTTCATGGCAATGCTGTTGAAAGAAAATTAGTTATATCATATAGGAAATTGCTGCTGCTGTAACTCTTGCCAACTCAGCAGTGCATATACATTCATGCCCTATGAAACTTGTGTTTCTAGGAGTCCAGTACATAGAGAGTAAGAAGTTGTTGACTTCTGTTGATGGGTGGTTTGTAGTTCAACTTTTTGCAGCGTGAACTGAGGTACCTTGCCTTTTGATTGACACCTATTTTTACAGAAGTCAGACAATCTGGCTGAGGCTACATGCCTTTCTTAGGGCCAATCCAAGGTCAGTTGTCATGATATGAACAATAAAGAAGAATGGTAAGTCTCAAGAAGCCAGTTTCATAGCCAATACAAATAATTTCACTAATGGTAGAAAAGAGCAAGAGTCCAGTAGCACCTATAAGACTAACAAAATTTTTGGTAGGGAATGAGCTTTCGTGAGCCACAGCTCACTTCTTCAGATATGTGAATGTTGGTTAGTCTTATAGGTGCTACTGGACTCTTGCTCTTTTCTATTGCTACAGACTAACACAGCTACCTATCTTGATCTCATTTCATTAATGGAAAACTATGGTTTTATTCCATCTATAGTGAATCTGTCCTTTGAGAAGAAATCTCGGGTTTGTCTGTCTGAAAATATATAGCACTTCTATGCAGCAAAGCAGATCCACCACTTACTTTAATGAAGCTAACAGATCTCCGTGGATGTGTTCCCTCAGCTGAAGTGAGCAGACAAGTCCATGCAAGTGAAGGAGCTTTGTACTCCTATTGCTGCATTAACTCCACAGGCTAAGTATGTGTCCTGGTTACCTTTTCTTTATTAAATTTTTATTTTTAATTTTTTTATTTAAAACATTCCCACTCAATTAAAAAAAATAACAATTAAACAAAATACTTAAACCCATAAACAAGAAGGAATGTCACCAAAGCAAACATAAAAATCTTCACCCACTTGTGGAGGACAATGATAGACGGGGACAGATGAATTTCTTTGGGGATGGAACTCTAATTTTGGTGCCACCACTAAGAAGGCCCTTCCTCAGGTTGCCACCTATGTAGGCTCAGATGATAGGAGTGCCCGAAGCAGGACTTCTGAAAATGACTGTAGGGGTCTGGTAGGTTCGTATTAGAGTGGTGGTGGTGGTGGAGAGTGCCCTCAAGTCATAACTGACTTATGGCAACCCCTAGTGTGGTTTTCATGACAAGTGACTAACAGAGGTGGTTTGCCACTGCCTGCCTCTGCAACCCTCTCTTCATTGGAGGTCTCCCATCCAATTATTAACCAAGGCTGATCCTGCTTAGCTTCTGAGATCTGATGAGATCAGGCTCACCTGGGCTATCCAGGTCAGGGTTTGTATTAGAGTAGGCAGTCCTTAAAAGGTACGCAGGTGCCAAACTGTATAAGGCTTTAATGGTCAATGTTAGCATCTTGAATAGAGTCTGGAAACAAATTGGGAGCCAATGTAGGTGGAACAAAATTTATGATCCCTACAATTCACCCTAGGCACCATTCTGGTTGCAGCATTCTGTGCCAATTGTAGTTTCTGGACACTCTTCAAGTGTAGCCCCATATAGAAGAAACTGGAAACATGATCTATGTTTTCTTTAAAAGTCCCCGCCCTTCCAGTCCATTACAAGATTCACTTCAACTTTCTAGTTGACACCAAACTTATGACACCAAAGATGACTGAAAATAATTCATTGTTCCAAGGCTACATTATGCCAAATGTTTAGCTTGTTTCCCATGAATGTCCCCCAGTTCTATGTACTTCTGATGCAATATTTAACACCTGATACGGAGATAAATGCATGATTGCTTAAAATTTACAAGATAATCTGTACAAGTACATTAGATAATGTGATCAAGATTATGAAGTTAACAGTGCAATCCTAAAGCCAGTTTCCTGGAAGTAAGCCTCACTGAGTAGACTTGAGTATAATTCTGAGACGACCTGCTTAGGATTTCTCTCTCGATGTGGTATTGAGACTAGATAGTCAGCATTGGGTGGGCCAGTCATTCTCTGTCATCCTAACCCACCTCACAGGGTTGTTGTGAGGTAGATTAGGATTGCACTGTTAGAGACAGGAGGATGATTTGGGATAGGCTAAATAGCTGAAAATTTCACATGCATTTGTAAAACCTTACAGCCACTTTGGCCAGTTTCATGTAGTTTGGGTTTCTGAAACTAAAGGAAGGGCTGCGTAACTGAGGCATAAAAACGGAAAAGATTTCTGAAGAACTTTCAATCCTCTTTGCAGGCCAAAGTAAAGGTAGGAGGAGCTGAAAACCTGAGAATCTAGCTCTGGCCAGCTTGTAAGGTTTATGTTTCTAAAGGCAGTTTTATTTAACTTCTTCCATCTCATATTGTCATTAAATAATCCTAGAACAATAACATTATTCAGGCTTGGGAGGGCAACAATCCAAGACTGATATCTCTTCTGACTTCACAAAAGGAATATGCATGCTGTCCCACACAGCTGAGCAGCAAAGAGTATCAAACTGTAAGAAAGAAAGAGTGTTTAGTTGTTTGCAGACTGTTTTAAAAGACCGCAGAGAATCCATAAAATGAAGATATAGATTGGCATCTCTGTACTTAAGAAATGCTGTAAACAGTAATATTGTATTAATGCTTTTGTATAAATTCATAGCATTGTGCAAATTCACATCTACACCCAGTAGTTTTCCTAGGTCAGTTTTTTAAACAGAGTATGGTTCAGGGCTTTAAACACACCATATGATAATTTATTAATAGATTTATGGGTTTGAATAATTAATATAATCAACTACTCCCTAAAAAAATTTCTGAAAAATAGAACCTGTTAGAATTCAGTTGCTATGACTTAGACGGCACTCCAAAGGACCAACTGTCCCTCTACACAAGACTTCTGATATGTGTTCTTCATGTGTTGGGAGATGCAATTATTTGCCGGGAAGCGTAGTTTTGAAAGACAGAGCCAGTGGAGATCACTCCGGAGGGGACGGATTCCCTTACGGCCCTCCGCTGCCTCTGGCGTGCTGGATGTCTCCCCTTCCAGAGTCTTTGCCCTGCCGAGGCTTGGTTAATTCAAAGTTTTAAGCAGTGATGGTGGCAGGGCAAAGTCTTGGGAAGGGGAGGCAGTCTGGCATGCCTGAGGCGGCAGAGTGCTATGAGAGAATCCATCCCCTCCAGAGCAATCTCCACTGGCTCTGTCTTTTAAAACTACCCTTCCTGGCTAACATTGTGTCTCCTGGCACTTGATGAACATGTGCCCAAGTGTCTCATGTAGAGAGACTCTGGGTTCTGGGTGCCTGTGTAGGGTTAGTGGTTGGAAAGATGGTTGTGGATTGGGGATACCCAATTAGGAGATCTCCACCCCAGGCATTAAGTACCCTGCTGCTGCCCAGATTCTAGGGTTTAGTCAATGGAGTGTAGATGGTTCTGCATGACAGGGAGTTGGACTATCCATTTATTCCACATATGTATATTCTCTCTTTTTCCTAGGAGCTCTGGGTGGAAGAGATGGATGAGCCATTTTCCCTCACAACAACCGTGCTGCATGTGCAGCTCTAAAATGGCGCAAGTAATGCCCCCTCCTGGAACTGTTTCAGCTCAGGAAAACAGTGTTGAGGGGAAAGCAGAAGCCCCTCCTCTCCTGTGCGCTGCAGTAAACCATAATCGGGCCCCTGTAGTGCTTTCAAAATTGCTTCTCCATACCTGCTTTGTGGCTTCAGAGAAAGTGCTAAAACACATTTTAAAATGTCACATCTAGATTGGCTGAGTGAGAATGGATGGTATGAAGTCCCTGTGACCCAGAACATCTACACTCCACTGACTCTATAATCCAGACTATAATGTGTCACAAAAGATAAACAGGAGTATTGCAAAAAAGGTGCCTATAGAGCAATCACCACAAAAGTCCTAAGCAGGCAACATACCACAGAAGAAGAAAAGTCACTGGCCAAAAGACCCCGGAGAAAATTCTTTTCTGATCTCAGACATGTCTACTTACCTTTGACAACTGTGGCCACATTTAAATGTAAATTTTTGATGTATCCCTGTCATGGCAACATCTAGGAATAGAGACTTCCCACCATGCGCACATCTTGTCATTAAGCAAACAGTGAAAGAAGAGCTCTAAGGTTTTTTAAAAGACCCCTTTCATTTACCAGTGTCTAACAAATAGGAATTAATATTTTCTTCACTTGATATTTATTATGCTGTAGATGCTTGTTTACCAAAGAACATGTCTTAATCCTGTGTAACTTTATATGATCACTGCCACATACCTGCTGTCAACAGGAGATTATTTAACCTGTTACTAACTGTAGGATACTAACATTTTTCATCTTGGAGGAGAATAGGTGAGCAAAGTAAGGCTTGGTATGGATGGGTCAATTTTTATTTTAAAGACTGATAGAGATCAAAGGAGGAGAATGTATCCTCACTTTATTATCCTTTGTAGAAGTAGTTTGATAGGAGATCAGTAGTTTAAAATGTTGATAGTATCCTCAAGATACATGATTCCTTGTCAGTGCCAAAGGAACAATGAGCTACTCATGGCCACTGATATGTTCTAAATTTTCGCCCATGCAGGGGTGAAAATTCACTGACAGATTCATGATGAACAAAACAATGAAAGCTGAGCCAAGAGAACAGAAGAGAAAGCAATTTTCACTAGGAATAAGAGAATAATAAATAAAACAATTTAATATTACTTTGCAGATATACAGATGAGTTGATGGTGTATACCTTATCCCAGGTACTAATCCCCACAGCAGAAACAGAGAGTAGAAAATTCAAAAATACAGATTTATTTTTATTTGGTTTATATTATATTTATATGTCACTTCAAGGCTTGCAGTATCACCCCAAGAATGCTTTCCTTAGAGTAAGCCACATTGAATAGACCTCAGGGCCGGATCTAGGGTTGCCAGCACCCGGTGCAACCCTTGTCCGGCCTTCTGCATGCGTGCAAGCATGCATGCACTCCTGGCGCTCGTGATGGCGTCACTTCCGTGGCGTCATCACGCAGGGCGGCATGCCGCCCGTGCAGCAAGCCGACCACCCCAGCACCCAGTGCACTGAGGAGCTGGTGGCAGCGCATGTGTGGGCTGGGGTGGCTAGCTTGCCATGCGACTGAGTGCAGGGCTGGGAGGTCCTGTGTGCGCAGCAAGCCAGCCACCCCATCGATGGGGCAGGCGAGGGCCTCCCAACCCTGCGCTCAGCCTCCCGCACAGCAAGCCACGGTGCGCTCCTGGCGGCTGGCAGCCATGCCCGGCGCCCCCTCTTTAGCGGCGCCAGGGGCAGGCTACCCCCCCACCCCCCTCTATCCGGCCCTGATAAACCTGAGTAGGATTTTGAGTATACCTGTTTATGATGACATTGTTGGTTTCAAATTCTTGTTCACTCACAAAGCTCACTGTGTGAGTGGCCAACAGGCCTGAAAAATAAATATACTGTCCCTTTAATAGAGGCTTAATGGAACGTTATTTACCTCTATGCCATGGAAAACTTCAGCCAGCCACTGCCACATATTAAGCCGCTATTAAAGGGATAGGATGTTTTTCTCCAGGCAGCTTGGAAACTCTATTGACCTTAGCCCAGTCATTCCTTTTCAGCCTGGCCTCCCCCCAAGGATGCTGTAAGTATAACCTACATGTACCTAGAACTCTTTGGATGAATGTAGGGTACAATTGTAATAAATATACACACATGTGTTGCCGTGGGTAAAAGATAAACAAAAGAACAAAACTAGTAAGGCACATACTATTTGTCTTAGCCGAGGCAATGAATGCAATTACGACTTATTTTCTTTCTATTTTTTTGTGGTTAAACAGGTGAGAATCCAAGTGGTCTAATAATCTGTCGCTTCAGTCAAATTTGTCTGGTTTCTTGTGACAGACTGCTCTGGTGGCACTAGTTGACAATCGCTGCCTGAACATATACAAAGGTCACACTGCTTTGTTGCTCCTCCTGGACCTATCTGCCGCCTTTGATACAGTAGACCATGCCACCTTGTTGAGGTACCTGGAGGCAGAAGTGGGTATCAAGGGAGGTACCTTAGACTGTTTTAAATTGTTTCTCTTGGAACGGACTCAAAGGGTAGCTTCTGAGGGCCAGTTATCTGAAGAATGGGAATTATCATGCAGGGTTCCACAGGGCACAATCTTATCCCCCATGTTGTTAGGCCTTTAGGAGAACTCATTCATAGCTATGGGATTGGATGCCATCAATATGCAGATGACACCCAGCTCTATCATGGGAGGCAGTAGAGATCTTAGGTCACTGTTTGACAGATGTGGACAAATGGCTGGAAACAAATAAATTGGAACTGAACCCAGACAAGACAGAAATGATGCTGGTTGGGAAGGCAGAGATCTTGAAGGACATTGTACTTCCCACTTTCAATAGCGTTCATCTGACCCTTGCAGACTCAGTCAAGAGCCTAGGGGTTATACTGTATCCCGCACTACTGCTAGAAAAGCTAGTGGAGACAGCTGCAAAAGATACTTTTTAGCCTGGAAGATGGCCCCCTATCTCAACATGGCTGATCTGGCCACCTAGATCCATGCCATGGTAACATCGAGACTTGATTATTGCAATGCACTATACATTGGCCTCCCCCCTAAGTTAACTCAGAGACTTCAGTTGGTGCAGAATGCTGCAGCTCGAATATTATCGGGAGCTAGGAAATGATTACTCCCTTTCTACAGTCACTCCATTGGCTTCCTATCAGTTACTGAGCCCAATTCATGGTATTGGCTATCACCCACAAAGCTCTTCACAGCCTTAGTCCATCATATTTCAGGACCGCCTCTCTCCCTATATTCCACCACAGCAACTTTGCTCATCTGAACAGGGCCTTCTGCAGGTCCCACCCTTCACATGGGCAAATCAACAGCTGCCCGTACACTGGCATTCTCTGTGGTGGCCCTCACTTTATGGAAGGCCTACCTGAGGTTAGGAAAACTCCCCTGGCCTTCTGTAAAGAATGCAAAACTGAATTGTTCAGTAGGGCTGTTTGCTGAGATAGAGGGCTGTACTATAAGAAAGTGACCTCGAGAGATCCATCAGAAAAGGGATAGAGAACCCCATCAGTGAAGGGATAAGGAGGGACCAAAGACTTCACTACCATTTCTGAAAATAATGAAGGACCATAGAGCTCACTACTATTGCTGTAAATGGTGAGAGACCATAGACTTTGCTACTATTGCTAAAAGTATGATCTTACTGGATAGTTCCTATGTTGATTAATATATCAGTCATGGAATTTGTCTGTGCTCCCTTTCAACACTATTAAATCATTAAACCTTTTTAAAAAAAATCTCTCTTTAAACCTTGCAAATTGCATGTATATACCCATTACATGGATAATGAAATGTCTTGATATTGATTGTACTGACTCACATTATGTAATCCGCCTTGAATCTTAGTGAGAAAGGCAGACTATGAATGATGTGAATAAATAAATAATAAATAAATAAAAAGGATAAAATTAACAAGGTATTAGTAATACTGTTCCTATTAAACATCTACTGATCAATGAATGAGATTTTGCTGTACTCAATAAAATTGGATTGATGCAGAGTTAAAAATAAAAAAGTATTCCTCATGGTTGTTTTCCTTGGCAAAAACTGTAGGGGTGGTTGGTTGTGTTTTTGTACCATTTTCCAGTCAAAACTAGAGATGGGCACAAACCAGAAAAAACCCAAACTATGTGGTTCGTGGATCGTCAAATTTCACGAACCATGAACTTTCATTAACCTGCCCCTGGTTCACGAACCGGTTTGTATGGTTCATGAAAACATCACATCCAGGTCAGAAAATCATCACTTCCGGGCCAGCAGAAGGTCACTTCCAGGTCTGCAGGAAGTCTATCCCATGTTGCCTAGGAAACTAATTGATTGGCACCAGGCTGTCTGCAGTAACGAACCAAAAACTGAACCAAACGAACCAGCCTAAAGTTTGTGGTTGTTCATCAGAAATGGGATCTAACAAACTGCAGGTTTTCGAACCACAAACTGGCCTGGTTCGTGCTTAATTTTGGTTCGTATTTTGGTTCATGCCCATCTCTACTCAAAACAATGGTGGCTTACAGTAATTAATAATCAGTATAAATATCAATAAAACTAGGATTTAAAAGGCGCTTGGGAAGGAGTTTTCAGGCCTCAGTATGCCATGTTGGAAAGATAGTTGTAGGTTGACAACTCCAGGTTATGAAAGTCCTGGAGGTTTGGGGGTGGAGCCTGGGAAGGGCAGGGTTTGTGGAGGGGAGGGACCTCACTGGGGTATAACGTCATAGAATTCACCCTCCAAAGCAGCCATTTTTTTCCAGGGGATCTGATCTTGGTAGTCTGGAGATCAGCTGTAATTCTGTGAGATCTACAGGCCCCACTTGGAGGTTAGCATCACTAGATAATTGGTGGATGGCACTTCTTCCTTTGGAGTTGCTGATTATAGTAACTAGGCAGAGGGGAGCTCTCAGCTGGAGCTGGATTCAGGCAGATATAGTCATCCTGTTTGTGTGAACAGCCACATAATTTTGCACAAATACTGAAAATTTATCCTGAAAACAGATGGGTTCAGGGTTTTCCATCATATCAGCAGCTGTAGTTAAAGGAATGAGGCACAATAACAAACTCAAGTACTATTGTATTATAGAACATAAAATAACTCATATCCTATTCAGCAGTTTCATACGCTGGAATTCAATTTTTCTTCCACTAAAATCACCTCCTCACCCACCCATAGTACATTTGATTTTTGAGGATGATACCTTTTGGAGTCACCAAACCTGAATGATTTCTATCCTTTGGGATCTATAATCATTGGTCTAGAAATAATTCTTTCTCTCGGCTAAGCTATTAGATCCTTTTTAATGCAGGGTTGATGGCAGAGTAAATGGACATGAAGCGCTTGAAGGGGAAATAAATGGGATGTTTGCCAAGGCTTTAAATTATTGCATAGAGTCCAGATCCAAAATCAATTCAAGGTAACATGAAACTCTCATTTCAATGAAATCTGAATCAATTGTTAGTTGCGAACCTTGGGGAATACATTTGGTAAATTATTTTTTCAAGTGATGCATAATTTATATAATAACTGGCCTTTTTATAAAGTGCCAACAGTTATCAAATTAAACATCTTTTAAAAGCAGGCCTGCATGGTGATACTTTCACTAACCTGTGAACCTATTAATTCCAAAGTTTGGGCAAGGTTAATTTACAGCCACTTTAAAAAACTGTTTTGGAAATCTGCAAAGGGGGAAGCAGAAGGTTCTCTGTAGCTACTTTGGGAACTTCCAGGACAACAGTTCAAGGTTTTAGCACCACCTGTTGCAGATGTTTGGAAACACAGCAATTTATATAGGAAAAGGGCATCATAGCTCAGTAAATATGAGCAATGAATGGGATAATCTCTGTTTAAAAGATTTCAGGTAAGAGAACTAGGGAAGTCCTGAGATCATGTTGAATAATGCCAGTCAGAATAGACTGGACTGATGCTATAAAATCGCTTTGTATGTTCCTCAGCCAAAGGCCAGTTTATGTACTGCTTGATTTTCATCCATCATGTGGATATCAGATATTTTAAGCTGCTTGGTCAGGGTGTCAGTTAAGGTTGCCAGCTCTAGGTTGTGAAATTCCTGGAAATTTTGAGGGTGGAATCTGATTCTGATGGAAAAGGATAAGGACTCGATCCCATGCCTTTCATTAAGCCCGAGTCTGAAAAATGACTTATCTTGATAGCACAGCACTAATTTAGAAGCTAATAAACTAACCACTAAGGTTGCCAACTCCAGGTTGGGAAATTCCTTGAGAACTGGGGTGGAGCCTGGGATCGGCGGAGTTTGGGGGAGAGGAGGAAGCTTGGCAGGGATGTGATACCATAGAGTTAGGGCTCGCAGTTGCCTGCTGGCAGTGGGCAATTTCATGAGGGTTTGCCCCATTGTCTACTGATCGGAGAGGTGCAATGACATCACGTCCTCAAGTGATTCCATTGCTCCGGCAGCGGGCATGCTCCTGAGCATCACAGTGGTTAATTTTGGCCCCAAATGGGTTTAATTGGCCCTGCGCAAAGTGCAGGAGCATGCTTACTGCCAGCACAATGGCGTCACATCCCAGAAATGCTGTCATCACAACTTGCAGGAGCAAGACCTACTTGTAAGTGCTGGGTTCCCCTTCTCCCACTGAATCCCCTCTCCTGCCAGGAGGATATAGGGATCTGTCACATAGAGAGTCCACCCTCTGAAGATGCCATTTCCTCCAGGGAACTTAATTCTGCAATCTGGAAATCAGTAGTAACAAGCTGGGGACCTACAAGGATTTGTGGGGGCATCTAATTTTCCTCTCCTCCACTTTTTCCTCTTCCCCTTCACTGAAAGTCCCCATAGTCTCTTCCCCTTTTCTGCTTCCTTCTTTTCTTCCCAACCACCAGCCAACCTACTTTTACCTGCTCTCCCCCATCTTTAGCTTTCCCTCCTTCCCTCCCTCTGGCAGTCTTTCCCTGGGAAAAGTCTGCTTCAGTTGCAACCATTGGGCTTGCCCGAGTCATGTGATGCCTGCCAGGCTGGGCCTAGTTAAATGGAAGGGAAGGGAAACCTATAAGAACTTGCATGAGGCACCTTACCTTTCCCTTATATTCCCCTGCCCACACTATTTCCTCTTTTTGTCCTCCTGGCACCCCCATATTCTCAGCTTCCCTTGTTTCCTTCTCTCCTTCTCATCAACCTAAAGCAGCTTACATCATTCTCTTATCCTCCAATTTATCCTCACAACAACTTTGTAAGGTAGATTAGGCTGGGCATGTGACTGGCCCATGGTCACCCAGTGAGCTTCCACAGCAGAGCAGGGATTTGAACCTGCGTCTCTCAGAACCTAGAAAGAAACCCCTACCACTATACCACATTAGCTTCTGTGGGATGGCTGTTGTTGAACAGTAGCAGGAGACCCAACAGAGACACATGGGTAAATAGCCACAAAACAAAAGGTTGATAGTCTCCCACCTACACAATACATTACTTAGTCAACATCCAAATGATCCACATTTTATAAACCCCAACATGCAATGTGCTCCAACAATAAGTACTATATTCAATACTACTATTTCAATGTAATATTCAAACCTCTTTTGTAAACAGCACACCACATCCAAATTCTAAAATGGGAAATTTTGGTGGGAAAATGGGCAAACTCTCAGCTGCTGCTCGCCAATCCCTATCTGATTGGTGGAAGGAAGCAGACTGGCTAGGCAAGGGGAGCAATCGTCATCCATGTGCGATGACTAGTGTTCCCAGATTCTATTTTAAAACATACTGGACTGTGGAGTTCTTCATGCACACTTGGTGCTCATGTTCTCTCCGGCATGATGATGTCACATCGCTGGCCACTCTCCCAGCACACAAGAGGCTGGGTAGGTCTGCTGGCCACTCCCCCTGGAGAGCAGGGGGAGGGGGTGGAGGCGGGGCAGGAAGGCCTGCTGGTGCTTCTGCCAGCTCCTGAAAGCCAGTGGCCATCTGCTTCTTCCTCAAAGACAAGAATACCAGGTATTTATATGTCCAATATTTTAACTTTTACTCAACAGTCCATTAAAACACCAGAAAAACCAGACACCTGGCAACTAGACATGGGCATGAATGGAAACACCCCCCCCCCGAACACTCTGTTCGTTGTTCGTTGCCATCCACGAACAATGAACCACGAACATGAACTGTTCCCAGACATGGGGCCAGAACCACCCCTACCCCAAACCCCCCACGTAGCCCCCTCCCCTCAAACCCACTTACCTGGACCTTTAAAGATTCCTTTAAACTATCAGCTGACAGGCAGCAGGAGGGATTCCCCCCTGCCGCTGGCCAGCTGATAGTTTAAAGGGCCCTGTCCTGGCAAAAACAGCAGTGTCTGCTGGCAGCTACTTTGAGGGGTTACAAACTGACCTTTCCAATGTCCAATACCCACCAAATTTGCAGGGGACATAGTCCTCACTGTCCTCTGAAGAACCCCCAAGTTTCAGAGAGATTGCACCTTGGGAAAGGCATGATCCATGGGTCTCCCCGTTGGCTGTCATTTTCTCTTCACAGTGGCAAAAACGGGACTCTCTGCTGGAAGTACTTTGAAGGGTTAAAGCCAGAAGGAAAGCCAGAAGGAGTTCAGACAAAGTTCAGTCCCTCCCTCTTCGGTTGCCAAGCGGATTGATTGCAGCAGGCGCCAGACTGTCTGGCTTGCCGAACGGCTGCCAAAGGCAACGAACAAGGCTTGCAACGACCACCTGTTCATTTAGGATGGGGCCTCATGAACAGCTTGCTCACGAACAGCAGATTGGGCTGTTCATGAGTTTTTTCTGTTCGTAATGCTGTTCATGCCCATGTCTACTGGCAACCCTAGCGATGACATCATTTCCAGTGTGATCCAGAAGTGATGTTGTTGCCGTTGCACTGGGGCAATGCTTTAGCACTTAACTAAAGCATTTTGCACTTACTACTTGGGAAAATATTTGTTTTGGGCTGAGTGCTAAAACATTGGCCTTGGCATGACCTCATTGCTGCTGGTTGCATTGGAAGTGACATCATTGCATGGGGATAATAATCATTCCTCCTGCAGTAAGTTCCTGCCTCTCCCACCATCTCCTGCCATTTGTCAGCTCGTGCATACCAGCCCTACTTGGATAAGTCATGGAAGTCATGCAGTAGCAATCATATATATTAAATGTCAAATTTTTCTGCAACAACAAAAAGAGAAACGCGGCAATGGAAAGTTTAACTCAGCAAAGAAACCCACAAAAGCAGACTAAATCTATTTAAAGAGAAAGAGTATATGAAAAATCTATATAATACATTCAAAAAATCCATTTTAAGTAATAAAGAACCTTTTGAGAAGAATATTAGAAACAAACAATTATTTTTATATTTATAAAGTGACTCTCTGTACTGTGAGAGAGTGAATTCTTAAAGTGCTAATAATATGGATCAAATAATTCATATAGGATATACAAATACAAAGTGCTGGTGCTTGAAGTGCTATTAACAATTCCACTTTTGGAATATGTCAGTCCAGTGTCCAAAAAGCACTCTATCTCCACTATATCAGAAGTTCACTAAACACGATATAGATTAATCTTCTGAAGTGTTTGTGAACCAAACTGAGCGGAAGGTGGTAGTGGTGGTAGTGCAGGTGACTTACCTTTTCATGCGCTCATGTGTCTTGTAGTGTCCCATGATGACATCACTTCCAGTGCAACCTGGAAGTGAAAGTGCCAAGGCATTGTGCTGATTTTTAAAGAATTGGCACCACAATATTGTTGTTGCTTCTGGGTCACACTGAAAGTGATGTCATTGCAAGGGGGTACGTGAAGAAGAAACTGAAAGGGAAAGTAAAAAAGGTCAAAACACTTGGGGAATCTTGGAGACTATTTAAAACTACAATCCTGGAAGCTCAAATTAAATATATACCGCTGGTTAGGAAAGGCACAAATAGGTTTAGGAAAAGGCCAGCATGGTTAACAAGCAATGTAATAGAAGCTGTAAAAGGTAAAAAGGATTCTTTTAGGCAGTGGAAAACTAGTCGGAGTGAGGTTGATAAAAAGGAGCATAAGCTGTGGCAAAAAAAGTGCAAGTCTGTGATCAGACAGGCAAAAAGGGAATATGAGGAGCATATTGCAAAGAACATAAAGAAAAACAATAAACAATTCTTTAAATATATTAGAAGTAGGAAACCAGCTAGGGAGGCAGTGGGGCCCTTGGATGACCAAGGCGTAAAAGGATTACTAAAGGGTGATAGGGAAATGGCCGAGAAGCTGAATGCGTTCTTTGCTTCTGTCTTCACTGTGGAAGATAAGAAGTGCATGCCCACTCCGGAAGCACTGACTTTGGGAGGGGTTTTGAAAGACCTGAGTCACATTGAGGTGACGAGAGAGGAGGTTATGCGACTGCTAGATAATTTAAAAACTGATAAATCACCGGGCCCAGATGGCATACATCCAAGAGTTCTGAAAGAACTCAAGTGTGAACTTGTAGATCTCCTCACAAAAATATGTAATCTGTCATTAAACTCTGCATCTGTTCCTGAGGACTGGAAGGTAGCTAATGTTGTCCCCATCTTTAAAAAAGGTTCCAGGGGAGATCCGGGAAATTACAGGCCAGTCAGCCTGACGTCAATACCGGGTAAGTTGGTGGAAACTATTATCAAAAATAAAATTAGTGGGCACATTGATGACCAAAAGCTGATGAGGAAAACTCAGCATGGGTTCTGTAAGGGAAGATCTTGTCTCACCAATCTGTTAGAGTTCTTTGAGGGAGTGAACAAACAAGTGGACAAGGGAGACCCGATAGATATTGTTTATCTTGACTTCCAGAAAGCTTTTGACAAAGTTCCTCATCAAAGGCTCCTAAGTAAGCTCAGTAGCTATGGGATAAAGGGCCAAGTCCTCTTGTGGATCGAAAACTGGCTAATTAATAGGAAACAGAGAGTGAGTATAAACGGGCACTTCTCACAGTGGAGGGTGGTGAGCAGTGGGGTGCCACAGGGGTCGGTATTGGGTCCAATGCTTTTTAACTTGTTTATTAATGATTTGGAATTGGGATTAAGCAGTGAAGTGGCTAAATTTGCAGATGACACGAAATTGTTCAGGGTGGTGAAAGCCAGAGAGGATTGTGAGGCACTCCAAAGGGATCTGTCGAGGCTAGAAGAGTGGGCATCCATGTGGCAAATGAGGTTCAATGTAGCCAAGTGCAAAGTAATGCACATTGGAACCAAAAATCCAAAATATAAATACAAGTTGATGGGGTCTGAACTGGCGGAGACTGACCAAGAGAGAGATCTTGGAGTCATGATAGATAACTCACTAAAAACGTCAGCACAGTGTGCGACTGCCATAAAAAAAGCTAATGCTATGCTAGGGGTTATTAGGAAAGGGATTGAAAACAAATCAGCCGGTATCATAATGCCTCTGTATAAATCGATGGTGAGGCCTCATTTGGAGTACTGTGTACAGTTCTGGTCGCCACACCTTAAAAAAGATATCATAGCACTGGAAAAAGTACAGAGAAGGGCAACTAAAATGATTAAAGGGTTGGAACACTTTCCCTATGAGGAAAGATTGAGGCGCTTGGGGCTCTTTAGCCTGGAGAAAAGACGACTGAGGGGAGACATGATAGAGGTTTACAAGATAATGCACGGGTTAGAGAAGGTAGAGAAAGATGTGTTTTTCTCCCTTTCTCACAATACAAGAACTCGTGGGCACTCTATGAAATTATTGAGCAGTCGGGTTAGAACAGATAGAAGAAAATACTACTTTACACAAAGGGTGATAAACACATGGAATTCGTTGCCACAGGAGGTGGTGGCAGCTACAAGCATTGCCAGCTTCAAGAGGGGACTGGACAAATATATGGAGCAGAGGTCCATTAGTGGCTATTAGCCACAGGAGATAGATGGTATTCTCTTTGTGGGGAGGTGGTGCTCTGTTGTCTTGGTGCTGGAAGGAAGGCAGTGGGAGGGCTTCTGGTGTCCTGGCCTCACTGACAGTCCTTTAGATGGCACTGGATTTCTAGCCACTGTGTGTGACAGAATGTTGGACTGGATGGGCCACTGGCCTGATCCAACATGGCTTTGCTTATGTTCTTATGCAAGCACCGTGGAGTACACATCCTCTCATTTCCCTGGCCTGCCTCTTCCAGCTGATCAGCTGCTGATCAACCACTGGATTGACAGGAGATTGCTTGCCATTAGCAGGCATCTGGCATCCCTATCAGCTACCCATCTAGAATTAGAATTTATCATGAACTATGAAGACTGAACCCCAGATGGCAGGAACCCAAATATATCATAGATTCCTAACCAATCATGAAGTGGTCAATTTGCACAGCAAAACACTTCTGGTCTAGAGACTCTAGTAGCTCCTGCTAATAACGAACATTTGTAGTGCCTGGTCTAGGTTATAGTAAGGCTATTTTATCTACATAAGGAAAGACCAGCTCTACAAAGATGGTGCAAACAGCCACCTCGGGTGATAGATTCTCTGTGTTATGTGCCATCAAGTCACTTCCAATTTACAGCAACTCAATGAATTAATGACCTCCAAAATGTCCTGTCACTAACAACCTTGCTCAGATCTTGCAAACTGAAGGCCATGACAGGAGGATTAGGGCGACAGGCATGGGAGGACAGTGTCACAAGTGCAATGACATCACTTCTGGGAGAAACTTAAGTCTAAGAACTGCCAGCCATATTTTTCCATAGTTTCCAGAGATTCCTAGAGCTGCTGCCAGTTAGTTTATTTTATTTCTCCCCCACCTCTTGCAGTGACAGTGGGCAACAAGAGTTTAGGACAGAAGCTTCACCTCTCTGACCAAAGGAAGGTTTGGCAGGTGACGTCTACTTCCATTGAGTGACTCCGTTTCATGTTAAGTCTTATGAGAGATTTTGGGTGCTATTAAATTGCTCATTATTGATTTTTTTTTTATTACAATAGGGCTTTTTCTTTTGGGTGTCTAAAAGTGCCTTATAAGACAACAAAAATCAATTCCTACGAAGACAACGACAACTTTAAAGGGTGGACTCTATGGTATTACATTTCTGCTGCGCTGCTTCCCCTCCCCCAAATCTCCAGGAATTTCCCAAGTCACAGTTGGCAGCCCCACCTCCCATTATGTCTACAATTCCTCTTCCACTGATGCTTTGCTGTAGGTGCTACTCAACAAAAGCAGAAGATGAAGGAAAGGCGGAAGAAACAAAGATTAAAAAAAGCAGATAAGTCATCTTATTTGTTTGGAAGCAAGTCCTGTGCTGGGTTTAGGTCGACTGTCAATCAAGCGAAGGCACTGGCAATGACAGCTTTACAATTTATCTTCATCTATTAGGACGCTTACGGGAGCTCCCTCTTCCTTTCAACCGGCGCGCCGTTTTAAAATTCATCCTCGACTGAGGTGGGTTGAACGGCCCTAGAAATCACGTGTCTTCATTCGGCCACGGAAACGAGGCGGACTCTGCCCGCTACTCTTTCACGCGTGCGCAGTAGGATGGGGCGGGCACGGGCTGTGCGCGCGGGCGAGAGGCGCGTGTGGCGGCGAGGCAGGGCGCGGAGCTGTTGAGGGCGGCGAGGGCGAGGACGGGCGATGGCCGGCGGGGCGCGCACCTTCGCGGTTCCCGCGGGCGGGGAGAGCAGCGACAGCGGCGACGACGACTGCTGGGACATCGGCTGCGAGTCGACGCGGGTGAGAGGAGAGCGCAGTTCTGGTCGGCTTTTATTGGGCCGGATTAAAGGACGGGGGTCGGCTCGTTCCTCGCCTCTCTCCGGGTTCCATTTCTTCTGCTTCGGTTCAGCCTCTTTTTCTGGAACTCCCCGGCGTGGAGACGAAGTGTTGCATGAGAACTCGCTACCCCCGTGTATGGGAAATAAAATGAATTGCCTTTAAAAGGAGCAAAATCAAAAAGAGTCCAGTAGCACCTTTAAGACTAACCAACTTTATTGTAGCATAAGCTTTCGAGAATCACAGTTCTCTTCATAGATGCAGAGGAGTTAGCCGTGTTAGTCTGTGGTAGCAAAATCAAAAAGTGTCCAGTAGCACCTTTAAGACTAACCAATTTTATTGTAGCATAAGCTTTCGAGAATCAAGTTCTCTTCGTCAGATGCCTGATACAGAGACTGGTCAAATACAGAAGAGGAGGAGAGAGAAGAGGCAATTAGGGGCCTAGCAAAGGAATGTTTTGATTGCACCCTCCCCCTTCCTCCCCCTAATTGCCTCTTCTCTCTCTTCCTCTTCTGTATTTGACCAGTCTCTGTATCAGGCATCTGACGAAGAGAACTTGATTCTCGAAAGCTTATGCTACAATAAAATTGGTTAGTCTTAAAGGTGCTACTGGACTCTTTTTGACAGTTCTCTTTGTCAGATGCATGGAGGGCAAGAAGAAACTGGTCAGATATATAGGTGGAGAGGGGAGGGCGGAGTAGATGCAAACAGTAGCTTCTGATATGGAGATCAGTTTGCTTCTGTTAAGGAAGTCAGTTACTTCTGATAATGAGATAACCATTCATAGTCACTATTCAATCCCAGCCTGACTGAGTCAAACTTACATATGACTTCCATATGAATTCCTTTTAAAAGGAGGGGGTGGTGGTATTCATGGCCAGGCGAATATTGTTAACAGTGCAAAAATTCTAATAATAGGAGAGGTGGCTTCATAAATCTTCTGTAGGTTGAGGTATTGGGGAGAAGTCTTACATTAGACTACCTCTACAGTATGTGTGTGTGGGGGGGTGTTCTTTTTTTGCGTTCTTGCCCTACCGATGACCTAAGTAGGCCTTGTTGCAGTTGATGTAGAATTGCATTAATGCAAGTAGAGCCACAGTTGCATTGGTGCAAGTATGGGGCGCATCTGTGCGGCCAGGTACAGGAAAGTGGCTGTACAGGAAAGTCATCTCAGAAGGTGATTTCTCTTCCTTCCCACTCTGCTTTATGTTCTCAAATTTTTGTATTGGTTTTCCTTCCTAGGTTTGTCTTCATAATCCTTCTGTAGGTTGAGGTACTGGGGAGAATGTCAGGTAGTCTTATATTTGACTACCTCTACAGTGTGTGTGTGTGTGGGGGGGGGGGTTCTTGTTTTTGTGTTTGAGGTTCTTGTTTTTGTGTTCTTGCACCACTGATGACCTATGAAGGCCTTATTGCAGTAGATGTAGAATTGCATTGGTGCAAGTATGGGGAGCATCTGCTGCAGCCAGGTGTGACTGTACAGGAAAGTCATCTCAGAAGGTAATTTCTCTTCCTTCCCCCTCTGCTTTATGTTCTCAAGTTTTTGATCGGTTTTCCTTCCTAGATTTGTCTCTCTTATTGTAAGAGCAAAAAGAACAAAATGATGCTTGCTAAGGGCTACCTCAGGCATTGCCATAGAAATGTCTGTGATTGCACTTACTTGTGAGTAATTGCCTGTGTGTAAACTGCATATTTGGAGGAGATGTGATTTTCCCTGGTATGTTTTTATTGTGTACACTCAGTAGCACAAAAGGATTCACATCATTAAGGTGCACCATAAGTATTTAAGCATTCACCTAGTGTATGAACCAGTCCTTTATAATAACCCTGCAAATTGCACAACTAACCTTTTGTGATTTTGTTTTCTGTTCAGCATTTGGGTGAAGTACTGCAGACTGATGACAAAGTTGAGGCTTTTAAAAAAGCATTAACTACTGGAAACTTGTCTGTGATTGAAGAACTCTTAAATTCTGGTAAGATTTATTTTATTTTTGTTTACTTTATAGTTTGTTCCACTGAGGTGTGAGGATATAAAACAGTGTAGCCAGGCAGCATAAGATAACCAGTGAGCAGTTCAATAGGGTTAGGCTTACAGAATTAGAGAACAATGCAAATAATCTTTCTAAGCCAGGGGTATACTCTAAACAATATAGAAAGTGTATTACAAGGTATAAGGAATAAAAGCCAGTGATACTTAACAATAATCCTGGCAGTGGACTAAGATAAGAGAGAATTGTCAGTTTTAATTGTATTGAAATATACTAAATAAATGTCCAGGATTGGATATAAGGTATATTTTTATAGACACAGAGTCTATAAAGGCAGTCTAGAGAAGTTCTTTGTACCAGGCCCTGTGAGTGTGTTGTGGGCTTGCTTTCTTCTGGGAAGAGCAACTCCTTTTGAATCTGCTGTCCCATAAGAAAGCTGATCTTGAAGACTTCAAACTTTATGAGTAGTCTGGGACTTTATGACAGTCTGCTCTTGAAAGGCAAGTGTTCAAAAGCTTTGCATTGTGCATTTTATTAATAAATTTAGTTATTTATACTACACTTTGGTCTCTAATGAGGACCCAAAGTGGCCTCCAGTGTTGTTCTTCCCTTCTACATTGTATCCTTGAAACAACAACCCTGTGATGTAGGTTGAGCAGAGAGGTGACTGGCCCAAGATCACCCGGCTGCTTCAGTAACAGAATAGGAATTTGACCCTGTGTCTTCCTGATACTAGTCCGACACCCTAACCACTAATCTACACTGGCTATTATTGTAAGTATGCTTGTACTTACCTGATAGGTTTATAGATTGGGACCCAAGAAATCTCTGTCATTGATTCAATATACAATAAAATTGCTGCCGAGAATAGAGGGTAACTTGTGCTTTAAAAGAAATATTAGAATTGGCTCATCAGTTGAGAATGACTTGGGAATCTGTTTTTTTCCATTTCAATTTTAATGCCAATTCGTGTTGTCAAGTCCTGACTTTATAATGGGAGTGAGTTGATTCCTTCAAAGCCATAAAAGTTAATTTTGAACTCCTCTAAATCACCCTGTCTGCAGGACACATCTCAGGAAATACTCCAAATGTTGTAGCTTTGGTTTTTTAAAGAATTTTTTGTTCTACCTGTGTACACATAAATTTTTGATACAGATATAATCTCTGTGCCCAAAACAATGTCTTCCATGCATACAGTGTCCAAATAATCATATCTGAATTTGTGTACACATCAGGCAGTCAAAATTGGCTGCAGATTTGCTTTATGTACAGTGGCAAAGATGCATCCCTGTTTGGTAATGTTAAATGTAATTTTTTTGTCATTTTTAGAGTTATATTTGATATTGGGAATAGGTGATGCCAATACTTTCACGAAAGTGTTCTCTGTGGAGAAGAATTGTATTGGGTTATAGAATTTTGGGAATTTATGTTAAATATGTTTTGTTGGCATTTCTAGTAACTCCAGAATTGGGTCTCATTGTATGTAATAGCTTGAGAATATTTTTTTTCTGAGACGGTGTGGATATTGTTACTAATTTTCACTGGCTCTAACAACAACTGCAACAAAGTCTTAATTGATCTCAGTCCTGATGGTTTCAAGGTACATTTTCTAATTTTGAGGGGAAAGCCCTACATAAATTCAGATTCCTTGGGGTATGGTTATTGCTTTAAATGGAAATACAAATTATAGCTCTTTTGTCAAACTTAAGATGTACAAATTAAGCACCCCCAAGTTGCAGGTATTCTCTTTTTTAGTATTCTCTAGGTATGATGACCTGTTCTGATCTCTCCCCCACTCCCACCCCCATGTCAGTGTTAAATCTTTTGAAGATAAGGGTTTCTGGTGGGAACTTTCTGTCTTTCAGAGTTGATGTTTCACCTTTTCAGCTTAAGATCTTTGTGTCCATAAAAATAAGCAGCTTTCCTGTAAGTAATTGCTCTTCAACCAACAAATACCCAGCAAGTCAGAATTATAGAGGTGGCAAAGCAGTCAGAGTGTTTACTTAACTTTCTCTTCAGTGCTGACGCCAAACACGTTATTTTCTTTGTAATGCCAAAGACTATTTAGTCAAATAAAAGGCTCTAGTACAGTTGGGGAGATGACTTGCATTAAGAATAACACTAAAACACCAAAGATTCTTGTGACATCTTTTCCACACTGTGACACTGAGAGATCTCTGTCTTTTGGTGCTACACCTCTGAAGATGCCAGCCACAGCTGCTGGCGAAACGTCAGGAACTACAATGCCAAGACCACGGCAATACAGCCCGGAAAACCCCCAACAACCATTCTTGTGACCTTTCTGTTCAGCAATTGTGAAACATGAAGGTAGTCTGTAAGCATGCAAGCTTCTTATCCAAGTTGCTTACTCTAGAATGCACAGATACATGTTGTTTACTGAAATCACCCAGTAGTGCGATGTTCAAGTTTATTCATCACATGTGGTATTTGAACCACTTCCTAGCTATAGGTAATGAGACTAGCAGTTGAGGCCTGTATTTTCTAGCTAGAAAAACGGTGTGAGTGTGTTTTTGTGGAGAGAAAAATGACCTTAAGCAGCTATTATGCAGGGTATTATGAAGTGGAAAAACCACCAGGATTCTCATGTGGCACATTAAAGACTAACAGTTTTATTCCAGCATTAGTTTTATGAACTAAAAAGCTTGTGTAGGATTAAAATTTTGTTAATCCTTAAGATGTCACAAAAATCTTTTTCACTTTTGCTGCAACAAATTAACAAGGCTACCCTTCCAGAGAGAAAATTGCCAGTAAAAGATGAGGAAAAACAGAGTCTAGTATGCTGTGCAAATTGTAGCATGGTCCACTGTGACTGGACAGCGTCCATATTGATAAAACATGCCAAGGTATTCTATTGTTTATTTATTTTGTAAAACTCCATTACCGAACTTGAGTGTTGAGTCTTTAATTCCCCACAATTACTTTTTTAGGTTTTGGATTAAAACCCTGTTCTCTACAGAATCAAATGGCTATTTGCATCTGCTACAAACCGATTCTTACCAAAGCCCTTGAAGTAAGCTGATCGAAAACTGTGTCCAGGCCTTGGGTATTAACCCTCATAATCTGAAAGAACAAGGGCCTTCAGCAGCTCTTTCCTCGATCTTAGGTAGTCTGAGCAATCTGGACTACAGAAGTACTATGATAAGAGCATGTAGAGTATGCTCACTAATATACTTGGGCCTAACATTGTCACAGTCTCTTCCAGCTTATTTTGATTTCCTGAGAGTTCCATGTTATCGACGATTATTTATGTTAGCCAGACTGAATGCCATTCCATCAGGAGAGTTGCTGGGACGCTTAAATAAGGTTCCCTACTCTGAGCGACTCTGCCAATGCGGCTCTGGCCAAATAGACACTCTTCAACATTGTCTATTTGAATGCAATGTTCTAAACGTGGCAAGAGACAGCTGGATCAAGCCCTATTTCCAGGACCCAGGAAGTATAGAGGATAATTTAAGGCTTCTTTTAGCAGGGGAGGATTTTAGTAGTACTTTAGCAGTAGCCAAGTTTCTCTCCCAGTTGGTTAAAGAAAAAACTTATTAAATTTTTAAATTTTAATACTAAACGTATTAAAAACTTTGCCTTTTAATTCTTAGTGTGGCACTGCTCAGAGCCGAATAGGCTGTATGAGCAGTATAATTAAATTCTCCACAATTGCATTAGAGTAATAGGAGACAGGCCATTGCCTGTCATCCCCTCTCCTCTCTCGTTTGCCTCTCTTTGCTACTGGGTTGCAGTGAGGGTTAGCACTATCCAAGGAACCCTGGTATATACAGGCATAGACCCCAGTTTATACATTAAATCTTTTGGTGCCGATCTGAACCCTGGACATGCTCAGAGGGTTTTCTCCTAGAAGTAGAGGATAGAATGGTTGGCCATTAGGGGAACGCTGCTGTCTATTAACATGCATGCTAGTTGCATTTGTTACCATAGCCCTTTATAGATTCTGTTTTCCACAGTGGCCCTTTATACTACACTATAAGCTGCCTTTGAAACCGAGCTGTACATTCAATGAGACTTGACAACCTTGTGGCCATCAGCCAATTCCTTAATGTTTAGATTTGTTTGCCTCTTAAGAGACTAGGGAGGGCATGTTGAATCTTATCCGCAGGGTGAGGTTAGCAACTTTCAATTTGTCTTGTATGTTGTGGGAGAGAGGGAGTACTTGAAGTTCTAAAATCCCAAATGCACCCTAAATTGCTTGCAAAAATTCTGAATGTGCCTCAGGTTGAGCAAAAGTCCCTTGTTATGAATGATTGTACTAGAACATTAGACCAGTTGGGCTAAAGTATCAGTTTTTGCTCTGAAGTCTTTGTCTCGTGTTCAAAATGGGGTTTTAGTATTGAAACTTTATTAATTATGCACATAAAAATGTTACAGGTGTAAGTGTAGAATCTACCTTCAAGTTTGGATGGACTCCCCTCATGTATGCTGCAAGTGTGGTTAATGTGGAGCTAATGCGCATTCTTCTGGACAGAGGTGCAAATGCAAGCTTTGATAAGGGTAAGTTTTGGCTCTCAGTAGATCTGGATATCGAGTCATCCATTGATCACTGATGTGTAGGGCTGTGTGCTTCGGGATGCTTCGGGACCCGATTCGGAATGCTTCGGTATTCCCCGAAATGGGGCCAGCCCCGCTTTGGAATACTGAAGCAAAGCTATCCGAAGCATTTGGAAAGCTTCAGGGCTTGTTTAAAGGGCGGGGCCCTTTAAACATTACCCCCCCCCACCTCCCTCGCCACCTACCTTGCGGTGGCTCCAGGCTGGCTCCTCTGCCGCTGCTGCACCGCTGCCTGAGCCTGCGGGGTGGTGGGGAAGGCCGGAGCCGCCGCCTCCAGCCCTTCCTGCCCCTCAAATGGCCGCAGCGTGCCGGCACTGGAGGAGGCAGCTCCGGCCTTCCTTACCACCCTGCAGGCTCAGGCGGCGGCGCGGCGGCGGAGTAGCCGGCTGGCTGCAGGCCACGCAGGCTTGTGCTGCCGCCGCCACCACCACCCAGCTGATAACCCAGGTAAGTGGGTAGGGGTTGGAGGGATCTCCCAAGGGTTAGGTGGGGGGTGGAGGGGTCTCCCGTGGGGTGGGGAGGGGGGGTCTCCCCAGGAGGGGTTATGGAGGGGTTGCCCCAGGGAGGGTGGTGGTGGGGAGTCCCCCCCTCGCTTCAGTATGCTTCCGAATCTTCATGGAGCATACCGAAGCGATTGCTGAACCCCGAATCCGAAGTGGCTTGCCGCTTCGGATTTCAGGGTATTCAGGGTTTCAGGGTATTCCGAATCTACCCACCCGTGCACAGCCCTACTGATCTTTATGCATGAGAAGCAGATAAATTTACCTCTTGTCATGTAAACCTTAAATAAAAGCCTTAAATGCTACCATCTCTATTTTTTATGAATCAGAATCAATTGTTGAAAAGGCTAGATTTCTGAACTTTAACTTTTAGTTTTATGGACCAGAGAAAAGAATATTTGCATGGATAGAACCTGGCTTCTCTGTTGAACATATAAACTGTTTTTTTAATTTGCAAAGCAGTTTTTCGTAAGCTGCCGAGGACAGAGAAATCTGATGGAAATAAGAGGATTTAGAATGCAGTTCTATAGAATGCAGATAGATAGGATGATTGCCTTATTTAGATAATACATAGTTACTGAAATTTTGAGAGACTATAGAGTAGATAAAACAAATGTTTTTTAAAGCAAGTTTTAAAAATAGTCATTCTGAAAAGGAAAGTTTTTCTGGGGGGTGTTCCATTATTTCTTAGCTTTCCATTGGGAAGGGATTGGTGGTTTTGCTGGGACTGCCTCTGAGTCATAGAGGTAGTGATTATAACTGTCCTTCCTTGATCACTGGTGACATCTAACAATGTTGTAGAGTCTCATGGTAAAATCAATTATATATAAAATTTAAAGCAAGCATTATCCTCAAGAGTTAATAATTATCATAACTGATTGCAATAGGTAAAAAAATATAATCTTAAAAATTCTTTCCATAATGGTATACTATCTTGCAGAAATATCTCTTTTTGTAGAGAGTTCTGTTCCTACTTCAGCTGCAACACAGACAAGAGTATAGGCCCCTGTGCCCATCATTCCCAAAGTCTTGCCCATTCTCCTAGGCTCTGAATTTACCCTTGTGATTTGGGCATTATTTCTGCCAGTGATTGGCAGCTATTCAGAGCCCTTGGGACTCCACTACATGGGAGGGGGTGAGCCAGCCTCAGCTTTAGAAAGTAAAAGATATACTTTCCACCTCCACCAATTTGGCATCTGTAGATAACAGTGTATGCTTAGAGAGCTTTTTATTTGGGCTTTTAGTATTTGGGGCCAGGGAAGGGAAGGGGAATAAAGCACCCTGTGAAGGGTTCATCAAATCTGACTTTCTGTGTACAGCTTCTGTGACCTGGATATCTGTGAGTTGAAAGAGCAGCCTGGAACCTGAGTAGTAAACCTTGTCAGCTGTGGTAAAAAGGTTCCAGTTGAACCTTGAACACTGAGGAACCCTTTCTGGAGAAAGAGGAATTAAGTCTCCCCCTCAGTGTTTGTGAATGATAACTAAGGCCCAGCGTGTTAACTACCAGTGGGAGAATCTTATAATCTCTGGAGAATGAAGTTGAAAGCAAGTTGTACATACACGAAACCTTTTTGTGTTACACCCCTTATACTTTGTAAATAAACATTTGCCGTTTGTCTTTTCTGCCAGTAAAAATAACTGTATAAAAGGAGTTTATACTTACCTCACAATTAAGCATCACATTTTTCTTTTAAGGTCCCAAATGAGAGCTCTTTAGGGAACAAAAATCTACCAACCAGTTAATAAAGGCGTGTCTCCCTTTTACTGATTTTGGTCAGCTGTGGGGGCTTGAACAAATAAAAGAAGCCAGAATTTGGGACTGGGAGAGCCATAAATCCAGAGGGCAGTTACCTCAGAAGTCTCTCTGGTCTCTCTCTTTTCTTCCCCCATCCCATCCGCATTGTTGCCATACGCCCTAAAGTGCTAGGAATGAAGTTGAATTCTGAGCTATTTTTTGTCTTTAAGTATTTTTATACGGTAAAAGAATATTGATGCTTGGGAATTAATTTCTCTAATATGTCAGTATTGGCATGATGATACACAGCTCAGCAAAACTTAGTGTAGAGAAAGAGTGGGATTCAACATTCCTCCCCCGCAATTGCCATGGCAAAAGATGTGCATAAAATAGCAAGAGGAAGATGTACAGTATATTTTTTCAACAAAAGCTTGCTTGTAGAGCTACAATGAAAAATACTGTTGACATGAGCATTAAATCCAGCTAATCATAATTGGATTTAAATACTAAATATTTTAATTTTGCAGTATTAAAATTACATTTCAAGATAATTTGGCAGTCTAAAATTTGAGTCTGTCTTCACTTTATTTGTGTAGTACTCCATTACAGGTAATTATGCGATGCTTCAGGTTATAAGAGTCCTTATACAGAGTTGATCCTGGTTATCAGCTTGTTTGCATATATTTCATTTAGATCAATATACAGTTTTGATGGCTGCATGCACGGCACGTGCTTCAGAAGAGCAGATTTTGAGGGGTGTAGAACTGCTCCTTTCAAGGAATGCCAATCCTAATGCTGCATGCAGGTAAGCAGGCATTTTGCAGTCCAGATCGTTTAAGTATGCCTTCACCCCCTTAAAACAAATACAGTACCCCATATGCAATTTCCACCACGCCTATTACAACTGGTCAATTTTTCCATTGTCTTCCTGATGTGTTGTTGTGCTAATAAGTTTAGCAGTGCTTTGTATAGTAATCTGTCTCATCACTTCAGTTCTTTTCTCTGGTTGAATACTCAGCTTTACAAACCAGCAAAAATTACTAGCCCTTCGATCTAGTATATTGGTTCTTTGTATCTATGGTAGTAATTGTAGGTATAGCCAGCAGTTCAGGATGGTTCTTTTATAATAGGATTGTGGTCTATTGCCATGTTCATTGTATGCATTGCCTTGCTTTTACTGCGCTGTCTTTTTCCTTTGCAATCTACTTTCTGCATTTTTTATGCTAAGTCTTGCCTTAAACAGTTTTCTGATTGTATTGCTTTCTGAATATGTAATCCTAGACCTACTGCATCGTTTGAATGTCTTATGATTGATTGATTGAGTAGTTTTTATATTTTCAAGCTTCAGTCTCAATGAAAAAGTGGGCTGTAAAATAAAGTAAATAAATAAATAGGTCTAAGGAGGGGCAGTTTATTTCCCATTAACTATCATAGTGGTGCTCTTATGCAGGGTGCTGAACCACTGGTGACTTAAAAGCATGGCTTTACGAAGTGATAACTTTGCCCCATGTGTGCATTGAACCTTCCGGGAAGCTGATTATGTGTAGCATCGACTAAACTAATAATGAAATTTTACCATACGTTTTATACCAGGTCAAATCTAGGGGAGTAATAGAAAGATACCATATCCATGGTGGTCAGGTTTATATGGCTGCTAAAGATAAACTTTTTGTGGATGCTTGTCTGCGTGGGTGCTAGGGTAGCATGGAAGCAACTAGGATGGGGAGAGCCTTAATTTTAAGTAATCAAGACATCCTTATTTTGTGTAAATGATTTATGACCACCCTCAAATATATGCCCCAGGTGGCTAACGTCATAAAATAAATCAATAAATACAACTTAAAATATGATGTTTGTGGTTTGTGAAGAGTTGCCATGCAAAAATAAAAGTAGTTATTCTATATTCTGTATTGTTTATTTTTGTAAAAATTATCATAGTTATGATAAACAAGTTATAAAAATAACTTGTTTATGCTGCTACTTTTTAAGAGTTTTTTAAATCCAGGGTCATTTGCTCTTATGTATAATCTTCTCTAGTTTTAGGGTGGTTGTCTTCCTTTCGAGTTGTCTTCCTTTTGAGTATATACAGTATGGTACATGTAGGTCAAAACTGGGTTGTGCAGAACCTCTGGTGTAAACTGGATGTACTAGTTTTCCAAAATTGTTGTGTTAAATTGTCTTAATGTCATGTTGGCTCTGTTTCTGTATTGTAAACAAGACTAGTAAAGATGGGAATTATCATTTTCAGGTGCTAGTAGAAAAGATAAGTTTGTGCAGTTCATTTATTAAGAATTTTGCTATCTATAGGAGAAAGTCAGCACTGAAAACAATGAAAAATGCAGTTTCTCAGTTTAATTCGTGAGTTTAAATAGATAGCGATGAAATGTTAGTAGTATATTCCTTCTGCTTTAAGGCCCATTGTGACTCCAAGCTTTCTACTATGTTAAAAAAAATTATACTTGGTCATCAAGTGTGTAAATACTAGATAGCTGTAGTGCAAATTCTAGATCAATTTGTAAGAAGTGATTGCAAATACCTTAATGTGGAGGAACTGTGCAGTATTTTTCAAAGTGTAAGCTTTTGTCAGTGACTTAGTTAATATTTGAGTCCTCTTTAACTAATTTGCCCAACACTTAATTTTCACAGAAATATTTATTGCTGCATTTAACATTGCACCATGCCAACACTACTGTGTAACTTCGGCGGCCTTGACTTTATCATTGTATGATTGTTGACATTGTGAAATGACATCTCAATAAAGGCAAATGCCCTGGGAAAAGCGTTCACACTTACACTTCAGATGATAAACTCTACCATAAATCGGATCAAAACAGAGATTAGGACAGTTACATACAACTTAATATTTTACTACAATATAGACCTTTGATCTTTTTCCTTGAAAGAAATACCAGCTGTCAGCCTGAAGAGTATTTCATTTTTACTACCTGTATTTAATCATGATTACCTAACCTCAGGGTCTAATGTTGTGCATCAGATATGTTTTCAATGTGAATAGATGGCATGTGGCAGTTGTTACTGTGATTTATCTCATGTTGGGCATGAACACTAATGACACAATCTTAAACATGTGTACTCTGAAGTAAGTCCCTTTACCTCAGTGGCTTACTCACTAGTAAGTATTGCTGCCCAAGTCTGAATAATGAGTTCAGCTGGTCTGGAGGCAGGATTCCTGACAGCCTCTTCTGTGAACTCATATCAGTTTGTACATAGTTGTAGAATGAAGACCCTCCAGAGACAGGGATTCCCCATGGGGTTTTAGATCCAGAGGAGTTAGCCGTGTTAGTCTGTAGTAGCAAAATCAAAAAGAGTCCAGTAGCACCTTTAAGACTAACCAATTTTATTGTAGCATAAGCTTTCAAGAATCAAGTTCTCTTCGTCAGATGCCTGATCCAAACTGGGCAGATACAGAAGAGGAGGGGAGAAGAGAGAGAGGAGAAAGAAGGGGACATATATCACAAGGGGACAGAATGCAATTAGCGTGGAGGCAATCAAAACATTCCTTTGCTTGGAAATGTAAACATCTCCTTTTGGTGTGCAGTCAGTTTGCCGTATTAGTTTGTAGCAGTGAAAGTATCCAATTCCTATGTAGTATAAGCCTTCGATAACCACAGCTCTCCCTGCCAGCTGCATCTGACAAAGAGAACTGTGGTCCCCGAAAGCCCACACCAGGCGTCACTGGGCTCCCCCAGACCACGCCTCTGTAAAGGGAATCTGTTACCTGTGATAATGTGATAACCATTCATAGTCTCTATTCAGTCCCAGCTTGACAGATTCAAATTTGCATATGAATTCCAATTCAGCAGCCTCCCGTTGGATTTTGTTTTTGAAAGGTTTCTGTTGAACCACAGCGACCTTTAAGTCTTTGGTGGAATGTCCTGGTAGATTGAAGTGTTCTCCCACTGGTTTTTGGACGTTTCCATTTCTAATGTCAGATTTGTGTCCATTTATTCTTTTGCGTAGAGGTTGGCTGGTTTGTCCAATGTACAGAGCAGAAGGACATTGTTGGCACATGAAGGCATATATCAGATTGGAGGATGAGCAGCTGTAAGAGCCAGAGACAGTGTAGTTGACGCCATTGGGTCCTGTAATTGTATTCCCTGGGTAGATATAGGGGCAGAGCTGGCATCTGGGTCTGTTGCAGGGCCTGGTACCTGTGCTGGTGACTCTGCTGGCCGATTCATGATTGTAAACCCATGGGGTTTGTAGACAGAGCTGTCAGTTAATGCCCTGGTGGCTCCTGTGGTTCTTTTTCTCGGACTTACACACCCCTTCCCCTTCCTTCAGGCCCTGACTCAGTAGATTTTGAGTCCCTCAGAAGACAGCATCGATGAGAAGCTTCCTAAAAGAGAGAGGGCTCACTTGGATATAAGCGTAGTCCACTGTTGAATGTGGTCCTGAGAGTTAAAATGGATTCCTAGGCAGAGCTACACTATGTATCTGAGTGGTGTTAT
This sequence comes from Eublepharis macularius, assembly GCF_028583425.1. Taxonomy (NCBI): domain Eukaryota; kingdom Metazoa; phylum Chordata; class Lepidosauria; order Squamata; family Eublepharidae; genus Eublepharis; species Eublepharis macularius. The sequence continues at coordinate 78,260,164 of NC_072798.1, read as the reverse complement.
AAAGATGTCATTGTCAAGGAGACACTTGTCAGTACATAATATTTCCATGGTGCTCATAGTTTTGAGACTTGGAATCTCCTGTATTTGATAGATTTGTGTGAGGAGGATGGGAAGGGGTAGAATTCCAGTGCTTTATTTCCTTTCCTCCACTGGTGCTGAACCCCTTTCTGCTGGGTCCTATATCTGAGCCAAACAGTCATTTGATTGAACCTTGGACGTCTGTCTGCAATTCAGCAGAGTCAGAACAGCATCTTCACCAATTTGAAGCACAGGATACTGACAGAAGTTGAACTATTATAAGCATAAAACTGATAAAGGCAAAAGTAGATGCCGCGGTGGCAGCCAGTTTAATGTAGTGGTTAAGAGTGGTAGGACTCTAATCTGGAGAACTGGGTTTGATTCCCCACTCCTCCATTTGAAGCCAGCTTGGTGACCTTGGGGCAGTCACAGCTTTTCGGAGGTCACTCAGCCCCACGCACCTCACAGGCTGATTGTTGTGGGGATAATAATAACATGCCTTGTAAACTGCTCTGAGTGGGCATTAAGTTGCCCTGAAGGGCAGTATATAAATTGAATGTTGTTGTTGTTGTTCATGTATGTGTCCTACTTGCATTTAAGTAGAAAGTAGGATTTCAGCATTAGAAGGAATTGATAGAAAACTGATGGTTTAAGGGGGTGTTAATTATGTGAGGTGGAAAGAGGTGGGTGGTAAGGGTTTGCGGAGTTAAAGAAATCAGTTGTGGGCTGGTTCATGTGAACTTGGGAAAGGGTGGGAAACAAATGGGAATGGAGGCAAAAGGTGAGGTGTAATGGACAGGGAGGGAAACAGTGCTGTGGGGTAGGAGAGAGAGAGAGATAGGTATATATGGGAAGCATGAAGTATGTGAAAGGAATGTGGGACGGTGAGAATAATGAAAGGAAATAGAAGCACGTGGAGGAGAGGAATAGTGAAATGCTGGTGGGGGAGGATAATGGTGATGGGAGAAGGAACAAGAAGGATGAAACAACGATCAGGGAAGAGGAGCCAGAACGGCTGTTGGAGACAAGGAGAGGGGAATGCAGAAGGGATGACCAATAGGTAGAGGGGAAAGGAGGAGGCAGAGTTAATGGGAAAGAAAACAAAATTGGAGGGAGCTAATAGAGAACTATGGAGCAAAGATTTTTAAAAAATGAGAAAAGATTATTAGAGTGGGTTAGAATTATTGGGAATCGATTAAATGTGGATTGCTGCTAACTTATTTCCCATTAACTTCATACAATCATCTTTTTATGGAAAGTACAGTATGGGATGTGAGGTACGGGGCAGATGAAGTGTAACATAATTACACCACTTTGTTGGGCGTCTCATGTAATCCAAGTATCCTTGTGTTAGGCAGACAACTATATTAACATATTTAAATATTTTTATTTTGCTTGGCTCCCATGCTGGCTGTTCAAAATGCTTTTTAAAAAACAATAGATGTTTAAGCAAACCCAACAGACCTCCGTTCTGACATGCTTTCTCTGTCCTGATCAGGGGTTGCCATCACTTGTCAGGTCTGGGAATGAAAACCAGCTCCCATGTTAGTGGTAGAAGAAGGTATGAGCTGCAAAACTAAAATTGGCTTTGCCAGTGAAGTCGCTTTTTTATCCTTTCCTCCTGACTATTTCCAGGTGGTTGTGACTGGGAGGTGTCAGACCCCTCATGGGCCTGGATGACTGACATCATTGGCCACAGCCCTTCATGGGGTGGTTGTGATGACTAATGTCCTAACTGGGGAAAATGATGCCCTGCAAGCATTGTTCATTCATCAGGGCCTGGGTGTGAGGAGTCTTTGAGGGTCACAGAAGGAACTGTGAAACCCATCCCTCGGCTGTTTCCCTTTCCCTTATGCACATAGCCTGATCACAGTTCTCTAGTTTGATATCAAATGCGGAGTCTACCTGTACCTGCACATGGCTCTGGGATCTTGAGGCGCTCTAAGTCATGTTTCCTGGCAAAGAGAGGGTCTTCAGGTAACATACAAGGATGCCCTGGGCTGGTGCTAATTCTGACAGCGTGGCTCATATGGACTGCAAGTCCCCTTTGGCTCTTGCCCTTCAACTCATGCGGAGGGCTCGCAACTCTGGGTGAGCCAAAGCTTTAGGTAACTTGGAAAAAACCATTTAGCCCATTTCTCATGCAGCTGGCTCAAATGTTCCTAGTTTCTTTTTTCTGTCTTTTTGAGAATAGCAACTTCAAAGACCACCAAGAAGAAACAACATGGTTTCAACCGTTTCTTATAAAGGATTAGATATGCAACCTCTGTGAAGTTTGAGGGAAAAGTAGCATGACTGACTGACCACTGCATCCTGTACTGTTCCTGAAAGGAAGGGCTTTTGGTGGATTATGGGAAGCCGTATAAAGAAGAGAAAGGTGGAAAGATACCTTCCAAGGTAGAGCTCTGCTTACAATTAATTGGACCTAACCAATTGTTTAGCAGACCTCCCAGGCTTATAGCAACATGTAAAATGCTTACTAAGTGTGTAAAAAAAAATGCTGCCAGTTCAGTGGAAGCTCTTTTGCAGCATTCTGTTTCCCACAGTGGCAAGCCCAGCGCTTCCCGAGAGCCCACAGTCGGGGCCTGAAGACAATTGCAGATCCCTTCCTTGCTTCCAAGTGACTGATATGCAGCGGCATGTTATGGCTAATAGCAGTCTGTAAATTTGTCTAATAGATAATCGCCATATTATATGGCAATGAATCACATAAATTACCTGTGCAGTTTTGAGCGCACTCCCGCACCCCAGTCAAGTTTAATGCAAATTCGATGCAAAACCAAATTATTCAAAAAGGCTTTTCCCTCAAATGGGAGGGCAGTATTGTAGGGAGGTGGTCTCGGATGTTTCGCCAATGAGATAGGGACCGTAGACTTCACTACTGTGTTGCCTTACATATTATCTGTTGCTTTAAATATGTACTCCTGTATTCTACTTATGCTTCATGTTGTCTAATGCCATTCTTATAATTGATTATGTTCTGTTTCAGTATTTCTTCTGCGCTGTATTGGATTCTTGCTAATGCTATGTCTTTTAAAACTTGTATCTATTTACCCAGTGGCGTTGTTTATAGAAATGTACTTGATACTGATTGTACTAATCTCATACTGTGTAATCTGCCTTGAGTCTTAGTGAGAAAGGTGGATTATAAATGACATAAGTAAGTAAGTAAATATTAGAAGAAAGGAAGAACATACCCACTTTCTACACTGCATTGTTTTCTGGATGCTTTAGCCTTTTCTGGAAAGAGGTTTCAAACTTGGGTTGCTCTATTTGCCTTTTGCTCTATATTTTCAAGTATTTTGACCCCCCCCCCTTTTTGCACTGTGACGCCAGAACTATATATAACACTGTAAGTGTGGCTATGTCATAAATTTATATGAAGGCAATATGCTATTGACAGTAATTATGATATTCTCACTAGAATGGGATCTGCTTTTGTTTTAAGCTACCACCAAACAATAATCTCTCCCTCGGCTGACATCCATGCAGACCTAACAGCACTCCTGTGCACTTCACTTACAGTTACTTGCATTGAATTGCACTCACCATTTCGTTGCTCATTTGCCCAATTTGAATATATTGCTTTGGAGCATTTCACAATCCGATTCTGTTTTTGTAATCGGGGATAAATTGGTATTATCTGCAAATGTGGCAACTTTACTGCTCATTCTTGCTTTCCTGTCACCTTGATACAGCTAATCTGGCCACTTGGATTAATGCCATCCAGATTAGACGACTATAATGTTCTCTACAGAGGTCTCCCCTCAAGGTCAGCTTGGAGGCTGTTAGTGGATGGTGCAGAACATCACAGCGCAACTGTTATCAGAAGCTAGGTGGAGCATCCATATTACTCTTGTTCTGCAGTCATTCTGGCTACTCACCAGAAACTGGGCTCGTTCTTGGCTATCACATACAGTTCTCCATGGCCTTGGTCCCTCATATCTGCAGGAACACCTCTCTCCCCGTGCTCCGCCCCAGCAGCTTCACTCATTTGAACAGGACTTTCTGCAGATACCACCCTCCAATTGGACAAAATCGATTACTGCCTGTATAATGCACATTCTCTCTTGTGGCCCCTACCTTGTAAAATAGCCTGCCTGAAGAGATCAGGAGAGCCACCACTCTCTTGGCTTTCTGCAAACTTTGCAAAACTGAATGACTCAGGAGGCTTTTTCACTCAGATAATAGGACTGTGCTGTGGGAAGTGGCTCAGAGAGATCCTTTAATAGAGGGATGGAGACTGTGGACTGTACTACAGCATCCGGTGTACTGATGTAGGTATGTTCCTCCTGGGTAGTTTCTGCATCATTTAATATGTCACATCCAGTTATGTTTTGGTTCAGCTATGTTTCATCTCTGGAATTAGGCTTGTTTTTCAAATTGCTATTATCCATAACTTGTAGTACTGCTTATTCAGTGGCCCTGCTGTTGATTGGATTTACACTGCGTAATCTGCCTTGAGTCTCAATGAGGAAGGCAGACTATAAATAATGAATAAAAAATAAAAATAAAATTTATGACTGCATTAAGTAATACCAGTCCAATAAAAATCCTTGGAGGACCTCTCTGCTTGCTGACCTCCATTGCAAGGAAAATCCATTTATTCCTACCCTCTGTCTCCTGTTTGTTTATATGGGGCAGTTTTAACCCATTTTCTCTGCTCAGTGCAGACCCAGAGTGGCTTACAGTGTCCCAAAAAAAGCTCTGCCCTCTCACACAGAATACAAATATTACTTGCCACCAACAAACTAATTAACAAAGCAGAGCAGTTGGCAATAGTTCTGTCCTAGATGAAACAGACTTTTTGCAAGCAGTCGAACAATCCCTTCCTTCCTTCTAGAAGACAGCTTCCTTCATTGTTGTGCCTTTGAGGAAGAGTCCCCAGGCAAGCACTCCTTTCCTTCCTTTCCAGTGTAATGAGAGAACTCATCCTCTTCACCCGTTATTGTTAAGTTTACTCAATAGTCTTTATCACAGCATTTTGCCAAAAGCTTTTTGGGTGTTCAGGTATATAATTTTCAGTGGCTTCCTCTTATTCACCTGCTTGTCGAGGAACTCCAAAAGGCTGGTGAAGCAGGATTGCCCTAGATTGTTTGAAAAGCTGATCTGCAGTCTTTCTGATGTGAAGTACTTTTAGTATCTCTTTTGCTGAAGTGTTGAAATGTAGTCTTTTATTATGTGTTTTAGGGGTCCCTCTAGTGGTATGTAGTGCGATTAATACATGGATGTCTTCTGCTTTTCTTCATCTTGAAGCAGAGCTGGTTTGCTCACCAGGACACAGACTATCAAGAACAGTTGGGACTCATTCCATAGCTCACAGACAACCACAATTGCAATTTTCATCAACCTGAAGCCCCACATGTCTACCATAAATCCTTTGTGCCAACCTACCAAACATACACACAAAATAAGTATTACTATTAAACGTATAACTTCAACCTTTTTTAATTACCAGAGAACCTCTGAACATGTAGGGTGGTCCCTCTCGGTCATAGCAAAATTATTCCAGTCTAAGCCAATTGATTTCAGTGGGCTTAAGCTGAAGTAGGATGTTGCATAGGATTTCACTGTAAGCTTTGTTGAGTTCTTTACAAATGAGAATTAATTTATCAGTAACAGACTAAATATTGTTTGAATGGGTATACCATTACTACTTTAACAGGTGTTATGTATTGTTCCATAGAAAGAAAAATACTGCATTAATGTATGCTGCTCGTGAAGGCCATCCTCAAGTCGTTACTCTTCTTGTTGCTCATGGATCGCAAGTAAATGTTCAGGATGAAAATGGTTACACAGTAAGTCAGCTGTCTTATCTAATAATAACTTGATGTTTCACTGGTTTCCAAAAGCATCTTACCAGCATAGCCTTAAAGTTTACTGAAATGTGCTGTGTCTGGCAGCACTGTATCCAGAAAGGACATATTTCTACAAACTTGAGGGAATCCCCAGGTTTGCAGAAAAATCAGAAAATAAAAAAGTGCTCAAACCTAAACTTATATGGGAAAAAGCCAAGATCTTGTGATACTATGTCACAAAGTCTTGACAGACATTTTGAAAAAGGAGGAGTCAGGGAGGCGAGTGGGTGAATTGGGTGGGGGCAAGTGGAAGAGCAGTGGCTGAGAGGGAGGGGCAGACAGATCAGTGGGGTGTGGCAGGGGGGAGGCAAGTGAGCAAGTGATTCCCCTTCCCCCATATGTTTTAGGTTCTTGTTTGTGTATTGCTAAAAGACTAATCAATTGCCACAGGCACTAACATGGGCAGCCCGTCAGGGACACAAGAAAGTAGTCTTCAAATTGCTTGAACTTGGAGCTGATAAATCCATACAGACAAAAGATGGACAGACGCCAGGGGAGGTGGCAAAGAACAACAGGCATTCAGAGGTATTGTTTTGTGGGGATTGCGAGAATCATTCTTTCTTCTTTTGAAAAAGTCTTCTAAATTTGTGTTCTACATCTCAGACGATCTGAATAGCTTTTATTTACTCCTTGTATTATATTTTTCCTTTATTTACTTTTGAAATTTGAATTAAATTAAGCTTTTTTCAATGACTTAGTTAATATTTGAGTCCTCTTTAACTAATTTGTCCAGCACTTAATTTTAACTGAAATATTTATTTCTGCATTTGAAATGAAGTATGTTTATCTGGTGCTTTTCTTTCTATGAACGTTCTGAAATTCTGCAGTGTAATTAGAGGTTTAAATAGCCTAGAAATGCCAGTGTCCATTGCAGCTATGCTATAAGGCTATAAAAACAATGAAAAGTTGTGGCATCTTAAAAATTAACAGATTGACAGTCCCATCCTAAGCAGAGTTACAACCTGCTAAGCGCCTTGACATTTAAGATGGTACCCTTGTTGCAACGTACTTTTGTGAATTAGAACAAACCTCAAGCTTGGCCGATTCCAGACGGCCCTCGCCATCCTGAAACGTTGCGCGTCGTCGCGTGTCAAACACGAAATATCGCGTTTTCTCGTGCGAGTTTTGCACGACGTCGCGCAAAACTCGTGTGAGAAAACGCAATATTTTGCGTTCGATGCGCGACGACGCGCGACGTTTCGGGAAGGTGAGGGCCGTCTGGAATCGGCCCTGGTGAAGATCCGTATGTATAGATATAGAGAGAGGAATAAATTATAAATAATAGAATTAGAGCTCCATGAAATACAAAAGGTATGGTTTGGCATTTCTGTATGAAGATTGAACGGATACAGTGCTCTGACATAGACTAGAAATGGTTGTTAAAATTTGGGTGGGCTTTTTAAAAAGTTCAGGAGGATATTTAAAGGGAACAGGGTTTATCTGAAAAAAATAGGTATTTTTTCCTTCTCTCCTTCCTATTTTTGGGTGTAGTATTACTGCTTTTATTTCATTGTTCTCTAGATGTGTCATCCAGTTTTATTGCATTGTTCACAGAATGTAGTACGGGTCTTTTGTGTATTCTTTTATTTCTGTAATCTGCCTGGTGTCTCAGTGATATAGGTAGAGGCTAAATGAACAAGTAGGCAAATAAATAAGTGGGCCTGTGGTGGTCTCCTTCCCTGCTTTCATTTAACTTTTTAATGCCATTCTGCAACAGTGCAAGAATTCATGTTATAACTCTCAATCCCAGTTTGAATGCTACCATATGCCAGGCAGGAACAAAAGCATAATCCTGATTAAATCCAGACTGAACAAACTATAGTTTCCCAGTAAATTTTAGCTTGGGTACTTGAAGATTTTGAAGTTTTTGTTAAAATTTAGTGACTCAGGTCAGCAGTGAAATTTTGGGATACTGGTAGTGACTGATTTCTGAATGGTGGTGGTATTGGCTTTGTCCATAATATTATCTTGTGTCAAAAGTTAAAGCAGTACAAATAATTTTGCAGCCAGGAACTGAACTAGAACTTATTAACAGATGCTGTTCCATTTGGATTTAATTGGCATTACAGGTCAATGTGCCACTATGAATTTTAATAGTCCTTCTATTACAGAAACTATATTATGTTAGTTTCTGTTATGGATCGGTACTTCACTCGTGTGTGTGTTTGTTTGTGTGTGTGTGTGTGTGTCTAAATATGTCATCCAGTTTTATTGCATTGTTCACAGAATGTAGTACGGGTCTTTTGTGTATTCTTTTATTTCTGTAATCTGCCTGGTGTCTCAGTAATATAGGTAGAGGCTAAATGAATAAGTAGGCAAATATAAGTAGGCATATATATATATATATATATATATATATGTATATGTATATGTATATGTATATGTATATGTATATGTATATGTATATGTATGTATGTATATGTATATGTATGTATGTATATGTATATGTATATGTATACACACACACACACACACACATATATAGAGAGAGAGGTGGGGCAGGAAATGTTCACATAGATGTTCACATATATCCATCCATCCATCCTGTATGGACATATCACAACTTCCCAAAAGGCCAGGAAATGTTCACATAGAAATAGTCTCTGTCCCTTCCAACTGGAGTTTACATGTTTCTTAGAAGGATTGTAGGCAGTGAATATTTATTCTATAAATTCTACTTATCTTTAAGGTGCCATGGAACTCTGATGTGTGTTTGCTGCAACAGGCTGTTACCGTATAGGTCACACCAGCTGCAACTTAAAGAGATCTAATCGCGAAGAGGCAATTTCTCAGAGCTGTGTAAAATTGCCTATGAAGTGTCTTCCTAAGTGTGTCATAATTTCAATGCATGTTGCCACTGAGGGATCACTTACTGGCATTTTCACCTTTGAGGAGTAAATATTGAAAAAATAGCAACAAATGCTTACCTATAAAAGTTGCAGCTTAGTAGAAATTGTTTTATCTGAATTAGCAACTGTCTAATACTAGTTAAAGTGAACTGTGCCTGTTCTGGAAATATCAAAAGCATTCTGCCCCGTGAAATATTAACACTGTTTGTTTATTGTCCTTTTAGCTCTTCAGTTTGCTTTCTTTGACTGCACATCCTTTCCAGGGAAGGTTTCAGAATTTGTCTAAGGAAGAGGCTATTCAGAGACTTATACAAATACCAGAGGCAGCCAGAAGTCATACAGCCAGGTAATGGGAAAAAAATAGTAACTCATTTAAATTTACAAAGGCATTGCTTAATGAATGTTTGGCTCATTTCTCTTTTAACTTTAATGCAATCCCTTTCTTCAAAGCATCTTATTCAACTTCTGTGTAAAGTCTTCAGGAGATTTTCTTAGCTTTGGAATTGGGGGTCATCAATATACTGATGACACCCAGCTCTGTATCTCGCTATCTGAATCCCACGGTGATGCAGTAGAGGTCCTGAGCCATTGCCTGACAGCTGTGGTCAAGTGGCTGAAAGCAAACAAATTGAAAATGAACCCAGACAAGATGGAAGGCAGAGATATTGGACATTGTGTGCCCCACTTCCAGTGAGGTTCAGCTGACCCTTGTGGACTCGGTTAAGAGTTATACTGGATCCAGAACTGCTTCTCGAAAAACAAGTTAACGTAGCTGCAAAAATTCCTTCTTTCAGCTCAGTCTGTCTCAGGAGATGGTCCTTTATCTTGAAATGGCTGATCTGGCCACATGGATCCATACCATAGAAACATAAAGACTAGACTACTATAATGCACCTTGTATCGGTCTTCCATTGAAATCCACTCAAAGATTCCAGTTGGTACAGAATGCTGCAACTCAGTTATTATCAGGAGCTAGGAGAAGCCTGCATATTACTCCCATTCTGCAGTTACTTCATTGGCTACCCATCAGTTACTGGGCACAAATCAAGATTTTGGCCTTGGTCCCTCATATCTGCAGGACTGCCTCTTTCCCTATGTTCTGCCACAGCAGCTTTGCTCATCTGAACAGGGCCTTCTGTAGGTGTCACCTGCAAATGGGGAAAATTGACAGCAGCCTGTGCATGCACATTATCTGTAGTGCCCCCCATCTTATGGAATTTCCTGCATGACGAGGTTAGGAAGGCTCCTACTCTGCTGGCTTTCCACAAACTATGCCAAACTGAATTATTCAGGAGGGCTTTTTTATGCAGGTAGGAGGGCTGTACTGTATCAAAACGGCTTAGAGAGATATTTTTGAAAAGCGATAGGGACTGCAGACTATACTACTGTGTTCTGACTGTTGCTGTGTAGCCTGTTGGATTGTTTAAGGGTTGTCCCTGCTATCGTTTATGTTGACTTATACTGTATAATCTGCCTTGAGTCTCACTGAGAAATGAGGACTATAAATGCAGCGTAAATAAAATTTTAAAAGACAATGAATGAATGAATTACTTTATTTGTTGCATGCATTATTCATTACATGCAGCTGCAATTCACATTTGCCTCTTAGTCATGATAAAAGCTGAGCGGGGTGGGGGCTAATAGTCAGAATTCATAGGAGAAGAGAAATCCTTGTCGTCTGATCTCACTTTGAGAGTCAGTATTATTTCCCCAAGACCAGCGCTAGTTGCAGCAGCAGTCATAGGGTTGCCATTTTCACTGACAACCCTGTGATAAGAATCTTACCTAGTTCTGGTCTGAGGGTTTTGATAAATGTGTCTTAAGGTGCTTGCAACTCTGTATAATAAAGGTAATGGTTCAGTCTGTTTCCTGGTGCATTTTATGGACCTGCTTCCAGAGCCTTTTCAGAGGATGCATCTCTTCACTGAGATATGGATGTGCATACTAACTTTGCCATGTGATCTGGAAAACCTTTTACAAATGTTGGACATGGATAAGAAAAGTTTTAGTATTCTGGACCTTCTGTCTTCCTGCTTGCCTATTTATTGAATACCATTGCTGATTTCTGATTTTAGTTCACAGGATATTTCTTAATATTCAGGCTACTTTTTAACTTAAACCATTATATCCGTCTGCTGCTACTGGCTATAATAACGTGTAGCACTTTGCGGAATTCAAAAGTCTGGTCTCTTCCCTGAGGAAAATTTCAGGTGGAAGTAGGGGTAGACTTGGTAAGAACAGGCTGTCCGTGAAACTTTGCAATAAGTATTTAAATTGATTGCTCCGTTCAAAGAGATGCTTCGGTAAAGGACAAGGACTGTAGACCATATTGTTTGTTGCTGCAAGTATGCTCCTACTGGGTAGGTCCTTATTTTAGTCCATCAGCCCCTGTGCTGTTAAGATCTAGGGAGCCATTCCACAGGCAGTCTCCCTGCTCTTGTGTGGCATGGTAAGCTATTACAGCTTAAATAAACTCGCATCTTTTTTTAGATGCTTCTCCTAGCATGCTGTCTTCCAAGGTTTCATTTCCTGCTTTCTCTTTCCTTCCTCATTCCCAAAGACCTGTGTTACCTGCAGCCTTTCTCCTGACGAGACCTCTCAGCAAGGGCTTTTTTTCTGGGGAAAGAGGTGGTGGAACTCAGTGGGTTGCCCTCGGAGAAAATGGTCACTTGGCTGGTGGCCCCGCCCCCTGATCTCCAGACAGAGGGGAGCTTAGATTGCCCTCTGCACCGTGGCGTGGAGGGCAATCTAAACTCCCTTCTGTCTGGAGATCAGGGGGTGGGGGGGCACCAGCCATGTGACCATTTTCAAGACGTTCCGGAACTCCGTTCCACTGCGTTCCAGCTGAAAAAAAGCCCTGCTCTCAGCACAACCAACCAGCATATCAGCTGCTGCATGCCAAAGTGGAGGTCCTTCCCTTAACATGGCCAGTTGGGCATAGCCCTGGTATCAAGCCAGTGGGGATGGAGTACTATGCATGCCCATATACCTGCATGACAGTTATTGGCTGTTCGGTTTGGTCACCATATAGAACTAACCAGCTGGGCTGTGTCATGCCCTAAGCAATTTCTCTTTGTCACTAGCTTGCACCAAACTATAAAATGATTCTGATCATAAAGATTGGTCTTATTAGGAAGAACATGAAGAATTGTGTGTGTTTGCATTTTTTAGACCTTGGTCACAAAAAACGATTAAAATATTATTTGCCCTTCTATTTTCTGGACCTAAACTGAAATTATAAATTTCTTTATTTACATGGCAGTATTCTTGCTTGAAAATATGTTCCGTTTAGATTTTGTTTAACGTACTTGTGTGTATGTATATAGTTCCTACACGGCCTTTGGTGACCTGGAATTATTTCTACACAGCCTTGAGCTGGAACATATAACAGAGGTGCTAAAGGTAAGATTTTTTCCCCCCAGTGAAATGAAAATATATGGAAAATAACATTTTAGTGCATGTAATTGCTTCAGGTGTCACTGGTGGTAAGATGTAATTTGTAAGTTGTTAAGTTGTAATTAGATGGCAGTGCATTCCTAAGCATAGATACATCCTTCTAAGCCCATTGACTGTGATTTTATTTAGAAAAGCATAACTCTGCTTAGGGTTACGCTGTAAGTGTTCAAGCTATTTTTGAGGACATTAATTTTATGTGTCTGAATGATAATTCCAGCTCTGAGCCGTGTGAATGTCCTTATGCAAATCTTGATACTTGATTTGTTTTATATTGTCCTGGGTGGTAACATTTGGGGGTTGAGAAGAGCTAGATTCTGTCTTGTAATGTGATTATTACAAAATAATTTTGTTTCATCCAGGAGACAGATACGACTTTAAGGCAGCTTTTGACCATGAGAAAAGAGGATTTAATGCAGGTTAGCTTAATACAGCAATTTGTAATGTTCATATAATTTTATAGATATTTGAACTGATGTAAATGTTTACTTGAACTGATGTAATTAAGAATATGATAGTTAAATTCCTGTGATGTTATTCTGTTTTAGGTGTCTTTGATTCCTAATCGGTGTTTCCTTGTTAGCAGAAAGTAAGATCAGGCAGTCTGCTGCTGCTTACAGAAATCATGTTAACAAATGAGGGTGTGTTTATTCGTGCCTTTTTTAAAAAGCTCTATATGCATACAGATCTGGTCATGTTTTCCATTAGTAATTGAATGGAATATATGCATCAGTACTGACAGGTGTGGAGAATGGGCACACACTGAGATGTCGTATGTTGCCTAGTCAGTACATAATTTCGAGAGGTGCTGAAGAATGTGATTTCATATGAAGAGCACATTTTCCCAAGCAATGTGCATAGAATTGGATTCAGTGATTTCCCTCGTCACCCAGCAGACCATCTAACCCCACCCCCCACCCCGTGATGTTCCTGGGCTTCCCTGTCCTGCAGGATAAGCATTTTGGGGGAAGGTAATTTTGGAGAGGCGAGGTGGTCCTGCTCCTTCGATAGAAATCCCTTTCGTTTGTGGTTTCCACAGGTTCTAAACTGTAGACTCCACAGTCTAGTTAACATTCATAAGGTACGAAAGATCTTGTTTCTGCCATCTGTGTTTCTATTGCCAGTTCTGAACAATCTCTATTCATCTTTCATTATCCCAAATAAGGCTCAAGTGATCAATCAAGGGCTTTACGTTGGAAACTTTCCTGCATTAAAGCTAAAGACTGACCACATAGGGGTGCAAAATTGCCAACATTATTCAAAGAACAATTGCATAGCTTTCAAACACAGCCTGATAACGAATGTCAAAACTCATATTTAAATAAATGAGACTCGGGGATTTAGTCCAGAATACCTTTATTATATGGCTCATTTGTACTAATCTATATGCTACTTTGCATTATTTAAAGTTCTTTTAAAGTCTTGTTAAAATGTGTACTTCTTGCTTGAAGATACAAAGTAACAAAATATCATGAAGGAGTTTACTTAGATTAATGATTTAAGTTGTGGTTTTATTGTCTCAGAAATGGATTTCGTATTAGACAATGCTCTCAATTTATAAACCTGGAGATCTCCCCATGATTATGGTTATAAAGGCCTAATAATATATCATTTCGACTTTTTATTCTCATTTCTTCTGTGCCTTTCTAGTTATTAAGTGTCTTCCTGTTTAGATTGGGATTAAGGATATCAGAGATCAACAGAAAATCTTAGATGCTGTTAAAGAATTGCATGTAGAAGAAGTGAAATTTGAAGAGTTATCTCGAGTGACAGACATAGAATTTAGGTAAGATATAGTTGAAAAAACAGAAACAGGCACAGTAACCAGTTGGTTGAAAAACTTATGAAGGGAAAAAGACTAAAACAGTTGTTTTGATATACAGTCAGTGAGCCTTAAATTATTATTCAGCACAGTGTGTAGCTAGAACTGATATTGAATAATGGTTTTTCACCATGGAAATAAATATTCATGAACAGAAACTGTAAGACAGAATGTATCAGTGACTGCATGAACAATGAACACTACATATCAGGAAATCACCATTGCTTGGAGTCAAAGATCCTGCTGCATAAACCGAAGGAATTTGGGGAGGGGGATTTGGGGGTTAGGGAGAACCCCCATTCTCCCACATAAATTTCCAGCATATGTATCAAGAGCAGAATAGCCACTCATGTACCACCCATGCCATCATTTTACCGTTTTTATATGTGTTTTGCTCTGCATAAGAATCAGAGGTCCCCAAACTTGATGAAGCCTTGGGTTAGGATGTGTAGTTTGGTTTGAAATTTGGATTAAAATACTGAATTTTGGAGATTCAGTAAATCAAAAACCAAGTATTCTGAATTTTTACCAAATTTTCTGTTAAAAAAAATCGGTACAATTTGTCCATGGGAAAATCAATAGAGCTATTCAGTGGGCTGGGTGTGTGTGTCATTTTTCAAACAAACTTCACCAAATTTGGAGGGAAACTACTCCTGTCCTTTAAAGACCCCCCCCCCCTTCACTCAGTTTCATGATGATTGGATCCTGGAGTCATATGGGCCCTGCAAAAAAGTTGCCCCTACACACACTCCGTTATTTTTTATGGGGAAAAATATCTGGGGCTCTCCTAGGGGTTGAAGGTGGCATTCTTCAAGCAAACTCCACTAAATTTGCAGGGGACCTACTGCTGATTGTCCTCTAAAGAACCCCTAGAATGGACCAGTTCTATGGGCCCCTGAACAAGGTGCCAGCAGCCACTCCATTGCCTCCTAGGAAAACAGTCAAAACTGACTCCCACTGCAAAAGCATACTGAGGCAAGGCTGGCATGGCCATGGTACACTCCCAAACGCAAGCTGAGCTCATCCTACAGAAAGCTCGACAGAACCAAACTGAAGCAAAGGGATGGCATCCACCCAGAATCAAGCTGAAGCAAGAGGACACACATCACATCAGATACTCACATCCATTTCACCCAAACCAAACTGAAGCAAGGAATGCCTTGTGCTGCTGGGTACTGCTTGGTCCTGTTTTGTGGAGTGTGTGGGGGGCACCTTCTTTGGGGGCCCATAACATTGGCCCCAGGGTCCAATCTTTATGAAACTTGGGGGATCTTTAGAGGGCAGTCAGGACGGAGTAGGTTCCCTCCAAATTTGATGAAGTGTAGTTGAAAGATGACTCCCACAACCTACCAGACAACCCTCAGAGTGATTTCCCCATAGGGAATAATGGCTGAATTTTATTATTTTTTTTTAATGGCTGAATTTTACTGAATTTTTTTGGAAATAGCCAATTTTGAATTAGAGAATCAATTTGGAATTCAGGAAATTCCCTTTTTTCCCCCTCAGATTCCATTTAAAAAACTCCCCTAGATTTACCTAAATTTTTTGGGGTGCACGCTCCTATCTCTGGGCATGATTGGAATTTTAAGAACAGGTAGAGGGCATCATCACAGCATAGCTCCCCTAGGAGTCATGGGGTCAGTCACAAAATATCGGGAAGTCCCACGTCTATGGTGGAGGCAGCTGTTTCTGAATGGATATTCCCTGAAGATAGACAGTTGATATCTCCTGGGTTCTTCTGAGGCACCTCCTGCTCCAGTGAGGGGGTGGAAAGCCAGAATTTACCCTTTGTTTTGGGGAAGAGATGTTTTGGAGAAAGGAAGTTGAGCACCAGGAAACACATTGGTGGGCACCATGGTGCCCATGGATGCCACAAAGGATCACTTGTTTACATAAGCAGACGAAGAAATATCTGTTGCACTTTATACTGAAGGCAAGAAAAAATATGCAAAAACATGTCCGTGCCAGTATCTTCTACTACTTTCCCTTGTCGTGAGTAGATACCTAACCACAGCCTTTTAAAATCTTGCAACTTATCAACCTATTCAAAGCCTTAGCTGAGATCTCATCCCCCCCCCACTCATGTGACCATGAAGTAAGCAATGCCATGGTCAGTATTTCACAGGGCCGGATCGAGGGGGGGTAGTCTGCCCCTGGCGCCACCAGGGAGGAGGTGCCGGGAGCAGCTGCCAGCTGCTGGAGCGCGCAGGCGGCAGCATGGGCAGCCTCGCAGCCCCCCACACTGCCTTTCGCCTGCTTCGCGGGACAGGGGGCGGCAGACTTGCCACACACCCCGTGTCCTGCAGGGCAGGCAAAGGGCAGCACGGCCGCCCACGCCATTCACCTGCTCCGCAGGAGAGGGGGCAGCCACCCGCCCCGTCTTGCAGGGCAGGCACATGGCGCGGGTGGCCTCGCAGCCCCCCACGCTGCCTTTTGCCTGCCCTGCAAGACAGGGGGCGTGCGGCAAGCCGGCCGCCCCCTGTCCCGCAGGACTGGCGAAAGGCAGTGTGGGGGGCTGCGAGGCCACCCGCGCCATTCACCTGCGGAGAAGCGAATGGTGCGGGTGGTTTCCCAGCCCCGCACGCTGCCTCTGGCGCCCCGTGTGATGACATCACCAAAATGACATCATCATGTCACGCCAGGAGCGCGGGCGCCGGCAACCCTAGATCCGGCCCTGGTATTTCATAATCCTGAGACAGCCTGCTTATTTGGGTAAGGAGGGGCAGAAGGTGGGAGCCTGTTAGAGAAGTACAAGTCAAAAGCCTCACTGGGCCTGCAAAACTACCATATTGTTATCTGGATTGCTTTCTATTGACTAGAGCATAAAATTAATTATGATGTAGTTGCTGATCTTAACATACTGTTTTCATGCCTTGTGCCTTAGCTTCTGTTTTGAAAACTCAGGTTATGCTGAGCATATTAAGCATATAACTATTGTCTCATTTTATTGTTCCAGCGGTGATGAATTTCTTACTTTTCTTGTGAAACTCAACAAACAGTGCATTCACCTTACAACTGCTGTGCAGAGTGTGGTGAACCAGTTGCCTACAGACTCTCACAAGGTATTAAAACAAGTGAAAAGAATATGATGCTGGTAAAGTCATGACTTAATGCTAAACTTTGATGCTAAGTACAATTAAAATGTGTCTAATACACTTTTTTGAAGGGCCATTTTAGGATTAGGCCTTACATTACAGATACAAATCGGAAGCAGCTATCAGGTTTTTTGGTCTTTATATTTAACCTTGTTCAGAAATCCAGATTATTTATTGTTGGTGAGTTTCTTATCATTGCAACAGAATCATCGTAACAAAACTTATTGCAGCAGCATCAAAACAGAAAGCACTTTCAAACCAACAACCTGTTGACTTTAAAACTTGCTCTGAATGTTGCTTTTTATAAACATTACAAAATTAAAAACATTTTTGAAAAAACAACTGGTCAGCCATGTGATATTGGCTAGATTCAAGGACTCCCTTCTGTTAAGTGAAGAAAAGTATTTTTCCTCTGAGTCTTCCATGGAGATAGATTCCTCACTTAGTGGAAGGTGTGTCCAACCCATAGAGCTTAACAGGATCAAAAACATTTTAGAATCACAAACTAGAATTAAAGAATGTGGCTTTACAGCAGATAGCATTACTTTCTAATAAGATTTTGCAGTTACAAAGCAACTGCTTTCCTGATGACAGTCTTGATCTGCTACAGAAGATGTATCTTTTGCATTGTTAACTAGAATTGAGTTCCAGTTAATGGTGAAGTTCTGCTGTAAATTAATAGAATACCATTTTAACAAACAGTGTTTCATTTGTTAGTTAGTGCTGGAATGGAACCCACCCCAAAGCCTTGCTAAAGTTTGTGAAGACCTGGTTTCCAGTGCTGACAGTTTGAATGGAGAAGTTAGCAAACTAAAAGAGCTCGTTAAACAGGTATATATGTATATATACGAACAAATCAAACTGGCAATGTACTGGCTGGGTAGTGCCTTGGTATGCCTCCTTGGTATACCATAATGTGCCTTATATTAGCTGTATAGTTGACTCAGTTTTAAGCATCTCGTGCTGTTGTATAGACCTATAATATTATCCAACTTGTAATAACTTGTACTGTTGTATAGAGCTATAATATTATCCAACTTTTATTAGCTGCAGGATGGACAGAACAATGACCCTTGCCGAATACAACCTCTGGAGAAAAAAGGCAGGTGGAATAAAACTTTATTTAAAATGGCAGTTGTAACCTTGGTTGGATCTGGATGTGTCTTCCTCATCACAAAGATATCTTTAAGGAAGAGCTGTATTTGAGGATTACATTTGACAAATTTTAAGTGTCTTTTTTCCACTATGTAAACCAAACAGTAGAATTTACATAATTGTCTTGCTGACATGTTTTCTCATTAATGGCTGACGCAGGAGTTCAGATTTTGCAATATTTAAAGTAACTTTAATTTAGAAATAAGAGGGGTAATTTAAATTCAGCGTAGTGAAATATATCTTGAGTTTTCCTTGACATTTTGATAAAATAAAGTTTCATGTTTAATTTTATGAAAACTAAACCTTGGTTCTTCCGCCTATGTGGAATCTTTTTGAATGCCTTCTTGCTATTTGAGTAATAGTGTGTTGAAGTAAATATTTGAAGTTAGCTGTTTGAGCAATGCCATTCTCAAAAATCCTACTAAAATTAGCAACACAGCAAAAGGTGTAAAACACAGAATAGAATGAGTAGTGAGACAAAGTGAAATAATCAGGAGGTTCAGGCTAGGAATGTATAATTCAGGTTCATGAACCCGCAAAATTTCTGGATTTATGCCTATCTGGTATAATCTAGCTGTTTTGGTTCACACAGTGAGGAATCCCAGATCCAAGCTGGGCAGCTGAATGTTGCTGTGCCAGATTATCCAGCAATAGGCAGCTGCTGCAACGGCGGTGACGAGAGGGCAGCAGTGTGAATGGAGGCAAGCTCCATGCTGCGTTAGGTGAGCAGGGCAAGGCTGGCGTGGGAAGGGGCAGTAGGCAAGCTGGATTCCCATCCCATCCTGTTCCTCCATCACCGCCCAAGCTGATAAAGAGCCCTTCAAACTGCTGCTGGCTACCTTTTAAACTCCATGGCTTGGGCAAGCCTCACCCCCCCCCCCCGCTTCAGTAAAGGGATTGTCCCTTAGGACACTGTTGCAACTTAGCCCGGTTGAACCAGTGTCATTCACTGTTTTTGACACTTCAGAAAGGCAAAAGGTGGGGGGGGGGGACAAGAGCACCTCAACCTGTTGTGCTGCAGGTTCAATCTGCATTTGGGCTCTCACAGAATTTTAAGATCATTTTAAAATGGTGGCAGCATCCACTGAGTTTGCACACAAAAAAATACGTGTTATTCGGGTCCAGGTATCCTGAATACCATATATATTCAATATTTCTGATACTTAGGTCCAAAAATACTGGTATAGTATTTGGACTTGGCTTTTATTTATTTATTTAGGGCTCGGGAATACCTTTGGCTCCATTATTCCCTATGGAAGAACCTGTCCAGGGGGCTGAGGATGGTTTTTCAAGCAAACACCACCGAAATCACAGGGAACCTATTCCTTCCTGTCCACTAAAGAGCTGCAAGTTTCAGGAAGATTGGACCCAGGTGTCCAATTCTATGGGCCCCTGAACAAGCTGCTCCCATGACTTTCCATTGTTCCTTGCGGTGGAAAAACTAGGATTTCCAGGAAAAAAAAAAGCCCTTAATTGAACAGACATAGGAGTAACCACTGGCCAAAGGACAAAGTCCAGTCCCAATGCAAGCTGAACCAAGTAAGCCCAACAGAACCAAGGTCAAACCAGGAAATCCCAGCAAAGCCAAGCTGAAGCAGGGGACACTGTTACAAGCCCAACAGAACCAGTATCCCTCACAGAAGCCAATTCTATGCCTGTTTGCACTATCACGTTATTTAAATATTACCATTTAAACATTTCTAACATCTCTGCCCAGTGAATGGAATAGCAGGCTTACTGGTACTTGCAAAATGATGTGTTTTCATACCTTTGTTTTATAGATATGGAATTAAGGCTAGGTGCCCAAAGCCATCAAGTGCTTATTGGAGGAGGGTTTGAGTGTCGGGATCCCTGGTTTCAGTGTATTCATATTATTGCTGTGGACTGATTTGCGTGTTCCACACTACTCAGGCCTTGGAGTTATAGAGCTGTTCTTGGAAAATGATTTCTTTTATAATATTTTACATAAAAATCCCGTAAGTTCCTGAATGTATATTCAGCAGTGTTCATAGACTAAAAAGACTCTTGAATTAATAGCCAGCAATTAATTTTTTAATTAACCCTTTTTTCTGTTTGCCTGCTTCGAGGGCATAATTTCCTAGGCATTACAGTGCAATGTGGTAAAAGTGCTATTAGCTAATGTTAAGTGATGTAAAATTATTTATCTGTTTCCCTGAGTTCTCATAATTACTATAGTTCTATACATAATATCAATTTGAATAATTAGCACTTCATCAACCTTTACTGAAATGTAAACGAAGACCTATGTAGATGATTAATAAGGTCGCTGCCCTTGTGCTATGTGAGTGGTATCCCCAACCTAAGAACACTAACAGTGAAATCCTAAACAAAATTACTCGTTTAATCCCATTGAAATCAATGAGCTTAGACAGGAGTAACTCTGCTTAGGATTTCAGTGTAATTCACATCCCTGCATAATGGAAGCAGGCGAGGGGACTAGCTTTGGTTCAAGGAATCTGAACAAAGGAATGCAAGACTGTAGTGCTGCAATACACAAAAGTTTATTTTTAAAGAGTTTTTTCATACTGTTTTCTGAAAGCAAATATAACAGAACTAAACATTGATGTATTTTGTACAACAACAAAAAAAATTAGACAATCCATGAAGAGTTTAAGTCGTGGAACGGCTTCCCTTTAAAAAAAATATCATGCTTTCTGGTGGTCAACAGTAAGTTGGCACAGAAAATGTCATGGCAGTCAATGGGGGATTCTTTTCCTTCAGATCCTTGTTAGCTGGTGCCAGAGGCTGGAGGGCAGGATACTTTCCACTTTCTCCATGACAAAGTTTAGAGGGGCAAAGAGAGTACTGAGAAACTGCAAAGCAAACAGACCCGGGGATCAGATCTCAGGGGTAATCCCATTCCTCCTTGCGATAAACAGTGTTACACAGATGGATCATTCGAGCTTTTGTATATATAGATAAGCCAGGTGATAAACTGATTTTTTTAAAAACGCAGCTTATGCTAGAGACCCACATGTACATTGTATGTGTAAATAATAATAGGTATTTTTCTGCAGTTGTTATATGGTAAAGGAAAAACCCCAGGATCCAAGTATAAATATTTTAGGGACCCAGAACGAGTGCAACGACATCTTCCGGATCTCTTTTCTGTACTTGACTGCTTTTGGTTTTGATATTGTTTTGTTCTAATTTTTTTAATAATTTGTGGTTGTTATCTGGCTTTTGCCTTTCTCACTGTCTGCTCCAAATCCCACCTCCAAATAACCTTATCCTCTGTCTTCCTCAAGATGTTGTTCTTAGTCCCTTTCTCCCTTTACAACATTCATTTTGGTCATCTTCCTCTTGGCAGCCTCGCATTATCTACTGGTTCATTATGATTTTTATTTATGCACTACATTTATACCCTGCCTTTGTCTCTAGTGGGGACCAAAAATATCTTACATTGTTCTCCTCTTGTCCAGTTTATCTGCACAACAACCCTGTGAGGTAAGTTAAGCTAAGAGTGACTTACCTAAGGTCACCAAGCAAGCTTGGTGGGGGAAGAGTGGGGATTTGAACTGCTGGGACTCTAACCACTATACCACACTGGCTTTCTTGACAGTATGCACTGAATGCCCCTCCAGTTTTTCCTCCTGATTGTCTTTCTGCCATCTCTCCTTGGGTGGCTCTTAATCTTGCCAAAAGCACATTTCATGGGCCTTTATTACCTAGTACGGCATTGCAAGAAGACACCAAGAAAGTCCCATTTGAAAGCTAATGCTTCTGCCTGAAGAAGAGAACAGCATGTTCCACTGGCAGTCTAGATTAATCTTCAAACATCAGTGCGGCTGCGTCACTGCCATCAGTCCTTGCTTACTGTAACTAAGTGTCTGACCAGGAATGCTCTTTTCCCTGGGAATATCCACAGATCAGGTGGAGAGGTGTGTTCTGAAGTTTCACACTTCCCAGGTGCACGAGAGCCTGACTCAGATCAGGACTCTGTGCATGGAGACCAGAGGCTGACATCCCCCCCCCCTCCCTCCACGCATTGCGTCTCCCAAACTGAAACAGCTCCAAGGGCACTATTTGTCGAAATGCAATGAGTAGCTCATTAATACGTGTGCCCCAACTGGGCAAACCGCCCCTTCCCCAGGCTTTTTCAGGTCACAAAATTGTGTATGTAAAATGTAAGCCCCTCTTGCTGACTTGGGCCTTGTGCACCTGGAAAGTGTGGCACTTCAGAACATCTCCATCCACCTGACATGGGGAGGTCCTGGGGAAAATATGTGCGAGTAGTCCTGAATCAACATCCTTAAGAAATGGGATCCTTAAAGTACCTCTAGACAGTTTCTAGGCAGCAGCCTGGTCAACATGCCGCAGTGTGGCTCTTCTGTATTTCCAATTTTCATTGTAATCTGAATAACATGGAGTTTTGTGGCAGCCAGGGACTCAGGCTGGAGGAGACCCATCCCTCCTCAAACCCACATGAAGAATAAGCTGTGCCCACCCGACGTAGTTGCTACTGGCATGCCTTGCATTGTGTGTAAAAGCACACAGAAAGGGAAGGCTCAATCTTTGGTTTCTTCATGAGTAGGGACAGGAAGTAGAGGGACAGCCTTCTTCTTTCCCTGCTTTTTACTAGTGACAGCGTAGGACCAGACAGGTCACCGAGTCTCCCTTTCTGCCTAAAACTGTTATCCCAGAGCTAATGAAATAGGAGGCAAAGTGAATGGCAAAGTTCTGTAAAAGTGGCTGAAAATAATAATCTAACTAAATCAGTCCTTCCACGTGGAATACTAACCTGGAAAGAATTGAGTGTGCACAGTGCAACGCCTCCATTGTGTCCCTTTCTTTAATACTAGGTTAACAGTTTTAATCAGAATAGCCCAGGAAAGACCTAAGTCTTTCTGGGCAGGATGAAGTTCCTCCTGGTGCTCCTCAACCCAGTATCTTAGGTTGACTTCTACAGTCACGGTGACACTGGCAGCTAAGAGGAGGACAGCTGCGGAAAGGCACTGAATGGACAACCTGCTCCACACATGCCTGGGACCTCCTTCGTGCAGCTCTCCTTTAATAATTGTTATTATTTCCAGTTTTCACCCTAATCTGCAGAACATGAGCCTTTGTGGCAGCCGGGGACTCAGAGGCTAGAGGAGACACTTGCCTTCTCACACCCACATGGACACTGGTTACTTGCCAGCCTTTTCCTTGCATAGTGTGTCAAAGCGCTCAGAAAGGGATTGGCAACGGTGCTGTGTCTCAGCTGCTGCCCTCCCCAGCGCAAAGCAAGCCTTTTGTGAATTGATCCCTGTGAGCCAATGCCAGTGCTCAGGAAGCACCAAAGAAAAAATGATGCACAACATGCACATTCTTCTTCCCACCAATGGAGTAACACTACACGGGTTCAGTCTCTCCCCTTGGAATCCAATTAGTTGGTTGCTGTTAAGGAAAACAGTTACAGATGTTGCCACTTGCAGTTGCCCGCCCAGTGCCTGCCTGCACTGCTGTTGTGCAGTAAGAACTGAACTGCAACACATGAACTTTTCAGTGGCCGGGGTGGGTGGGGGGATCATCACAGCTTTGTTTCTCAGATCTAGTTACCATTCCAGCAGTGCTTTAATGAAACAAAACAGCTGATTCCAGGTGTATTTCTGGTTGTTTGTTTCATTTTGTACACTCCCTACTTACCTCCTATGCAGTTTTTTGGTAAACCTTGTTTATGCAGTTGCACACACCATACTTTTCCCCTCCTTTCAAAGCATCATTTCTCTGAACCTAGTACAGCAAATTACACTCAGTCCCATCCTAGCCTCCATGTTTGGCTGTGGCTTGCTCTATCAAACAAAGACATGTAAAGAAAATGGCTTTTCTGTTCAAACTGTGGCTATGTTAAAATCTTTGGTTCAGGAGAAAGGCCTGAGCAAGTTTGTAGAGCTTGCTAGCAGCTTCAGTACACAGCGACCTTGGAGATCAGAGTTAGCTTGTTAGCAAAGCCTCCATGGCACAGATTTGAACCAATTAACATTCCTGAACACTAAGCGAATTTCACAGCTGTGGGAGAGGAGCTGGGACCAAAGCTGCAGACTGGTTTCACTTCTGCCCACTCTGTTCATGCTAGCCACTGTGTCATCAGTTCTTGGGGTTCTGATTGGCTAACAGGCCTGAGCCAATTAAGACCCCTTTATCCATAAGATAGTTTAGCAACATGAAGAAGCTAAAGGCTGAGCAAGAGAAGCCACCTTTGCAAGACGGCTGTCCCTTTGCAACCATCTTTGCAACTAAGGTCCTGTCTGTCTCCATGCAAAAGACTCTAGGTAATTTGCATTGGTGCCTAACTTGTGTTTGCCTTCTGGAACTACTGTGGTATGTGTAGTTAGAGCTTATATGCTAAAGTTTTATTTTATCCTCACAGTCTGGTCTTTTTGAATATCTTTGCACCTTAAATAAATAATTATATTTGTTTATCTCATGTGGTTCTTGACTCTGAAACCACAAAAGGCTAAAAACTGGTGTCTTGATCGTGAACCACCTACCAGGTAAAACTGCTGAAAAACTCTGCTTGCAAGTCACCGGTGCAAAGTAGACCTTCTGTTTAGTTCCCTGATAGACCAGGAGGTTTGTCCTTTTTTCTCCTGGGCCTTGGGATTGACAAAAGGACTGGTGGCAGCTGTTGAAGCTAATGTGAGAGCAGTCTCTCATTGGCAGTTTTGTAAAATCTTGTTTAACGAAGACTTGGAGCTCTTTGTGTGTTCCCCCCTGCCCTGGGTGGAAGCGGTAGAGCCCCGCCATCTTTGAAAGCATGAAAAGATACTTACTGCTTTTGCAAAGACTCCCATTAGTTCTGGGAACTGATGTGTCAAGAGGGCCAGCATAGCTGTGAAGGAACATAATCCAGCAGTGAAGAGAATGAAGAAAGGAAGCTCTTTCTTAGGGTAAACTGAGACTTCATGAAATGCTGCAAGGAAAATGCCAGGGATAAAAAACTGGAAAGCTAAGAGAAGCAAACCAAAACAAATCAAGAGCAAAGAGGTTGTATGTAAGCCTCATTGATCCAAATACCAACAAACAAAGTGACCCATGGTCCACGGCACTGCAGCCATGAGGGGGCATCAAGTAAAATATCCTCCTCTTTCTTCCTCCCATTGATACCTTGAGTCCATGGAAGAAGGACAAGAAGGCTATTTTACTTGATTACCCCTGCTCTGCCCTGTACTGGATGCATTTTGTTTCTGGGGCTCTCTCGATTTTGAGACTGGATTTTTGGAGCGGGGTAAGACAGGGAAAAAGCCACCACACTAACTCCTGTGAACTCTTCCACTGAATGCAGCCCATCACAGTTACTTCTTACCCCCCCCCCCCCCCCGCCATGCTGACTAGGAAAGCTCACAAGAACAGCTTTTATCTGTGAAGGCTGGTCACATTTTTCCCCTTCTGTGAAACTTTTAAAAGAGACAAGGCTCCTACTTACATGGAAGAAGTTCTCTGTCTGCAGTTTCTGTACAGATGGGATAAGGGTAGAAAAGATGCCCTTTTTCCAAGGGGTAAGGGATCATTCTGAAAGCTGTAAAAAAAGAAAAGAAAATCTTGTTCATATTTTGATTCCAGAATCTTGTTTGGACAGATGCTTTTAATTACTATGAAGTTGCCCGTGTCTCCAAAATTCTGAACGAAGTAGTAAAAGAAAGTTAAAGAAAACACCATCAGAACACTGTTGCTAGGTTGGTAGTGTAGGGAACAAGCCATTAAAACGCTATTGTGTAAACCTCAGTAAAGATCTTGATTTAAATTCACTAACATAGTTCCATTTACAGAGAATCCCAGTGCAAATGTTTTCTCCCCATCTACCAAGTCTGAATCCTCCATGAATTAGATACTGTTTCTCCAATCCAAATAAATATGATGCTTTATTTCCATCTGAGAGTTCAAAAAGGACTTGGGAAGAGGAACCAAAATTTAAATTATAGAAGATAATGCATTGTCTTTAAGGTGGCATTATCAAATAAATTAAGCAGCAAAATGCAGCTGTGGGGGGCTGGTATGGAATAGGGCCACAGTAGCACTAGATAATGGAGAGTTTCACTCTTTCCATAGTGCATTGTTTTTCTGATTGGAAATTCCCCCACCCCAGGTAGGACAAAGACAGGGACAATATAGGCACCTGTCTTTTTTTCCCTCCTGAGCCTTAAAGCAGCCAGGTTATGTGTGCGTGGCATTTCTAATCAGGGAAATGAATAGCAGAACTGTGATCACCTGCCACACCCTTCCTGGCCCCACATGCAGCTACTTGTAACTAAGTTACAGATCACGGGACTCCTCAGTAGAGATGGACCAGGAACCAGGAAAAAAACGAGCCATGTGGTTCGTGGTATGTCGCATTTCATGAACCATGAACTTTCACGAACATCCCCTAGTTCGTGAACCAGTTTGTTTGGTTCGTGAAAATCTCGCATCCAGGTCAGCAAATCATTACTTCAGGGTTAGAAGAAGGTCTGCAGGAAGTCCATCCCTTGTTGCCTGGGAAACTGATTGATCAGCACCAGGCTGTCTGCAGTGATGAACCAAAAAACCCAAACCAAACGAACCAGCCTAAAGTTCATAGCGGTTCATCAGAAATCAGCTCTGACGAACCACCGGTTCGTGAACCACAAATTGGCCTGGTTCGTCATGAACTTTGGTACATGTACAAACCTTCCCATGAACTTCAGTGAGTCAGAAGAGATGAGATGGAGCAGGTGGATCTTCCAACATCTTTTAAAAGTCCATGCCAGGTGCATGTGGCCCAATTTATTTTTTAAAATTTATTTACAACATTTATATTCCACCTTTCTGCCCAGTCAGGGTCACCAATGCAGCTAACAAAGTAGCATAATAAAAATCATAAATCCACTTTAAAACATTTACACTACATCATACGAACAATTAAAACACATCATAAACAATAAAATAAGACCAATTTTAAAAGGAGCCCAAATATACACACATATATAAAAGGGAGCAGTAAGTTAAAACAAGGCATGAAGGAAGGATCATTGCAGGACCTTGAGAAAAAAACATTTTCACCTGCTGGTGGAAACAGTGATAGAAAAGGACAAATGAATATCCCTGAAGGGAGTTCCATAATCTTGGTGCCCAGTATGTATTGGGGCTGCATGAGAAGTGGAGTTAATCCTCCTGTCTGCTAGTATGACTGTGCCTATCAAAACCAGATCCCTATTAGGCTGGAAAGGAAAACGAGAAGGAAGGCTGTGCAATATTTATAAAACAGTTTTAAAATGCTGGGATGCTTCAATCACAAAGCTTTATTTTGTTTTCACCAAGTGGACACACAAGAGATCTGCGAGAGAGTCTTTTCTATGAGAGAGTTTGAACTATTCACTGTCTGGAACAGTGCAGAGGCCCTTTCCACTAAAGGTGCTGCTGCTGCTACTGTACTTCAGTAAACAAGTCGCTGTCCCAGTAGTCGGTCGGCCTTCCTCCCCTGCAATAGGATTCTAAGAAAGTGAATTACTTACTGCCTTCCCACGTACAATGTAAGAGGTTCAGGGCCCCCTCGACCCGTTTCCAGTGCTGAAGGTGAAAGAAAGCATATGCGATCGCTTCACTGTCTCCTCGCTTCAAGATATGTTCAGGAGGCAGTATTAAGCTCTTCATTTCTAGGAGATACTGCAAGAGAAACCCAGCACAGAGTCATAAAGTAGCACGGGCACTTCCTAAAGTCTTTGTTGTGTATGTGGATGCACCCATATTTCCAGACACATTTTCTTTGGCAAGTGTTTTTTCAAGCCTGTAATATGTCCATCCTCACTTGATAATAAATGGAGTAGCAGCCCATATGCAAAAATATCACAGCAGATGGCAAGAGTTGTGCCTAACGTCTGTCGGGGTTTCTAGCTCTGCACACACAGCTCCTCTGCAGGTTAACTGAAGCAAGGGGAGAGGGAAAGTGGACAGGAGCATGCTGGCCCTGCCACCATGTGAATGCCAGCTCTGAACACAGTGTCTGCGTGCAGAAGAAGTGTCTGCTTGCACAGCTCCTCCCTGTGATCAGCTGTCTTTGAAAAGCAACATCCCTGATCAAGGGGAGAGATCATGCATGCGGACACTTCTGTCAGTGCTTTTACACTGTGCAGGCAACTCAGTGAAGGGGTGGGGGCGGGGGCAGGGCACTTGTGCTGGCTTTCCTTCCCTGAGTGTTATATCAATGTGTGAAGTCAAGTGTAGAGGGATACAGGTAGCTATGCAATGAGATGAAGGGAAGGGAAGAGATGATGGCGAAGAAGAAACAGAAAGCATGCTCCAGTTAGAACACCCTTTAACTTGGCATACTCTGGAGCTTGAGGCCTTGCTGCTGTTTTAAGTGTTTCAGTAGAACAGTTTGGGGGCTTGAACTGCAATTGAATTGCAAATGGCAAAATCACCAACTGATACAGACACAAGTTTTGTAACAGCTCCTGTTCTGGTAAGGTGCTGTTCTTTTCTGATTTTTATGTTATATTGTAAACAGCCTTGGATGCTATTTGGGACTAAACTACTACATGACATGAACAAACAACCCTGTACAGTGTGGTGATGTGAGCAGCTTATTAGACTGCAACAAACAAAAGGGAAAGAACTCACAGAGAACACATCACGGGAACATGATGTACAACCATGCATCCATTAAGTCCAACACACAGTGAAACAATGCATGGATAGACATTAGATGCAGAAAAGGAACATTCCCCAGGGAGAGAAAAAACGAGGACTGTATGCAATACAATGCCTCATATGACTGCAGTTGTCATAAAAGAAACAAATTTTCAGAAGATACTTGAATTAAATGGTGATGTGATTATTCTCTTAAGAAAGCAAATTGAGGCATTACAATTTGCTGAAATTCTGACTCTGGATAAATATTACATTCCACAAGTATTACAAAAGTTGTGATACCTGAATAAAAAATAGTTTGGGTGGAGAGTAAAAAGACTGCAACTAAGCTGTATTTGACTACACCATGTTTTATTACAGTAGTACCGTCAAATGACTGTAGAGGAGCCACAAGTGTGTAAAATAAGAGAAACAGGAGGCACCTGCAGGGGGTGGTTTCTGGGTACACTGAAGATCATAAACTAACAGCAGCTAAAAGCCAAACTCTGTTTTCTGAAGGTACAGTTTTTCTTGGCAGGACTACTAGCGCAGTAGGGGAGAAACTGACTCCTTTACTCCTCTCACCCCCATTTTAGGTCAGAAACACACAAGATTAAGATCTCATATTTTGGACTGTATGGAAATTGAGAAATGTAGCTTGTGCAGCCTCAATTTGTCTTGGGACTGAGCAAGAAAAGCTTTAGCCTTTCCTCCTCTACTCTGGCTTGCTGTTCAAGATTGGCATCCCTGCTCTGCTACTAGCATTTTAAAGGAAGAGATGTGTTGTTGCAGTTGTTTTTGCTTGCTTCATTTATAGATGGTCTTCTACCCAATGGGAGCTCAATGTGACTTACACGGTTCTCCTATTTTATCATCCCAACAATCCTGTGAGGCAGGTTAGGCTGAGAGAGTTTGACTGGCCCAAGGTCACCCAGCAAGCTTCCATGGCGGAGTAGGGGTATGTACCTGATTCTCCCAGGTCTTAGACTAACACTCTTACCACTACAGTGTGCTGGCTCGAGACAACATCCAACCTTTATTCAGGAGTAGATATGGGCATGATCCCAAAAAAATTAACGATCCAGCTGATTGTGGATTGGCGCCGGCGATGATCCCGAATTAACAATCCACACCAAGCATCTCCCGTTCCCGAGCTGTGGATCGTGGAGGCCAAAGTGGGCCGCGCTGCTATTCCCAGCTATGTGGGAAGGTGGGTGGTGGCGGCGGCCGCTGGGCTTGGCGGGCACGGGGAGGCGGCGACGAGCCGCCTCCCCTCAGGTCCCATTCAGCAACACAGGAGGTCTGTGTTTGGCCGTCAGAGCTGCCTATCAGGGTTTGCAGGGATGAGATTGGAGTGCCCATGGCTACAGAACACCCCCTTCCCCCTCCCTCCCCGGGTGTCTTCTCCCAACTTGTGACTGCTTTGCTGCTCTGTGGTTGGAAGGAAGCCCGGCTGATCAAGGAAAGCTGGGCTTCCATTTGGGTTTCCAGGGCGACAAAAGGAGGGCAAACAGAGTTCAGGCTTTCCTCTGGCTCCGTTGCCAGGGGAACAGATTGCTGGTGCCTGAGTGTCTGGATCCCCGATCCGAGCCCAAATGCAACAATCCAGGCCTCTCCCGATCACTGGATCATTGACCGTGGATGATCACGATCTGCTGGGTCACGATTGCACAATCGCCATTATCGTGGGTTTTTTTCTATCAAAATGCGGATCGTGCCCATCTCTTTTCAGGAGCACCTATCTGGTCAGATCACTACATTTACTGCTATAACACCCATATTGATAATACTGCAGCAGTTCTCATGAGATATAAAAATCAAAAATGCATTGACTTTTTCACAATTTCATCTTGAATCTGTCCAAGAGCAGGTCTCTGCGAATCCTATCATCCCTACTGAAGTATGAAGCAGCACCTGAATCTTGGCCTATATCACTTTCAGCTGTCACCTAATATCAACAGTTCTCTGTTTATGGAAAGCTAGCATGTCAAAGAAACTTGCTCTAGTGTAACCTTCTCCCTGGCATGCTTATTCTCTATATGAGTGTTAGAAGCACAATCATGCCAACTGATATGACACAGGCCTGGAAAGGCTACACCATTTCTTCTGTCACGTGTCTCAAGATAGCTAAGGAAGATCCAGAAAAGAGGTGTGTGCCAAGAACAGAAGAACATTTTCATGAGTGAACCTCAAAGAGATTCCATTTGAAATACATCAGTTTTAAATGTTTTAGTGTGGGAGAAAAAGTGGAAGACACAACGGTCCATTTAAGATGAAACAGGATTTACATTTAGACTACAATACAAAAAAAAAACACCCCTTAAGACATATGGTGCTGTTGGACTTGAACCTTTGTCATTTACTGCAAACCAACACAGCTACACACCTGAAACGGAAATCTTTGTTTAACTGAGGAGTTGTTGAAGACTAAACAAAAGTCATGAAATACCTTCTAGTAAGCCCAATCAAAATAACAACATGCACCGTGTAGGCTGTTAGAGACAATTTTCTTTTTATGACTCTAGCTGCCGTGATGCCCCCTCAGGGCATTATGGAACTTGGGAGGGGGAGCTCATAATCTTGACTGTCCCTCCTCTAGCAGTCTAGCATCACATTTGAAGCATGCGTGACCATCTAAAGGAGGTCCCCTA
This sequence comes from Eublepharis macularius, assembly GCF_028583425.1. Lineage (NCBI taxonomy): Eukaryota > Metazoa > Chordata > Lepidosauria > Squamata > Eublepharidae > Eublepharis > Eublepharis macularius. The sequence goes on along the minus strand of NC_072798.1, from coordinate 78,228,676 downwards.
TAAGTCCAGAGTCTAAAAATGATCTAACTGCTAATTACAGCAAAAATAAACAATGTTGCAGGACCTGAAGGACTACCAAGTTTTTATTCTGGCATAAACTTCTGTGAATTAAAGCCAATTTTGTCATCTCAACACATGGGCTCTAGTACACAAAGGCTTATACCAGAGTATACGCTTGTTAGCCTTTAAGGTGCTTCAAGACTCCAGTTTATTTCTTTGTAAGGTACAGCTGCACAGAAAGATCTTGCACAGAGAAATCACTAAGCAAAGATGAATTCACACATGCACGTTTAACATTCAGCAATGGACAATTTTGCCTGTGTGAAAGCAGTCAATACAGATCAACCCTCTCAGAATTTCATCATCGTCTCACACGTTTATGGGAGCAGTTCACATATTCACTTGCAAATCATCAAATGTTGGACATAGTTTAGATTTCTAGAAGTGCTTCCCACCTTGATGGCTGATGCATTTATTACTCAGCTGAAGGCAAGGGAAGAAACACACAAAACCAAGCCAGCAAGAGTCAACTTGCTTCCCTTCTCTACATAATGACCAAAACTTTTGTAATGTATGTCGTCTTAGTGTGACTTTGCGCCAGTCATTCTCCATCAGAGCAGCCTACCCCACAGAGTAGCGGTAGGTATCACCAGGTTATGCTGTCTTGAGCTTCTTGAAGGAAGGGTGGAGTAAAAATGTAGGGGTGTGCACAAAACCGCCCCTCTGGGAAATACAGATCTGGGTTTCAGGGATCTCGAAAAAATATGGGATTTAAGACAGATTAGAGAATCTCAGATGTATTTTACCATTATTCCCTATGGGGAAAACTATCGGGGGGCTATCGGGGGGGGGGACTGGGTGGCATTTTTCAAGCAAATGCCACCAAATTTGCAGGGAGCCTACTCCTGACTGTCCTCTAAAGACCACCACCCTTCGTTTCAGGAATACTGGACCCTGGAGTCTTAAGTCTATAGGCCCATGAACAAGGTGCGCCCAGCCTCTCCCCATTGTTTCTTATGGGGGAAACATTACTAAGCAAGCTCTCAGGCAGAAACACCCAGGGGCAAGGCTGCCAGTGACCAAAGACACACTCCCAAATGCAAGAGGAAGCCCAACAGAACCAAACTCAAGCAAGGGAATGGATGGAATCCCTTCAGAACCAAAGTGAATCAAGGGGACCAAGACCAAACCTGAGAATCATGTCAAAACACAGAATTCCACCCAAACCAAGCTGACGCAAGGGACGCTGTTGCAATTTAGCCCAACTAAATCAGTGTCACTCACAGAAGCCAGATAGACAAGGAGCGCCTGCATACTCGGGCCCCTTCCTTGCCTCACTCCTCCCACCCTCCCCTCTTGGAAAAAAGCAGGAGATGCCCAGGAAGGAGCCAGGCAGAAGCTGAAGCCACATTTCCCCAAATGTACCCAGATTTATCCAGGAGTCGATCCTGGTTCCCAGATTGGATCCCAGATTCTCTGACAAGATTTGGGAAAGCTGTATTGGCAAAAATTCAGCTTTCCCCCCAAATCCCATATCCAGATTGCACCCCCCTATAAAAATGTACTAAATAAAAAATCTCAAGGCGTTCTGTCGCTGCCACACGGATAGTTTGAAAGGACAGTATTGGGAACAAGGGCACGTGAACAATAAGATGAGAAGGATCCATGATTGAAGTTGGAAGAAATTAAAGGCTGAGTAGTAACGTTGCTGTGGGGTAGGTGGGCTACCAGAAAGGAAAGTATAATGTGTTGGATCCTGTTGATCATGTTTCCATGTGCTGGGGGGACGACAACAATTTTTGCCATTCCTAACCTCACATTTCAGAGACATTTGGGGCTGCAGCAGGAAGAAGTGGAGAAGAAGGGTTGCCAACTCTGGGCTGAGAAATTGAGCCTGGAGAGGGGAGGGATGTCAGCAGGGTATAATGTCATAGAGTCCACCTTCCAAAACAGACATTTTCTCCAGGGAAATTTATCTCTGTAGTCTGGAGATCAATTGTAATTCGGGGAGATCTTGAGGTCCTACCTGGATGTGGCCAACCCTATGAAGTTATGGTCCACTGATGGAAACTTTTCCATCAGCAGTGACTTTCTGCAGGATCCATACCCATGTGTTTTTGTGGCACTTGCTGTAAGTTTGCAGATACGTTTATCTGAGTATATGCTTTTAAAAACATATTTTCTGTGCAATACCAGAGCACTGTTTCTGGGAATTCCATGACTGATGGCCGTCTGGGGTCAAGGCAACAACCAGGCCTCATCCTGATTTGTGCAGCTTTCCAGTAAACCCAAATTGGCAGGCTGCATTAATACTCCATATTACACATCAATTTTAATTTATTGTTTAAATTCAGGTATTACACTCTGATCTTTGTTTTTACATAGTGGTAAAAGTTCATAACAAACTCACTTTTGGCACATGTGGGTTGAATTCTACAGCTCTGTGAATAGCTTCTACTGCATTCATCTCTGCTGTACTTAGCCCTCGCCTTGAAGCTGCCTCTGGAGAAAATCTGTGTAGATCAAAAGAAAACAGAATCATGGGGGTCAGCTCTATCGCAAGAACAAAGCATCCAATGATCTACAGAGGGGTCAGTCAGAGCAAGTCTCCTTCTCTCTCTCTAAAACCTCCATGGCAAATGGAAATTCTGAATAACCAAATTACACAGAGGCCGTCAATGAAAATCCCAGCAGAAGTCAAATGCATGTTTGCAACTCATCAGGACAAAAGTTCAAGCAGTCTCTCGGTCTGTTAGATCTAAATTTGTTCTATTTTTTTAAAATCAGGACCAAAAACTCTTGGGGTGGGGGCAGGGGGAGAGGGAAAGTGATGCCTAATGGTTTGAGAGCTTTTAAATTTTATAAAACATTTTGGGAAGGTTTTAAAGGAGTTCTCAACCCAGTGCCACTGGGACAGGCTGAGATGCAAGCCTTGAGCCATAGCAGTAGTTGGTGACCTACTACTTGCAGCGTGCACTCACTCTTGGTGGTGTGCCCGGACTGCTGGCAAATATCATCTGCCCCAGTGAATGAAAGAAGGGTTGGGGAGGGGGGGCCCAGACCATGCAATCTCTTTCTCACCTCACACCCCACGGCTAACTCCATAGCTGTACTTGGCAGGCAGACACCACAGGGAAAGCTGTGAGAAACCTAACCCTGCCCTCCCAAGCTGGAGTCGCTGTGTAGGGAGGAAAGATGTTGCAGTTGGTACTGGCGATCTACAGGACAAAAAGAATGAAAGAAAAAAATTACTCAGGTCTTGAAGTGCATACACACTATAATAGCAAACTCTCTACCAAAAGCAGAAAGGAAAGCGGGTTTCCCATGCTGCTGGCTCCCCCGCCCTTTGGGCTATGTTCTGAACCCGTGTGCATGACGTGACGCCTTCTACTCGGGATTTGTGTGCTTCCACCTCTGAGCAGAATCGGGCTCTTGGGACTCCATCTGGGCAGGTGTCAAGCAATCCCACAAACTGCCAAATGCCTTCAGCTCTGACTCAGGTTGGCAGTAGCTGAAAAAGCAGTGCAGGGACGGAGTCCTAAGAACTTTGGAGGGCTCTTCCTAAGCAAACAATTGTGTTTGACAGACCGTGATAATAATGCCACTATTTGCATGCTGGAGATTCTGAAGATCGAGCATTTACTGGATAGCTGCCTCAAACTAATTGTCTCTTCCCCAATACAGTATCATTGTGCTTAACAGGAGAAAATACCATACTAGCACTGACAGAATGTTAACTCTTTTTTTGTCTATTAGAGAAGACTAAAAAAAATTGCCACGTCCCAATGCAGTCTTACCTAGCATAAATATATGCCCACGTAACGTTTTGCTAAATCAAGTCAATATAGCAATTTCTATGTAATAAATATATTGTAGAACTATGACAAAGCTGCCAGAATGAATGGTACTTCAGGCTATACAAAAATCAGATGATTAACTGGAATTTTGCAAAGTAACTTTTTTTTGTGAGCAGAAGTTCTTCTGGACTTACTTGTCAGAAACAGCTCTGGCTTTGAGAAGGGCAGCTGTGTAGCATATTGTGGCTGATTTTGGTAAACTGATATCTGTTGGAGGGAAAAATTAAAACATGTAATTCCTTTAAAGATACATGCAAAAGAATGTCTGGATAAACTGAACATTTAAAAATATTGTTTGTTTAGTTATTAAATTTATATTTGTTTATTTACTTCATTTACACATCTTTCTCCTCAATGAAGACCCAAACAGGGTTACAAAATTCTCCTCGCCGCTATTTTATCCTCGCAACAACCCTGCAAGGTAGGCCAGGGTGAAAGTGTGTGACTGGCCGAATGTCACCCAGCAAGCTTCCATGGTGCAGTGGGGATTTTAACCTGGTTCTCCCAGATCCTAGTCTGACACTCTAACCACTGCATCATGCTCATTCTTGTCTATCCTGCCTTTCTGCCCAACCAATGATAGCTGACGATAAAAAGGGCCATTATAAAAACAGACCATAAATTAAAACTAAAATGCCTATGTAAAAAGGCAAATACAGACCTCAAAACATAGAGCAGGAAGGAGGGGTCACTGAGGAAATGCCAGATGATTGAAGAAAGTGATAGAAATGGATAGCTACATATCCTTTGGGAGAGAGTTCCATAATTTTGGTGCCACAACTAAGAAGGCTATCTCTTGAACTGCCACCTGTCTAACCTCAGAAGGTAGGGGCACTTGAAGCAGGGCCACTCAGATAGCTGCCTGACAGTGGCTTTATCCAACCAGGCTTTGATAAATCTGATCTAAACATGGGTCCTGACATTTTCATTATCTGTGGCTTCACTGACTGCTAGGCAGGAGCTTGGAGCAAAGTTTGGCTTGTAGCCTCCAGAAGGCAGGTAAGATGGCAGAGATGGAAGGTAGCAAATAGGGGTCAAAGTCAAGGCTGCTGTTGATCTCACCTGCGCTCAGCCCCTGCTTCAGGCTCCCCGTCCTTGGGGGGATTTTCCCCAGCACACTGGAAGGTGGCAGCCGGGGTTCTAACACCCATGGTCACTTACCAGGAGCAGGCTAGCCATCTTTTGCTCGGGGGGGGGGCAGGCAGTGTTGTTTGGTTCAGCAACCAGCTAGTTTGCAGGTCACCTTCACCCTCCCTTCCTCCTACCCGGCCAATTTATTAACAGGCCAGGTGGCCATTTAGATATCGGGCCTAGTGGCCATTTTTGTTAGCAGGCCTAGCAGCCATTTTGTTATCAGGCTGGAGGGATCAAAGTCAAGGCCAACCAAAAGAATGAAACAATCTAGAATCCAGACAAAATATTTCTGCATATGCTTGATATAATGCTATAGTCTGATGTGAAAGCCAATGTGGTGCCCACTGGTGCGTGGTAGATCTTGCCAAAAGACAGAGAGGGAAGACCAGCTTGACATTGTGATTACACAGTGTAACTAGGCTTCAGTCATAGACTTTTGGGGTCAAGCAAATCCCCTTCCCTCCCAAGATCTGACTCCAGCTAATGATCCAAGATTGTGGTTTACTTTTACAGTATGTTCTTTGACTGGTTTCTCCATCTGCTCTGTAGGGATTGTTCACTGCATTTATAGATCACATTGGTCAGAGATATGAAGTTTGGTTGTGGGAAAAAGAGGGATGCTAGTGAATGAATGGCTATGTTTTATAGGAGAAATGACCTTTTGTTTGCTTCCAACCTGAGCAGCCTCTGCCATCCTAAGTCCACTGGGTAGTCCATCTCCCCCTTTTTGTACTGTGGCATGAAAGCAAGATATTTAATCATGTAAAGACTGCCGTAAACACACGATGATCCTTTGAAAAGCACATATCCTCCTTAAGATTTCCATTTTCACAGAAGTATTCAGGTCACAAGCCAATTAGCAACACTACCAGAACTTACTTCTACTGAGGTTAATAAATAACTTGCGCTCACTAGCATTAAAAATTGCTGCTTTAATAGAAAACAAACCCATTTTACAGTGAGATCTGAGGGTCAGGAGGTTTTAATTTACTATGAATCCAGATGATAGCATCTTTCTTTAGAGGAAGAAACCTTTCAGCATGCATCTCTAACCCAGAATTCAGCAGTGTTTAGCTGGCCTAAAAGCCCCAGCTCTGTAATGATGCATCTTGGCATTGGAACACATCCCAAGATATGTTTCCATTAACCGTGACATAGATGTCACCTGCACAATAAACAAAAACTGAATGCTGAAAAAGAGACCATTTGCTTGATCATTCTCAAATCAAAATATTGGAGAGGAAGTAACAGAAAGAGAGATTAGCATGGAGATTTATGTTCTGATAAACCTCATGACATTTGAAGCTGATAATCTGGAACATGAACCGAGGACCATTTTATATGCTTTGTTACCACTTCTTATATACAAAGAGCCAAGTGGCCCTGATCTGTGGATACTTAAATCTGCAGACTAGGACCACTTGGCTACAAAGCATATGCTTCTACAACCTTAGGTAACCCCCAAAGTTTGCAGAAAAATCTTAAAACCACCTGAAATACACTGGAGGGGCTTAACTCCCCTCAAAACAGTAGTGTTGTCTACGCAACTACAGAACAACCTCAGGCCTTCACAGCTGAGGGGGTGAAGCTGCTGCTGCCAATAAACAAGCTGGGGGCACGATGGGGAGTTGCTGTTGAAGGGATGAAGCTGGGGCAGGGCACCCAGATGCCTCGGGAGTTGCCTCAGCCAGGAGCTGTGCTGATCCCAGGAGAAGACAGCAGGAGCCCCCTCCTCTTGCACTGAAACAATGCAGCTGCCCAGGGCAGTCAGGGACACAGAGTGGGAAAGTGGGCTCCTGGCCTCCACTGGTGACAACAGTGCTGCTGAAGGGGAGGGGGAATGCGGCCTGGCTCCCTGCCATCTCACCCCTCACACACACACACCCTCACATAGGGTTTTACAGAAGCTTTTACATGTTTAAAAAATGCCCCAAGGCCCGGATCCAGGTCAGACGTGAGGCATGGCACTGGACTGGGTCTTGCGCCAAGTTTTTAGCAACTGAAGGTTCAAGAAAAATGGCATTGCCAGGTGAAGCGGTGTTGGGAGCAGCAGCAGCAGCAGCAGCCTGCTAGCTCCAAGGGGTGGGTGGGAGAGGCGAAGTAAGGAGAGAATAGCACCAAGGCCCAGGGAGGAACCACCAACATTAAGTTAAAGGCAAGAGGGTAGAGGGGTGGGGAGAAAGGGTAACAGGGACAGGTTGGGCTAGGGGAATAAAATAACGGAGAAAAGTTGGGGATGAGAAATGATAATGGACAGCTTGGGTGAAACGGGGATGCAAGGACGACAGCGATGGTTTGGAGGGACAGAGTAACAGGGAACAGTAGGGGGTAAAGGGTGACAGGGAAAAGTTGGGTGGGGGAAAGAGTAACAGGTAAAGGCTGGGTGCGGGAGGGAAAGAGTAACGGAAAGTTTGGATGGGGGTCAGAGTAACGGAACAGTTGGGAGGAGAGAAACGGAAGGATGAGTGGGAAAGGGAAAAGAGAAATAAGAAAGGGTGGATGGCAAGGGGGATAGCAGAGCCAGGGGAAATGGGATTCTGCCTTCCCACAAGTTCCTTTCCCCCTCACTATCAACACCACCAACACCCTCGGACCAGCGCCCCTCTTGGCATCACCACACTTGCCCCCAACATCACCATAATACAATCGGAAACATTTTGTTGCAGGCCCCTGCTTGTTAAGTTTCTATTAGCCTTTTAATAAATATTGTTATTGTTATTATAAGTTGAGGGGTCTTGGTTCAATGGTTGAGGTCTCAGTTTCTCTCTACCTACCGAACCCCCAATATCTAGATAAAAAGATTTAGCAGGGATGATAACTCTTTAGTCAACAGCGGTGAGCCAATGGACTAAACAATCTTGGAACATGGCAGCTCCCATTTTGATCCTATGCAGAGCTGCAATCGTGATCCAAAATAGCTATTGGGGCACTATATAGTGGTATCCTGTGCTTGTCAAGTGAGGCTTTTGTGGGGCTTGATTACCCGTTGGCTATAAGGCTACAGCTTTGTGCTGCAAACAAGATGTGGGGGGAGGAATGTTGCTGTACCAATGGACAAGGCTCCATAATGTCTAAAAAGGTTTTAGACATTCTGCCATTCCTGGTAATGTGTTATGTCTGTTTCATTCCATTCTACACAACAACGGGGTGCAACATCTTGCATGCAAGCAAGCAAGTATTCACATTTCTGGAGATAATCATATGATGTAATAAACAAAGAATAAATCCCATTAATTTTAATGGCAAAGATCTAAGTGCATTTTTCATTTTCACACTGGTATCAATAGGATTTAAAACTAGTTAAACTTTGACTGGATAATGCCCTTACGGCTGGATTGTGACCTAAGTAGGTAGTGATTTATGGTAAATAAAGATCCATATCACTATAGGGATAATTATACAAAATTAATATCTGAAACCTGTAAAACGATACTGAGATTGCTAAGTCTACTGTCTTTTATTCTGCATGGAGGAAGGGCATCACATGGACAAAGCAGGTCTCCAATAGAGGCTGAACCATCGCAGCAAAAGTTGTTTCTTAAAGAATAAGGGCAGCTAACAGCCATAATCCTTAATTAGAAACAAGTACTGAGAAGGGAATGGATTCAGACACATTTAGATCCCTCACAAGCAGGCCTCTATGTCCTGTTTGTTGGCTTTATGTCCTGGTTGACCACTGTGTGAAAACAGGACACTGGACTCGATGGACCACTGGAGATGGATCCTCTTATGCCCCCCCCCAACAATTTGAAAACCAGTGAAAACAAGGAGCAAGAAGATAATTCCATTTAAAAGCCTGATTTTGCAAGGATACAATTTGACTGTAGAGGTTTTGCACCCACAAGTATGAACCATTGAGGAGGAAAGTGCCCTCAAGCCATAGCTGACTTATGGCAACCCCTTACGGGGTTTTCATGACAAGAGACTAACCAAGGTGGATTGTCATTGCCTGCCTCTGCAACCCTCATCTTCTCTGGAGGTCTCCCATCCAATTACTAACCAAGGCTGACCCTGCTTAGCTTCTGAGATCTGACAAGATCAGGCTCACCTGGGTTATCAAGGGTTCATTAAATCCTTAAGATGCTAAGATAAAATGAGGGATTAGGCTGGGGAGAAGGAATATAAGACTATTGTTCCTGCTCTGCTACAAACTACAAACTACTACATAGTTGTGAAAAACATGAAGATGAGAAAACTTGTATCAAGGATGGGACAGCTTTGTTACAACTGCTTTTGAAACTTGTGGTATAAATAACTGGGAAAAAAATAGCGAACTTGTACACTGCTTAAAGACTAATGAATCTACTGGGTACAAACTTTCATGAGCCAGTACCTACTTCGTCAATTTCTGAGAAAATGAGATTGCAAAAGCATATGCCACAATAATTCATTAGCCTTTAAGGTACCAAAAGACTGTTATTTTGCTTGCAGCAGAATAATGTGGCTGCCCCTCTGGAATCTGAAGGTTAAAAGTGAAATGCTAAAAGGGGCTAGGAACTTCTAACCCTTTCCCCCCTTTAAAATGATTCTGTCAGAAAAAGTTGCTTCTTTCTCTTGAACATGTGTGTGCACGTACACATTAAGTATTTATTAAGAGATACATGTACTTACCATCATATTTTGCTAAAACTGCCTGAACATCTGCATATGCTTGCAACTCCAACAGAGCTTCTAGCAAATTTTCATGGATGTTGAACATGCTGAGAAGAGGGAATTCCTTCATCAACTACAAAAAAAAGAAAGAAAGAAAATGGGCTTAGATTTAGGATGGAAACATGCAGAACTGACAAGAAATCAAGGCAAAAATGACTGGTCTAATTAAAGAATAATGGCTCGACTGTCTTTGTGCTTAACTGGTGTTCTCTGACATCTTTGGAAATCCTTCTCTAATGACTTCAGTTTCTCTTAGACTAATCCCTTGGAGAAAACAATAGATTAATAGGCCTAGCCCAACAAGAAGACATGCATTAATACACAGCTCTGCCTTCTGTGCACAAATGCATTTTTCTTGGGCAAAAGGCTCATCAATGTGCAGTCACAGTGAACCCTCTTTGTTCAAAGCAACAAATTAATTAGACATCATACAAAGGAAGGAGCCATTCAAGGTGTTCTGTCACCCCAAGCAAGGTACGCCCATTTCTTCTTCCCACAGCAGAAGCATGCTCTGTAGTAGCAACACCCTCCTCGCTGTGCCACCCTAAGCAGTTTGATTCTGTGGTGGTGTTACAAATTTCATTTCTTTCAGCCAGCAACAGCTTAGTGTCCTGTCTCGGCCTGGCTTAAGACTCTCTCTCACTCTCTCTGCCTAACTGTCACCTAACGGCTCTCAGCCCCATCTCAACATTCCATTAGCTCCCATTGGCTGGTCTTAGGGAGAGGTGGAACTGGAGCCGTCTGTCACAGATGGGCTTGGCCAGAGAACCAGCCTGTCACAAAGGATGCTGAGACTGAATCACATCACACACACTCCATTATCATGGATGCAAGTGTGACAACAGGCTTGACAAATAAATGCTCCATCCACACAGCTCTATCCATAGGTAGGTAGTGGTGATAGTGAGGAGAGGCCATTTCTCTCTTCGATTCTAGCAAAGCTAACAGAATCAGTTGACTTGGAGCAAAGGTTAAGAGTTCATAGTAATCACCAAATCCGGTTTTTTACTTCCTTAAGAACATAAGAGTCCTGCTGGATCAGACTCGTGGCCCAGCATCCTGTCTCACACAGTGGCCAGCCACTTACTATGGAGGACCAAGAACACAGCATATTCCCTCCTTAAGGAATCTCACTTTATTTTGAGAACTAGGTAATGATTAAACATTGAAATGGACAGTGCCCCCAAACAGGCAGTTTCCAAAACTGATGGTAAATCAACTCAATTTTTTTCTATGACATTTCTTCTCTGTCCTCACCACCAAAGAACAATATTATATAAGGATAAAGGTTTCAGTTAGAGACTTCTTTAAATTTACTGTTTTAACATAAATATACATGGTCTCAATTACAAGTTATTCAAATCAAACCTGCAGGTTTACACAAGGGAAACACTTAGTGACTACATGGCTGGCATTTTTCAAGAGAGTATGTTTTATCAAAATAAGGTTAAATTCAACTTTTGGATACCAACAAAACTCCTTTTGAAGTCGACAAATGTTTACTTTGGCTTATAATTTCATTTTTGTATTACTTTGTCCAGTGATCATTTAAAATGAATTATGGGCTGGTTTAAAGCTGAATTCACATGGCTGTAGACTAGAGTGGTTTGTGTCCTGGAACAAGTTCCCACCTGAAAACCGGTGTTGAGAAAAGGGCCCAGGCTTTGGAAAGCAGCCCACAGAAATCAGGCTTCTGAAGTAGCTGAGGGGGCAAATGAATGTGCGTGGTCATCGTCTGCTTACCCCAATGTGGTGGAACTACTGGGCCCCTGGGCTTCTGGTGGGGCCCACTGCCACCTCCCACATAGATGCTCTTCCCCTGCTTGCCTGCTTACAGCCCCTCCCACCACCCATGCTTCCAGCTGCATGCATTGTCCAGCATCATTGAGGGAAAGACATGCAGATGGTCATGCAGCTGGGAGCATGGGCAGTGGGAGGGCTTGTAAACAAGAGCACTGGTGGGGGAAGGACACACAGGTGGGCCAGAAAGGGGTGCAAATGGAAGTTGCAGCAGTGGGAAGGAGAGGAGGCTCAGGCACCATCTGCCCGGAGCCCCCCTAAACGTGGATCTAGCCCTGGTCTTAAGGCTGTGATAACCTGAAATGTGCTATTGAGATTTTATCCTACTTTTTATCATCATATGAAACGTTATCAACTATGACTTGGTATCTGTCACTTTCAGTGGAGACGAGAAGCCCTCATATATAAGGCTACTTGGTTGCCCTGCCAACTCCAGAAGTATGGTCTACATATGAGTAAGATTTTTTAAAAATCAGCACACTTTCCTTTACACCTTCCATCCTTCAAATGCAGATCTATTTGATTCAAGTCCTCAGCAATTCCAAGGTCAAATCAGCATCTGACATTACACTGGTGTTCAATTAATAGCACGGCCCTTAGAGGGGCCATACTATGTGCAGATGTACAAAAAAACAAAAACAAAATAGGTCAGAAGAGTTTCTATAGAAAATACTTACAGAAAATTTAAGAGAAAAATATTGGGTACTGTGTGATTCTAAAGAACTATCTCACCTTCCCCCTATTCCAAACCTACATCATCATTCTGTAAGGTTGCCAGGTATCCCTCACCTCCCATCAGGAGGGTGGAGTACCTGGCACATACCTTGTGCAGAGCACGAGGTCTTCATTCATGTGCGCGCCCTGGAGCCGGTGTGATGATGACACTTCCAGAAATGACGTCACCACGCCGGCCGCACAAGCACTCTTGCACTCCGCACAGCCCAAATCAGCCCCAAACAAAGTGCGGAAATGCTCCCGCAGGTGGTGTAATGACATCACTTCCAAAAGTGATGTCACTGCGCCAGTTGGGAGCGCGCGCACACGCTGTGTGTGCTCCTGAAGTGCCTGCCAATGGCAGTCAAATTCTGGGAGCGTGTCCCCTCCTGCTGATCACTGGGTGATTGGCGGATGAGGGGGCATATCCACTGGAGTTTGCCCTTCACTGGTGGGCACCTGGTAAACCTATCATTCTGCCAGGGAATACTGATGCAGAGGAGTTAGCCATGTTAGTCTGTGGTAGCAAAATCAAAAAGAGTCCAGTAGCAACTTTAAGACTAACCAATTTTATTGTAGCATAAGCTTTCGAGAATCAAGTTCTCTTCGTCAGATGCATGGTACAGAAACTGGTCAAATATAGAAGAGGAGAGGGGAGGAGGGGAGGAGAGCGAAGATGCAATTAGCGGGGGAGAGGGAGTATGCAACCAAAACATTCCTTTGCTAGTAAATGTAAACATCTCCTTTTGGTGTGAGGTTTCAAAGGAGTTTGCCGTGTTAGTTTGTAGCAGTAAAACAGCTAGACCATTCAATTCCAATGCAGTATAAGCCTTCGATAACCACAGCTCTCCCCGTCAGATGCATCTGACAAAGAGATGGGAGGATGAGCAGCTGTAAGAGCCAGAGACAGTGTAGTTGATGCCATTGGGTCCTGTAATTGTATTCCCTGGGTAGATATAAGGGCAGAGCTGGCATCTGGGTCTGTTGTAGGGCCTGGTACCTGTGCTGGTGACTCTGCTGGCCGATTCATGATTGTGAGTGAGAAGTCGTTTAAGGTTGGGGGGGCTGTCTGTAGGCAAGGAAAGGTCTTCCACCCAGGGCTTCTGAGAGAGAGGTATCATTTTCCAGGATGGGTTGTAGCTCACTGATGATACGTTGGATGGGTTTGAGATGGGAGCTATAGGCGACAACCAGTGGTGTTCTGTTGTTAGTTCCTTTAGGTTTGTCCTGGAGCAGACTGTTTCTGGGTACTAGTCTGGCCCTGTTGATTTGTTTCTTCACTTCATTTGGTGGGTACTGTAGTCCCAAAAATGCTTGTTGTAAAGCTCTTAAGTGTGAGTCTCGGTCGAGAGCATTGGAGCAGATACGGTTGTAACGTAAGGCTTGGCTGTAGACAATAGACCAAGTGGTATGTTTAGGGTGGTAGCTGGAGGCATGTAGATATGAGTATCGGTCTGTTGGTTTCTGGTATAAGGTGGTATTTATCCGTCCATTATGTAGTTGTACAGTGGTGTCCAGGAAGTGTACCTGTTGTGTAGAGTGGTCCAGGCTTAGGTTGATAGTAGGGTGAAAGTTATTGAAGTCCTGATGAAATCTCTCAAGGGCTTCCTTCCCATGGGTCCAAATGATGCAGCTGTCATCCAGGAATCTTAAGTATAGTAGTGGTTCCAGTGGATGGGAGCAGAGGAAGCGTTGCTCTAAGTCCGCCATGAATATGTTAGCATATTGTGGTGCCATACGTGTGCCCATGGCTGTGCCATTAATCTGTAAATATAAGTTGTCACCAAATTCGAAGTAATTGTGAGTGAGTACGAAGTGACAAAGTTCAGTGGCGAGGTGTGCTGTGGTTTTGTCCAGGATAATATTCCTTATGGCTTGCAGTCCATCTGCATGTGGGATATTGGTGTATAAAGCTTCCACATCCATGGTTGCTAAGATGGCGTCATCTGGTAGGTTGTCAATGGACTGTATTTTCCTGAGGAAGTCAGTGGTGTCCCGTAAATAGCTCGGTGTCCTGGTGGCATAGGGCCTGAGGATAGAGTCCATGTATCCTGAGACTCCTACTGTGATAGTGTCTCTTCCTGAGACAATGGGGCGTCCTGGGTTACCCGGATTATGGATTTTGGGTAGTAGGTAGAATTTTCCTGGTCGTGGTTCCTGGGGTGTGTCCTTATGGATGCATTCTTGTATGTCCACGGGGAGAGTCTTTAATATTTTATTGAGTTCTCTTTTGTATTGCTCCGTAGGATCAGCAGGTAGTATTTTATAGAATGTTGTATTGGAGAGTTGTCTTTCTGCTTCTTGTAGGTAGTTCTGTTTGTCCATGATGACCACTGCTCCTCCTTTGTCGGCTTCCTTGATTACGATGCCAGAATTGTTTTGGAGGCTGTTTATGGCATCTCTTTCTGCATGGCTGAGGTTCTGCTTTAGGTGTTGTTGTTTGTCAATTATTTCAGCCCGGGTACATCGACAGAAGCATTCAATGTAAAAGTCCAATGAAGAGTTCCGGCCCTCAGGGGGTGTCCATGTGGAATTCTTTTTTCTGGAGTTTTGTAACGATGATTGTGTATTGCTGGGTTGGGAGGGTGATGGCTGCTGTGATGGTGTTTGTTCAGTGCTTTGTTCCTCATTTTGTTCAGCAGAGTAGTTGAAGAATTCTTTCAGTCTTAGGCGTCTGAAATAGGCCTCCAGGTCTCCACAAAGTTGTATGGTTTGTGTGGGTCTGGCTGGGCAAAAAGATAGTCTACGTGAGAGGACAGATTCCTCTGCTGGGCTCAGTTTGTGACTGGAGATGTTGATGATGTTGCTGGGTGGATCCAAAGTGTTCGTGTTCCCTGCCTACATTGCATTGGAATTGCTGCTACAAACTAACACGGCAAACTCCTTTGAAACCTCACACCAAAAGGAGATGTTTACATTTACTAGCAAAGGAATGTTTTGGTTGCATCCTCCCTCTCCCCCCGTAATTGCATCTTCGCTCTCCTCCCCTCCCCCCCCCCTCCTCTTCTATATTTGACCAGTTTCTGTACCATGCATCTGACCAGGGAATACTAGCAGCAGAAACCAGAATGTTATTTCTTAGGGCCAAACTGAAAAGTCAGGTCCATGCAGCTCCAAAACAGGGCAAATAATACCCCTACCCCCTGGAGGTTTTTTGGCTAAGGAAAATGGCATGGGTGGGGGAGGAAGGAACTCTTCCTGCCCTTATGCTACAGCCCTAAGCTAAACTGGGCCTCTGCAAACCTTTAAACCACCATTTTCTGCAGTTGCTGTGTGATTGTGGGGAACATGAGTAGGGTCCAGGGAACCCGGACTCAACTCATTAGAACGAGGGGCTGGAACTTCGGCCAAACAACACATAACTTTAGAATTCTATGATCTGAGCTCCGTATGAGTTATCTGACCCTCAACAGCAGCCATGGGGAGGGCTGACCTTGTTCAGGATTGCAGTCCTGGGAAAGAGGCTAACTCTTCCTCTCCTAAACAATTTCCCTGACTGATAATGGCCATTTCCACACACGTTGAATAATGCACTTTCAATGCACTTTAGCAATCCTTTGGAAGTGGATTTTTTGTTCCACATATGGAAAAGCAGTTCCAAATGTTCTCTAAGGAGTATTGAAATTGGATTATCCAGCGTGTGTGGAAACAGCCAATGTGCTCTACCCCAATAAGGAAAAAGGCAGGTGCTTGCGTTGTGGCCATTCCTTTTCTGTATCAGAACTGAAAGCATCAGGAGGTGTTTTCAAGTCAGAGAAATGGCTCAGGTGTGTGTGGGGGAGTCAATCCCCACTACTCAGTGCCATGGCCCCTGTCCATAGCAGGCTTTCCCCAGCTGCTTTTTAGGGCCAAATACGACCAGGGTTGCAGAGGCAGGCAATGGCAAACCACCTCAGTTAGTCTCTTGCCATGAAAACCCCACCGGGGTCACCATACGTCAACTCTGTCTTGAGGGCACTCTCCACCACCAACACATTAGCAGTTCAAATCCCAGCACTCTGAAGCCATGTGTCGTTTGTCCATTAGACTGAAGGGACGCAAGTGACTCGTTGCCACATTTCTGTTCAGTCTAGGGTTGGGTTGTCAACCCAAGCTGGCACCCCGATGGGAGAATTGCAGGGTAAAGACAAGCTATTCGGTATTGCATATAACTTCCAGCAAAAAACAACAACAGTGAAAACAGTGGAAAAACTAGAAATGATGTCACACAGCAGTGGTACGACATTCTAGGAATCACCCCAAAATCTATGTTAATGGGGGTATCAAATTGCCCCCATTCCCCCCCACACACTATCCTGTCAGTTAGTAGTGGTTAATGGGGGAGGGTCTCTTAGCCTCCCTAGACTAGGGTTTAAGTAGGAGAGGGAAGTGGCATTTCAGATACATGATCTCTGATACGTATCCTCCAGTCCTTTTAAAGCTGCACGGAGGTTTGTCTGCACACAGCATAATGGACTAGGGTGGGGACACTGGGCTTGGAAGAGGACATGCAGCTGCAAAAGGAAGCTTAAAGCATTCTGAGAGGAAAAGAACTGGCCTCAGAGGGCAGACTGAGCCAAATTTCGCCTGTTTCATTGGCCTCTCCAGTAATAGAGAAGGAGATGCATGCCTAGAATCAAAGGCACCACAATTTATTGTTGTCACAAGTAACCAGCCGCCTAGGCAGTCTATGCTGTGAGAACAGTGTAGATTCCTTACTGTTCTCTGATTGATAAGGGTAGCAATGCCTATTTTTAACAGCCAGCTTGCTGCATGTAATTTCTGAAGAATTTCTGTCTGGTTTAAGTATGTCCTTGACTTCTGTAACTGACTTTGCTATTCCCCAGAAATAACCATTACAATTAGAAGACGCACATGAACACGCACACACCAAATTAGAAAAAATAAAAGAAACAGATAGGTAGAGGCCATAATGTGCACCTAAAAGTCTACCCAAAGAACAAATCCAACTACCGGGTTTAAAAGGAGATGGAACAAACCAACAAACTGTACAATCACACAGATCAGTAATGAGAGCAAAGTATATATGGGCAGAAATTAAAAAGCTGGATGCATAGCGGGACAATGCTGGATCAAGTGACCCTGTTCCAGACCCTGTTCCAGCACTGTCCACGTGGAAATCTGTTTATGGCTATGTAACCATGGCCAAATCCACATTACCCCTTTTTTTCCGCGTTTTCCCCGCATTCTCCCCGCAATCCCGAGCCACGGTCACATTACCTCATTAAACAGACGCATTTCATTCGCATTTCTCCCGAATATGTGGTCACAGTTTTTCAACGGGAGTTTCACGGTGGCCGTGAACGGGCCAATGCGCAATTTACGCGGTTTTTTTAAAAACCACCCCCCCTTCCTGTCTCTCTGGCCGTTCCGAGAGTTCCTATTGGCTGATTCAACTTGCAAGTGCTCCGTAGACTGCAAAAGACTATTTTTGACTTCATAGCATTGGATTTATTGATTATGCTGTTTCTGAATCAAATCTGGTTTGAAAAATCATTTTGGGGTGAATCCATCCTCAGAACGGACTCGTGAAACTTCCTTTTTAACTGTTTTTTATTTTTTTATTTTATATTACTGTAATATCGAAATTACAGTGAATCAATCATTCAAAATAAACAGTCGCTGCCGAGGGCCGCCCCAGCGGCGGGGCTGGAGGCGCTGGGAAGCCGGCAGGCTCATCGCTCGCCTCCCCTCCCGCCGGGGTCAAGAAGGTGCCCGGCAGACCGAGTCGAAGCCCGGGGCGCAGCCAACAGACCGGCAAGCGCAGGGCTCCTCTTCGCTCCTCAGCGCGAGAACGACATCGCCGTAGTCTCTGCTGGAGGCTCCCGGCTCAGAGCGGAGAAGGGACTGGCCGAGGCATCCCCGGCTGAGCCGAACGGACAGCAAAGGCGGCTGGGCCCGTGGGCTGGCACGTCCGCGGAGGGGGGCTGAAGACGAACAGGGATTTTAAAAACTGCTGCCGAGGGAAGTGGGTGGTGGCGGGCCGGGGATGCCGGCCGAGGAGACAGCCGCGTCCCTCCAAGCCTCTCTCTGCAGTGAGCCAGTGCCGCGCTGCCGGGGGGCGAGGATGCGCTGCGCGGCGCGCTCTCCACTGCGGGCGCTCCGGCTCAGGCACTCGCCACGCAGAGGCCCGGCCCGCGGGGCGCAGGGGTGCCTGCCCCTGCGAGGTCGCCCATCAGCGCGGTGGTCCGTGGGAGGGGAGGGGGCGCAGCCTTCCCCCCTTGGGGTAAACGGCCCTCTGGCCGCCAAGCTGGCTTGACTCCGCAGGCGCTGCTGCTCCAGTCTTGGAGAGGGGGGAAGGGGGAGCAGAGGGCTGGGCGGCGTCTCGGCGCACTCCACTCGCACAAACATGCAACCCGCACCTTTCAAACCAGCCTTTGTACGGCCCCTCTTCATCCAAAGCGACTGACCGGCCTGAACCCGCTCAAAGCTTGGCTTTGTGAAACTTCAGTAAAATTCAAGCACTGAACTGTCCTGCATAGGAAATGCCCACGAAAGCTTCCCACATGCTTCAAAATTTCCAAAAAAGAAACGGAAGAGCCATCAGTGCTGTCAGTGGGGGAAAGAGAGGCATCATTATCTTCAATGATGTTTCTTTATAACACAAGATCGAAATAACGGAAAAGTGAGCTCAAAAAATTTTTTAAAAAATGGGCGGGGAAAAAAGGTCCCGCCCAAAAAAGCAGTTTTCGAGTGGCCGTGTGACCGGAGGGACACGTGAGAAAGGCGGATTGGAAGCAGGGATGTGAACGAAGAGGAAAAAATCACGGATTGGAGGCAAACGGAAGATATCCGATAAACATGCGGGTAATGGGTGAATGTGGATTCGACCCATATCAGATGCAATTAGGCTGCAGTTCCCCAGATACGCCATTCTGATGTTCCTATTTTTACTGATAAGGGTATGAACGCTTAGATTTTAATTGTGTTCTCTTATTATTTTGAATAGGTGTTTTTTGAGAAATGTTGTCTGGGTTAGTGGCACAGACACTCGAGATAAAGTCACTCACTAATATTCAGAAATGTTAAAATTTCTAAAATGAGGGGCGGCAAGGCTCAGAAACACTTGCAAACACTGTCCTCTGAGTTCAGGGCCAATTGTGAAAGAAACTATCTACACACTTTTATTTCCTCAGCAGGAAATGTAATTGGGAAGTGACTATTTATATGAACTTGGGAACCCCCCGTTCAGGCACTGAGGAGCAAGAGAGAAGAGTTAAAACACCCTGCATCAGATTCTCCTTTGAAATCACAGTCCCACAACAACAATCTATAAAAGACAAAGCCAAAAAGGATAACGGAATGATGTGTAACCTCAGGATGGAGCCTTACATACATTATTTTAAGGAATCTAAAATTCCATGCTCTACAACGATTTTTCATTCCAAATAGTAATCTGATGACAACTCTCTGCTCAGCCATGTGGCTGGTAAACAGTTTCTGAGTGTAACAACCTCAAAATACGTAGACCAATAACATTTTTATTAAAGGGCCCAGATACGAGTTCCAATCATCTTTGGTAGTGGCTGGGCAGCTCTCATCCAAACTGACAGCACAGCCCTATGCAGAGCTGCTCCAGTCTAAACCCACTGAACTCAATAGGCGCATGAACAGAGTAATTGTACACAGTGACAGGACTCCATATTGTGGAAGTTGCACCCTTCCTGTCCAAAAATGTTACACACCATGAGACCAGATCTAGATTCTCATGTTCAGTTCACCATTCAGAGAACACGTCTTTGAAGATACTAGAGTGGATCCAACACAGCACTTCCACACCTGTGGATTTCCACCCACGACATCTGGGGACCATTTGGAGCTGTTGCACAAGGGCAGGGGGCTGCAAAAGTCATACTCTGAAAGTCCTTGTGCTTGAGTAAACGTGGCGTAGGATGCTCCCCCATTCTCTCTCAGCTGAGGCATTATGTACAATGTATGTATGCATTGGAGCATGAGAATAAGGTGTTGGATCCAGCCCAACATGCTGATTTGAACTTGTCTCCCCTATTGACACCACCGCTGGGCTCTTGTTGAAAGGGCATCAGAAAGTGACCATGTTTATATGAACATGGGAGCTCCCAGTTCAGGCATCCTACTTCTATGTGCGAGGAATGATATGGGAAGTTGCTCTCAATTTAAGCATTTGTTCCCAAGCTCATCAAGCACAGAGATCACGGCAGAAGGCTTCTAAAGCCTTCTTTTCTGTTAAAAATGGGAAGGGGTGGGGATGCTACTAGTGTAGCTATTTCTGTCATTTAACTATGCAATGTAAGTAAAGGAATAAAATCCAATGCTTCAAATTTGCTGCAAGCAATAAAAATAATAAAATTTAAATCAGAGTGATTACCAGGGAATATGTAAATGAATAATTATTAGACTCCTAATATTTTTAAAACGAGCAAAATTAAGAGTGGCAACAAATCAGAAACAAATCAAACTTCTTTCTTATCTGGGTCACTTTCTTCTCAACACCAATCTTCATCCACCACCCCTTTAAAACACTGCCAGAGCAGAGAGCTGACAGCACCGACGAGATGAACCATTTAGAATGCAAAAACAGGCAAGGCAAAAGCAACACCATCAGAAAAGGTTTCCCTTTTAAAAAGTCTTTCTTTTATGAATGATTAAGTCAGACTTGATTGCTGCTGTGGAAGTAGCCATTCATTTTGCTTTCAGAACAAATACAATCAACCCAAGAGCATTTGGGCAGAGGTAATTGTGTACTGTTGTGTCCCACTGCGAAGTGCAGCTGATTGTCTTTCTCATTCCAAAACTGAACTCTTTTCACAACGTTAGGGTTGTATTAGCAAGAAACAAAAATAATTTGACGAAATCTAATCCAACTGGCAAACTGCTGTAAGAATGACACAATCTTGCTTCCTAGAGATCTCTTTTGAAAGATAAAGGTGCATATGAGTGAGTGATCCATTTTTTCCAGTCATCTACAGAAGAGAGGGGCAACTTTTCAGGCTTTGTTCAGACATTACTTTGGCTGTATTTGTGTAAGTATGTAAGAACTGAGTGGCCAGAGTTTGGATATTCATGTGAGAGAGGTTTCGACTAGAGATGGGCACGAACAGCAATATGAACAAAAAAAAGCCACAAACAGCCCAATCTGCTCTTCGCGAACAAGCTGTTCGTGAGGCCCCATTCTAAATGAACAGGTAGGCGTTGCAAGCCTCGTTTATTGCTCTTCGTCTGGCACCTGCAATCAATTCTCTTGGCAACTTAGGCAGGGATTGTCTGAACTCTGTCTGAATTCCTGCTGTTGCCCTGGAAACCCCAATCTAAGCCCAATTTAGCTTGATAGGCAGGTCTTCCTTTCAAGTGTGGAGCTCCAAATTTGTTACAAGGGAGCAAAGACCAGGGGGGAGGGGAGCTCCCAGCTCTGGCTTTGCAGACAGTGGAGAGGGAGAGAGACAGCTGTGGTTGGCATTTTGATAGAGTGCATTGTGTGTGTGGTGAGATACGGATCTACCCCTTCAGGTTCCAGGGCTGCTGCCAGGCTCTGGGCCAAGCTATTATTTATTATTGGTACCTTTCCTGGTGCCTGCTCAGGTCAGGTTTCTGGGAGTGGTGCAGTAGGGTTCTTGACCAAACTTGGATGTCGGCTGGAGGAGAGAGCCTGCTGGCCCCCATGAACATCCAACCACGAATATGTTCGTGAACAGGTCATGCTCGTAAGTGTTCGCGAGTCCCTGTTTGTGGATGGCAACGAACATCATGTTCGGGTTTTTTTCTATTCGTGCCCATCTCTAGTTTTGACTGGTCCACAAACTTATGCACTAACCCTGATCTGGATACATAGCCTGGTACCATCAGTTGTCTTTTTGGGACCACACAATGCTTTACACCGTTTCCACCAGCACTCCTGCCTTTGTAATGCTGTGATTCAGGGCCAAACTAGATGAGCCCTATGGAGTTCTGCACTCAGAGCTTTCAACGATTTTTACATACAACTGTTAGAAACAAGAGTGACTAGTTGGTATTTTGAGATCAGGTGGGTGGCAACCCAAGAGAGGGCCTTCTCAGTTGTGGCACCAAAACTCTGGAATTCTCTTCTCATAACAAGGATACAGCACTTTGGAATATCTATCACCTAAGGAACAGCCACACAGAAGAGAGAGATCAGTTGAATGCAGTTATGCACAGCCTGCCCCAAAGACTCCTAGAACACAATTCCTTGGATACTAAAGCTGAGAATCTACTAGAACTGAAAAAGCTTGCATTACAGCCTCTCTGCCATGATGGACACAGTGAGACACAATAGGGACTGACTGAAATAGGAAAAGGCACTTGGGAGAAGGCAAGAAGGTTAGGATCTGACACTCAGTTCAGTCCTATAATGGCTCTTCATGAAACCATGTGCACAATTCTGCATGGTGGAGGGGTGATACCTTGACAGTCGCTTCAGGAAACCTGAGCTCGGTCCACATGTTTACACATCCCATCTCCACACATGAAAGGGAAACGCACCAAGAACACTTATGTGCAGAAGATGGGTGAACTGCAAGCATGACTCCAACAGAGGCTTGTTTCAAAAATTGTAATTTGTTTTCATGAATTTTTATCACATTTTTGTTAGTTTCAATGGGAAATGCATTTCATTCCACCATAGTTTTTTCTTCCTCTTGGGATGAAACATTAAGGCAGTTTCTTTCACTCATCAGATCCTTCCTGCCAAACTTCAGATAGGAAAGAGGAAGAATTCCCCATTCTATAGGAGCAGCAGGCAGAGGGAGGCACTTCACAATCCAAGAAAGCAGATTAGCATGGCAGAGCAGGCACGGATGATAAATTGAAATGCTACCAGGCACCTTATATAACAG
The DNA here is from genome assembly GCF_028583425.1 of Eublepharis macularius. NCBI lineage: Eukaryota > Metazoa > Chordata > Lepidosauria > Squamata > Eublepharidae > Eublepharis > Eublepharis macularius. The sequence goes on along the minus strand of NC_072798.1, from coordinate 78,205,689 downwards.
GCACATAATCTCCTTTCTGTGCCAAGCATGCAGTGATCAAATGATAACAGAGCTGGCTGGCACTGCCAGCCACCACCCAGGCCTTCTGCCATTCTGTTAGCTGTGGAATGGCAAGGGGTAGAATGCTGTGGGGCTCTTTCACCCTTTCCTTTCGTGCAATTTTCCAGTCAAAATTAGCATTCCCGTGCTGCTTTTATTTCCACTGGTAAAAACTTTCATACAAGCACTGTAACACGCCTCTCTTCTTTACTGCATTACTGATTGCTGTGTCCATTATAAAGACAACCTGCCTGCTTTCTAGTGGGGTGAGGGGACAGAGTATAGCATCAAAATGTCTAATTCTCAACATGGCCCCACCAATGGATACTTTAATCCAGAAACAGAGAAGCCTCAGGCTTGCAGAAAATTTTGAAATTTTAAAAGGGGGGGGATTTAAACCCCCCACACACAATAGAATAGAAGTAGCACTTGTAGCTTTAAGAAATGAATGTCATCAATGGCCGTTGCTAGATAACCACAACAGTATTCCCAGCCTTCCAGTCTTGCTTTCTGTCAGTAAAAGCTGGGAGGAGGAACCAGGACCATTTCCAAGACAGTTTTGGTCTTTGGGTGAGGAGGACTCATCAGGGCTGTCCTGTTCATGGTCAGATGGTTTCCTTGGGAGTTGGTTACTTGCCTGGCTGGCTTGCAACAGAGCTTGAAGCTGGAACACAGGACTTGCACAAAGTGAACCAGTTGATCCAGCCTTGAAGCACTGCCAAGCCTCACGCTAAATAGGCTGAGGGGCGACCTGGCTGAGCTGCATCTGCCAGCAGGTGTTGGGGCTCAGGAGGCTCTGCTCTGGCCATAGTCCTGCAAGGAAGCATCGCCATCACAGTCCAGACTTGAGTCAGCAGGGAGATGGCATGCTGCCAGCTTTGCACTTCGCCTTCTCTGCCACTTCGGTCCTTTGCTGCTATGGTTCATGTCCAGCCTGACAAGTCCTAGTGGTGGTCTCTGAAGCAGATGGCAAAGACTTGCTTGCAGGTTCTGGTGGGGAGGTCTCGGGGGGTGCTGAGGCACTGTCGGCCAGGGCCTTGCTTGCAAGCTGGAGCAGCATGATGTCTGGCGCATGGTCAGCTGGTGCCTCTGCATCACCAGGCCTGTCCTGGCCCTGCGGGTCCTCAGGCTTTTTCTCTGAGCCTTCCAGGTCCGAGTCACTGGCCTGGTCAGAGTGCTGGTCGGAGGGGGTTATGACACCAGCCAGGCCTGACAGCAACTACTGGGATACAACGTGACTTTCAGGACTCACCCAGGCCAGTGTGTGCTACACTTTATCAGCAGCCACCCCGCAAAAGCCAGAGTAATGTAGTGGTTTGAGCTTCAGACTAGGATCTGGAAGACCCAGGTTCAAATTCCTACTCTGCTGTGGAAGCTCACTGAGTGACCTTGGGCCATTACACATTCTCTGCCTCATCTACCTCACAGGGTTGTTATGAGGAAAAAAATGAAAAAGAGAAGAATGCTGTAAATTACTTTGGGTTTCCATTGTGAAAAAGGTGGGTATAAATGAAGTAAATAAATATCAATATGTGAAAAGATGAAGGCAGATGAAAAGGTTTGTGGATGGTTCGGTGGAAAGGAGAAAAGGAGTATGCAAACATGAGGATATAGGGGTTGCTGGGAGGAGGAAAACTAGTGTGTGGAGAGGGATACAGGCGAAAGTGATGTGCCCCCCCACAGGTCCTTACAAGTTCTCCACTGCACATCTGGGCTCGGCCTGCTGGCTGGCACCATGCAGACAGGGGCGGCGCGCCTATTGAGGCCAGGTAGGCGGTGGCCGCAGGCGCGGGGTGCCGGAGGGAGCGCTGGAAAAGGCGCGGGGGGCAAGAGCGCACCCCCCAAAGCAGAAGCCTCCGATTCCTCCCACCCCGCGCCGCCACCGCCAGCACAAGCCCCCGGCCGGGCGCAGCCACCACGGGCAGGCATCTGCTGCGGCGGAGGCAACCGAGCGGGAGAGCTCGGAGGCCGCCCGCCGCAGCGATTGGGCCGGCGGTGGCGCGTGCGCTCCCGTGATGACATCACGCATGACGTCATCACGCAGGCAGGTGCGCGCGTGCTTGTGCGCGCGCGGGGGGGGGGGGTGCTTGGCCAGCCAGCCGCGAGCGTGGCAAACCCTAGCGCCGCCCCTGCATGCAGAGTTTCCCCAGGAAGAGGCTGCCAGGGAGAGGAAAAACTGAAGACAGGGGCCAGATAATACTAGGCTGGCTGGTGGGTGGGAAGGAGAAAAGGAAGTAGGAAAAAGGAAGAAGCTATCAGGCTTTCAGCAAAGGGAAAGAGGAAATAGTGGGGGAGATGAAAATGAGAAGACACCCACGTCCTTGCAAGAAGCCACCCACGTCCCCTGCTTCTCAATATATCTAATTTCCAACCAAGCCAAATCTGGGGATACTTAAATCTGGAGATCGTAGCCAAGAAAGGACAAGACAGATTTTTCTGCAAACTTCAAAAATGACCCAGATTTGCAGAAAATTCTGCAAGTCAAGTCATGTGGGCCTGTCTCATCTTGTGTGGGCCAAGCCAGGTGCTGTCACTGCCGCCTCTCTTGCCTTGTGTGTGCCAAATCAGGCACTGCTGCCACGGGCCAAGCCAAGCGCTGCCATCGCCCTCCCCACACACAGGCTGACCTGCACACTGCCACTCTAACCATTACACCTCACTGTCTTTTTGTGAGGTGGCTGCTGTTGAACAGTAGCAAGCAGCCAGGCCTGTTAGGTGGCAACAAGTCACCCCGTGGTTGCTGCCAAGCCTGGTCACTTGAGACTTCCCTCAAAGGCCAAAACAGCCCTGGGAAGGGCCCTGCCCCCCTGTACTGACAGAAACCAGTGCTGGAAGGCTAAAAATACTGTTGTCATTGCCTACCAATGGCCACTGAGGCCATCTTAAAGCTACAAGTACAGCTTCTATTGGTTTTTGGTTTTCTAAATGCCCTCCCTCCAACGCATTCTTTGTAAAATTTCAGATTTTTTTCTGCAACTGTGGGGCTTTTCTCAGGTTTGTTGAAAGATCTGTCTTGTCTGCCCTGTGGATACTTAAAGCAGTCTCTGGCTTTAGGTATCAACAGATGGGCCCACATTGATATATTGATAGCTGAAAATGAGGGGCAGATAAAAGGTGGGATTGTTGGTGCATGTAGGGTTGCCAACTCTGGGCTGGGAAGTTCCTGGAGATTTAGAGGTGGGTCCTGAGGAGGACAGGATTTGGGGAGGGGAGGTTCCTTAGTAGGATGCAGTACCATAGAGTCTATTATTGCTGGGGGAGGAAAACTGCCCTTTTCCAACCCCTCCCCCCTTCAGTCTTCCAAACAGACTCATAGCCTCCATCTGGTCGCCCAACCCCCGACAAAAACAGACAGTCACATAGAATCCACCTAGTTAGCCATCTTCCCGTATAGTTATCAACATTTGTTTTACAGAAATGAACCGACAAAGACTTTACTCGGCTTTTCCACCATTCAGATCTGGCTCAGTTTGGCTGCTCTGGAATTCCCTTTAAAAAAAAAAAAGGAATCCCCCACATGAGCAAGCCTGCACCATTAATGGCCCTCTGAAGAGATCACGGCTTTGAGAATGCTGTTGCATTCAAATAGGCCTCAAAGCTGGTCTAACACCCAATAGTTTTCTACAAGAACTGAAACATTTCCTTATGATGGCAGCAACCTAGAAAATTAAAAGTAATGGCAAAAAGGGACCAGCACGTTCCCTTTTTACACACTGACACCAAAATCCCATGTTATTCCACATGCAATCATGCATTGTGTTATAATTGTAAGGAACAGTAGGGTTTGAGTCCAGTGGCACGTTAGAGACCAGCAAGATTTTCAGAGTGAAAGCTTTTGAGTGTCAGAGCTCCCTTCCCTTGTCTGAAGAAGGGAGCTCTGACTCTCAAAAGCTTACACTCTGAAAATCTTGTTTGTCTCTAAGGTGCCACTGGACTCAAATCCTGCTGTTCTACTGTGTAGACCAACACAGCTACCTACCTAAAATTGTAAGGAAGATGGCAGACAGAATTAATTGCCAGATCCAATTGAAGGTAGCAGAGACTGGTCTAGAAGCAGTGGCAACAAGCTCAGTAAAAGAGGCCAATGCCTCAGCAGGCTAATTGAAGAGGATGGGTCAATTGGACATGACTTGTGGACAACCCCTTCCACCTCCCAGTGAGGAATGATATGCTATTTACAGTACTGGGATCCTTTACTTTATATTCTTATACAAGTTTTATAGTAGTCCAACTTCTTTCCAAATCATAAAATAATTGCATTAGTTTTAGCATTTTCAGTTTCCTTTCTTCAAGAGAAGAACATCTCACTAGACTGTGTGGTTGTGTATCTTTCACCCCAGCATAACAGTGGGATATCCCAATTCAGATGTCATCCCCTCCATGCATGTGAGAAGTGAACCCCAAGGACCTCTCTTAATTTCTCCATGAATAAAGATGGAGCGGGAGGGGGGGGTCTGAAAAGACCCGTAGAAGAAACTAGGTGAAACAGTGGAGATATTACCATAGTTACACATCCATCTGCTAGGCAAAATGCTCTCTAATCTTTGCTATGCTTCTGACTCGGCATAGCAGTAGGCAAAGATTAACACAAATCCAAACTCACATCTCTCATCATTTTCACAGCTTCCCTGGTCCTCCCCAGCTTTCTTGCACACATAGCCAGCCTCCTTTTAATGTAGACTAATACATTAGTGTCCCGTCCTGGGGAGAGAGAGAGAGAAAGAGAAGGAGAGAGAAAGGAGGGGGGAAAGGTTTTAAGAGGTTGAGTGTTTGCAGAAATAGACAGAACAAAAGGCCCAATTTAATATCTCCAAAAAGTTATATACACCCTTTCCTTAAAACTCTTAGTGTTGAATATCAAAGACATTAGAAAGAATATAATAAAAAAACCAGACTGACTTCCGGTGTTAGTTTCAAAGATCTGAAGCTAGAATCCACCCGTTGCTAACTAGGTTAGTCAAGACGTACATTTATACAGGTGAGAGAAGGGTTTTTTTAGCCCCACGTCTCCAGAATGATACTAGTGGATCTCATCACTGAAATCTATTGTTTCTGATAGATCTACATGCATGATCCACATGCATCACATTTAATTTATCCAAAAAGCATTTACTATGCCCAAAGCTTCACAAACATTTCAATTTCATTAATTACAAAGGATGCAGATTGAATGTTCTATTGTGACTGTCATTGCAATCCTAAACTCAATTATATTCTTCTAAATCCATTGACTAATGGATTTGGAAGTGTGTAACGGTTTAGGATAGTAAAGAGTCCAGTAGCACCTTTAAGACTAACCATCTTTATTGTAGCATAAGCTTTCGAGAACCACAGCTCTCTTCGTCAGATGCAATAAAGTTGGTTAGTCTTAAAAGTGCTAGTGGACTCTTTACTATTTTGCTACCACAGACTAACATGGCTAACTCCTCTGGATCTATGTTTAGGATAGCACTTTGCAAAGTAATTTTCTGCGCAAGTTATATAAAGCTGGGCCACTTAAAGCTATTATCTGCTCCCTGCTTTTTGCTTACATTCTGACACTGAGTTCTAATCGGATGGTTACATTGTTAAGTCAAATCATTCTTCCAGGATATGCTTATTGCATTGTAAATAATGTGAGCTATTTGTGGTGTGGTATGATATAGAAAATGCGTGATCCTGTGTGGTGGTGCCGATATATGACCTCCAGGGACTGCACAGGGTGTCAGTGCACAACGGAAATTCAACAGTCTTGCCCATGTTTGCCATGTGTGGTTGTGTATCTTTCACCCCAGCCTAACAGAAGGAGAAGTGTGGATGGATTCCCTACAAATTCTAATTGGAATCCATCAATTCTGGCAAGGTTATTTTACCAATCTCAATAGTTACACACCCAGCTGTTATTTATCCCGTGGGGAAAACATACAGACACCATATATATTTTACCCTTACAGATCAAACAGTAGCTGTCAGAGGCAACTGAGATCAGTAAAATGACACAGGAAAGGGTTAACCACACACACACGCCATGACATAGCTTTGATCCAAATCAGCCACAACATTATCTGCTTGTTTTTAGAAAGATGGACCTCCTGACATCATATCTGTATCTATCTGTAACTCTTCAAAGAGGATACAGAAAGGGCTGCTGAATTTGATGTGCACGCTTATGAAGAATGAAACTTACACAAAGCTCTTGGTTTGAGATGAGAAGGCAAATGGGCAAGACCACTGGAGTCCTAGCATCTCTGTAGTGAGGAATAATTGCAAGTAGCTTCCACTACAGTGGAAGTCATAAGAGAATAGCACGAGTGGTATTTCTGGTTTTTGGTACTTCCAGTAGTGATATAGAGAGATATTATGTCCCAGCAATTCTAGATGCTTGAGATAACTCCAAGTAGAATGACAATGTTTTGTTGGCTGTATAATGGTTTTTTGCCTAGTACTAGTGGCACATTGTCCTTTGAAAAAGAAGTCCCCCATACTTGTGAATTGCTAGTTCTGAGTTCTTCATGTTTAGTGGCTAGATTTAACACCCAAAAGATATGAACATTTATTGTACCAAAAATCAAAGATTGCATGAAAAGACTTTGTTTGGAAATGTTAAAAATATACAAGAATACTCCAGGGAAAATAGGCTCAGACTAGAGAAGTTAATTCATTGACTAACATGAAATAAAGCACCCAGTGATACAGATAATATGTGACTTGCTGGGGACTGTGTGTGTAAAGCATCATCAAGCTGCGACCAACTTATGGCAATCCCTGCTGGGGTTTTCAAGGCAAGAGGTGGTTTGCCTCTGCCTGCCTCTGCAAAGCGACCCTTCGCTTCCTTGGGGGTTTCCCATCCACATACTAACCAGGCCCAAGCCTGCTTAGCTTCTGAGACCAGGCTAGCCTGGGTCATCCAGGTCAGGGATATTGGGTTCCAGGTTATTTAAAACAAACAAAAAACAAACTTAATAAGAGACATGCCCAGCAGTAGCAAGTTATGGTCTCTTTCCATCCTCACCATCAGTCTGTCGACAGCCTGTGAAAAAGCCTGGTAACAGTGATGTATGGGTTAGGATGGGAAGGAGTTACTAGGCCACATGCTGTGGGATACAATGAGTGCCGCCTACATTTGAGTCCTACCAAAAGATGGGTCTGTAATTGAAAGTAAGAACCTACAATAGGGAGTTATGGGCCATAACGAACAAAATTTTCATGGGATTTGGTCAATGTTGTAGATGTACACATTAGGGTTGCCAGGTCCCCTACTCCCCTGGCAAGAGATCAGGAGCCTGGCACTTACCTAGCTGCATTCTCATGTCCCTGTTCATGCGCGCACTCCCAGGCTTGCATGATGACATCACTTCCAGGAAGTGACATCATTGCGTGGGTAAAAGGGCAGCCTCCCATGCTCACCAGGGGGATGAATTGGCTGTGGGGTATGATTTGGCCTGAATCGGGCCCGCTGTGGGGCACGAATTGGGCTGCTGTGGGCACAGCGCTACGCCTCCTGGGGGGCACCCTGGGAAGTCTGCCCCCCCACCATCCAGGTAAGTGGGGGTGGGGGGAGGGGGGAGCAGGGGATTGCCCACCTTGGGTGGGGGAATGACACCCAAGTACACATAGAACTTTTCTCATTATTACTATTCACTTGCTTGCAACCTCATCACTGACTCCACTGCAAAGAGATCGAACCAAATTCCAGGTATAACAAATGATCACATAGAATCCTTTAGTAAAGATGTGTTTCTTTTTTAAAAAATCTTGAGAACTGAGCACCATGTCCGTGTGGTAATTGTAAAATGCCTTGTTTTAAATATAGTCTTGGACTAAATAGGAAATGTGCATGAAGTGAATCATTTATAAAACCACTGGATCAAGACAATACACCTGCCCCAGATTAACTTCATGTCTCTTATGTGCTCACTGAACATTTGAAGAATCCAGTCCTCATACTCTAAGTTCCTTCTATAAAACAGGGTTAACATACCTGTAACTTATGTTCATCGAGTTCTTCTGTGCTGACACACATGGGAGGGGGACTGCGCAGGCGCAGGCCAGCGCCTGCGCAGTCCCCATGTGTGGAGGCACAGAAGAACGAAGATGAACAACATGTATGCTGAAAATTCAGAATTCACAGTCTTTTCTCCTGAAGCCATTATTTTACTTTTCAGATAGATTAAGGAACTGATCAAAGCATATGACTTGTAAAGAGAAAATAAATAAAGCAAGAGAAGGGATTGCTTCATCTTAATTTCATATTAAATAATCATTTCTTTTCTGACTAATTGCTCAGTATTTAATATCAGCCACATTCTTCCAGTATTGTTCTATAGATCATCAAACACTTCACTTTGGGGTGTTTTTAAAAGTTTCTAGCAACTCAAAGAATAGTTAAAATGTATCCTTACAAGCCAAAAAAATATCTTTTCATTCCACAATCTGATCTGATCCATCTGAGACAATTTTAAAGGGGTCTTGATTACAAAAATCAGGTCCTCAGCAACTACTGGAACGCTGAATTCTTTTCTCTCCTCTGTATAATTAAAAGACAGGCAAATTTATCAATACATTTGCTCTGCCATTCCCACTTTTTTCATCAGAGAGCTGTTTGCAAAAAAAAAAAAAATGGAACCATTTGCTTCAGAGAAATCCCAAGTCCCAGGGCTTTTTTTCAGCAGGAACAGGGTGGAATGGAGTTCCGGAACCTCTTGAAAATGGTCACATGGCCGGTGGCCCTGTCCTGATCTCCAGACAAAGGGGAGTTTAGATTGCCCTCTGTGCTGCCGAGCAGCGCGGAGGGCAATCTCAACTCCCCTCTGTCTGGAGATCAGGGGGCGGGGCCACCGGCCATGTGACCATTTTCTCCAAGGACAACCCACTGAGTTCCACCACCTCTTTTCCCAGAAAAAAAGCCCTGCCAAGTCCTCTATCATCAAGTTTTCTGTCTACCTAGCTTCTTACAATTTAACCGGATAACTCAGATCATCAAAAGTCTCAGGCAGACAAGCAACAAGGCTATTGACCAATTCAATTAATAAAACAATCCAGACTGCTTCAATAATCCGCCCTGAGTCCTTCGTGGGGAGGGCAGATTAGAAATACAAAGAAAATAAATATAAATAAATAAATAAAGTGCCTGTGCAATCCTGAAAACATTTTTCTTGGAGTAAGCCCTATGGAATGGAGCTAAGTAAGGTTCTGAGTAGACCTACTTAGTATTGCTCTGACATTATGGCAACTGGAGGGTTGTGTATCTGACAGTCATGCACATTTATGTTCTGGCTAGCACAGACACAAAGCAATTGGGAAGAGGTGCTATTTAAAGAAAGCCCTCAAGCCTTTTCCAGCCCTGAAATCACTTCTTGGGTATAGATTCATAACACGTAAAAGGTGCCAATATCCACTTACTAGATCTTTTGTCTCAACCACCAAAGCCTGGAAACCTTATTCACTACGCACTTAGTAGCACTTTTCCCTCTACTTCCTGCATCATCTGGGTACTACTGACTCCAACTCTGTCTTTAACTCTTTCAGCTCACACAACCTCCTTCTTTTATACAATTTAACTTGCATTCTGAAATCATTGGGCCTGCAGTAATAAGGAATCAGCAAGCCCTGTGGGGTCAACTCAACATACTTTTACAAGCATATTAGTAATTGTTTGCATTCATTTCACAGACTGGTATTTCCAGGCAGTCTGACCGCCCCCCCCCCCGCAAACAAAAGAACCCTTTCTGAACGCTTTAATGAGATTTTAGAATCAACAGCTACAAAATAACCATTCTTCATAGTGCAGCAATGTCAGATCTTTTTAATAGGAGCACTTTCACAAGATCGTTATTCCACAAGGATCTGGAAAGAAAAAGTCATCTCAGAAATAGTTGCGCGTATTGAGTTAACGTGGGATTAGGGTTCCCATCCCTCAGGTAGTGGCTGGAGATCTCCCAGAATTACAACCGATCTCCAGGTGAGAGAGATCAGTTCCCTTGGAGAAAATGGCTGCCTTGGAAGGGGGAACTCTGGGCCAAGCTACACATGACGAATGACACTTGAATGGCAAGTGTATTTCTCCCTGTTCACTTGCCCTCCACTCAATCCACTTGCCGTTCAAGTGTCATTCGTCATGTGTAGCTTGGCCCTCTATCACTGAAATCCTAAGTAGAGTTACTCCAATCTAAGCTCATTGATTTCAATGGGCCTAGATGGGAGTAACTCTGCTTAGGATTTCATTGTTAGGAATTAAACCCTGCTGAGGTCCCTCCCCTTCCCAAATCCTGCCCTCTCCAGGCTCCAACCCCCACAAATCTCCAGGAATTTCTCAGCCTGGAGCTGGCAACCCTATGTGGGGTAGTGGTTTCAGTGTCAGACTAGGATCTGGGAGACCTTGTTTCCAATCCCCATCCCTGCTACGGAAGCTTGCCGGGCAACTTTGGGTCAGTCACTCTCTCTCTGAATCTAATTACCTCATGGGGTTGCTGTGAGGACAAAAATGGAAGAAAGCAGAGTGATGTAAGCCACTTTGGGTCAACAGTGGGGAGAAAGGCAGGGTATAAATGAATGAATTAATTAAATAATCCCTTTCCCCTTTTTATCAACTTGAAAATTCAACTTTGCAGGTCTTTGTTGTGAATTAGTTTCTTCATTCTGCTGATCATTTCAGTTAATATTGCACTTGTTGCTGAATTTATCTTTCTTGAACATTAGGCCACAACTAGACTGCACAGAAGTCTTTGTTCAATGGTGTTAGTATTTCTCAATTATCTTTAGAAATCCCTAGACTAAGGATAAAACGATAAAGAGATGCTGGGATAGTTGTGAATAGGTTTCCCTTGCAGTTCTGCTCATAGATATCAGCTGTGGGGTCTCTTGCTTTGGAACAGAGTACAGGGGAGGGAGAGAAAGGGTTAACCGCTTTCTCTAGTGCCCTTTTCAAGATATCAGTTTTCTCCATCTCCTGGGCTGCTACCTGCCCTACTGAGGGAAACTTACAGGCAGCCGTACAACTCTCTGTATATTTCCCCTCAACTGAGCAAACTGACCTCATGGATGAGAGTGGGAGAGCTGCAGTCATAAAAAACTCTCAGAAAAAGGGTCATCCCCTTTTTTCTACAATGTGACCCCAACCAGGGTTGCCCATGATTACTATTTACCAGGGCTTTTTTTGAACTGGAACGCGGTGGAACGGAGTTCTGGAACCTCTTGAAAATGATCACATGGCTGGTGGCCCCGCCCCCCGATCTCCAGACAGAGGGGAGTTTAGATTGCCCTCCGCGCTACCGAGCAGCACGGAGGGCACTCTAAACTCCCTGCTGTCTGGAGATCGGGGCGGGGCCACCAGCCATGTGACCATTTTCTCCGAGGACAACTCACAGAGTTCCACCACCTCTTTTCCCCGAAAAAAGCCCTGCTATTTACTATTAAAACAGGTCGGAAAGATCGCCCAACATTTTATGTAGTTCAACCTAAAATACTCCCAATAACTGCATTTCTCTCAGTAACAGCTGGATCACGTTTATGGCTCTCAGTGGGTGAACTTTTACTCTTCTTTTGTTTGGGGCTGTATTCCACAAGTCCTTGACCTTTTGTGTTGAACTATTTAATTTCAATCAAGAAAGTACATTCTACACTAAAAAGATAAGGATTGCATGCCCAAAAGCTGAATTATTAATCCTAGGTAAATTATGCATATTTGGTAATTTTGAAGAAATTACTCTGTATTAATGTTTTGATTTTTCTAGTCACAGGGAAATAGCACAGAGTTATACTGGGCACTGAAGCACTGCTCTCAATCACTGGAAAGCTTCATTTGGCCATCACGTCTGGAGATTTCAGCAGCCGTTTCCCATTTCCCACATACTTTCAGGTACATCACAGCTGTACAGATAAGAAACTAGCTTTTAAAAAAGAAAACAAGATAAGATTCTATGCCCAGTGCCACATCCTGTGGTTCTTCAATATCTCATAGATCGATAGCATATACACAGCCTAGGGTACAAATAATTATACATATACAAACAATTATGTAGTGATTCTCTGTGAACAACCACTATTTTTAGTGAAATGCCAAAATCTCTTCCTTACACATAGCAAGACACAGAGAAAGATTCTTACTGTGTTGGGCTTCATACTGGGTGCCATGATGCTGCAGCTGTTGGCTACGCCTGTAACAGCCTTCGCCAGCCTTCAAAGCCTGCTTAAACAGTTTTTCTGCTTCCACAATAGTGGTTGCTTCCTCTTCTGCCAAAAGAATATAAGCAGTGGCACACCTATCAGTGAAATAAACAACAAAAGCAATCATCAATAGCAGAACTAGAAAAGGGAACGGTATTTGCTAGGACACACCCGGTGAATGTGCGGCTTTTGTTTGTCTTATTGCCATAGAAGATGTGCATGCTCTGGAGAGGATATTGATCTCTCAAGCCAATTAGAGCTACCCCCATGCTCTTCAATGGAGGAAAGCGGCTCTTTATGTTAAAAGTAGTGCATGTATGATACCAGGGTGGACCCTACCTCTATCCTACCACACGACTGAGTTAGGGTTGAATCCTACCTCTGACTTAAGTGGCTCTTCCATTGGAGGAAGTGCCATGTCAGTTGAAGGAAATCTCTTTAGGTTGGAGGGAGGCTCTTTGGAGGATGGTTGGATCCATCCAACGCACTGCCCCTTCTTTGTAGTAATTGGGATAGTCTGAACTCTTAAGGAGCTATATGCATGAACTGAAGTATATTTCAATCCAGAGTGCTGTTTAAGCACAGGACTCCTATTTCTGATGATGGAGCTCTATCAGCATAACATTTCCATTTAGACTATGTAGGATCTGACCCCCAAAGACAAACCTGTAGGAAAAAGCAAGTTATATATCTAGTAAATAACAGTGATCACCAATGCAATGTTTCCCATCCACCATCACCACATCCCAAGCCCAGTTGAGATTCGGGACATGGCATGGCCCAACAATTGTGCAACATCTGCTTTAGCTGCAATGTGTGATCAGATCAGCTACAAAGGCCAGAGCCCCCATTCATCCCATGACTTAGCACTGACCACTGCAAAGAATCTGTGGCCAAGTATGCAAGTAGGAAACTATTATTCAGGCACATGGTGGGAGAATCTGGAGCGCAGGGACAATTTCAAGAATCAGTATCGGCGATGTTGCTACTGCTTGCCTTTATTTTATTTACATAATTTTCATATTGCCTTCGTTGGTGCAGCAAAGTGGTTGAGTAACTGAGCTGCAATGCAGCACTTCGCTGGTTCAAATCTCATTACTGCCATGATTTCACCAGGTGGCCTTGAGTAAGCCATTCCTTTCAGTCCCAGCTCACCAGCTGTACAGTGGGGATAATAACACTGATTTTGTTCACCGCTGTGGGTGGGCATTAATCTGTTCGGAAGAGCAGTATACAAATGAACTGTTATTATTATTATAACAGCTGTTCCTTGCCTTTTTGTCTTCCATAAGGGAGTAGGTCAGAACTCTGTCATGCTAGTATCTGTTTAATATTAACAAATGAACAAATTAACCAGAGAACAATTCTCCCAATGCATATAAATGAGCAAACTACCTCAACGCCAGTCCTCAGTATGTACCTAAATCACTTGATGATAAGACAGTGGATAATTTAAATCATGTAGTATATTTTTGAAAGATTAGAGTTATACTTACTCATTTAACTCTAAGGCTTCATGTGCTGCAGAAATTCTGGCCTGTGGGTTTCTCTCTCTCCATGCCTTTTGCATTACTATGGAAAAGGATTTAAAAAAATTAGAACACTGATTTGACAGGATGTTACTGTAGCCTAGCAGCCTAACGTCCTATGGGGAATATGGTTCACGAAGATCATCAGGGCACCTGATCTCCAGCCTTTCTGGTTTACTATTTTAGTGTCCTCTGAAAAGTCTAGCCCTGACCTGAATGGTCCAGGTGGCCTGATCTCATCAGCTCTCTGAAGCTAAACAGGGTCAGCCCCGGTCAATATTGGATGGGAGACCAGCAAGGTAGGCCAAAGTTTCTATGCAGAGACAGGCAATGGCAAAACACCTCTGAACGGCTCTTGCCTTAAGTTGGCTGCAACTTGATGGCACACACACGCACACAAACACACTCACACACAAGTCTAAGAGTCTCTCTACAGAAGACATCTTACATGGGGATGCTCAAGTGACTTACTTTCTGTGTGATCTTATTTTCAAGTGTACCCTGTCTCCCTAGCAGTGCACATGTATCCACAATGGGAGAATAAGTCTAAGATCTTTCACTTGAGCATCCCTGTGTAAGATGTCTTGTGTAGAGAGACTCTGAGCCTATATCTGTGTGAATTAATACTGACAATGGGTGCTGGAGAACGAAAGAGTTAAATGTGCTAAGCACAGTTCATGCCAAGGGCAGGGCAGACAGTGTGCTGGCATTTTCTCTCTTAGTATACATTTGTATCAGTGCCTCTTGCTGCAGTGTTTGTCATATTGGAATGTCCATGTTAACTCATTTATTTGACACAATTCCACTCCCTTTCTGCATCCATATCTGCCTATCTTCCAATGGACTCAGAGTGGTGCTTGAGCTTAACAACCATCTGCTGGTGTGGATGAGACTGGAAGATCTCTACTTGAAGGTGGGTTTCCTACATCTATTCTCAGCTCTCTAGCTACTGTAGCACATTGGCTCATGCTTGGCCCCCTTCACTGCTTTGTGGTGCAACCCTTTCCATCTAAGAGCTCTGTGGGAAGGATTCAAATACTTGGGCTGAACTAATGAGTGTCTCTCTCCTATGCAATCAGTAATGAAATGGAAAGAGAGGGGCTGGGATTGCACCCCAAAGAAGAAGGGCCAGACCTGAGCCAATGTGGTGCAGTGGCTGGAGTGTGAGGTCCAGATGTAGGAAACACAGGTACAAATCCCTGATAAGGGCAAGTAATTATCTTCTACGATAATATAATTACTGGGCAGTTGTTACACACAACTGCCTTTAAAGGAAGCCTTTATTTCTACTGAACATTGTCCAAGCAGATGCATTCTTTCCTGGTAGAGGGATAGGGTAAGTATTTTGCCAAAATCTGAGGCAGCTTTAGTGTGCTGCCATGTAGCTCAGGCTTTGAAAACATGGAGGCTGCACTAAAACAGCTGCCAGAGGGATTTCCATCTGGCTTCACCATTCAGTTGCAGGCCAAAATAGTTGAGAAACCAGAAAACTTTGACAGTTAAAAATCTACAAAAAGCAGCTAGAGAGGTCAGAAGAAAACTTTACACCAGAGGCACTATCCTAAAAGAAGGCCCTGAAAAATAAAAATAGCAAAAGACTGGAGAATCTGTTCATCCATCAGTACTTAAAGGGGCATGTGGTTGCATACAAAAGTGGTGGAAATCCTGTACTGCTCTGTGAAACTGCAGATCTAGACGAAGAAAACTGACATGAGCAGGACAAAGAGTTGAGTAATTTGCTTGTTCTTATTTCTTAAAATAGTCTTTGTAGTCACCAACTCAAAAGTGTTCAAACAGTGAGATTCTTACTGGCATCTGCAGGCCTTAAATGGTCTGTATCACATGTAAAGAATGTTTGATGATCCTGAGCGGAAAGATTCATATCATAGTAGGTCAAAGGTTCTCTTCCGGTCACCCAAGTATACCTGCAGAGGGACCAAAGTCGGACAGTAAATGCACAGCATGCTTACTATACCATATAGGAGATGACAGCCATAAATTCCCTCTACGTTCCTTCTTATTTGACAAACTGCCTTTACCCAATTCATTCTACCTGATATATTGATTTATTGGAAAGCTCTTTAGTTGTGTTTCGTTGAAGGCAAGTATGGGGCGGGGGCACTGGGCTATTGTCCTACTTAGTTGTTTATGTATTTTAAAAGATCAATAAAAAGTAGAAAAGGAAGTCTGTTTTCAAGGGGATCTTGAATACAGACTCACATGGAATATGAATAGGCAACATATCTCAGCCCTAACTCATTCTTATCCACGTTCTTGATAAACGTTTGCCTTAAATGAGCAGCAACAAAATGTTTTCAGTAGAATCTAGTTCTTGACTGGGTGCAGAGTTTCTGTGTGAAACTGTTAACACTTGAGCTGGGTTGAAGAAGTTTTGTGTAAAATTGGACCAATAACGTTCCTTGGATGCGATCCTTGGATCTATAGTGGCAATAAACGAGTGCTAAAAGTTACTTTCTAAAGTGGTTACTGTATTTGAACAGCAGCACTTACCGGTTATATTCAGCTCCTCTAAACAGGTTTAGTGGGTTTCTCCAGACTTTGCATTCTGCCACAAGGAGCGGGGAGGGGGGGGAGAACAAAGCAAAATGTCTAATCATCCATTTAATTCCAATCTTCATTTAGAAGCACAGCTGTCCTCAAATAAGTCATTGCAGGGGCACTCCATATGGAAAAATTAGAGGTACTAGCATGTATTCACTGATACAAAGCATATATTAATGACAAGTATGTATGAACCAACAAAACTGCCTTATATTGAGCTAGACAAAATGGTCTAACTAATCCAATGTTGTCTGCTCTGATGGCAGTGGACCTCTAAGTAGTCAAATATACATGGCCATCTTTCCCCACCCCATTTTATGCACAATTTCCTAGCTTACACTGCAACGATCTCAGCAATACACCTGAGATGTTTCCTTTAGATGTACCTGTGTGTATGCATTTGGGCTTCTCTATTGTAAAACATGCAGGACAACGTGCTAAAATATGAGCCAGCGTGGTGTAGCAGTTAAAGTGCTGGACTAGGATCTGGGAATCCCACGTTCAAATCCCAGCCTAACCTATCTCACAGAGTTCTTATGAGGAGTTTTTGCTCTCTTTGTTTCAATGGAAAATGGAAGCTTGCAGGTCAAGAGAAGATAGGCTCTTCATTACAACACCCTCATTCTGCTCTAGACTGCCAGGCTTGCTCCATTTGCTTTGCCAGAATACAATGAGCTATAATAATACCACGTAGCTGGAAACCTGCTTCCCTGGGAATCCACTGTGACTAATGTAGGTTGGGATCTCCCTCCCAAAGCCATGCAAAGCAGTCAGCAAAGCCTGCTGCTACTGCCTCCATGTTCTTTCCTATGACCAATGGAAAACAGAAAAATAACCCCTCTAGTGGCTCAGGTTTGGCCACGGGGCTTTCCATTGATAGTGCCTACAACAGAAGGTCTGCCAGTTTAAGTCTATTTGAATTTGAAATGTTCAACTTTCATTGTAAATGTTTACCACTTATGAGAACACTGATTGTTACTGTAGTGGCCAGACAAAGCTGTGAAGCCCCTTTAAAGACCCATCTAGGAAGCTACAGGAGGTAAACTGGTTCAACAACCACTTTTCTAGAAATTACGATGGAGAGAATCTAGAAGGGATAGAAAAGGAAAGAGATTCTTCTGCTTAACACTGCTGGCATCACAAAACTTTGGTGCAACCATATGGATTTCTCAAATGCTGGAGGGAAAATAACAGATTCTGAACTGGGCTCTCATCCTTCGCTTCCCAATCACATGGCAGGAAAAAACAGTTCATATTGCTATTGTAATAATTTTGTATTTTCAAAAAAGAAACATATAATTTTTTTTAAAAGGTAGGTATTTTAACTATACCTGGAAATGGAGGAAAGGACAATCTTTAAGACCTTTTTGTATGCAACAACAGCATGCATCTTAGATTCAGAATGCACAGAAAAGAAAGAGATGCCTTCTAGACTGGACATCAGGAGCAGGAAGGACAGAGGGATCCACAAGAGTGGTCTTCACTCTTTCCAGACCTTTAGCCCATAGGCAACAGCATGTGACATCACAGTAATGTGACAAGAAAGGGGAGAAAGAATTGGGGAGGGACTGTGGGCGGGAGGTCAAGAAAACTAGAGACTAGTAGGGAGGAACTCTTTTCTGTGCCTTTGCCTGTGCTTTCAACAAAGGGTAAGCAATAATTACCATTGTGCCTCTTTTTCTAGACCTACTTTGGGTGAGGAATTCATCATATAGGCACTAGGAGCATGTTATTGTTTTGTAGACATGGACTTAGCAAATAGCAACTGATCTCATTGCTATTACAATTAACGACTTGCACAAGACAAAAAGTATCTTCCTACCCGAAACACTCTGCCGATTTGAATCTGAATCTCCGTTGCTTGTGTTTGAGTTGTTGGGAGAGTTGTCCACCCCGCCCAGCAGAGGGCGTAAGTGACTCACAGAGACCTGCTCAATGAACGATGTCCCATACTTGCGAAAATACCACCATTCAAATATCTGAAACAGAATGAGAAGAAAATGACTCACAACAACAGTTTTGCCTGCCTCTAGAGTAATTAATTATTTATTTATTTCATTAGACTTTTATTCCACCTTTCCCACAAGCAGGCTCAGGGCAGATCACTTCATTTAAAACACAGTAGCACGATTACATGCACATTCCATAAAATCAATAAAACAGTATAAAATTCAATAAATCAGTTTTCATGCAAAATATAAAATAATTCTTCAGATGGCAGCAGCCAAGCTTTCCAGATCTTTCTCTTTTTCCTCTTACTGGGCCAGCAGAGGCCTGGCCCAGCCTCAACCATATGCCTGACAGAACTTCTCTGTCTTACATGCCCAGCGGAAGGATAATAAATCCTGCTGGGCCCTAGTATCAGTCAACATGGGCCGTTTCCACACAGCTTACCTTATTCTGCAAAATAGCGAAATCTCGCAAGAAGACGCTGTTATCACGTCTTCTCGCGCGATAACAGTGTCTTCGCACGAGATTTCGCTATTTTGCAGAATAAGGTAAGCCATGTGGAAACGGCCAAAGAGTTCTACCCAGGTTGGAGACAGGACCGAAAAGGCCCTGGCTGTGGTTGAGGCCAAATGGGCCTCCCTGGGGCCAAGGACCACCAGTAGTTATTTTCTTGTTGATCACAACATCCTCTATAATGTTTTCCTGAGGATCACAACATCCTCTATAATGTCTACAGACAGGTCATATTTTTACCATCTTTCCACTCTACGTTTAAACCTGTTTTCAGATATATTACAATTAATATTATTATTTATGCAGTCATCTCAGTGTACATAATGCTTGCAGAAAGACTTATGAAACAACCAGACAGGTTTCTGCTTCCAACAATCTTTAGATCTAAAATGGATAATGAGAAAAACAACTAGGATGGAGGGGGGGGGAAATAGAAAAACATGGATAGAGATGGGCAGATGAATATGTAGTGTGTACCAGCTAATTCTGCCTGGCTACATGGTCCTACACCAACATTATAATGGCTGAAGAGGAGGGGCTGCTATTATCCTTGATAAGTCATTCAGCCTCCACAGATTTCCAGTACAAACTATAGCTGGCACTGACTGTATGCTTCTTTCATTGGGAACTAAAGATAGACCAGGTATTCTGCTTGTTTACCAACCACCCAGTGCCCCAGTAAGCACCTTTCTCAGTTGGTAGACATGCTCTCAGATGTAATGTTGGAGACTCCTAGACTGATTGTTCTGGGTGACTGCAGCATTCATGTATAGCTACCCTGGCAGCCCTGTGCCTGTTTCAAATAGTGACAGGCCCAGGGCTTTTTTTCAACTGGAACGCGGTGGAACAGAGTTCCAGAACCTCTTGAAAATGGTCACATGGCTGGTGGCCCTGCCCCCTTATCTCCAGACAGAGGGGAGTTTAGATTGCCCTCCGCACCGCTCAGCGGCGTGGAGGGCAATCTAAACTCCCCTCTGTCTGGAGATCAGGGGGCGGGGCCACCAACCATGTGACCATTTTCTCCGAGGGCAACCCACTGAGTTCCACCACCTCTTTTTCCAGAAAAAAAGCCCTGGACAGGCCCCAAACATGAAAGAGGCGCCACCTTGGATTTAAGATTTTGCACTGGGCCTCTGAAGGAAGGTCTTGTTTCAAGGTTGCAGATTTGGCCTGAACCATGGTCTGGACTCTGGCCATTATCTACTGAAAGCTAAAGTCAATATGGCCCCAACACCTCCCCACCAAAGGAGGACCTATTAAAATGGTTCACCCACAAAGGCTTTTAGATCCTTCTAAAAATGCCTGGGGGGTTTTAGGATTCCAAACACTTGCTCTCAGGGGTTTTTTTTCTGGGAAAAGAGGTGGCAGAACTCTCAAGAGGGAAATGAAGAAGAAACACACGGGATTCTTTTAAATATTATTTTCACACGCTATTGCCGAGTATTTTCAAGAGGTGCCGGAACTCCATTCCGGCGTTCCCGCTAAAAAAAAAATCTCTGCTTGCTCTATTGAGGCTGTGGTAGGAGCTTGGAATGTGAAGCTTTCGACAGCATTGCTTCTTGCCAACCTTTCCAACCCTTGGAGGCCCTGCTTTGAGTGCCCCTGCCTTCTGAGATTAGGCAGGTGGCAACTTAGGAGACGGCCTTCTCAGCAGAGACACTAAAACACTGGAATGCTCTCCCCAGGGAGATTCGCCTGCTGTTTCTGCCAGTGCGTGAAGACTTCCTTGTTTTGCTTGGCATTTCCTTAATGATCCCTTCTCCCTCCCTAATGTTTTAACTTTGGGGGGGGGGAGGTATATATTTTAAGTTCTGGTTTTAACTTGTTTTAATGATGTGCTTATGAGTTGGTTTTAATGGCTTTTAAGATGAGATTTTAATTAGTATGTTTTAATTTGTTAGGTGGCCCTATGAGCGCAGAAAAGCAGGGTAAAATCCTGTAAATAAATAAATAAAATAAATGAGTGAGACCAAAATCACACTGACCTAATATAAGAAATTTAGTACCAAGAAAAAGTGACCTAAATTTTGTCTACTTTGCAACTGGGCCTGCAGCGTTTGGTGTTGGAATGATTCACATGTATCTAAAACATTAGTTAGTAATATGTAGTTGAACAGCATACACAACATGCTTTATTATTTCATTTCCCCATCTTCTTGGTCTCCTTCTGTTACCACTACCCCTGTTAGGCTAAGAGAGAGTGAATGGTCCAGTGAGCTATCATGACATAGGGGGGATTTGAATCTATCCCAGATCCTTTAAGCGCTGCACTATATGCTGGTTGGAATCAATACTGGAAGATACTTCTTTCTATTGTTTTCTGCTTTCTCAGCATATATCAAATTGGCTTTAAAATAATACACAAAACAATCAAAACTGAAACATTTGTGGAATAATACAAGTACGTAACGAATTACCTAGCGTCAATTCAAATTTAACAAAAGATAGAGACAAAAAGCAGATACCACAGAGCCCCTTGTTTTCTTCCTAGCCTACGTCCCCAGTATGCTGTGTATCAGTGCATTGTAATGTGGTGGAGAGAGCCCTCAAGTCATAGCAAACTCTGGTGATGTTTTCATGGCAAAGAGATTAACAGAGCTGGTTTGCCAGTGCCTGCCTCTGCAACCCTGGTCTTCCTTGGAGGTCGCCATCCAATTACTAACCAAGGACAAACCTGCTTAGCTTCTGAGATCTGACGAGATCAGGCTCCCCTATGGCCCATAAATTAAACAACAGAAACATTCTTATGCGTTTCAAGCTTAAAGTCTCCAGTACTATGTGTATAAGAGAAAAAATATGCCCATTTGCTCAAGAGCTGATTTCCCTCATTCTTGCTTTTTAACTTTTCTCAGAAAATTGATGTATAATGGCAACACGCCAAAGTTTTGAAAAGCCACTTGTTTCACGGTAGTTGCTGAAATTGGTCTGCAAGCACTTTGTTCACAAAGAAATTTTGCAAGAAGACTAATTATGTACCATGGGATAATGTCAGTTCAAGGAATACTCAAGGTACTGTAATTAAGTAATGACCTCCCATTGCTTGAAAACAAGGAAGGTCTCTGAATAGGTTAAGCAGACAGTAATATCTCAGAGATCTCTGTCAGTAATTTGAAGAGAGGCTGCAACTCTAGTAAAAACATTTTAGTTTGTGTATCCTGTAGCCATACACTGGAACATGGGTGGTGCCATTTTTTTGATAGAAGCAGCATAACAGATCTCTTTCTTTGGGTCTTTAGCTAACCACATAACTGACACTTTTATTAATTACAAAATATGGGACACTTCACCACTGAATTGCCAGGCATGGCTGGGCAACCAGCGTGAGACTGGAGAGGCATCAGCGATGGTGTGATGTAACTTCCAGGAAAGCCACTGGAGCAGTGATTTAAAGGGGAAGACTGGCACAGTGCAGAGAAGCCACTGAATCCTTTCTCTTCATCTCACTTCTCTCTGGAAATGACTATCCAAGCTGCTTTTGGCCCTTATGGGTATCCGTAATTTTACCCCAGTGAGGGTCATACCAGCTTGCGTGTGGTGATTTATTAGTGGGGGAACAGGATGAGGAGAAACGGTTCACTTGTTTTTTTGTTACCTTCTGTATCTAAATCCTAGCCCCAGGAACACAATGCCAAAATTAAAAAAAAATTGGTAATGGAACTACATGCACTTCTAGCATGGCAACGAGTGGTTTAGTCCCATACTGAAGGCAACAAGGAGGGAGAATTTCAGCTGAAAGGATGCATGGGTTCCATGCATCTTCACAGCCACATCTGCAACTATATTCAGAGTTCTGTTATTTTTTGCGTGAACTTCTTTATACTACAAGGTTTTGAGTACTTTTTCACTCAATTTTTGTTTCAGATGCTAGTTGTTTGAAAATTAGCATCTTAAATGTTGAAGCCAAATGTATTTTCTAGAAAATTCATCTCACAAACAATCTCTACAGGTTAAATGTCTGTTGACCAGGAACAAAAGCCATACATGAGATGTCCATGTAATTTACCTGGAAAAGTGTCCTAACCAGGCCTCTGTTGGTCTGGAATCTGTTACAGCAGCGCTGATAAAGGAATTCTAAGAAAAAAACTTACTCAAATATAGCTAAAATAGACCCAAGCCAACAGAAGGCCCAATCCCACTCTACACATTCACTGAGCATAAGAGAAGACTTCAGAGATGTTCAGCCACAGAGTCCACAATAATGATCACATGAAGATTCACTTTCTTTAAGCCATAAGAAAATTAGATTCCATCTCAAACTCTACCATTGAAAACAGATGGAATTTTAATTATGAAGTGATTATAAAAAATGATTTTATACTGTGCAATAATGGTGAAGGGAATCAAATATAAAGTGTCTATCCAGTTAATTACCCTATCAGGATATGTCAGACGGCACGTTCAATTTGAATTGTGGAAAGTCGTATCCACAACGTACCCGACATTGAAAGCCAGTACGTTGTGTGAGAGAATTTCCATCCCTGTGATAGTTAATATTTATAGTTAAATGACCATGGACAAGGATAACATCCACAGTACTTGTAACATACTAGAATGAATTTCTAGTTGTGGGCCAACTTCCATAATTCTGGGTCATGTTGCTATAGAACTTTGCACCCTGACCTGGATGATCCAGGCTGGCCTTGGTTAATACTTGGAAGGAAGACCACAAAGAAAGTCCAGGCAAACCATATCACTTCATCTCTTGCCTTGAAAACCCTATGAGGTTGCCATAAATTGGCTATGACATCACAGCACTTTATATACACATACAAACATAACTTCTCAGAATGTAATTATTGTATATTGAGACTAACAGCTCTTTATTATAATAAATATCTTTATTGGAGACCGGAAGCAGACAGACTGAAGACTCAGGCTCAACAGTAACCAATTTATACTTGTAGAAACCACTCCCACTTTTACAACAACCAGTACAATGTAAGCAGCTAGAATCCTTTGTTTGCATAAACTATATACAGGTATCTACTTTTCAGCACAGCAATTGGACTACAAAGCAACAGTTCTGATTGGCCGTGCTGGCACCCAAATACTTTGGGCTTTGTAAGCCTCAGGAGCCTTAGTTCTACTCAAGCAATATATAACAGTAATGGTGGAGTATGAGTTCATTTTCTAACCAGCAGCTTTGTATTTTGTCTCCAATATTCAATTATTAAATGGACCTTCTTAAAGCAAAAATGGAATTATGAGAAACTAGGAAGAAGTTAGTTTAGGATTAGATGTAGGGTTTTGTTGCGGTGAAGACAAATAGGGTAGTCCTGATACTATAACATCATTATCACAACTTTAATAACTTTATGAGAAATTGTGAAGAGATTAGGATTAGGCTTTGTGATGGCAATAATTAGGAAATTTGGTCATTAGTTTGTATGTTCATAGCATAGCATATGAATGAAGGATGAAAAATGAGTCTGTCTCCTAGAGCCAAAGGAAATTTGTCAAGGACTGACCTAATGATCTATTTAAATATTATTTTTTTTTTAAAATAAATAAATACTAAGACATTAAAAAAGGGTTAAACCGAGAATGTAATCTACATGTAAGTAGGTGACAACAGACACTTTTTGCCTGAATAATGAAAAATGCTAACCCATTACTTGACTATTTTGTAACAGATGAATTATGGAGAGAAATTTCTTGGAATAGATGTTACTGGTTAGTTACCATATGCTAATTAATTGGTGCAGTCTCTAGGAGAAAGGTGAAATACAACTATGTCAAACATTGAGGTCTCTAGAGATGACGGGAAAAGTACATATGTGGAAAATAAGCTGTTACTTTTGGTTTCGCTTACTCCGTTTTACAGTTTATCAGGTTTATTCTGTTGACGTGTTCTCCCTGTGATTAGTTAGTTGAACTTTCCTTCATTGGGGGAAAACTATGATTTAACTTTAAGCATGTCATAGACAAAACTAAGTGCATTTACAAATCACAGATCTCAAAGGGAGAATTGAGCATATGGTTAACTCTTTCTCAAATCAATGCGACTTTAAAGTACTCCAAACTCTTTCAAAATGTAACTTTTGTTGTTTTGAGGTATTTATAAAGAAAATAAAAAATATTAACTTTTCACAGGAGATCTGATACTTTAGGGACTGCACTGTGTAGAACATTTTGAACAATTTTCTCACAGTAAATTGCAAGGAATGCAATCTTGGCAGCAGGAAAATAAATTTTTTCATCATGAAACTATTAGCTGATTATAAATATCTGAAAAGAAACCGACTAGACAACAACAATAATTACTGTGTTGCTCTACAGGCAAATAAATTTTTAAAATATAAGACAAACAATACATTCTCATGCAAAACGTGGAAAATTATATGAAGCTAGTCAGATCTTTCCATGACTTTTCTTTTTAATAGAGTTCATAGTGTATTCGTTTGGAACTGAATATTTTAACACAAATCCAAGTATCAGAAAAGTAGCTATCACAAGATTGTGTTTTTCACTGATTAAAGAAACAGCTCTCAAGGAGAGAGGACAAAAACATGTTTGGTTAAGAACTAGTATGATGGTAGAGAACCCTGATCATGGTCTATTGTTATGTACTTTGAATTTTTAATATCAAGGGAAAGTTGCTGAATCCATGGAAAAAGAAAAGTTCATACACAGAATGTACAACTATGTATTGACTTTTTGTTTTGCTATATAAAACGGCTCAGCAGTTTGACTGTAGGAAGATTCTAAGCTTATTTTTGGATTTATAATGCAAATTACTGATACTAATGCTATGAACATACAAACTATGCCATGAATGCTGAAAGAGATGACTTCTAAAGGAAATTATTTTAAATACACAGTCATTGAAGAAAAAGTGAGAATGAAGATTATTTTTTAAACCGGAAAACCCCCAACAACCATCGTTCTCCGGCCGTGAAAGCCTTCGACAATACATCGACATGAAAACAATTGTAAAAATTAAGTTCCACATTTTATACTCACCAAAATAAGCCCTGAGATTAACGAGGAAGTGCCTGTCAGGGCCACGTAGAACTTGGGGGTTAACGTGTTCAAAAACATACTCACTAAAAGAGAAAATGGGGGGGGGGGAGAGAGAAGTCATATATAATATTTCTGCTTTTTCAGTATCTGCAAATCTAACTGAAAATCAAACTCGTTTTTATTTCAAAATTATCTTCCTTAGGCACCACTTCTGTGGTGCAGAAAGGAAAGCAGAAGCAGAGCAGAAACTTTGCTCTGCAGTGAGCAGTGGCTTCCTTCTCTGAATCATTAAAATAACTGCGTGGGAATCCTCTTTAAAGAACCATCCCCAATAGGTCAAGCATATTATGGACAAATGGATGATAATTCAGGAAGGGCTAGCAGAAAACCATAAACTGCATCCAGCCTGAGGAGGGCCACAAGCTGCCCTGATGGAAGCCAGTTGAGACCCATAAGTTGGCTCAGAGGAACTTGGGACGGTTTCACGATGCTGTGCAGCACGAAGGAGGTGTAACCTACACAGGAAATGGCCTGTCGTCACAATGTACAGCTCTAGACCAGACTACGGTCCCATACAGTTGGATACCCAGAGCCTTGAGCATTATACATACATTTTACATTGCATACTTAGCAAAAAGGGGGAAAAATCCATGTAAATGTGCTGCATTGGATCCTGTGAACGAGTCCAAGGAATAAGCTTACTTCTCTTTCTACCTTGTCCCCTGAGGCTCACTGAGCAAGCAAGAGACATGAGAAGCTGCAGTTCAGGGTTGGAAGACCCTCAGGAAGAGAACTGGATGCAGCATAGGAGGGAAGCCGCTTGAGTGGAAACTGGCAGAACATGCCATCTTTTGCAAGCTCATCCATGAACAGAGCTAAGGGCTCATGCAAGAGCATGGGGGATGATTTCTTCCCCTTCTCCAACCCCTCCAAGCTGCACTCTACTCTGCTCTTCCGCATCCTCCAACTTTCATGAGAAGCTATTTGAGCATGCAGAAGCTGTAAGGAAACAAAGGGGATCTGATCCATTTGTTTGTTCTGTTCAATGCTCACAGAATCCATTCCATTGATCCTAATCTCTATAAAACGTTTCCAGGTCATAGGGGGGAAATGCATTTTCTAGATGAGATTTAGATGGGATTCTTTAGGGAGGGCAGGGGGAGGAATCTGATACAGTACTATCTTTAGATGAAAGTTCTTGATGCTCCATGGAGGCACTGCTTGTACTGTTTCTGGATATTACAACTGGTGCTCATTCTCTAGTTTCACATAAGCTACTCACTCAGCTTTCTTCCCAGGATATGAGAAAAGTACAACTCGTCAAGCACCAGTTGTTGTAAATGCAGCAACAGTCCAGGCACCACAGGAATCCAAACCCTTGTGAAGCAGCTGCAATACTGCTACATCTCTAAACCGTTATGCTAATTTATTTGAAGGGGTATGGAGCTCAGCAGACGAGACAGTGCTACACACCACAACAAAGAACATTAAGTGTGGCACTTGCCATAAAACAGAACTGGAATTCAGCATAGGTAGCTGTTCCAATTAACCTTTGCTAAGAGACCATTGCTACCTATTCATATGGACATGCAACGGACAAATTGCACTGTAATTTTGACACCTCAAGTTTTAACATGTACTTAGTTTAAAATGCCAGCATTAAACTGTACCTCCAGTACTGGATATGGCTTTGTCAAACACAGTGCTCTTACTGATTTTTTAAAAAAACTGTAACTTTTAAAAATTGCATTTCTGGACCCATGATCCTCCAAAGACAAAAACTCCTCAAACCAGAAGGGGCTTAGGCAGCGCTCTCAAGTGTTCTGTCACATGTCGTGTTTGCTGCAGGCAGCTAATCCCAGTCCCAACACACCATCTGTCTCTAAATAGTCAACCGTTCCTCTCTCTTCTCTGGCAATCAGTTCCTACTAGGTATTTCCAGAGTCTGAGAAATATACACATTTTAGACACAATACTAAAGTAGGTACACAACATCCAAGCACATAATCACAAAATATGACTGTTTAGTAGGGCCTTTCCTTACCAGCGTCTTGTTTACATGGTTCCATTGCAAAGTTTATGGGGCTAAGCTTTATTAATAGGGAAGCAACCAGCTACCACTCACGATCAGGCATTGTTTAATACGATTAATGGCTAAGCACCTGTTCAGCTTGCCCCTGCTAACCCAAGAGAAGATTTCCCTTTTCTCTAATTGTAAAATCAGATTTTGAAGATCAGATTTTGGTGTCAGTCTTTTGAAGCAAACCCCCCCCCAAAAAGGACTCTTATGGCACCTTAAAAGAACAACAGATTTTAGTGGCATGAATTCTGTGGACTACAGCTTAACCCACCCTGACCTGGATGGCCCAGACTAGACCAATCTTGTCAGATCTCAGAAGCTAAGCAGGATGGGCCCTGATTCATACTTGAATGGGAGACCATGAAGAAAGTTCAGTGTTTTTACATAGGGCAGGCAATGGTATACCTCTGAATGTCTTCTATCTTGAAAACCCCATGAAGGGTCATCATAAATCAGCTGTGATTTGACAACACATAACACCGCACAGCTTAAACCATAATAAAAACTAGTCTTTTAAAGTGCTACAAGACTCCTTGTTCATTTTTGTGAAGTCTGACCTTCTCCCTGCCTTCGAAACATAGCAACGTTGTAAGGAGAAAAAAATTAACTTGCCTGTGCAGATGACTGTGATCCCCTCTATCTTATTAAGCACCACTTTCTGTCACCTGTGGCCATGCACCTATTTTAGACAGACATGAAGTAATCTGAATTGCAACAAGACTTCAGACACTTGATTCAGAGAGAAGATGCTGAAATAGTCATAACCAGATGTCCAGCATATTTCTCCTTCATAAATAGTTGCTAGTGAAGAACCAATTAGGGTTGGTATTAGGGCAGGGGTAGAAGTTAACTCTGTCTTCCATACCATTTCCATCACCTCAAACAGCTGCCCACTTGATTTTTACCCTGCTGTGGAAAACAAACTGCTACTCTACAGGCACCCTGCATGTTTCCCCCAACAGAGCAAACAGCTATTTGGGGGACCATTTCACGTTGGGAAAACTGCATGGATGTATAAATTACATCTTCCATATGGATTAGAACCAACCATTTTCTCTTTTGATGAAAAGGGAAGGTAGGTTTCTACCTTCTGACCATCCAGAAAGGCTATGCTGGGTATCATGGGATCTTCATACACAAAAGTTATGTGGCTAGGAGCTGTAGTAAGAAGAATTTGGCGAGACTGAGTGAAAAAACTGGCTGAACTCTGTATTAAAAATTAAGCACTGCTATCACCTGTCTTGATAGGATTATGATGACAGAGCCCAAATGTTGGGAATTTTTAAAATACTATATTTCATAGTGGGGTTTTCATGCCATAAATCCTCTCACTTTCTCCACCAATTTCTAAATAGACATAGGCAGATATCTATGATGCTTTTGACTATTCAATTTTCATCTCTGCAGAGGAGGAAACTATTGTACCCACTGAGGTAAATCTTTCCAGTGTTTCTTTTCTTTTTCTTTTTTGAGCAAGGAAAATCCCTGCTGTAGTATAAAAATAGAAAAGAGTCCAGTAGCACCTTTAAGACTAACCAACTTTATGGTAGCATAAGCTTTCGAGAACCAGAGTTCTCTTCGACAGACTGTGGTTCTCGAAAGCTTATGCTACAGTAAAGTTGGTAAGTCTTAAAGGTGCTACTGGGCTCTTTTCTATTTTGCTACTGCAGACTAACACGGCTAACTACTCTGGATCTATGCTGTAGTACAAGAAATTTTCACAGCCACTCTCCTGACCAAGTTTGTTTCAAGGGAGAAACGAGTCAGTAAAACAGATCAAAGCTAACTATTTGAATCCTGTGAAAATACAGCGCTGTCCTCAAGAAGGCAGTATGTTGAAAATCAGGCTCAAATACCCAAAGCTCCATGGAGACCAAGCTATAATTATTGACAAGTGGGAAGTTGCGCCTCAAGCTGCCTGTTAGCTCAGCTGCATTAGCTCTTTTTAAAGCTGCTAAATGTGTTCTAAAGTGCCGTGCACTGTGGCACACAGAATTACCATCAAAGCCATTGTTAATCACTATAAAAAGGAGAGATTTTGAGTTAGGTTATACTTTATAAAAGAAGAGTCACATGTGGGCATCTGTAAAATTATAACCTGTGTCCCCAAGAGTTGGGAATTGGTGGCACCCAGTTTGACTTGTTCTTGCATTCATTTGGGTTCTCCTAGAAATGTTACTTACTTACCTCTCTATCTTGATTTTTCTTGGTCTTTTCCCTCTATTTTTAGGCAAGCACTTCATACAGTTGACAAAATGAGTTCTTCCCTACAAAAAGATCTGCTGCAATAATGTACAAATCTATGCCATTACTCCAGTCTAAGAACACCGATTTTTACTGGAGTTATTCTGCACAATGTATTTGACAGAAAGTGTGGCATAGTGATTAGAGTGATGAACTAAGACCTAGACAACCCAAGTTAGATTTCCCTGCCCTACCATGAAGCTTGCTGGGTGACCTTGGGCCAGTCACACCCTCTAAGTCTAACAGGATTGTTGTGAGGAAAAAATGGAAGAGAGGAGAATGATATAAGCCACTTTTGGTCCCCATTGCAGAAAAAGGTGGGGTATAAATGAAGTTAAAAAAATTATTTTGGTACCAGAGGAGGAACTCTTTGATGGCCATACTTAGAATCCAGAATGACAAGTCCACATAAATGAAACTCGGTAGTCTCTTCCCACATTGTGTTATTACCAGCAAACCCTCAAACATGCAAAGCCAGGGGAAAACATGGGAAAATATCAGTCTGCAGTGCAGTTTATATGAGTTCAAGTCTATGCCCAGGGTAATGCCAATCACCACCTTAGGGTCAAGTAGCAATTTTCCTCGAGTCTGTTCAGCTAGGGATCCTGACAGTATTTTTTCATCTTCTGAGCATGGAGCAAGGGTCACAAGGGTGTGTGGGGAAAGGGGAGGTAGTTGTGAATTTCCTGCATTATGCAGGAGGTTGGACTAGATGACCCTAGAGATCCCTTCCAACTCTATGATTCTATGATTCTAAGACCAATGAGAGATTCTCCTTGTAGTGCCAATGGGGGAAACCCTTTTTTGTCAGGGATGGCTGGAAAGATGTCTAGTCAAACCAAGAAAATGAAGAGATACCTTTGTAAATAAAAGGTGAAAAACTGTTTTTAGAAAACCACAGAAAATGTAGCTTAGAAGAATGTTACATTTTAAAGGACACATCTGACATAGAACCTAAGTGGCCACATACATTATGAATATTACAAGCAGTTAGGGAAATTAAGCACAGATGCCAGCTTAATGGCAGCTACTGAAAGTTACCCCGGACAGCAAAGTCTTACAGGCTGTTCTTAAAAATTCTGATTTGGGCAAGTCTCAAGAGAAGGGACTTCCACAAAGGATGAAGTATCCACTAAGAATTATTCTGTTTACTCCTTTCTTATGAACACCTTGATGGTGAAATGATGCTCTTGGACTGATGTTGGAGACTGCATAGGATACAGAGAGCAAGCATAGCCTCAAGACTGCTGGCCTTAAGAGGTTTAGAGCAGCTATGTTCTCAGAAGAGAAAAGATGTCACTCAGAACTAGAGATGGGCACGATCTAAATTACGATTTCAAAAAAACCCCGATTTTGGCGTTTTCGCCATTGTGACTCAGCTAATCGGTTCTGTCCATGGCAACCGATCCAGCGGTCGGGAGTTTGCTTGTTCGGGACTTGATTGGATGGGTCAGTTTCTGTTCGGAATTGCAGACACTCTTGCGCTAGTAATTTATTCCCAGGGCAACGGAGTCAGGGAAATGAGCTGTGTTTGCCCTCCTTCTGTCGCCCTCGAAACACGAATGGAAGCCCAGCTTTCCTTGATTAGCAGGCTTCCTTCCAACCATGGAGCAGCAACCCAGGGGAGGGAGGGGAAAGGGGGTGGGCACAAAGGAAAGGCAAAAGGCAGCGCGGGAGGCTGGGAGGCTGCCTGCGCCGTTTTCCTTTCCCCAGGACAAGGGGCGCGTGGGCAAGCTGGCCGCCCCTTGTCCTGGGGAAAGGCAAAAGGCAGTGCGGGTGGCTGGGAGGCCGCCTGCGCCGTTTGCCTTTCCCCAGGACAAGGGGCGCACGGGCAAGCCGGCTGCCCCTTGTCTTGCGGGGCAGGTGAACGGCGCAGGCAGCCTCCAAGCCACTCGCGCTGCTGCCAGCTCCGCAGTGCACCAGGACAGCCAGCTTGCTGCGGGGGCGGGGGCGACTCAGGAGTGCGTGCACGCGCGCAAGAGCCTGACTACAGT
The DNA here is from genome assembly GCF_028583425.1 of Eublepharis macularius. NCBI lineage: Eukaryota > Metazoa > Chordata > Lepidosauria > Squamata > Eublepharidae > Eublepharis > Eublepharis macularius. The sequence continues at coordinate 78,173,671 of NC_072798.1, read as the reverse complement.
TGCCCTGGGCGCTGGCCTCCCCGATTCCCGATTGCGGACCGGAAACGAGAGTTGATCGTTTAGAATCGGTGGCCTGTGTTCAGCAGCAGCCCAGAGCCACGAACGGCTGAATTGGAATTTTTTTTTGGATCGGGCCCATGTCTACTCAGAACCTCCGGGGTGATTCACACGTGCAACTATTTCACTTCAACCTTTGATAGCTCCTGTGAATGTGTCAGCTGTTTTACTTTCTTCTAAACTAAAGAGGTAATTATTATTTTATATATCACAGTAGAATTTAATTTTGCTGACATGCAGAAAAGCAGAATTTATAGTCCCCTAAAATCCTGCAAATGAAGATTAAAAGCCACTGACAGATATATTCCAGAAAAAATGATTTTGCCAAGGCCAACTTGTGCAGATGCTTTTGCAGGTGCAAAGAGTGAATTTTGTTACTAATTTCTTATTACTTCTTGTCCCAACTTCCAAGCAATGTTATTTTAGCACATGTGAAGCACTGAGGACACTGCTAAGAAAGCAGAACCCGCACGCGCTATTTCAGTCTTGCTATTGCTGGACTCATGCTGTGGCTTATTAGCTAAGCCCCAGAGAGTCATTACCTCTTCCCTCAAGCAGGTTGATAGCAGGGTTTTTCACCTGGGAGCTTCCTTGGGTTAATTTAATAGCCTTGTCTAGGAAAACCCTTCAGAGATTGCTTTGCAAATCCCAGCCAGAAGGCTAACAGAGATTAACTTCACAATGATCTTTCTGTCTGTGATGTGATTTTAAATACTCTGTTCCGAATGCATGTTTGGAACTACTAATGACTATTTTACAGGAGAAAGTAATTCTATGGAAAAGAATGTAGAAACACAAAACAACATACACTTTCTCTCCAAAGATAAATATTTCTTACACCCTCCCCTCCCCAACAGTGATGGGTAAAACACAGACAGCTGGCTAGGTTTTGAATGAGATCACCACCTGTCACAAGGGCGTAAAATCGTCAGATTCTGCTCCAAAGATATTCCTTGGTCTTTATCAGCTCTCGGGAGGAAACAGCTTGGTAAGTGCTGTTTCTGTTCATTGCAGCGCTGCAGCTCTCCACTAACGCTCTTTCTACCCTGACTGTTTTTCAATGTTTTACAGCTAAAAAAGTTTAGGAGGAGTGTCATTGGAGAAATGAAAGCCACTTTTTCTGAGATAAAAGACTCCCGGGTCAAGGGGCTGCAAACTAGCAAGGTGAGATAAGTATCAGCCAGGCCATAGTCAGACAAAGTTAGCATTAGTTTGTGAGCAAATCTTCATATGAAGCCCCCCTGCCCATGAAAATGGGGAACAGCTAGTACACAAGTGACTTGCTTCTGTTTTGCTTTTTTCTGCTACGATTCTCAAAGTTGACACTTTCAGATGTCAGCTGTGGTAGGAATTGTGAACTCTAGATGATCCCTGTGGATGATAAAATGTTCTCGCCATAGGCAAGTTCTTCAAGTGTTTATTTTGTATGCTATTCATGCTTCTGAGGGACAGGACATCTGATATCGTTTGCAACATGCATATGGGGGGGGGGGAGTCCTGTCTCTAAAGCATCATTATTGTTTTGAAATGTATCATTACAGAAAAGGCCTGTCTAGCAATCTAAAGGAGGCCAATCCAACCTATGTTGCAGGTGACTGTGTCACTGGTAAGAACCGCTTCAAGAGGACTAAAGAACATATTCGGTGGCTTTTGTTCCAACTTTTTTCTGCCATCAATCTGCTAGCATCAGAATCATGCTGACCTTGGATCTTCTGCACTTTCACCCCCAGTTTTCTAGTTGTCACTGCTGTAATATTGTAGGGTTTTCCAAACCACAGTGGGTACTGTTATCAGCAGTGTAAGCATCAACTCAGCACCTTCTTTTTCCTTTTTTATGAATGGGTCTGCATGCACTAAATCAGTCTAGTGATATTCTGCTAGAAGAGGGTTGTGCCCTGTCCTATGCTGTGTCCTCTTCTCCTTTAATAATCTGATGATTGGACAGCCCCCTTCCTAACATGTCAATTTAGAATTTACTGGCCAAGATATTGGTTACATCTGTTTTTTAAAAAATAAAATCAAAAAGAGTCCAGTAGAACCTTTAAGACTAACCAACTTTATTGTAGCATAAGCTTTCGAGAATCACAGTTCTCTTCGTCAGATGCATGGAGGGCAAGAAGAAACTGGTCAGATATATAGGTGGAGAGGGGAGGGTGGAGTAGATGCAAACAGTAGCTTCTGATATGGAGATCAGTTTGCTTCTGTTAAGGAAGTCAGTTACTTTTGATAATGAGATAACCATTCATAGTCTCTATTCAGTCCCAGCTTGACGGAGTCAAATTTACATATGAATTCCAATTCAGCAGCTTCCCATTGGATTTTGTTTTTGAAAGGTGTACAGAGCAGATGGACATTGTTGGCACATGAGGGCATACATCACATACCCAGGAACTAACAACAGAACACCAATGGTTGTCACCTATAGTTCCCAGCTCAAACCCATCCAACGTATCATCAGTGATCTACAACCCATCCTGGAAAATGATGCCTCTCTCTCACAAGCCCTGGGTGGAAGACCTCTCCTTGCCTACAGACAGCCCCCCAACCTGAAACGACTTCTCACTTACAATCATGAATCGGCTAGCAGAGTCACCAGCAAAGGTACCAGGCCCTGCAACAGACCCAGATGCCAGCTCTGCCCTTATATGTACCCAGGAGATACATTTACAGGACCCAATGGCGTCAACTACACTGTCTCTGGCTCTTACAACTGCTCATCCTCCAATGTGATATATGCCCTCATGTGCCAACAATGTCCATCTGCTCTGTACATTGGACAAACCAGCCAACCTCTGCACAAAAGAATAAATGGACACAAATCTGACATTAAAAATGGCAACATCCAGAAACCAGTGGGAGAACACTTCAATCTACCAGGACATTCCATCAAGGACTTAAAGGTCACTGTAGTTCAACAGAAACCTTTCAAAAACAAAATCCAATGGGAAGCTGCTGAATTGGAATTCATATGTAAATTTGACTCAGTCAAGCTGGGACTGAATAGAGACTATGAATGGTTATCTCATTATCAAAAGTAACTGACTTCCTTAACAGAAGCAAACTGATCTCCATATCAGAAGCTACTGTTTGCATCTACTCCGCCCTCCCCTCTCCACCTATATATCTGACCAGTTTCTTCTTGCCCTCCATGCATCTGACGAAGAGAACTGTGATTCTCGAAAGCTTATGCTACAATAAAGTTGGTTAGTCTTAAAGGTGCTACTGGACTCTTTTTGATTTTGCTATTACAGACTGACATGGCTAACTCCTCTGCATCTATGACCATTAAAAAATAAATGGTCATTCTCTACATTGTGTTAAATGTGCTTCTTTTATGTACAAATTTACTGCCCACAATTTTGTTATCTTGGACAGTACCTGCTCACCAATGATTAGCTGAAGGATTGTCATGATGGCAATTCTCTAATAAGTTGTGGTATTAAAAAATGTGTATGTGTGAGAATTGCCATTTGATCCCATCAGAACAGAAAATGATAACAACAACCGCAGCAACAACTATTATAATAAGATGAATATTTTAAAGGGGGAAAACCTTAGGAAGAGGCACATCTCATATTGATATACCTCCACCAAGCATGTATTTATTTATTTTTTTTAAAAAAACCTAGCATACACATAGGCAAAATTAAAATCCCCTTTTCCGTGGCAGGATGAACGAAAGAGGGTCGGAGCATATGGAGACAGCAATGGAATAGCAATCGAATACTTGGAATAGCAATGATCACTTCTGTTCCATCTTATAGAGATATATTGATATACTGTTGTATCTCCATGAGGCAAGTAATAAATAAACAAAACAAAAAAATCAAAAATTTGTAAGATAATAAAACCAAAACTTTGGCAGAGGGGGATGACATAGAACATTGTTGTTCCACAGTCCAGTCAGCAGAAAGTGAGCTAGAAGTAGATGGAACAAACAAAAGCACTGAAAAAATTATACATGGGAACAAATGCAACTCCAAATTGGTTGTCAGAAAAAATCGGGGTAAATGTGGTCACAAAAGAACCAGGAAAAAAAAACCAGGAAAATGTGAGGTGAGCACAAATGGCTAAAGAGAATGTACAGAAGCCAGGAGATACACCAAAGCAGTTTGGGGCCATAACTAATGCAGGAACGCCATGTAAAAATGCTCAAAATCAGACCTTAATTTAACTCCATACTTTGAAATCAACAAAGAAGGAGGGAAAATGCACATTTTTAAGAACTTTTCTTGATATTGTTTTCAAGCAAATGCCAAACTTTAAAAGATCAGGGGGGGATCTCAGCTGTTCAGGCCTTTTGAATGATTATGACAAAGCAAAAAAAGGAGACAACTGTGACACAATTAGAAATGGAAGGTGCCCTTTTGCTATGAAATAAAATGTCATTCCAATCATTGAAAAGTCAAGAAGTGTGATCAACATGGAAGTTAAAACTTGCTACGCATAACAAATACAGATGTGTTTTTTTTAAAAAACCCACAATGTAGTTGTCACAGTGAAGAAGAATTAAGAAACCATCCCTCATTGCTTACACTAACCTCAATCTAGGAGCTCCAAAGACAAGGACATTGTACAAGCAAGTCGGTATTTTGTAAAAACAATACATATATAATTTATTTTAGTTACCAGTTTATACTCTTAATTCTCCAAAGTTTGTAGTGGCTTACAACCAAACACATAAAAATAACAATAACTTAAAAAATAATCATTAAAGAACATCAATGCATATGCCAACAGAAAATATTTCCAGTTTTAAGATTCATATTTATTCTAGCAACCAATATCTTCTTCTCTTCCCTATATTTCTGTTCTGCAGATCTGAGCACTTAACGTCACCATTTCCTGACTTCCTTGAATTATAGCATTGGAATGCAATGTTCTGGAGTTCTTTCTCTGACGCCATGTTTCAAAAGGCATTCCAATGAGATATCCTTGAATTCAGAGGTGGGTAATCTAACTTAGAGGGCAATCTAACTTAACAATATGTTTACAAGTGAAACACTCCACAGCTTACCATACCAACAAGGAAGGAATAATAGAGCCCAACAAGATTTAGGTCTTTCTATGCTTTCAGTTAATTTAATGATATACTGACTACCAGGGCTTTTTTTCTGGGAAAAGAGGTGGGGGAACTCAGTGGGTTGCCCTTGGAGAAAATGGTCACATGGCTGGTGGCCCCGCCCCCTGATCTCCAGACAGAGAGGAGTTTAGATTGCCTTCCGTGCCGCTGTGGCGCAGAGGGCAATCTAAACTCCCCTCTGTCTGGAGATCAGGGGGCGGGGCCACCAGCCATGTGACCATTTTCAAGAGGTTCCGGAACTCTGTTGCCCCACGTTCCTGCTGAAAAAAAAGCCCTGCTGACTACTCAGACGAGTGCCCAGCCCCTCAACTGATAGAAAGCACTTCACCAGCAGTAACCCCCACCCACACCAAAAACAACCCCGGAAATATGAAACCTGCATACTGCCCTGGCAAAGGCTATAAACCCAGTCCACCATGTTTGGACTTATTATATAGCTATTGCACTTTGACCAGGATCATCTCACAAATACAGCAATTTAGTGATAGGAGCAAACTTTTAATAGACCATCTAGGCAACCTTTTCAAAATAAAGACACAGAGGAAAAAGCAGAGACAGTCTCTTGAGTTATGTTGAACCAAAGCTGTCAAGGACTTTATAAACAAAGCCAAAACCGAGAATTACAGCTGACAATAGATTTTTTATAATGTTTAGCATATTATATCCAGTTAGAACAAATTACTAAACATAGGGAGTAATCCAAAGCAGGACTACTTTGGAAGCAAGCCCTGTTTTATTCAATGGGCTTTACTCCCAAGAAAGCGGCTTTAGGATTGCAGCCTTAGAAGAGTTTTGAATTACTAGACTCTAAGCTTTCATTTTTAGGGAAACTTCCAGATTCTACCCCCCTGCCCTTTACCTAGGAATCTGGTGCATTACCATGAAAGATACTGGAACAGCAAGGGCTCCCTTGTTACTGACTATGGCAAGCAGTATCTTTAGATTCCTCTGTGATTTTTTTCTTAAGAAAAATGCGCAATATGAAATATTGACGAAAACATTATTTCTGAGGTTGAAGCACATAGACAATTCATTAGGCATCACAAAACAGAAATAGCAACCACACATACTGGTGGATGGAATTTGCTGATGCCTGCCAACAAACCTCTCATTCCTTGTATGATGCCAGGTCACTTATTTCAGCATGGGTCTATTTTAAATCATGTCTAACTTTCCCCTCCCTAATACTTTCAATATAATACACAAACTGTAAAGAGAAACGAATTGGTCACTGACTTAAAGAAGTCTGACTTGGATGATATGCTTCTATCATCCCAAATTCTACTTATTTTATACATTTTTATATTTGTACTTTTAAGTTGAATCCTATGATAAAATGAATAGACAGAGTGGGATTTTTCCTGCCTTGCCCTTCCCTCGGCAACCACATGCATGCTCCTAAAAGGCTCTTACAAGCCTAGACAATTTTTGTAAACAAAATACCCCAAGGCAGGTAAATATGCAGTCAGGTGAGGGAATCAGGTGAAATCTCCACCCCCTGGGGGCTTTCGTGAGCTAATGAGATCTTGCTTCATCGTGCTTCCTCCACCAGCAGGAGAGGAAAGAGGAGATGATTTAACTTAGTTCCCTTTCTGCACTACAGCTTCCCGGAACACAGAAAATTATGTGTATGAGGGATCCTTGAGCACCTGTAGAGGGGGTCTGGAGTGCACAGGGGGCTGCTGAGGAAAGGGCAAGGCCGGCGCCACCATTGAGGCAGTGAGGCAGCCGCCGTGGGCGCTGAGGCGCCGGAGGGGGTGCCAGAGGGGCTGCCGGGGGTGGAGGCGTGCGCCACGGAGCTGGTGTTCCTGCCCCGCAGCTTCTTCAAGCTGGCCAGCCCCATGCCGCCACCACCGCATGCCCCCAGCCAGGCGCAGCAGCCACGGGCCAGGCATGGCAGGCAGCCGGGGCAGTGTGCAAAGTGCAGGCAGACTCCACGTGCCGCTCCAGCCACCCGCTGGCCAATGGGCCTGGCTTTGCCGCGTGATGACATCATAACATCATTACGCAGTCCGGGGCCGCACATGGAGCTGGCCACAGGCGCCAGAAACCCTGGCACCGGCGGTGGGAAAGGGGGAATATCTGCCTGCATGAATTCTTTCTGCATGTGCTGCGATCCAAAAGGAGGAGCCAACCTTCCTTCTTTTGGTCATCCAAATCCACGTGGCTGCTCAACCACCACCTAAAACAGGAAAATAACACATAGCTAAAATCAGAACAGTCAGGGCCAGCGCGCCCATGGAGGCCAGGTAGGCGGTGGCCTCGGGTACGAGGGAACTGGAGGGGCACCGGAGGGGGTGTTGGGGGCTGAGGTGCACGCAGCGAAGCTGGCATGACAGGGCTGCAGCTACTGCTGTAGCCAGCCAGCCAGCCCCGTGCTGCCGCCGCCACCGCCACCGCACGCCCCAGCCGGGCGCAGCCTCCATGCGCCGCCCCAGCAGCAGCTCGGGGCTTCTGCGCCCGGCTGGGGTGCATGGCAGCGGCAGCGGCAGTGGCATGGGGCTGGCTGGCTGCAGCTACTGCTGCAGCCAGCCATGCCAGCTCTGCTGTGCGCTCCTCCGCCCCCACACGCCCCAGCCAGGCGCAGAAGCTGCGAGCAGCTGCAGGGGCGGCGTGCAGAGCATGGAGAAGCTTCCGCAAGCCACCCCATCCATCTTGCGCTGCGTGATGATGTGACGTCATCATGCAGTCAGAGGTGTGTGCGCGCACAGCGCGCGCGCTTGTGTCTGCGGGTGCCAGAAACTCTGGCGCCAGCCCTGAGAACAGTAGTAAAATAGAATTCCGTTACCAATTATCAGTTGGCACAAATGTCCTTTCAACACATTGTTTACTTGTCATCTGAACCCTAACAGTTTGGGTCCAAAAAGCCTGTCCCAGTTCCATGGAGCTCTATAACCTATGCAATCGTACTGAGAAAGCTCTATCTACTGCTTTTGCTATCTTACATCCTCTCTGTTTAAAAAATAAAAATAATGAAATTAGGCATATGTACAAGACTGTAAATAAAAATGTTGCCACAAAACGTCAATGTGGAAAGACAAACAAAACTAGTAATAGTATTCTCATGTAACACTTTCCATTGTATAATGGACATGAAGGGAAATTTTTAAAAATATATTTAAAATCAGATGGATGTACTCACCTACAGAGTCTGTTCCTGAAAGTATTACTTCTAAGTGTTGGTAAGGGGTAAAGAAACAACCTAAACCTAAAATTCTGTGTGGTGTATAGGAAATATATGTGAAAAGTGCAAATAATAGTTCTGTATAGAAAATATAATATTCAAGAATTGGAATTAAGACCGTAATGATGTACACGAGAGGAAACAAAACACGTAGGCTTCTGGGCAGCCTTCCAGGCAGTAGACCTGCTTCACAGTTACTGTTACAAAGGGAATGGTTCTCTCTATGTGATTCTCAGTGAGTCCATTTAATATTTATATGGGACTGAATAATTCAGAATGCGTCTCTACTGATTGGTCCGTTAGTAGACAATCTATCTATTCTCATTGGATCTAGAGCTGGGGGCTTGAGACATAACAAACTTTAATCAGCCGAAGGGTTTGGCTGAAGAGAATAAAAGGCTTTGAGTACAGTACAGTGGAAGGTGGGGCTCTCAGCAGTTGCTGGTGGAGGCAACAAAATGACCTGAAGAAGAGGAGAGTAGAGGAAGGTCTATCTGAAAGAAAGAAGTCTGTGGTAAGGCAAAGCAGCAACCTGGTGTCCTTATTCGAACATCTTCAGTGACCATGCCCCATTTATCACACGGAAACCAAACTGCTTGTTTATAGAATGTATAGAAATATGTAACTTCTATAGAAATTATATATAAGGGTGTTAAGTAAAGGGCTCTGCTTTTAAAATCTCAATTTTTAAAAATAATTTTGTAATTATGGATGCTCATTTTTCAAGGAACCATCCAGTCCTCAGGAATTTACTTTCCTTAGTCAAGCAAGGCTTTGCCATTTTTACAGCAATTTTGCTATTACTGCCATCCATAGACACAAGGTATACCTGGAGCCACAGTCCCCTCACTTGCACGCACCCACATCCATACACTCCAAGTTAATTCTTTGTGATGAAAAGCAGTCTAATATAACTGAAATGAAGAAGTCATAGGAGCTCCATAAGTGTTTAGAAATTCACACCATTTTTTCTAGTAGGTACAACAACATCATCATCATCATCATCATCATCCTCATCAAGGGTGCCACGTAGTGGTGGTGGGGCTTGTGTGCTCTGATGAGGCTGAGAGCTATGTTGGTGGTAGCATAGCTACCAGCAGGGTCACCCAAACCAGACAGGTCTTGACAGAGGAGCTAGACTAAGTGCACCCAACAACCATCAATTATGATAAGATGAAATAAACAGAAATCCCTACTGGATTGGTCGTCGCCCAGGTCAAAAAGGACCACGGCAGGTGCTATAGCTCCTAGACACCTGTCGGCAAGTGGGCTACGGGGCTCAGCAGACTCTGTTGAGGAACCAGGACAGACTGCTGCAGTGCTACTAGAATAAAATAAACGCAAAACTTGGACAAACTCCGAAAATCGAGAAATAATGAAATGTTATTATAAGGTAAATCCATCTGCCCATGGTTTCCAGAAAAGAATGGTGCAAATCTGGAAAGAAAATCACCCAAAATGTGGCATAACAGAGCAAAGAATAATGGATCAAAGACGGTTTATTATTCAGAATAAAGTTTTCACAGAACTGGAATTGCAACAATTGGAGAAACTGGCAAAAAAAGAAACAACAAAAAATAATGACCAAAGAAGGGAAAGCATCATGGCTGAACAGGCTAAAGCCATAATGGAAGAACAGGCTTTACCTGAAGTACAAGCTATGGATCAGCCTGATGACAGTGATCTGAATGAACAGCAAAGTGTTCTGGAAGTGGAAATTTTACTGAATGTAGCCAATGATGTCATCAATACAATTTCAACCAACACATTAAAAGAAACAAATCAACTTATGTACAGTACAGCTGCTATAATAACAGCAGAACTCGGCTAAAAAATGCCAGAAATGAGAAAGCCTGGCACACCAAAATGGAAAATCCAACTGGAAAAGAAGATTAATAAACTACGTGGAGATGTCAGTAACCAGAAATACCTAAAAGATGGAAAATTGAAAAATGAGAAGATAAAAGATAGGCTGTGCCAAAGGTATGATTTGCAAAGGAAAACAATTGCTGAAATTATAGAAGAACTAGAACAATGGGTAACAGCAACAGCAAAGAAAATAGAAAGATATGATGGGCGAATAAAAAAGTATAAAGAAAATTTGCAATTTCGAAGCAATTAGCGATTATTCTATAAATCACTAGGAGAAAATGCAGTGCAGAAGAACATCACCCCATGTAAAGAAGATACCCTGAAATTTTGGTAAGAAATTTGGGAAAGCCCAGTAGAACATAATAGAAGTGCCCCATGGATTAAAAGAATTAGTAAGGAATTTAAAGGGAAACAGATGAATGATGTGGTAATAACAACTGAAATGGTTTCTAGACAAGCAAAGAATGTGAAGAACTGGAGTGCACCTGGGCCAGATGAATTGCATGGGTTAAAGCATCTAACAAGTTTTCATCAACACATGGCAGTGTAATTCAATGAAATGCTTCAAAATTCCACCAGTGAAGAATGGCTCACAAAAGGCCGCTCATTTCTGATTGTGAAGGATGAAGGAAAAGGCAATGAACCTAGCAACTACCGCCCAATCACATGCCTTCCAACAACATTCAAACTTTTCACAAGGATATTAGCGACATCAATATATGATTATTTAATGGAGAACAATATGTACCCTGTTGAGCTGAAAGGCAATTTTAAAAAGTCAAGAGGCACTAAAGATCAACTGCTAATTGACAAAATGATACTGAAAAATTCAAGAAGAAAAACGAATTTGAATATGGCATGGATTCATTGCCACACTGTTGGATTAATACCTGCCTGGGAATTTTTGGAATTAGCGAAAACATCAAGCTGTTCCTTAAGGAAAATATGTGAAAATGGAAAACCATGCTAATGGCCTATGGTGAAGAAATTGGGGAAGTTTGTATCAAAAGAGGTATATTTCAAGGGGATTCTGTGTTGCCTTTATTATTCAACATCTCATTAATCCCCTTGACAATGGTCCTAAAGAAAACAAAAATGGGCTATTATATTTCTGATCAGGCAGGGAAAATAAACCACCTCCTGTACATGGATGATTTGAAATTGTAGGCAAAGAGCCCCACTGAACTTGAATAATTGCTTAATATAGTGAAAATGTACAGTGATGATATTCAAATAAAATTTGGCTTAGACAAATGTGCAGTACTCTCCATGCAACGTGGAAAAGTAAAAAAGATTGATGGAATAAAACTTGAAAATGGTGACATTATGAAATCATCATCAAATAATGAAAATTATAAATATCTTGGAATATTAGAATTAGATAACATCCTGCATGTGAAAGTAAAAGAAAAGACTCAGAAAGAATATATCAAGAGAGTACGAAAAATTCTGAAGTCAAAATTAAATGGTGGCAATACAATCAAGGCCATAAATACATGGGTGATTCCAGTGATCAGATATTTAGCTGGAATAACAGATTGGACTCAAAGCGATTTAGAAAAATTGGATCAAAAAACATGAAAACTAATGAATATGCATCACTCTTTACACTCGAAAAGTGATGTTGATAGGTTATATTTACCACAAAAAATGGTGGAAGAGGACTGTTACAAGTACATCAGGTAGTGGAAGAAGAAAAGAGAGGCCTGAATGATTATATCAGTAGAAGTACAGAAAAATTACTTCAGGCTGTGAAAACAGAGAACATATTAAAAACAGCCAAAACAAAGGCTGAATACAAGAAAAAACAGTTTGAGAATAGATTAAATAGCTGGAAGAACAAATCCTTATATGGGCAACATCTAAACAATATCGAAGGGAAAAGTGACAACAGCCTAACTTGGGCATGGTTGAAGATGGGTACAATCAAGAAAGAAACGGAAGGTCTGATCTTCACAGCACAAGAACAAGCATTGCAAATGAATGTTATGAAAGCCAAATCAGAAAATCAGTGAAAATCCAAAATGTCGACTTTGTGAGGAAAAAGATTCCCACCTTATTTGTGAATGCAGCAAAATTGCACAAACAGATTACAAAGCTAGACATAACAGGGTTGCAAAGCTGATTCATTGATGACTGAGTAAAAAGTATAATATGCCAGTATCAAAGAATTCATGGTAACATCAGGCGGAAAAGGTGCTAGAAAATGATCAAGTCAAGATCTTATTGGATTTTAGAATACAAACGGATCGACACCTTGAACATAATACACCAGACATAACAGTTGTGGAAAAAAATCAAAAAGTTTGGCTAATTGACATAGCAATTCCGGGAGATGCTAGAGTCGAAGAAAAAGAACAAGAAAAAATGATTAAATATAGAGATCTGACAATAGAAACCACTTGATTATGGATGAAGAATACAATAGTAGTCCCCATTGTCATCGGGGCACTGGGAACTATTTCGAAAAACTTCGCAACTTATATGGAAAACTGCAGCTTTCTGACATAACACCTACAGAACTGCAACAACGGCATTACTTGGAACAGCTTATGTTTTACACCGATACCTGTCTGATACTTAGGCCTCTAGTAGAAACTTGTATCAGCTCAGCAAGGCACATCAATGATAACATGTGATCTTTATTATTGATTGTGTTGTGTGAAATTTGAATAATAATAATAATAATAATACTGCTCTTCCAGACAAATTACTGTCTCACTCAGAGCGGTGAACAAGTTAGTGTTATTATTATCCCCACAATACAGCTGGGGAGCTGGGGCTGAGAGGAGTGGCTTACCCAAGGCCACCAACTGAGCTCATGACAGTAGTGGGATTTGAACCAGTAGAGTGCTGATTTGATTTGCAGCCAAACCACTTAACCACTGTGCTACAGCATACCATGATCTGAAGTGGTTCCAGTCTAGATTTTACTTACAGCTTCACTCTCAAAGCTGTCTTCACAAGCAGAATCCTGGACAGGGCACCATAAAAACTCTAAGTGGACTTCGTCCAACAAAGCTGACAAAGTTCGTTCTAGAAAAGCCAGACTTTGCCTTGAACCCCTCTATATTTGCAAATACACCAAAAAAGCTTTACACACATTTAGAAGTGTTTACATGGTGCTCTGAACTGGTATTCTGGTTATTACTATGTTTTTAATTTTTTCAAAAAAACAAAAAAGCTACAATTTCTCATAGAATATGTAATGTTATAATGAGATTTGGTATCTTTAAAAGAGATTTAGAAACAGATGCTGATATATTCTTGTAATAAAGCTTCCTTCCCACACGCTACCTCAAATCCAACAGTAAAGCCCTAAGCAAAGGCTTAGGTGGGGGCAAAGTTATGTAAGGCTGACATGCAAAGCTACAGTACTGCAAATCATTAGAAGTATTCCTTCCAGTCCCTTATATGTAAACAGCATCAGGAATGCTCTACACTACTCCCTCCCTAGTTTCCTCTGAAGTAACAGTAATATATACTTAAACTGCAGCCAGAATTACAGCCCAGTAGAAAGGCTACTGGAATGAGGCAGGGTCCAGAAGAAAAAAGCATTGCCATCTCTTCATTTGTGCGCGTGCACCTGAAATTAACAAAAGTATGTATGTGGCCTATTACTGCTATATAACTAATGAAAAATAATGACAGAGCATAATCAATATTTTGCATCATTACATGCTTTCAAGGAAATAATAAAATTAATTTATGTATAGCATAAATTAAAATGGACTCATCCCTTTTTTTCTCCATGGCTACTAGTTTTCACTTAATAATACAGCAAGAATGGGGTAAGCTGCAAAACTTGCAGTGAAAGCTTCTGAGTGCTTACTCAAAAGTAAGTCCTTTTTTCAATGAGGCTTACTCCATGGAAAGTTGTGTAGATTTATAACCTTGTTTCCCTTCTTCTTTAGATCATAAATTACTATTGTGTTTCTGCTGTCCTATGGACTGATGTACAAGTCTGATGCAAATAATAATAACAACAATAGTTATTATTAATAATGCAAGACCATCAAAGTTCCTTTATCTTATGGAGTTACATTGGGAAATGCAGCTAGGTCTCTGTCCCCCTAAGGATCTTGAAGTCTGATAGAGTCAATGGACCAGTAGAGAAGAAGGAGTCAAAACAGAGAAGAATTAATATGGGCTCCTAATCTATAAATTCTTGTAGATATTGGCAAAGCTGGTATATAAATTATAAACATTTATCTGAAAAAAATGGAAGGACAGCATATATCTGCAATAATTAATTTTATATAAAATATTTTTTATTTTGCTAGAGTTGGACAATGGAGAGGGACAAAGAGATCTGTATGACAACACTGAAGCTTTATTCATACCAATTCATGCCTATCTTCACTGTATTAAAGGCCAGTAACTGTTAGGGGAGGGGGGGCACCATATCAAAACTAAAATTCTTAGGGTGCTGAAATCTACATTCAATCACTATATCTAATTTTGAAGTATTACCCCCCATGCAGTCAGTGAAACTTACATAGTTGGGCCAAGTTCAAAGGGAGAAAAGGTTCCGCATATCGGAGACAACCTCATGTATCAGAGGCAGACTTGTTGGTCAAAAGAGCCCTAGAAGAAGGCACTGTCCCCCTTCTTACCGTGCTCCTCATACCTGATGGATGGCAAAGAGCCAGCAGGAAAGAAAGGAACCATGTTCCTTTTTGCCCACTGCACCATGCCCAAGCCAGCACAGGTGAAATCCAGGTGCCACTGTGCCCATACTTCTCCTTGCTGGCCGCACTGTGCTTGGACCAACATGGGGCAATGCTGGGTCCTGCCATGGCCGTGCTTTTCTTTGCTGGTCTGGGCATGATTGGGCTGGCAGAGTGAAGCCAGATGCTACTGTGTCTGTGCTCCTTTTTGCCAGCCCACTTGCAAGAGCAAGGGGTTCACAGCAGCAGCCCACCAAAGTTTTCCCTGGTAAATGGCCAATCCATCCCTGCTTCATCTGCAGAAAAATCCAACTTCCCCTTAACTTCAAATTGATAGAAAAATACCCCACCACATGCACATTTATCTTCTGTCACTATTCATATAAATTAGAAAGTCCTGGTAGCATTTTTATAAAATACTTGAAGCTCTGAGTAATATCACAGTTGCTAAAGAATCATCCAAGAATTCCTGTTCATATAAATCACTCTTAAAAGCTGAAAGGGAAAAAATTGTTCCAGAGCATGCTCTGAGAGATGACGTCACATTCACACAGACCTCGCAACTCCATAAAAGTTACACCTGCTGTCCCCCTCCCCGTAAACTGCCTTAACCTTGAACACCCAATTAATTTGTTAACATTTGCAAAGACCAGCTCTTCTTCCCCGGGTGAAAAAAGGTGTGAACCAGCCCCCAAAACACAGCTGAAAAGTCCATGACAAATTCTCCTTTCTTTGCCTTAAGCCACATGATAGCACAACGGGAGAGAGAATCGCAGAGAGAACTGGTAGAAACAAAAGCAAGAAAACCCACGATATACTGACTAAGATGTAATAAGACACAGTCAATAGAGTAATAAAGCAAGGAAAACAATAAGTCCTTCTGTGGAAAATATTCTAATATAAAAATGTATAGTTCTATGTCTGTCATATACAGTCTCTGTACCTGAAGTGAGTAAATTCTTAAAGTGCTACTGCAAATGGGTGAAGGATATACACACTGGAAACATGTGCAATAAGATTACTCTTTGAGGACTCGCACCTTAACTATTTGTGTTCTGTGTTTCCAGTGTGTATATCCTTCACCCATTTGCAGTAGCACTTTAAGAATTTACTCACTTCAGGTACAGAGACTGTATATGACAGACATAGAACTATACATTTTTATATTAGAATATTTTCCACAGAAGGACTTATTGTTTTCCTTGCTTTATTACTCTATTGACTGTGTCTTATTACATCTTAGTCAGTATATCATGGGTTTTCTTGCTTTTGTTTAAGCCATGATGTCAATTGAGAAAAGAAACAAAATACCCCATCACCAAGAGTGAAAGCGGTCCTACTGTACATATCTCTTGAATTAATGTTCTGGGCATAAATGCATTGGCTGTGCTCATTTGCTTGTTAGTTCTTTTTTTTTTTTTGGAAAAAACAAAGATGCAAATTAAATGGAAATGCCTGGTTTTCACAGTGGCTGAGAATAGCACAACAGCACATGGCAGAGCACAGCTGGTTTTCAAGCTCATTGCTACCACCCTGGCTGAATGACTGTCAATATTAAGTGCCAGCCTGAAAAGAAAAAAAACCCATCACCCAACAATTGTTCTTATTTTTTCCCCTGAATTGGCAGTTCTAATCGTTTAAATTCAGATACTAATTTAGTCTGAAGCAATATACAATGTGGATCCATATTGTGCAAGAGTCTATGGGGTTGGGTTCGTGCCAGTCATTTGCAGCACAGATTGCCAAGAGAGGATTGTTCCCAATTTGCAACAAGGGGGCCATCTGGAAAGAGGAGGAAAATGCTAGGAAATGTAATTGGGGCTTTCAGTAAAATAAATAGGACAACTGAAGCCTGCAAGGCTTGTGTAAAATGAGGAGAAATGGATGTCACAAAAATGGGTAGAGGGGAACAAAGCACAACTGGTATTCCCTGGGCAAGTTTTAATAGATTCATATTTATTACGATATTCATAGCCTGCCTTTCGTACCATCCACAGTAGCCCAAAGTGGACAAACAGGTAGTCCAGAAGTTGCATTAAAATGGGGAGGAGGGGGGATCAACTATGGGTATCCTTGTTTTAACTCCTCTGTTCTCTTTAAAGCCTTGCCCTGGACAGAGTGTGTCTCATATTCTGCAGAACAATGGATCTGGACTGCAAGGACGTTCTGTAGAAAGCGTCAACATCAAAAAGGCTCGGCTAGCGTTGTAGCAGAAAAGCTATTTTTAATAACCCTCCCAGTCCTTCATGCACACAGATATATGCTGAGAGAGAGAGAGAGAGAGAGAGAGAGAGAGAGAGAGAGAGAGAGAGAGAGAGAGAGAGAGAGAGGTTCTTATGTCGCTCCTGTTCATTTCAACAGGCACTGTGCAAGATTAACAGGAAACATGCTCACAAAATCTGTTCCCAACTTCCATCAGTCTTTTTGCTTCATTCTTCATTCAAACATAACCTGTTTGTTAATGTTTGGATAAAACGTTACCTTTGATGTTTTGCAAGGAACCAAATAGTCACATCCAACCATCGTTTTGGTGAGTGACTGTATGGTTTCAATTCACAGGGCACTAGGAGAGATGTCATGAGAGAGTTGCGCAGGAGATACATGCCTGGCAAGACTCAGAACACTTCGCCCATGCCAAACAGGATAGCTCCAAGTGGGGAAATGCTAGGCACAGAGGTGCTGCACTGCACAGACTCAGGGCATGTCTCGCCACTTGCTTAAGGTATTTTGATATATGGGATCGAGCTATTCCATTGCTTCCAGGTAAGCAAGGCAAAGACGGAAATAGAGACAGAGGCCCAGCCTTTTCTCCACCACCCTGGTGTTCACCCGCCTCACAGATGAGAAAGATAACACGTTTCTTTCTCCTGCCACAAGAGAAAAGAATAAACACGCAGCGATGTGAAAGAAATCAGTGGTGCCAAGTTGGAGACACACAAGGACTTGCAAGAGGCACATCATTTCCCCCTGTATACAATACAGAACTGATACAAAGCTGAAACAAAACATAAGCAATTTGACATATTAACGTTTTAAACATTTTGCACATGTTTTGCCACAGCTTCTGGTTTCACATCAGTTTCTCTCAATCTCTTCCAATTTGTCCCCACACCCAGCTTTATTCAACCTTGGGGAGGGGGGGGGACATAACATAGCACCAACATCTGTTCAGAAATTTTTATGCATGGCATGCACAGAAAACTAGCATGCCAAGGAAAATACTAAGCTGAAGCTCTTTTCCCTGACATCTAGTTTTATATGCGCAGAAGGGTTTGTTTTGTTTTATTTTATTACTTCATTTACACCCCATTTTTTCTTCACATTGGGGAACCAAAATGGCTTACATCAATCTCTACTCCATTTTATCGTCACAACAACCCTGTGAAGTCAGTCAGGCTGAGAGAAAATGACTGGCTCAAGGTCACTGTTGCATATGTAGTTCCTGCTCTGGGATCCCCATGGAAACTGTTCTGTGCTTCTTGAATTAGGGTGGGTTCCTAACAAAACTGACAAATTTCAACACTTTTAAATGTAACATAGAATTATGCTAAATTTAGAACATGAATGCCTGAGATCATGTAACTTATTTATCTTTCAAAGGTAAATTATAGACATATCCTGGTTTAGATCAGGATGCCTTGCAGGGAGGTCAGGAGAAGGTGTTTAACTCTTCAACCATTGAGTCTATGCTGTTATGAGTGTTTTAAAAGAAATATGCTTGTACAGGTCCTTTTCAAAACAACCTCTTTTCTTTAAAGAACATGGAAAGCTTGGTTTTTATTAGGAAAACAAAGTGAAAGATGACAAGTTCGGTGAGCCAGTTTGGTGTAGTGGTTAAGAGCGTGGGACTCTAATCTGGAGAGCTGGGTTTGATTCCCCACTCTTCCACTTGAAGGCAGCTGGGTGACCTTGGGCTAGTCACAGCTCTCTGGAGCTCTCTCAGCCCCACCTACCTCACAGGGTGTTTGTTGTGGGGATAATAATAACATACTTTGTAAACCGCTCTGAGTGGACATTAAGTTGTCCTGAAGGGTGGTATATAAATCGAATGTTATTATTATTATTGTTGTGTACTGGGCTGAGTTGGCCGAGCAAGGCCTCTAAAGTAGTTACTGTATTGATTGTAATGCACTATACTGTGTTGAGCTTAAGGTTCAGTCAAGGCTCCCAATGCCTGCATTCTCATTGGCCCATAATTCCTGCAATATCACTGGTTACTTTTTCAAGGCAGCAGCCAATCGGCCCTCTATAATAAAGACCAATCAGTGGCCTGCCTACTTCATACATTGTATATAGTTTATGCAAATGATGGTGTTGTAAAGTATGTGTTCTCATTGGCTATCAGTTATTCTTGGGGTGGAGCTGCTGTATATATATTGAGGGCTTCTGTTCAGTCTCTGTGTGTGCTGTGTTCCTGCTAAATAAAGAGCTGTTGAGTTACTCATGTCTGAACCCACTATTTAACACTTATTATTATTATTAAGTTAAAAGCCCATCTTCTATCCTCACATTGTCCCAAAACAAATTAGGGATATATACTCATGTAATTTTTCATTTCATGATCATTATAATGTCTGTTTTAGCTCTTAGTGATACTTAATAGGAAAATCATCAGGTTATTTGATTGTAAGTGCACATGCACACACGTGTGGAGAGTGAAAGAGAGAGGAGAGAATGATTCTTGCAGCCTATGCTGAGAATGGGGAAGAGGGCAAGAGCATGGTGAACAAACCAAACCCACACACATAGCTGGAGGGAAAAAAGGCCGCAATACAGTATAAAGAGGAGCACTGGCGAATCATATGGATTGGATCCCAAACCTCAACTGACCCACCTGCCAGTCGATGACCCCTCACTCCCTCAGACCCCAGCTGAGGGGGGGAACCAAGGAGTGACATTAAGGGGGAGATCACCTGGGTGTACACCCCTCGGTGATTCCCCTGCCACCTGGGAGCGGGTGTGCCCTGACAGCCCCCAAGCTAGGCATTCACCTCCATCACCCACTCCCAAGATTCCTTATGGGAATCCCCTTTAAGGGCCCTGGATCTCCTCAAAAGAGATCCGATCCAATCCAATGACAAACCGCCCAACCAAGTTGTGACAGGAAAGAAAACATCAAGCACATAATAACAGGGAGAGGTGGGTGGGTCTTCGCTACCTGAGAGCAGAATGCAGGGAAAGCGGGACAGCAGCTAAATAAATACCCAGCTGCCGGACCAGAGGGAGAACTGCATCCCTGAGGTCCAGTGCCAGGTCCCGCCCCCCAGAGCACATCCCCAGCCACCATGGATTAGTTGGCTGGGGATTTCAACTGATTGGCTGCTGGCTCGCCCAGGAGAATGCTGGGCGAGCTGCAGCAATGGTGACCTCCATGCCTCCTCCCTCCTCCCCACCTGTCGGCGGCAAACCAGCCACCAGGTAAGTCCAGTGGCTGTCGCTTCCAAGAGAAGAAAAGATTCACTCTCTACAGTGAGAATCTCTCTCTAGCTTCTAAGTTTTTTCCAGTTTTCAGCATGTGAAAGGTAAGAACAGACCAACCCCCAGAGACTTCTAATGTACCAGAAGATATTAGAAAGGAAAAGGGCCAAGGTGATCACAGATAATGGCTGACTACCAAGGCTAACAAGTTACCTTCATATTGTACTTTATCACAAAAATGTGTCTCAAGTGCTTTGAACACTAAAGCCCTATGTAAACGCTGAATATTTGTGCTAAAAAAACCCCCATAAAGTGTTTCTTGAGGGGAAAAAAGACTATAATCATGTAACAAGGAGAGGCCTGATCTTGACCTCTTTTCGCGTAGGAGAAAAATATCACTAAGCTGTACCTATTAGAAAGGTTTTTTTCTCTTTTCTCAGCTATTTTTCAGCAACAGGTATTGCCAGGTTACCTTGATTTGTATTGGAATGTGACTACGAAAGAGCAGGTAAACTAACATTATTCATTATGTGGTAGTCGTTGTTTTGAGACTGTAACCTTATTTCTTTGTATCAGAAATATAAAGTTTATTAGATGCTGATTGCCGTTAGCCTAAGAAAATAACTTGATGCAGTAAATTCAGCTTCTAAAAATATAGCATTTCTAGTTTTTAAAGATTTTAAATTAAAGATTCTGTTTGTTCCAAGTATTTATATGCCCTTTCCCCAGAGACCTGCTTGAATTGGCTCATGTTTGTGTGGCATAAGTACTATTACATGCCGTATTGACATGTTTAAATATGTACAATATTTTAGTTTCAGCATGCTACCAGTTCTGCCCAAGTTCTTCTACGATCAAGGTTCAAACACAGATTGAACAAATGAACATATGAAACTGCCCTATCCTGAATCAAACCCCTGGTCTGCATTACGGTCAGTATTTTCTACTCTGACTAGCGGCAGCTCTCCAGAGGGGAAGGAAGAGGTCTTCCACTTTTCTTACTATCTGTTTTTTCTCGTGGCGAGGCCAAGGATTGATTCTGGGACCTTCAACATGCAAAGCAGATGCTTTTACACTGGCTCATCCCCAACCCCTAGGGTGCAGTCTCTGCTCAGACAGACAGCTGGAAACAGCAGAATGAGCTTCTTTCCCATGCTTAACATATGGCCCTTGAATTGCATGTACACAGTTGACCCGACTCCTGATTATTGTAATAGCAATAACAATAACAATAAAATATAATAATAGTTTTAGCAAACTAGGTTAGAAGAAACCAGCATAAGACAACAGATACATGCAAGGTATCAATAATCATACATACTTGGTGGACCCTGAATGACCTTCAGATTTGTAATGGTCTTTTTATAGGTCTCTAACATAAGCATCATGGTGCCAAGGCTGTTTTCATATATTCTGTTCTATTCCTCTTCTAATGTCCATGCCAGACTAGTGCTGTAATCATTGCATATAACCACTGCATGCAGCAGCAATATAGGGATAATAATATTGACCTGTACAAACCCATACACCAGTTTTGATTGGCTCTGCAATTCTTTCTTACTATACCCTCTTGGGAATTGCCTCATACTGCTGTAGTCTTGGTCAGGACTTTCTTCTCCGATTGTGGCACCATCCATCATTCTGGAATGGACTTTCTGAATCAGTCCAGAGAGCTCCATCCCCTCCCTGCTGCTCAGAAGGTGCACATACCCTTGGCTGAGAGAATCTTATAACCTATAGTACCAAGGGCTGGAAACTGTCCAAATCACTTCATTGAGTGCGGTATCTTCTTAATTCTGTTAGATTACATAGGTGGATTTGTGAGAGCCCAGTGTCCCAGTAGAGGGAGACCCCTTAGCCAATCCTTTAACAGCACTGTCAGGGTGGCTTACTTTGCAAACTTGATTTGTCATATAGTAAGCCACCCTGGGCTATATGGAAGGGTGGAGAATAAATTTTTTAACAATAAACAAACAAACAGATGGCTAATGCTAGATTGGGGTTGTTGTCGATGAGAGATATAAAGATGCCCTTTAATTGAACTTCCAGGAACTCAGACCCTGGGAAGTTTGACTTTTGCAGGAAGAGGGGGCTATGTCCTTGATACTTATGGAAAAGTCCTTGATATTGACTGTATTAAACTCACGCTGTGTAATCTGCCTTGAGTCTAAGAGCTAAACTACAAGAGACGAATTTCATGAGAACGTGCACATGAAGGGAGTTGCAATGTTAGCTGGGAAGCTGAGTTTTAAAAGACAGATCAGAAGGCTCTGTCAATTTCCCCTCTCTACAGAGCTGCAAAGATAGCTCCTCAGAGGGTTTATTTCCTCTTTGCCTCCTAGAAGGGGAGGTGAAACTGACAGAGCCTTTGGGAGGCAAAGAGGAAATTAACAAACCCTTTGAGAAGCATCTTGGTGGCTCTGTAGAGAGGGGAAATTAACAAAGCCTTCCGATCTGTCTGTTCAAACTCAGCCTCCTGGCTAACATTGTGACTCCCTTCACTTGCATGTCCTCGTGTAATTCATCTCTTTTAGTTTATTTCTCAGTGAGAAAGGTGGACTATAAACGACATTAATAAATTTTTAAAAAGTTTGCACATTGCCATGCGTGGGGATGAACTCCAACCATTTGACTGAACTGGACCAGAAGGATGATTGTATGTTTACCTTTGATGGCCAATAAAGCCAGAGACTATGTGCAAAATGTGTATGGGTGACAGACAAGCACAGAAGACCCATGAAGAATGCTTCTCCTGCTCAGGAATGATAGTGGTGGTGGTGGAGAAATCCACTCTTCAGTGGAAGTAGTTAAAAAGATTTGTATATCTTTTGCCTGTGTGTTTCTCGACCAAGAGAAAGCAGATGGGGAAGGCCATTTTGCTTCTCTCTCTTATGTTTTAGAGAATGTACATCCATCCTTTGCAGGACTGGGATGCCTAGGTAACATCAGAGGAAATCCCAATTTAGTTAGTAGGACATTTTCTTCTTCTTTTATTTGTCCTGTCGAGCCTTTAAGAGAAGGTATTACTTTCCTTGCATTTTCTGTGCTTGGTAATAGTGTAGAACAATAAAGACCTTTCTCTGCCTAAGAAGAAGGCTGTGTTAAAGTGCCTCCCCAAATGCCTAAATGCTTGTTCATGCTTAGCACTCTGCATATGCTCAGAGGCTCCCCGGTTGCAAACTGCTGGCGAAAGGGAAGACTGAACATCAGTTTGGCGGTGGCAGGTCCAAAGGAGGTTTAGCCTAGAGGAGAGGGAAGTGTGGGGAATTGCCCTCTTATATGAAAGCATGCACACACATCTCCCCTGGGACTGTAACAGGAGGTGCACACAAAAAGGGTTTGAGAAAGGTCAGAAGCAGGGTCTAGTTCAAAAGGTTTCAAAAACTCTCTTTGAGAGAGAAAACTAGATCTCAGACCACATGTTCTGCGAACGGATTAGGAATAACTTGCCTCTTAAACACCCATTAGAATTTCTCAGGCCGCTGGTGGGCATACATTCAGAAGCTAGAAATACATAATGGAACAGAAACAATTTGGGGTGATTTCAAATGCTAACTTTCCATACCAAAAGTTCAAGATTATAGGTATGCATGCGTTAATATACACATTGAATGTTACCGTTTGGGGAATATTTTAAAAGGAACCTATTACTGAAAACGTTCTGTTGTGACACATTATGTATTATATTACTTTTAAACTGGTTTCTAGAAATGCGTGTTTATGCAGTACCTTGTACTTCTAGCATGCTAAGTGTGCGTCTAAAGCTGTCCTTAAAACAATGGAAAGATAATGGCCCACTGTCACACAAAAAAGAGGAACTGAAAAGCCTTAGAATACACTTTTTCTGATTGGCTGATTGGTGCTGCTATTTGTCAGTTTACAAGAGCAATTAACCTGTCTAGGATGGGGTGGGGCAGTACACAGCCCCTACATTAAGCTGATTAATTTTTTTCTGAAATTTTCAACTATAACATTTGGTACAGTTTCTGTTTTAAAGAAAGAAGTCATATTCTTCACTGTATAAAATAAGCAGTTGTTAAGTTAGCTCTCAGCACAGCAAACACTCTTTTAAGAACAGATAACGTATTAATCTGGGTGTCATGGAAACAAAAGCTTGCACAGCTGTTCCGAGAAGGGCAGCCAGTTAGATAGCACGTTAGTGACTCAACGAAAGAGTCTGTTCAGCAGACAATAAGGAAGCCCTTTATATAAAGGACTATTTATACAGAGGGCTATTGAACATTTAACTACATATCATATCCTCTGAGCAAGACTTAAAATAATAACACCAAGTTCCTCCATTTTTTCTTCTCAGTCTGTTTCGACATATCCTTATAAGTTATATTCCACAATAATAAAACAGGTGCTGTTTCACTAAAAGGCATTCGTTCTTTCCATTTCAACTACTATACACATGAGAAAACAAAACAGATCCAGTTAAGTTAAGAGGAGGCTGCTGATTAAAAAAAAATCTTCCAGCAAGATAGATGATGATGATGCATTTCATTTTGCTTTGACCTTGAACAAGCATTGTGTGTGGATGAGTGGAAAGCTGCCCCAGTAATCAAAGGAGCCAGTTTACCCTCTGAAACGTCAAGTTCTCTTAAGGGTTAGAGTTAATATCCTACAGTGTTACTATTCTCATTTAATGGTGATGCCTGCAATCAGGAGCCCAGATTAACCACTATGAAAAAAATGGCTCTGCATGTCACAAAGGCTTACAGAAATTACATTAGTGTGCAGGTAACAATGTAAGTGAGCATAGCGCATTCATTTTCATTTTGGTTATTAGTCACATTGAGGAATACCAGTCCCCAGTGGTTTCAGCGTAACTACATTATTATCAATAACCTTATTAAGAGGGAAGGCCTCGTCCTGTTCACAATCTTTATTCCATTTTGGTAAGTTGCCAACATAATGGAAACATACCCCACCTTGTTTTCAAAGGACAAGCATTTGTGATGCCTTCTTTGCACCAGGCCCAGCTCTAAGTTTGTATATGAATCAAAAACGGAGCTCCACCAGCATGCGTCTGAAAAAGGTCTCGCTCTTATTCTGTCCCAAATGCTTATCCTCACTGCCCCACCAGCCATCCCAGCTTTGGAGAACTTAAAACAAAATTGGAAAGAAACCTATTATTCCATGGGCACAAGTTGACCCTCCATTGTTCAATCAAACATGCTCTGGCTTCATCAAATATAATCCTGTAGTACTTCAAATATCCTCGTTATCATATGGCTAAACCTCTCTCTCTCTCTCTCTCTCTCTCACACACACACACACACACACACACATCAACACGTTCAAGTAAACTACATTTTCTTTTTCACCGTCCAGCATCTCGGATTCATCATTGCTGACTGTTCTAAATCGTCTTTGCTGCTGGTATCTAAGGTGCCCAAAAGGGGAGTCGGTCGATTCCTCCCCAGCATCCTTGGTCGCTTTGTAAACAAGTTAGAATAACTGATTTTTGTTCAGAACCCCTGCAGCTCAGTACGGCACAGCAGATGCAGCAAACTGGGCACGGAAAGATGCCACAGAACAAATCCTCCCTCCCCCCAAACAGAAAAGCAAACGAGGCACGCATTCTACTTACAGGACGACTCTGTGCCAAACATGGCTGGCTCCAGATGCTTGAAAGGGAAAAAAGAGATAGACGGAGTGTGTGAGAGAGGAGATGAGGCTGTTACACAGCAGGGGTCATGAAGCCGGACAATGCAGTCCCCCCACAGCTATCCAGCCGCCAGATTTTCCTCTCCCAAGCTTCACTCTAGCAGACTGCCTTTTCCTTGGGAAGCAAAAAGTGGCGCTTCTTCCCAGAAGCAGGGGTGGGGAAGGAATCTGGAGTAGGTGATTTTAAAATCTAGTAGACAAGGGAAGGCCAGTGTCTCTTCTGTTGATGCAGTGAGGCAGAAATAGGTAGCAGACACCAGATACTGCAATCCACAGCCCCTGCTCTTGGTAAGACAATAGCATAGCTTATGCATACACGGGATGACGTCAGAACACTGCAAAGACTGACTGCTGTTAACCACAGACTCGGAGAGAGCCTGAATAGAGCTCTGCAATTCGTATGGGAATTCTTTTGTCACAAAATGCTGAAGACAAAGAACCACATATATTTCCCTTGCCCTACAGATTAAAAGAATCCTTTCACGTGCTTTAGGGACCTCAGACAATATTGCTCCTTGATGAAATTTCAAAGACATTTGATCAGCTGCAGCAAGTGCCCCCTGGCAAGTGCATAAGCTACAATTAAAAAAACAAAACAAAGAACACCTAGTCCTACATTGCTCTCAGGTTTTCAGTATCTTTATTGGAGCAGATGGTGTGTTTTTTTATAACAAGGACAAAAAACCCACCCATACTGGGCTCTTGTTTACTCAGAAGCGCTTTCTAATAAAAACATCTCTATTTGGGAACACCTATGTAGACAGGTACCAGGGAGGTGATGAAGTGACCCTTGGGTTATATTCCCCCCCACCAAAAAGCCATTTTATCACTTCTGATAGCCCTACAGTCAATCAGTATGAAGGGTTTAAACAAAAAATTCTCACATTTTGTAACATAAAAAACAGAGATATTCCAAACTTTAACATTGCCATGAGGGGCAAAGATAAAAGCACATAATATTGAAATCACCCCCACCCACATTTTACAGAAAATAAATCTGTCCCCACTTTCTATAGATAAACCGGATGGCCAATAGCTTCTTAGAGCCTACAAATCACTGCAATATATTTTCATAGGGGGAACACATAAAAGACACATGATTTCATCCATGACCTTTTTGCTCTTCCCTCAGAGTCCCCCCCACATCTTATGCACAAACAGAGATTGCGTTTCTCTCTCACTATTAACGCAGCCTTCATTGCCTTTATTTCTCTTATCTCCACCTCCTTAATTTATGACTCAAAATGGGTCTCAGGAGGTAAAACTTCTGTGCAAATTTCTATTGTGTTTCCCATAATTACAAATGGATGCTGATTTTAATTCTAAAAACAAAAGCTATGTCATGTAATAACACTAACGTGTTATTTTCATTGGTCTTATATCATCTTACATGGCTTTTGTTTTTGAATTTGGCTGTAACTGATGTGGCTGTCTACATTTTGTGTGTGTGTGTGTGTGTGTGTACGCAATTCTCTTTTTGTAGCTGTTCACTTCTTTGAGATCAAAGAAGAGTATCCATATTACTAAAACACTCTGTTAGTCAGATACAACAGTTTGACTGCTCAAATTCCCTAATATCCTGTTCAATACGGCAAGTGTTTGACTACTCAGACACTGACATATTGAAATGGACCTGGATCTATTACCACACTGGTTGGTTATGTGTCGGATTGTTGAAGACTTTTACTGTATCTTGATATTATGAGATATAGTGTGAAGCCGTTGTCTCACTCAGCATTGAGATTCTAGAACAGATGTGGGCAACCTGAGGCATGCGTGCCCAACCAGCAGCACTCCAGGTCATTTTACTTGATGCCCCCCCCCCATCCCAGGTTCTTTGCTCAAGCAACCAAGATGACCCTCTGTGATGCTATCAACACCACTGGGGTCAACATCATGGGAAGAAGCATGGACTATGCTCATGTCATTTCCTGGTCCTGTACAGCTGCCAGCTGGGTCCAAGGGCAGCCCCTGCTGAGGACTGGTCTACTCTTTGTATAGCCCTTTGTCTAACAGAAGACCAATATTTGCCCTGACCTGGACAGCCCAGGTGAGCCTGATCCTGTCAGATCTTGGAACCTAAGCAGAATTGGCCTTGGTTAGTAACTAGATAGGAGACCTCCAACGAAGACAAGGGTTGCAGATGCAGGCAACAGCAAAACACCTCTGTTAGTTTCTTGCTATGAAAATCCCAGTAGGGGTCACCATAAGTCAACTATGACTTCAGGGCACTTTCTACCATCAGAGAAGAGATTGAGCCACTCAGGCCAAAAAGTTTTTTTCTCCTGCTCTACAACCTCACAACTTATTGATACTTCTATTTTGAGGAATGAGGTTGCCATTTTCAACTTTATCCTGATATATATATACTCTGAAGACTCTGCATAAACATAATAAGACAGTAGAGCTCGCTAGGGTTACCAGCATCGAAGTTCTCCTGGAATTACATCTGATCTCCTGAGTACAGAGATCAGTAGATCTGGAGGAAGGCTTTGGAGGGTGGGCTCTATGGCACCACATCCCCCCCCTGAACTCCCTCCCCTCCCCAAATTCAACCCTCCCCAGGCACCACATCTCCAGAAATTTCCCAAGCTGGAGCTTTCAACCCTTATTAGAGTCAGTACAGCAAGAGCCTTTAGACAGGAAAAACTTCAGGATTTTAGATCCTGTTGAACAAACAAGAATTAGCCATGCACATTTGGAATGTCACAGGTCTATTATCTGATAAGTATATGTTTACATAGTATTTTATTTACTTACCTTCTTAATTTATACTCTGCCTTTCTCCCTAATGGAGACCCAAAAAGGCTTACATAGTTCTCTTCACTGCTATTTTGTCCTCACAACAACCCTCTGAGGTTGGTTAGGCTGAGAGGACATGACTGTTCCAAAGTCATCATACAATCTTTCATGGCAGAGTGGGAATTTGAAGCTGGATCTCTTAGTCCAACACTCTAACTACACTGTATCCTAATCTAGACAAGTGATTGTGAAGTGTATCCTAGTTCAGACAAATATATGGGACCTTAAACTGAAGGCTCAGCTAATGCAAAAAGCCCCAGAAACTGAGGCTTCTTTCCTTTGGGGCAATGAATTGAGAGGATCTTCAGATACCCTTTAGAGGTGCTTCGAAGACCAGGTGCTTATGTTATAATTTTAAGACAGTTTTGTGTAGTGGTTAAGAGTGGCAGGACTCTAATCTAGAGAATCAGGTTTGATTCCCCACTTCTCCACTTGAAGCCACCTGGGTGACCTTGGGCCAGGCACAGCTCTCTCAGAGCTCTCTCAGCCCCACCCACCTCACAGGGTGATTGTTGTGAGGATACTTTGTAAACTGCTCTGAATGTGGCATTAAGTTGTCCTGAAGGGCGGTATATAAATCAAATGTTAATATTATTATTAACATTTAATGTGAAGGCTACATGTAGCTGACTGCATTATTATAACCTATATTTCTATATAAATAATTCCTCTGCATTTTTCTTTTCCTATATGCTGTATATAGACCAAATTCTCAGTTCTAGCAAAACAGCATTTTGAAGGAAAAAAAGAGATTGAATATTGTGCTGTAGGATTCCCCATTGCATATATCATAACTGCACAATGAGAAATCCTACACTAGGTAGAAAACAAAAATATATTTTCTTCACATATTTTTTCACTTTAACAACTTGAAAATGACGGAAATCTTCACTGTAGCAAGGATTTCTGTTTAGTTAAGAAAATGTCAAATGAGCTTATTTAAAAAAAAAACTTCATAATCACTTCTGATGTTCCTCTCTATTCCCCAAGTGCAACAACAAAAATTCTACAAACACAAACAAAGACACATTTCCAGTAAGTTGATTATTACAGCTGGAACTTTGTTATTTTAGTTTGATGAGTTTTATACGTACAGCTGGAAAGGCTTTTATTATTTAAAAAGCACTAAAAAAACCTCTACGCCAACACCACTGTTTCCCTCCTCACAACTGAGAACAACAAACTTGCTAAGTGAATTTTCAGACACCAAGGAAGAGTCCCTATGAACTGTTATCAAAAGCAACGAAGCAATAACACTGTGGGTTGAGGCTCGCAGGCATGAGGGCTCTTTCGTTAACAAGACTGTCCCCTAAAAGAGCAGAACAAGAAAACCTTTTTAATGGCTTCCATTGAGAGCGTACAAGCAGTTGCAGGCACACCACCCAGAGACTGTTGCAAAACGAAGGATTATAAATTGACCACTTCTGAGATATATTTTGAAAGCTGAAACATTACGGAGTAGTCCCACAGCTCTGTGGATTCTCATAACCAGGTGCCACTTGGATTTGTAGCACAGGCTAATAAAATGACATCAAGCAGAACAGGAAGGTTTTACACGCGGGGGAGGCGCTCTTTACCGAATCTCAGTGCATTTTTTCCTTTCCATTCAATCAAACTGGGAATCCGAAACGTTTCAGGTTAAGGTACAATATTTCATCCATGCCTCCTTATTAGGGGCTGTTCTTAAGTGTTCATCCTGCGCTTTTACTTTATATACAAAGAATTTAGAATGTATATCCAATATTTTTGTTTTTATAAATTGCTCTTGTATTTTATATTTAATAACTTTTGTATCACTTTATTCTGTATATAAGGTTCCCCATATCAGGATATTATTTGGAAGGATTTAAATAAGTGTCTGTAACTTGATTTTAAATATTTTTTGAAATGTGAATGTTTAATATTTTTTAAATTTTACTTTATTAGATTCCCCTGATGAAGCCATTTGTAAAAGCAAATTGGGATCTAGCAGGATTAATAAACAAATTTCCTATTGTACCTTGCTCTTTTCTCTTACTGCACTTAAAAAAAACTTTTTAAAAAATCCCTAGTTGTGTATGGGATGTTCAGAAGATCGTAAGCAAGAGAAATGAGGAAAGACAGCAGATTCCTGACTTTCTCGCAGTGCCATAAACTAGTGTATTTACATGCATGGTTTGTACATGCAAAATGTCCTATAATTGACAGCCTTTCAACTTGAAAGTCATAGCATCCTTTATTGAATCAATCCATCTCTTGCTGGGTCTTCCTCCTTTCCAAGACTAACAAAATGTATTCCAACATAAATTTTCATGAGTCAGAGGTCATTTCAACAGATGCACTGAAGCATTAGGGTTGCCAGCTCTGAGCTGGGAAATTCCTGGAACTTTTTGGGGGAGGGGGGGGTAGAACCTGGGGGGGCAGGGTTTAGGGAGGTGCTGGAACTCAGCAGGTATAATGTCACAGAGCCCACCCTCCAAACAGCCATTTTTTCCAGGAGATCTAATCTCTGTTACCTGGAGATCAGCTGTAATTCTGGGAGATCTCCAGCCAGCGCTTGCAGTTAGCAACCCTAAGAATAGTAGACTGATGTAAACACAACAGAAAGGTGGGGACGGGGTGATAAAGGCCAGTTCAAAACAAGATCCAGTACTAACCAGTTCACTTGGTGTGAGACACACAATTGTTATTAAATAGGCAAAATGTAAAATCTAGTAAAGGATGAAATGATATAAACTGATATAATAGGAAGTTATAGAGGTGTAACTGCAGTGGGATACACAAGGTATTTGTACCTATATATTTAGGGTTGCCAACCTACAGGCGAGATCTAGAGCTTTCCCAGAATTACAACTGATCTCCAGATGACAGAGATCAGATCCCCTGGAGAAAATAGCTGCTTTGGAGGGTGGACTGTTATTATACCCCACTAAGGTCCATTTGCTCCCCAAATTCTACTCTTCCCCAGGCTCTATTCCAAATCTCCAGGAATTTAGCCACCCAGAGTAGGCATCTCTAACTGAATTAAGCATCCCAGGTTCCTATTACATTGTGGGTGGGTTGTGGTTAAGGTACATCATCTTCAATTTGTTAGCAAATTCCAATTCAGCAATTTTATGTTGGATCCTCCCTTTGTAAGAACAGTGCAACTTTTAGATCAGCAGCAGAATGTCCTGGAAGATTCAGATGGCACTAGGTTTGGATGTGGTGGGTGTGTGGACGCACCCAGAAAAATTAGCTGAGAAGACCTAAAACAAAATACTGAATCACATTGATACTGGGGAAAAAAGCCGCACAACTCCATGGGGTTGTGTGGCTGACCATATTATGTGAACAACCTCTATGCTGAAAAATGTACATAAATATATGTACCACTAAAATGGCTGAATTTACTTGTTGTACAGCATTCTGAATTTACTTGTACAAGCATTTTAAATTGTCACTCTTTAGCAACTCAACATATTTGACCTGAAAATCCGTTTCAATTTCACTTCTTTTTGTAAATTTATCTTGTGAACCTTTATTTTCATGCTTCATTGCAGTGAATTTTCCCCACTAAGCTACTCTAATGCTATTTTTATTAGTTGTGTAATATGATATGTAAATAGCATAAAAGAAACAAATGAACTGGGAAAACCAGCAATAAAAACAAGCCAAATGAAAAACCTCATAGTATGCAAAAATAAGTGTCTTTAACAAGGAGAAACAGAAATTATATATAAGGAATGTGAGGAATGTAGTAACAATCTACACTGAGGCTAATTCATCTTCTTATTGGCGACTATCTTACTTGTACATGTACTACTGATGTTATCCAAAGAATCACAGCACTATAAAATAACACCTAGCATAGTTGAGAGGCAAGGTCTCTTTAGCCTAGTTGGGAAACTGCTCAACAGTTACATGCTCTTTCAACATGTGCTTAAGTGGGGAACAGGTTGTTTCTGAGATTTTTCTCCGAGCTCACAATGCTGACACGTGTGTGGATGGAGCAGTATGTATGTGCCTTATTAAATTTTTCCATAGAACTTGCAGTTACCAGCACCAGTCATAACAGAGACTCCCATTAAATTTTGTGCCCCCCCAAAAAAAGATCTGGGTAAGTAAAGGGCCCACAAGGAATAGCAGGGAAGAGAAATCTCATTTTCTCCACTTACTTCTTCCTCACCATCACCCCCCAAACCACTGCATCAAATGCCTAGACAGGTATCTTAGAGCCAAGCTACAAGAAATGAATTACATAAGGAGGAGCTCGTGAAGGGAGTCGCAATGTTAGCTGGGAAGCTGAGTTTTAAGAGAGATCGGAAGACTTTGTCAATTTCCCCTCTCTACAGAGCCAGGGAGATTGCTGCTCAGAGAGGTTGTTACTTTCCCCTTTGCCTCCTAGAAGGGGAGGTGAAACTGACAGAGCCTTCTGGAGGCAAGGAGGAAATTAACAAACCCTTTGAGCAGGTATTTCCCAGGCTCTGTAGAGAGGGGAAATTGACAAAGCCTTCCGATCTCTTTTAAAACTCAGCATCCCAGCTAACATGGCGACTCTCTCATGTAATTCATCCTCTTGTAATTCGTTTCTTGTAGCTTAGCTCTCGGTATACATTTGGT
This sequence comes from Eublepharis macularius, assembly GCF_028583425.1. Classification (NCBI taxonomy): domain Eukaryota; kingdom Metazoa; phylum Chordata; class Lepidosauria; order Squamata; family Eublepharidae; genus Eublepharis; species Eublepharis macularius. The sequence goes on along the minus strand of NC_072798.1, from coordinate 78,140,331 downwards.
TACTATAACAACCTACACGGGCAGCCAAAATCCTAGACTTTTTAATGTCTGTGCTGATGTCTTAGCAAAAAAAAATTAGATTTTTTTTACCTACAAATTTAATAATTTTAGGTTTTCCCCAGGTTTTTAGAACCCTAAGTGGCATTCCTAGCTGGCTTTTCTCTTTGGATTTCATAATCCACATGGATATTCACTATTTGCTATTAAATGTAATGACCTAGGACAGCAACCATATGTAATGTTTGCAAACAAAAGGCTTAGTCATTCTCTGAGTGCACATGCAAAATCTCATTGTACATTCCATGCCAGAGAAGAACTTCTGAAGAAAAAATGACAACACTTGACACAGCCAGCCAAGCATTACAAACAGGAAAAATTGTATTCTGAGAGAGGTGATTATGAATTTAAGCAACATCTCAAACTAGAACCATAAGGAGCAAGAATGACTGTAAAACTCACAATCAAAGACACATACTACCATAAAGTCACAGGCTCCACAGAAATGGACAAAACTTTAGCAAAAGTGTACATCATGTATATGTTGCAAAAGGAGGACTGGGTAAGAGAAAAATTCTAGGTCTGGTTGCTGTGATGCAAAAGGAAGAAATTGCTCCATAATACTTAACTCATCCTGCTGGGTCAGAGAAATTACTGGCACTTTCCTTGTGATTGTGGTCAGCATACATATTTACTTTTATGTGTACTTTATTTTAAATTCTATTTTAATGTTGAAATATTTAATGTTTAGATGTTTACTGCCCTGAGGACTCAATTTGGGTGGAAAGGCACCACAGAAATGCTTTAAATAAATAATATGTAAACGACACCCAGAGTTTTTCCTTCAGTTTACGCAGGTGGGAAAAGAGGGGTGGGCCTTCTTGATCTTGTTGTGTGCTCTGAATGGCACAAGTACTTCTTCATCTGCATCTAGGGAACCATTCAGGAGTTGGAAGAGGGAGACTTTCCCCCTAAGCTTCAAGACCTTCCCTTCAAGATCTCTAGAAAGGCTTTGTTATAGACAGGGCTTTTTTCTGGGGAAAGAGGTGGTGGAACTCAGTGGGTTGCCCTCAGAGAAAATGGTCACATGACTGGTGGCCCCGCCCTCTGATCTCCAGGCAGAGGGGAGTTGAGATTGCCCTCTGCACCGCTTGGCGGCGCGGAGGGCAATCTAAACTCCCCTCTGCCTGGAGATCAGGGAGCGGGGCCACCAGCCATGTGACCATTTTCAAGAGGTTCCAGAACTCCGTTCCCCTGCGTTCCCCCTGAAAAAAAGCCCTGGTTATAGATATGTCTCCTGCCCTCAGGGACCAACTACTTTCAAGAGCCCTTCTGCTCCTAGACTACGCTGGAAATTTTGAAGGAAGCCACTTACAGTTCCTCTGTATCTTGCATGTTATTATCTCTTTCACCTCCATTTCATGCCCCCCCTCGAGTTGAAAAATAAAGTCTTCTCAGCCCAAATCGATTTCTGAACAATTTTCCCATAGTCATACATTCACACTGATATAGAAAAATCTTCAGAATGACCTTACTATCTTGTTTTACGTTGTGTGTACAAGTAAAAAAGGTATAATCATAGTTACAATTACAACCTCAAATTGATCCTCTCTGTTAAAACACTGTAGACAGCTAGCTTGCTGACAAAATAAGCATATATTTTCTGGCAATGCAAGTAAAGTTCATATCTCTCATTTTCCAACAAAAAAAATTTAACACATAAATTGCACCGGGGTGGGTGGGGTGGGGGGGATAAGACAAATTTAAAATCACCATCAGAAAGCAGAAAGCAGGTTGGCTGGTCGTTTTTAAAGAATTTGTTCAGAATGAAACCACAGGTATGTTCTAAATAAATATATCCAGCAAATTAACACAGCATAAATCAATATTGCCTTTACCTGGATAGTCCATGTCAGTGCCTAATTGTGGATGATTCAATCAGTTTTTCAGAGAGCTTTGTTAGCGCCAACAGACTGGAGCAGAAATAGACCATTGTGTGTATATTTAAGAACAGGTTTTGCCACATATTACAAGAAAACATGCCACACTGATGCTTATCTCTGAACTCAGTCACTCATTCTAGAACTGTTTGTCATACAAAAACATAAATATCCCTCTCTTAGCACAGCAGTGGCATCGTGGCACATTCAGCTTCATATAATTGACTGTACATTTAATGTGCATCTTGTTATATCTTGAAAAAGCCAGACACAAAATGTATTTATGTACTCAAAATATTGATATCCATCTTATTCTCCTCAGACTCTAGGTGGCTATAGTACATTTACAAAATAAAAACAAGGAACAGGTTAAATGCACAGCCTAATTTGCCAAAAAGTTTACCTTCTACCCAATGCCTTCTGAAATAAAACCATCTTACATGTGTTGTGTACGGGGCCGAGCAAAGTCTCTAAAGTAGTTACTGTATTGATTGTAATGCACTGTGTTGAGCTTGAGGTTCAGTCAAGGCTCCCAAAGCCTGCATTCTCATTGGTCCATAATCCCTGCAATATCACTGGTTACTTTCTCAAGACAGCAGCCAATCGGTCCTCTTTAATAAAGACCAATCAGTGGCCTGTCTACTTCAAACATTGTATATAGTTTATGCAAATGATGGTATTCTAAAGTATGTATTCTCATTGGCTATCAGTTATTCTGGGGGTGGAGCTACTGTATATATATTGAGGGCTTCTGTTCAGTCTGTCAGTGTGTGTTGTGTTCCTGCTAAATAAAGAGCTGTTGAACTACCTCGTGTCTGAACCCACTATTTAACACATGCATTCCTGAACACAGTAAGTGAAGGCACCCACGCTATAAGGCATTCCAGAGGGCTGGACCTACCACAGTAAAAGCCTATGATTTGTTGCGTGAGCCTCCAAGAGGGCACCATAGCAAGAAGGATGCTTGTAGAATGTAACTGGTGTGGGAGAGTATGACAGGAGATGCAGTTTGATAAGTATGAGGCAACTAGGCTGTGAAGGGCTTTAAAGATAATAACTAGAACTTTGAATTGGGCCCAAAAGGAAATAGGTGTTGTAGCACTGAAGTTCTATGTTCTAAGCAGATAAGCCCATACAAAAATCTTGCTGCCACGTATTGACCAACTGAAGCTTCCAAGATGCCTTCAGAAGGAGCCCCAGGTAGAGAGCATTACAACAGTCAAATATGGAGGTTACAGGAGGGTTGCCAAGTCCCCATTCCCTCCTGGTTGGATGGGGACCCAGCACTCACCTTGATCTTCCAGGAGTGAAATTATCGTGCTTCCCTTCGTATAATTTGTATGCTGGTATTATGATAATAAATGATGATGATGATGATGATATTGTGCAGGCCTGGGAATGCTCCCATACTTTGCACCTAGCCTGTGGCATAGGTTTGCCAAGTCGCCTTACCCTCCCAATGGAATGGTGCGGGGATCGGTACTCATCTTCCTTTCCCCCCTTGCACAGGAGAAAGAGGAGTCAGGTCAGGTGGGAGGCAAGAGGACAGGGGATCGCAGTGAGTAACTGGGTCTTGTATTCTATGACACAATAAATAAGTTGCAGGCAACTGCTTCTCTCCTGCGACATTATTGCCAGAAGGTAACTTTGATGTGCTCCTGCCCCCTGGGGTCCAAAGAGACCGGGAGATGCCAGAGAAACTGAATGAATTCTTTGCATCTGTTTGCACTGTGGAAAATGTGGCACATGAATATGGCAGCCATTGGTCCACAAGTGATGGGGAACCCCCCCCCCCAAACTGGTGCTTCCCTATCTTCTGTCAGCAGCATTCACTGGGGTGGTAGGAGAAAAATGGGGGACAAAATGGCAGTCTTCCAATGCTGCAACTTCACTTCCAGCTACATAACTGGAAGTGGCATCTGGATGTCACTTCCAGATATATAGCCATAAGTGACATTGTTGCATTAAAAGATTGCCAACCCAGTGAGGGATGGCAACCGCAGACATGTACCCATACCGGAGCAGTTGTTTTCTGGAAGTATGCCTGAAAAATTAAGTCAAAGACATGAAGTTCTAGGACAGCTAGGGAAGCTGAATGCTAATAAGTCTCCAGGTCCCAGTGACATATACTTGAGAATTAATAAGAAACTCAGGTGTAAAACTACTCATACACTAAGCAGTATATGTATGTACCTAAAATACGTCATGTTGGAAAGAACCTGAAACTAGCAAAGGTTACACAGATTTTTAAAAAGAGATCCAGAAGATATCCAAGGACTTATGGATCAGTTAGCCTAATATCAGTTCCAGGTAAATCAATAGAAACTTTATTAAAGATAGGATTATTAAGCACACAGAGGAACAATACCAGTTGATAGAAAGTCAACGTGGCTTCTACAAAGGAAAGTCCTTACTCATCAACCTTTTACAGTTTGTTGAGCAGGTTAATAAGCATGTGAATAAGGGTGGTCTGGTTAATATTATATACTTGGCTTTTATCAAGATACCTCAAGGCTTTTGGTGTCTCACCAAAGATTCCTGAGTAAGCTTAGCAATCATGGGATAACAGAACAGGTGCTCTTATGGATTAAAAACTGGTTGAATGACAGGAAGCCGAGAGAAGGAATGAAGGGACAGGTTCTTGCAATGGAGGAAAGTGAGCAGAGTCAATATTGGGACTGGTGCTATTTAATGTTCATAAATGATTTGGAATTGGGGGTGAGCAGTGAAGTGGCCAAGTTTATGGTTGACAGTAAACAATTCTGGATGGTGAAAGCCAGAAGGATTGTAAAGAACTACGGGGTGGGGGTGTCGCTCCAAATTGGGTGAGTGGCCAGCAACATGGCAGAAACAAACAAAATCAAGGCATAACACAGGCTTTTCAAAAAAAGAAGTGCCACTTGTTGGGATCTAAACATTTACAGGGAAGGAGTATAACAACAACAACATTCTATTTATATACTGCCTTCAGGACAACTTAATGCCCACTTAAAGCGGTTTACAAAGTATGTTATTATTATCCTCACAACAATCACTCTGTGAGGTGGGTGGGGCTGAAAGAGCTGTGACTGATCCAAGCTGGCTTCAAGTGGAGGAGTGGGGAATCAAATCCGGTTCAGATCAGAGTCCTGCTGCTCTTAACCTCTACACCAAACTGAAGGGGTTCCATAATTTCAGTAGGATTTAACACCTTAGAGACCAACAAGATTTTCAGGATATGAGGTTTCAAGAGTCAGGAGCTCCCTTCTTCAGACACGAGGAGGACTGGAGATCCCTGAACCCCTTTATATCCCAGAGAAAAGGTGGGTGGGGTGTTACAAGGGAGGGCATCAGGTGCATTGCAGCTTGATTGGAGCAGAAATTAGCATCTGTAATGAGATAAGAATCCTAAGTCGCTGTTAAGCACTAGGGAATCCATTGTTCTGAATTTGTGAATGAATTCCATTTTGGCAGTCTCATGTTGTTATCTCCCATCAGATTTATTTCCATTTATTCTTTTTCAAAGGGATTAACCTGTTTGTGCAATGCAGAGAGTATAAGGGCATTGCTGACCCTTGATCCCGTATATAACATTGGAAGATGATCAAGTGAATGATCCCGAGATGGTATAACTGGTGTTGTTAGGTCCAGTAATCGTGCTCTCGGAGTATATATGGGGGCAAAGTTGGCATCTTGGTTTATTGCAGGCCCTGGTCCCCTGGTCCCAGAGTGCTGGGAGTACATTATTATGAGTGAGAAGTTGCTTAAGGTTAGAGGGCTCTCTGTGGGCAAGAAAAGGTTTGCCTCCCAATGTTTGTAAGAGAACAGTATCATTGTCCAGCACAGGTTGCAAGTCATTGATGATGCATTGAACTGGTCTGAGCTGAGAGCTGTATGTGACCACTAGTGGTGTTCAATTGTTGTTTCATTTGGGCCTATCTTGTAGCAGGTTATCCCTTTGGTATAATTCTGGCTTTGTCTATCTGTTGCCTTACTACATCAGGTGGGTCTTGTAATTCCAAAAATGTCTGTTGTAGCTCCTGTAGAGATTGAAACAGATGTGGCTGTAACATACAGCTTGGCTGTCAACCATGGATTGTTCAGTATGTTTAGGATGGTGACTGGAGGCATGTAGATATATTTGCTAATTGGTAGGTTTACGTTATAAGTTTCTTCTTAAGTATCTGTCATGTAACCAGTATATAGTGGTTCTTAAGCACCCATCGTGTACCCATTGAGATTTCAGTGCCACTGCAAAAAAGGCCCTGCCCTAAGTAGCCTCCCACTGAATTTCAGACAGCAGCAGACTGGATAAAACTGTGGTTGGGTCGCAGGGTTTTACTGTTGTGCTATGTGGTATAACTTGGATTTTGAGGTATTAAATCTTATGCCATAATACATCCTATAGTCTTGAAGGGAGCCAGAGATGGGGATGTCAGGGAAGAACTGGGAGGAGAATGAAGAGAAAGACAGGGGCAGAGGAGGGTGTGAATGATAGGAAGATATTAGGAGATAGAAAGGTCAACAGTTATCTGCTGCCTGATCTGAAGTGTGTTTTCATGAGTTGCGATAATTAGAAAATAGTTTTTGGAGAAGTGGAATCCAAGTCTTGGTGGTGGAGAACAGTTGATGGAGAAAGAATTGAGCCTGAACTGCCACTTGAAGGGGGAGAATTCATATATGCTGAAAATTCAGAACCTTTTCTGGTAGTGATGGGAACTACATTTTCAGGGTATTTGTGTTAATCTGAGGGAGATGCTAATGGGGAAGAAACTATTATTATCTTGTTGATTATGGACTTGGTTAGAATACCAGGCATGTATGCATTGTAATGGAAGTTCTGCATTATTGTCCCACAAGCACTAGTCCTTCAGTTTGGCCTGGGTGTAGTTTGATCCCAGGGAGTCACAAGACAAGTTCTTGATAAAGGGGCGTGACAGCTTCTCACAGAAACTGAGCTGTTTTAAAATGAAATGGGATTTTATTTCACTTAATTCCAATTATCTGGTTTCATTCAAGATAGAGTCTTCATGTAGCTTTGATGGGAAAACCCTTAAGAGGATAATGGGATTTGTGCAACACCTACTCACTGCCTAAACAATATATTGGTAATTATTCCAATCTGTTTTCTTATTAGAAGGAACTATATTGTTTGTCATCAGTTCAGCTTTTTAAAAAATGACAAGAGAAACATAAGGGTTTATAAAATTATTAACTATCTGAAGAGAGAAACTGTTCACTCAAAACGCTTTGAGGTTATCTAATTGTCTGGGGATGAGCTGTATACACCCCCCGGACTGACCACAGCCACAACCCCAAGAGCCTGCAAGAAGCATGCCGCCACCACAGAGAGTAGAGAGGGGTGAGACACCAGCCCCAAAAGTGCAAGAAGGCAGCCAGCAGGCTCTGGGCGACCTGGCAAGCCACAGACCCTGCCCCTGGTGCCAGTCTCCAAAGGTCAAAGCAGGCAGATGGGGAAGGCCCCTGCCCCCACACGACCCCAGGGTAGGGCAGACCAGCCGGACCTCAAAGCCATAGAAGTGCCACCTAGCCTGGGGACTTGCCTAGCTACAAGGGGGCTCAGGGGGAAATGGCTACCAGGCCGTCTTACCTGGAAAGGTCCTGCCAGCCCCATCCTCCAAGTAGGTAGAAAGAAGGAAGGGAAGGCTGGAGCTGGGGAGAAACTTCTGGAAGCCTCCCCAGCTAGCTCAGGTCAAGGGCAAGAAAGGGTGGAGATCAGTGCAGGGAGAGACACCTGGAAACTCCCCCACCCCAGCTGGACCAAGTCAGGAGCAATCAGCCCACAAGGAGAAGGGTGGAGAGTAGGGCAAGAAGCCCTATATAAGGAATCTCCGTTGAGGAGCCAGGGGTGGGTTGTGCAGGAGTGAGGAGGAGGAGGAAAGGAGAGTGAGAGAAAGGATGGAAGGAGGAAGAACTAGAGAGAGAAAGGAGAGAAGGAAGAGCCAGCAAGGAGGAGGCGAAGAGGGTGCAAAGAGGGTGGGAGCTTTGGAAGGTTGGGAGTAGGAGGAGGTCGCAGGGACCATGACAGGTTGAGCAGGCCTGCGAGTGGTAGAGGGGGAGCAAGGGTGATGTATACCTCCCCTCCTTCCACAGAACAGGCATCTGTGCAGTCCCTGTCCATGGCCAAGAGCTGCAGTTTGGGCGCACCGGCACCCTGCGCAGCTGCGCCTAGACCGAAAGCTGACACTAATGAAACTAATTTCAGTAGTACTCTGACGAGAAACAGAATGATAAATGACTATATGTAACCCAGGGAAGGAAGGGTTAAAAGACTATATGTAAAGCATATGATTAGCATATGGAATGCACCAGCACATGAACTGGATGAACACCTGCATTAGATGGCTTTTTAGAAGAGTAATAAATAAGCAATGGAGTACAGATCTATCAATGGGTATTAATAAACAATGAAGAGCCAGTATGCCTCAGATCATTGGATGTGGACCTCACAAGTAATATTTATTTGTTTAGAAAATGTGTGTGCCACCTCTGCAGACATTTGCTCGAGGCAGCTTAAAAGGTTTTTAAAAATACAATAAATCATAATCATAAATCATATTGTATTTTAAAGAATATAATAAATAAGACAAAATATAAAAATTATCAACATTAAAACCAACCATAAAACCAGCAAAAAGCCCAATAAGGGCAAAAACATGTGTGTAACATAAACGGCTCGAGCATTTCATTGATCACTTTTAGAGACAGTGTTTTTGTTCAGACTCATCATAGCAGTTCTTATCACTATAATTCACACATTATTATATACCAAAATAATTGCCCACTTTTACAATCTCATCTTTGAAAACACTCAAGAAAAATATATATTCAAAAACATATTTTCTGAGAAAATGCTGAAAAAAATTATAACGAGAGGCAGGCCAGAGGAACAAAATGTCTACACTAAGACACTCAGAGAAATTATAATGGAACGGAGCCAAGAGAAGTCACTCTTCTTAATTTCTTCCCCAGATATCAATATTTTAAAAAAACTGTAGCTGAAGAATTGCCATGGAGAAGAGTCCACCACTTTTCTCCTGTTCCAATTACTTTTCCATAGTGACCATCAAGGGGTTTTTGTACATGCATTTGATTGGAAATTGTGACACACAGAGAAGGTAGCTTTTTAAAAGGATTACACAAATTCACAGGGGGACGGGGGTCTATCAAAAGCCATCCTTAGTTGTGACTGCAAAAGGGAACCTCTAGACCAAATGTAATGTCCTGAGTACCTAATGCAGAGGACAGCCAACAAAGGAAGTCTGCTGTCTTCATGTCCAGCTTGTAACCCTCTCACACATAGCAGGCCATTACTGCAAACAGAACACTAGGCAAGGATTCTTAGTTGGATCCTCAAGGGCTTCTCTTATACTCTTAACTTCCAGCAAAGACTGGCAAAGAGATTAGATCGCAGTTTGAGCAATGTTTCCCACTTCGCTCTGCCATCCTCTTCCCACTTGACTCACCCAGCGGATACCTATTGGTGTTTTTCCACTTCTTCCCTCAGAGTACAGACCTTGGCTCCAAAGTAAAACAGTATGAACCGAAGGGCTGGACGACAAAGAGTAGAGGGAGGAGAGAAAACGCTGCTTTAACCAATCCATTCTCTTATTCTCTAGCTCTCCTGCTCTCCACAGCCTCTGAGAAGAACAGCACGATCTTTCTAGGGGTGAATCTAGTGGCGGCGATGGAGAGCTGGAGGGAGAAGGGCAAGCACTGCCTAAACTCTTCTGCTCACACTTCTGTAGCCATGCCAGGTTTCTAAACACCCGGAACAAAAGATGTTCCAAACACAAAAACTTCATTTCTGAATGAAGACAGACGGCAAGTGAAAAATTACAGAAGATGTGGTAAAGTGATTAAACACACAGCTTAACCCATTTCATTACTAATATGAACAAGAATCTAGCACTTCTAATGTAATATTTGCAAGGAAACTGGCCTACCTAACGGCTGATTGATTCAAGTTTCACGGGATTATTATCCTTGCAATGATGGAAGGAAAATGCAGCGATACAACAGGCACAAACCACCCAATTCTGCTTATCTGAAAGTCACATTTATTTCCATCAGATTTTCAAGGCAGCATTCAATGGATTGTGGCTTCAGTTTCAGGCACAAAGAAAAGAGGCTGTTTTGTTTTTTGTTCCTGTTTTGCGTTGTGCAATTGTCTTGAGAAAGTTAGCCCCCAGGTCTATTTCCTAACACATTATTTCTAGACACCTAAAACACTGGCTTGGTGGTATTCACCACCACCAACAGCCTGGCTCATTAAAATAACAACACATTTTATGAGGAGAAAATATATTTTGATAGTATTCCTGAGTTAATGTTATTAGAACTCATTATACAAATATAGATACAACTTTTATTTCCTGAGAAATATGTCATCGAACAGACTTTGCATTAAGTATTTATTTATTTAGCAAGGTACTGAAACAAATAGTATATGAATCCACTTCCCTTTGTTTGTACAGGAACTTTCCCTTATCTTTTATTTTCTTCTCCAGAATTCCATTGTAAATTCAACATATCGTGCATTTTTCCCCATTGAAACCATATATTTTAAAACCAGTGCCTGAGAACATAGCATGATTAATTTTCAGAACCAATGTGCTGTGGCTTAGTCTTCCTTTTCATCATTTTGAGGGAAGAATGATTCAGAAGCGAAGGTATAAATCCTCTGTATCTCCCCCACTTATTCGCTAACACCGCTCAGTTCAGAGGAGGCCTAGTATGGATTGTTATTCAACACAGTAGCAGTATTTCAGCTTATGGTAATATACTCATTCCCTTTCCATAAAAAATAAATAGGCTTAATCAGTTTTCTTCAATATACTGGGAATAAATTCAAGAAAATAAATTTAATTCCAGCATGTTTACTGAACTGATGCATTATATAAAAAATATAAATTGATAGGTATTTAAACAAAAGCAGTGATGCTGCTACTGCATGAAACGGAAGCCTTTCCCTAGTGGCTTTTGCATTAATGCCTGCTTGAAATGTGACTGGGAATCTGGAGAATTAAAGAAAATAAGCCTTCAGGTTTCCAGACAGTCACATTTCAAGCAAGCATTTAAAAATTCACGATCCTTTTCTGGCCATCTTTTTTTTTTTCCAATACTTGATGCCAGTTTGGTGCAGTGGTTAAGAATGGCAGGACTCTAATATGGAGAGCCAGGTTTCATTTCTGACTCCTCTGCTGGAAGCCAGCTGGGTGATCTTGGGTCAGTCACAGCTCTCTCAGAGCTCTCTCAGCCCTACCCACTTCACAAGGTGATTGTCATGAGGATAATAATAACACATTTTGTAAACCGCTCTGAGTGTGGCATCAAGTTGTCCTGAAGAGCTGTATATAAGCACAAGGTTGTTGTTGTTGTTATTAAAATTGATATTGAATGACCTCCTATCGTTATACATTAAATGTAAACCTATGCATATTCAGGAGCAAAATACACAAAACTTGTCATCACCTGACACTTTGGGGCTTGATTATACAAGTTTATTTGGAGTCAGTGACTTTTAACAACATAATGACATTTTAGGGGGAAAGAACTACCCACAGCCTACCCATATGATCTGGAGAGACTGGCGGAGAGGACATCACCTCCACTAGTAGGGCTGCCAACCTCCAAGTAGGTCCTGGAGATCTCCCAGAATTACAGCTGATCTCTAGACTACATAGATCAGGTCCCCTGGAGAAAACAGCAGCTTTGGAGGATGGACTCTATGTGGCATTAAAACCAGCTGAGGGCCCTCCCCAAATCCTGCTCTCCCTAGGCTCTACCTCTAAAGCTTCAGGAATTTCCCAACCCAGAGTTGGCAACCTTAACCACTACCCCCCAAAAAATCTTTATTTTTTTAGGACAGTGGTTTCCAACCTGTGGATCAGGGAACCCTAGGGGCCATTGCAAGGAGTCCACAAATCCATCCAGCTTGCCTGCTCTCCCCTGCTTCCCTCCATGGCAGCCATGCCCCCCAAGGATGTGTAGGGTCAGCTGGGTTTCATCCACCAGTCAGCTTGCAGCAGTGTGGCTATGCCTCCCCAGCTGGGTTTGCCGGCTCTGAGCTTCCATGCAGGCAGGTGACATCAGGCCAACCTCAACGGGAGGCCCTCAAGTATGCACCAGCCCAGTCAGGACTTCTCTACCTGGTCTCAAGGAAAACTGCTCCTCATGAGAGACTTAGGTGAGGCATATTGGCTTCCATCACCCACCCCCTTCCATCTCCAACAACAGCTAGAAATACCCACTCCATAACAGAGGCATGGGCTGTGGCCTTTTAAGGAGCTGCTATTCAGCCAGTAGCTTCCTTGCAAGACCTGTCAGCTGCCTTCTCCAGCCCCTCCCATCTCTCTGCCTGCCTAGAAATGCCCAGATGTTTCAGGCAGCCTGCAGAGGCCAAGAGTTTCACTGGGATGTAGCATCACCCTTTCAACCACCCCAGGGCAGCATGGGCGGTTTCCACACTGCTTACTTTGTTCCGGAAAACAGCGAAATCTCATGCGAAGACGCTGTTATCGCACGAAATCATGCGAGAAGACGCTATTATCGCCTGAGAAGACGTGATAACAGCGTCTTCACGTGAGATTTCGCTGTTTTCCGGAACAAGGTAAGAAGTGTGGAAACGGCCCTGGTAAGCACATGGAAGGAGGCGTCACCCCAGGACAAGCCATCCCACCTTTACAAAGAACAGCCTTCCCATCCGTTATTATCCATTTTCGAAAATACAAGTCTGATGAAGGCATATTAGTAACCAGCATATTATCAGCCGAAGAAAAGACCTGCAGCTTAACGCACGCACCCAGAGATCTGACAACATATTTTGGAGATGAGATTGTCCTTCCTTCAAACCAAGTGCCGTTGCTAAGGCAGGAGGGGGCGGGAGCAGCCAGACATCCAATGATTGTGCCTGGATCCAGCACAATTGAGAATGCTTTCCACAAGGAACATTTTGTGTTGCGCTTTAATTATTGTTTGCTATTTACTATTTGTGTTACCACTGGAAAGCAGGGGCAAAATTAAAATAAATAAGCATCTACCAATTGTTCTGTCAAGGGCTGAAGGGTCATTGGGCTCATTGTGAAAATATATTTTTGCCCTTGCTGCTTTGAAATCTAAATACTGAAACAAACTGGATGTGGAATCAGATCTAAGGCTGAAAGTTTCATTGCTTCAGCCAGACCTCTAATCTCTGAAAGCTGTGAAACCAGCAATCGCAATCAATGATTCAGTATAATAAATAAGTAAACACATCTTCTATAGATTGAATAAATAATACGTCTCATGCATATATGTAACTACTATTTTTCAAATGTAGATTCTCCTGTGATTGATAAAATGCAAATTCAATTAAATGTGTTACTGAATTAATAGTAGTTTTTGTCCATATGTATTTTCTCAATTAATAAACTTTTTTTATATACTTGCTTCTCAGTGGATCCCATACAGGTTGGCTCCCATATCTGGTAAGGCTGAAAACCAACGATCTAGAGATAAAAGTAAACGTAGTCCCTGTGCAAGCACCAAGTCATTACTGATCCATGGGGGGACATCGCATCACGATGTTTTCTTGGCAGACTTTATCTTATGGGGTGGTTTGCCATTGCCTTCCCCCGTCATCTACACTTTACCCCCAGGAAACTGGGTACTAATTTTACCGACCTCAGAAGGATGGAAGGCTGAGTCAACCTTAAGCTGACTACCTGAACCCAGCTTCTGCCAGGATCGATCTCAGGTCATGAGCAGAGCTTGGGCTGCAGTACTGCAGCTTACCACTCTGCGCCATGGGGCTCTTGTGATCTAGGGATACTGACCAGTTGGTTTCTGAGACTATGCTGCTTTGATGTCACAGAAATGTGTGAAATATTAAGAACAGTGTGCCTCTCTGCAGACCTCCAATGTCTTCCTCATGCTGTTCTTCTGGGAGTTCCCTATCCTCCTGAAGCTATACTGAGGTCTTTTCCGCAGAGCTTTTCCATCGGTTCTGGCCACATACTCCATGGATTTCTCTCCAGACTTCTGCCCGCACAGTCAAAATACTCTGAGTCAGTCTCAAAACTGCTTCCCAGACTTTTTTCTGCACAGAAAAAGGCTGCATCTGCCGCCGAATCAATCTTTCCCTGGCTTTTCTGCACCTTTTCTCGCTGCGCACATATCCCAATGTTTTTTCCTCCAATCAAGTCAAAATGGGGTGTTTTTGAAGTGCAGAATGGTTTCTTCGGTGTGAGGCCTGTCCTTTCACCTTCCCCTTTATTACACTGCATCCTGATTGGTTGAACAGCAACCAATCACGTTTTTTCCCTGAATTAAAAAAAATTAAATAGCAACATTGCAACATTGGTGCTTTAAAGACAAAAGCCTTGCAACTGCAGGTGAGGGGGGATGCTGCAGTACGGCTAACATAAAAACATAGACAGCCCTGAATCTCACCTGATATTTTAAAGTTCTCACTTGTGCTTCCTGTACTTTTTAGTTCATTCTTTTTTGAAGGTTTTTTTTTAAAAAAATTAAATAGCAACCTTGCAAGGTTGGTGCCATGAGAAATGACACCAAAAAACTCTGTTGTAAGTTTCTTAAGCAATCAAGAAACTGATGTGTCCTCAGCCAATGGACTGAGGACTCGTCAGTTATGCTACAAAGTTATGAGTTTGTATTTTTCACCCTAAAATCTATAAGCACTGATTCCATGCATTATTCATAATAATTTTATATCATGACCTGACAAAAACATTTAGTTAAGCAACTCATAATATAAAATAAGACATGCTTATTCCTCTTGAGAATGAAGGACAAATTAAATACAACATAGCCATTTTTCATTATTGCTTTTCTCCACCGAACAACATGGTGGTTGTCAAACATTACGAAGTTGGACACACTTTTAAATTTAACTCCACCCACAGGAACAATCCCAAGATGCTAAATTGCATGATATTGTACCAAATATTCCTTTGGACTACACCCACTAAATTATGTAACTAAACCCATACCAGGAATCCATATCAGGTTGGCATCTTCCTTGTGTGTCTTGCTGGTGCTGAGCTTGCTCAGTTGTCACCCATGAACACCTGTCCTCTCATATCTTCTGTGAGGATTAATGCTTCATAACAATTTGCCCGTTCACCGATCTGACCCTCCTCAGTAGTTTCTTAATTTTAATACCAGAGAGTTGGAGGGGGGGGGGTGGTCCATGAATTTGAATTTTAGTGTTTAAAGGCTGACCTCTAGTGTCTGTTGTGAATACAGCATGTTGATTTTCTGTTAAAATATCATATTCTGTCATCATTATGAAATTTCATATTCTTCTCCCATAATAATCAAACTTAGTCATTAAAAGCTAAGACAAAAGATTTTGAGGACAATGTGGAAATTAATAAAAAGTGCACAAAATTCCTATGCAACTCCTCTAAGTTCAAATCCTAGCATAATTAATTTAAATTTCCAGTCAGCAGGCAGCAACAAAGTAACAGAAAACAAGCTTTCCATGGATTTTCATTTATCTTAGAGAAGGCAAACACACTTGTGATGTTTTAAGCTGTCTAAATCATAGAAAGGAAAATTTATAACAAAAACGGGGTTCACTAGGTTTTTAAACTTATTTCTCAAATGATTTCTTCAGTTAGTTTTTGATCTACAACTTTTCTTTTGGTAGTTATTCTGAAACAGAACTCTTGTGATTTAAATGTAGTTAGACTGGAGTGATTCAACTCAGGATTACAGTACAAGGGAGAATGTCAGGACAATGATGGTTCAATGGAATTTATCACCTTCAAGGACTGCCAAGATATAGGTTTTAAAAATCAGGTGATTGCTGGTGTGGCACCGAGCATAACCTCCTCTCTGTCTTTGGTGGGGATGGTCCAAGACACAGCAGTACTGGAAAGTACTAAGAGAATTATCAGACATTGTATTGTCGTGGTCTCCAAAGCTTTCTTCTAGACTATGCTGCTGGACTTCCCAAAGAGCTTCAGGTCATGATGCTCAATATTATTACAGCAGCTGGTCTAGTTTTTGCTACATATTGTTAAAAAAGCATGACCGCCTCCCACAGCAAAGGAAAGCTTGGAAAGAACATGAGATTAATTAGACTTACTGCAGTAGAGAGAGGCCATGATGAAACAGTGGAATAAGTTGTTTTGAATTTTAAGACTGAATAGCTGGTCTGGCGAAATGTTAAGAAATTGATCATGAGGTGTGCTTTCTTATTGAAAGTGCTTTAATTATGCTGGTGTTTATTCAGTCTATGTATGTTCTTCACACACACACGGTATACAATGTATAAAATAAAAGAGGATTACACTTTCAAATCTTCCAAAAATGAGTTACAAGCATACTTTTAACTTAAGAACTCTTAATTTTTCTTTTAGAAGAATTACTCAGTTAATTACAATATTTTAACCCAACTTTCTCCAAGACATTTATTAAAAGTATCAGGAAGAAAATAGGGTTGTGATTCTGGGACTGTTAATTCCTGGAGATTTGGAGGTGGAGGCTGGAAAGGGAAGAGTTTGGGGTAGGAGAACTCCAGGTCCTACCTCTAGGTGGCCAAGCCTAGCAAAGAAACCCACACATGTTGCCAGCCTGTAGTTTATGAATCACCACCAGATGCACTAAATTCTTGTGGCTTTCTCTGTGTTTTACTAGCTCCTTAAAAGCCACTAGGGTGTCTTATTTCTTTCAACAACTGCTTCATCTGACTTATCTCTCTCACTTTCCCCCCTCTCTCAAGAACACTGCACACAGGCTTGATTTAGAAAGAATACAAAAAATGTATTTATAAAATCAGGATTTATCTTGCAGACAATCACTCAGATCCGAGGTTCCCAACCTTTGGGAAGGGTCTGGAGATCTTCCAGAATTATGTGATCTCCTGACTTGATCAGTTTTTCTGGAGAAAATGGCAAGTTTGGAGTGTGGGCTTTATGACATCACCTTCCTAACTCCTCCTCTCCCCAGGCACTGCTTCCAAATCTCCAGGAACTTCCCAACACAGACTTGGCAACCCTACTGAAATCCTTGTTTGCTTCAAGAAATGCTGGTTTCATCAGGTTCACTTTGTAGCTGGGGGTGTCAGTGTTGAAGAAGAATTCACAATTAAGCCATGTTTGTGTTCACACCTCATTGATACCACGGTTCAGACAATCACGCTAAGCATCATTAAATTAAATCAAACATTTTGCATGTCTAAACTGAGCCACGGAGAATTTTCTACTATACACTAGTTACATTCCCACAGAAGAGAGCGTAAGATAAAGACATTTGTGCCACGCAGAACAAGCATAAAATCTGTAGGGTAGTAAGTGAGAAACTGAACTGGCGTGCAGCACATTCCTGCGTAAAACTACTCAGAAGTAAATCTCACCATGTTCAATATATTCACTTCCAAACAACTGTGCATTCTTTCTGAACATGCTAGAAGTCTTTCCGAAACATCAAAGCTTCAAAACATGCAGTTACATATAATTAAAGTTTCATGGTTTCAGTTTGGTAAGATTTGTATATTAATTCTAAACTCTAAAATCCTATTAGAGATTTATAGCTTCAGCACATAACAAGCAAATGTTGCAAGGTCCATCACAAAAAATAAGGCAAGTAATATTACATTGGCCTGATCGATGAATTTGATCCTGTATTTAGCACACCAATGCAAAAGCTACTAAATTAATTGAAGAAAGTGTTAAATGCATTTACTGTCAGCGCACTGTGGCCTTTTCACTCGAAGTCGACACCCTCTCTAACACACAGTAATTTTGCAATTCCACTACCCCACAAAGAAATTAGTGACAAAGAATTTGAAATTTGTCTAGCTATCCAACTGAAATTTGTCCTGGCATTTTATATTTCACTACTAGGTTAAAACAAAACAATTATAATATATTAAGACTCAAATTCTTGGTTAACTTATTATCTTATGACTTCATACACCCAACAGTCCATTGATATCTTGAACTTGTTCAGTCCTGGGGGACTGACTCCATCAACTGGAGCTTCTTCTGGCCTCACACCTCCAGTCTCATACCAGTGGTCAACACTGTACTGGCAGATGCACAGTATAGATGCTCAAGTGTGCTTATATCGTGAAGCAGATGTGGGAGGCTGCCGCTTGCGCGCGTGTTTTCACTGCCTCTTTGAGGAGCAGACACCACCGCTGCCACACACATTCTACAAGTTATAATAAAAACAATAGCATTTGATTTATGTACCGCCCTTCAAGACAACTTAATGCCCACTCAGAGCAGTTTACAAAGTATATAATTATTATCCCCACAACAAAACATCCTGTGAGGTGGGTGGGGCTGAGAGAGCTCCAGAGAGCCGTGACCCAGCTGGCTTCAAGTGGAGGAGTGGGGAATCAAACCCGGCTCTCCAGATTAGAGTCCCACACTCTTCTTAACCACTACACAAAACTGGCTCTCTGTTGTTATCTAGAAGCATGGCTCCTCCCCAAATCTAAATCCACAGACAACAAAGTCCGCAGTAATTGTGCCATCGTTCCTCACTCATATCAAAGTACTGGTAAAATCCGCCCAAAAACCAAGCCTGTTTACGTAGTGTTCTGGATGACTCTGGTCAGGGCTGATTCAGATATAGGTGTGCACTTAACAAGCCTTGAGTATCTAGTTAGCTTTCTTATATCAAATCATTTACATTCTGGCTAGAGGTGAACCAAGAATAACGTCTTAGCTTCGTTACTGGGTATTGTAATACAATTATCGAGTCTCTGCTTCCATTTTAAGCCTTCATTATCAAAAATAATTATTCAGCATTCATAATAATAACTCAATCAACAAAAAATCAGACCATCCATTATAACTACATAGATCATTAAAGGAGAGCAATTACATGAGTCTTAAAAAGTATCTTACCTAAAGATACGACGGTCACAGTCAAGGAGCTCCTTCTAAGAAGAAACTCTGCATCAATTTAACCTGTTATATTTATAGGGTTTCCAAACCTTCTCTTAACAACAGATGCTTCAAACACTCAAATTCTTGGTTAACTTCTTATGACTTCATATACCAAACAATGTTATCCATATTTGAAACATCTTCTTGAAACATACAATAGTTAGTTCATTCTTGCTACTTGTCTTAACAAAGTCTATGTAGAATTAATGATTACAAGTTTCTCATACATCTGGATATCTTTTGGCCCTCCACCAATGTAACTATCTTTGAATAATGTTGCCAACCTCTATGAAGTTAGACATCCCTGCACTTGGGCCTCTGTACACTGTATATATTGATATAAGTTAGATGGCTCTTCTAATCTACACATGGCAATACAACTGTGTAACTCAATTGTTTTATGCTCTTCCCCAAAGCTGTTCTATTTTAGGCCTCTAGACTCCCTTTGAGGCATGTCTAGTTATGGGGCTGGGCTACCCATTTCTGCGTGCAAATGTATCTTGAATGACTTTCTTGGTCCTATCCAGCAACTGTTCCTCTATAGTTCTAGTTATATCCATAACAGTAGATTATGTGAAACTTTTCCATTAGCAGAAGCATATAAGTGTATGTGTGTGTGTATGCTCATGTGCACACATGCACTAAATTGAGGAATACTGCTATTATCATCATTACATTTCTATATAGCATTAATAACTATGCTGGACATCGTGGGAAACAGATAATTAGGCCTTATAGAATAAAATGAACAGAACAGTGACACCATTTTGGCATGCCAGGCAAAATGACATTTCACCAACAGACATGGGCACCGGAAGCTGGAAGCAGGCTCACATTCTAGATTTAGCACCCCAAGCGTCTAGCCTAAGATAAAAGGGGAGAACTGTAATGAAAGCTGGGGAGGGGGGTTGGAAAGATGGGGAGGCTGTGTCAGGCATAAAGAGCACTATGGAAATATATGGAATCTCCCAATCGACTCAAGATTGTTGAATTAAATTATAATACAAATATTAGAATACAAATATAGGACAGTTTTATTTCACCTGGAAAACATTTGCATGCAAACCAATCAGAAAGGACTTTAGATCAATGTGTACAATAGTTTTCAGTGTGTGACATTAAATAACTCAAATGACAGGTTTAATTAAGGGAAGTAGTACAAATTTGCCCTGACCTTGGCTGCTAAGCAGTATCGACCTTGGTTAGTCATTGGATTGAAGACCTCCAAAGAAGACCAGGGTTGCAGAGGCAGGCAATGGCAAACCACCTGTAAGTCTCTTGCCTTGAAAATCGCACGGGGGGGGGGGGGGTCACCAAAAGTCAGCTATGACTTGATGGCACTTTCTACCACCAATACAAATTCAGGCAATCCATATTGCCAAAACATAAAGAACTGAACAAGCAACTGAAAAGATAAAGAATAACTGAAAATAATGACTCTATTTGCTTCTGAAAAGTCAAAAGCAAAAGAACGAAGAGACTATTTCCAATGCCAAGTTGAGATTTCGTTTGTGGTTTTACTTAGACAACTACCTATGATAACGCCAAACAGTTTAATTTTCCCTGGGTTTGCCCTGCCTAATTACTACATTTAAGGGCACTCAGTTATTTAAGAAGTTAATCTGAACTCCAGACTAAACAATAATAACGTGCTCTGTTTTAGCAGCTGGCCAGTTTTGATTCAGACTCTGAAAGTTATAGCTTTTCCTCAGGCTCAACAGTAGCCTCTTCTTTGTTCTTTCTGGTGAAAGCTGGGCACTGCATTTGCTGCAAATGACTTGGCCCCCCGTTTGTGTATGAGCTACATGTCTCTGTTGTTAAAAGTGGGGGGTTGGGAGGCTTCTGTATCAGTATGCCAGAATCCCAATTTTAAAAAGCCTCTGATGTCAGTTTGGACCGTATCTCTACATTAGTGTGTGCAAAACATTTGATAGAAGGAAATCTAGAGCAGGGGGTCTCTAACAAGTACTTTGTGAGTTCACCAGTTCCTGCAGAGTAACTTGAACATACTCCTAAAAGACCCAGGCAAAGACCATAAAAAGATTTGCTCTACACTTTTTTAAAAGAAGTTTTTATTTCATATGTTACTTAGCATGTAACTTCATTTTTGGTGCTCTTGCTAGTCTACTTTCTTTCCAAAACATGATAACATGCTGGAGGGGAGGGGGTGGATTATCCCAAGATACTTTTCATTACTCAGATTAGGTTTCATTAAAGAAAAGACTGGTGACACTTGATCTAGAGTTTACAGAACAGTCTGACATGATGACTTGTTCACCTGAATTTTAATTCAGTTGGACAGCAATTAAGACGCTCACCAGCATGAACAGAGATAGGCTGGTGTAAATCAGATGCCGTGCAACTGCACCAGCATAGAGGCCCAAATAGGTAGTGTCAGGGGTGACTTGGAAAAGGGCATAGCTGATATTCTCAGCCACCCTCAGGGCCAGACTGAGGGCACTGAATGCCCTAAATAGCACCGGTACATGCACTGAGCTGCTTTCTGGCCAGCGGGCTCATGTGGGACCAGAGCAGCCAGCCTAGCTAATGCCTAGAGCTGCTGGCGAACCAGCCAGTGTGTGCACATGTGCCTGGAGCTGACAGTAGGCCAGGTGACCCAGGTGGCAGCACTTGGGGGACTGGCACTGTAGGGCTGTCAGCTTTTGGTGCCCCTAGTGCCCTTGCCCTCTGAATCCCTAGGCAATTGCCTAGGGTTGCCTACTGAACAGATGCCCCTGGCCACCTTCAGACCACATTCCACCCACTAGTACCTAATAATATTACATAGGTGAAAACACTAGTATGAATAAAGGTTCCCAGTGAACTTAATGGGGGAGACAAAGTCTCTCCATATGCCTCCCACTACTGCACAGCTTAAAATATCATTTAAGTGTACTAACTGCAACTCTACTGAGCCCTCTCCTAACCCACAGCCAGGACACCCATAACCTAAAATACAAGACAGCATGGGTCTACATCTCTTCGACTTCATGTCACATATGTTTGGAATACACCAGGGACTTTGGTGATGGGAAATCTGGAGAAAAAGCGTTTTGCAGAAACAGCCAAGGGTGAGAACGAGTGTTGTTACACCGTTACTAACAATGCTCTGCTCCGAACTATCCTCCCAGAATGGCAATGCTTCTCCAAATGGTTCAGGCCTCACCCCAGGCAGTAGAACTGGGACATGCAATCCAGCTGGGAACAGCTGCACATTTCAGCTGGACCTAATCTTCCCCTTGCAGAGAGGCACACCTTGGCCATTGGCCCACCAGGGCTTTTCCTGGGGACCAGACTAGCCAAACCATCCCTGGCCTCCGCTGGTTAAAATGGTAGATGTTTGCAGGTGGAGCTGTGAATACCCTTCTGCAGAGCTGCCAGGAACATACAGTTGCCCAGCTCCTACTGGGCATGCCACAGTACTTCCTACAGTAGGGGGTGCTGTGTGCCATTTGCTTCTCCCTTGTGATGTCTATTTGGGGGAGGAGCAGGTTTTAGGGAGCCATGCTGGTATCAGCATACATTGACTGGCTGCTTCCATATATGGCTGACATGGGGGAGTTCTCAGCATGCCATTCTGTGATAGGTGGATGTGGGTTGTGTCTTGATAGAAGATAAACTGGGAGAGGGGAAAAGGATGCACGCCAGTCTCAGCTTCTTAGAGAAAGGAATAAAAATGAGATATGCAAACAGATAAAAAAATGGATAATTTATAATGACTAGGATTGGTAGCTAAAGAATATAACGCTTTCTCCCTGTACTTCCTCCTCTCCTTCTGAACACTACTGGACCTCTTTCCAAAACTTCAGTGGGTAGCCCCACTGAAACCTCTACCGCTAGTTGTATGTTGTTGTTTTTAAGGCTGCTAAAAATAATTATAGTATTGCCTCACTCTGTATATTCCCTAAATGGGACATCTGCTTAATTTTCAATGTACGTCAGGCACTTGCTGGAGAATACAAAATAGATTTTACTCTTTGCTTTCTTGACAGTTAGAGAAAATGGTACATCAGAATAACCAATTGCCATTGCCAAAGCTATAAAAAGATGGGGGCGGGGGGGGGAGGGAGTAAGCATCAGTTCCCTGCCAGCAATCTATAAAAATAGAGCTAGAGTGACCTTCTGATTTAACATATGATACTACTGCTTTGACAGACAGACCAACATGCACTACAATCCTAAGTATGTACTCTCAGAAGTGAACATACTGAGTTCAATTGGACTCGCTCCCTAGTAAGCGTTCTTAGGACTGCAGCCACACTCTACCAGAAAACTCTTCTCCTATTATTCTTCATGGAAATGCAGGTTGCCCCATAAATTCAGGTGCAATTATTCATTGTCTACTAGACCTTGGAAATATTTTAAGCAAGCTGGGGTAAGAGTTCAAAAGGGCTGGTGATGGAAAAAAAGTCAACAGGCAGAACTGACAATGGTGGAAAAAGAAAGAAGGAAGCCCTGGTATTTGCCAACTTCTGCTTCTCCTTCAATATCCTAACAAATCTTCCAAGGTCATCATGTGAAGGAATAAGAGACAAATCCATTTTCCTTCCACAAGGTTCAAACAGGGAGACTTCTTCAGAAACGTATCTTGGGGCTACTCTCAACCTCCCACATTCTGGACTGAGGCTGATGTCCATTTCCATGACAGGGAGCCCACTAGGATAGTAGTTAAAATGTTAGAGTAGGATCTATGAGACCGAGGTTTGAATCCCTCCTCTACCATGGAAGCTTGCTGGGTGACTTTTGACAGCAAATAACCTTCAAAGATTGAACTGAACCTGTAGGTAAGTTGGCAACCAACACAGCTGAGCAAGAATAGATTGAAAAGGATGCTCCCTAAGAGCTACCCTGTCAAGAGACAACCTTGCAGCTTCTAAACATTTTAAAGGGCAACCTCAAGGAGAACATATCACAGAAATCCAACCTAGAGGTCACCAATACCATGTGTGGCAGTGGCCAAGTTCTTGTCATTGAGCAAAGGTCCAAGTCAACATAGCGGAGACTGTGTAATTGGTAGACTGTAGTGTATAAACAAAGCCTGAATACATGGTGTAATAGTCCCCTGGCTACCACCAATGGTTTTTATTATTATTTATTAATAGTCCTCCTTTCTCACTGAGATCCAAGGTGGATTACCTAGTGCAAATGAAAATACAATATAATCAACAGCTAGGATATTCAAAGAGCAAAGTACATTATTCTTAGGACATTCGGTGAGATATAACATGGTACAGTAGAAGAAATTTGAAAAACAAGCATAAAGCCAAGCACAGAAGAAAAATCTTTCTGAGACAAAGCACAACTAATTTACATGGCATGTTTAGCAATGTGGAAACTCCTTAGAAGACATATGTGGACATCAACAGATAGTACCCAACAGCATATAGTCCTGTCTTTACCAAGGCTCTGAGCTACTCCTTACAACACAACCTTATATAATCTAGGTAGAAAGCCCTCCTGAGTAATTCAGTTTTGCATAGTTTGCAGAAAGCCAGGAGAGTGTAAGCTTTCCTGATCTCCTTCTTAAAGGTATTTTCACAGGCTCTCAGTGCAATCCTAAGAAAAGTTATTCCAGTCTATGGCCATAGAAATCAATGGGCTTAGACTGGAGTAACTCCTCTTAGGATTGTACTGTCAGTCACACAAACTAATTTTCAACACAGATCTTCACTAGCAGACAAAACTCTCATTCACACAGACATAGATTCACTCAGGCCTTTCCACACAGTTTGCCTGACCTAGACAGATTAATCTCTCAGATATATACAAATTGATCCAGATGCACACAAAGTTTGCCTAGGACAGAATTAAGGCTCTCAGGCTTCTACATATTTTGCCTGACTGACAGTACATTCCTAGACTGGAGTAACTGCTTACAATTGCATTGTTAGTCAGAATAACCACTCGCTGAGATACACAAAGGCTTACTTAACCAGAATCACCTGGCTGGTTAACTTTCAGATACAAACAGATAGCTCAGACTCCGTACAGTTTACCTGATTTGGCCAGAATGAGAACTTTCTCTTAGCGCACTGACTAAAAACTGCAGATCACTCGGCCTCCTAGGGTACAGCTACTGTCCAATCATACCACTCTGCACTCACCCATCCAGCCCCCACCTCCTTTTTCAGAGGCCTGCATTTAAACCTACTATAATAAATATTTAGAAATCCCACATGAAGGAGAAATAAAATCCAAACTATTGAGGCACAAAACATTGTACATGGTTTTAAAAAATTAGTTAATGCAACCATTGACATTCAAGAGAAGTCTGCAACAGAAATGGTCATATTTATAAGGTTAGGTACTCATTTGGATAGAGAACTTTTTTTTCTTAACTACTACTGAATCAGTTTCCTCAAAACACTCCCTCTGTAAGCATTGTGGATGGATTAATATGATTGTCTTTAATTTACATCATCACATACTGAGGTTTACAAGTTCAAATCCATATTCCTGGGCCCATACCTTGTGAAAAATACCCAAGGTGAGACTAGGAAGAAAATTTATTAGTATTATTTGGTTAAAAGTATCCATCTTTCCCCTCTTTTTGAATTTCCTCCTCCACAGACTGTATTAGAAATCAAGAGTGTGTGGAGTAGTGGTTAGAGTGTCAGACTAGGATTTTGGAACTCAGGTTCAAACTCCTGCACTGCCAAGGTCTCTTGTCAGAGTCGAATGAATTGTTCCATGAGGGTGTTTTGTTGGTTGTGAAGTCACATCTGAGGCTCTCGGGACTGACTTAGCTGGTCAGTGAGAACGCTCTGCAGGGGCGTTTGATTGATCTGCAGGGTCTGAGGCACCAGACATGGCTTTCTCCCAGAGGAGGACATTCAGTCACGTAGCTCTATCCTCTCTTGTCTTAGAGATAAAAAGCTGACAATGCTTACAACACGCAATGTTGTGACCTTCACAGAGACACAAGAGGCCCTGGAAATGATGTTTAGGTTAGGTCATCTTCATGGCACACTCCTTACATTTTTTAAAATAAAGCAGAAGACAGTGGAAGAAGGCAATGAAGAAGCTGGAGAAATCTCACAAAGAAATGCCAGGGGAAAATTTTTTTTTACTTCAGCAAAAAAAAAACAAGCACTAGCAACATAGATGTAATCTTTGTAGTGGCAAAAAAAAACTGGAGGAAAGAGGAGGCACCACCACCTCTTTGGATCATGTGACTGTTTGGGCAGGAACCAGGCCCAGTGCACGATCCAAAGGAGAGGGGTGCCACCTACGCTGTTAGAGCTAGCTAAATCCTTTCCGAACAGCCAACCTGTGCAAGCGCAGTCCCAATGTGTGCTTGTACTGAAGACCAAAGATAAACTTGGAAGTTTGCATATGATGTGGTTGTGTTCATTTGGTTTGTCCTAATAAAAGCTATCACATGGCTTTCACTCTTAAGTAAATCCTCTTCAGTTTTCTGCCCACCAACTATATCCCAATCAGTTCCTGTTAGCTGAGATGCATATTAAGCAGAGAAATGAGGGGTGTGGGAGCCTGAGTTGCAGAGTCAAAAAGAGTCCAGTAGCACCTTTAAGACTAACCAATTTTATTATAGCATAAGCTTTCGAGAATCAAGTTCTCTTCATCAGATGCCTGATCAAAATGTTTTGATCAGGCATCTGATGAAGAGAACTTGATTCTCGAAAGCTTATGCTATAATAAAATTGGTTAGTCTTAAAGGTGCTACTGGACTCTTTTTGATTTTGCTACTACAGACTAACATGGCTAACTCCTCTGGATCTATGAGTTGCAGAGTGTGTGTGTGGGGAGAGAGAAACAAACTTACATTCAGACGCTTGGTTAAGCTTTAGAAAAGAAAAGTTTTTTATTGGAAAAACTCCATACATTGTAAGAAAGATGAGAGAGAGATCTCTATTTAGCTATCTAGTCTAAAGTTGTCAGTGGATGACAGGACGGGAGGGCCTACCCCCATGGTGCCAAAATGGAGAAACAGAGAATGTGACAAAGAGAGGAAGATGAGGTATTACAAAGTCCCTGAGAATAGCATTCTACACATCAAAGAGCAAAGACAAGTCCCTGACCTCTCTATCTTTCTAACTCTTTGGTTTGTTCCCCTCTGAAGCATGAGTTCAGTCCTCCTCTTCTTAGTTTTTGTAGTTCTCCCTTCTCTAACACTTTCCTACGATTCCCATGGTCATAGATGCAGAGAAGTTAGCCGTGTTAGTCTGTGGTAGCAAAATCAAAAAGAGTCCAGTAGCACCTTTAAGACTAACCAATTTTATTTTAGCATAAGCTTTCGAGAATCAAGTTCTCTTCGTCAGATGCCTGATACAGAGACTGGTCAAACACAGAAGAGCAAGAGATTCCCAAGCTCTTTTATCTACCAACCATCTTTCTTGCTTAATAGAGACTCTCCTTTTTTTAGAGAACTGGGTCTGTTGCATTGCAAACACAATTTCACATTCACACATCAAAAGGTAGATCCAGCACAGAGAAGCATGTTTAAACCCATTAATTTCAATTAATACATTTAACTCTGTGCTGGATTGTGACAGATACCATTATATTAAATAAACAAGATACTGAATAAAAACAAGGTCATTATGCAAAAATAGTAATTTTTAAGCAATCCATTTCACATTCCAAGGATGTTTAGGAAATACGCAAATTTAAGGAAGACATTTTTTAAAAAATTGCCAAAGCTAAAGAACACACACTGGTTATTTTGGATTAAGTCAGGAACACATTAATCTTTGCATGCTTATTTTAGTTGCTTGCATAACAATGACTGTTCTGTTCTCTTTCCTTGCTAGCAAGTGCAATAATTATAATATCTCAAAGGTTTTTTTCTGTCATACATTTTATAATTTATACCATTGTGATAAAGAGCAAGGTTGCCAGTCCTACCCTGCCAACAAGGGGGTGGGCACATGGAAGGGCAGCCATCAACGATGGCATGACATG
Source organism: Eublepharis macularius (assembly GCF_028583425.1). Lineage (NCBI taxonomy): Eukaryota > Metazoa > Chordata > Lepidosauria > Squamata > Eublepharidae > Eublepharis > Eublepharis macularius. The sequence continues at coordinate 78,112,559 of NC_072798.1, read as the reverse complement.
ATGTTTTCCCGGAAGTGACATCACATCCTTACTGATGGCTTTAAAAAAATTCTCTCTCCTACCAACCGGCATACGGCAACCCTAATAAAGACAGAGACCAGGATCCATAAAGGCCAGAGATTCAAATCTCATCTCAGTTAGCCCCTACAGTCTGGAGTTAAGAATACAGTACTGTCCTATCTTAAAGGGCTGTTGTAAAGACTGCTATGATAATATATGTGAAGCACTTTAAACAACAAAAGTCCCTTGAATGAATATGAATGTATGACTAACCAAGCAAACATAAAAGATTACTACTAATGTTATACTAGTTAATTTAGAGAAAAGGTCATTTGTATAAAGATAAATGGGAAAGAGAGCTCGTTATGAATGATTTCAAAGTGGCTTACTCTTCATATGGAAATCAAGCAAAATATTATATAGGTGGCATTTGATGGCTGATAGAGCAGCTAGAATGGTGCTGTCAACCTCTAAGATGTATTGGAGGTATAGCAGCAAGGTTGGATTGGTTTTTTTCCATATTTGGTGGCAATGTCCAACTGCCGAAAAGGTTCAGAAATTTTACTTTTAAATCTCAGAAGAAATAATGCAGGTTAAGAGCCCATGTGAACCTAGGTCCCCTTTCAAAAGAAACAGAGACTGCCCCTCTAAATATCTTATTAGAAATTTATTCATGGCTAGGAGATTATTTCTCATACAAAATTGGAAGCAAGAATTCTAACCACAGGATGAGGTTGGTTGTGTAAGATACTGTATGTCATGATTATGGAAAAAATTACTCCATACAGGAAAAGTTGCAGCTCAGGAGAAATGTATTAATAATTGGTAACCGTTTATAAGATACTGAAACAAAACTAAGCATAATGAGAATGTTAGAGAGGAAACTCTGTATATAATTATTTGGAAGATTTGTATTCATGATTATTGAATTTTAACTCAAGTATGATAAATTAATATGTTATGGATTTCTATTTTTTGCTCTTTTTCAGTTTTTCTTTTTTGTATATTCTATATATTTACAGGATTGTTGTAAAGATGGCAGTCATGATATATATGAAGCACTTTGAAGTCTTATACAGATAACTATTATCAGATAATATTTTGGGAATAAACTGGACTTTTCTCTGCAGTGAGATTTTATGGCATGCGTGTGTATATACCTACTATTATATATTGAGATTAACAGCTCTTTATTATAGTAAACAACTTTATGGGAAGCTGGAAACAGACATACAGCAGACAGGGTCAACAGTGGCTAATTTATACTTACAGAAACCACACCCACTTTTAACAACAACCAATACAAGGTAAGCAGCTAGAATCCTTCATTTGCATGAAGTAAATACAAAATAACTACTGGCAGCACATTGATTGGACTATAAGGCAACAGTTATGATTGGCCGTTACTGGCACAAACAGACCAATAGTCTTGTAGGCCTCAGGAGCCTTCATTCCTACTCAAGCAATACATAACACTGTCAAAATAGGGATGATCAACAGGGCTATATCTTGCCCAAAAGAGTATGTGCAAAAATCTGAGAAAGGGATGCTGATAGTCCAGGCCCACTATTATCTATCCCCTGTTCTAAATGGTTTTCTCATAAAACTACTTGCTAACAAGGGCTTTAAAGTTATCTCCTTTACAAATGAGTACAAGCTTGCAATCAAGTCCCAATTATCACTGATGCCATATATCTGTGTCTCAACTTTCAATTTCAATTCACATACCTGAATGATCAATATAAAAAGCTCACCATACATGCAGTCCTGAACATGGCACCCGTGGACATTACAGTGCCCACTGAGTGTCCTGGTCCCAATTTGCTTCTTCCCCAAAGCAAATGGTCCTGGCTTTCAACAGGTTCTAATCCGTATTCCACCAGGGAAGCTTCCTAGATGACCTTGGACCAGTCACACACTGACAGTCTAATCTACCTCACAGGGTGTTTGTGACGATAAAGAGGAGAACAGTGTAAGTCACTCTGGATTCCCATTGGATAGAAAGACATAAAAGAAAGGTGAGGTATAAAAAAAGTTTAAAAAATAAACATGAGATAGGCGCTCACCATGATTCTGTAATGTGCACATTGATATTTTGCAAGATAATTTCAACTATTTACCCAACAGGAAATATTGAAACCTGATGCAGATCTCTGTCCCTGTTCAACACAAATGTCTCTAAAATAGTTTTGTGTTAACTATTCCCTTCCTCTGGCTTTTGAATGCTGGCTGACAAGATCAGCAGCAAGAATGCACAACCATTTAAAACCCTGAAGCTCTCTGAGAGACCTTGTCCCAATCACTCTTGCTCTCTTTTAAACTATCCTGCCTCACAGGGCTTGGTGTAAGGATAAAAATGAGGAAGGGTGAATGACGTCTCCTGCTCTGAGCTCCTTGAAGGAAAGGCAGGCTAAAAAGTACTGAATAAATAAATAAATATAAATAAAGATGCTACAGCACTGCATTCCCCCTACAAGAAAAAAGTTTATTTTAGTAAAGGATAATATTAAGGAAGAATGTGATTAAAGGAGAAAGAACAGTGAGGAGAAAGCAATACCGAAGGATTTTCTTCCACTTGTACTGATTTGTATTAAGTCCAGCCAAAATAGAAAAAACACTACTTCACAAACTCCTGATTCCGCACACATTGGATAATGCACTTCCAATCCTCTTTATAGATCATTTGGAACAGATTTTTGTGTGTGCAGAACAAAAAATCCACCTCAAACGATTGATAAAATGCATTGAAAGTGCATTATCCAACGTGTGCGGAATCGGCCTAGTTTGCTTAGGAAAAGCACTAATCGTTCTGCCCATAGCTGGCTTTTAAATAGTGAGTTACCTAAATTCACAGGGCGTTAGTCTATTAACAGCCTACAGTCATGACACTGAAACAAACTCCAGGGACAGAAGTGTTAGTATTGGTCTAAACAGGAGAGATTGTGGACCAAACCGAGCATTCAGGCTCTGCTGGTGAACTACCCGAGGCAGTTAAGTAGCTGCCACTGGAAACCGAATTCTAGATTTCTTTATATGGGCTGCTGTTCCTTCTTGCGCCTTTTTGATGTTGTCTAATTAATTGTGTTGCTTTAAAAGACGCTTCAAGTTCCCAATTTGGTTTTTTTTGGGGGGGGGGGGAGGTAGGGTAAAAATACAAACGTCAATAAATAAAAATGATTGGGGGTGGAGGGAGGCTTGGAATTTCCTTTGCCTGCGTTCCTAGAAATATAAGGTGGGAAGAAAATGGGTCAGTTGCCTTGCCAAATATTCCTCCCTCCCGTGTGCTGCGTGAGGTCCTCCTCGCCCCTCCAGGGCCAGGGGGGAATAATAAAGCGGCCATTGTTGACAAGGGGGAAACTCCCCTCGGGATTTCTCTCGCCTGCGTTGCTGGCGCAAACGGGTCGCGATCCCAGACGGTCCCCCGACACGACCTCCCCGCCAGCTGAGGAGGGGGAGAGAGTCACAGGGCTGCTTGTCAGAGGGGGGCGAAGGCGACCCGCAAAGTTCCCAGCGCCGGCCGGTTCTCGCCTCCAGACGCCGCCCCCCGCTCCCCTCTGCGGCGCCCGCCCCGCCCGCCTTCCCGCCCAGCCGCCGCCGCCAGTCGCCCCCCGGGCGAAGTTTGCGCCGCCGGAGCAGCGCGCCGGTTACCTGTGGTGAGATTGTCGTTGATCTTCAAAGGCGCCCTCAGGATGTAGACCAGGAAAAGCATGCCGAAGAACCAGAGCGCCCACAGCGAGCTCCACGAGCAGGCCACGCAGCATTTGAGCTGCTCCACGAAGCCGGCCCCGGCTTCAGCCATGTTTTTGGAGGGAGCGAGAGAGAGAGGGAAAGGCGGGCGGGAGGGGAGGGGAAGGAGCGAGCGGGGGCAGGAGGGAGCCGCAGCCCCAGGCGCGCTCTGGCCGGCCGGCTCCGCTCTCTGCTGCCAAAGGCTCGCCCCGGGAATGCCGCCGGGCGCCCGAAGGGACGCCTCCACCTCCGCGCCGCGCCCCCCGCCCCCGGGAGCCCCCTGCAGGCAGCTGGGCAAGCCTCCCTCCCTCCCGCGCTCTGCCTACGCGGCGGCCCTTTCGTTGCCCAGCCGCCAACTTCTGCGGCGGATGGTGGCGGGCTGGCGAGGGAGCTGCCTGCGACCTCCTGGCGCAGGCGAGTCGACCTCTGGGGCCCGCCGCTTCTGGTGCCGGACGCCGAAGGGCCTCCAGTGTTTCAGACAGGACAATGGGGCCAGGCTTATTCGAAGTATTCTGACACCCCCTCCTCCTGACGAGTCAGGGCACAAAGCGGGTCACAACCCCAAAACACAATTCAGATCCAGGCAGAGGTCCCTGCATTAAAGCAACCGATGTAGGCGCGTGGTGTTGAAATAAACCATTTTTGAACATTTGGCCAGTATCAACACTTTTCCCAGAGCTCTACAAGGTAAGTCCTTTTTACAGACTCGCTGAAAAGCCAGAAGAGTAGGAACCTTCCCGACTTCCCAAAAAGTTGGGTCATAGCGTCATGCCAGGATCTGGGAGACTCAGGTTTGAATCCCTGCCCTGCCATGGAAGCTTGCTGGATGACCTTGGGTCAAGTTACACGCTCTCAGCCTAACCTAGCTCACAGGATTTTTTTCCCTCCGATGATCAAATGCAGGAAAGGAGGTAAGCCTCTTTGAGAACCCACAGGAAAGAAAAGTAGGGGCACAAATGAAGTAAATAAATAAAACTTCCTGATGAATCAAAAGGAAATCATTTCTAAAAACATGATTTTAACAAGGCTTATGTTCTGTTTCAGCATTTCTTCAACTCTGTATTGGATTCTTGCCAATGTTATGTCTTTGTAAACTTGTGTTTATTTACCCTGCTGCATTGTTTATGAAATTGACCTTGATATTGACTGTACTACTCTCTGGCTGTGTAATCTGCCTTGAGTCTCAGTGAGGAAGGCAGATCATGACATGAATGAGTGAATGAGCAGATAGCAAGCAGTTAATACGTGCACGGCTGTTTTTAGTCTTGCATTGTTTGCTGATTTTAAATTTTATGCTGCTGATTTTTATTACTGTATATTTTATATTGTGATCTGCTCTGAGCCTACTTGCAGGGAGAGTGGAATATAAATTCAAAATTATTAAACCATACATCAGTATTTGCCACCAATTAATCAATAAGATTGAAAACCAGCATATAGACCGTTTAGGCACAGTGGAGTCCTCTGTCTGCCATATTTAATGGGGGAAATCCTTGGGGAAAAGTCTTTCAACTTACAACTATAGCAGACGGTATTATTTTTAAATTATTCTTTCTAGCAAAAAGGCCAGATCAGTTGATCGCTTAGAGCTACAGCTGGCAGTTTCCCTTGTGAGTACATACTTTGGGCTCACACCGTAGCAGTTTCTTCATAGTACATTAGTGTGCCTTAGCTTAGAGCTGGAAAATTACCAGTCTAGACAGACACTGGAAAATAAATTAAGATGAAGGCTTCCCACAACACAAGTGGAGTTGTCCCTCCCATGCAGCAACATAAACAAGATTTTCACTCCCCCCCCCCACACACACAGAAGCACTGTTTGCAAGTTAAATTAATCATCTGAAGTACGCCTAAGTTGTAGCATTGTTAGTCAAATGCTAAACCAACCAATTTTTGGCTTGGTCTTTGTGGCCCTGTAGCATATTTGAAACTAGCGTATTAAAGTATTGCCCTACAAGGGAGATAATCCTCTTTGATGTCACAGCGAAGCTTGGCAAACAGAAGCATCATTGTATTTTTGACTGGCATTGGCTTATCTGCTCATATGTCAACAGAAAGCCTTGGTCCAAGAAGCTGAGCACAACAGACAATCTTACAATTAGAACTCCAAGGCCAATAAGAAATTAAAGTAAGCTGTGTATTGCCCAGCATGACATCAGCAGCTTTCAAACAATGCCTTATGGAAAAATTGCAGTTTCAGACCTTAGACACTTTCTGCTTGTTATGTAAGCAACAGTGAAAGCAGAATGAAGCGATTCCTGAAACACACGTTCTTCCATGCTGAAAACCAGCTCCAAAAATTGTGTTTTGAAAGTGTCTTTTTCATGCATCACACTCATAAAATGTGATTAACCTACTGCAAAGTTGAAATAGTTACAGTGACCTAGAGGCTGGCACACGGCAAGCACAAAGAAATACTGAGGCAAGCCGCCACATGGCTTCTGCAAAATATTTACAGCAGCAATGAGTGCACGGTGGGGAACTTTCCCTGTGGGGAAGCAGCACTAGACACCTGAAGCAAAAGCAGATGCTAGATAGAAATTCACAAATGTAAAGAACAGTACTTTTTGTTTTACTTAAAGTTTATGAGAAACCACAAAAGGAGAAATGAGTTGGAAATCCCTCACATCCACAGCTGCCTCCTCTAGAATTCTCTAAATCAGGGGCTAGAGAAGGCAGGTTGTCTCCCCTTCTCATTCCTTTTAAGTGGCAGCTACTTCTAACAGTCTACCCCTTTCAAAGCACATTCAAGACATTTTCGTTAATTTACAGTCCATTTCTTTGTATGCCTCAGGACAGAGTCCCTCTAGGGAAGTTACCTTTTATGTGGGTAATGTGGTTTTGCTGCTTTTAGTACCATAGTGGGGGACAGCCACTTTATTATAGTGGCAGGTTGGGGGGCCTGCAGAAATCACTGGGGGTGGGGGACAAATTGGAAATCCCATCTCACTGCTTAGAATCTCCCCCTCCAAAATTCTCTCAAGATCTTAGGAGCCTTAATAGACTAGATTTTTCACACACACTCCATCCCCACACCTTTGACTACTCTCCATACTCCAAACTTTCTGATATATTTAAGCTGGTGTTTTAGAATTTTTCCTTTCCGTTTATTACAATGTCATGTTTTTCCATTTACCTGGGAAAACGCCACCTATGCTGAGAACCCTACCTTGCCTGTGGGTAGTCCTGTTATAAGCATTCATCATCCAAACAGGGAGAGGCTAGTTTACCAAAACCACTACAGTGATGGTAGACAAAATCTGCAATGTGCCACCAAAGCACTGCCCTTATTTATATGGAACAAGCATTACCTACATTTAGGATATCAAGTGAAAAAGCCAAACCTGACTACAACTGTGAACTATTATATTTAGTAAGAGTGCATCTTTAACCATAATGATTAGGAGGAAAAATTCCTAAAAACAAACCAATATTCATGTGTACAAGCCATGTGGACTAGGAATAAAAACTTCATGATGTGCAAACTTCCCATGAAGAAATCTGCATAAAAGAAAAAGAATATCATGCTTTCTCTTTCCTAACTCCAGTCCAGATGACATAAAATGCATCTAAATAAGGCCCCAGAAAGAATTGGAACACACAGCTGGAACATGAGCTCTCTGGATTTGGGGGTAAAGCCTCTGGACATCTGTCACTCACAGAAGATACTTATGTTCTTGTACAGTGTCTACAGAGAGGAGGGGAAAAAAACGATAAAAGCAGAAGTAACTTTAGCTGAAGTGTTCATTACCACAGCAGCAACGACAATTTGCTTCACCTCACTGTTATTACACCGTTGTGACTAACCGTTTCCTGGTCTCTTCCCTTCTGTTCTCTCTTTATTTAGTTGACCTATTCCCAGGAACCCTAAGAATAAGGAGGAAACAACATTCCTCATCTTGACAAAAGCTGCAGGAAAAATTGTGCTAACCAATGCTCACGTGTTGCTATTTTTCAACAATACACTGATCAAATTGTCAACTTACACCCATGAACTTCTGGATGTTTTCTTCCATTTTTAAGAGACCATCTACTACAGTGCAAACTATTTTTCAAACTAGGCTGTTTACAGAATGACTTGCCAAGTGGCACAGGGGATTGCTCTGCGCGCGCGTGTGTGTGTAGGGGGGGGGGGGGGGCTTCGTCCCTTTTTTCTGTCCACAGAACTAGCTGATTTCAGCATCTTCCTGACCTTTATTTTATCCTTTCCTTCAGCTATGTTGGGAATTTCCTGAAGTTTTTTACTCCACAGTAAGATGATCTATCTTCATATTTTACTGTCTGATGAAGGATAAAAAGTCACAGGAATCCACATGATACCTCTATGCATTGCTCCACCTGAGTCCTTTAAAGGAAGGACATTATGAAAAAAATGTAAGCTGAAACACCATATATTATTTTTTAAGCAACATAATGTACGAGTCATTGAGTGGATGCTATTCAAGTAAATAGAAAATTTGCATTTTAATGTCACATTGAATTTTAGTACATTTCAAACCAAGGAAAAAAATCAAACTGACAGACACAGTAATGAGTACAGGATTATATATATTACAATATGCCTTGTTATAATACAATTGTGGCTGTATGGTAAAAGTAACTTGAGGATTGATAGAATCCAAACTCATTTTAGTAACTGTCAGGAACAGAGCACTAAATGCATGTCCAAAATAAGCAGTAATATTTCATTTCAACACCTTAAAAACAGCATTAGACCTTGGCCTTAAAAAAAGAAAAAGAATTAAATTAACACCAAGCTAGCTAAATAATTGGAAAGGGTTCAATATAGAAAACACTTTCCTCAGGCCTACATACAATGGAGGGATAAGTTGTTCCTATTACACCATACATGGCTAAAATCCATGTTGAATGACAAACTGATGTCTTGTACCAACCTCTTCAGTGATACTGTATTCTAGAAGCTGCCCTTTTTGTATGAAAGCAAGAGACATTGGGAGCAACTTTATGCAAAAATATTTCAAATAATTTTTTAACTTAACTGAAAACTAAAGGCATGTCATCATTATAAAAAAAAAGTCTATCAGAAGCTCTCCATAGTTTTAGCTACGCTGATTTTTGTAACCCGTTATAGGAAAAATAAAAAGACAAAGAAAAATGGTCAATTAGCTAAGCCTTGTGTCCTAACCAAACTACTTACAGTGATTTTCAATGGCAAATGCCCATGCTGACTGGGTGACTTAACAGTTCTGAATACCTTTGTAACAATTTCATTTTGTGTACAAGGAAACCAAAACAATCCAACTTTGTAATCTTCATTTCAGGCATTCTGCATTTCTTTCCCAATCTTGTAGCTAAGGATCTTGTTCCAGTCAATCTTTGTGCGAGTAACTGGCAGCTGTCGGCGTAAGGCCTTGAAAGTAGTGTCCGACATTGTTTGATAATTTTCACTTATAGCAGTCTGTTCAGAGGCAAAGTAAAATAGTTAAAAGCTAATATACAATACAGAAAGCAACGTGTCTCAGGTTTTGTAAACTATGTTATGGCACTTATTTGACATTGGAACATAAAATATGCATTACACAATGAAGCAAATTTTTTACCTTGATCTTTTAAAAAATAAACTTTTTTTGTTTTGTCTGAGACAAGCAGGTGCCATAATCTTGTTACAGTTTATTAGACTGTTACACAAAGTGTTTCTGAGAATTAAATATACATATACTGAATGTGATAAATACCACAACAAAGCAAACTGACTTTGCTGCATACTTTATAGAACAGCTGAGGGGGGAATCGAGCAAGTTCATAATCTTTTAATTCGAACTATCCATAGAAAGCAAATGTTATAATGTTTTGGTTATTTTTATCTTCCATCTACTGAAGCTATCTCGCAAAATAGTTAAATTTTGACATATATATAACACAGTATTTTTACCACAGAAATCTGACTCTAAGACCAGTATTTTCTAATTTTAGAATTTTAAAAAAAAATGTGACAGGAGCTTCTATCCAATGGTTGTTTTGTATTATAGGAAAGAACAGTGGCGGGAACATTCAGGGCCGGGGGGGGGGGGGAGGGTTGCTAATTCCCTCTCCCAATGCAGATATCTACATTTTGCCCAACCCGAGATGATGGGAAAGCTTGAGCAAGAGGGAAAGGTGGAAAGTTCCGTTTTGTGAGCTCTGCTACACTCAGTGTTCTTGTTGCCTGTGAAACACTAACAGGCACTGGAACCTATGCTAATTCCCATTTAGTTAAAATAAGATACCCTTTTGATACACTTGGATACTGAAAGACTATGCTGGAAAACTAGCAGGAAAAGATTATACACGTAATTTGTTCAGCAGGGCTGTTAAAGGTGGACATCCAAAGCTTTCAATCCTTTTCCCCACCATAAACTCAGCTCAGCCTATCTTCTGTGTAATCCAAGTTATAAAGATACATATCTATAGCCTTTTTCTGGCAGTTTCCCAACACCTGTTGTGAAAAAAAATTCCCTTCAGAAATGGCCATTAGCATATTAGCTAAACATGTTACATACCTGGTATTCATTTTCTGCAGCCTCTACTATCTTTACAAATTCTTTCGCTGTTTGGGCTTCATTCTAGAAGAAAGAGGAGGATTTCTTTAAAAAAATTATTTGCTTAAGACCAAGACTATTTCAAATGGATATGGAATTTATGTTCATACAGTTTTTCTCAAGTGTTCAAAGCACTACACACTTTTCCAGAAATTACTCTATTGCAGCTTAATGATAACCAAGGGGAAAACAAAGTGCAGCTGCTTTCTGCCATTTCTAATCTTGTCGGAAATGGATTTTGTATGTCATTCCACTATGGAGTTGTCGCAGCTGGCACACCTCCCTCTGAAAGGTACACACAAGGGCAGTTATTTGGGGACAAGACAAAAGAGCAGGAAACAGGAAGAAAAATACAACCACAGCGGACCTGTTTGCCGGCTCTTTTTACCATGCACTGCATTACAGCTCTGTTTTGTTGCTCAGAAATACAGGCCACCTTTCCTCCCATAATGCATTCATCTTATGTACAGTGGGAAATTCAGAATTCAGGGAAGCTGGATATCACGATCCTACATTTTGCCAAGAAATCTGTCTTTGCACTTTCTACCCACACAGGATCATGTACATCCAGAAAAGCATGAAGCCACTGAAAGAACTGCACTGACAAACTCCCATGGAAGGAAATGTCATGGCTGATCACAACACTTTCAGTCATAGCTTTCTAATTGTTTTATGTACTCAGGTTTGTTCCCAACTTCTCAACACAGCATCCAAGCAGCTAGGAATTAAATTTAATCACAGAAGTCACAGATTTTACAAACTTTCCATTTCAACCTTCATTGCTTCCAAAGCAAACTAAAACCTGTGCTTCCATCAATCCAGTGTTCTTGCCTGACAGAAATGTCATTTCTGAGCTCTGCATCAAAATAAAACCATCTGAAATTCTGGTATCCCGTGCCACCCATTATTCACCCATTTCATCTCGTCAGAACAAGTTTTAGCCCAGGAAGCCTTTATATATTCTGTCATGCCTTGCAAAATTTGTATCTGAAGATCAACAACTCTAGCTCTATATGACCTAAGGACATCAGGTGTTTCATAAACAGCACTCAAGTTCATACCCATGTGGCAAACTGCATTTGAATCAGAGGCTTTCAAAGGCAATTTGTGGTGATATGGGTGAGGGGTTTGCTGGGGGAAAAGGCAAGAATTTTGATAGGAATGCCTGGAACGTGCCTAAATTAGATTTTTGTGGTTCTGCTAATCTGTCCTACAAGTTGACACAGCTCCAGAAAAAAGCTAGATAGCTCCAAGATCAGTATTATAATAACAGAGCACAGGTCAAATGACAGGCTTTTTACACACACATGGAAATACTACTAGTGCACAAAGCAAGCAAGGCAGTGGACAACACTAGCTTTAAAAGGCTTAATACAAAGTAGTGTCATTCTAGTGCCTGAATCTTTTGCTAAACATGTGCTGGCAGCTGTATGACAATTCTGGGGAAACAAACTGAGAAGATATAGTGAAAATCCTAGCTTCCGTTCACCGTCACAAACAATTTTACCAATTTGGCTACCGAAGTATTATTCCAGGATTTTTTTTTACACTTAAAACATTTAACCTTCTCAACTGCATGAATTACTTCCAATACTTGTAGGGAAACAGCATGACTAAAACTAAAATTATAACTAAAACCAGAGTTTGAAATTAGAGTCTGCTAATTACAAGAGTGAAATGTTACGTTGCTTTTTATAGCTAGACAGCATGCAACGTTAGAAGTTCTTTGTACAACATATCACCTAGTCAGTTTGCACGTAACTTTTTCAGCACGCTGTCAGTTTTCCAGTCCAAGGTTTCTAATGTCATTTTTGTGATACACCAAAACAATTCAACATTTGGAGTATATCCAGATATTTATCTTGGTTAAAGACTTCGCCATCAAGTGATATATTACATGTATGAAACGTCATTCTAACAAAACACGATGCATACAATTCAGGTGAGAGCAGTAATGACATGGATCCTGTGGAAATTCTCTGCTAAGGGAAGGGGATGCCATTTTCATCAATTCCGCCTTAGCTGCAGACCTTTCCTTATACTATTCCTAAAGTTTCCTTTCCCCAAGAAGCTGCAATGGGAGGGTGAAGACAAGGACAATCCAGTCCATCAGCAGAACTGATCCACGGGCTCCAAGCCATTAACTGATGAGCGCACATAGGTGAATCAGCTCTTGATAATGAACTCTAAAGAGGTCAGTATTTTTTTTAACGTATGATAAATTTAAAACGGTTCTTATAGAAAACAGAAACACATACTCACAGTCACTGTTAGAGTATCCTGTATGTCTTTATGACTCACTAGCTGAACATTACCATCTTCATAATAGTGAACCTAAGCATGACACAATTAAGAATGATTTTTTTAAAATTCACACACAAAAAGTGTTTTTATGTATTAAGGAAAGTTAATGACAATGCATCCCTTCAAAATGCAGTTAACCAAACTTTAGTGGTCTGAGAAGTTTACAAATATCTAATTTTTTATTGTTTTTCTGCACTTTTATTTAATTGACACCATTGTAACTACTGAATTTAGCACACTGTTTAGCAATATGGCTTGTAATAACTGAATGACTGATATGAACCCACTTTTTTTTTAGAAGCAGTTATAAATATTTATGCAACCTTCTCTGAGAACAGTGTGAGATATATCAGCAGAGTGAGATACTGCCAAGATAATCTTGATAAATTGGAAAACTTGCCTGAATTTTCAAGATACCAGCCACCTGAGTGGTTGAAGGAGTGACTGTAAACTTCCATTCCGACCGCCAACGGCCATTCCTTTAAAAACAAACAAATCCAAATTTGAGAATCACACCTTTTTTTTTCCAGAAAAGGGTTGCTTTTGATGGAGACTTGCTTAAAAATATCTAAGGCATTGTGCAGATCTCTATCCCTGTAAACAACTCCGATTAGGATGGCAGTGTAAGCTTGCTTGTAAAATCAAACATATATTGAGCTGAACTCTATAAAAACAAACCAATTTGTTAAGGATTAATTTTTATGGCTAATGGAATGCTTGTGAAAGACTTTGCCCAATTTATCTTCCAATATCAAATGAGAGTATGCTTTTCTAAAGGTCCTATTTGGAGATGTCTTTCATATTCTCTTTCACAATTTCTGTCCCAAATATATTTTCAAATTATTTTCTTATGATTGCTATAGACTGGGTATGCACACTTCTTCTAAATATAATTCTGTCCATAATCTGAAAGCTGTATATTAAATAATGTAACTATTATCATAAACATTAAGGATGATGAAAATGGGCATCCAATTTAACAATCAACACAATGAAAAATACATGGAAATGTTGCCAATTTATAACATGACAGGTGAGGTAGTTTATACTTACCAAAAGTTTTTCGCTTGAAACTGATGGCTTTCTATGCATACAATAATTGTCTGATGCCCATCAATTGTCTTCCCATACACCTTAATCACAAATGGAATGGAAGGCATTCATGCTAAGTTTCAAATTTATGCTTTAAAGATTAAATGTAATGTGGCACACTACTCTCATTCTATAACTTAAGGATACAAAAAGGAAACTAGCCTCTGGTCAATTTCCGTGTTCCCATGTCAGGGAAACAATTAAATCACACGTGTACTACTTAAAATTGTATAATGTAGTATTTGTATACATTACTGTCAATAGGAACAAAGAGCCAATTACCAAACTGTGCAGGAAAACATTTAGGTGTCTACAAACCTTGGCTGTATATTGCAGCCAACTGCTATTGCTAGTAACTAGTGAGGTAAGTCTTTTACTTCCTAATCCCAAGAGACCAAAAAAGGTTATCCCTTATGTATATACAGGTTAAGTAAATTAAAAGGAGCTGCAGGCTGGCTGTGTGGTTGTTAATAGCAACCCACCACTACCACCACCACCACCACCACCACCAAATGCTACTTGCTAGAATAAGTCACAGTCTGGCACCATTTTGACAGATGTTACATTCTGCCTCTTTGCTGCTGGTAACTTTCAAGTTAGATACTCCTGTGGCTATCCATTCTGGTTCTCCAAATTAAATCTCTGATGCCCCTGAAGGTTATATATGGATTTGTTGTGTATAGATGAATAATTCTAGATTATAGTTGTGAGTGAACTATGCATCCAAATCTTCCCAACTACAGTTGAATTCCAAGGTCATCTGGCTGACCACAGGTAAAAGCATTAACATAAATAAAGTAACCCATAAATACAATTTATTCATGAGAAATGTGTTTACAGCAGACAGGCTGAAAATGAAACCTGCAGACTAAAGAATTGCCAGAGCATTTTTCAGCTCCTCTAACACTTACTGTGCAAACACCATTTGGATAATGTTCTTTCACATACGCTCTCATTGCAGTTTCTATTGAATTTCTCCACGACTCAATTGCATTTTCAACTTCATGAGGCTTTGGATCAATCGCCTCCTTTCTTAAATGATCAAATTTAAAAGAGATCTTGTTTTTAGGATCCAAAAATTTTCCATTGCCCAGGTCACCATGTTCTGTTATTAAAACCTGCACAAACAAGTTGTTTTAGTTATTAATTAAATAAAAACATGCTACTACATAATAACACCAACTAGTAAGAAAACAGAACAGTCAAAATATTGTACATACACATTTTTGACAAACTTTTGACAAAAAACAGCAAATGCTGGTCCCCGGGTTCAGTTCTGGTCTGGATAGGCCCAAGTAGCCATAAGTAAGTTAAAATACTTCACGCATTTTTCATTGAAAAATGATTAGCCAGTCAAATTACAGAATAAAAGCACTGTGCTTTGGAAAACAGGATGAGATTGTAGACACATGCACATGGGAACACTGAAAACATTTAGCCATTTTTTAATTTCAAAATAGGGGGTAGAATATAAATGGCAAACATTTGCTCAGAACTGTCCTCAATAAAATTAACATACAGTATTTTAAAAAGCTGGTTATTTAAAATGACATCCCAAAGACTGATCTGGCAGTTGCTCCTTCAAGGAGTGAATCATAGATTACCGTGTCACCATGAGGTGTTTGTATCATTTATGATGTCCAATTACTCTTTTTGCAAACGTTAAATATTAGAATTTGTGGTAAGGACATGGTATGACTTGAAGGTCATCTGGTGATCGGTAAAAGTTTCATATTCTGACTACATTCCAGTGGGGAGCAAACTCAAAATTAAAAGTTTCTGCATTACTAAAGGTACAGTTGATCTAAAACCTCGTGTCAGTACCGAATTTAAATGCACTATATACAACACACAGGCACAATGTATTTCACAGTACTTTCTATCCTGCCTTAAGTTTCTTATGTCTCATGCAGAAGGACAAATATTGCAATGAACAAAACTTGAATGTTCTAGGGATGTGCGCTGAAAAAAATTCGATTTCAGTTTTGGATCCAGGGGTTCTGAACCAACTAGGTACCATTACTACTTTCTTCTGGCTGGGCTGTTGCTTGCAAGGTTGGACTGAACCCATTTGTTTTTTCTCGTTATCATGAGTTTTGGCCCTGTTCTTTGCAATAAGGGCTTCCAGGCTCTGTGAGGCAGCTGTTTTTGCACTTAATGGCACCAAAATCCCTTTAAATCATCAATCCACCAAGTTTGTCCTCAGTTACACTAAACACACAAAAAACAACAGACCCTGAAGAAGGCAAGTGTCAGCAGGCACATTCTATGGTGAAAAACTTGCTGGCAAAGGGGTAGCAGGGCAGAGGCAGCAGCATTAAAAACAATCCTATCTGTTCACTTTTTTCTTTTCCTGTAGTACCAATAAATTATTACCAGGGAAGTGTCTTTCAAAATGCAGCCTATGACTGACGTTTGTACCTTCTCCCTTCCAAATGTTTCCAAAGCTGACAGGTGGGGAGGAGAGAAGTTTACCCTTATGAGGACCTGACTGGCAGGGAAACAGTGCCACTGCCCAAGTAGCGGGGGGGGGGGGAATGCACTTATGTACATTTTCCTCATTCCCTCTTCCCATCAACAGAATTGATTAATATCTTAAGAGTTCTCTCTCCTTGTGATTCGATTGGTGAATGCTGTTAAGGAAAATAAGATACTGCCATGCAACCCCAGTGCCCACCTCCTGCTGTTGCTGCTGCGAGGTACAAACCAAAACACATAAGTTTTTGGGTGGGGGTGTGCCATTATACTTGATTTCCTGGATTTGGTTCACCATTCTGGAAGCTGTTTTAACTAAATGAAACAGCAATTTTCAGGTGTGTTTCCATCTCGTTTTCATTTCGCACACTTTTCTACTTTTGGAAGCGTACCCTACTGATCAGGTATGCACCTGCCTGTCCATCACACTCCTGCATACTGCAGTAATTCTAAGTTATGCCTATAATTGATAGGGAAGCTAGGGCAAATTCTGGGCTCCTAAATATCAGCAGGAAAACATAAGTCAAACCATCCTCACTCTATTTCACTGTCATATATTGGAGGAGACATGTAATAATATCAGATAATGAGGACAGCTTTGGGATTACAGTTTCTTAGTGCCCCCACAATTCTGATGATTAGAACACAGAGGAGTCTATACCCTTCTTCACACACCAGGTTCTCCACACTCAACAGAGTTATGTTCTGCAGTTTTTCAACCACAGTCAGATCCATCTCAGACAAAACCTTAAATTCACTGACGCAGTGGATTGAAAAATTAGTAATTACTGTGAGGAAATATATTTCAAACTGTATAAAAAGCAGTGGTTGTTAGCATACAAATTTCTGCAAAGTAACAGAATGACGTGAACAATATTAGAGCCATTGCTGCATGGGCTATTAAGAAAATGCACATGCCACCAGCTCCAGAAACCTGCTTGAACACATCAGAATGCAAAACAGGTTCAACAATACCTTTTACTTAATAGTATGGGAAACCAAAGCCTCCCAGAAGAACTAAAAATGATCAACTACTATACAATCACTGTACAGTTAAGTATGGGGAATTTGGGGGGGTTATTTTTTGCCAAGAATCATTCCAATTAGGTTATTCAAATAGCCGCACAGGAGACATAATTGTCTGAATTCACTGAATGAATCACTTATCTTTTAAAGAAAAAGAAGCATAAACAATAATGTAAACTATTCCCCAAGCACTAAGTACTTGTTATCACTACAGCCTACAAGAAAAATCACGTGAGAGCAAACTTTTTTAAAAAAATGCTTATATTCATACCTGTTCATCGTACCCTTCTATTTTTACTGGAGTAAACTGGTCCAAGTTATACTGTGCAAACGCGCTATAATGTAAAGATAACAGGCATCGAGTAAGAATAATTTTGCAACATGCTCTTCTAAACATTAAGAAACATTTATAGCCACAGGCTGAAGTTAGCAGTATAGTTAACATTATTACACATGCAGAAAAGGACCAGATTGCCAAATTAACTCAGGGCACTACAAGCCAGCTTGAACAGAAGGGTCTTCCTTAAATTGGAGAAACAATCAGATTAAAGCGTGGTAAGAGCGCTGACTCAGCAAAAAGCATCTTGAAGCAGCAGGAAAGGGATTTTATACTGCCCACTCATCATATTACTTATTAGCAGTCTTTAAAAATTAACATGTTGAAAGAAGTCAGAAATCAAGGAAGGTTGATAATACTTACTGGGCTGCTCCTTCCCTGAGAAGATTATCATTATTAAGCAGCAATCGAACATCTAAAAAAATACAGAGCGTTAACGAACAGTGAATATACTTAATTCCATTCTAGTCAAAGTATGCTTTTCTATAAGAAAAAGCTGTGTATTACAATGTTCTGTGTATGTAAATCACAATCAAAACTACAAAATATTCTCATAGTTTGGGTCTAGTCCACTGCAAGGATAAAAAAAATACCATTTCAGCCTCCTTTGCATCAGTACATAACTGGTAGGCATTTGAGATTTTTGCAGTATTGATCATAATTTTTTAACTGATGCCAGAAATGAACAACTGTCCATGGAAATTAAGACAGACAACACAAAGAACTAGGATATTCAATGTTCTCAGGAAATCTATAAAACGCGGCTCTCTGGTAGCCGACATAGTTTGACCCAATCTGCTCATAGTGTTCTAATTCCAATCTGTACATGGTGCACATGGTGTTCTTGCAAGCTAAGGAGCCCCTGGGCAGTGCACGACATGCATTCACTTATATGCAGCTAAGCATCAAAAATACACTAGAGGCCAAACATTGACACATTCATAGAGATGAAGTAAGAAAAAATTCTTTGCTGAAGAAACTTTTTAAAAAACCACAACATTAATTTCTTTAGACCACCACTGTAGTCCTACAATTACTACTACTGTTCTTCTTACTTATGAACACATATATAACCAGAGAGTGGCTCCTGAATCCAGATGCACTTATGGATCACCAAGTGATGATTACAGACTTGGGTGTATTTTATCAATCACGTGCAATATGCTGACTGTGTTCCTTCCTGGACTCTAAGGATTTACCCGATGTCTTTACATGTGTTCTGCAGAGAGCTACTTGTGAAAGCTGTTCAGAAGTTTTCACATACTGCTCAATATCACTGTTTTTATCATATGTCATTTATATTCCAGCTTTTGTCCATCACGAAACTCAAAGAAGCATTCAAAGGGGCCCTAGAAGTGTTCCTACCCAGGTACTGTCAAGTCCCAGACCTGGTTGCAGATTTATATGCCTTGCAAGTATACCCAAAGGCTGTAATTGTATGTATAGTTCAATTCAAAGCAAGTTCTAGTCATTGCAATGTGACATTTCTGAGTAAACATACATAGATGTAGAGGGAGATAACATCCCCTAAGGTAATGGTGGTCGTTCCCCCACTTCAAGGAAAGCCAGCTTTTATGATATCATATGACCCATCATTTCAATCTCCCAGCCCCTTCCGGAATCTGCACTGAGTCCCAGGAAACAAACAAAGCAAGCAGCTGGATCTTGGGTTGAGCAGGCAGACGGATTTTTCTGCTCCTTTTCTGGGGAGAGAGAAGGATGAGATTCCCCCATAATTTATGTGGACTAAAAAAAAAAAAAGCTTGATAGAAAGACGTTGACTCTGCTTCACAAGCTTCTTCAGCCTTAGCACAAAGTCTTCCAGATCCTCTAGTCTATTATGGGTTTGGGAGAAGAGCAGGGACAGATCACTTTCTTTTCCCCTGAATGCTGTAGCTTAAGTCACTGAATGGCTATGGAGCAGAGTGAAGGCATGTAGTTTTGCTCTTATGTTGCTTGGATTTCATGGCAACACTGTACCTGTGTCATTTTCTTTCTATCATTTTTAGGGGGAAGAAGACATTGCCTAGACATGCTGAGGCTTCCCATTTGTTTGAGGATGATCTATCTCAGGGGTGGCCAAACTGCGGCTCGGGAGCCATATGTGGCTCTTCTGGACATACTATGCGGCTCCTGGAGGTCTCTGAGTATTGCTGTGGCCATACATTTTATTTTAGTCTAGTCCATTTCCCTCCCTCTCTTTCCTCCCTTCTTTCCATGTCTTTCCCTTTCCTTCTTTCTTTCCATGTCTTTCCCTCCCTTTTCCTTTTTTCCCTTCCTTCTTTCCACGTCTTTCATATTTTCAATAAAAATGTTGGGGTTGCCAGGTTTGACTCAGAAAATACCTGGGAACTTTGAGGGTGAAACCTAGCAAGGATGTGATGTCACTTTTGTGATGTGATGTCACTTCCAAGTCAAAGATCAGGTGGTGGCTCTTCCCAAGCTCCACCCCTTCCAGTGATGTCACTTCCAGCATACTACACCAATACCCCACCCCTTCCTGTGATGTCACTTTCAGGACACTCCCCCAAACCCCCCTCCTCATCTGAAGTCACTTCAATGCATCATGTCTTGCAGCTCTCAAACATCTGACATTTATTCTATGTGGCTCTTACATTAAGCAAGTTTGGTCATCCCTTGTCTATCTAGCTGATCTATTGAATGGGACAGGGCAGTATATTTCAATGTTGGGACCTGAAAGAAGCGGAAGAGGATTAATTTGGATACTTGCCCACATCCCAATCTCTTCCTCCACGATTCTATAGGAGATAGAGAAACTCACCTGCTCAATCTCCTCCCTCCTCTATCTCCTCCCTTCTCCAATACAGATCTCATCAGGCTCTTGGGGGAAGTCCTTCTACATTCAGTTCTTACCAGGAAGTGTACAGAGAATTTTTGTTGTTGTTAATTTTCTGTCAGGGAAGTTCTCATGAAACCCTACTAGGTTTACATGTTGCCTGACTTTTGTGATTGGTTGGCATGAGACCACTTTTCTATTAGCTGTCTTGATAGAATAATGAAGACAGAATTTATCTCTAGAAAGTGATCTGTGAAAGCTAATTCACTTTTGCTCAGATGTTTTCGCTCTTTAAAAAAATGACCATAAAATAAAAATAAATCCCCCCCCCCCCGAGACTTTTTCCCTCTTCTAAAAGTGTGGGAAAACCTAAGTATGGCCCCCTGCCAAATCTTGACATTCCAACTGTTCAATTACTATTTATATTAATGAAGAAACAACACCAAACTCTCATTTGAGATTCTTAAAACAGATTAAAATTCTTAAATTACATTATATTATAGCTTATAAATGTAATGGTCAGCGGAGAGGGGAATCACGAGTACAAGTAATTTGAAGTGCTTTAAGTATTAGCAGTTTTACGCCATGCATGCCAAGAACCTGCACACAAAAAAGTGTCTGAAAGCCCACATAAGAGCCCAAAACTTGCATGAATACTCACCATTAAAAACTTCATTGAATTCCCCAGGGGGAGCATGGATGATGAATTTTGCTGCAATGCGCACCTGAAATTGAAAACAGTGTTTCTTTCAGTAATTGTAATTTTGTTTATCACAGAGAACCCATACTGCTCCTTCACTGGATGTACTTTTGAAATTTAGCACGACCAAAGAGTTACTAATTCCTTCATAAAATGCAAAAACCTTAAGGTAAAAAAAGACAGCACCTGGCCAGATGAACTTAAAACAAGCGGTCTGGAAGTAAAGTAGAGCAAGTGCAGGCAAAGCTAAAGTAATACTAATGTTCTGTGAAATCAAGAAGTTATGTTATAAATTATATAAGATTTCTGATAGTGTAAATATATGTTTAAAAGGACAGAAGTCTTTACTATCCATCCTTCTCTTCCTTTCCTACCATAAAACATTTTCAGAAGTGCCATCAAAAATAGGAAACTCTCTAAACTTTGCTGAACATGAAAATCTTGAGGGCATATCTGATTAGGTACTAATTACTGTTCTCTAGGAAAAAATTAAGTGTAGTTTAGAAATGTTTCACCTGTGTCAGAATGTTCTAGAAAGAGCAAATTCTAAAAACAGTCAAGACAAACTAACCAATCAGAAGCCCAAGTCGCATATTTGTTGAAATAGTAAATAGTGAACAAATGTTTTGATTACTGAACGAAATATGCACTGCTTCAAGGAGTCATGTTATGGGTCTAGAATCAGAAATAAGAGATACCAGGCAGCTAAGTGACTCACTGTGAAATCCTAAGCAGAGTTACTGAAATCAATGGGCTTAGACTGGAGTAACTCTGCTTAGGATTTCACTGTCGATTTTAAAAGGACCAACAGCCATCAGCTTGTGGTATCCCAAAATGTAATACCATTAAGGCGAGTGAGGTAGGAGGGGAGAGAGATAGGCTTGCTGACTGGCATAATAGTGCCCACTTTTAGAGATGAGAGAGGGTTTTTCAAGTTTGACTATACTGATATGTTGCATTCAGTAGCTGTCTTTCTTTATTGTTCCTATTCCTCTTTACTGGTGATGGAACAGTTTCTTTTACAGATGGGCTATTTCAATTCCTGTGAACTACTATGCTTTAGGAAGTAGTCTTCCGCAAAGAAATTCAGAAGGCAAGGACAAGATGCACTGATTACATAATACTATTGGACCCACAATATATTTTTCACTTGAATTTTGCAATCTGCTTTCATAAAAGGTCAAAATTTTAATTGGGTTTTAAATAATTAAGGCTGAAATTCCTTGGGATCAAGTCCAATTCATTTAAATGGAACTAATTCTGCTTAATATCCATGAAAAATAATCAGAACACAAAGTTGAAAATATGTACGTAATCTCTTTCATATATTGTATTAATGCACCAATTAAAACAGTGGACAGTATTTCTAACAAAGTCTCAGTCACGCCTGTGTCTTTATCTTGTGGCCAAATTTGAATATTGTGACACATACACTGTTAATCATTCTACTGCTTCATAATGATACAAGCAGATATTTTTTTAAGTCATACATGTGATATATGAAAGAAGATGCTCCTCCTAACCCAAAGTCTTCCTGTTCTGACCACAACGGAAACTGATCTGGTTCGAGGCAAAGTCCTTTGTAATGAACTTGCCTATATAAGGCAATCACATCTTGCAAGCAAATGTCGTTTTGAGTTCTTGAAGCCAAACTAAAGCAGTTCATACGTGAATGAACTAACTTGCTAAACTTTTTGAAGTGGGACCCGGTTCTAAATTTGCGATACCATTTTCAAATCGACATCACACTATTTCACCGATCTCCAACATAAAACCCACATCAGTTAATAATAAGTTTATAATTTTTCATGTTTAAATATACAACATCACTGAGCTAGCTAAATCTCAGGCTGCCAGACTGGGAAAGAACTGCAGTTGATATGTTAAAGGAGAGTAACTAACTAACAATAGGTCAATTCTAAACAGGGGCAAAGAGTCATGTTCTCAAGTAAGACACACCAAAGATGCTGGCTCAGTTCAGAATTCTTATCAGGTAGGCTAGGAGGGTTTTCTGCTGGTAAACCAAGGAGGCAGACACTTGACTCAGAATGCTAGGGGTTCCGAGAGATTTGGGGTAGGGGTGCAGAACGTCACTTATGGCTTCTCTCTAGCAGAGGCCACATTTTGGTCTGTCTTCAGACAAAATATAGTTCAAGAATATGATAAAAAGATGAAAACAAATCTAATAACTATAACTGAGCCACACATTTGAGATACAGGCCTGTGTTTATCACTCATTTTATTTTCCTTCGCTCTATAGTAGTCAGGCATTTACTTTCCCAAGTATTCATTTTACCTTTGATTACAAGAAAACTTGGTTAAATCGTTTTTCTGCTACAGGGGTGAAATAAAGCTGAAGAGGTCAAGTGAGTACATTCCACATATCCTGTGGCAAAATAGAAACACCTTTAGGGACTGTTCCAGTACAACAACTAGTTAGGACCTGAGGGCCAGTACAATTTCGTGAATTTCATGAAGCCCCGAAAGTCACTGGGTGACTCTCCCATGGCTCATATGAAGATAAAGTGAGTCAATTGTATGCGATCCTGAACTCGGGGAAATGGTAAGACCAAAAAAAATCCATTAAAGAAGGATACTACAACTATCGATTTTATATTGAAAAACTAAATGGTATCAGTTATTCGATTTATACACTGCCTTTCAGGACAACTTAACACCCACTCAGAGCGGTTTACAGAGTATGTTATTATTATCCCCACAACAACCACCCTGTGAGGTGGATGGGGCTGAGAGAGTGACTGACCCAAGGTCACCCAGCTGGCTTCAAGTGGAGGAGGGGGGAATCACACCCGGTTCTCCAGATTAGAGTCCCACCGCTCTTAACCACTACACCAAACTGGCAATACAATAGTATGTTCAATTTAGCCATAGACTACGTGTAGCATAAAACATCAAATCAAGCAAAGGCATAGCTCAAGACCACCAAACTTTGGTTTGGCACTAGATGAGAGAGAGCTTCTCTCACCTGCTCTTACTCACCCCCATGGTACACAATAGTTTGATCTGATTTGCAGTGCATAGGGGTGTGCAGCAAAAGAAAATTTGGTATTATTTGGATCTAGGTATCAGAAATACCACCAATATCAAGCATTCCTGATATACGGGTCCAAAAATACTTGTATGCTACTTGAAATTCCTAATATATTTGGCTCCATTTTTTCCTATGGGGAAATCTTCCCCGTTATTCCCTATGGGGAAATATTTCGGGGGTGGGGCTGGAGAGGCCATTTTTCAAGCATACTGCACCAAAATTGCAGGGATCCTAGTCCTGTCTGTCCACTAAAGACCCCCAAGTTTTGAGTAAATTGGACCAAAGGGTCCAATTCTACAGTTCCCTAAACAAGCTGCCCTCAACACCTCTGCCTGGTTTCTTATGGGGGGGGGGGAATCCAAGGCTTTCTCCAGGACACAGGAAGCCTTAGCCAACACATAACAGCAACCAATGACCAAATGCCTCTCAACGCAAACAGAACCAATGACAACCAGAGAATCCCACCAGAACAAATGTCAAACCAGAGAATCCGAGAAGAGTCACACTGAAACAAGGGACGCTGTTACAACCCCACCAGAATCTGTGTCATTCAAAGATGCCCACCAGAACCAAAGTAAAATCACAGAATCCCACAAGGACCAATGTTAAACCAGAGAATCTCAGCATCAACCCTAACAAGCCAGTAATACCAAGGCAGCAGCCAGACCTAGCAATGGCACATGGCAAGCAAGGAACACTGACACAGACACACATGCAGTAATGCTGCCCCCCTCCTCCTGTTACCTGAGAAGCCTGCAAAGGGCAGTGGGACAAAGTGCTGTAATCTCTAAAATGTGATGCCCAGATATTCCTGAATATATCCGGATAGTTTGGTAATATAAATACCAGTTTATCCAAATATATCTGTATATATGCTGGATACAGATATATCTGAATAATTCCAAACAGTTATTTTTCAGGTACATATTCAGGTATATAGTTACTTTTCAGGTATTCCCAACCTAAAACACATACTCCTAGCAGTGCATGGGCAAATCAAAATCTGTTGGTTCAGATACAGTGGCACGCTGTAAGTTCTACTTCAGCACAGTTATCAGTAGAAAGTGCATGAGGGATAGTACATGGAAGGACACTGCTCATTTGTACAAGGCAAAAGCATGGTTTACGCTTTAATGCTAGGAAAAGTAGAAGGCAGTAGGAAAAGAGGAAGAACCAAAATGAGATAGCTTGTCTCAATAAAGGAAGCCACAACCTCCAATTTGTAAGATTTGAGCAAAGCTGTTAATGATAGGATATTTTGGAGGTCTTTCATTAATAGGAGCACCATAAGTCAGACAAGATTTGATGGCACATAATACACACAAAGCATGATTTATAGTTACATATGAACCAGGGCAAAGCACAGCGAAAGCCTGTTACACTTTTTACAAAAAGCAGCCTTCTACAAGTCTCTTTACAGGAGACGCCTTGGCATGCGTTCGTCAAGTGAAGGGAGACACAATGTTAACTAAATAGTAATTAGTCCAGTAGCACCTTTAAGACTAACCAACTTTATTGTAGCATAAGCTTTCGAGAATCAAGTTCTCTTCGTAAGATGCATCTGATGAAGAGTGCTGTGGTTCTCGAAAACTTATGCTACAATAAAGTTGGTTAGACTTAAAGGTGCTACTGGACTCTTTACTATTTTGCAACTACAGACTATCAGGGCTAACTCCTCTGGAGCAATGTTAGCTGGGAAACGCAGTTTAAAAAGACAGCTGGCGGAGATTGCTCCTCAGAGGGTTTGTTAATTTCATCTTCACTTCCTGACGGCTGTGTCAATTTCACCTCTCCTGTTTAAAACTGTGTGGGATCACAACAAGAGGGCAGCAAGGAATAGAAATGGGCTGGAGCTTCCTCCCAGAGCCGGGCTTGGACTTGGAGAAGTTAAAATGGGCTGAAGTTTCCCTTCTGGCATTTCACAGACCCTTCACACAGCCCCAGTGTATATCAAAGACCCTGTCACCAGCTCTGTGTTTTTTTTTAAACAACCCTTCCCAACTAACATTGCATCTCCCGACACGTCTTCTTCATGTGTCAGATGTCTCATGTAGAGAGAGACTATGAGAAAATGGCTCTCAAGAGCTATGAGTAGAACAAACCTTCTGTCATAAATACCACTGCACAGCATTGCGGAAAAAACATGTATTTTTCAAAAGCTATGGTTATGAACTGGATGCAAATTTAAACACTACAATAACCTATGTTTCGTACGTTAAACACACATCCAAGCTACTTAAGCTACATCTCTTCCCAATTAATACAGTTTTCAGATTTGGCAATGGGACGAGTTAAACAAGCCTTTCAAATCTACACATAAAGAATTCCATCACTCACAACTCCAAGTACAAGAGTGCTTGCATTAGTAAAAAAAGACAGTGGCACTCAATCCGCTGCTCTTGGAGAGCCACATTCACATTTACCATCAACTGAAAGAGCCATGTGACTCCTCTGTGCCCGGTGTGCCACCCCAAACATACAATACAATAATAAAATGTAACTATTAATGTGAAATATATAACTACAACCTTTTTAATTACCTCTGAACATATAGGGTTGTATTCTTGTGTAAACTGGAGTGAGGGGGAAAGGCTTCCCTTTCTGCCTTCTTGCTCTCTCCTCCGCATGAGGCAGAGCAGCTCATATGAGAGAGATTGTCAAGGCAGGAAGAGGAGACCAACTAGGCTGTGGAGAAAGGAGAGTATGAGTACCATCACTACCTCCACCCCACTGTGGGGGGACTGCCCTAGTGGTGGTTCTACTCTTTTCTTTGCAGCTATCTTGCTATCTTCTCGACAGCAACCCAGGTTCATGGGATGAGACGATGTGGAGAAGAACTGTTGGAAAGGATGGGCCCTTTACTTCCATTCCTGCCATGAGACCCACAGCTTACCCGTCTTCCAGTCACAGCTGTTTCAAGATGGGAACCACCTGCCAACCAATAAGCAGTCATGTCAAGTTTCCTGCAATATGAGGTGGTGCCACATTGGAGAATGGGGCTCAGATGAGCCATAGGTGGCATCATGCAAAATAGCCACATGCAGTTCCCGACCACTGAGTATCACTATGCTATAGTTACTGAAATCCTCCTTTACAAAGACTCACATTGCAATGTGTGCTACAAGCTTAGCTTTAACATCACACCAGGAATAGAAGAGAGGATGTGGCTCAGTGGCAGAGCACATGCTTTGTATACAGAAGGTCAGGTTTGATCACAGGAGTCTCCAGAGCTCAGGTGGGGTGGGGAGAACATAGAGAGCTGCTGCTAGAGTAAACAATGCTAAACCAAGCGGATCAATAGTCTCAGTCAGTAAAAGTTCAGTTCATATGTATGTTCAGACAATCACAACCCCTTTTCTGAAAAGGGTATAATTTCCTGTAAGTCTCATCAGAGTCAGTTCAAAACCTTTACAGAACAGTACTAGACAAACTGTCTTATCACACAGAAGGCTTGGAAGTTTATCTGACCTAGTAACCAAATAGTTCCCCACTAGTCAAAGAAACCTAGAAGTGGATTCTAGAAATGATCGACTTGCCAGGAAATGGTTTCCCAGATGAAGAAACCAATATGATAAATTCCCTGTTCTTGAAACTAGAATGCAACTCTTGCAGCCTATTTACTACTATAGTCACTGATTTTCAAACTGTATTCTTAGGCCCTTCGGCTTCTCTAAAAGATCAGCAAAAACAGAAAATTAACTTGAAGAAAGACCATTGCCAATCTTTCCTTGGAATGTGTAGCTGTATTAAAATGTTGGGCATATTTTTAGACACCACATTAATTTGCAAGGGACAGTGAAGAGAGGTCTAAGAAGACAGTGTTCCTGAGCAAAATGAGAGAATATTCAAGAAAGGCCACAGAATCCTGAGTGGTACTCAGGGATTCTACGTAGGTATGTAAGATAAGAAACAATAAGCTATATAAAGGAATAATGATCTCTACTGAATTACAAGAAGGCACACTTGTGGTTTTTTTTATTTTGGATGCTTTCACTTTACAGCAATAGGTTATACAGCTCACTAATTACTTTACCTGAGGTATCAATATAATTAGGTGAACACACACTCCCATATAAACATTCGAACGCTCTTATTATTCATGAGCATAACGAAGTATGCTCCGTTAAAAACACAGCGGTCAAACCATATGCCTACTGACCAAAGAGGTAACATCACTCATCCATTGCCATCATTCTCCAGGAATTGTTTGTTACCTCATACCAGGAAAAAGATTTACAAACTTTAAGAGAAGTTTTAATCCATTGTGGTAGAGTGGTTGGAGTGCAAGATTAGGATCTGGGTGATCCAAGCTCTAATTTCCACTTGCTGGGTGCCCTTGAGCCAGTCACCTGTTCGCAGCCCAACCTACCTCATAGGGTTGGTTGTGACGATAAAATAGAAGAGAGGAGAATAATGCAAGCTGTTTGGGTCTCCATTGGGGAGAACGGTGGGCTTAAATTAAGCAAATAAATAAACTCAGACATTTGATACTAACTCTCAGAATTTTGAAATATTTCACAGCCTTGAATGCTTGCCCACATGCAAAGTCAACAATTTGCAATCAAATATGAATCTTGCACAGATGCATGGGCTGGTCAGAATGTGCAAGAATGATCTAGAAGGTTTTGGATGCAACCCAGAGCTTTGTAGAATTCAAATGAATACAGGGAGCTCTATGCAGTGTCTATAAAAGTGCTTCCTAACATAAAAGGTGAACAGGATCCATCTGTACATGGGGACCTTTGCAAGTGTATCAAAGAAACTGCATGCATGCTGGAGCTTAGAGGCAATGGTTAGTATGAAAGGGTAACCAAGGCTCTTACATCATCAACATCATCGCCCTTCATGACAATTTAATGCCACACTCAGAGCAGTTTACAAAGTGTGTTATTATCATCTTCACGACAATCACCCTGTGAGGAGGGTGCGGCTGAGAGAGCTCCCAGAACTTGTGACTGACACAAAATCACCCAGCTGGCTTCAAGTGGAGGAGTGGGGAATCAGACCCGGTTCTCCAGATTAGAACCCTGCCATTCCTAACTACTACACCAAACTGGCTCCCCAATTTTACAAGGAAACAAGTATTTTATGGAAGCAGATCAGGACTAGTGAATGTTGCTCTTGGGAAATTAATGTAGCACATACCAACAAATACTAGTACTGCAAATTTTTACTCCATGCTCCTCCCTCCCCAATATGCACTGGAATCCAGGCTGCCATTCTAGTCCAAGTACAGAGATGAAACAAAGCATCTATCGTCTGGGCTATACAATCTTTCTCTCTGGGAAAATGACACCCTCTCGCGCAATTTTTTTTTCTGCTGAGCAGCACCTCTTGGGCGAATGACTACAGAGTGGCTTTCATTCATTCCACAGCTCATCCTGACACAGTCAGCAATTATATACATAGGCATCCGATGTGGTGAAGTTCTTCAGTTGTCTCAACCTCTCCACCCCCACCCCGCTTTCTCTTTCTCCCTGTCATCACATCTTCCCCATACAATATGGGACTATATGCCAGTTTATGCTTGTATTCAGAAATTTCACCTGGAAAATTACTAGCTTAATATTCTGGTGAGCAAATAAAAGAGCATAGCATAAAATACCAAAACTTAATTGATAATTTAACATTAGCTACACATAAGTGATGGTGGGAAAAAGTGAGTGCACATTAAATAACAATTAGTAATCCTTACCAAGTATACAGGAAGTTCTTCAAATCCCTCCTTCAAGTCAACTCTAAACTATTGCGTAAAACATTTGCATTTCCTCTTTTGTTAAAAAAGAAAAAGCATAGCTTTCAATAATGTTATCTTTATACTGGCAGGCAAATCCAATTTAATAGTATTCTTCTGCACAACACAACTCTAAATATAACTCTGAACTTTCCCCTAAGTGGGACAGATAAAAGAATAACAAGCAAATTAGCCTAAAACCAAGAGGGTTAAAGAAAAACAATACCAAAGAATTATGTTAGGACACCCAGCATCTGAGACGTAAGAAAACTTGTAAAAACTATCATTGCCCAGGTTTCTGATAATATTCTGCATGATATAAATCTCAAAGCTTGGTGTTAACTGGGAAGGCAGCAATGTACCCTGCTCAGCATTTTAATTCTATTTCAGGCTACAGGTAGGAAAAGCACTAAGCCATAAGACAGAGATCCCACATGAACATACAGGCATTCTTGATCTATGTTGCTGAAGCCAAAATCATCTTTTTGTTACAAAATGAGTCATATGTACTTCCCTACAGATTCCCTGAAGTAAATGCAGACAATACCTGTATAGGATCTTGAAGGTTTTGTAAGATTTGCACTTATATAGGCCATGTTATCTTCTTTACTCATCGGATATTATTTCAACTTGGGTGGGCAATAACAAATGGATCATGTGCTGTTATACTTTCTTAATACTTTCCCAAACACCCTGTCCTCATAAGTTCCCAGTGCACCAGTAACCACAAACTAGGTAGCACTGGAAGGTGTGTTAGGTATGTCAGCAGCAGATGCCCAACCTTCTAAAACAAGATGGAATCAAGAGATAGTTCTACTGCGCAGGGTGTAATTTCTTCTCCACTAAGTGCCTGTAGCCATAGTTTATTCACATACACATAATTTGCCCTTTAACTTACTAAAACCTGAACATTTACTTCCATTCATATATAACACACACAGCATACACAATCTTCATTATGTGGTGAAACAGACCGAAACAACAACTGGTACTTATTTTATTTTCCTGCCTGTAAACTTACAAATCTTGAACAGGCTGCAACTAAGTACATACCTTTCCTTCAACCTCTGTGACAACTGAAGAAAACACTTCCTAGCCTTATCAACATCCACATCTCATGCCTATTTAACAGGTCCTACCCACAAGTAAATCCACACAGGACTGTATTCTTACTGAGCTGCATATATGAAGTACCACACAGCGCAACTATACCACTCAGTATTCAGACAACCAGAATTATTCCCTGTATTGTTTGTGGCTATGTTTACTCAGAAGTAATTCTTAATGAATTTGAGGAAGTGTGCATAGGGTTCCTTCTAAAGATTCTTCACAGGGGAGGGAAAGGATTGGACATTATTTGACTATACACATATGCAAGAGAAAACAATGCACAGGCCTAACAGACCTTCTCTAGGCAGCAAGTACACAGCTACCCCCAGGATCCAGAGTGAGTCATTTAAGCTATTTTTGTTTTTCAAAAAATTCTTCTAGCACGGATTTTTTTCATTACCCAAAGTTGCAAAGCTGAGCATGGTTATTTAAGCACACCCACACACACTGTTGTGGCAGCTAGCTCACTCCTGAAAATTACCTTTATGGTTGTTTGTTACATAATGACAATGAAAACTACATTTCCATCACCAGCCTCTGATTCTGTAATCTCTTGCATGGTTCTATCGCAATGGATTTGGATAAGAAGACGGAGAAGTCACAGTGAGATCAGCACTTGGGTTATGTACTGCAAGCTGTTGCTCAGGATGGGCATCTCATTCCGGATCTATCTCAAAGGCAAGACAACTACATGGGAGCAAGGCTAACTCTTGTAGAGCAGTGATTTTTTTTTTTAAAAGGCTTCATCTTTTCATTCAAGTTATCATAACAAACCAAAGAATAACCAGGAACTGAAACTATAAATAAAACCCATAGAGTGAAAACAAATCTGTATTATGGGATAACCATTACAGGGTCACCCCTGTGGATGGCAACTGCGAAGAAGAAAAATAATGCAGGATAGAATTTTTGTCTACTAGAGGGGATAAAAACTACCATCCTCCTCCCCCATAGAAATATGAGCATTTAAGATGCGTCCTTCAAAAATTATAAATGTGCGTCAATAAAGATGTTCAGAATGTGACAACTGTACGTTTATGAACACGTGCAAGATGACTTATGAATATGTGCAAGATGGCTCTCCACAAATACACTTGGCTGGACGCATAGGTTTGCAACTGGATAATCTGTGAAACTTAAAGTGCTAATCAATATAGAGGAAGAAAGGGAACATCTAGCTACTCTTGATTTTTCGAAGGGGAAAAAGAACTCACAAAACAAACCATTAGACCATTCCACCCAACCTCCACCACTCACAAAACAAACCACTAGACCTTTCCACCCAACCTCCCACGAAAATAATAAATTGCAGGGCTGAAGCATTAACGGACTAGGGCAGACAAGATGATAACAGCTGGGGAGTGGGGGGGGGGGATCAAGTTTCCTTTCGTGAAATACAACAGGTACCACACCATATACACTAAGGTCCCACTGCGTGTTTGACAAGACCCTGCCCAGGTCTTTTCGCCATTAAAGAATCCCCGAATCACCCACAAACGTTCACAAAATGGGAAGCCAGCGGGAGGAGGGGGGGGGGGGACGAGACGAGGCGGAAATCCAACCTCTCTCCATCAGCGTAAATTAAAGGGAAACCAAAACCCTCCTTAAGCGCCTCCTAAATCTGCCACAATCATCCCTACAGGCAGCCGCCCAAGGGGATCGCGCCCTGCCCGAAAACGCACACCGAGAAGCGAGGCCTGGCCGCGGGTGGGAGCGCAAAGGCGCGGCGGAAGGCCCCCGGTGTGTCCCCACCCGCCACTACGCCCGTCTGGGCCTGAAGGGCCAGAAAAGCCCAAAGGGGGAGGGAGGGGAGAGGCCAACGGGGTGGGGGCTCATTCGGCAGACACCGGATCTGCCCCGCCGGCTCTGCTCGCGGCCCCAGCTCGGCGCCTGGAGCCTATTTTCAGCGCCCAGACCGTACAAGGAGTGGCGGGAGGGCAGCAGGGAGAGGGGAACCTGCCCCGACTGACAGGCTGGCCTCGCTCGGCGCTATGCCTCCCCCCCGCCCGCCCTTTCCTCCGAGAAGGAAGCGGAGGCAGGAAGCGCCGCAGAGGCAGAAGCGCCGCCGCCGCCTCCCTCCCGCCTGCCCGCCACAACCAGCCTCACCTTCTCCTCATCGGCGAGCTGATCCTCCAGGTCCGCCATCTTCGTTTTTTTCCTCCCCGCACCCGGTCCGGCCACGGAAAGAAGCAGACGCAGCGGCGGCACCAGCCCCAGAAGCAGGCGGAGCAGCAGCGAAGGCCCGGCCGCTGGTCTCCGCCCCTCGGCCGAGCAGGAAGGGCGGGCCTGGCTCTGGGCGCGTCCCCGAGAAGGGCGGCGCGCGGAGGAGGAAGAGCCGGGAGCGCGCGCCCGCCAGCCCGGCCGCGGCGGGAGGTTGGGAAGCGGGAGCGAGCGCGCCTGGAGCGCCAGCAGCCACAGGAGGGCCGTGAGAAGCACGCGCGTGGCTGATGTACATTAGCTATATTACGGCACGGCAGCAGCCGAGGAAAAGGGAGAAGGGGCTATTTCCGTTTCATTTGGGTATCTGAAGAAGTGAGCTGTGGCTCACGAAAGCTCATACCCTACAGCAAATTTGGTTAGTCTTATAGGTGCTACTGGACTCTTGCTCTTTTCTACTGCTACAGACCGACTAACAACAGAGTCCTGTTGCAACGTTTTTTATTTCACTCAATACACTCTTTTTATTCAGTTGCTAAAATTGTCAAATGACAGGGTTTTTAAAAAAAGAATTTATTGGAATTTTTTTTTCACAATATCAGTGAGAATAATGATAGGCATAGAGGAGAACCATGATGAAGAGAGAGGTGAGGTGACAGACAGCGTTTGTCATAAGGGACAAACTATGCTATAAAGAAGGTCATTATGTGAGCACATTCCTAGAATGCTACTGTGATTTGGGAGGAGTTGTTTATAAAAACCAGGCAGACTGCAAAAAGAATCCATTTTTGTTTCTTTTTTTGCCTAATGAATTTGAAGTGTAATTTGTGGATTCTTGGAGGGGGGGGGTCCCCCAATTTTAATTTCTGTCCAGGA
Source organism: Eublepharis macularius (assembly GCF_028583425.1). Classification (NCBI taxonomy): domain Eukaryota; kingdom Metazoa; phylum Chordata; class Lepidosauria; order Squamata; family Eublepharidae; genus Eublepharis; species Eublepharis macularius. The sequence goes on along the minus strand of NC_072798.1, from coordinate 78,078,634 downwards.
AAAATGGCAAACCTTTATGACCACTTGGCAGAAAGACACCACTGATATCTGTGGATATTTGGGAAAAGGTTAAATATGAGATTGATGAAGTCGGTATTTTACAACTCCATCCAATAAAACTGTGTTTTGTCAAATAACCATTTCCTGAGGTCAGAAAACAAATGATCTCCGGACTCAGGGAGTCTCAACCCAAAGAAATACTATTTTTGAAATCAAAAGTAGGCAACACAAGTTCAACACCACTAGGTAGGAAATACATAGCAAGGCTGAATTACAACATCAATAAACTTTGGGTCAATGGTAAAACTCCCACAGACACAGGGTTGCTTCACACATTATTTTGTTCTTACCATCTATGTAGGAAAACTACATTACAAATTCATATCATTCTTGGACAGCATAGCTGGCTGCATCTTCCCAACACAGGCATATACATCTGCTAGAAATGGAAGAGATATGCTTCTGATGTCTCATAGTTTACCATTTTTCTACATATCTATGAATGATAGTTTAGGTGGGTAGCTGTGTTGGGTGGGTAGGTTAGCTGGGTAGCCTGCAGTAGAACAGCAGGATTTGAGTCCAATGGCACCTTAGAGACTGAAAAAGGGAGCTCTGACTCTTGAAAATCTGAAAATCTTGTTGCTCTTTAAGGTGCCACTGGACTCAAATCCTGCTGATCTATAAACAAAATACATACCTAAGAAGTACTCCTCAGCACAAAGATTTTATACTATATAAAGTGAACGTAAAGTTGACGGCACAACACGGTATATAAACATTTGAAATTGATAATGAACATCTAGCTAATTATTTTTGATACATTTATAGAGCACCTTCCAGTGATTTCACTCAGGGGACCTCATAATTCAAAATAACCACCAACCCATTTAGATAACATACAGTACAATCCTAAAAACACTTTCCTAGGAGTTAACTCCCTTGAATCAACCTAAGCTAGATTCTGAATAGACCATCTTACAATTGCTCTTATATTATTGCTTATATACAGGGCTTTTTTCCAGCTGGAATGCGGTGGAATGGAGTTCCGGCACCTCTTGAAAATGGTCACATGGCTGGTGGCCCCGCCCCCTGATCTCCAGACAGAGGGGAGTTTAGATTGGGCAATTGGGGGGCAATCTAAACTCGCCTCTGTCTGGAGATCAGGGGGTGGGGCCACCAGCCATGTGACCATTTCACCGAGTGTGATTTAAACTTTAAAAAACTCCCCCCTTGTTCCAGCTGACCCAAAGTGACATCATTGTGTGGTCCTCGGAGTGTGCGCACACTTTGTGCACACGCAAGTGGTACCAGGGGCACTACCTCCCACCAAGAGTTGCCTCCTGTGCTGGCAACCCATTGAGTTCCACCACCTCTTTTCCCAGAAAAAAGCCCTGCTTATATACAATTAATTTTTATTTTGAACACTGCAAGTGCTTGGAGGGTCTGCAATGCTGACTCCACCTTTTGACTTGCAAGCTGTAATTCAGTCTATGGGCTCTTTCATCCTCTTTTCCTTGCAGTGTGATTACCATCAGAGATTGCAGTGTTTTTGTTGTTGGTACATCACTGTACAATTTTTCTATGTCTTGGATTGCGCATGACAATGAACAGTAGAGGTGCATAAAGGAACAATGTGTACAGTGCCCTAATTTATACATTTAGCAGAATCAAATGTGAAGTTTTACCTGTGCCATACTATTTCAGGCTGCAGGTGAGTGTTTCGATGTCTGAATGACATCTTTCCTCAAACATACAAAAGTAGCATGTCAAGACTTGATATTTATTCTGATGGACTGGTCTTATACACGAGAGAGATTTTGTTTTTTGTTGGGGAGCAGTCAAACCTGTACCTGTCACCAGAAATTACAAGGTCCTGGAAAAAAATCTGTTGAATGTATAAACTGACTCTTGATGTTCACATTAAGAAAGGGTTAAATAATTTTTTACCTGAGTTTGAATTTGGGATAAAATGTGTGTGTCATGGACAGTGAGATCCTTGGGATTAGGGAGTGATTTGCTTGAGGCCGGGTGGAAGGTTGCCTAAAGATAATAATAATAACTGCACTTATATGCTGCTCTTCTAGAGAGACTTAGTACCCTGCTCAGAGCAGTGAACATAGTCATTGTATTATTATCTGCACAATACAGCTGAGAAGAGTGGCTTACCCAATTGAGTTCATGACAGTAGTGGGACTTGAACCAGCAGAGTGTTTGTTCACAGTCCAACCAAAGAACCACTATGCTACAAGCTCTCCTAGCAATCTTAAAATGCTATTACAATCTTCTAAATCCATTAAAATAAATGGGCTTGGAAGGGTTTAATTCTGTTTAGGATTGCATTCCTAGAGCAAAGTAGGGGCAACCACAGAGGTGATGCTGTGGGAAATCAAATCATAGTTAGAATGAAAATAACAATAATTTACTTTGCATATATACAGTCCTTAAGGACTAACCACATGCTTTTGAAACCACATGGAAAAGTCATGAGGGGAGGCAATTCAAAATAGGAAAATGGTGGGTAGTTTTTTAAGGATTAAGTACACTTTTTTGATGTTTTTTCTCCTAAATGCTCCTTTCCTGAAGCATCTTTGCTTTTTAAAAAAGGTGTTGGGGCACTGTTATATGCATTAGTATATAATGTGTAGTTAACAGAAGTGTATAACTATGCATAATGTTGAAAAGGGTGCAGACAGACGATAAATGGTGAATGGAAATAGTGGGATAGAAATATTTATTTTGTCTGAATTTATGGTCAATTTAATTGAGAGATCATGAATGTTAATATTTAATAACAGAAGTATAAGGTACTTTTTCACACAGAATACAATTAAGGAATTCACTGCCATGAAGGACATAGGTTTGGGTGGTTTTAAATAGGAATTTTGACAAAATCCTGACAGACAGGTTATCAGTGGCTATTAGTCAATATGGCCACATGCACTCTTTTAAGATGAGGCAGTGTACCACTGAATATTATTTGCTGGGAAGGAGTGGGCTGGGGAGATAAGAGGCAAGGCTTTCACGGCCTGCTTGTGGACTTCCTGGAATATCTGGGTGATTGGCTCTAGATGCTCTTTGCCAATCCCTGCATATGAGCACTGTCACATTGATGTTTGATGTGTAAATTAAAGGTAGATTTTATTATACTTATAACAACTACATACTTCCAGTAGAAAATCAGCCTCCAAAAGAATGACACTCCTGAGAAAAGAGGCCATTTTTGTTCAAGTAGAGGCCAGTGTGAGAACGATAATTCCACCCTATTCCAGATTTTTTATGTGGCAGCTCTATTGTGCCTCTTATAATGTATTAAATGTTTATACTACTGTTCTATAATGTACCTGACACCTAATTCATGTTCAGTATTAGTTGCTTAAATTGTTCTCTGAAAGCAATTTTTGGAGTGTGTATGTGTGTTTGCACATCATAACCATAAAATGTTAAGAGTCTAAAATGGAAGGTATATTTTCCTGTAAATTTGTTTGAAAGAAGGGATATCTTCAACAATGAAAGAAAACTATACTGCACATGCATTTAATTATGCATCGTTTTATTTCAGTTTATTTATAAATGTATGAAAAGGACTAATATAATTCCTAATTATGGGTTGAAAGATAAACATTGCTACCAGTTTTCACACAATAGCAGCTGGATGCATGGGTTTTTAACTTTGTATTATATTGTGCTAAGAGAATGAAGTCCACATATGTTGAACAAACACTACACCACCATCTTAATCTCACCAGATCAATGGCTTGTGAATCAATTCCAAAAACTCTTGAACATAAGGTAGTTCTAGGACTGAACTAGAGTATCTTACGTTGTCTGAATGCCCAGATCATTAACAGTCACCTACTGGTGAGAGCTATTGATTATCTGTTTCTGTGAAGAGGAAAATGGAAGAGGAAGGTCTTAAAACTGCTGGAGATTTCTGATGATATCTCTTCATGGTTTTCATGTGAAAGGAAAGATGGATTCAGTGATGCTTGTACCGCTGTTGAATAGCAGAGAATATGCTATCACTATGTCATTCTACATCCTGCAAAAATCTCTTTTCTAAATATTTAAAAAGTTGGGGAAAGTATTTTATAAAATCCAAGCAGGCAGTTACTTTCTGCAGCCTTTTTACCCACACTGTTGCAGCTTTTTAATGTAGACTGCTTGGTGCAAGTATGGACATATCACATAAGGTGTTTACTGTGGAGGCGGGTGTCCTTTATGTGACCATTCATTCATATAGGTACCAATTTCATGGAAAATACACATGCGATTGGGTCACGTGGTTGGGACATTTCAGTGCTCTGCCAATTATCAAGGAGCTGCTTATGTAGATTCCCACATGACCAGGAGAATATCTAAAAGGCATACAAAAGCTGACAAAAGTTAGCATCACTCTCAAAGTATCCTGAGCAAAATATGGTTTGAGACATGTTTAACAACAGGTAGTGTTACTTAATAGGCATAGTGCTTTGATTAATACATTGTCAGACATGATGACATTTCTATTTCTCCTTCCACCCAGAAAATCAGGGTAATGTGCAAGGGATTTTCTAATTTTATATTCAGTGCAGTGTAGTGATTAGATGGTTGGACTAGAAGCTGAGAACCAGGTTTGAATTCCCTCTTTGCCATGGAATTTTACTAGATCTCCTTGGGCCAGTCACACTCTCAGCCTAACCTATTTCGCAGGGTCATTGGGGGAATAAGATGGAGGAGATGAAAATTATATAAGCCACCTTGTGTCCCCATTGGGGCTAAGGGTGGAGTATAAATAAAATAAATAAAATGACTCTATGTGAAAGGTGGGAGGGAAGCCTGATTTTGTCAGATCCTGGAAGCTAAGCAGGTCAGTACTTGGATGGGTGACCACCAAAGAAGTGGAAGGCAGTGGCAAACCACCTCTGCTTCTCACTTGCCTTGACAGCCTCTTATCTTGTCACCATAAGTTGTTTGTGACTTAATGGCACATACACACATGCAGAAGTTTAGATTGAGAGACAGTGACTGGGCCATTGAAACCCAATGAGCTTTCAGTTCTGGGATTTCTTTGTCCAGGTCCACCACTGTAATGGCTAGATTCAATTGGTTACGAATGGGCAACATTGGTGAATACTACCAATAGAACCTAGACGTGGTTAGCTTTAGCAAGGTTGTGCCCACTAATAAATAACTGAAATATTGTCCTTGAAAGTACAACACTGGTATTCTGAAGCAGAATACAGAAATATAGAATAGATCCTACATTTTATTCTTCAGCAAGGTTCTGTGTTCAGATTCCTCAGTAAATTTATATGGCTGGGCATTTACATGGTTAGAACAAGAGAACCAATGCCTAATTTGGGGGAAGGCATCCCACGTTCTGGGCCACGGGTACCTCAGAAAGGAGGAGGAATACCTGAAAATACTTTGACTATGTTGTTCATGTAGTTAATTTTCTTGGCAAAGGAGCTGTTAGAGCTTGTATCCCAAGAGTTGTCCTTAACTCTGAGTCCCCAGTGGAATGCAAGGCAGTTGAAAGAGGCCTGAGGCAAACCAATGGGAAATAAATCTCATTATAGCAATGGTAGGAATGGAGACATTTGTTTGAAAGAGCAGCTCAGGATAAAAGCCAGCACCAAACTGAAAGGTCAGAGGATGCTTACTTTGCTTCTGCCAGTTTCAACAGCCAGACAAAGGGATTAAGACAAGGCAGAAATTATTGCAGGAGCACACGATGTCTCAGGCTTATTCTGCAGCCGGGCTTCTCAGTAATGACATAAACAAAATAAATAAAAGCTCTTGCTGTTTAGTATAGTATAGCTAGGAAGCATCAGTAACAGCATTAACTACTAATTGAAACATAAGCACTTGTGAGAGGTTGATGGGGCTAAGCAGGGAGCTATTTGCATGATCCATTCCTTCATTCACTGATGTCCATTGAAAGAAGTTGTCCCCTACCCTGAGTTTAAGCTCCCTCTGATGGAGACATCGATAGCCAATAGAGGGCCAAGAAAGAAAAAAAATAGGCACAAGATTAAAGAGAAATAGAATTACATTCCTCTGAATTGTAGCGGATAGTTAATACCCAGATGGTGGGTAGTTAATATTCCTCCCTCATCTGACTGCTGCAAAGGATTGGCTTGGTTATTTATCACGAAGAGGAAGCTACACAGTGGGTACAAAGCCAGAAAAGTCCATCAGAATTAAACCTTGAATCAAATAGTTTTCCAGCGAGAGCCAAATTGAACTGGAAAGTGAGACTGCTAAAAGACTGAAACCCACACTGAATTTCTAGTATGATAATTTGGGATGGCCAACATAGTCCATGACCCATGGCTTTACTGGGCACATAGGTGTGTACTTGCAGCATGGGACCAAAACAAGATGAAGGATGAAGACTGACTAAACCAGGAGTCCCCAATCTTTTTGAGCCCACAAACACTTGAATTTTGAGAGGGGGTGGTGGTGAGTGCCATCCTAAAATGGCTGCTTCAGGAGGAGGAAACATGCACAGTATCTTTCTCAAGGGAGGAAGAGGAACAACAACAACAACATTTAACTTATATACCACCCTTTAGGACAATACACCCAATCAAAGCGGTTTACAAAGTATTATTATCATCCCCACAACAATCACCCTGTGAGGTGGGTGGGGCCAAGAGAGGTTCAAGAAGCTGTGACTGACCCAAGGTTGGCTTCATGTGGAGGAGTGGGGAATCAAACCCTGTTCTCCAGATTACAGTCCTGCCACTCTTAACCACTACACCAAGTTGGGTCTCAATAAAAAAGGAATGAAGGAAAGCCCAAGGAGGATAGAGGAAGGGAGAAAGATAAAGGGGAATAAAAACGAATTCAGGCAAACTGGAGGAGGAAGGGGGATAAAAACAAATGAAAATCCTGGAGGAATGGGGTGGGGCAGAAAGGGAAGGATGACTAAAAAGAAGGAAAGTCTGAAGGGGGAATGAAAGACTAAACTGACTAAGGAAAACCCAGGTATTTATCAGTACTTCTAATCCTTTAGTGGCTGCAGCTACTATTGAAATGAAAACCAATAACATGGATGACTTCTTTGGATTATGATGATTTTGGGGCTTCTGAGCCTATAGAAACCCTTGGAAAATGGACTTGAAAAAAGTGCCTGGAAGTACTGACATTTTAAGTTAAAGGATGGGATGTGCTACACCAATGTGTGTGATTTTATGGTGTATAACTAGTTAGAAGAGTGGTCACATGGGAGCCTTTGTATAGTGGATTCTCAGAGGCCATTCTACCTGATCTGCTTGTTGCTGTTAGTGATATTTTCAATAGCATTCTCCTCCCCATTTGAGCACAATTCTGGGCTGCCACTATGTTTTTAGAACCATGTATCAGTAAGCTGCCAGTACATATTTCTCAGGTAGGACATTCCAGATGTGAGACAGCTTCTTCACTGAACAGGAATTCGGTTTAGTCTGAGAATGTCAGAAAACAGATCAGAGGCCATCACATATTTGTTAGGAACACTGTCTAGAACAAAGCTCTGTACAAGCAGTGCTTGTTTTGGGAGGTGGGGCGATTGGAAGCAGCGTATATGACCCAGTTTCCTTGTTGGGCTGTGGTTGAGTCTGCTTTTGAGTAAGACTGGCATCTCTCCCAAACTACCTAGGATGCACATATTTTACAAAAATGCAGCAGGTTTAGAGAGCAAAGCATTATGCCATGGGCAGGCAGTGCTCACTTACATTCAGGAATTATTCTAAGCCTCCAAGCACACTGTAACAATTGAGTACGATGTGTGCCAATTCGGGGGTAAAAAAAAAAAAAGAATCGAAGCATTTTCAGTTTCAAGGCATGTGGCTACATCAGGCAGTCTAATAACATAAGAAGATATTATAATAGGATGGCTTGAAAGTTGTTTGGAAGAGTATGTAAGGGTGGTTTGAAAGAAAAAGAAGCTCAAAAGGGATAAAGAGTTGCTGAAGTGGCTGAAGGGATTGAGAAGGCTTACTTTCTATTGGGCAAAATGGAATGGGTGTGAAAAGGTTCTTTTCGGTGAGAAGCTAAGTGGCAGCTGGAATGACCTGAAGAGAAGAGGACTGCCTTCCCTAGAAACAGGGCTTTTTTCTGGGAAAAGAGGTGGTGGAACTCAGTGGGTTGCCCTCGGCGAAAAATGGTCACATGTGGCGCAGAGGGCAATCTAAACTCCCCTCTGTCTGGAGATCAGGGGCCAGGGCCACCAGCCATGTGACCATTTTCAAGAAGTTCTGGAACTCCGTTCCACCACATTCCAGCTGAAAAAAAGCCTTCCCTAGAAACACACAAGATATAACCTGTGCTTTGGAAACATTAGGAATAATAGGGCAGAATTATAGGATGAACATCATCAGATAAAATTAGGCCAGAATGCATATTTCTATTAATCTGAAGAAAGGTTGGGTTTATTGCTTAATATTTTTATATTGAAAGAGGAAATACCGTAATTTTGTTTATTGTTCACACTTTAAAATTGTATAGTGAACATCCAGAATGCTTTAGAGTTCCAATTTGTACAACCACAGTGGCTGATGTTTTACCAGGAAGTCTTTAAGAAGTTTGTAAGCAATCAAGGATATCAGTCACAGTGTAGCAGGAATGGAAGCTGCAAGATAGACTGTTATTTCAACAGAGGGCAACTAGTAGCAGCTATATATCAGGTGAAACTAGCCATTATACAAACTGGGAAATTATAAGAGATGACTAAGTTACTGGTATGAGACCAGTTAGATGCCACAGGGGTTTCTATGTTTTGTGGGCATCACAAATGCAGGCTGGTTAATTTGTCTACTTGAATGTTAATACTGGAATGTGCTATCCTCTAAACAGCAAGGAATTCAAAGAATAATGCTATCTGGGTTTCTGAGTTTCTGTCTGCTTCCTTCTAAGTCTCTTCTACACTCAAAACCTGCTGTAGATCAGATGCCACATGAGCACCCTATCATCCTCCTTCCCTTCATCTGAGGTGGTTACTTTCCTCCACGTTTGCATGGATACTTGAGAGATGACTGTCTCTTAACAACATTGTTGATTCTGAGTCATTAACCTAACAAAGGAATGGGCAGCCAGCAGCTGCAGCAATATGACTGGCTGACCAGTTAGTAAATGGATGGTAATTGTTAGGGGATAGTCAGATGGTTGGAATGTGTGAAGATCCTCAGTTATAACTTTACTTGCATGCATGTGGGAGCCCCCCAAAAGGTTCCACTTGGCACAACAAGATCGTTACTCTAATTAGGGAATCTTGCACTTTATTCACTCTTCCACCCTGAGACCATCCAAACTATCTTGTCACCCCCTAATGAATTCATCTTACCTTGCAACATAAAACTAGTCTGGAGTAGGAATACCAACCTCAATGTGGAGCATGGAGTTCTCCCAGAATAATAATTCGGAGTAGAGATGGGCACAAACCAGAAAAAAAATGAACCGTGCGGTTTGTCAGCCATCACATTTTACAAACCACGAACTTTCATGAACCTGCCCTGGTTCATGAACTGGTTCATTTGGTTCATGAAAATGTCACATCCAGACCAGCAAACTGTCACTTCCAGGTCAGCAGAAGGTCACTTCTGGGCCAGCAGAAGGCCACTTCCGGGTCTGCAGAAGGTCTGCAGAACCTATTGCCTAGGAAACTGATTGATTGACGTCAGGCTGTCTGCAGTGACGAACCAAAAAACGAACCAAACGAACCAGCCTAAAGTTCGTGGCAGTTCATCAGAAATAGGCTTTGACAAACCACTGGTTACGGACCATGAACCAGCCCAGTTCGTCACGAACTTTGGTTCATATTTCAGTTCGTGTCCATCTCTAATTCAGAGTACAGAGATCAGTTTCCTTGGAGGAAATGGCAGATTCACAGGTTGGAAATCTGGCATCTCATCTCAGCTCCCCTCCCCAAACTATACCCTCCAGAGACACTGCCCCCAAATCTCCCAAGTCAGAGTTGGCAGCCCTAGTGCAGGCAGAGGAGGTTGACATATAACAAAATCCAAACTAAAATACTGTAAGAACAAAATGAAAGTAGTGCAATTAGAATACGCAAAAAAAATGTGTGCTTGACAGTTTTGTCAAGTTTTTGTTATGGGTATTTGATGTTTATTGCAGCATTGCTTTAATGTAGGTTGCTATCCACTTTGGATCCTATTTTGGTGAGAGAGAAAGGCAGGATATAAATATTGTAAATAAATACACATCATTTAATGCTTCTCTAAGCCCATTACCTAGGGTTTAAGAACATGTTAGTGTATGTTATAAAACCAGATAGTTTGCAGGCTGTGAATTCTGGGCAATTCTGGGGCAAACTGACAAGTTCTCTTTCATGACATTTACCAGAAGGGATAGGACCAGGAGGGCATCTCATCCCAAATATCTCCAGAGCAAACTCTGAAAAATGTTTAAAACTGTTTAGTTTGTTCAGCTGAAGAGAGTTTTTCACTCTTCACGTATATGACCAGCTCAGTTGGGATATAGATAGTATTAAATACGCACACTGCTGCTATTTCTTCTAAGGGAAGAGCTCCAGCATCCAGAATGCTTTCTTGCCTGCTAACATTCTTGTCAATTCCCTTAGTTTCTTGCACTTTTAATATGTAAGGCTATATCCATTTCAGATCTCTGTGCAGCTCTGAGCACCCCTGTGTGGTGTAGTGGTTCCAGTGCTAAACTAGGCCTGGTTGAGAACCAGGTTCAAATTCCTGTGGTCCAGGAAACTGACTGGATCCACTGAGGTCAGTCATTCTAGTCTCTGTCAGACTAGTCGCTCTCTGAATTTTGCTGTGAAGATAAAAGAAAGACAGAACAATGTACACTGCCCTGAGCTCTTTGGGGAAAGGCTGGGAGAGAAATGTAATACTTTGAGAAAATCTGACAGAAGAATAGGGGCTACCCCTAACAGGGCGCCAACTTCTACTCAATTTAAAATTCTGTTTCTAGTTCTAGTTCCTCTAAGTCTCAGTCACAAGGAAAGGCCAAAAGGAAACAAAGGCTGAATCCTAAGCAGGAGGAGTAAAGTTGCACTTGAGAACGTCAGCTTCCCCACTCTCCAACTGCAGCCTTCTGTGCCTCTAAAAACACACCTTTATGGGTCAATAGATCACCTGGAAAGGGGTGGTCCAAAGTGAAAATCTGCAGAAACAGGAAGAGATAATTGACAAAATTTACTCTTCCCACCCCTGCAACTGGAAATGTCATTCTATCAGAGGAATGGTTTCAGTCCAACTGTTGTTGATTCATCATCATTGGACTGCATGCACCTTTATGTTGGATGCACGTATTCATTTGTGTGGCTACTGTAATTCTGTACTTTGATGAGCATACCTTACTGAAACATCTGTTTAAGTTCAGGTAAAACACAAATCAGTATTTTTGCCCTTTCTTATTAACATCTCTTCCTATTTGTATGTAGTTGCAAATGAAATAGCTAACATATTTAGAAGCATTTCAAAATGGGGACATGCACTCTAGATGGCACTGTTGATTTAATTTTCACCCCTACCTCAGTGAAGAGCCTGGTCTCTGAAACCTTAATTAGTTTCCCTTTGAAAACAATCTCACTGTTTCAACAGAGGGTCAGTGTACATTGTTCTGGGCGGTGGCTTTTATGTTTATAGTCATGTAATCAATATGTTGGAAGAGTAATTAATTTTTAACTTCCAGCCGATTGTAGATCAAATGCCACTGGAGCTACTGGGCGGAAGTGTGATTTCTTTTGAAACAACAATACTGATGAGGAAGGGAGGGGGGGAGTTACATTAAGGTTACAGATGTGCTCAAATACCCAGGTTATAGATGAGGTCAAATACCAGGACAAACAAATATTAATATGACACATATTAAAGACATATTCATGACGACTGTGTTCTGTGACAGCAACATCCCTTTAGCAAAAGTTCTTTATTTTTGTCCACATTTTTTGGATATGAAATAACATTAGTTTCCTAGCTATTGTTGTTGTTGTTGTTGTTGTTGTTGTTGTTGAAGGCAAACTAGCAAACATCACAAGTCACTTTGATCCTAGTTTTCACCCAACTTTTCTCTCTTCTACACACGTCCTCATTCCCATGTTCTCAAGTCACCTGACTTCCACACTGATCCAAAGATGGATTCAATCAGAACATATGAAAGCAACAACTGGGGAAATGGGCACTCTACTGCCCCCCCCCAAATAACTACTTAAATGCATATGTGCCTTTCATAAGGCATATGTATTTCACATTTGGGTATCCATTTAACATATTTTGAAAATGGGGAACACTCTTAAATTAAAAGTATTGTGGCACCTTAATAACAAGTTTTGTTGTGGTATATGCTTTTCAGATACACTTTTCTTTTTACAGAACGTTGAACAGGTTCTTTCCCCAATAACAACTACTGGTTAAAACAATTTTTACCAAGAAAAGCAGCAATTGTCTGATAGTTAGTACTGATAATTACCCATACAGGGAGCTTAGTGGCTTCCAGGCTGCCTGAACAGGACATAGAAACTACCTTGTGCAGAGGAATGAATACTGGATTTGCCTGCAGGACACTCTAATTCAACTGCCGGCATGATCATGTAGTACAGATCGTCCACTTGCAGCTACCCATTTATTGTAAAGATCATTTTAAAAGCATTTTTTTACACCAAAAGATCTGTAGAAATTATTCAAACTACTACTTTCTAGCCCCATGTCAGGAAACAGCTGGAAAATGTATAAAAAGTAATTTATTAAGTTACTAAAGTACTTCTAAGTATGAATTGGTATGTGCATTTTGTGCTTCAAATAATAGCAGAAGAGAGACATCTGAGATAATTAGAAATCCAGAGATGCATTTTTATTTTATACGAAGATAATAGCGGTTCAAAAAGAAGTACAAGTCAAGGGATGTCATTTAAGACATTTACATCAATATTGAATGAATCTTTGTTTGGAAGATGTCAGGTTGACTCTAACAGTGAAATTCTAAGCAGAGTTACTTCAGTCTACACCTCATTGCAGTCAATGGGCTTAGACTGGAGTAACTCTACTTAGGATTTCACTGTAAATAAGTTTACCTGATTGCTCTCCAGAAGAGCCATCTCCCATATCCTGATACTAAACACTCAGAGTAGGTGGAGTTGTGGGTTGCTACTGTTTGGTCACTTTAAACGGCAATTAGAAGTGATAACGTTGACTCTTTATGCAATGAAAATGTTTAAGTTCTTCAGGAACAAGGAAACGTTTGGATAGACTGTGGTGTTACTTTCTTAAATCTCTTTTAAGTCTGTGTCCAGAACTGAAATATGAATTTACAAGCTTTACATATGGAAAATAAATTTAAAAGACCCCTTGTGCATTGCAGCTGTTCTAGTATCTCCCTGAACACATTTGTGTACTGTGGTAAAGTTTAAATACATAAACGCTTAACTTTCCCAATGAAGCTGATGGACAATAGATTTAGGACAGATAAAAAGAAGTATTCATTCACTCAACAAGTAATTACTGCTAGTAGATGTAGTAATGTTCACTAGCATAGACATTGCGAACTTTGACACAAATGCAATTGGCTAGCCAAACTGACATTGGTCAAATTTGCTTGCATGAGAATGGAGTCCACTGGCTGGATTAGTGTTGCTGCTTGATGTTCAGTTCAAACACCATGCAAGCAGCTTTGTGCGTGCACAGTAGACCCTTGTGCTACAGGATCAAGGCTCAGTTGTGCCTTGATAGGTAAGTTTCATTTACTTCCAGGTTGCAACTAGTGACACTTTTGGGGTTGCAGCTGGCAAAGTCACTCTTCTTGATCACTTTAGAAGGGTATGTATCTCCAGGGACAATGGTTGGATCATTAAAGCAATATAATTTAATGCTCAGATCACTGACCATTCGCACTCCCCCCCCCCCCCCACACACAAGTATTTACTTCTCATTGGAACAGTTGGGCTACTTTTCCTTTTAGCTGTCAATGTGGGCATCATAGGCTAGGAATGTGTTGCAATGATACATTTTAGCAGTTTTAAAAACATTTTTAAATGGATGTGTGAGTGCGTAGTGGAAAATTAGAATTCATAAGAGGCAGTGTGAGAACACACATGTGCAAATTGATTTGGACAATTCAGTAGCCATTAACAGACGCTGAGACATAGGGCACTGAAGGAGCAAGTCTCATCACAAAATGGTATGAAGGGCGGTATATAAATCAAATGTTGTTGTTGTTATTATTTTCTTTTACACATTGAGACTTTTAAGATGGAAGCCACAAGGGCACTGCACATGGAACCAGGGAGAGGGATGCTGTAAAAAAGCAACATGTAATACTGCACACAAGCAATTATTTCCCATTTACTAGACCGTTCAAAGCTGTTTGTAGACCATTCAAAGCTGCTGATAAAATGATCTGTTGAACATTCAGCTCCCCTGGTCACAGTACCACCAACACGATATAAGTTGAACCATCAGGTAATCTAGCATCCATGCATTTGAATCAGATCTTAGGAAGTGCCGCTGGAGAGAATCAATTGCAAGGAACAAATTATAGAGATGAGGAATTAGAACACCTTCTTTCTAGACAAGGTGATCAACTTTGCCAGGAATTTTTTAAAAAATGGGTACTATGAAGATGTCTCAACTTGGACATTCTGAATGCCTGTTCAGATCTATGCATATAGATCTATGATTTTAACAGAAGCAGTTCAAGTGACATTTTGTGATGATATGGTACGAAAATACAGGCTACAGCCATTTTCTACAGAGCAGTTTCCCACTATTGCTGACAGGGTCCTCGTACTAGTTCAAAACTAACAGGATTATAAATTGTTTCAAACATAAGATTCTCACCTGCATTCCATCCAGGTGACACTGAACGATCACTGTTACTGTACAGAAACAAATAAAGGAATTTAAATATACATACATACATACATACATACATATATATATATATATACATACACACACACACACACACACACACACACACACACATACACACACACACACACACACACACACACACACACACACACACACACTTATGATACAGCGACCTATCCTTAAATCCTTGGAATTAAGTAGGCTATAAATCTAAGTAACTTCTCAGTGTGGTATGGAAATAAATCTATGTAGCTGCTTCAATAACTGCAATGATTTGAAATAGGTATTGTACCTCCTTGAAGTTATCTCTTATCATTGTTATGTGGACAGTAGTCACACTCTTGTTTCAATTGTTACTTGATCCTACCAATAGAGATAGTATTTCTAACTAGCTTCCACTTTGCACACCCAAAATAGGACCAATCATTAGATATTGGTCTTCATATTTTTGATGTATTAAATTGTTCATCACTGGCTGAGTTCTTTGAACTATGGAATGACTTACAGGTGGATCCTATTCCAGGTTTTCCATTAGTGAAAGACATCTGCAGAAAAGGGGTGTATCTGATACTTGGCAGTGGAGCTGCAACCGGATGCTTGGTGTACAGCAGAACCCCAAGGGAGCTGTGATATCTGGACACAGCCTGCCTTGGTTGAGGCTGGCCCTGCACCACTGACAAAGATGGTGGCTTGGCACAGGCAGGCCTGAATAAGAGGACAGGACCACATTCTGCTGGTCTACTGGCCAAGCCCAGCATAGCCTCCTTCCACAGGACTTCTAGGTCCCAAAAGGAACTGGGTTTTGTCACCACAGGGCGTGGCCTCCAATATTGGGGTTGAAAGAGGGCCCAAGGGCAGGGGAAGGTTTGCCCCACTCAGGCTGCAGGAGTGCAGAGGTTGGCAGAGAGGAGAAACAGGTGACACAACAACTTTCCCTCTTTAAATGAGCCATCAGAAGAACCAAAACACCACAGCTGAAGGGAGGGCCCTCTTCCACTACAGACCTCTGCTTTATCCCCTGCACTATTTCCATGGATCCTTTGACAACTGGGGGCACAGCAATGGGAGGCAGGAATGTTTGCTTCTATTAGTACCGCTATCCTTTGTAAGTCTCTACCTTCAATATCCAGCCACCGGATCCAGTTGCGTGTAGTTTTTTTAAATTATTTGTAAGTTAAAAAGTACATTAGTGAGAGATTGATGTACAATCCTAGAGGAATAAGCCAATGTGCAATACTTTGTGATCAGGAGGAGGTATCTTAAAGACTGGCCATTGGTATTCTATTATAAGGGTTTCTTTACATTTTCTTCTCTGAAAATAAGTATCTATAAATAATCTGAAGAAAGTCTTATGTGCTAAATATCTTCCTAGTAATTTGGATCTAAAGTACTGTCAGTGGTAAAAAAAGATCTGCTAACTGTTCTGCACATACTTGCAGATTTCATAAAACACTCTAAACACCACTGCCAGAGTCAGTCATACCTTGATGAATTATAGATTACAATAGTGTGGTCCACACAGGACTGTCCATACAAGTGTCTTGTAACTTACATTGATTTAAAATTCTTCTACCCAGCACCTTCAAGAATAAGCAAGAGCAGGGCTTTTTTTCAGCTGGAATGCGGTGGAATTGAGTTCCAGAACCTCTTGAAAATGGTCACATGGCCGGTGGCCCCGCCCCCTGATCTCCAGACAGAGGGGAGTTTAGATTGCCCTCCGCGAGGGCAATCTAAACTCCCCTCTGTCTGGAGATCAGGGGGTTGGGCCACCATCCATGTGACCATTTTCTTCGAGGGCAACCCACAGAGTTCCACCACCTCTTGTCCCAGAAAAAAAGCCCTGAGCAAGAGAAAGTATATCACATCTCTGTTCTGAAAATTCCATTTGTTTTCAGCGAAATTCAAGATTCTGGCTTCAATTTTTAAAACCCCAAAAGGTCTCTGGCCAAAGCATCCAAGGAAGCATTTACAGTGAAATCCTAAGCAGAGTTACACCATTAGCTTTGATGGGCTTAGACTGGAGTAACTCTGTTTAGGATGTCACTGTTAGTCCATTATAAACCCTACTGGCTACTAAAATTCTGCATTCAGGACATTGTTAAAATTCCATCTCATAGATACATTTAACAGAAATAGGTACATTGCTACCCTAGTTGGAATGAAGAGACAGACACCAAATTGGATCTAAGGGCCACTTTATTAACTTTATACAACTAAAACAAGCCAAACAGTGGCAAGGACCTAAAGTGGTACAGGTCAAGCCACAGGGTCCCCCATAGACCACTGCCTTGACCTGTCTGGGCAAGCCCCGAAACCCTGGGTGGGACCCATCCAATGGATGGGGTGGACCCGGCCGGCCAGGCAATTTGGTCACCCCCCCCTTTTAAGCTCCTGAACATCTCAGCCGTATAGCAGTGAGGTAAGGACTTGTAGGCGGGGGTTCCCGAAGGCAGCCTGCCTCTGCATCTGGCAGCCATCAAAGCAGTACCAGCCCTTTAGGCAGGCCCCTCTTCCCATCAATAGGGAAGCGCTAAGGGTGCTCACCAGCCCGCACCCTATCTCCAACTCAAACCTGCCATGACACTGCTAACTGGCACCACCCTTAGCCAATCACCTCAATCCCCGAATTAGGTGCAAGGTAGGCGAAAAAAACCCCTTTCCGATGCCAATTTGGAAAGAGGGGAAAAAATTCCTACCTGGCTCTGATAACAGCAGGCAGCTAATCCTACACCAATACTGGGAGAGGAGGGTGGGTTGAGCGACTTATTGCAATGCGGCTGGGAAGGGCAGAGCAGCCACCTAAGGCCCTTGCTCCGCCCTCCCAGCAACCCCATATTAGGAAGTGGGGGTGGAGCTGCCTCCCTCCTCCAGTGCGGCAATAAACGGCCCCTGGCTCAAGCAGCGTTGCTGCGTGCCAGGATAGGGCCGCATTTCAGTGGTTGCCCTGATACGAATCTCATTTGTCTTTTCTGCCTCTTAGACAGTTAGAGAATGACTGCTCTTCTTTCTTGAACATTTGAGTTCATGTAAGAACTGGATTAAGAAATGAATGTTTTCCCTTCTGTTTCTTTGTTGCTGTTCTTTTTGATCTTATGGTGATTTTACTGCGTGTTTATTGAGTTTTCATAGATGTTTCTATTTTGATATATGTTGTAAACTGTTATAAGAGCTTTTTAGATGTCAAGTGGGATAAGAACATAAATAAAATACATTGTAAAATAAAAAAGCAGACTCTACAGCAATAGTCATAGTTTAGGTCATACAAGAGGCTGTATGGCAGAAAGGTCATATTTTGATTCACTTTCACCCTTTTTGTGAACACAAGTGATAAAACATTGCCCTTCCATGAGCAGAAGATGCCTTCTGCATTCAGGAGGACACCTTTCCATTCAGCCAAGGGTTTTATGTTCTTCAGCTGTTTGTTTCTTCTTAGTTCCAAGTTTAAAAAGCATCTGCCTCCTCCGTTCAGATTAAGGGCTGGTAACCATCCAGTGATGCTCCATAAATAAATGAGAAATCCTTGCAGGATGAAATACACTCTCACCTAGACAGACATACACATGCTTGAAACATAAATGGCCAGCATACAAATATTTTACTTTATTTTTTACTAAGAAGTCTGTTAGATCATCACAATTATAAATGTAAGTACCATCCATCTTATTGGCAGGCATAGGAATGTACAAACATCAAAATCTCTACAAGAATCACGTATTAGATACAGGTATCCCGACATAACGTTAATGTTTCTTCAAAAACACTACAATTGTTTGATCCTCCCCTCCATTCTCTCTCAAAGTTTGTGTACACAGTAGAATATCTGCTCTTGACATCACAAGTTTCCATAACTTTGAAAATCATTTTTCATTTTTTGCTTACAGCAGATTTTTTTGTGCTTAGGCAGTTCACAATTAGCATTGCTTTCAGCACATGTGAAGTGTTTGCCGCGGAAATGGATGTGGCCATTGAATACAATCCAGTATTGTCAGCAAGTAGTTTGCTTACCCACTCCAACCTGGTTGTAAATTGTTCAGTGTAGCATTATCTCTCAAGAACCATACATCTCCTTTAGGACTGGATTCTCTGTAGCCGTTGTTTCCTCAAAGATCTTAAGGGTTGTGGTTTTTTATGTTAGCAATGGGAGATTTTAACACTTCACCTCAAGACAGCTTGCAACAAACTCTTTACCTTTCCAGTCTTTACAAAACAAAGTTTTTGAGTATCTTTTACCACATACCAATCACAGGCTGATAAAAAATTTTTTGAAATGTTCACAGTGCAACATTTTATGGCCTAGACAAACTTTGTATGTATATTTATATATAATTAAAAATAAAACTTTCCCCATATAAAAATAGAATGATTTGGAAGGGCTTACACCAACAAAACTAGCTATTTGCCTACACCAAACAGTCTATACAGTAGTATGCACAGAATTCCACAGGAACAGAAATGAAACATGACGCTCAGTGTACAGTTAAAAGCATAGTTGTTGTTTTCAAATCTTGTTATCTCTGTCTTTAAAATCTTTCTGTATTTTGGTCATGTCACAACAGCCAAGCCAGCTGAATGCAACAGGCAGCTATCAGCTGTGTCACATTTTTTCTTGATTTTATCATCCACTTGTAAACGGCACCTCCCAACTTCAAAAGGATCACACAATGTTGCACTACTTCTGGTTCTCAACTGGCTGAACTCATCCTTTTGTTTTTTCAGCCCCTCACCTTTCTTCGGCCATAGTTCTTCGTTTGTTTCACACACAGAAAGCTAGATCTAGTTCAGGTGCCTAGCTGCCCACGTAGATCTTCTGAAATGTCTCAGTCTACACTCCGGAATGCTTAAAGATCACTCTTTGGCCTACTGGTTAGAAGGCAATCTCCCCCACGGATGGATGGAAGCGTTCTGTTCACTATTCACATTGCCCTTGACTCTGTAAAGCTGCAGCGATTATTTTTTCATGTGATAACTGTGACCCAGAATTCCAAATTGTTTTGAAAACCAGTCACAAAAGTGGTGATTCTCCAAATCTGGAAAATGATTTCCAAATAGCCGAGACTGACAGAGCAAGCAAAGCAAACCTCAGGAAACACCGGTGAGAGAAATGTTTGCAATCCAGGAATAAGGATTGGCATTTATGCGACAAAAAAACTGCTGAGTGCAGGCACCAACAGAGATAATTCATCCTCTAGTGCCTGGATTCTGTATTACTGATGACTCTCTGAATCCAGCAGTTGTACATAATATAATTTATAACACCAGCTGGACTGGTCACAAATGAGCAAAAGCTGTCAAGAGATAAGATATTGTGGTAACAGCGGACAGTACAGACTGCTGTAGCATTCAGCAACATGAAATTGTCTCCTTGAAATAGTGCAATTTGTATGACACATACAACAGTGCTTTTACATAAACCAGGTGGCAAAAAAGTCGTTGGCTTTTATTTAGGGTTTTTCTTCCTCCCCTGGTTGTATAGTAATATATACCTGGTCATGTATCTGAATCCCTATCTATGTTGTCTTGGGACGACAGAAGAGATGGATAAGGTGCCACACATTTCACATTGACATAGGTTGCGTTCACGTGAACATAATGTTCCCCAACGAAAGTGGTGAAGATGGTTGATATATCTGAAACTAGCTCAGAGAATGCTGGCCGTAGTTCAGGTTTGGGATGCCAACATTTAAGCATGACTTCATATCTGCAGTTGAAAGAGACGAAAAGTGAGTTTTTAGCTATACAACTTTGGGTTAGACTCCTTATTTGTATTTACTTGTTTATATTCTGCTTTTCAACTATGAAGTTCTCAAAGCAGCTTGGAACACTTACAAAAAATAAAGCATTTCTTCCCCCTCCCCTCCTGCTCCCAGTCTTTTAGCTTTTCTGTCTGTGCAACTGATTTAGCCTCTTTCCCTATGATGAGAGGTCTTTTAAGAGGTAAGAAGAAAAAGCCAGGGCTGGTAGATGCTGAGGAAGCAACTACCTCTCTACGCTTCCTTCCAGTAAAAAAGGTGTTCAGTGTTCTGAAAACCACACAGAAAACAGCCAAGAGGACTCCTCTGGTGAGCACAACAGCCCCTTTGGGTCCAACCCAGCTCTCCCATCACCAGTAACATCTTCTATTTACTTACAGTGGGTCTGGGCAATACTCAGGCTGCAAGAGCCTTCTTCCTTGCAGTAAGTAAACAGTGATATCAAAAGAGTTTACGTCTGGATAAGGTGGTGCTCCTCTCGTCATCAGCTCCCAAAGTAACACTCCAAAGGACCACTGAGAGAAGCAAAGGAAAACCACATCACACGACGGGAGAGATTCAGGGCAAGGAAGCATTTTACAACAAAGATTTTTAGGGCTGGCCACTTCATTTTGAACATGGCAACTAAATGCTGGACAGAATGCAAGAGCTAGAAAAAATTGGAAGGCTCAGGAAATATACTTGATGCTTGTTCAGAAGGTATAAACTGGAAAAGATCCACACAGCATTTGGAGGAAGAATTAAAAATGTAGCATAAATTACTGGAAAGTGTTTATGCCAACCCAAATTGCACACGAATAGTAACAATTGCACATATTAGGTTATGTTTAAAACACTGTCTCAAACTGCAGTCAAGCATTGCAGGCCAGAAAACAAAGCAAATGGAATATGCACATATACACAGGATGGCAACTGGGCATCTAATGCTGTGTATGTTTGCTAGGAAACAAGCCCTACTGAATTTAATTCAACGTATTGGAACAATGCTGCTTAAAACAGAAAAATTTTAGGCTCAGAAAGAGCCTAAGCTACCCTGGACCAACCAGGTCAGGGTGAAAAACTAATACCAAAATAAAAATAACAATTCTACCATGCTCTTAATGCTATTAATACAGCAGCAGCACTTGCTCAAGTTAAGTTGACCTAACCTCAAAGCCAAGCCCCAAGCTTTCTTTTCAGATATGTAACCAAGGATGACTCAAATCAGTCACAATTTTTCTGCTTCAAGCAGGGTGTTTTCTCAAAGCTTCACAATCTTGGCTAGCATTATCTGTGGTTTCAGGATATGGACATAAGCAAAATAGGGGGAAAAACAACCCTAGCTTCATTCATTTTACAAAGTAAAAGAGCTGAAGCTTAGTTTTGATTTTGGATTACAAGGTTTTGCATTAATCTACCATGTCCCTTCGTTTCCCTTAAATACTTCTAGGAATGCCTTGAAATGTGAAAAGTCAGCAAGAGCAACATAAATAATTATAGGCACATTACCACATCTGACTTTGTAGTGAACTTCTGAGTTTGCAAACTTTCTAAAGCCATCCATTTTACTGGCAGTTTGGCTCCTGTTTTATTGTGTACACTGTAGTACTCCTTATCGTAGACATCTCGAGCAAGGCCAAAATCAGCAACCTTAACAGTGAATTTTTCATCCAGCCTAGAGGAAAAAAATGACACCCCCTCAAATTATCTGGAACTGAAAAGATGCAATTTACATTGCCCTTGAGTAATTTAAGGGTCTTTATGATATCTTTGAAATCTGAACTTTTGAAGAGATTACCTCTTTGAACAAGCAATAGACTGAAGAACCAGTACAGTATGTGAAATATTAACAGTGGTGGGAAGTGCTGTCAAGTTGCAATCAACTTATGTTGACCTCATAGAGTTTTCAAGGCAAGAGACATTCAGAGGTGGTTGGTCATTTGCCTGCCTACATGTAGTGACCCTGAACTTCCTTGGTGATCTCCCATCCAAGTACTAACCTGGACTGATCCTGCTTAGCTTCTGAGACCTGATGAGAATAAGCTACCCTGGACCAACCAGGTCAGGGTAAAATGTTAATGCCAAAATAAAAATAACAATTCTACCATGCTCTTAATGCCATTAATACAGCAGCAGCACTTGCTCAGCAACAAAACCACAGCGATCCTCTGTGCAGGAATCCTGAACAGTAGATGCTCTTGTGTATCTTATGCAGTCGTTTCATACTTATGAAACTATCATACTGTACAGTGAAAGCAATGCAAGTTGAGGACAAGAATGGACAATGTTCATTTGTTTCAGCATAGCTGGCACCATGAATGTTTCCAGTACCTTGTTAAATGCTCTTATTTTACCTCTTGTCTCAAACATGGGAAAAACTATTGAGGTACAATGGTGGGCTCATATCAAAGGAGACAGTCAAAGTCCAACCCACCCTAGACACAAAATGTGTGCTGAATTGGATGTTGGGTTAATGGAACCTATGTCACTACCACATGCTAGTAAAGGCTTAGTTGTGTAACAGTTTCTTGCTGGCTACACAAAGGCCCACCAACAAGATAGGTAGGATCTTAAAGAAAACAGAAGTCCAGTAACTAACAACATTCTTTTCAACGTGAGTTTTTGGAGTCAGAGCTCACTTCTTCAGATATGAGCCCCAGTGAAAATGTAAGAGCTGAGATAAAATCTGAACAATGAAATTCCAGATAACTTGGTAGTGTCTACGTTAGTCTCATTGTTGCCCTTCTACCTGGCGTACTGTAGTCAGATGATATGGGAAGCGGCTTGAAACTTTTCCCTCTTCGATGTGAGTACACTATCTCAGAACTTCATTCAATATAAAAAAATGATTACGAGTAATAAACCAGTGGGTAATTAATCTGCTCTTGGGAGGACCCATAACTCAGAGGCAGAGCACCTGCTTGGCTTGCAAAAGGTCCAAGGTTCAACTCTCAGCATCTCAAGTTGAAAGGATCTAGTAACGGGATATGAAAGACCTCTGCCTGAGGGTCACTCTACACGTTATTTCTTTTATGAGTACTCCATGGGCCCAACTGGTGCTCCATGTGAACACACATCAGCTTGGGGATTGGCTTCTATAAAAAAAAATGAGAGCACAAACAGGCTCAGACAGTTGGTGCTCCAAGAGAGAGTTGGTGCTCCTGCCTTTCTCTCAAGCTTTTTTCCATGTGCAAAAACAGTGTGGAGGAGAAACATTCCCCCATTTCTGCTGCTCCACTGAGCATACGTTGAGCGCATTCCATTGAGCACATTGAGCACTCATTGAGCACTCCATTGAGCATATATGTGGCAGCAGAAAGGGGAACCCCTCCCCCGGCACTGTTTTTGCAGGGGAGGATAAACTTGGGAGAAGGGCAGGACTCTCCTTCCCTCAGCAGCAGCTTTCTGAGTCCATTTGCACTCTTGTTATTTTAAATAGAAGCCAATGGGTTGGTTCTATGGAGAACTCGTAAAAGAAGTAATACGTGAGTGACCATGAGAGCCTGAAGGACCACTGCCGGTCTGAGTAGACAGTACTGACCTTGATGGACCAAGGATCTGATTCAGTATAACGCAGCTGCATGCATTCATGTGTTCAATTTGGATTGCTAATATGGAGCTGTGATGTGCTGCACAAATATTTATGAAACCTGGAAAAATGTAGGTCCTTAAATTTAAAGCAATAGCTTCTTTTTTGTGTTAATGGAATTCAAAGACCAAAAATCAGAGCATGAATTCCATTAATTAATGCTAAGCGTATTAATTAATAACAATGAATCAGAATAATAGCGCTGACAACCACTGTACTCATCAGTCACTCTGAACTAAACTGTTGGTTCACTCAGCCTCCAATAAGATTCTGCGCCTAATTTTTGTTTGCTATATTCTAACATGGCTGAGGTCAAAGCAAAACTAAGGCAGAGCTATGTAAAGACCGATCAACTAAAAAGCCTTATCTTTTGTTTGTTTTCCCCCATGACTCCATGGTATGTTTCTTGCACAGAGGAAATATAAAGAAGATATGAGTTTTATAGCTAATGCTAGCATAAGGAAGCCAAAAGGCAAATTAGTAAGTATTTAGTCGTTTGAAAAATTATTTGACAGTTAAACCATGAGAATGGAGTAATGTTTTGTCCCCCTGCACCTGGCTCAGTGGCGCCAAACCTTTGGAACTCCTACGGGGAGATTATTCTGTCTCCCTCTATTGTTGTCTTTTGCCAGCAGGTGAAGACTTCTGTTTCGTTTGGCGTACCTCAATAACTATTACTGGCTCTCATGCCTGGTTGTGTTACGTGTGTTTATATGATGTTATTGAATTGTTTAAATATTTTATATATACTTTATTTTAAAGGCTGTTTTAATATTTTAAACCTTTTAATGTTGAAATACTTTGATGTTCGTTACATTGAGAACCCTACTTGGGTGGAAAGGCAGCACAGAAATGTTTTAAATAAATAATAATATAAACTACTAGAGGCAAACACAAGTCCATCTCCCGACTGTCTCGATCCCAAGCTGCCGGTGGTATCATGAGAAAATCATTTAGACCTCTGTTAGAGATTGATTAGTAGTCACCTGATATGACATGAAACCACCCTTGCTTTCATCAATTTCTCTGTAATTACCTCCAAGGAAATCGCTTGCAGGGTTGTAGATTTGTTTTAAAAGGTGTTAAAAGAGACAATGAGAAATGTAAAAAAACCCTATGTGGATTGTATAGAAACAATGAAATGTCAGGAAGGGCATAAAGAAAGCCTTAGTGAATGGGTCATGGGAAAGAAGGATTTTTTATAATGGAATAGCCAAAACAGTAGAAATGCTGCCCTCCTAAGGAGAACAAATTTCAGAGAAAAAAATACTCAAAAGAAAAGTCTAAAACTAGTAACTCTTTGTGAAGCCCAGCTGGACTGGGGTTGGCGATTATGTGCATGGAAAACACTGCACCTATCTAAGCTCTACAGCTGGAAAACAAATAAAGTAATGCCATTCCAAAAGTGGAATGTTGTCTCAATAGATATTCCTTTATCTATGCTGCAGCATAATGGTTAAATGGCTGGTCTGCGAATCAGCACTCTGCTGGTTCAAATCCCGCTACTACCATGAGCTCAGTAGGTGGCCTCGGGTAAGTTACTCCTCTCAGTCCCAGCTCCCCCGCTGCATTGTGGGGATAAAACACTGACTTTGTTCACCGCTCTGAGTGGGGCACTAATCTGTCTACAAGAGTGGTATATAAGCACTATTATTATTATTTTACAATACAGCCTGGAAATCAGATGTGTACTTACATACAATTTCTTGCTGCTAAGTCTCTATGGACAAACTTCTTGCTTGCAAGGTACTTCATCCCCTTTGCTACTTGCAGGCCAAAACCAATCAAATCTTTTACCGTCGGATTCTGTAAAACATGACAACAGTGACAATAATGATACAGTAGAACAAATTTATTTGACAAAATACAAAGGATGAAGTGAGCCTTCTGGTTTTTTCTAAGTACTGATAGGTTCTACTTACTTATGCAAAATATTTATAGCCTCAATTCTCTTGTAAAATATCTGAGACAGCTACACCTTCCTCATCTCCCTATCACAACCCAAAATGACCGTGAAACACAGCTTTTGGGGGCAGGGAACCCCCAAGAACAGCATGGGGGGGGGGAGTCAGAGGTTGCAGACGGAGGAAGGAACTGGCGAAAAAGACCTCTTCTTCCACCAGCAGAAATCCTCCATAGGATCCAACCCAAGTTTCTGAAAACCTCTATGTGAATTTTAGAGTAGGAAAACATGGGGTCAAGCTAAGACATAAATTCTTTGAATTTAGCTAATTAAAATATTAGTATATGCTACAATAATACAAAGTATATTGGGAAATATAAGTTAAGCTAACTCAGGAAGCTAAGCTGAAAGGGGGCCAGGGCTTCTTTACCACCCTGTTAAACTTTCCAGTTTATACTCCTTTGTTATATTTAAAACATGTGGGCAGGCAACACCAATTTGGTGGAGTGCTTAGATGTGACCATCACAACAAACTGAGGTTAGATCAAAGACTTCCTAAATCAGTTTGCTTTCCAGCTAATTTCGATGTGCAAAGGGAATGCTCGAGCCCAAGGATAAATTAGCCTTGTTCTTGTCCAGCCTAGGTAGAAAGTTAATGAATGACAATTCTTAACCTGAAAAAGTATTGCTTGGTAAAGTCAACACTGCCTTTTATTTACTGTAACTAAACTTAAACTCCATCTGTTAGAGAGAACTTCCTGAGACAATAGTGGGAAGGAAAAAATTTAGAGAGACAACAGAATTTAGGAAAATGATCTTGTGGAGTTTGTGCTAAAGACAGCTTAACCGTTGAATAAGTATTGAATAATAACAGCTTTGATTAACATTGCAGAGTGAAATAATTTATTGTCTGGAAAACAACATTAAGCAGTCTCTCACAGACAATTTACAACAATTCTCTCGGCTTTGATTATTCTTTCACAGGGAAAGAGAGGCTCAACAGTGGAATGTAAAACCACATTTATAAATGATGACGGATCAATTCATGCTTTCAAGAAAACGTAACTATAGGTACATATATCGGACTGTCACTGAAGAGGCCTAGACGTGTACATACGTGAGTCTCGTTCCTAATGAAGTTCCGAAGATCTCCATGTTTCATGTATGGAAGCACCACCAAGGGAGACCCCTCATTGGGCAAGCAAATTCCAAGCAGAGACAGGACATTGGGATGAGTGAAATCTTTCATTATGATCCCCTCTTTCAGAAACTGAGCTACTTCATCCAAGTCTGTAATCCCTGAGAAATTGAGAGGCAAAACCAAATCAGAAACTACAAGATATTTCATATCTACAACATTAGAACTCACTGAACATTGAAACTCGCAAGATTCTTACAATTCTTTTCCTTTGTCCTTTCCTCCATTCAAGGCTGAATAAACTCAGTTTAAGGAGTTCTTAAAAGCTGGATAAAAGGAGTTCTTAAAAGCTGGATAAAAGCTGGATAAAGACCCCTTATATACAGTGTATCTATTCTGGAGCGGAAAGTTATGAAGTGCTTGCAGGATGGGCAGTCCACTTCCAAAGCCAAATGAACTGGAAATATCACGTGAACTGCCAAACATTTCACTGCCAGAATACACTGAACATATTCACAACATACATTTGAAATTCCAGAATTCTTTCCTTATTTTTTTTAATTCCACCTCCCTTTCTTTTTCCTCCGCTAGGAACAATAAATAGAAACATCCCAATGTAAAGGCAGAGAGAGGGTCATTACAAGTTTGTGCCAACTTGCTCCTGCTGTTTTCCAACTGTCTCACTCATAAAAAGCAAACATAAAACAGCCCAGTGGCATGTAAAATGATACTGCTGCAGTTTCTTTCTTGCCTTTAATCTTGTATTTGTCGGAGGGGGAAGGGAAGATGTGAACATTCTTTCATAGAGGACATAGCGAGGCAAATACATCCTTAGCGGAGCTTTCTGCAAGCTCTGGGAAAGATCCCACTAAAAAGTTGCCTCCACTCAACTAAGATCATGAGCTGGTGAAAGTGCCGTTCTCTAATACACAGCAATATAATTGCCTCCGCTTTCTCTGAAATTGAGTAGGCATCACTATGAAAGATTATCATGACTCACTATTCAAGGACTTCACAGCACAATGGATTTTCTTGTCGTCAGTATCCAGCAAAGTCCCATGATAGACACACCCAAAGTGACCTGCAAAAATAATACCTAAAGTTATCTTTATTTCCCATGACTGCTTAACCAAGTCACTGCATACAGTGAGTGGCTCAGGATCCACATTGTGGCTCCTTCACATGTCACGTGTCTCTTCTGAACCTGTTCCCCAATGTGGAACCTGTCACATGATTCAGGAAAACCGAAAAAGCTTTCACCCTGCAAGGCTCATGGTTCTCAGATAGTTTCCACCTTGAAACAGTCACTATCCAAGGAATGGATAAATGGATAAATCCTCCCTGGACTGCCAGCCTCATACCAGGGTTAAAAGTAGCTCTTTTGGTTGACAGCAGTTGCAAATGCTGTATACCATTTCCATGTCACCTTTCAGACATCTATAGTATATAACTTGACAATAGTAGATCAACCGATAGTAGATTCAGGGCAGATGGAAGGAAGTATTTATTTCTCCACATGGTGCATTTCTAACTTGTGGAATTCACTTCCACAAGATGTTGTGAGGACCATTGGCTTTGATGGCTTAAAAAGGAGGGTGGCCAAGTTCCCAAAGGGTGCATCTATCAGCCTTTATTAACAATTAGCTTGATACCTGTGCTTCGCTACAATATTTAACTACTTTAAATCTAGTTCCCACCTTTCTTCAACTGTCTGCAGATTGCTTGACCTGATTTTTACCTTGGAACACAGAGTTCCGCAGCTGACCAATCAGAGAGGCGGGAGGTGCAAGCAAACAGGAGCCTGCCAGCCACACAGGAAAGCCAGGCCCCACAGGGAGATTGGCAACTTGAGTGAACTTTTAGGGGAAGACTTGGAGGTCCATTTTACCTCAGGACACATTAAATGACTCCCAATAGCAACTGCATACTGTTTAGAATGTTGGGGGTGAGGATCAATCAGGCCTCATATGCAAATGACCTTGAAAGGCTGGCCCAATCAGGGAAGAGTGACCAAGCTGGCAATGGCCAGCCACGCAGGGAAGCTGTATCCTTTTGGGGAAACACATTTTACTCCTTAGGGGGTGAATTTCTTAAAATCCCTTCTTAGTGGGTGTTTACATCATAAAAGGAATGTTCTCCCCAAATTTCATATTTTTAGGTCCAGGGGTTTGAGCTGGGCGTTAATGAGTCAGTCAGAACACTTATCTTTATATATATAGATGATGGAGCGTCTATGTTCAGAGACAGTATACCTCTGAATACCACAAAGTGGGAACAAGTAGGGAAGAGCTAGTACCATGTCCACACCCTGCCTGCAGGCTTCCCATAACCATCTAATTGGTTATTATTGGAAACAGGATGCTGAATTAGATAGACCTTTGATCTGATGCAGCAAGATTTTCTGGAGTTAACAATACTAAAACTATTTTTCAATGTAATGGCCTCAACTGGCTAGAATATAGAGATTTCAAGGCACGGCTGCCAGTATTCTTGAAGACTCCTTTGTTGAATCAGGCTCGTAAACAGCCACTCATCCTGTTGCTAGCGCCAAATAATAATTGCTTCCCAGTTAACTAAGCAAGGTTATTTTAGGCTAAAAAGGACTACCATAAATAGATGCAGGCGGACGAGGGAGTAAAAATGGTGGTGTGTTAATAACATGTGTTATTAAGCCTACAGTTAGTTATACAGTGATCTGCAAGACTTCATTAAATAGATATTAGAAATGTAACCAGGGGGGGCAGATATGGGAGACCAGATGTCCAGGCATAGATAAAAGAATATCTAATAGCCATAAACTACTTTTATAACGTCAGCTGCCGTTCCTGCTATCTAAACAGTATAGTCTACTTTGAACCTCTCAGTGGAAAACATATCAAATGCGGTTTTTATACTTTGTAGTTTTTGCAGGAAGCCTTGGCACAGTCATAAACAAGAAGAGGAGCCGGAATGAGCATCTAGTCGCATTCCATTTGCTCAAGGAATTGGGTAGATTCATTCATTCTTAGAGAACGGTTTAAAAGGCTCATGGTGCTGTTCAATGGATACAACGACTGGCCAGTTGAGACATAGGCAGGTTGAAAGATGGCCTGGGAAGTGCCTACTAAACCCTTCTGAGCTCATTGGAGAAGGAAGAGGGGAATGTTCTTGAAGACACAATTAACAAATGTCAGCTAGACCCACTGGAAAGTCGTCTTGAGAAAAATCATGCTCTGTGGGCTTCAGCTGCAATCCAAGCACAACGACTTGAGAGCTTATTTCATTTCTGCATAAATACACATCAGACTAGGCTGTTGGAGCTCATGAGTAAGGATCGGAACCTGGGTTGGCTTAGCCCAACCTCATCAATAGTATCTTCTTCGACACATTTTTTAAAAGCGTGAAAACCCCTGCCCAGTGTTTGGGATCTGTAAAACACTACAGTATAAATTTAGGCAATGCAAGAATGCTCAGCATTAAACCCACAATGCTAGATGTTAAACTGTACTATACTGATTACACTGGGGTGAGGTATTTACTCATTGATTTAAATTCACAAAAGCATACAATGCATGATTGTGGGTCAGTACTGATTTTGTTGGCCATTGAAACACTTACCCCTTCCTATTACTTCACTAAAATGCACTATCAGGCTATCGGCGCCAATAACCACGTGCTCAACTTCTTTGACCAAATCCGGATTTAAGGCACCAATGTCAATGTGGACGTGCGTCTGCAACAATGGGCTGGCTAAATCAGAGTCTCCAGTAGACAAAATGGGAGATAAATCTGAGTGAGGATACTGAGCTGGCCTGCACGATCCATTCTGAGACAAAGCTGGAAACTGATCTACAAAAGGGAGAAATAGGAATCAGTTGCACCAGCGGCAAATTTAATCATAGCATAGTTTCATCTGAATTAGGATTAGCCTCAGAACAATTCTAAGTACCTTGGAAAGCTCAGTCTAAGAAGAAAGAAAAGATTAGCAGCGCAATCTTAAGTAAAATTATATCCTTCTAAAACCACTGAAGGTCATAGGCTTATGAAGACATAAACCTGCTTAGGACTGCACTGGAGTGGTAAGAAAGGGCTTTTCAGACCAAAAGGCTTGAAATCTCTCTATCACAATGCAGTTTCTCCTGTATTTGCTGATCCAGTTTAATTTCTCAGAGTCTTTCTACTCAGAAACAAGCTAAAAATTCTGTCTTCAGATTTTTGGGAAATGACACATTAGTGAGAAGGAGGAAATAGCAAAGACCATCGGTTATTGTCCGATTATAATTTGGCGGGCAATTGGAAACCTGATGAATATTCCCCAAGTGCCCGTGACTCTGTTTATTTAGTGGTAAATATTCAGCTAGGAAAAATGGCTCGAGTGATTCATATCCTGTAGCTTTTAAAGATAACAAAGTTAGTCCAGAAGATGAAATAACATTTACCCATGATTCTTTCAACATAGGAACTGCAATGTCTCACTTAAAAACAGACTTTAAGTGACTGATGGGACATTTCTTTCCTGATTTTTAGAATAATATGATCTACAGATAGAAATACCATAAAGCAGAAAGAAAGTGAATCTGGCACAGCCCTACTGATGTATAAGAGGAATAAAAGTGAAAGCTGCTCAGCAAGAATGCGCTTGCAGTCCAGATTAATAACATAATAATAACATTCGATTTATATACTGCCCTTCAGGGCAATTTAACACCCACTCAAAGCAGTTTACAAAGTGTGTTATTATTATCC
The DNA here is from genome assembly GCF_028583425.1 of Eublepharis macularius. Taxonomy (NCBI): domain Eukaryota; kingdom Metazoa; phylum Chordata; class Lepidosauria; order Squamata; family Eublepharidae; genus Eublepharis; species Eublepharis macularius. The sequence goes on along the minus strand of NC_072798.1, from coordinate 78,046,725 downwards.
TCACGACAATCTCCGTGTGAAGTGGGTGGAGCTGAGAGAGCTGTGATTGACCCAAGGTTACCCAGCTGGCTTCAAGAGAAGGAGCGGGGAATCAAACCCAGTTCTCCATATTAGATTCCCATGCAGATAAGGAAATCCCAGGGCCAGTCATGAAAGATATCATAATCACAGGATTCTGTCTCTTTCCGTACGAGAGACTGCAGCAGCTCATCTGAAATCTTCAAAACCCTTCTTTGGGACTATAAGTAAAACTATTTGGATGTTTTGTGGTGCATGTGGTCTGGCAAAACAACTAGTATGATGACACAGTAAATCTGAAATTGCAGCACATTTTTTCTATCTAGTGCATTCCTGCTCTTTCTCCAAAGAGTCCAATATATATGGCTCTCCTTTCTCCACATTATCCTGTCTTGAAAGAATTAGGCTGAAAGGTCCCTCCCCACTGGGCATTATGGCAGAGTGAACCAGAGTCTCTCAGGTCTTACTGACCTGACAATGGCTTTCTTTTCACAATCTCTCCACAAGGTGATTGCTTCCTTCTGCTGTGTTTACCAATGGGTATGAAGTGTGAATTTGACATATAACCATGAAAAAAATGAATGCTAAATTTCCCATGGCCACCGCCTGTTTCAAAAGAATTATGGAACATTTAGGAGAATTTTTAAAAGTTTCTCAGACATGAAAATGTAACCAGGGCTTTTTTTCAGCTGGAATGCGGTGGAACGGAGTTCCAGAACCTCTTGAAAATGGTCACATGGCCAAGCGGCGTGGAGGGCAATCTAAACTCCCCTCTGTCTGGAGATCAGGGGGCGGGGCCACCAGCCATGTGACCATTTTCTCCGAGGGCAACCCACCTATTTTCCCAGAAAAGTTCCACCACCTCTTTTCCCAGAAAAAAAAGCCCTGAATGTAACTATCTCATCCTGAGGCTGCCAGAAGATTACATCAGACTGTGTTTGGTTGGCATAAATGGATGAGCCCTTATTTATTCTGTGAACTGACCTATATCTTTGGTGCTCTAGCGACCCACTGGAGCACAAACATGATATTTAGACACATTCTGAGCCATGCCAAATATTTCCAGGGCTTCAGTCTGGAATCTGGGCCAATATTTATTGGGTCACCTCATCAAGCAACGCTTCCTGTGATATAGGAAGGCAAGAATCTGAGTTCCAGCACGTCCTCATGTTGATTGCTGTGCTCACAAGCAGGAATTTGGAAACTAACAAATTATACAGAGACTGTTGGCCCACAGGTTAATTGTGCTTTAACCTTCCTATCTGTTAAAAGTTTTACTTAACTATTTTCCTTTTAATTATGAACAGACTCAAATTAAGCTCTTTTTTAAAAAAAAACAGCCTTCCTTCCATACCCGTGATATTTTGAGGTTTTGAAAGGTAACACCTTTCAAAGTTAAAAAATCCCTTACAACAATTTGGTTTAAATATTGCATTCAGTTTGTATACAACAATACTCCCACCATTCTTTGGACAGCTACATGTTGAGCCCACCACATGCAGCTCTGCTGCAGACCTTGTTGGATTATCTCCAGAATTATATTCTAATGAAGAATTTTTTTAAAAAACCTAAACTAATTGATCAAACATTTTAGCTCTTGCTGAGACAGCACAGCACCACAATGGGGTCTTCTTATTTCTTGCTCGTTATAGATCTGTTGCAATGGTTTTTGTAATTTTCTTTCTGTTGACACAGATGCAGCAATTTTGCTCACCGTATCTGTGGAAAAGGGTTACTGTTTCGTTTTGGGATTTTTTTGGTTACGCACACAGTACATGGGTGAGCAAGAATACTATACGGGGTAACTCTCGTTGATCAAATAAATAAAACTATTCAAATAAATCCATTTTGTCTCTGTATCAACCCTATCATTATTATTTAAGCAGGGTGTATACAAGCACAAATATAACTTTAAGAAGGATGCTGACATCTTTTAATGCAGCACAGTTACAGGCAATCATACAAGGAGCAGTTTGTTAAATCTCCAGGAGAGTCTCAATTTAGGACAGAGGCTTCTTCTTCTTCTTCTTCTTTTTTTGGTCTGTCAATGTATGGTTCCCAAGCATCTAAGTGAATACCTGCTACCTGAAAAACTTTTAACTGGAGATGCTGAGAGTTTAACCAGGAACCTCCTGCATAAGGAGTGAACAGAGCCCACTGAGCCATGGCCAACCTCGCAATCTGGACCACCTGAACTTTGCAAGAGAGTCTGAAAAAGAGCAGTGCCGTCATCATACAGGTGAGACCAAGATTATTCATCCTATTTTTACAGTGGGTTCACAAAATGGGCAGTCTGAGGCAAACTTTAAATGAAACAAAATGGTGCTCAGCATAGCAAAAGTTCAGTATCTATACAAAGAAGATTAAAACTTCTAAGATTCAGCAAAAGGAACTCAGTCCATTAAATAGGCTGCACTATATTTCAGTGTACAGTGTACAGACGTATGACAATAGGTGAGAAAGGGGAAGAATAAACTACAGAAACCCTTACTGATCATTAAAAAAATACCTTCTAGAAAAGTGGATCTGTAATCAACAGATTCACTCGACACCATTTCCGTTGTGGGACTCACACTTCTTGCGCTTACAAGCCTGTCCAGGTGAGGAGTGTGCACTCTTCCATCGTAGCGAACAATCTCTCTGCCTAAGTCTTCACACGGAAGAAAAAGCGTGTCAAGTAATAATGTCAAGAGCACCTAAAAGACTTGCCCCAAGATTAAGGAGAGCAGCAACATTCTCATAACTAATCTGTGCAAGCTTGAGTAGCTTTAAAAGTCACAATTACCTAGGGCAGTACTATGTTGGATTAGGCTGGTCATGTTCTGCAGAGATAATACAGCAAAATATTTTCTTCTCCCATATAGCAGAACAGCAGCATATTTTGGCTTTGTCATTAAAACTGGGGTTCCTGCTAGGAGCTCCCTCCTGGCCAATCTGAATATTATACAAGGTGGAACTATCAATAACCCTGGATTTCCAATTTAAAGGTATGCTAGGCTGGATCCAGAGCCAGTTGCATAATACTCCATGCCCATCTTATAGAGGAGAAGGCACCTTTGATGGTAGGTAAGAAGGTAATGTTGTTGGGCTGGGAATAGATAGCCGAGGTGCAGGAGAATGGCCATGCTGGTCAGTTGTAGGGACTGGGAGTCATTCAAGTCTGACAAGCAACAGCACACATTTAAACACACAAGAAACTCCTAAGCAGGAAGGTTTCACAATTGGAGCCAAGCATAATCCATTCATCATTTCTATCCATTGGCTTAAGCCGTGCACTATCCATGAAGAAGCAGCCTACATTCTTCATTTGTAATCAATGCACCTTTGCTCTCCTTAGCACTGGGATTCCCCTCCCAAAATTCCTATGTGGTGCTGCCTCTCTCTCTTTCCATTTTCTGTAAGAAGTCTTTGTCAAATTCCCCAACTGCAATTATCTCCAACTGCAAGAACATGCAATGGTATGTGCACATATTCTTCGCAGGCTATCCTTGGCTTCTCTGTCCTTCCTCCCTCTTGTAATTTCCTGGGGTCTTTTTGTGGTTATGCTGTAAAATGAGAAACAGATTGTAAGTGTTGCATAAATAATATCAAGAATATCATAATTTACCTTTGATTTGCTTTCTCTTTTTTCTCCAGAGGAAAAGCCCCGAAAACACCAACAATAGAAAAACAGATACTGACACAGCTCCTGCAATGAGCCCATTGAAATTCTCATCTGGCAGAACCATTACTTTCCCAATAAGTACTGAAGAAACTTCCTTTTTCCACTGAAAAAAAAAACAACAAGAAAACTCAGGAGTTTTTTTTTTTTTTAAATAGTGAGTTTCACTGGAAGATCCCATTTAGTGTACATGTACCAAATTTACATACACAACTCACTTGCCATCTCCTATTCCATCTTGTTTCCACTGGCAGGAATATGTTTTTTTAAAAAATGTACAACACTCAGGGCTTTTTTTTCTGGGAAAAGAGGTGGTGGAACTCAGTGGGTTGCCCTCAGAGAAAATGGTCACATGGCTGGTGGCCCTGCCCCCTGATCTCCAGACAGAGGGGAGTTTGTCTGGAGATCAGGGGGCGGGGCCACCAGCCATGTGATCATTTTCAAGAGGTTCCAGAACTCCGTTCCCCAGCGTTCCCCCTGAAAAAAAGCCCTGACAACACTTAGTGCCATATTGTATGATTCCAAAACAAATAAATCCCTTCTGACTACATTGTTAGCCTCCAGCCTTGATTCTGGGCCCTGATCCTTTTGATAACACTTCAGATCAGCTGAACTCATCCATTTCACAGTTTAGAAGCACTATGCTTTTGACGGGTCTAGAAAAAGATCGAAAGCGAAAGAGACTTTGCAAGGACCTATGATTCAAATAAAACTAAACCCCTACAGTGCCACCCTAAGAACATTTTTCTGGTATTAAGCCCTTTGATGAGGATTCTGACTAGATCTGTTTAGGATCCCTCTCTGGTTTAGAAAGTGCTGTGGTAGTTTGATACTGAAGGTGGGAGGAAGGCTCCCTTATCAATCCTGCTGGGTTCTTAAGATCATCTCTCTTTTTTTTGTCTGTATTAATTAAACCAGAAGTGGCACTTTAGAGACCAAATTCACTATGGCAAAATAAGGAGCAAATTATAATATCTGGCCAAACAATATGCTACCTGAAAATACACAAAACCCTGATTCAACCAACTCCATTCATCTTATGGTTATAATCAAAGGGATGATCTTTTTTAAAGAAATCAAGCTGAGTTAAATAATTAATTCTGTTCTGCTTCACTCACTGTCCACATTTTCTGGTGGGCAGCAGTGTTGGTCCGCACTGGAAGAGCAAAATTCACTTGCACCTTAAAGGCCAATAACATTTTCTAGAGCATAAGCTTCTGAGATTCAAGCTTCTTTCATCAGATAGCTGACAAATAGAGCTTTACTCTCAAAAGCTTATCTCCTGGAAAATCTTGTTGGTCTTTAAGGTGCTACTTGACTTGAGTCTCACATTTTCTGGAAAACTGAACCAATACAAGAATAGAAATAGAAACTCTGAATTTGGACAGTCTATTTTTTTTTATATACATCTGGGCTCTTAAGGCATGCAAGTTTCCAGTTCAAATAAGTTCATACTTTCAGTAGCATGGTGGGTAAGTGGAGCAATCCCCTTTCTTTATCACACAGATAGCTTTCAGACTGACCTAAGGCATTGGCTTGACCGTTCAAAATGAACGTTCAAGATGAAGCCCAAGCTTCAAGCAAATCTAAAATATCCCCCCCTCAAAAGATGCTACATTGATTCCTTAGGCATATAAATTCAAAACTATAGATTGTGGCTTGGATCCCATAGAGAATTTCCACAGGTGAAGGGGGGAGGATTTCTGCTAATTTCCCTGCTCCTACTACAGACTTCCAACTCCCCCTGTGATGTTGTGCCTGGGGGTTCTCTGACCCCCAACAATGCTATTTTGGGGGTCATTCATACTGATGCTACTTCAAGAGATTGGGTGCAGTGCTGTATTAGGAATTTGAAGGTAATTAGAGACGTTGTATTTCCTAGTCAAGGTCTTATTGTTAATGAATCTCATCATCTTATACATAAAATTTTGGCACTGAAATGGGCTGTTATTGAGAAATCTAATGATTACCTATACAGAGCCTTGTTTCAGGTGTGGAGATTGACAACTCATGAGTTAGCAACTGTTAAATCAAATGTTACTAAACGAAAGTGAGTGGCAATGTTGTTAACTAATAATTTTAGCATCCGTTATCATAGATGAAAGAGTAATATAAATGCAGATGTTCTTCAATGTATGAGAAAGACGTGATATCATCTGCTATATGCGCAGGTAAATATCCTACCTCTATATTCAGTTGACTATTGGATTTCAGCAGTTCTGTGGGAACAGTACAAGAAACAGATTGAAACTTCAAGGTGATGTTTTCACAGCTCTTGTTTCCAACCTTTAGCACTTCACCTTTAACAGCTTCTGAGTCGATATTATTTCCCTAGAGAAAAAATAAAAGAAGATGTTTATAAAAACAACCGTGACTCAAATCACAAAAGTCTAAACAAATTCCTTATATTTTCTTCACTAACAAATAGTGTGAATGGGAGCTTTCACAGGGAGCTTAACAATTTTATCAGCTGAAATTGAAGACCAGATCTTGTCCTCTGCTTTGCAACTCAGAGGGCTTTATTGTAAATGTATTCATATATGGCTTGCTTCTGTTTACTCTGTTTAGTTAAAGGAAGCATTTTATGGATTTATTTATAGACCATGCACATTCTGCTACCCTTAATTCTCCAGGAATCCAAATTCTGAATGTACATATTATTAGACATAGGCAGAAGGAAAAAGGTAGGACATACATACTTTTGGTTTTTTAAAAGAAAAAGATAGCCAAAAGCAACATACAGGCGATTTCTACTTGCATGGGGCACTGAGACACTTTCACATAGCTTGGATAATTCTTTTATCCAGTTTGGTGTAGTGGTTAAGAGCACGGGACTCTAATCTGGAGAGCCGGGTTTGATTCCCCACTCCTCCACGAAGCCAGCTGGGTGACCTTGGGCGAGTCACAGTTCTCTGGAGCTTTCTCAGCCCCACCCACCTCACAGGGTGATTGTTGTGGGGTAATAATAACACTTTGTAAACCGCTCTGAGTGGGCATTAAGTTGTCCTAAAGGGCAGTATATAAATCGAATGTTATTATTATTATTATTTTAATACTTGTTATCACCATCAAGGTACTAAAATCATAGCACTCTTCATTGGGATTATATTTCAGATTCAAAAACTGTTTTGTGCTATCCCAGATCCAACAACTCTTGGTATCTATGTCTAAATCAAAAAGTTCCACAGAGGTTTTTTTCAAATATGGGAACCACTGAACCTGTTCTACATATCCACAGATAGAACAGAGATTCTCGGCATAGACCTTTCTCAAAGTGGTTTGCATGTCCAAAGAGCTCTCTATTCCTTTCACAGCAGCAGGTCCTTGAGATGTTTGAACTTGCATAATAACTTTCGACTGCACTGGCAGGAGGCTCCAGTAGATCTTACTGTAATTTCCAAAATTCTCTACGGCTTCAAATAAGTAACAACACAGACATGGTTAGTGGATGGAAGATGTGTAATAAACCATCCCACAGATATATTGTCGAAGGCTTTCACGGCCGGAGAACGATGGCTGTTGTGGGTTTTCCGGGCTGTATTGCCGTGGTCTTGGCATTGTAGTTCCTGACGTTTCGCCAGCAGCTGTGGCTGGCATCTTCAGAGGTGTAGCACTGAGAGATCTCTGTCTTTTGGTGCTACACCTCTGAAGATGCCAGCCACAGCTGCTGGCGAAACGTCAGGAACTACAATGCCAAGACCACGGCAATACAGCCCGGAAAACCCACAACAGCCATCATCCCACAGATAGTTTTGGAAAGTTATTTGAGCTGAGTTCTAGGATATACAAACCAGTTTCTTCTGCAGTGGGGAAGGTTATGAGGCAAATTTTAAGATATGGCATTTTTATCCTTCAGCCTCCAGATCTTGATTAAAAAATCAGCACTAGCTTTTTTTTTAAGCAAAGATATTGAGTTTCTGTGTCCGATTTAGACAGCTAGATAAAAGTATTTCCTATACTACATAATCTCTATGCTGGCAAGAATATAAAGCATGTCAGAAGAGAGGAAGCAGCAACACCAGGCAGGAGAAGTATATTACATTAGCTTTGATTTGAGTATGCTATGGATGGATTTAAGCATTGGCAAAAAGCAGAATTTTTGTAATAATGGATTTTGAGACTGAGAGCGGAACTACAAGTGACAAAAGGCACAGATTGGACACTTGTCAGCTTCCCTCAAGTTTTGATGGGAAATGTAGGCAGGTTGGCGGAATGTTGGACAAGCGACAGTTGAAAAGTCCATTGGACAGCAGTCAGAGAGCCAAGCTGCAAGATCAGGATGCCTACATTTCCCATCAAAACTTGAGGGAAGCTGACAAGTGTCCAACCTGTGCCTTTTGTCACTTGTAGTTCTGCTCTTAGACTAAAATTTATTCTTTGTACTTGTTCACTGGAAAACAGAATTGTGATGGCCTACCCAGACAGGCAAGATCTTGTCTGAGGTGGCTGAGTAAATTGGGGTGGAGGCAGTTTCTGTTTCTCTCTGAGTGAGATCAAAAATGACTCAGTCTGTGTACAGCCACTTGCTGGAAACAAAATATGTCACATTAGCTTACTTTTACTTGGGAAAAAAAAGTGATAAAGGCTCCTCCACTCTCCTAAAACTAATTAAGGAAAACAGATAAAAGAATTTTGGTCTGGTAAGAACTGCTTGTTCAGTGAACAAAGTGGCCATTTAATTCCACGCTGTGCTTGCTTAATTATTGGATGATAAAAATACAGTCACAAGGCATGTAAATTTGTTTTGTGTATTTGGCAGGACTGAAAGCCCAGTCCTCAAAATCTGGCCTACAATGACCTTTTGACTGAAGAACCACAAATTCTCAAAAGCAGGCTTATAGTTTGTCTAGGCCTCTTGCTTCATTTTCTCAGTCTAACTCACTGCAGAGGATTCTTGCAAGGATAACACGAAGGATGTATACCAACCTAAGCTCCATGGAGGAAGAACAAATATGAAGAACCAATCCCTATTAATCTGAATCCCCCTTTATTCCTGACATGTTCCATGTTCTGCAAATGCCCAGAAGAGAAACAATATATTTACCACATTTAAAACAACATATCAACTTACCTTAATGACTATATTTTGGTTTCCTTGAGAAATCACCACTGGTTTTTCAGAAAATGTAAAGCTGGGGTCATTCACATAATCAAAATTAAAATGTGATGAGTTGATACCATCAAAAACGAAAAACACTTTTGTCACAAAAGGCAATGTCAGTTTATAGGGTTTTAGCGAAGGAGTTGTACAGCAAATTATCTCATAATTGGAGCGATGGCTACAGGCCTGTAATGTGAAAAGAAAAACCCAAATAAGAAAATGCATTTCTGGTGTTTCACATTTGTGCCTTTCATTGTTAATGCTATCTGACCTACAGTGCAATCCTATGCAGAGTCACTCCAGTCTCCGGTTACTCTCTTGAAATCAATGGGCTTAGACTGAAGTAACTCTGCTCAGGACTGCACTACTAATGACCTAGTTGTCATTAGTTAGAGTGGTAGTTCGATTAAAGATAACGGTTGTAAGTGAGTGTGTAATAGTGTATTTTAAACATCTAATATGATAAGTTGCTTTTAGACTTAAACTGTTTTAAAAGACAATTTAGTTTTAATTTGACGTATATCTATATTATGGCATGGCAGCAGCTGAGGAAAAGGGAGAGGGGGCTATTTCTGTTTCATTTTGGTATCTGAAGAAGTGAGCTGTGGCTCACGAAAGCTCATACCCTACAGCAAATTTTGTTAGTCTTATAGGTGCTACTGGACTCTTGCTCTTTTCTCCTGCTACAGACAGACTAACACAGCTATCCAACTTGATCTTTCTTGTACAGTATCAGTGTTACATTCAGCCAGTTTATTCGAGTTATTTTACGGGCATTTCTGAGTTGTATTCAGACCTTAAAGACAAGCTGAGGTATTTCCATGTCAGATACAAATACAGCTCTACCTTTCTCCTTCCTCCCTGGAGCACACAGTGTAAATGAATCAAGATCCAGTTTGCAGTGACAATTCAGGTGAACTTGTAGCTCCTCCAGTAAGATTTAGAATCTTGACGGGGGCAAGGGGAGTCTAATTTGTACAGAGATGCAAAAGACCCAAGGAAGTAAATGGGGCTGTCCACACATGCAAGAGAGACATACATTCATTGGGCCTCCTGCAACCATCACAACTTGTTCAGTCGAGTGTGTCTGCAAAACCCAAACCAAACTTTTATATTTAAAAACCTGCTATAAAAGAATTACTATACATAGCAAGGAAGAGAAGTTAGTATTTTACTTATTTTATAAAATCTAGCTATCTTCCTTTCTCTGATGTCTCATCCTTAAAAAGAGGAGTTAACTTAATGGACAATTCATGCGATAATCTTTAAACTGCAATTAGGCACTCGGTCATGCTGGGATCTCTCCTTCCTCCCTGTAAGCCAAACATTGCTGTGTGCATCTTAGAGAACTGGGGGAAAAAAACCAGTCTACAGTTTATCCCCAGCTTATATAAAGTTACACATTGCAGACTGATGTAGTTTTATTTGGTTTTTTTAAAAACTTGTTCATCCACCTAATGGACAAGAAAGCCTGTAACCAGTTTGCAAGAAAGGCAAAAAGAAAAAGAAAAAAGCAGCAGCAGCAGCATATGCAACACAGAATGTACAGATTCTAGACCTATGTCCACTGTTCCATCACCAAATTAGATATTCTAATGCAGATTAAAGGAGGTGACCTCCACCCACCTTTATTTGACCTCATTTGGGCATGCCACAAATTAATTTGAGATTATTAGTGCACACGCCTCTGGGAAATTCTGTTCCCCTTCCATTCTTTTTATCTGACAGAACAGCACAAAGGGAACAGTACGGGACTGTGGGCTTCTATTCAGACGGGAGCAACCAGGGAAATAAGCCAGCAGTATAATTTAGGTAAGACAATGGACGAAACATTCCTTGCCATTGCCAAGAACACTATGGGCACCTCAAATTCAAAACTGGCAGCAGGAATGAATTTTTCTTTCACTGTCCTAAGTAAATTGTTGCAGAGTTACTGTATCATACATTTGAAGGAGGGCGAGAAAGTAAACTCTCGTACTATATAAACCGTGAGGCTCAGAAGAGCCAGGCTTATGTTGCACCAGAGCTTTCTATGACCATATGCTGTGTTCAGAAAACTCAACCTTTTCTGTCCGAAGGACTGCACTGTACAATTCAAACCTCCACTCAGGCATGAAGCTCATTTGGTAATCCTCTGCCAGTCGCATACGCTCTTTCTAATCTCATAGGGTTGTTGTGATTATTTATTATTTTATTTATTCAACTTACATACCGCCTGTCCACCATGCCTGGTGCTTGAGGCAGTTTACAGCTTATAAAAAAATACAAACATTAAAATCAATAATACAATATTAAAAAGAAATACAGGCATTTTAAACCAATAACAGTAAAATACACCATTAAAACTCATACAGCCCCTTAAACTACTTGGAGGAAGGTCAGGATAAAAATATGAGTGATGCTTGTAAATGCTACGATATTCACTGCAGTAGCCTCAATCAATTTTTTGTGTCTATTAATATCTCCATTTAAATACTTCTCTAGCCTGTTTAAAGGAATCTATAATGTTTATATATATACACAGAGACAAACATTTTTGTACATCAAAATAAGTCTCAAGCAATCATTATACTGATGCAATTAGTGTTAATCCATTGCACATCTTATCTACTGAAGAGTACCAATGTCCTTTAAATGAATAATAGTAGCCTTCATAACCTAGTTTGTGGGCATCTGTTGGAACAGGGTCTATAGCTCTTTACTTTATCAGGGAAGTCTCTGAAAAGGATGCTTTCAGAGAATGATAAAAAAATCTAATAACACTCTTTAGAAGTGATGCAATGTAACTGATTGGGAAGGTCAACAGAAATTGCATTTGTATTGCCCTTACTGTTATGTAATTTAAGATGACATTTTTGCTTCAAAATTAGCTTTAGTAATTGAAAAAAATATGAGACTTTTCATGAAATACAAGATTGATAGCCTATGAGGGAGGAAAAAAGACATAATTCAATCAAGCCCAAGCTAAATTAAGATGCTGGCTTTTTAATTTGGCTTTAAAAGGCATCTATTATGAAAGTTTTCAGGTGCTGTCATTCACTTGTTAACAATGCAAATGGGAATCATTTCCAAGGAGTATTGCTGGCATCTTGTGTAGCATATAAATGGGCTTGAAGAACACAGCCTTTCCCACAAAATTAATGTCATTTACAACATGAAGGGAGATGTATCCCTGCTCAACACTAATTGTGACCTATGAGGCAATGAATGCAAACATGACCCGTCAGGGTTCTAAGCTGATTTTTCTCTAACTCGTTCAACAGCAGGATAAATGTGGAAGGCACTGTATGTGCTTTAAGGCATCACCTAAGGGTTGACCTAAATAAAGCAAGGGGTAAAAGGCTGGCATGTTATAGAATTCTGGGCCATCAGGAAAACCCAGAGGATAAGTGGCCTTTGCCACAGAATCTAAGATGCTAATGCTTTATTGTGCTGAATGGCAAGATGTGGAGGAGATCAATACTAGGCTCTTGGAAATAGAATACAGAAAGGAAAAACGCACTATCTTAGGGAGATGCACATATACAACGGGAAGACTTTCTGACTAAGAATTCACACGTGCCACTTGGAGTACTTTCGAGCCTCTCCCGTTCTCAGTGAGCATGTGTGAAAGATAAAGTAGTTTTCAATACATTTCTATATCAGGTATTTAAAATTAACTGATCACCACACAAGAAAGTAGATTTACAATTACAGCTCAGCCTTGCTGTTTTCATTTTAAGTGTGAATGGTGCTCTCTACCCTAAGTGTATTTTTAGTCACCCACCCACTGTTCTTCCCTGCAGACTGGTGCACATTTGGGAATGGCAATTTAAACATTAATCTTGTTAGTCTCCCTGTTCAGTATTTGTTTTAAAATGTTTATACCTAATTTCTTCATATAAATATCTGCAAGATGGCTTACAATAAAAGAGCATCAAAACCAGTAAAACTGCAAATACAAATAATTTGAAACAGTACCAGATTTTTTTTAAAAAATCAGATTTTAAACCACCCAAAGCCAACATAACATGAAGGAGAGAACTGTAAAAAATATGAGATAAAAGCAGAACAACTGAAAAAAATCTCTACAAATGCCTGGAAGACTAAAAATGTCTTTACCTGGCCCATAAAAGTTTTCAAATGTCCAAGCAAGCTCCCTGGGATGGGAGTTCCACTCCTTAAACTACCAAAAAGGCCCACTCTTTGACACTAACTTGTCCAGCTGCTTGAAGTGACTGAAAATGGCTCAGATTCAGACATTACAGGAAACCAGACTTTAATTATACTAACTATAGCTAGTGTGGTTGTCTGAATATGGGTCACTCCACTGAAACTGTGGTTTGAAGTTGCTTTATTAATTGAATTAGCCATAAGTATGGTTTTATCCAATCGGCAAACAGAGATATACTGGCTTAAACTTGGTTTGTTCTTTAGCAATGCTTCCCTGGCTACAGAGTGAATGTAATTAAACCAGAAATTGTCAAAGCAAACCAAGATTTGAGAGATTATCTGGAAAAGTAAATCTTCGTTTCAGAAACTAACTATAGTTAAAATAAAAAATGGTTTTGCATTATGTCTGAACCAAGTTGTTAGTGCCTCTTTGGTCACAATTAAAAGTCAAAGCTCTCTTATTAGATTTTCTTTTTCATTACTACATACAGCTGACATTTCCTTTGCTATCCAACTTCGGTGAAAGTTCTAGCACAGACATTTCCTTTGCTACTCCCCTCCCCACTGGTGCCTGGGGAAACGGGCAAGGTCCATTTTACCAGTGTGCTTTTCTTCAAATGCGCATGCATAGATAGCAGCACCTGCAGTCATAGTATTAATTACATATACAGATGTGATAGTGCTGAAATTAAAAGATACCTTTCTTTGACCATATCCTTTTCAGCATAATATGAGAGAAAGTGGAGAAAACAAATAGATGTGCAGTTAGGCACACAATGCAGAAGGGGGGGGGGTCATATTGTCACCAGAGGGAGGGCCTAAGAACAGCCTTACTGCAGCCATTTATCAACTTCCCACTGTGGAGAGAAGCATCAACCCACAGGTCTCTATTTTCTTAGTCACCCTGAGCATATATATAGAAACATGGGCTACATGTTCAATATATGAATGAATAAACTATTTGCTTCTCTGTTCTCCATATGTATCTCTCCAGAATAAAATATCTTCTCTGACACACAAAGCCTCACATGACTGAAATGATTTATCATCACACTGGCCTGGGTTTAATATTTTCTGTGGTATCTGGAAACTAAGCTGACACATAAGTTTGCATTGTGCTGCCTCCCAATTAGCTGAATACTTCATCAAACACTTCTACAGTCTTTAAGGAAACCAAAGTTTCTATTCAAGCTACTTCATTTTCTGACAAGTTCAATGCAAAGCAGGTCATCATTAGTCTATTCAGTCATTTTAGCAATTAGAAGATACACAAAGAAAATGACAATAGAAATTAACCTTTCACCAAATTTCAAAGAAATATTTGTCTCAGACATATTTGCATGCATTAAAACTGAATTGGATAGTAGAACCATAATTATTCTCATGGTTAACTATTTTGCTTCTGGTTCTTTCGCATGTATATTTCATAAGCCAAGGGAGCTATTCCCAATTGCCACAGAGTTCCAGAACAGATGCTTTCAAATTTGGAGCACAAACAGGGATACATACAAAGAAGACAGTGTAATCTGGAACCCCCATTATGATCTTGTCAGGGTATCTAATCTTTTTCAAGATTGAGCTCCAGAAATTTTTTTTAATTTATTTACAAAATTTATACCCTGCCTTTCTGTCCTTTTGAAGGCCATCAAGGAAGCTAATAGAGTAATAACAACAAAATGCCTCTTAGAAACCATTAAAACCAAAGAAAAGTACATCATTTAAACAATTAAAACTAATACAGATTCAATACAATAAAATACACATACATAAAAAGTACAATTAAAAACAGGTCAAGAAAGAGAGATCACTGACAGAACACCAGACAAAACAAAAACCTCTTCATCTGCTCGCAGAAGATGGTAACAGAAAAAAAAGTCACTCTCCCAGGTTACCACCTGCCTAATCTCAGAAGGTGTTGGCACCCAAAGTAGAACCTCTAAAGATTACCATAGCAATTGGGTAGATTCATAGGGGAGTATATAGTCCTTCAGGTATGCTGGTCCCAAAACATGCAGGGCTTTTAAGGTCAACACTAGCACATTGAATTGTGTCTGGAAACAGACTAGGAGCCAGTGTAGTAGATCCAAGACTGGAGTGACATGGTCCCGATGACCCACTCCAGGTAATATCCTGGTTGCAGCATTCTGCACCAACTGAAGTTTCCAAACACTTTTCAAAGTAGAGCACATCGCAGTAATCTAACCTAGATGGTTCTGCTAGCTTCCAGTAACAACTGGCTATTCACTGCACTGATTGGCCAGCACCAAGAACATGATCCCACCCCCCCTCCTGCCAAACAGTTTTGCAGAAGATTCTGGCCTGATGTTTAAATACAGCAATTATTTATAACTGAAGAATATATCTTGAAGAATAAAACCAAAAAAGGGAGGTATTTTGCCTGAAGCATAAAGAATGGCAAAAGTCTAACAAAACAATAGTTGTGAAACCTGCCTCAATGTCCAGTGAGTTTCCAGGATAGAAAGAAACTGAAGAGTTCTGTTTTAAAGCCCATCTGTTGCTACTTATTCTACAGACTCACCACAGTAAAGTTCCTGTGCAGTTTAGGGACTGTTACAACCATCTTTGGGGAGAATGCTGAATTCAGGTTGATTCCCTGGGCTGTAATTGTGCTTCCACCACTGATTAAAAGTAAAACAAATAAAATAAAAGTTAAAATAATAATTAAATACCAATTCAGAATACCAATTAGTATTTAGACTTTAACTTTCAACAAATAGCAATACTTGGTTGCCAAGTACCTGGAGAAAAAAAGATGTGCTGTTCCTTTAATCGAGGTTTAATGCTCTATTGCCTGCTATTTACCAAGTAATGTTATTTACTATGACAAGTTTTGCCTGCCTGTTTCAACACATTAAGGCTCTATTAAAGGGACGTTTTTCTCCTGGGGTTTGGCAACGGTATGTATACTTTTTTGGATATTATCAGATAAAAACTGCTTAATGAACATGTATGATGATTACAGCATTTGGAATCTCTCTTAATTTTGAGTAGGTTTTCCTTCATATGCTACATTTAAAATGTTTAAAATATTATTACACAAACATTTTTTCAATTTTTATATTATTAGTGCCCTCTGCAGAGTTAACATGACCAAGGACAAAACATTAGGCTCACAGTGACTAATCTTAATCATAACCCAGACCTGTACCCCCTAAACTTCAAACCAAAAAGAATATTAAAACCAAAAGAATATTCAAACCAAAAAGAATATTCAAACCAAAAGAATATTAAAAAAGGAATTTCATATGTTAGAATAATAATGTATGTCACGGGCCATTATGCAAACACCCATTCTAACATATACTGCAGCACCTGTGTGGAATCACCGTGGGTCAGCAGTTGAGGATGCAGGCAAAAAGAAATCTAAGCCATAACGTTATAGAATTGTCAACAAAACCCCTTTCACCTTTGGAAGGTATTACCTTCTCAGACCATAATAAACTCACGGGTCAGATTTCTTTTGACAGATTTCAGTAGTGCCATTCTTCCCTCATTCATTGCCATTCCTACAACAGAAACTTTCACTAACCTCAGAAAGGATTTGGCTGGATAAATTTTATAAACAGCAGGGTTTTCTCTGTATATAAATTGACCCGCAAAACGAAAGACTGCATCAATTTTCATTCTCACAAGACACTCTGACTGGTCTCCTTGTTTAGGGGTGTAACACTCTATGGTGGTGTCAGACACTCTACACAAGAAAAAGCCATAGAATAAGAATTAATGCTTTCTACAATCACTAGCAAAGAATACATACAGCACATTTCCTAAATAAGCTTATGACTTTATAGGACTATATATGACTTTATAGGAAAATGCAGCAATACAAATATCCACAGAAATGTATAGAACCAGATGCAAACATTATATCCATGTACCGGGACAGGTGAATTTTCCCTTGTTTTAAAAGTTTTGCACTGCTGTAAGATACTGCTTCTGAATAATTAAAACCTGGCACTGAATTAATCAAGGGTTCTGTCCAGAAAAAAATGCTTCTTTTAACTTGGCCTCTGAGTTTAATAGCCTTGCCAATATATTCTGGCCATACTCACAGACAGACTAAAAACAACAATATTAACCTGCTGAAAAGGTGCTGATCATCAAGCAAAGGAAAGTACGCTTGATGAGAACAATTTATATTTATACACTAGCAACAAAGCCGGTTCTGTGAAAAAATACAACCGGCTGTAGAAAACTGTTGTTGGTAATTTTTTTATTTTTTATTTTTCCATATTTGTATTCCGGTCTTCTTCCCTTCAGCATTCTCTCGCTCTGGCCTGGAGGTTGCTGCGAAGCACCTGCTTGCCACCATGAGGAGGCCCAGCAAATCAATGGGCTGAGCACTCCTTCCAGCGGCAAGTGGGCGCTTCGCAGCGGCCTCAAAGCCTGAATCATTGGCAATGCACCTGCATGAGGATGAAAAGTGAGTCATCGCCAACACAGCTTGTCTTTTATATAGTATGATGATCTAAGAGAGCCAACATGATGTAGTGTTTAGAGCATGTGATTAGGATCCGGGAAACTCAGGCACAAATCTCTGCTCTGCCACGGGAGCTTGCTGGGTAACCTTGGGCCAGTCATACACTCTTAGCCTAAACTACCTCATAGGGCTGTTGTGAGGAGGAAGAATTACGAGGAATTGCAGTTTGCTAACAATGCATTCATTAGTCCGGAAAACAGTCTGCCTGAAGAGAAAAGTAACTTTGTTTTTTGCAGACGCACCTGTAGTCCCCAAATCATCTATCATCGCTCCCCCAGAGCCTAAGATAACATAAATTATCTTCAATCAAGGCTCAGAAAAATTATGAGGTAACCAGTCAGTAATTTCTATATTTGGTAGGGTGATAGTTACCTGTGGTGCCCATCTAACTACAAAATTGACAAAATGTGGTAAAATCAAATTAAGATATAAATTATTTTTATTTATTTAAAATATTTTTATATTGCCTTTCCACCCGAGGGTCTGGAAGGACCCTAAATTTATCATACTCCCTCCAGAATAAGTTTGTTTCTGGGAACAATTCAAAGTGCTGGTTCTTACCTTTAAGGTTCTAGGTTGGGGTCAAGATAGCTGAAAGAATGCTTGCTTCTGTACTATCCTCCACTCCACCAGTTAAGATCCTCTTCCAAACCCTGCTTTCTGTGAGTCTCTCTACCCAAAATGCCTCAACACATTCCTCAAGTGTAGGGAGATGCAATGTTAGCCAGAAAGCGTAGTTTTAAAAGACAAAGCCAGCAGAGATCGCTCCTCAGAGGGTTTGTTAATTTCATCTTTGCCTCCTGGAAGGCTCTGTCAGTGTCAACCTGAGGGCAGTGAAGAATGGAAATGGGCTGCAGCAGCCTTCCAGAGCCAGGCTTTTACCTGGAGAGGTTATAATGGGATGAAGTTTCCCTTCTGGCATTTCACAGCCCCTTCACACAGCTCCAGTGCATAGCAAAGCCTTTGCCCTGCTGCCGGCTCTGTCTTTTAAAACTACCCTTCCCGGCTAACATTGCGTCTCCTGACACATGTTCTTCACGTTTCAGGTGTCTCGTGTAGAGAGACCCTTTGTTTTATTTCCCCTCTTGCAGAGATGAACTTTTTCAGGGATTGCATGTTGCCTTCAGAATGTCCCTTCCAAGCTCACCAGGCACCTACTTTATTCAGCTTTAGGTGACAGACCAAAATATTTATCTTCACCTAGACTTTAAGTTTCATTTTCTTAAGCTGTTTATAGTTTATATGCTCTACCTCTAGCCTGAAGGCCATTTTAAAACTTCTGTTTCTATGTCTTTTTATAATAGTATTTTTTACATTTCTTGTTTTAATGAGTTTGCGTTATTATTTTACTTTGTTAGATGCCTCAAGCAGAGAAAGCATACACATGTTTTAAATAAATAGATAATCTGTCCTCTGTATTGTCATAACAGTTCCCACTACAGATAACAAACTTGAATTTACATATTTATTTAAATATGGTTCGATCTGATTTTTTAATACAAGATCGAGCAACTTTTTTAACTGTTAGGAAGTAAAAGTAAATTATACCCAACGCTTTACAAATACTATCCTTATCGCTACCAATTTAAATTTCATCATTATGTTGAAGAATCATGCTAAGCAAAGTATCTGAAGTCAAGTTAACATCTTGTTTGTTCGTTTATTTAAAATGTGGCTATTTATATCCCACCTTATTTCAAGGTAGTTAACAAAGCAATAACAAGTTGCAAATGCATAAAAAAGATAAAAGCAGCACATGACACAAAAATGTTCCGATACCCTGTACCTTAATAAAAGTAAAAACATTCCCTAATGTACTGTACCTTGTTAAATTGCACTGCTTTTCACCAACAAAAACCTCTTGAGAATTCCCACTGCTGAGGTATTCCCCGGTTAATGTCAGCAATGTCCCACCAAATCTTGGGCCATAGCTGGGTGAGATACTTCTTATTATCGGATTCTGCAAAAGAAAAAATAATCCAATATTTTGCTTTTTTAATCTTTACAAACTGTATTAAGAATAAAAAGCATAATGAAATAGTTTCAGTATTGAATTTTTAACCATGAACACTTACCACATAAGAGAACGTATTGAAGGAAATATTAGCATGTCCATTTGAAACAGTGCTTGAAACGTTAAAGCTTGGATTCCTGACAGCACCAACAGTACATTCCAGTCTTCAAGAAAAGGACATGTTATTTTTATTTACATTACACAGAAAACAGAATTGCACACGATCACAATAAAAGACAGTACAGTGTAGTGGTCTGAGTGCCGAGCTAGGACTGCATGGCTATGAACCTCATGAAGTGACCTTGGGCTAGATCTGCTCCCCCTCCCCCGCCCCCGAAGGGTTATCGTGAGAACAAAAGGGAAGAAGGGAGCCATGTAAGCCCTGATCCAAACAGAATTTCACTCCTTTTCAAAAGCTCTTCTTTTAACAGAGATTATGGTAGCAAACTACCTGACAAAGAACAGTATTTACTACCTTAATTTTCCCAAGGAGCATCACAAAATGAAGATAATGCATTAGGATGTTATTGGAAACGCATCAAAAGGTCTGAGGCTAAGATACTCAGCCTGTCGTGGCAAATGAATGCTTATGTTGACATCATTCTTGCTGCTTTGCCAGATTATCACCATAAACTATGACACTTCTTACATTTTTGTGAGGGAGTTACGCTGCAAATATGCATGATCTGGACTCCAGAGCAGCTGCTAATTGCCACCATCTGACAGACAGCTAGCACGGACAGGGTCAACTGTAAGCACTGACAGGAACCAGACAGATTACTTCGGCACCTCGACCACATTGCATTTGTGCCAAACTTTTCCCAACCTTTTCGGGGAATTATCTGTAATGACCAGTATAATAAAGCTATAAGCAGAGATTTAGTTCATGTTTAGCGGAGATCAGACAGAAATACCTGACTTAGTTAAGCCTATGTGCACTTTTACAACTTTGTGAAAGGGCAGTGGTCACAACCACAAAAATGGACTGCCATGGGAGGCAGGGCCCATCACACTACAGAAGCTGCCATGGGAGATAACTGCAAAATCTCGGGAGGTTCCAAGCCAAGCATCTGAATGGGTGCTCCCTGCAAATGCCAAAACGATACCCCTTGAGATCTTTAGAATCATCTGTGGGCACCATGCTGTGCATCACTGGGTTAATACATCCCACCAAAGATGAAGAACAGATCTAACACTGATTCCAGGAACTGCATTCATGCTTTCAGCATTTCCCACCTGAGCAGTGAGCTTGGAGCTTTAGCACACAATAGTACTCTAACTATATGACTAGGGCGGGTGCAAGGTCTGTCAAGATCTACAGCCTATGTCACTAGCTTCCTGTGGGAAGTGCAGGGCCATTCCTGAAGAACCAGCATCTACCAGGACACTTCCTCACTCGGAATGTTAATTCTGCATCTTTAGATAACTTCTTCCATCCCTACACAGACTGTTCTCATATGGAACAGAAACTTCAGAGCTACTGAGAAGTAACAGAGTAAGCATCATAAACTGGAAGCTGTGCAAGCTTCCACTGCCTTAGGCAATGAGCTGCCTATCAAGATGGCAGAGACATGCACTGAACAATAAATGGACAATCCCAGTTGCTGGGAGCTTTGTACCATCTCCCGCATGGCAATATTTGCTTCAAAGAGAGTATTGATGTCTTACTTGTTTTTGTCACTTGCTTTGACATCCAGAATGCATCGTTGTCCACCGATAAGAACCGACATGGTTTGTAAACTGAATTTGTTAGTTTTGCTGAATCCGAAGTCCCACCCACATAATGTCAGTCGAGTTGCACCGTCAAAAGGTACATTTCTTGGAAGAATCTAAAGCAGGGGAGGGGTTGGGGAGGGAGGAAAGCCCAGTAACACACTTAAATTTCTGATGGGCTTTGAAGGTGTTTTTAAAAAGGAAAACAATCATGAAAGGAAAAAAAATTCTACTGGGAAGTGCCTTATCCTTTATCTTAATTGTTCCTCACCTTTCATTGATCACAGTATGAGCTTCCTCAGACAGTAGCAATAAATAATCCAGCAGCTGCTAGAAAGCTCTGAATGATTATGTTTGGGGGTATTGAACAAGCTCTGCATTGTAATAGTCTTTTTAATACACCTTTAGCGTGTCTTTTATGTCTTTCTCGCGGTACGTAAAAGAATACAATGTACTTATTTTATTAGAAGCATGAAAGTGAATAATAGAATCTCAGAATGACGATGTAACTTATTTCAGCAGTCTGATGAAAGGCAGGAATTTGTGGCAATAGTGGCTTCACAAGACATCTAAATCAAATATTGCCTTGGAAGCCACAAATTTAACGCCGCCTCAGCTTTGGATGAATCGTTATCATTTAGTTACTTCTAAATTTCCAAGTTAAAAATAACCTACCTTACAGCAATTGACAATCTAAAAAAGGAAATGATCTTCCTCCTCCCACCCTCAACAACCTTCTGTATATTGTAAATATAACAATGGTGGGAAAAAATGTATGAATACTGCAGAAGCTGTACAAAATTCAGTGAAGACTGTCAATAAAAATCTGGCAATGCTTTGGGACTTACAATGGCTTTTAACAATTCCATTTAACTTCACAAACATCACAAACCCTCACCAGAGAATAAAAGACTTAACATATGCTTGCGATGGAACTACCAAAGTGTCTTCGGCTTAATCTTTTACAGTGATAGATATTCCACCGCTAATACATAGTACAATTGTGCCTTTCATCATGAATGCTGCTTCATGCTGCATCTGAAAGGAACATTTCTAGCAAAAATGCTCAGGTTACTAGCCTCTTTGAACTTCCAGTAATAGTGGCACATTTTTTAAAAAAGTTCATCTGCTTAAGCTTAATACTAGAAGGATTTAAGAAATAAAATGCTAAGGGAAAGGCAGGTATTGTGCACATCCTGCACAAATTAAACCATATAATAAGAAGCACATCCAAAGCCAGAGCAGTATTCATGAACGCTGAACAGGCCAGCAAGATCTGGGGTCAAAGCCCCAGTTGGCCATGAAATTCACCAGGGCGCTTTAGAGCAGTCACCAGAGGGCTGCTAGGAGGATAAAATGGGGATGCAGAAGTGGGATACAGAAGCGTGCTTTCGGATTCTTTTTCAACATTATTCTTGTCTTAATGAAAAGTAGCAAACAAAATTTCTAAATAAATAAAGCTCTCATCATTCAAGGGCTGCAAATAAACATTCTCTTGCTTATGCTTAAGTCTGTGAAAGATTGACCAACAAATGCACACTGTATATCCACACATGACACACATATTGACTGCCAATCGGATTGGCCTACTGATAAAAACCCTTTAACATCTGTGCCAAGTACTATGAAGAGATCTTTTCCTCTGTCAGTTACCTTCTTTTCTCAGTTCAGATTCAAACTTATTGCTCTGAATGGGCTGTGCCACATGGGCGCAAAATAAAATGATGGGCAGGGGAGTGACATAGTGCACTATTCTTCAAGAGCACTCTGCATGTAAGCAAGCTTGTTTTCTTTTTGAAGTGCCAAACTTACCAGGACTAACAAGTTTCTTTCATGTGGGAAGGAAGACAAGACTTAATGCATGGTTTTACTTGTAGATGCTACAAAATTCTTAGAAAGTTACTCCCACAACTTGGCTGGCAGACACCAGAGAAAAGGGTGGTTGCTTACTCAGTACCCAGGTTAATGGCAGTAGTACCTTATCTGAACAAGGGATTGTGCCGTGCAGACATGAAATGATGGATTATAACAAAAGCTTTAGACATTCTTTATAACATTATAGTTCAGAAGTACCAGCGAAAAGAAAAATAAGACAAACTGCTTTTTTAATATGAACTAATAATAACAACAACATTTGATTTATATACCGCCTTTCAGGATGACTTAAAACCCACGCAGAGTGGTTTACAAAGTATGTCATTATTATCATAGTTTTAAGAACTACTACTGCAGCATTTATTTTTTGTTCCATAACAAGACTGTCTGCTTGGTAACATCTGTCCATGTTTTCCAGTGTACTTTTACCTTGTTTTTCATCTTGACTAACAATGGCTCCATAAACTGGCATAAGCAATAATTAGCCACACAGGAACATAGAGCTGGAAAGGACCTCAAGGCTCATCTAGTCCAGTCCCCTGCACAATGCAGGAAATTCAGAGCTATCTCCCTCCTTCACCTCCCACAGTGACCCCTGCTCTATGCCCAGAGGAAAGCAAAAAAACCTCCAGGATCCCTGGCCAATCTGACTTGGAGGAAAATTCCTTCCTGACCCAAAAGTGGCGATTGGCATTACCCTGGGCATGTAAGAAAGGGCCACAAGAGCCTGACACTGGCTCATCGCTTCATGCTCTCCCTCCTGATTTGTGTATATTCCTATTAAGTCAGAGAATCATCATAGCTGTCAAGTGACCATCTAGTCTCTTTTTAAATACCTCCAAGGAAGGAGAGCCCACTACCTCCCGAGGAAGCCTGTTCCACTGAGGAACTGCTACAACTGTCAGGAAGTTCTTCCTAATGTTTAGCCAAAAACTCTTTTTCTTTAATTTTAACCCACTGTTTCAGGTCCAACCCCTCAATTGCCTCCTCTCCAGGCTGTCCTAATTGGGCTGTCCTGTACCCACTGGAGAGGCCATTGGTGGTGGAGCTCTGGGGGGAAACATGCACTTTTCCTGCTTGTTCCACTCTCATTTATTTCTTTTTGAAGCCAAGCCAGGAGAGGGTTAAAATGCTGCTGCCTCATCCCCTGGGAGGGAAAAGAAGCCATGTAATCCTTTCCTGACTGTTAAAGCCAGGAGCAATGTGCAGTAAGGTTACAATGTTACAACCTGACAATCCATTCTTGCATTTGAAAAAAAAAGTGTGTGTGCAAACCCCAAGGGAGGAAGGGAAGAGCAGCCATTTAACCCTTCCCTGGCTTTTAAAGCCAGCAAGGAATAAGCAGCAAGGTTAGGAATCATTCCTGGCTTTGAAAAAAAAATAAGAGAGTGCTTGCATACTCTAGAGGAAGGAAGCCAACAGAGAAGCAGCCTTATGACCCTTACCTCGCTTTACTAAAAAAAAAGGGGCCAAAAAGGAGTTCAGAGAGCTGAGGAGGGTGGTAGTGGTTACTTCTGCACAGACCAATCAGCTCCTGGGGAAAAGGAGAGGGGGGAGAAGAGAAGCAGAAGGGGAGTATAGAGTTCTCACTGGCATTAATTGGGCCAGATGTAACTCGGCAGCAGCTTTAAATGAGCATCGTGGTATGTCCGTGGGGGGGGGGGTGGAATTGGGGATACTGAGGACAAACATCAGTACTGCATCCCATGACTATCTTGCAAGTATGCAACTCCTGCAAACATGGGAAGCAGAACAGATACTTAAATGCTTTAAAGTCCCAGTGCGAAAAGGACCCTCATTGCCCTCCTTTGGACACGTTCCATCTTGTCACCATCCTTCTTAAACTGTGGTGCCCAAAACTGTATACAGTACTCCAAGTGAGGTCTAACCAGAGCAAAGTGATACCACCTCTTCACGTGATCTGGACACTATACTTCTGTTGATACAGCCCAAAACCACATTTGCCTTTTTAGCTACAGCATCACACTGCTGAATTATAGTCAGTGCATGATCTACTAAGACTTCTAGATCCTATTTATATGTACTACTGCCAAGTTCAGTCTCCCCCATTCTCTAAGTGTACCTTTGATTTTTCTTACCTAAATGTACTTTACATTTATCTCTGTTGAAATTCATTTTGTTAGTTTTAGCCCAGTTTTCCAAGACATGTCCACACAGCCAAACAAGTACGTAGCTGAATGCTAAACAAACATACACAAAACTGTCTGGGCAGTTTTTTTACTTAAAAACCTTCAATCATACATATCTGTACATATATGATATGGCAATATTCAGAATGCTTTGGGATGGTTTGGGGGGAAATCTACTGTTTAGAGAGAAAGACTGTGAATACTTGTAGGCCCACTGCTACAGCTGAGTTTTATTGTCACTGTGATGAAATACTTCAAGAAAAACAGTGGACTGTTTAAAGCCAAGGATACAAAAGTGGGATTCATTCAGAGTTCCTGCAATTTTTCCTCTGAGCTATGTGATATGTTTATTTACCTAAATAATTGTATTTCACCTATAAACCCACTGGGCCCTCAATGATTTTTATAAATATGTGAGCAAAAAAAATACACATCTATAAACACAAACTAAGAACAAAACATAATAAAAAATCATCAGCACGAAATGAAATTTCACCTGTCCCCTTCTGTTGCTGTCTTCTACTAGCAGGTGAAGACTTTTTAGCTTCATCTGGCATTCCCTCAGCCTTCCCAATGTTTTAACTGTTGTTTTCCTTTTTTGTATTCATTTTAAACTCTGGTGGAAATTGATTTAATGATGCATTTGCATGCTGATTTTAATATTTTTTAAGATGAGATTTTAATTTCTTTTAATTTATTAGCTACTTTGGTGGCTCTGTGAGGTGGTTCCATGAGGGCGGAAAGGCAGGATAAATAAATAAATAAAAGAAACATTACATGACATTCCTGGCTGACCAAAGAATGAATATGTTACTTCTGCTTATGGCTACCATTCCAGCCTGCTCAGTGGACTACCATCTGCCAAATCTCCTGTCAGAGTTCGACAAGAGGACATGACACCAAAAGCAAGAACAGTGTCACCTGCCACTTAGAAGGCAGCAATATAAGTGCAAGCAAATGGGTGCTGAGGTGAAGTTCCCCAAACAAGGAAGCACAGACTTTGGACAAGATCTTAATAATGAGGAAAATGTATATTGGAGCAGGTGGTCCTTCAGGTACTCTGATCCCAGACTTGTTCACTGTAAGGGAGGCAAAAATAATCTACATTTTTCACTGATAAAGGATTCAGATTTTAAATTAGTCTCTGCTTACTTTTAGTGAAATCTTTTCAGTCTTGAAAGTAGTCTTGAGCTTGCAGATCAGCAAATTCACATCAATTGTCCCTTTTCCATAACTGCCTTAAGCCTACTGCACTGCATCTAAAAATCAACACGGGCCTAGAAACTGTATCTGCCACAGATGGGGTGGTTATGCCACTGGGAACTCAATGCTGTAGAATGCTGGGCAATGTTCTTATTGCACAAACAGCAAAGAGAATATTACCCCCTGACTCTCTGTGAGCTCGGCAGCTACTTCTTTGTATTCAGCTTCAAAACTACAGTATCATTTAACATATTTTAATCACTCTGTTCCTCTTATATAAATTAAGGGATTTTCAGATTCTACTGCAAATGTCACGCAAAGCAGGTTGTCATCCATTTGGTGGAAACCAGAACAAAAGCCACAGTTCTTTGCTACATTTAATGTGCATGGGTTTAAAGAAATAGGCCAAAGATGAATAATCTTTTTAAAAAAAATTTAGTAGTAATGCCAACTGTCACGGTCCAGCAAAGCGTGAAATCAGCCTTAGCAACTAGCAACCATAAAGGATTTAGGTACTCAGCTACATTATTTTTCTTCCTTCTAGAAACAAAATTCACAAACTTGCCCATGTTACAGCACAAGCTATTAGTATATTTTGCCATTTATCAATGTTGCACTTTTACACACACAGCATATGAACACAGGCTTTAAATCAATCCAATTGCACACTGAGAAATAATTTTTTTTCAGTCACTAACCTCACATAAAACTACTCTTGAGAAAGCATAGCATAGTGCAAGAACTTAAGGAGTGTGTTCACTTAGCTTGGCAAGAACACCATATTTACAAAATTTGACTGTGAGGAGGTCAGTGCCTTTAAAAAGCACGCTGTGTAAGTGAAAATACAGATATAACAGAAACATGTATGTGTGATTTTAAAAAGAGTGAACTGCACTGTATTGCTGTGAATAACTTCATACTGACCTCGCAGAATCATAGACTGACTTCTCAGTTGAACTCAGATCTGTTACCCTTGCCCTGGCAGAGGTAAGGGACCTTAATGTGGTTTTAAATATGATTTACATTCACTCCAAGGTCCGTTTACACTACATGAACAACTTAAAGGGGCCTAATGTAACTATGAATCAGACTTCATAATTTAAAAGTTATTTAGGGCTTGACTTCTATCCCATTTAGTCACAAGCTCTTACTTAAAGCGAACATAAAGCACTCACTTGCAAGAGACAGATTTCCCTTCAGTGCTGTGTATTGTATATATAAAGTTGTGTATATTGTACATACAAAATTGTGTATAAAATTGGAACATACACTTCGGTAGAAGTATAGTTCACTAATTTCTGAATTCAAAACTCAGTTGTAATCCATTGTAATAGCTATATTATATTATTGTTTTGTAATGGCTTGTCATAGTTTGTGTTGGTGGGGGCTTCCCCCCTTGTACTTTAATATCATTTGAAAAAAGTTTCATTCAGACTCATTTTATTCTACAGGTTTATTTTGGACACTATTTTACAAGTGGCCAAGCTTTAAAATTGGTTTTTGGTAATTTCAAGATCTGTTCCTATTTTACTTTCGAGATTCTGTTCCTACCAGTTCAGCCATGTAAACACAACAATAGCCCCAAAGCACAAAAGTGTGTGTGTGTGTTTACAAGTGTCATTGCTACTCAGAGAAACTAGATCTTCCTAACTATGTCACACTTAATGCAAAACGTTTTGGTTACATGCAGAGACGGTCTGTACAAATCTTGCAATAACCATAGCTAAAGGAAAACAGCAAAGGGCTACTAAGCTTTTTACTCATTTTGGTAATTTTGTTCATTTTTGGGGGGTGGGAGTTCACTTTCTCCACTTGAAAGTAGCTTCCAGTTGTCCCCCTTTCCCAAGGGCAAATCTGCAGGCTCTGTCTTTACTTGCTGGGAAGCAATAAAGGAAAAGGAGGCACTTTAAAAGGCATATGACCAAACATGTCTCCAGAACTGACAGCTGTTTGTTTATTTGAAAACTGAATTCTGTCCCTTCTGTAAGTTCAGGCCAGCTTACAAAAACCAATTACAACACAGAATCATAAAACCAACAAAATTCTAGCAACAGTCATTACACATATTGGTACATTTGGGGGAGGGGGAGAATGTTTTATCTTCCAACAATATAGGAAACTGTGATGACTTTTCCACCAAGAATGAACAAGTCATCCTTATTTCAGACTTCTCATCCCAAAAAGGCATGGATGTTACTAGACCCCCTAATCCTGAAAAACTGAAATGAGTGGACTTAGGATCTGTTTGCCATACTCACACTTAATGTGTCTCCATATTTAGGACTTATTGCTGGAGTAAGGTACATGAGCGTTCCCTCTCATAATATGCCAGTGTTGTCTAGTGAGTTGCCAGTGAGTTGTTCTTGATCACCCATCTAGGTGATCGCCTATTTCCTGATGGAAGCACGTACCAGTGCTTAATGAGGTTCTTTGAATGAGCTAGCACTAGTCAGCAAGACTTGAGAATAAGGCTAACTGCTTCTGCGCTAGTCAGTTGTAACCCAGATACATGAGGATATTGCCCCAGAGGCTTCAGCAGTTATGGCTTCCATCTTCCATTTTCTGATGAGAGGTGCACCAGTGCCAGGCTGGCCAGTTTGTTCAGCCTGACAGGAGAAGAAGGAATTGAATCCCTTCTTCACCAACCTGGGAAAGAAAGTCACTGCCAAGTGGCCTCTGTCTCTAAATATCTTAATTAGGGAACACTCAGTCCTACCAAAGTTGAAGAAATTAGCTATCCCTAGGTTACAACATGATGTAGGCAAGAAGGATGAGAACTGTGTTGTTTAATATTTGTCATGTTACAGAAACAACGGAGGCCTGTGATATTTGTACAATCACTTTTACTGCGGTGGTCTCAGTATGCGTGGGGGAATGTCATTCTCCAGTGATAAAATACTGCATTTTGAGAACTGAGAAGATTTGAGAATCTAACAACAGGACCTCAGCAAATGAAAAACAGACATTTGTTCCATGAACTAATTATCTCAAAGACAATTCATAACAGAATTTTCAAATAGCACAAATATTCGTTTCACAATAATTTGTTTCATGTAGTTTAAGAATAACTTTACCTCATTGAGTCTGGGTAGACATGTCTCTTGTGTCCACTCTCCAACATTGCACTCCCCAGATCGCGTACATCGATCACCACACCAACCACACTTCATGAAGGCAGGTGACAAAAGACACTGACTGCAGGTATTGAAATGAGAACAACCTGGTCCGTTTAGGGGAATCTTTGTTATCTAATGACAGAAAAGTGACACAAACACCACTTAATTGGTTAGTAAAGAATTCATACAGGTCAGGGAAGTCAGTAATAACTTCCCTGACACAAAGCATATTTGAATGAGCTACCGTCTTATTTACATAATTATTAGCCATGACAATTCTCAAGGTTTATACTCTTTGACGGATAAAAGAAGCCTTCCATGATAGCTCTGTTGACATCAACAAGAGTGGCCCAAGTATACAGTAGTGCTCTTGTACAACTCCCATTCGTTTCAATACAGGTTATGCAGGACACGCGATTACTAGTGCACTGTTGAAAGATTAGCCTTATGCATCAGTACTATATCTTTTTAATGCATATGTGTAATAAGTACATACTAGTTTACAGAGGGAGCCCCAAAGTGGTGCCCATGAGTGCCATGGCACTGGCCAATATCTTTTCTGTTGTCCACCAAATGTTTTTATAAAGTGGGCAGGTCCAGGTGGGGCTTTGGCCCAGCAGGGCTTCGGATTGGCCACTGGAGATCCAACCGACCATGCAGATTAAAATAATGCTGTTTCAGCAGCAGCTGCCAACACAGTATTGATTTTATTCTTCTCCCTCCTCTATCTCAGTGTATTTTTTTACCCCTCTTCTCCCCTGAACTTGGATTTCTTCTGTATATGTGACTCTGACTCCTTTGTCATCCATTTTGTGGCTGGCGCCACCTCCTGTGGCAGCAGTTTTGTGGTTGTGCCTATCACCCTGTATCACAATTTCAAAGGTGCCTACAGGGTCAAAAAGGTTGGGGACCCCTCGCTTACAGTCTGATCCTATATCCAATTCTCTTTCAATGGAACTTACTCCCAAGAAAGCATACTTAGGATTTCTTTAAGCCAAGATAACGTATCCTAACTTCATCTAGCATGTTAATTATTTTGAACAGGTGAATCAGAGACTAGAGTACTCTGGCATATTTAAACAAACACAAAATTAAACTCTTGACTCAATTGTCTTTCATACCCAGGATAAGTGATCATTCAAACAGTAGTAAATACAATAATTTATTTATTTACATTATTTATAGTCCATCTTTCTCACTGAGACTAAAGGGAGATTACACAGAGTAGGTCAAACACAAACAAGAGTATGGTACTTCCAATGAACAGAGCAATAAGGCTTAGACTGCAGAAAGAAGCAGAAATCTGAAAATGGAGCTGAAACAAAGTATAAGCATTAGGATTTCACTATAAATGATGCAGAAATTACATAGTTGGATCATAATACATTAACAGATAATACGTACTGTATGCAGTAGTGTAGTCCACAGTCTCTATTCCTTTACCAAAGCATATTTCTTAAACTTTTTCATTACAATACAGCCCTAATTACCAGTGTAAAAAAGCTTTCCTGAATAATATTATGCATAGTTTGTGGAAAGTCAGAATCATGGGACCCTCATCAGACAGGCCATTCCATAAGGTGGGGGCCACAACAGAGAATGCACATGTATCGGCAGTTGTCGATTTTGCCCATTTGTAGGATGTGTCGTGAGCCAGCCAACCTCCTCCTCTGAGGAAATGGAAGAATCAGGCTCTACACCCTCCTGAGCAGTTGGATTTAGAGGCAGAGCCCAACACCTGTGCTTCAGGGATGAGTCAGCTAATTAGGCAGATAAAAGGCATACACTGGGCAGGGTATGTTGTGGAAGCAACCTTGTCACCACCCCTTCTTTGAGCTGATTCACTCAGTAAAAAGAGGATTTTACTTTGCTTGCTGCCTTGCATTTTGTCTTGCTAATCTGTGCTTGTTTTTCCAGCTAGAAACCCAGTCCCTGTCTCCTGTCCTGGTTCCCTAGCTTTGGACTCTGAACTTTAGATCTCCTCCCCCACCTCACTTTTCAGACAGAAACTTCAGTTTTCTGGCTCTGTACTGGTTTGTGATTTTGCTCTTATCTATTGCCTTGGTTGTTTGCGATTACATCTGTGCACCCCAGGACTCCTGGGTAGAGTAAAGCATCAGGCGCTGTCCTGGACGCAGCAATTGTTTCGGTTGCTTTTCATTGTGCTGTGCATTCTGGAGGCTCATGTGCCATAAACACCAGATTCGCCCTTGAGTGCAACAGGATGGCACTTGGAGAAGGCCCTGCTCCAATGAGCAAAACTGTTATGGTAGAGCATAGGGGGAGAGGTGGGCATGGAGATATCAAGGACCAAGGCTTTGTATATGATAGCCAAAACCTTGAACTGGGTCCAGGAGAAGCATCACACAGTAAAGTCTGGATCGGAAACCTGACTTGGGCGGGGAAGACACTGGACACTGGGTCAAGGTGACACACATTGGAAACCCCTGGGATTAAGCATACCATAGAATTTCTTGCCTGTGAAGACCAAAAGCTGTATATTTAAAGTGCAACTGTGAATCAGTAACTTTGGGGGGGGGGTAAAAAATATTGTGTCACTACAAGACCAGAGCCTAATCCAATGTTACATGGCTGGTGCTGGCCATTTTGTTTCTAGCTACTTTCTTGAAAACAAGAATAATGCTCAGTTCATACTAATATATATGAAGTTCTTAAAAGGCAAGATTATATCAAGGGCATGGTGTCAAAGAGCAATTAAGAACTACTGATTATACCACAACAAGTCAACTACAGTTTAAGCTCTTTTTCTAACCATGAAAATCTGCTTAAATAGCATTAAGACTAATACAAACTAACAAAGACCAGGAAATTCTAAGCTCCATTCTTTTACTCAAGTCATTGTGTATTTTAGTTCACAGCAGCCTGCTCTGAAGAAAAAGAAAGGTGTCAGCCTTATATTTGCATTTCCTCTCTTTTGCTGGTTTGCATCATACTTCTCATGTTCAAACAATTCTCAATATTCATTTACTTACTTCCTGGGTCAGAGCAAAAAAGATCTGAAGAAACAAACAATATACACAAGAACCTGAAAACGCTGCAAAGGATTTTTTTTTTTTGTACAGTGCTTTAAATAACACGAACCTTGTTGGTCCAGTTACAGGACTTAACACAGACAGTAGGCCTTTTTCACTAACAACACTTAAATGAGCTTTTGCATTTCCCATAATTCAAATGCACATCATTCTGGTTAGACTATTATTATTTATTATTATTTATTTATTATTTTATTACACTTCTAGACCGTCCTCCCCGTTAGACAGGCTCAGGGCGGGGATATTCATCTCATATATATATATATTCAAATGTCTACCTTGCATTAAAAACAAACACAGCTTTCTAGAATAAAAAGTGTGCTTAAGATCTCTTATGAAAACAACCTACAGTCCAGTCCTAAGCAGAGTTGCACTCTTCTTAAGCCCATTCTTCTAATGATCGCACTACTGAACTCTTGTTAAGAACGGCACTGTTAGAAAAGCACATAATGTTAGGGCTGGAAATCCAGCTGAGCTACAAAAATCGGCTGGACACTCATGTGCAAGTTACATTCAGTCAGATTTAGGTTCCCATCCGTAAAACTCAGAAACCAGTGATGGACCTTTGAACAATCGAGAGCAAAATGCAGAACAAACAAAAACCAAACAAAAATTCAAAGAGGGCTGTGAAACACAGCTTATATAATGCAAGCGTGGTAATTCTAGCAGTAAGCCTTATATAAAGCTGCCTCTCTGAGTCCGTATTAGTAAATACAGTAGTAGAAAGTATTATAAAGTTCTTACCCTATTCCCAGTGACTGCCAAGATATATCCATTATCGCCGGGCGAATTTTCAATTATAACTTCTGGAGAAACAGGATGAAAATCTAGCTGGAAATTCACATATGGTGTTGTGTGTGCTGAACGAGAAATCACTATCTAAAAAAGAATGTTACAAATAAATAGACATCAAGTTATTTAAATCCATACCGTTCAGCACAACATTTCTATAATTATTGTTCTAACAATACAATGCAATACAAAACACTAGGGATCTCTCCCCAGCCCTGCCACACATGTACATACAACAATTCTTTATGATCCCAAAAGACAATGAAATCCATGGTTTAGGAAATATGTTTACATTGCATCATACTTGGAAAAAAGTAAAGGAAGATTTACACTGGTTATTATTAGTGATATTCACATGTCATGGTTTTGTTGCTATCTCGCTGTTAGCCACCTTGAGGATTCCATGTGTGAATTGAAAGACAGAGTAAGGTATTTTCATTATTTTTTAAAAGACTAGCAGAAACAGCCATTAGTAAGTCTTACTGTAATACTTAAAGAGTTACTTTATTTCATACTATTGCTTATGTATGGCTATGATTCTCAGTCTGAGGTTCCAAATGCTCCACAAGGGGTGTATACCAGAGGCAGACTAGTTCTTGAACTCAACTGAGACACAGTTTTGGACGGGGAGGGAGGAGGCAAGGAGACATGTATAATACCTAGGTACCAGGAGGTGCTGTGCCATTTGTGTCAATAACAGGGATGCTATCCATGGATTCTATACAAGATTACACTAAAGTAAATATCAATAGGCTTAGGGTTTGTATAAAATTTTAAATGTAAATAGAGGTCCTTAGGCTGCTAAAGTCTGGATCGCTGCCTGAAAGCTGTGGTCAAATGGCTGAAAGTAAATAAACTGAAACTGAATTGAGACAATACAGGAGTGATGTTTGTTAGAAAGGCAGAATTCTTAAAGGACATTATGTTCCCCATTTTCATTGGGGTTCAGTTGACTAAGAGTTTAGGATACTGGAACCAGCACTGCTGCTAGTGAAACAAGTTATTGCAACTGCAAAAAAATCCTTCTTCCAACTCAGCATAGCCCAGAAGATGGCCCCTAACTTGACATGAACGATCTGGCCACATGCCACAGTAACATCCAACCTATACTATTGGAATGCACTCTACATAGGTCTCCCTTTAAAGTCAACTTGGAGACTCCAGTTGGTGCAGAACACTGCAGCTCGGTTATTATCAAGACCTAGGCAGAGTATCCATATTACCTCCCATTGCACAGTCACTCCTTTGGCTACCCATCAGTTCTCAGGCTCAATTCAAGGTTTTGGCTATCAACCACAAAGCCCTTTATGGCCTTGGTCCCTCATATCTACAAAACCGCCTCTCTCCCTAAGATCCAGAGGAGTTAGCCGTGTTAGTCTGTAGTAGCAAAATAAAACAGAGTCCAGTAGCACCTTTAAGACTAACCAATTTTATTGTAGCATAAGCTTTCGAGAATCACGTTCTCTTCGTCAGATGCATGGAGGGCAGAAGGAAACTGGTCAAATATAGAGGAGGAGAGGGGAGGGGAGGGGGGGAGGAGGAGAGGGGGGATGTAAACAACTCCTTTGATATCTGCTTGTTTTCAAATCTTTGCAAATTTGCATTTGTATACCCTGCTTTGGATCATATTGTCTTACACCACATAATCCGCCTTGAGTCCCAGTAAGAAAGACAGACTATAAAATATATATTTTATATATATTTACATTTTACCCTTTCCGAGCCCACTAAAGTAAATAAAACTGGTGTGGAAAGATCATGGTTTTAGGGAAAGGGTAATTACTGTTATAAGGTGCAATCATATGCCAGTAAAAATTAACGGAGGCTGAGTGAACATGTCACATTACATATTCTGAGAAGTCACAATTAAATCAACAGGGTTACTCTGAAGTAACTTGTTAAAAGACTGACATGACTGTCACAGGCGTGCAACTCTGTGCTCAAATGAAATACATCTGGGGCAAATCTTGGTACAAGCATGCAGTCACTGCCTGTTAATACAGAGGAAAACAACCTGTACCTTCAAATGAGTTTTAGTGGCAAATGCACAATGTACTGTAGACGAGTTTGGATTCTGTGGCCAGGACAGAGTATGGAAAAAAATGAATAAAATGCAAAGTGGTATGGGAAAAAAACCAGGCTGGTGTTGGTACGAGGGAGAGGTAAGAATACAGCTGCAAAAATCTTTACAGTGGCTCCTTAGCCCTGACTTCCCATTGCACAAAAATGACAAGCAGCATGTTCTGCTATCATTCATTCAGTTTTCCTCTTACTGCCAAATGTTATTTTCTTGACTAAGCAACAGTGTTAACCCGTGGAATATGTCTAGGACGCGCCACAAAAACAATGCCAGAAGCTTTAGGTCCTGTTTCCATGGTACCAGAGAGCAGCCTAGTGCTTCAGCACCAAAGGGCACATTTTTATTGACGCTGGAATTCATAGCAAGGAAACAAGCTTTGCCCTGGCAATGCAGGCTGAAGACGTTCCACACCGCTTGATTAAACAGTGTAAATGATAGGGAGTCACCAATCTGGTGCTATGATGGCATTATGGCATGCAGCTCAATCATAAAAGTTAATTACAACTTATCCTGGTCTATTTCTGGTCATTCGCAAAGCCTATTTTGAAGCATTTTTCCCCTGACAGAAGCTGCAAGAATCTTCATAATATGACTTCTGTATACAATGAAAGTAGGGCATATTTTTAAAAATGTGAAGCTAGCTTATATAAGCCCGCCAATCAAAGAGCATCTTAGTATCTCTCTGAAACTAGGTAAGGAAGAAATCGTTCACAGATCTATCGGAATGCTGCCTTCTTTCTCTAATAGTTCGTTGCAGTTGTTTACTGTACAAGTATCCTGCCCGTCCTCCAGGGAAGCTGAAGCCAGTCTTAAGTACATGGGTGCTCAGGCAGTTTCCCGTTCAGGTGCTGGCTAGGCCTAGATAGAGTTAACTTTGGCATACTAAAAAAAGACGTTCCTGAATAAAATGGGACTTACTTCTGAGTAGGACCATTTACAACAGTGCTTCCTGAGAGTAGTGAGAATGTGTTGGAGACCCCAAAGTGACAGCACCAGGGCCTTATTAACAAGACTTTGCCAAGTACTGGAATCTAATCCAGACAAGTCAGTTTTATCCCATTTTTCCCGCAAGGCTGGAATGCGGGCCAAAGAATATGCACCAAAGGCTTCTGAGAGCCAGTTTGGTGTAGTGGTTAAGAGCACGGGACTCTAATCTGGAGAGCTGGGTTTGATTCCCCACTCCTCCACGAAGCCAGCTGGGTGACCTTGGGCGAGTCACAGTTCTCTGGCGCTCTCTCAGCCCCACCCACCTCACAGGGTGATTGTTGTGGGGTAATAATAGCACTTTGTAAACCGCTCTGAGTGGGCATTAAGTTGTCCTGAAGGGCGGTATATAAATCGAATGTTGTTGTTGTTGTTGTTATTATTATTATTATTAAATGGCAGAGTTGGACTTAGAGTGATTCTGCACACGTTGGATAATGCACTTCCAATCCTCGTGTGCGGAACAAAAATCCACCTCAAATGATTGATAAAGTGCATTGAAAGTGCATTATCCAACGTGTGCGGAATCACTCTTAGAAAGCTAGACTTGTTGATAAACATATCTTGACACTAAAACAGCGGCTAGCTCAGGATATCTTAGTAATTGCTGTCTACAGCGATGGTGAGTGTTGGAAAACACAAGATCAAGAGGTTAATGTATCATTTACGTGGCAAGTGAGAAATGAGTTTGAAATGCATAGCTACGAGATAAAAATGCTGGAAAGAATGTACTAATGTATTGCCAGAAGTTTTGACCACCAGTTAATTTACAGAGAAACCTGCATGTTAAGATCATCATCATTTTCATTAAAAAAAAATGCATGCAGTAACTTTATGAGTTGGGATCAGCATTGCTGACTATTAGAGCTGCATTTACACTGTATGCATTTCAAGATGTTTTCTACAAAACCAGAGGCTTACTTGAAACCAAACCAAGATCGGCCTTGTTATTTTTCCACGGTTGTCTAGCAGGTGCAAGCCATTATCCAGAACAGATATGCCTAAAGCCAACTTTACTGTGTTTCACAGAATTTTCAGCATATCCTTATAAAAAGAGCACATGTGCAGAGGTTGCTTAAAAACACTGTATATATCATTCCAGCCCAATGTATATAACGGATTTACTTTGAAGACTTTAACATTTCCATTTGAATGGGCCATTAGAAGAACAAACTGCCTTGAAACGTTCACTTGGTCGCTTGCAGGTATTAATTTCATCTGCCACCACCCCATCCCGCAGGCTGGCAGACTGCTCAATTTTCAAGTAAATTTCATTGATCTGAACCGACGTAGCTATCACTGTTTTCAAATTGAACTTGACCTGGTCTTCTTTAATTGAAATTGAGCAAAACCCTTAGATTTTAGGATTTTATGAAGTTCAGAGTGGTAACAATGCTATTGATAAACGTGATTTTCTTGACCATGATTTCTTGTGTGCAATAACTTAAAACGCAGTTAATATTGTTTCAAGCAATCTACAGAGGAGGCATATGTGCAAACTACTTTAGTCCTGTACTAGGTTCTCTGCAGACTAGTTCTCTTCTTCACGATTTGTACCACGGCTGTTCTTGCAGACATGACATATCCAATTTTCGATTTCAAGCTATGTTGAGTTATCCTGTGCTCCTTAGAATAGCAGGAAGCAACTAAGACAAAAAGGGATACTATGGCAGTAACACTTGCGCTCCAGCTGGATAAACTCAGTTGGTCCCAACTGCAGACCAGTCACTTTGAAGCATTTCAGAAGTTAAGACTTGACCTGATTTACATATGCAGGAGAAAACGGTGGTAATAAGGTGGCAGAATGGACTGCACCACTTAGGCTGCAGGTGGAATATCATGGAGGTTCACATTTTGAATTGTTAAAAAAATAACTCCCTGCAAATTGAAAAACCAGCACAGCAAGCAAAAACAAGGAGTAGAAGCTTTCTTCCTGGTGTTTTAGCTTTCTATTTGCATGCAATCCTTTTAGGTGAAAGAACAATTAAATCTGGAATCCATTTTCTGCTGTCTAAAGTGGTGCATTTCATTCTTCCACCTCAACATTTTGCCACCTCGTTCTCTGACACGTGTAAACTATGGTTTTGTTTTACCACTTCTGCCTATTTGATCTTAGCAGACAGTGAGGCTGGCTCCGAAGAAGAAACAAGCCAGTCTTGCACAGGAAATCTTGTACATTATTGTAGGACGTGCAGGATCCTTCTGATGAGATTCTCTGTACTGTTCAGTACAGAGATCTGTAAGTTACTTCCTTTCTAAAAGACATTTGTATTGGCATCACACAGGAATGGCCTTGATCTGATGGGAACAGGTTAAGGGGTTCTGGCAATACAAGAGTGATTTTGTTACATGGCAGCTGGACCTTTTTTATGTACAGTGATGTACAGAGGAATAATCTGAAACCATGCTGTGACTGGCGGTGGAATCGTGAGGTTGCTGCCGATTCCGTAGTAGGAATGCCACTACAGATATTGGAATTGTTTCATGTTGTTGCTGCACTGTTACGTTACATAAGCATAGAAAATTGTCTACATACACTGGATAAGAAGATAGACCCACCAAGCAATGAATCTTGTGTCTTAATCCTAACTTTTACACTGCACAATCCCCCCATAATTAGGCAAAACATTTTATAATTTCTGCTAATAAAGTTAATAGTTATGTGACTGATGAATCATTACCCATTTAAACTGATAATTTAGATAGATCAAGATGGGTAGCTGTGTTAGTCTATCTGTAGCAGTAGAAAAGAGCAAGGGTCCAGTAGCACCTATAAAACTAACAAAATTGGTGACAGAGTATGAACTTTTGTGAGACACAGCTCACTTCTTCAGATACAGCTAGAATGTGAGTCCATCTGTCCTTATCTTGGAAAGTCGAGTGATTGCAGAAGCCAAATGATAATAGTCAGTGAATGACAATGGCAGGAGTGATTGAATAAGGTAGTGGGTATAGAGAAATTAGCATCGGTAATGAGACAGGAAGTCAGTGTTTCAATTCAGTCCAGGTAGATGCATTGTCTTGACTAGACATGGGCACGATCTGAATTACGATTTAAAAAAAAAACCCGATTTTGGTGTTTGCGCCATCGTGACTCAGCTAATCGGTTCCGTCCACGGCAACTGATCCAGCAGTTAGGGGTTTGCTTGTTCGGGACTTGATTGGATATATCGGTTTCTGTTTGGAATTGCAGACACTCTTGCGCCAGTAATTATTCCTGGGGTAACGGAGCCAGGGGAATGAGCTGTGTTTGCCCTCCTTCTGTCGCCTTCGAAACATGAATGGATGTCCAGCTTTCCTTGATTAACAGGCTTCCTTCCAACCACGGAGCAGCAACCCAGGGGAGGGAGTGGGAAGGGGTGTTCTGAAGCCATGGGCACAAAGGAAAGGCAAAAGGCAGCACGGGAGGCTGGGAGGCCACCCGTGCCATTCGTCTTTCCCCAGGACAAGGGGTGCGTGGGCAAGCCGGCAGCCCCTTGTCCTGGGGAAAGGCAAAAGGCAGCGCGGGAGGCTGGGAGGCCGCCTGCGCCGTTCGCCTTTCCCCAGGACAAGGGGCGTGCGGGCAAGCCGGCCGCCCCTTGTCTTGCGGGGCAGGTGAACGGCGCAGGCAGCCGCCGAGCCACTCGCGCTGCTGCCAGCTCCGCAGTGCACCGGGACAGCCGGCTTGCTGCGTGGGCGGGGGGGGCGACCCAGGAGCACGCGCGTGCAAGAACCTGACTTGGCAACCATAGATCCGGCCCTGGGAATGTCCCCTCCCTGAGGGGAGGCAGCTCGTTGCCGGGTTAAAAACTCCCCCCCTCTACTCTAAGTGTGTGTGTGTGTGAATGTCCCCTCCCTCCCTGAAGGGAGGCGGCTCATCGCCGCTTCCCCTGCCAGCTGGGCCTGGCGGCCGCTGCCACCAACCACTGTTCCTATATCGCTGGAAACAGCGGGGCGCCCTCCCGCTTTGGCCTTCCCGATTCCGGATCGGAAATGGGACTTGATTGGTTAGAATCGGTGGCCTGGGTTCGGCAGCGGCCCAGATCCACGAACGGCTTAATAGGTATTTTTTTTGGATCGTGCCCATCTCTAGTCTTGACCTTCGTTATCAGTGGCAATTCAGAAGTCTCTGAATTTTAGATTTCCTATGGCTGCTCCACTTGCTGCTCTAGTTTTTTTCCACCCCCAGTATATTAGAAGTACCTGAAAGGGGGTGGGCAAATGCCCAGCACATCTTCTCCAAGTTTTAAAGTTCCCAAATTCCTTCTCTTGGCCTGCTGTTTATACTTCAGCATCAGTTTCTCTTTTCCTAAAGCCATAGGCAGAACCCTTTTCCCTGAGTCAGTTTTTTACCAACAAGAATACTGGTTGTTTTGATGTTTGAACTACAACTTGAAACACAAATAATTTTTTGAGCTAAGATTCTCCAGCTATCACAGAACTTATGTGGGATAAATGGCCATTTGTTATTATTTCTAGACTCTGCGGCGACTGCTGAAGGAGGGGAGGCGGAGCTGGCCTATGTAGGCCCAGCCCCCCCAATA
This sequence comes from Eublepharis macularius, assembly GCF_028583425.1. Taxonomy (NCBI): domain Eukaryota; kingdom Metazoa; phylum Chordata; class Lepidosauria; order Squamata; family Eublepharidae; genus Eublepharis; species Eublepharis macularius. The sequence goes on along the minus strand of NC_072798.1, from coordinate 78,005,789 downwards.
CGCGGATGCCCGGGAACGGAGCGCCTTCTCTCTCTCTGTGCAGGAGGGCAAACTGCGGCACCCAGATAAGCATGCTGCAAGTGCCATTTTGTTATTATTTCTAGACACTTGCTAAAAATGTTTTGAAACAGACATTGAACTATATGAGAATAACATTCTTGAGGGAAAAAAACCACTTTAGGGATAAATGTATGGACAAACCATTGAGACTACAGCCTTATTTAACTATAAAAAGTTTTTGTGATGGGCCAACTAATAGAAAATAAAGCAACTTATATAGAGAAGTTCATCTGGAGCAGGTCAGCATAGCTCCTACGAATTCAGTAAGCTGTGCCCAAATTTCACCCACTGAGAATCCAACTTCATAACCATAACATTGCTAATATGAAAGCATCATACTTTCTAATCACACAACCAATGAGAAATACCTGATTCACTTTGCACTCGACAGCTGTACTTAGAGACTGCGTTCCCAGCCACACACCAGAAACAACCACAATAGAAAAAGGCAGAAACAGCTGCAACCTCTTGGGGGGGTGGGGTGGGGGAGAAAGACTTGTAAAGAAAGCTCGTCATCCAAGCGAAGGAGGAAGTAAAACCATTTTTCTTTTCTTTCTCATGCATGGCAGCTGTCTTTGTAAAAATTATTAGCCGTCTGCTTTGTAACAGAAACTCAACAATATTTAAAGAACTCTTTAAGTTGAGGGATATTCAGGGACCAACCCAAATGTAACACTTTTGGTGTAGCCAAAACAATGGTGTGTGTGACTGGTCAGCATGCACTTCGACGTGGAAAGCACAGTTCCATATTTCCATACCATTATTCACTTAGAGAGATTACTATCCATACTCTAGACTAAATCTATTTCCAAGGCTAATACCTAATTGCCTATAGTACTTGGTGCAGAGTTTATCATCCCTTTTCTCTAGTTGTTATTGACCTCCAAGCTAAAAACAGAAGACAGTGTTTTGAAAAGGTAGTTTGATGTGTGCCCTTTACTATATATGCATGTTTAAGCCAAAAATAGTTCAACTGATTTTTAAAAACTGAATAAACAAGAGCCAGAATCTCTGTTTTTGGACTTGCTTCCAGTGATACTCACTCAATGGCTCAGGAGCCATCTGTGGCTCTTCCGAGCATGGTTCTCTAATGTGGCAACTGTTAAAAAGTTCCAGGAGAGTGGGCAAGTAGGTGGGTCTCACTTTGAAACAGAGTCTGTCTCAGGAACTGCAAGATGGGAAAGCTGCATGCCTCTTTGAACTTCAGGGCTGGAAGTAGCCTCTGCATCCTCACCTCAGCATATGGGTGGTGGACAGGAGGAGCTGTCCACAGAGAAGAGATGGTAAAACCACCCTCATGGCAACAACCCAGGAAAAGATGACCCTGGTAAGGGTGGGATGGGTTTTACTCCTTTTTCTCCACAACCAGCTTATTCTCCTCCGGGCACCTTGGCAAGCTCATTCTCTTGCTTGTGCTGTTGTGCCTCATACTGAAGAGAAGTCAGAGATGGAAACCTTTCCCTTCGCTCCAGATACCCAAGGTTCAACAGCGGTGGGAAGAAACAATCCTATATGGTCAGAATGAATCTGGTAATTTAAAAGGTTATCGTTTTATATTTAATATGAACAGTTCTATCTTATACTATTGTATGTCTGAGTTCAATGGGGTGACAGACAAGGCAACATGGTAACCATGGTCATTTCCACACGGCTTACCTCCCCTCGGAACGACCCGGAACATCACGCAAAAAATGTGGACGATCGCGTTTTCTTACGCGAGATTTGCGTGACGTCGCTCAAATCTTGTGCGAGAAAACGCGATCTTCTGCGTTTTTTGCGCAATGTTCCGGGTTGTTCCGAGGGAAGGTAAGCCGTGTGGAAATGGCCCATGTTACTTTTTGGGTATTAACGGCAATGGAGATGTGGCTCTCCCCAAGCCACAGAGTGAGTAGCACTGCTTTAGACTGACAGTCTTCTTAATTCAGTTGATCTCATGTTCTTTGGGTCTACCTATGGGTAAATCACATTCATTGCCCCGGCAGTGATTTACCCATAGGTAGACCCAATGAGACCAGTTATGTGGTGTCCCCCTTTAGCTGTGGGTTCTCAGGTTAGAGTAAACTCAGGCACCTGTTTTCAGGTCCATTCAGCAGAGACAAGCTGGCTCAAAACATCAACTGTTTATTTGCAAGGCGGCAACAACTCCAGCAACCAACAACTTCAACTAACATACAAAACTGGAGACTGAAACAAGAACTCCATCCAATAGGATCAAACTAACACACTCTGATGCCGTGGGGTGGTGGTGGTGGTATGGGTTTGGAGTGTACTTGGACAGGAGGTGGTGTACTAGACGCTAGCCTACTGTGCGGCTGGGGGCGGATATGAGGGGGCGGATATGAGCAGGGACCTGATGTTCTCACACCATTATGATACTGATGTGAACAACAACATTGCAGATGCCTTATCTTGCTTTCAGAAGGAGAAATTCAGAGCCTTGGCACCTGGCATGAAAAGCCACCCAGACCCCTTCTGGGAGGAGCTGTAGGTACTTGTTAGTGACTCATCACGCATGTGATATTGGACTCGGTGGCTTCATCCACCAGATGTACTTATGCCGCCATGGTGATCTCATTTCTGATTTTTTTCAATAGGTCAAGGAGACGTGATGTCTTGCCGGCATCAGAAGTTACTGTCGTGGGCTGGGCCAGCTCAAGAAGAGTGGTCAAAGTCCAGTCCAGAGTCAAAGCACGAGTTCAAAGCCAGGGGTGAGTCTAAAATCCAAAAGTCAATGTCAGGAGTTCTGTAGGTCAGTTATCGGTAAGCTCTAGGGCTACACAAGAGCAGAGTCAAGGCATGGCCCGAAAGTCACAGAGCAAGGCAAGGAGAAGGCAAGGTTCTGCAGAGTGGTCACAGCAGGGGCCATTTTCACACATCTTACTGGCTCAGGTACATTGCGCAAAGCTCCCACAAGGACAGTGTCTTCTATGAAAGTTATTGCAACTATTTTATTTTATTTTCATTATGTATAGTCCACCTTTCTCACTGATAATCAAAGGGGATGACACAGTGAAGTTCACTACAGTCATCACCTGGGGCATTCAACAAACAATACAACAGGGTATAGACTGCAAAAATCTGAGAACGAACAAAATCTCATCGAGTTGAAAAAAAACATAAGCAATTTGAGATGACAAAATAAGTAAGAGTAATAGTGCACAGTAGTATAGTCTACAGTCTCTATTTATTTATATCATGCATAGTCTTTTATGTTAGGTGCATCTTTTATGTTAAGTGCACAAAATTCACTGGAGGCCTTACAAAAAAGAATGTATTACACTGATGGTAAAATTCTTCATATAACCAATGGTAACATACTATGCTTTTTAAAAAGCTTGGAAGTGCTGTACAAACAGCTGAATGATTGTTAAGGGTTAATCCCTCACAGACACAGAGAGCTTTGAGTGACAGACTACTTCAAGGAATTCGATTGGGTAGCATGAGCTGGAAAGAGGAGGGTTTATTTTCAGACTTAGCTGAGAGGAATCCACTGTGAAGAGTTGGGAGACAGAATCCTAACTGAGTGCAGTTTTAACACCGACAGGAGAACTGGGGTAAAGTTGACAAGGAAGTTTGGAAGGTAGTTAGTTGCAGGCTCCCATTCGAGCCAAAGAAAGGGGTATTTCTTCTAAGGAGACTTTCTCTACTCAATTAAACAGGGAGGTAGCCCTGCAGAGTGAAGAGATCCCTGGTCAGGTGTGGTTGGATTCTGCCTTTTGGAGACCTTAAGATTCAGAGCGGAACTACAAGTGACAAAAGGCACAGGTTGGACACTTGACAGCTTCCCTCAAGTTTTGATGGGAAATGTAGGCAGCTTGGCGGAATGTTGGACAAGTGACAGTTGAAAAGTCCATTGGACAGCAGTCAGAGAGCCAAGCTGCAAGACTAGGATGCCTGGATGCCTACATTTCCCACCAAAACTTGAGGGAAGCTGACAAGTGTCCAACCTGTGCCTTTTGTCACTTGTAGTTCTGCTCTCAGTCAAAAGCTGAAGGAAACCACTGGTGTTTGAGAGTACTCAAGAGAAGGTGTTTGGGGTACTAGAAAGTGGGTACCAGTATTCGTAAACCTGAAAGAGAGAATCCTAAAAGAAAGTATATTAGAGTGCTTGGGGAAAACACGGGAACAAAAGCCTCCAAACATAAGAATTTAAGTATCTGTGAAAAGCTAAGAACTACAGTCTGTTCATGTACTGATTTTACCTCAGAGATATCTATGTTGAATTACTTCAGAAATTTTCAATCCCTAATTTCACCTGACCTTTCCCCTCTAAAATAAATAAAATAGGTAGTTACTTTTGATTTTTTTTAAAAAAAAAAGCTTCTGGTGCCATTTCTGCTGTTTAAGGACAAAAAAGAGGGAAAGAGGAGGAGGGAACATCATGCCAACTCTGCATTTTACTCTCAGTGCAGTCTTATGCAGAATTATACTAGTCTAGACCCCATGATTTCAATGGGCTTAGATTGTAGTAACTAGGCACAGGACTGCATCATCACTCAACTTTATGCAGACAGTCTGAAAATAAAATGCAAATTCTCATGCAGCCAACCTAAAATCCACACAAATGAAGCATGTAGCCCAAGTTTGCTTTCCACCAGGGAAAGTTTTAATTAAAAAATCAGCAGAGTTTACATCAGGGTTTAAAAGATCTTTTTTTCTTGGAATAATACTTATTACTTAAAATAGGTGTACTGCCTTTTCCCCATGGGGTCAAGCTAGCTTAGAACAAATATTCCAATTGGAATCAAAAGACATATTAAAACCTAACCTCATGAACGGCCACCCATAATTGAAGTTAAACCTCATCAATATTATCAACCCCTCCTCAAATATCAGTAATGAAATGCTCTCTGCCTTAGATTTGTCTTAGCCAGTACAGAGCTGTATCTAGAGAAAGTAATGCTTTTATTTGATCAGTGTTTCCTGGTTAGATCATTTTAATTGTTTATATTTGTATATAAAGGTAAAGGACCTGCAAGCACCGAGTCATTACTGACCCACGGGGGGTTGTCGCATCACGATGTTTTCTTGGCAGACTTTTTACGATGTGGTTTGCCATCACCTTCCCCAGTCATCTACACTTTACCCCCAGGAAACTGGGTACTCATTTTACCGACCTCGGAAGGATGGAAGGCTGAGTCAACCTTGAGCAGGTTATCTCAACTTGGCTTCCTCCAGGATCGAACTCAGGTCATGAGCAGAACTTGGACTGCAGTACTGCAGCTTACCACTCTGTGGGGCAATGGCAATGGCAAACGAACCCCGTAAAAAGTCAGCCAAGAAAACATCGTGATGCAACATCCCCCCATGGGTCAGTAATGGCTCGGTGCTTGCACAGGGGACTACCTTTACCTATGTGTATATATGATTAATCACTGATGCTTGTATATACGATTCACTTATTTATGTCAGATTGTTAAATGTGTTTGAATTGTAACGGCCTTTGGCCATAGACAATAAACTCTACTACTACTACGATGACGACGACTACAACAACAACAACAACAACAAGCCCATAGAGATTGTGGTTTCCTGACCTTCTCAGGCAAGCCAGTTCACAGGCAAGGTTGGCAATACACTGAAATGGAATGATCCTAGGTTCAAGAAGAATAAATATTCCTGGCTGTGGCACCCAGTGAGCTGTGACTGCTGGAAAGACTACAACAGGCACACACGTTCATATGGAGACAGACAGTCCTCAAATATCTCCTGACAGGTATCTCCCACTCTATTCTCGATTGTCCAGTAGAGACCAGATACTTTCTAGTATTAGACAGATTGGTTCATATTGCACTATCCCACATTATGGTGGATACATATCACATTGCCTTCACAACAAAGAGGCGATTCAGCTTGACCTCATGAAATAGAACGCTCTGGCTTGGCATAGATCAAGCAAATGGCAAATCACTGGAGAGCCTGCCTATTAATTTTCTAAATAAATATATGATTTATAGAAGCTTTGTGGCACTTATCAATTTGTGGTGTGCATAAAACTACAGGCAGCTTTATGAACCAGCCGCCCAAGTAGGAGCACTGACTGCTGAGTGAAACAAATGATAGTGTGGGAGATAACTGCTTAGAACGAGCAATGTCACCACTCTGAATCCAAGGAATGACCGACTACAAATTAAAGCACAAAGAACCTCAAGAAGGAGAAAGAAAGAATGCGTAACTTCAGCCGCAGCACCAATCAGTCTCTGGACCCAAATATGGAAGGGCAGTAGGGAGCAAACATAATCTTGATAAGGGGGCAAGATAAAATACTAATCTATGCAAGTCAGAAAATATGTTGTTCTCATTAAATTCAATTATGCATCTCCTTTTGACCTTATTCCAGAATCATTTTCTCATCCCCATTAAAATTAATCCTCTCTTACTTCCGATCCCTCACTACTTTTTTGTTTTCTATCATATAGATGAAGCCACTGTAAGAAGAGGAAACGACACGATCACTTACCTGCATGAAACGGCCTGCAGATGTCCCAAGATTCGCTATGGTAAGATCCCCTTTAGTGAAGACAGATATGGACGTTAAGAGGACAGTGCCGAACTGCTTTGCAAATAAGTCAATCCGTGGCAAAGCCATTGTAACCTCCAGTAGATACTCGTCATCTTGCGCTCCGCAGTAAGACGCATTTCTTGAAAAAGACTGTAAGAAAGTCAGATATTTTATGAGAGAGAAAGAAAAAAATCAGGAAGAGCTCTGTTAGAGGCTCCTTTGAAAGTGGATGCAGGTTCATTTTCTGAAATGGCTTCATCACATTACTGTGCTCCAAAATCAGTTCACAACAGAACAAGGAAAACTATTTTCTTATAGAAGCATCTCTTACACTAATAGTTTTCTCATTCTATGTAAGATACCATTTCTCTCTATAGTGGTTATTTTCATGTATCATTTATTTGTTTTATTTACTTTGTTTATAATCCAGTGTGATGCAACTGGACCTTCATTCTACACAAGGGTTAATGTGAATATTAACTGGCTGATTAGGAGTCTGGCAAGATGCACCTGGCCTGAGCACTCTTGTTCCATATTAGCCTTATTTCTCCGAAGGTCCTACATCTCAGAAAAGAGCCTGACTGATTGAAGAGTTGGGAGGAGGGAAAGAAGGAGCAGGAAAGTTCTTAAGAGGAGAATGTCTTATTGGTTGGTGATCTAGAGGAGTTCTCCGTGTTAGTCTGTAGTAGCAAAATAGAAAAGAGTCCAGTAGCACCTTTAAGACTAACCAACTTTACTGTAGCAGAAGCTTTCGAGAATCACAGTTCTCTTTGTCAGATGCATCTGATGAAACGAATCACAGTTCTCTTTGTCATACATCTGACAAAGAGAACTGTGATTCTCGAAAGCTTCTGCTACAGTAAAGTTGGTTAGTCTTAAAGGTGCTACTGGACTCTTTTCTATTATTGGTTGGTGTTGGTCATCTGAGTATTCAGGCCCATGGGTCAGCATACACTGCCCCACCTTGCCTTCTAACTTGCTATCACACCTCCAGACAGGCATGTATAGCTAGCCACCTGTTACTATGTTGGTCTGTTTACTTATGTTTGTATGCCAACTAATGAGAAAGTCCATGCTACTACTCAAGTATTTGCTGTGTGCCTAGAAGAGAAACATCATCTATATTCCAGGTATCTAATGTGTTATGTAGAAACTGAGCTTTGTTATTTTCTTGCTATTTGACCTGCTTGTTATTTTCTTGCTATTTGACCTGCCCACTCAAATATTACTATTTTGCACATTCTGAGGAAAGGTAAAAGTTTTGGAGTCTTCCTGCCCTCCTTAGGCAGGCTGTTCTAAAAAATGGGGCATCACCCCTGAAAATGCACATGAGCAGGCAGGTGCCAATCTTGCCCATTTGTAGGATGGCACCTTTGGGAGGCTTTGCTTAGATGAGTGAAGCATAGTGGGAGAGGTTATCCTTCAAGTATGTGGGCCCAAGGCCATTAAGAGGTGGATATAAGATATTAATCTATTTCGGTACCCACATCATAACAAACAGACATTAAAATAAAAATGGTCTCCAAACAAGTAATTAAATATTACATGTATTTTTAAGGTACATGCAGTTAATGAATGCAGTTAACCAAAGCAGTTAATGAATACCTGGTTCATAATATATTGTGAATTATTCACAAAGCCTCTTATTAGTTTGTGGAACAACTGCTTTAAGAAAATAATTTGAGACTCTAAGGGAATGTCTGCTATTACATGAGGAAAATAAGGCTGTAAGATCTACAAATTTGCTTTTAAAAAAATGCCTTCGGAACCAACATTGACAGACCCATCTTCACGCTATTTTCAGTAATAACTAAATTTAAGAATAGATGGACCACTGCAATTCCAAGCAACAGAGGTATTCATATGTCTAATTTGTACTTAACCATTTCATTCATTCATTCATTCATTCATTCATTCATTCATTCATTCATTCATTCATTCATTCATTCATTCATGTCATTTATAGTCCACCTTTCTCATTGAGCCTCAAGGCGGATTACACAGTGTGAGATTAGTACTGTCAGTTTCAAGGACTTTTCCATAAACAATACCATAGGGTAAATAAACACAATTTTACAAAGACATAGCATTAGTAAGTATTCAATACAGAGCTGAAGAAATGCTGAAACAGAACATAAGCAATTCTAGAACTGACATTAGACCACATGAATCACAAGTAGCTCATAGGAGCACATATTTAAGACAACAGGTAGTACGTAAGTCAACACAGTGGTAAAGTCTATGGTCCTTAACTCATTAGTGAAGCATCTGAGAGCCCCTCCCTATAATACAAAAGTCCTTTTGAATAATTTGGTTTTGCATCATTTGTGGAAAGCCAGGAGAGTGGGGGCTCTCCTGACCTCAGGCAGGCCGTTCCACAGGGTAGGGGCCACCACAGAGAAAGCCTGTGTATGGGCTGCTGTTGATCTCGCCCATGGGCAGGGTGGCACCTGCAGAAGATCCTGTTCAGATGAGCGAAGCTGCCATGGAAGAACATAGGGAGGGAGGTGGTCCCATAGGTATGCTGGGCCAAGGCCATGAAGAGCTTTGTATGTGATAACCAATACCTTGAACATTACATGAAGATGAGAAGGTCTTGGACTGTCAAGAAGCAAAAGTACAGGGGAATTTAGTTAGGCCAAGAATATTTTGACCTCCTGTTACTTAAAATTTATACCTGCCCATACTGTTTTATATGATCATGACTATTACCATACTAGATTATTTGTTCATTTTTAATTGTCTTATTCAATGACAAGGAATACATGTCATTCTTTTCAGAGAAATTACTCCCTAAACAACACACTTCAAGTTAATCTTTAGAAAAAGAACCTATCCATGTTATATTGACAATTCAATGGCAATCTATTGACTGAGAATTCAATTACTATTGATGCTTCATTTTCCATTCCAGATAATAAACAAGGACCATTATAAGAAATTCAATATCCAAGTATGCAACATGCTTCTGTTCTAGCATATGCACAGCACACTAGACTAGAAATAACAAAATGCTGCTGTCTTTTATAATCAATGCAGTGATCATTTTTCTTAATTTTTTATTTGCTTTAAAGGTTTTTTAAAAACTAGATTATTGGATGAGCAAATGCTTATAGATACAGCAAATGCAGGTGTGTCCATTAATTTCCAAAGTTTATGCATCAGACCTTTAAATAGCAAACCAGCATGAAAATATTTTCAAATTTCAGGGTTTTTTTAAAAAAATGTTAATTCCCAGGGCTTTTTTTCTGGGAAAAGAGGTGGTGGAACTCAAGACCGCACAACAATGTCACTTTGGGTCAGCTGGAACCAGGGGGGAGTTTTTTAAAGTCTAAATTGCCCTCTGTGAAAATGGTCACATGGCCGGTGGCCCCGCCCCCTGATCTCCAGACAGAGGGGAGTTTAGATTGCCCTCCGTGTCGCTCAGCAGCGCGGAGGGCTATCTAAACTCCCCTCTGTCTGGAGATCAGGGGGTGGGGCCACCGACCATGTGACCATTTTTAAGAGGTGCTGGAACTCTGTTCCACCGCATTCCCACTGAAAAAAGTCCTGTTAATTCCTATCCTTTCCTCAGCTTCTCACAGTATCAGGGTTGCTTGAAAAGTGATCAGCCTACTAGCTGGTTTTTGCTATGGACATGCTTACAACAGATTATAAATTTATACACACACACAAGGTCAATGACATCCGAAGACACCTCAGAGCATCAATTTGTTTAGGCTGCAAGCAAGAGTTGAGTTTCATTGGGAGTTTTCAGAAGATGCATAAGAAGGAATGCTCTTCTCAGCCAGCGATTCTTCTGAATGGGCAACAAGTTACAGAGGTAAATTTCAAATGGATGCTGAAGTATTTTGCCTCCATAATAAGGTTCCCAACGACAATGGCAAAGAGCGAAGACCTACAAGATTAAGTCTTAGTAAAAAAAACCCCTAAGACTTCTATTTATATCCAAAGTAAATGGTGATGACATCATGTCAATGAAACTAAAGCATTTGTAGATATAAAATAGGGCTTGGATGTCGCAGACAGAAGAAAGGAACAATACCAGAGGGAGTGAAAAAAACAGAATTGCTCTCAAGGCAGAATATCCAGTGTTTCACTTGTCAGAAATCCACTTTAAGTATGACACTAAACAAGCAAGAACTTACCCACAGGGATAAACAAAAAGCATCTCATAAAATAGGTCATGTCTCTTGTGCATGCAGTGTTAATACACAAAGGATCTGTAGCATGAGTGAGCTTTGCACTTATGCACTGACATCATATGTGCATTGGTTGAAGGGGGAAACACACAGGTAAATTCTTGTTTACCCAAAAAAGGACCTAAACTAGGCCAAACTTTCCGCTTTGGAGGTATTCATTATATGTATCTTTGCAAAATGTGACTGGATTTTCCTGACTAGTCATTAAATAAAGCTTTGCTGGGACATGTAAGCAGTCCCTTTGTCTCCTACAGAAGTAAAGTTAAACAGACACATAAGGCATCAACTTCTGCAGGCAATGGTAAAGTGTTGAGCATTATGGGCCTTTTTCCTATGAAGCGTCTCATTGCACGTATGAGACAAGGGGAGGGAAAGGATGCCAGAAGCTTGTATGCATTCCTGAAGATAATGTAATTAGATTCTGACTCTACCCAAGAACTAAAACTTAGTCTTATAGTCACTAAATTTAGTGTCTATTTAATTACTCCAAAAATACAAGATTTTCCTTTATATTATCAAGGGATACTAAGCTTTAAAAATGTTGCCATCTTAATATGTTGAAGCATATTGATCTATTTAACCAGGGCTCATTTTGAGGGGGAATGCGCTGGAACACCATTCCAGCAGTTCCCCCAACAGGTCACGTGTTAGGTGGCCCCGCCCACCTGACTTTCGGCCATTTGGGGCTGTTTCGGCCTAAATTGGGGCCGAAACGGCCCAAAACTGGCCAGATCAGATCAGATCGGTGCTGGGCAGAGGAACCCTCCGCTGCCCAGCACTGACCCGACATGGGCTTTTTCGGCCCCAATCCGGGCCCAGCCACTTTGGGCCATTTTGGGACCATTTCTGCCGGGATTGGGGACGAAATGGCAAGAATCAGGTCAGTGCCAGGTGGGGGAACCCTCCCCTCCCCAGCACTGACCTGGTCTGGGCTGTTTCGGCCCTGATCTGGGTCCAAACAGGCCCCAAATGTCCATTTTTGGCCATTTGGAGACCGTTTCAGCTGGGATCAGGGTAAAAACCTCCAGGATTGGGTCAGTGCCTGGTGGGGGACCCTTCCCCTGTCTGGCACTGACCCGATCTGGGCCATTTTGGGCCTGAGCCAGACAAAAACGTGCCCAAAATGGCTATTTTGAGCCATTTTGGGCCCTTTTCAGCCTGGATTGAGGCCAAAACGGCCCTGAACAGGCCACTGCCAGTCAGGGGAAGGGTCCCCCATCTGGCAGCAGCCAAATTCTGGCCATTTTGGGCCCAATCAAATCAATTATGCTAATGGCACACTTCTGGAGATGTCAAGGGTCATGGCATATGCTAATGAGTTATGCTAATGAGTTATGCTAATGAGTTCCTGCAGCTCTTTTTCTACAAAATGACCCCTAATTTACCTAAAATCTTACCTAAAATTTACCTAAAATCTTATCAGCCATCCTACCAAAGATAACGACTGTACTGAATTCTAAGAGGCTTCTTTGACTTCATCCTTGAGGAAATAGTTCATCTCTCCCCTCCCCCCCCCACACATATTCTCTCAACTATTCACTTGGCTGCCAATATGGAAAATGCCCATTATCTCTGGATTATATGTTCATAAATCTGACGCCAAATTCCAGTGACAAATCCCACAAATATTGTAATTCATAGGACCTCTACCGGTATGTGGCTTGGTTTTACTTTACTTTTTTCCTCCCTGTACATTAGTGAAAGTACAAAGGCCATCTGTGACTCATTAAGAAAAAAATTCATATGAAGTAAATCTAAATTGGAATGTGATGAGGTGTAGGCAATTACATTTAATCCATGGACATGAAGTCACAAATATTTTTTTCCTTGCTCCTAATTATAATTTGTGTTTAGCTCGAAATTATTTTGTACCTATAGGTCTCCCAATTTTTGCTACTCAAAAAATACTCGTAAAACATTTACAGCTGTGGTCTTTATCCATGTTACAAGCACATCTTGGCCTTTTTGAAAGGCCAGTGTGTGTTGCCAATTGTCTCAAAGGCTGATACAGAATTCTCAAAGCAAAATTTAATTTTAATTCACCGTAATTAATGAGAAATCTTCACATATATATCCAGGTTTCATTCCAAATAACATGCCAAACATTTCCCCCTTACCCCCAAACTAAGACAGGCTTGATGTGCTGGTGCCTGGAGCAATTCTTCTAAAAGCTGTTACATTTGCTGAAGAGAAGAAGGTAATTCCTGCCAATTCCCCCCACCCGGTTGCTGATTCGTTTGTTCCTTCAGGTCCACTGATCCAAACGAGCATTATTGGAAGGGAGGAGCAAAGCTGGCTGCAGAGAGAGGGGGAGATGACGATATTGCCCTCCCCCTGGAGCTCTCTCAGCCCCACCCACCTCACAGGGTGGTTGTTGTGGGGATAATAATGGCATACTCTGTAAAACGCTCTGCGTGGGCATTAAGTTGTCCAGAAGGGTGGTATATAAATCAAATGTTGTTGTTGTTGCACATGTGCCAGACTCAAACAACAAAGTCAAATTTTTTATTTGAGAAGTCTCACTAGACATACAATTTACAAACTAGCATTTAGAAAATCTGTGGTCTAAAATGAGTGTGATGTGTGCTTCTGGAAACTGTTGGTTGGCATTTTAATATTTTATTTATATTCTGCTTTTATCCTTGAACTGGACCCAAAGAGGCTTTCCACATCTTTCTGCTCTTCTCCACTTTATCCTCACAACTATTTTGTGAGGTGGTTTCGGCTGAGGAATTGTGACAGGCCAGGGTCACCTGGCAAGCTTCCATGGCATAGCAGAGATTCAAACCTGGTCATCCCAGGTCCTAGTCTGAAACTTTTAATCACTGTGCCGTGCCAGCTAACTTACACACACCTGAATATGAAAACTCATTCAAATGAATCAGTCTGACCCAACAAATTGGTAATAAAATAAGGAATAAATTTCACTTCAAAGATTTCCAGGAACACTTAATATTTATCAAGTCTAATTACCAATTTAAAAAAAAAGAAAAATGTGCACATTGTTTAAGATTTTAAAAAGGCAAATGTTGATAATTAGCGAATGCAAATTAAAAGCAATGCACATTTTCATGTCAAAGATCATTCATACTATTATTTTCAATTGATACTGATTACCACCAATCAATTCTTGTAATCTGGTTAGTACATTAGCACTAAGTAAATAGTATTGATTCAGATACAGATATAATACCCCCATGCAAACCTCGTATTTTGTTCCAACTCATTTGTGATAAGTTTTAACGCACAGCACATAAATCACCGAGACTAAATGTGTTGACCACTGAAAATAAGATACTGATAAAAAAAAATCACTACTCATTGGGCAAGGTCAGCCATTTTTTTCTCCCATAAACTTTTCTAGGAAGATTTCATTTGTGTTTGAGACAACAACACAGGAACTGTTATGATATTGCATAGACCACCAACAAATATGGTATAAATTATAAAGATTTACTGAACTGTCTTATAAGGCAAAATTAATATACTGAGCACAAAACAGTAGGAAATGCTTGTTCTAGCTATACAAGAAATAAATGTAACACTTACATGTTCCATAGGCAATTATATCCTTGTTTTTTTGGTGGCATTCCATTTAAGCTATGAAAGTTTATTTGCAAGCTTGCAAGTGAATCCCCTCAGGTGTGTTACACAATTTTGCACGACATTGCAAGAGGTATGAATAATTGGAAAACTGGGGTGTATTTTCTCGTCTAACTTAAGAAATATTTGGCATTCTTGGCAACATACAATCCATTTCATTTAAGGTGCAAATCTTTAAAATAAACCACATCAACCACTTATGACTGGGAGATGTGATATTTTTAATCCTGCCAAAAATTTGTAATAAAAATAGAGATCATCATTACAGAGCCTTGAAGGACTTATTTATCTTTATTTTATTAAATATCACTAGACATGTCCTGAGTACAACAGATCAATAAAAGTCTTTGTGGTTTCCTGATGGAAGATTGCAATTATTTTCTCCCATTACAATAGACATATAACTTGATTTTGCTCATCTATCATCTTTACAAAGAAAAATCACTGTGAGTTTATTTTATTGACTCTCCTGATTTCCTTTCCAGGGGCCTCCTGCCTTAATTTTGCACTCCTTCGAATATTTTTCTTCCCTTATTTGCATCTTCATTTGACAACAGTAGCCACCAGTTTATCATGCCATGACAGATTGATAGAGGGCAAACAGTTTTTAAAAACAAAATTCTTCTTGGGTGCTGTCTTGATACAGGAAAATTAAGCAATTCTAGTTATTTTGTGACACCTCGTTTGAAGAGGAAGGGGGATAAATCCCCAGCCCTAAACCTAACCATCTCATGAATTCAACCATTTCTATTACAGGTTGCCTAGTATTGGTAAACTGCAAAAGCTAGCAACTTGGACTTGAATTATCCGTGCTGAAAATGACTAAGCTTGAATCTGTGCCCAGACCACTGCATTCAATTTCCCCAGCACGAGCGTGGCAAACAAAATGCCAGAGAAATGATTCAGAAGCTTCCAGGATGGTTAACAAACAATCTTTTAGTTTCAATGGAACTACTTCAGTGCTCCCCCCGCCTTTCTATAGTATCGTTCAATTTTCTCATTGAAGTAAACTTTTTAAATTACCGTAGGCATAATCCACAACTTCTGCTTCTATTCATAGTCCCCAATGAAAATGGATATGGGATGATGCAGGAGAAATTGTTGGAGGATTGCTATGGGCTTTGCAAGACGGTGTGCTTTAAAAGGAAGAGGAACAGTTTAATCATTGGTTTTATAGCATCTTTCCAGCTGAGCTTTTCTGCATTTAAAGTAGCAAAAGAAAAGCTTTCTAGCTTGTTCTTATTTTAACCCACCTATAACTTTAATTAGTTCAAACCCACAACAATGAGTGCCGGATTGTCTTTTGGCATAATTATCCAAAAGAAATTTAGAGTGGAAACTTTGTAAAACTAACAATCAGATCTGGATCTGGCAAACAGTCCAGGGGTCTTTCTGAGTCAGGACCCACAGTGGGTTGCAAAGCCCCACCTGCTGGGTCAAAGCTCTCTTATGCTGCTGCATTGGGTTTTTGTTCCCCTGTTTTTTTGAAGGACTTGCAATTACTCAGCTATATCTGCTGATGGATGGCCAGCCTGGATCTACCCCAGATGTCCTGCAGCATGCTTTTGAAGCCATGGCTGGATGGTTGAGACAAAGTCGGCTGAAGCTAAACCCTGCAAAGACGGAGATCCTGTACTTGAGTCATGGAAACATGGATTTGGGACCCCGGCTTCCAGCACTCGATGGGGCGGTGCTTACGCCAGCCCCAAGAGTCAGGAGCTTGGGGGTGATTTTGGATGCTTCACTGACAATGGAGGCTCAGATCACGGCGGTCACCAGGTCCTCGTTCTTCTATCTTCGACAGGCCAGGCAGCTTGCCCCCTATCTTTTGTCCTGCGACTTGACTACTGTGGTCCAGGCAATGGTCACCTCTAGGTTAGACTACTGTAACATGCTCTACGCAGGGCTTCCCTTGAATCTGATCCAGCTGTTACAGCTGGTGCAGAATGCGGCGGCACATGTTATCATGGGCTTGCCGATGCATAAGCATATAACACCGGCACTGCATCAGCTGCACTGGCTACCAATGGAGTACCAAATCAGGTTCAAGGTTTTAGTATTAACCTATAAAGCCCTATGCGGACTGGGACTGGCGTATCTGCGGGACCGCCTCTCCCCATATGAACCCCAGAGGACTCTCCGTTCTAGTGAGAAACATCTGTTAAAGGTCCCTGGCCCCAGGGAGGCCCGCCTGGCATTGACCAGGGCCAGGGCCTTTTCGGTCCTGGCCCCAGCCTGGTGGAATGCTCTGTCTGAAGAGACTAAGGCCTGGCAAGATTTGTTATCCTTTCATCGGGCCTGCAAGACGGAGCTGTTCTGCTAGGCTTATGGGCAGTGCTAGGTGGAGCCCCCCCTGTCTGGTTGATGAGGGATTGGGCCCTCCCCACCACCAATACCCCCATTTTTAAAAACTCTTTAATGCAGAGGTGCTTTGAAGTTGTTTTAAATTTGATCAGTGGAATTCTGTGCCACTATGTTGATATTTATAATTGTATTTTAACTGTGTAAATTGGATGTTTTTAGAATTGTTAACTATAATAACTGTTTTATATATTTTAACCTTTATGTATCTTGTAATCCGCCCTGAGCCTGCTGGAAATTTGGGGAGGGCGGAATAAAAATAAAAAATAAATAAAAAATACTGTGCATGTGCAGAGATTAAGGGCACCCACTCACCTTTCTTTGAATGCATGCTGAGATAAAAAGCAGTACAGTGAAGTGAAGCCACCCAGTGGTGGAGAGGATTCTCACACTGATGAGACCGTGTGTTCCTTATTATTTTTTATTTTATTTATTTACTGGATTTTTAAAATCCGCTCTCCTTGTAAATGGGCTCAGAGCGGATTACAACATAAATAAATAATTCCAATAAAAACAACATTAAAATCATAAAATACATTTGGGCAGCAACCCAAGTTGCTCAACCCCCATCCAGAAACATTCCGTGGTACCTCCCAGTCCCAGTGCTTAGTTTCTGTTTCCTGTCCCCAGCCTTCTTGATCTGTTGCTCTCACACGGGTGAGTTCATAACTCTGTCACGTGATTCTGATGTCACTTGCATTCCAGTCATATAAGCTTGCAACTTAAGAGGATCCTATACAGACACCCAGGGGTTAAAGACAGGTCTTGGGTCTAAAAAAGGTTGAAGGCCACTGATCCAATCCAGTATCCTGGACCCCACAATGCTAACCAGATGCCCCAGAATGCCCACAAGTATGCATGTCCAAAAGCTCCTGCTGTAGAACTCAGCCACTGGTATTTCAGAGGTATACAACGTCTGAACGCAGAAGCTCCTTTTAGTCATTCTGGATAATTGTCACTAATAAGCCTAATCTGTCCACTAATGTGGATAATCTTCTTTTAAAGCCATTTTGGGACAGTGAGTTCCACAAGTAAAGCTGGTATGGTGACCAGTAATGTCACAGTCACTGAACAACACCCAAGCGCAAATGAATTATCACAACTGTGGAGTTACCTTACAAACAGCTACACTTGTGCCAGGCTACTTCCTTATTTTCAATTTGACACCTATTAATTCTTCAATATCTCTAGCTACAAAATAGCTTATATCTACAGATGGAAATAATCTGTCATAATTTTTAGCAAATTAAAGATTAAAAATGTGGTTTGAACTTTGCTCATTAATGGTAAACACCAAAATCCTCAAGAGTGAGTTGGCTCTAATGTCAGCTATGCTGAGGACAATATGACTTGTACATACAAAAGACTTATGGGATGGGGGCTGTAGTAAAGAGAATTGGGGTAGACTGAGTGAAAAGGCTTGTTAGATCCAACCTGTGTTTTCTTGTTCAGGGTGCATGGGGTGGGTTAATATTCACAGCATAACACATCAGATTTGAAGAAGAATCAGTGAACAAGGAAGCCGTAAGAACATACTAGGCAGGTGTCAATGCCTGCCCACTGCCTTCACCCAGCTGGGATCACAAGCAGAGCAGGTGGCGATGCCTACACCTGCTTTTAACCAGCCAGGATCAGGAGCGGAGCAGGTGGCCCACCCCCCACCTTCACCCAGCTGGGATCAGAAGTACAGCAGATGGCAATGCCAGCCCTCTCTTCACCCAGCTGGGATCAGGAGTGGAGCAGGTGGCGATGCCTACACCTGCTTTTACCCAGCCGGGATCAGGAGCGGAGCAGGTGGCCCACCCCCACCTTCACCCAGCTGGGATCAGAAGTAGAGCAGATGGCAATGCCAGCCCTCTCTTCACTCAGCTGGGATCAGGACTGGAGCAGGTGGCAATGCCTGCCCCCCCTCTGCCTTCACCCAGCTTGGATCAGGCAATGCCCACCTGCCCGCCCTCCCCTTTCTAGAGCCCACAACGGGCTTTGTTACTAGTCTAAAATAAACAAGCACTCAGCAGAACAGGGAGCATATACTCACTGCAACTGAGCTCCTGGATTCATGCTCTCATCATGACACCTTTGAAAATATGCCACCCATATAATCAAACATTCAGCTCTTGGATCAGGCAATGCCCAGTAATGCATATAACTAATATGCAAAATTCTACCAACTCTAAAAGGCCTCTTCCAGCAAGAAAGATTTCGCCACTAAAGGGAAACTGACCAATGATTCTTAATATTTTTTAATGATGTATATTTGAAAGAATAAATAGATCTGCATGGGTAAAAGAACCGAGAAAAGATTTTAAAAAAATAAATAAAACAAAGAAGAAAATGCAAACACTATTCCACAATTATAGAAAAAACAATTCTGAAGACAAAATGTTTGTTATTTTCTAGAATGAAAAATGAGCAAAGGAAATTAAACTTTGAAGGAAAAAAAAGAATTTGGAGCTGAGCACTAGAGAAAGACAACCCGAGGCACCATATAATATCTACCACACTACAAATAATATCCTGGAAAATGAAAAAGACAAATTGCATTTTTAGAAAAAAACTTTTAAGGGCCACAATCCACAAACTATCTTACCATTTGAGAGCTTCAGTTTAAACCAGTCAATCCCAATAGGAACAAACTGGCTTAAGTGCAAATACTATTGGTTTACCTGATGTTGACTGTTAAACTGATAGTGTGAACAATGAATTTTTTCTGCAAATATCTCAGTTTGGCACTGATGAGCTCTGGACACAACTTTCTAAACAGGCCTTTAGTTTGGCTTGTCTCCCTAGAATTTCCTGTTTCTTTATTGCTCAAAACAAAAAAATGTAGAAGATAATAGTTTGGATACTGTGCTAACCTTACAGGGAGGAATTTCTTGCCTCCTACCCGCCCTCCCCCAAACTACTCCAAAGGGCCAGAAACATCTCCAGATCAGAGTTTCATGCAGCAGGGGGACTCAGACGGAGGAAGTCAGCAGAAACCAGGAAATTTCAGCTCAATTTCTTTTTTACTTTGGTTAATCATCTCCTTGATGGTTACTGTAATCTACAACTTTGAAGCTTAAGCTTTGAAAAGACACTACTGTTCCCTGTATTTATGTAATACGTGAGTAATTTAATCACGTTTTGTATTGTCTTTAAAATGGTTGTCCTTTTCCTGTACTGATTTTGCAATATCTGTACTGATTAATGAACAATCAGGGCCATTTCCAAATGTTGATTATACTTACTAGTCAGAGAGGGGACTGAGATTAGCATTCTGTCTTGTGACCAAGTGGTTGGAAAAATAGTCAGTTTTGAGTCTGACTACTGAAAGAGTGACTGAATTTTTGGAATTGTTGCTGACAAGAAACGCCTTGGAGTTACAAAGCTGAATTCACTACCCATTTCTCCCCAGCATGTGATACCCCTCTTACTCCTTCCTCAAACCAAAGAGCCAGTCCTGGTTTACCTCAATTGTAGCAGGAGATGCTTCAGAAGATTTCAGAAGTCATCTCCTTGGTCTGCAACCGGGTGCCCATTCAGAAACAGCTGCTCACATCATAAAAGGGAGTTTGGGGTTGGGACTAGAGATGAGCACGACCCCAAAAAACCCATGAACCAGGCCAGTTCGAGGTTCGCACACCAGGGTTCGTGGAAGCTCCTTTTCACGGAACTTCCACTAACTGTATACTGGTTCTTTGGGTCGTATTTACACGGGCAGTTTAAATGGCCATTTCCCCAGGGACGTGCATGGGCAGGTCCCTTTATCAGCTTTAGGAATCCCCCCCTGCCGCCTGCTAGCAGATAGTTAAAGAGACTTGTAGTGGCAGGTTCCTTTAAGTTGCCCAAACCCCAGCCCCCCTACTCCCCACCCCCCATTCCCAGCCCCACACTTACCTTCCCTTGCAGTGCGGTATTCTTCCTCTCCTCCCGGGAGGGGTGGGAAAGCTGTTTTTGGCCTCTTCCGCTGCCCTGGGGGCCCTCAGGGTGGCGGAAGAGGTTGAAAATGGCCTCCCGCAGCAGCCATTTGAGGGGCAGAGAGGCCGTTTTCGGCTTCTTCTGCCGCCCTGCTGGCCCCTAGGATGGCAGAAGAGGCTGAAAACGGCCTTCCCGCCCCTCCCCGGAGGAGAGGAAGGACGCCGTGTTGCAGGGGAAGATAAGTGTGGGGCTGGGGGGTGGGGGGTAGGGAGGCTGGGGTTTGGGCAGTTTAAAGGGCCCTGCCACAGGCAGGACCCTTTAAACTGTCAGCTGGCAGGTGGTGAGGGGGGGGATCCCATCCTGCTACCTGCCAGCTGATAGTTTAAAGGGACCTGCCGCTTGCAAGGCAGGAAAGGGCCCTTTAAACTGTTAAATGCCCCTTTCCCTGCCGCTGTTAAGGCCGGAAAGGGGCATTTAAACTCCACGAACCATGAACCATGAACTGGTTCGTAATTGGTCCAGTTCCATAGTTCGTGGTTCGTGAAACCCACGAACCTCCTGGTTCGGGTTTTTTTTTTGTTGTTCCATGCCCATCTCTAGTTGGGACCTCCCAAGTTGTTTTAACTGTCTACTATGGCAGACACAAGCTATTTTAAGTGCCCGCTATGTGACTGTTCTTGTCTCCCATGCCAGCCATTTCGTGGTGGTACACACAACCCTTCTTAAAATTCCACAACCACCCAAAGACTCAACAAAGTTGAGGACCTCTGTGTTAGGCGTGAGTGCCGTTGTGGTCCCATGTGAAGAGTAAACGGAGTTCCCTGAGTAAGACCTATCACAGAAGCTTTATCTCTAATACATGTTTTACCCCTTTAGTGACTTCCATGTTCTATTTACAGGAAAAGCTTCTTTCCAAGATGAATCATCACTGGCTGTAACCAGCACTTAATTTTTATTTATTCAGATGGACAACTTTTTAAAAAAATCTGATAATGATCAGCTCTGGAATTAAGCCAAACATAGTAGCCCTGAAAATGCTGGTTACTCACAACTGAAATCAATGGGGCTGTGCACTGAATAATGGAATGTTCAATACAAATGAGACTTGAGATGGCGTAGGGTAATTAGCCAACTCAAGCAGCTCATTAGCAAATGAGAACACCACGCAGACTTACCCTGTCCAAGCAGTATTTGCTGTTCTTCCTATGGAGATGCTGAAGACATTTCATGTTTTGTCTGTCTACAATCTTGCTGAAGAATTCATTGATGGTTTTAATAGAGACTAAGCAGACAGCAGATTTATGAGACGGTTCTGAAGAGTCTGGTTTACTTTGGGCAAAGGCACCATATAAAATATCCTCGTTCATATCAAGGCCCATTTCCCGGGCTAAGGCTGCTCCTGGCTTACCAATATATGCAGCCTGCAAAATATTAAAGACCTCATTGGACTGCTTGGTTGACCTCTTCCTACGTTTTTCAGTGTACATGCACTCAAGCGGCATTTCCATATATGAACGCAACTCAGAATCAAAAGAGCAGAACCGTATGATCCTTGTGTGAAAAGCCTGGGAATCAAGAGATTCTTTCTGGACAGTGAGAAAGTATACGAAGTGGTCCTTTTCAAAGGCATGAATATACTTAATGGGGTAGGAATTCCTGAATTGTGGAAGGACATCAATATACGAGTCAACGGTGAGAAACTTAAATCCATCTAGGCTTTCTTTTAATCTTCGAACTGATATTGAATGCAGTAAATGGTCTGGCTGGGATAAATTCACTACTGTGTTTCCAACATAGAAATGCACAAACCTGTCCTTTTCCATGACTAGGACTTTAGTCCCTGCAGGGCTTACAACACAATCCGGACACTGGCCTGACTCATCATGGTTTGAGTACATACACTCCACATCCCTGCCAATGTCAGCAGGGTTATCAGCATGAATGACATGGCGCAGGCAAGTTCCTTTTGCAACACTACCGCAGCTAATGAGCTGATCTTCATAGTATGTTTCTAAAAGTAGTGCCATGTTGTGGTTATCGTTCCAAGTGCTATTGGATTGGTTTGCTTTATGTTTACAATCTTCACAAGGGGCACAGCCAGGATTCTCCAGCACAGGTCCAGTCTTGTACACAAAGACATTGTGAAGGCTTTCGTTTAAGACGTAGATTTTGTTGACTGCTCCAACGTAGATATGGTGCTGGTACAGAACTATATTTTGCACTGGAGTTTCTGCAGTGAAGTTGGGAAGCTGATATTTGATGTTCAGATTCATCTCTGGCCTTGAACCTGCTTCTTTACATTTCCCATCACTCCATGGTACCAAGGCCAACAGAAATACAATAATCCCAGAGGCGGAAGGCTTCATTACTGCAGATTTATCCTGTCAAAACATATGTTTTGAGAAGTGTTAATGATTCACTTATGGAATAATCAATCAACTAACAGAAATATACATCTAAGCCATAAAACTGTTTAATGCCTCTCTGAGAGGGCAAGCAGAAACCATGGACATAAACAACATTAAAGGTAAAATGAGACTAGAGTGGTGAAAGCAGCCACAAGAGGGAGATTTTTGAGTTGTTCAGGACAGCATCTTGTTACAAAGGACAAAGACTAAAACACAAAAGTGCTATGGGGTAAGAAAATTATCATAGCACCTTCCAAGCATGGAGATCTCAAGGGAGGAAATATCAACATGCTTGTCACCCTCCGGACATCTACCTTGGACAACCCTGATTTATGTTTCTGAAAGACAACTATAGCTTAATTTAAAAAAAGAAAAGAAAAAAAGACCTACATTAAACTCTCATTATGGGGTAAAGGCCCTGACCTGGATAGCCAGGCAAGCCCATTCTCATCAGATCTCAGAAACTAAGCAGGATCAGCCTTGATTAGTAATTGGATGGGAGCAGGGGTTATTTCATAGAAAGAGAGCTGGAGGAACTCATTAGCATAACTCATTAGCATACACCACACCCCTTGCCATCAACGGAAGTGTGTCATTAGCATAACTTATTTGCTTATGCCACACACCCTGACATCACCTATTCTGGTTGTTTTGGACCCAATCCTGGCCATTCAGGGCCGAAATTGGGCCCAAAATGGCAAAAAGGGGCTGAAAATGGCCAAAAGGAGGCCCAAAATGGTCAGGATTTGGGCTGCTGCTGAGTGGGAGAGTGATCCACCACCCGTCAGAGGCCCAATCCAGGCCGTTTTGGCCCCAATCCAGGCTGAAATGAGCGCAAAATGGCCAAGGGTCAGGTGGGCGGGGCCACCTGTCATGTGACCTCTTTGGGGAACTGCTGGAACTGCGTTCCTGCGCGTTCCCCCTCGAAATGAGCCCTGGATGGGAGACCTCCAACGAAGACCAGGGTTGCAGAGGCAGGCAATGGCAAACCACCTCTATTAATCTCTTGCCATGAAAACCCAAACTCCACCACTGTGGGGGAGAAAACTCTCCACCGCCATGGGGAAAAGACATGTCAATAATGGGAATTTAATTCAGCTATTTTGAAACAGCTGTTTTACAACAAAATCCACTGTGAATATGAATTGGCATTTAAAATGGAGATGTCAACCAACATTTTACACGGACTCCACTATAAGAATATGAAAGTACTTTAGTTTTGATGGATTTGGAATGAATCTACTGTGCATAAAAGATAAAGCAGTCCCCTTTCAAATGGGCTGCCACGCACTGGAAGTAGTTGAAGGTTTGTAATAGCATGTTTATGCAACTCAATACTAAATTCATTGTGACATTATTTTCTTCTCCTATAATGTCAATATTTGTCCATCACTATTATTGTAAGAAAAGTGTTATGCTTTTTATTGCCTGACAAAGGTGAAAATATTCTGTTATCAATGTCATGGAAACACGTTATCTATTCTAGTAGTATGACATTCCCAGTCTATTAAGGGATATCGTTATTCAAATATCTGAGTAATGTCTTCTTCATATATTTTGCTTATTTGCCTTTGCTGAGATTAGATTCACTTTCTCCAAACAAAAAAAACCCTCAGACCAATAAGTCATGCTGAGAAGTTCTCAGGCTGCACAGGCAGGAGAGAAACACCGTCATACAGACCAAAGTAGTAACATACTAATTAGACCCATAAAAGGGCTAACCTAGCAGATTTCTTCCTTTGTATTCATATTTGATGTGGTTTTCAAAACCAAAGAGACTCATGACAAGAGTGATATTTAAAACTCTCTGACATTACCAATGGATGAATTGTGGTTGAAGACGTGGGTTTTATACCAGCTTTCTACATTATACTAAAAGTCACACCAAACATTGTTCTATTGATACTTAGGCACAGTTGCTAAACTAAATTTAGCTTCCTTAAAAGAAAACAATTAAACAGTCTAAAAGCAGCAATGACCATATGGTGTTTACAAGATTTTGCAGAAAATATTATTTGGCTACAGATGAATGGTATTGTTACTGATATACAAATGCTCACACAACTGCAAGATTATAAGCATCTTTGATTTCCAAAAAACTGAAACAATGCCTTAACAAAGTTAAGAATAGCCTTAGATTAGTATTAATATTCCAGTACTTGTTTACATGACACACAGACTTGGATCCAAAAAAGACTCCCCCTCGTACAAGAGAAAGATTCTTGAACTGCTTTCACACATGTTGGGCAATGAACTTTCAGCGCAGTATCAGTGCATTCTAACAATTGTTCACAACTGGATTTTTCTGTGTGAAACAGGAAAATTCAATTGAAATTGCTAAAGAGCAGTATCCAATATGTGTGAAAGCAGCCATTCAGGCAAGGGAGTCTCCAGTTTCTACCCGCCTCCATCTCTCAGGTGTAGGCCTCTGTGACATATGGGAAATTGTTCTACAGCAGTTCTCAACCTTTCCTTTATGATGTCCCACCAACCACTTTAGTGAAGAACCTGGATCCCACCACTAAAGAAACAACCCCCTCCCCAAACTCACACACTTTTTCTGAGAAGGACACTTATATGTTTATAGGCATTCTATTATTATATTTATAATCTACAATAAGTTTTGAGAACATCACAGTAGTATTTTTAGGAGTAAATTTTCTTGCTATGGCTTTAAAATACAAACACAGTAATTAGCTGAAAAATGTAATCATACCCATTGTAATTTACAGTAACCGTAAAATACAAGATAGTAAAAAAAAATCACAATAATATTATTGAATCAGTAGAATTCTTGATACAGTAGAATTCTTGATCATCGTTATAAAAACCCGGCTTCCCACCTAGACTGCTTCTGCATTCCACTGATGGTCCATCCTTCTGGTTGAGATCCACAGTTCTACAGAGTATCTGACCATGGACATTTCCACACACGTCGGATAATGCACTTTATCAATCCTTTGGAAGTGGACTTTTTGTTTCACACATGAAAACCCAGTTCCAAATGATCGCTTAAGAGCATCATCCAACAAGTGTGGAAGCAGCCCTTAAGGAGCCACATATGAGCAGCTGCAGCAAGAAAGGAGGGGAGACAGGAAAATCTCAGTGTGAAAACTCTACCTTAGCTTCTTGGATCCAAGCCATAATGTATAAATTATGTATTTATGTTGGGTAAGCTGTGACAAAATTAAACAAAAATTGATTTAGAGGGGGTATTGCATTTCTCCAATGATGCAGAGTTCAATAAATATTGCACGTCTTTCCCCTGTGGCCTACTCTATTAATCTGCGCAGACAGGAAGCTTAACGGAAGTGAGACATTTGCGCCCTTAATACTTTAGTATTTCTGAAGAGCAGAAGGAAACTGTACAGAGAGAAGGCAATAAATAGAAAACCAAATTCTAAACATGTTTGTAACTTATGAGGTATCAGACTGGCCCATCAACATAAATCACTTTGACTAGGCTAAAATTAATATTAGAGCCAAAGAGTGAATGAATATTAATGGATGAATAAATTCAATAACATGAGAATTGAGAAACATCAACAGAAAAATCACAAATCATTCACAACAGCCAGGGAAATGGGATGCTGCCTGAAGCAACACTATGAAATATCCAGCATTATTTTAGGTCCTCACACCGTTGGACTGTGCACTATTGTGCTATAAAAATCCTTTGTAACTGGATTCTCCTATGAAGACAAGCCAATCCAGCTGAAAATGACTGCTATAACACAACATTAATGTAGTGTGGATGCAGTCTTAGCTGATATTCACAGGTGGTCCACGTTCTCAATATTTGCTAGCATATTTGTCAATTCCCACTATTTGGAGTTTGAAGTTTATTTTGGTCCACTCATATCCCTGTTTTACCATAAAGGAACTTTGAGTTCAGAGTGATTACCTCAAAACAAATGATGACAACCTGAATTCTCGATTTTTAATATCATGATATCCTGGGCCACAGGATATATCTGAGGAGAAAGTAAAATGCTGTTAAAATAGTTCAGCTATCACGGTCTATCACGTATTCAGAAGTCTGGAATAACTAAAATGAGAGTGGACAGAACTATTATCGATGTAGGGTTCCCCCCCACCCCCACCTAGCCAGTGGGGGGGGGAGGCATAGGAGGAAGAAGCACATGCATGTACTCCTGTGCTCCCCAGTAGCACCAGCGATGGAGAAGCTGTGGTATGCACTGAAGCATAGTTCAGTAAAAATCACCTCCAATGGGCGATTTTTACTGAACTGGGCACCAGGTGACCTGAGTCTTCCCCTTTGTGCCAGAAAATGACATCATTTCCCAGTGCAACAGAGGAGCTGTGGGGTGCACTTGGAGGTGATTTTTACTGAACTGGGCTTCAGCATGACCTGTGGCTCTTCCGTCGCACTGGAAAATGATGTCATTTTCTGGCACGATGGGAGAGCACAGGAGATAACTATCTCCCCGGGAGTGCACAAGTGTGGTAAGCTATCATGGGTACAACAAGACATCCAGCTCTGGCCTGACTTAAAAATTAAGTCTCTAGCATCTTTTGTTATGATGTTGTAAGGGGAAAAGTTTATCACCACAACGAAAGGCATTGAAGAATAACTTTTAAAAAAAAAATTAACCTCATAGATACATTGTTATAATGATATGATATTTAATTGTCAATTTTTTAAAACATTGGAAAAGCCCTGGTGTGCCCGAGGGTTCCAATGCCTGCTTCCAGGAGACTGGAGCAGGGGAAAAGGGAGGAAACCTGCCCTATGTAAGCCCCATTGCTGCTGTGCTTTATTAGCAGATGCAACAGCAACAGGTAAACCACACAAGCCTGTACAAACAACTACTTACTAGACCTCTGTAAAATTATATTCTTGATGAGCCTTTAGAAAGTACTTAAAAGCTTTAGCTAGGGGTAAAACTTAACAGCTCAGCACTTGGCCTCTAGATTCATCCAAGTATTCATGACAATTATTAACCTCAAATGTATGAATACTTTCTCTGAAGTCATAGATGAAACACATTTATATCTTTGGAGTCCAGCTGAATCAGAACTGTAACACCAAAGCTGTCTATTTAGAAAATTTCCAAGCTCAACACAGAACATTTGAAGTGGGGAAAAAGAATACAAAGAGCATTATTAAATAAAGACATTACATTTTGTTTAAAAAAAGCCACACAGACAGGCAAGATCCAGCCCTGCAACTGAATCCACACAGTCAAAAGCAAATCTGTTTTTAGACAGCATGACCTCAATTCTGTGTCATAAAACAGCCATTTTCTATTGTAAGCCACTATATGGGGGTTTGGGCCAGCTACCACATGGTTTGTCAGCAACTACATAATACTAGAGGTGCAAAAGTAAGCGTTGTGGTTGACTTGTTGTTGTTGGAAACGTATGCAGCCTAACTAACATTTATTACCGCAAATGCAGTCCTAATGTTTTCTTTTCACTTGTAAGCATAACTCCTGCTAACTGACCATCTAACACAGTTAGAGCTACTGTAATGTTTTGTATGTAATGTATTTAATTTGGATGTTATTTCTGTACCTTTTAAAATTGTTTAGTGTGCTTTTAAATTCAGACCTTTGAGGAAACAAGGAGGGGGGCTGGATGAGTGAATGGAGTCTGCTGTGACTGGACAGTAGCTGTATCCTGAGTAGACATGGGCACGAACGGAAACGAACACGCTGTTCATTGTTCATTGTCATCCACGAACAACGAACATTGACAAACCTGACCTATTTAACGAACATGTTTGTTGTTTGTTGTTCATGGGACTTAGAGAGCCTTAGGGGTGTGCACCCCGAAAATATTCGGGAAAAACATTGGAAATACCCAAAACCTGAAGTGGCAAGCTGCTTCGAATTTGGGTATTTGAATCACTTCGGAATTCTCTGTAAAGATTCGGAGCATTCCAAAGTGATTCAGGGGGCTGGGTTTTCTCCCAGCACCCCCACCCACCCCCACTTAGCACCCCTCCCCTCCCACTTACCTGGCCCTTTAAAGAGCCCTTTAAACTATCAGGTGGCAGGCAGCAGGGGGGGATTCCCCCATGCTGCCTGCCACCTGATAGTTTAAAGGGCTCTGTCTTGCCACTTGCAAGTGGCAGGGCCCTTTAAACACCCCACAACCTCCAGCCCCACCCCCCTGCCCCACCCCAGCGCTGCTGGGATGGTACTGCCCAGTGCAAGAGGGGTGGGGAGATTCTCCCCGTCCCAAATCTCCATGGGATCCATGGGTCCCTCCTTTTCCTGACATTTTCTTTTCACAGTGGAAAAAACTGGACTGTCTGCTGGAAGCTACTTTGAGGGGTTACAACTTACAAGCCAGAAGGAAAGCCAGAAGGAGTTCAGATAGTCCATGCCTATGTTGCCAAGAGAACTGATTGAAAGGCGCCAGAATGTCTGGCTTGATGAACGGCTGACGAACGCAACGAACAAGGCTTGCAATGACCACTTGTTCATTTAGAATGGGACCTCACGAACAGCTTGCTCGCGAACGGCAGATTGGGTTGTTCGTGGCTTTTTTTTGTTCGTATTGCTGTTTGTGCCCATCTCTAATCCTGAGCGGGCTAAATGAACTGCAGTTTTTAGATAGTGTGCTGAGAGAAAGTGCTCATTCTGGCCAAATCAGGTAAACTGTGTGGAGCCTGAGAGATTCTGTGTCTGTGTGTTTCTGAAAGAGAGCTAACCAGGTAGGAGATTCTCGGTAAGTCAGCCTTTGTACATCTCAAAAAAAGGATTCTAGCTAAATTGGGCAAACTGTATATAATCCTGAAAGCCTAATTCTGTCTAAGCCAGGCAAATTTGTGTGCGCTCCTGTGTCAATCTGTGCATATTCTCTTAGAGAAGACCTGTGTGGAAAATTATACTGTGTGACTGAGTCTGTGAATATATCTTTAAGAAGATATAATTTTTTAAAAAATCACCAAGCTTAAGAACCATTCTGAAATGCACTTGTCAAACTCCTGCAACCATCACACTTACATGCATATAAATTCTACTTTCATTTAAGTAAGAAAGAACTATTTTTCCCTCACAACTACCCTCACACACTTACCATTCTGTCAAACTACCATCTATAAGAAAGCCGCCCTATATTACCAATTAAACTGAAGAGGTCTAAGGAAAAAACGAAAACCTTTTGAGCAATAAATTAGTCATTCAAATACAAAAGGGATGGTGATCTTGAGGTAAAAGCTTGGATAAAATAGAGAACACCCGAAGCTATGTCTGAATGGAACTAAAAAGAGAGTTGGTTGTAACGAGAGCCCTCCTGGGGTGTAAGTTTAAGGTAATGTAAGGAGGAGCTGGATAAAGGTTCAAGAGCAAAGGTTTAAAAACAAAAAAACAAACATCAAAACGTTACACAGCTATGTATTATGTACTGTGTCTTTTTTATGATATGATTATCTTACTGCCACAAGCTTTTTACAAGGCACTTCTATGCAGAGTTACTCCTGTCTCAGCCCACTACATTCAATTGGTTATGACTAGGATAATACAGGACAACATTGCTAAACTCAAACTTCAAGGAAATTCAACTGTCTAAATTTTTCTGAGCAAATGAGACTGGGCTATGCTTCTTCTGAGTACCACACATCTTTATTCTACTACTGGATTTCCTTTCCAACTGGAAAATACCTATCAAAATATGGAAGCTTGTTGGGTGACCTTGGGCCAGTCACACTCTCTCAGCCTAACCTGTCTCACAGGATTGTTATGGGAATAAACTGGAGCAGAAGAGAATGATGTGAGCTACTTTGGGTCCCCATTGGGTAGAAAAGGCAAGGTATGTATAAATAAATAAAATCTTCGTCCCCAATGTTTTAAATATAGAATATATCATAAAGCCATCCTCAAAGGTTCTCTCAATCTTTTCTTGAAAAGCTCCAAGGAGAGAGATTCGACGACCTTCCTAGATACTTGGTAGTATGTTGAACAATGCTTAGGAGCAAAGGTGATAACTCGGAAAATGCATGAAGTGAGTGCAAACCTTGAGGATCTAGTACAGACCACATCAGAACACAGGTGATTGTAAGCCCAGCCCTCATCCTGATACATTAGTACATATATACTCTTACAATGGGTTGGATCCAGCCATCATTTTCAGTCAACCTCAGTTCTCACCTAGGCTGTTTTCACACATGCATGTAACCCTCTGCAAAACTCTTGGCATGAAGCGTCTTCTTAGCATGATTTCCTGGCACGATCCCCTTTAATGGCGTGATGATGACAGAAAACGCATTATTAAATGGGATCATGCCAGGAAATCGCGCTAGGAAGACACTCCATGCCGTAAGTTTTGCGTGATTTTCCAGAGGGTTAGGGTGTGTGAAAACGGCCCTAATTCTCCTCCTTATTATGGTCCCCATCCCACATGTCTTTTGAACATGCTGGTCCTTTTGTCTTCAGCATAGGGTAGTCAAAGGGAGGAGGGAGATCATTTCTTTTATTAATTAGTAGAAAAGGTTTGGATCTAACCCAATATCTGTATTTTTACAGCATTTAAGACAAAGGCTGTTTCCTCATGTCCTAATGTTATGTAACATTCACTGAATGAAGGCATCTTCATGGCGTGATTTCTGACATCATCGTGCCACAAAAACGGGATCATGGTGTGATGACATCAGAAAACGCGCCATGAAGACACCCTCAATCCATGCGTGTTGCGCAATGTAGGGGATGTGTGGAAAGAGCCACTCATTACTAAAAAATGTCAGGCCACTAGCTTTTGTGCCATGGTCAAAAAATGAATTAATATCTTGCAGTTTTAGCACTACTAGTTCCATAATACAATGCATCATCAGACATATTACATGTACGGAGGAAGCACACGCTATTCACCTTCAACCATATTCATTAAGCAGCATGACTACAAATGAAAATCTATGTGCAGCAACATCAGAATCTAGATTACATCATACAATTGAAAACGCTGTGAATTATCAAAGAAACAAAGCAAATTCTGATTCATTCCATGCATTTAATAGAAATCTGTAGTGACTGGGAGCTATTAATTTGTTTTTAAAATGTAATCCTGCATTTTCTACAAGTTTGGAGCAGCTTAAAAATAAGTGAAAATACAGAAACCTAAAGACCAACCAAAAAAAGAAAAAGAGCAATGATCACTATGCTTATAAAGCACCCACATAACAAACCACGTTAAATTGAAATAATATTCTAAAATAAAAAGTATCACATGCTTCCTGAAAAGAACTCAAGAAAGAAAACCTCTTCATCTCCTCTGTAAGAAGGAAGTAGCTACTATCTTTTGGAGTGTCCAGGATTAGTAAATCAATTTGCATTCCTTGTGGCTTACCAGACATTTAAACAATGACTATAATTTCAGAAATCAGATATAAGAAAGGAAGAATGGGGAGTATCTGGAATTTGAAAAAGAAAGATATGCATAGGTGATGTATTGTCGAAGGCTTTCACGGCCGGAGAACGATGGTTGTTGGGGGTTTTCCGGGCTGTATTGCCGTGGTCTTGGCATTGTAGTTCCTGACGTTTCGCCAGCAGCTGTGGCTGGCATCTTCAGAGGTGTAGCACCAAAAGACAGAGATCTCTCAGTGTCACTGAGAGACACAGAGGTGACACAGAGGTGACACTGAGAGATCTCTGTCTTTTGGTGCTACACCTCTGAAGATGCCAGCCACAGCTGCTGGCGAAACGTCAGGAACTACAATGCCAAGACCACGGCAATACAGCCCGGAAAACCCCCAACAACCATATGCATAGGTGCTTTGCCTTTTTTTTTTTAAAGGCTGATTTCAGTAGCACTGGAAATAAATTATAGACTTCCCAGAAGATTGATTCATTAGTCTTCTTAGCTCTTCTGAATAACCTTTAGAGCATTCATTCTAAAATGAGAGTGAGTAGCAATTTTTAAAAAAAAATCATATACATTCAGAATCTTAGGAAACAAGAATATATTTATTTTTATGCAGGGCTCAAGAGTAGGTTTTATATGTCCTTGTTTTGTCAGGGTTTTGCGGGGGCGGGGAGCTCTTAATGCATACACATGCAAGGCCTTCCCATTTATCCACCATTCTGAAGGGGAAAGAATTCTTTTTACTCACTTAAAATTAATTTACACTAAGTGGACTGGAGTGCAATACAAATCATATCCTTTCCTTTGCAACCCGCTGCAGTGCTTCAAATCCCTAAGAAAAAGGCTGGCTTTTGAGCTTGAGTCAAGACAACTGGATTTATTTCATTGCTTCTGGAAATGGTAGCGGATGGACTAGAATGGCACTACAGGCTGTTTTTATAATGAGCCTTCAATAATATTCACTAGCCTACCAAAGGAATGAAGCAGATCAATAGCACTGCTTTGTTAAAAAGGACCGAAGAAGCTAAATATCAGCCGTGTTTGTGAAGGGGGCAGTGCTGTGGGGTAAAGGCTGCAGCGTCAAGACTGTAATAAGGAAGCTGACAGAACTTAAACCATCAAAAAAGAAAGTCTAAAAAGCATAACTCACAAAAGAACACAGAGTGGTACCAAAGACAGACAATAGTGACTAACATCAGTATGTAGATTTGGCGTTGAAAGTCTAGCATTGCAGGATTTACATTGTCATCCTCAGCAGAGCTGTATCTTTCTAAGCCAGCTGAAGGCCAAACTACAAGTGACAGAGGCCAAGTAGTTTTTTAAAAAAATGCTGCAAGGCCCAATCTAGAGCAAGTGTGCGGCTCAGCAGCCCCAGGAGCTCTTGGTTAGAGATGGGCACGATCCAAAAAAAATTGCCGATCCAGCTGATCGTGGATCAGCGCCAGTGACGATCTCAACTAAACGATCCACACCGATCATCTCCCGTTCCCGATCCGTGGATCGTGGATTGTGGAGGCCAAAGCGGGGCGCGCTGCTATTCCCAGCTATGTGGGAAGGTGGGTGTTGGCGGTGGCCACCGGGCCCGGCGGGCATGGGGAGATGGCGATGAGCCGCCTCCCCTCAGGAGGCAGGGGGTCTGGCAGCTTGCCAGCAGCACCCCCTATGTGCCCGCCCGCCAGGCCAAAAAGGAGCGCACTGGCAAGAAAAGAATGGTGGGTGATGCCGGCGGCATCTGTGTTTGTGTTTGGCCGTCTGTGTTTGGCCGTCAGACCTGCCTATCAGGGTTTGCAGAGATGAGATTGGAGTGCCCATGGCTACAGAACACCCCTTCCCCCTCCCTCCCCTGGGAGTCTTCTCCCAGCTGGTGACTGCTTTGCTGCTCTGTGGTTGGAAGGAAGCCCTGCTGATCAAGGAAAGCTGGGCTTCTATTCGGGTTTCCAGGGGGACAGAAGGAGGGGAAACACAGCTCAGGCATTCCCCTGGCTCCGTTGCCCCGGGAATAGATTACTGGCGCCTGAGTGTCTGGATTCCCGATCTGAGCACGATCCAGCCCCGATCCAGCCCCCTCCCGATCGCTGGATTGTTGGCTGCAGCCGATCACGATCTGCAGAGTCACGATCGCGAGATCGCCATTATCGTGGGGTTTTTTGGATCGTAATGCGGATCGTGCCCATCTCTACTCTTGGTCCTCCGTCAGGATCTTTTCAGCAACAGGGTTCCAGGATCTCCCTATAGATATTGATTGTGGACCACTGGATCAAGGGCTACTCCCCCAGCCTTCTTGAACCTTGAAGGAAATTTCTCAGGCCCCTGTGGATGAGAGGACTCGATCTTCTGTTCCCCAATATAGAAGAAGGTGTGTGCTGGTAATTGGAGATTCTCTACTGAGAGAGTTAGAGGATAAAGTGAGCCAATTGGACTTGTTGTCTCGAGAGGTATGCTGTCTACCAGGTTCACTCATCCAGGTTGTGACAGAAAGTGTAGGAAGAATCATCAAGTCCACAGATTATTATCCCTTCTTGCTGATCCATGTGGGAACAAATGATATTGCCTGGCACCGTATTTATTTATTTATTTAGATTTCTATTCTGCCCTCCCCACATTGGCAGGCTCAGAGCAGATTACATTTATACACATTAAAATTTCAGTTAAAACGCAATAAATACAATATAAATATTTAAAAATACAATATATAAAGCAGCACTAAAATAATTCAGATTAAACCATTTCCACCATCATTAAAGATAATTAAGCATTTAAAATTTCTTTGGAGGTGGATGTTCTGATAGAGAGGGATCCGTTCTATTCTATTTGGCTGGCAGGGGCCTGATCCAGCATCAACCATACTCCTGGCAGAACAGCTCCGTCTTACAGGCCCAATGGAACGATAACAGATCCTGCCGGAACATATCCAGTCCAGAACATATTAAAAGAGACTATGTGGCTCTGAGTAAAAAGCTGAAGGACTTGGGAGCACAGGTTGTGTTTTTGTCAGTTCTTCCTGTCGAAGGCTGTGATTTAGAAAGTGAAAGAAGAATACTGCAAACAAATGACTAGCTACATAGATGGTGTCATCAGGAAAGGCTTGGGTTTTGGGACCATGGCTTACACTTCCAAGATGAAGCTCTTCTATTGAGAGATGGTTTGCACCTCATGAAGGAAGGGGAAAAAGTGTTTGGTAAGAACCTTGCAAACATGATAAGGAGTGCTTTAAACTAAATCCTATGGGGAGGAGAGACAAAAATTCAAAGCTTATAACTGGAAAAGAGAATACTGAAGATTTGCAGGTTGTGGAACACATGCTAGGAAACATTAACTTGTAGGTAAGTACAGAAACAAAAACCTCAGGGCATATAACTCACGGATTCCAATGTCTCTACACTAATGCGCAGACTATGGGAAACAAGCAGGAGGAACTTGAAGTCCTAATACAGGACAGGGACTATGACATAATAGGC
The DNA here is from genome assembly GCF_028583425.1 of Eublepharis macularius. Taxonomy (NCBI): domain Eukaryota; kingdom Metazoa; phylum Chordata; class Lepidosauria; order Squamata; family Eublepharidae; genus Eublepharis; species Eublepharis macularius. Next base: position 77,969,968 of record NC_072798.1, on the reverse strand, counting down.
ATTACTGAAACTTGGTGGAATGACATTCACAATTGGAATACTAGGACTGAGGGATACAACTTGTTCAAAAGGAATAGACAAATAAGGAAGGGGGAGGAGTAGCACTATTGAAATACTAGGACTACTAGTAGCATTGTATGTAAAGGTATACTTGTGAGGAAATACATGTATCTGAGCATGGAAGTTCAGTTGAGAGTCTCCGGGTAAAAATAAAAGGAGTAGAAAATAATAATGATATTACGGTGTGGGTCTGCTATAGACCACCAAGCTAGGCAGAGGACTTGGATTAGAGACTCCTAGAACAAATTACACAGTTCACAAAGAGACGGGACACAGTAGTCATGGGAAATTTCAATTACCAGGATATTTGTTGGAAGTCTAACTTTGCTAAAAATGAAAGGTCAAATAAATTCCTGACTTTTTTTGCTGACAATTTCATTTTCCAGAAAGTAGAGAGGGAAACAAGGAGTTTTGCTATCTTGAACCTGATTCTCACCAATAGGGAAGAACTGGTTGATGAGGTGAAAGTAGTGGGCACCCTGGGTAGCAGTGGCTATGTAATTTTGGAATTTACAGTCTTGGGAAAGGGAAAAGCTATACGAAGTCCAACATATAGGTTGGACTTTAGGAAAGCAAATTTTAACAAACTGAAAGTTATGCTGGGTAGAATCTCATGGTCAGAAATACTTAAGGAGATGGGAATTCAAGAGGAGTGGGAGTTTCATAAAGGAGAAATATTGAAGGTACAATCACAAACGATTCCTATGTGAAGGAAGAATGGGAGGAGCCTAAAAAAGCCAAGGTGGCTCCATAAACAGCTTTCTGATGAACTGAGAAATAAAAAAGACTTTTTTAGGAAATAGAAGGAAGGCCTTATAACCAAGGATGAATATAAACAAATAACCAATGCTTGTAGGGAAAGTGTTAGAAAAGTGAAAGCTCAGTATGAGCTTAGGCTAGCAAGAGATACTAAAAACAACAAAAAAGGTTCTTTGCTTATGTTCAAAGTAAGAAAAAGAGAAAGGACACGGTAGGCCCATTGCATGTACAGGAAAGTGAAATTGTAATAGGCAATGAAGAGGGCAGAACTGCTCAATTCCTACTTTTCTTCAGTCTTCTCCTGTGAGGGAAATGGTCTTCAACATGATGGGGGAAGGGAGTTACTGCCTAGGATCAACATAGGGGTAGTACATAAATACCTAGTTTCTTTCAATGAAACTAAGTCCTCAGGGCCAGATGAAATGCATCCAAGGGTACCAAAAAAACTCGCAGTTGTAATTTCTGAGCCTCTGTTCATTATCTTTGAGAATTCTTGGAGAACAGTCAAGATGCCAGAAGACTGGAGGCGGGCAAATGTTGTCCTCATCTTCAAGAAGGGGGAAAAGGAGGATCTGGGTAACTACCGACCCGTCAACTTGACATCTATACCTGGAAAAGTTTTAGAACAAATTATCAAGCAGTCAGTCCTTGAGCATTTAGAAAGGATGGCCGTGATTACTAAGAGCCAGCATGGGTTTCTCAAGAATAAGACTAACCTTATCTCTTTTTCTGAGAAAGTTTATCTCGATTTCAGTAAGGCTTTTGATAAGGTTCCACAAAATATCTTTGTCGACAAGTTGGTAAGATGGGGTTTGGATCCTATTACTGTTAGGTCGATCTGTAATTAGCAGACAATACTTAATACTCCCCATCTTAAGTTAGTGTCTATGCATCTTTCACACATACTCTGAAGAAAAGCTTAACTGGTCTTACTAAGGTCTTTTCTGCACGGGGCTTTTTCATCAGTTCTGGCCCTATACTACATGGATTTCTCTCCAGAGTTCTGCACGCATGATCAAAATACCCCATTTCAGTCTCCAAACTGCTTCCCAGACGTTTTTCTGTTCTGCACGGAGACAGGCTGTATCTGCTGCAGAATTGATACTTTCCCAGGTTTTCTGTGGCTTTTTGCCTTATGCACATACCTCAATGTTTTTCCCCAGCTAAGTCAAACCAGTGCAGAATGCTTTCTTTGGTATGAGGCCTGGCCCTGATCCTGCCTTTCTTTTTTAAAAACATATTTTTATTAGTTTTTCCATTAGGGGTAGGGGAAAGGGGAACAAGAGACAAAAGTATCATACATTCTGCTTGAAACAGCGCTCTACTTACCTACAGTTTCCACACTGCTCATCACTTAACTGTGATTACTAGTAAGAAATTATAATATTGCCTTCATATAATTACTACATTCGGATCTTTCACCCTCCCCTTTATCACCCTGCATCCTGACTGGTTGAACAGCAACTTATCCTGTTTTTTTCTTAGATTTATTTATTTTTAAATAATAACAACATTTGATTTATATACCGCCCTTCAAGATAACTTAATACCCACTCAGAAAGGTTTACAAAGTACGTTATTATCCCCACATCAATCACGCTATGAGGCGGGTGGGGCTTATTTCCTCAGCTCTCTGTCTCTAAAATAGGAATAATAGCGACCCACCCCATTGGATTGTTGGTATAGTGAAAAACACGTAATAGTGTTAAATATACATTAAAAATGCTATGAAAAATTATTTAATTATAAAAAGTTTACAAACTGATTGAAATCCCATTAGGTTCTTCATTTCTAATGAAATAAAAGGGGAGAATAGAACATATTTTTTCGAAAACAAAAACACCACTATTTTGGAGCACAGAGGACCAATGTTCCCTGTTTCAGGTGTTGACATTATAAATTACCGGTGGCCTTTTAATGGCGTTTGGCCATCCAGCCTGCCTGACAGCTCATTTCACTGTTGGCATGATACTATCTCAGCTACAATCAGGAAAGGAGACTACCATACTTCCTTTTGGCCAGGGTTTATCTAAGGTCCATCATATTTGTAATCCAGCCCTGTCTCAATATGCATCACCATAAATCTGTTAAATTCCCATCAAGTTTTGGAACATATTGTTTGGAAGATCTCCGTGTACTGAGTGTCATATTTCTTTAGAAAGGTGGGGTTGTTTTCATTCCATTCAGATAGAATTGTGTTGGGTGGGATCAGTTTCTAGTGCTTTAGTACGGCCAACTAGAAACATTCAAAGCAGCTATCACATAAGAAACAGCGACCATCACTCAATTGCAACATAAAAATAAGTACATATTATGATTTTGTACCTGCAGAAAGATATCTCAAAGGATCCAAAATGTAAAACTTACGAAAGTAGAGATATTTGCAAAATAAAAAGGAATGGTTTTAGCTTTCAAACAGGACCTGGAAGTAGAATTACAAATAACTATTTCCCTCTGTGAGCCTTTCCAGACTTCCCATTTTTAGCGCAATAAATGCACACTTCATCTTGGCAGAATGTTTGACTAAATATTTTTCCATGAAATGAATATTTGGAACAGTTGGAAATATTTTCTGAAATATTCTCTTTTTCATGCCAGTTTGTTGCCCCAATCCACAGCTGTTCTGGTGTCAGCCACCTCATAGTCAATTACATTTGGCTATGCAACAATTTCACTGGAGGTCGAAGTAAATTCAAACTGTTCGGTGCCTTCAGTGAGACTATCCTGAAGCCAAATCCAATAAGCAATATGATGACAGTGATACTTCTACGATACTGATGCTGAAGTAACTGTGGATTCCAAAGTGCCGCTGCTGCTGCCTGAATGCCAAACATCTCAAGGGGCCAACATATGTACCTTCCCCAGAAATTTTAAGAGTCTCCCCTCAAACACATCTGCCCTCTTTCATGATCCTGACCTCCAAACTATCATCCAGGTGTGGGGCTCATTTCAGGAGTAGATTTGCCTTAGCCCTAATGCACCGTTGCTATTCAATTGCTACAGGACATCCAAATATCTTTCCTAAAAGGTTGCGATGTGAGAATATCACATTTCCCAGTACTCAATATTTTCTGTTATAAAAATGTCTTTTTCCTAGTATTTGTTGTGGGAAAGAATGATGTCAACTATTAAGATGATGCCTCAGAAGCCCAAGAAATGGTATCCCATTTCTCCCCACTGTAACTTTTTAAGAACTTTAAAACTTGTACTTCTTCAGAAGCTGAGCCTTAAAAAAAACCCAACAGTTCCATCCTAAACAGGTCTAGTCAGAATCTGACTCAAGCCCATTCAATGGGTCTTACTCCTAGAACACTGTTCTTAGGATAGCAATGCAAATGAACACACCAGTATGATTGGCTCCCACACTCCCACACCAAACCAACACCTGCCATTTTCCCCTTTACAATATATTCTTTTATTTTTATTTCTCCCTTCGCACAAGGATCCTAGAGCAGCGTGAATAGTATCCACCACCACTTTTACGAACCTGCTAGATTGTTAAAGCTGTTCTTTGAAAGAGGAGCACTTTCTCTTTTTAGCATTGACTATCCCCCTATACATCTAGCCCCATGGCACAGAGTGGTAAGCTGCAGTACTGCAGCCCAAGCTCTGCTCACGACCTGAGTTTGATCCCGGAGGAAGCTGGGTTCTGGTAGCCAGCTCAAGGTTGACTCAGCCTTCCATCCTTCCAAGGTTGGTAAAATGAGTACCCAGTTTCCTGGGGGTAAAGTGTAGATGACTGTGAAGGCAATGGCAAACCACCCCATAAAAAGTCTGCCAAGAAAACATCATGGTGCGACGTCCCCCATGGGTCAGTAATGACTCGGTGCTTGCACAGGGGACTACCTTTACCTTTTTTATCCCCCTATACGAGGAGGGAAGGCGGCATGGTATAGCCTGATCTTATCAGATCTCGTAAGCTAAGCAGGGTTGGTACTTAGATGGGTGACCACCAAGGAAGACTCTGCAGAGGAAGACAATGACAAACCACCTGTACTTCTCACTTGCCTTGAAAGCTCCTTGCCGGGGTTGCCATAAGTCAATTGCGACTTGACGGCACATACACACACACCACTATATGTGCACACATTGATGCCATTTCCTATTCATCATGAGTTGAAAGGGTTCACACTTCTATTATTTGTCTGCAACTGGCATAACACTAACTGAGAACTGACCTTTTCGTCATCATCATTAGATAGCCCTTTTAGAATGTTGGCCACTTACAGTTGGATCCCATCAGCTTTGTCTTTGTAGATTCTACAGTGATGCCCAGGTGGCCAAAGGGGACCCCCCTCCTCCCTTTTTCACCAGCAGAAAAGAAAGCTGATTGGATCCAACCATTATTTTTTTCATTTAGCTATGCACCTTCTTCAGGAAATATCTTTACTTTCACCAAGGGTCTGTTCAGGGAAGGCAGAGAGACGGTTTATATAATTAGCAAAGACAGTTTCTAGATTTCAAGCAGTATTTTTTGCCACAGTGATGAAACTGAAAACACTTCATTACACTGCATTAATATTTGAAGCACAAACGCTTGCTAGTCAATTTTAAAATTATGGAGATGCTATTAAAAGATCTGGTGTGGCAACATGTAGTTTCTAAGCATGATTAAGTGGTAAAATGGATCTATATAATGTAAGATCAATTTTTAAACAAGGCCTGAACATCAAAGGCATAATTGTAACACATTCCTTCAGTGAACAAGCAGGTTTTCACATGTTTGAGGAAGAGCTAATAAACTCTTAAATCAACTGAAGTAAGCAAGGGAGTCTCTTCTAAGATTTTATTATCAAGAACACTAAGTGACCTGCTCAGGAATTTCTTAGCAGCATTTCCACTGTGGGACGAGATCCTAAGCGAAAGACATTCCAAACATAGCAAGAACCAAAATCATTGTAGTATTTGAAAAACATGTGTTCAGTAGACTCCACTGTTAGTTGGTATGAGTACATGCAAAAAAGGAACCATAAACAGAGATTTAATCATACGTTTGGCAACTGAATAGAAAACACCACAGAAGACATAGAAGTGGCACTGAATAAAGTGAAGGGTCCTCATTTACTGAATAAACCAAAGAGTGAATCGCAGACTCAAACAATATCATATTTAGAGACATTTTCACAATAACTGGCACTATCTTCTAAGCTTTTATACTGTTTCCCCTACTTCTAGCCTTTATATCCATTTATGACAAATTAGAACAACTATTATATCTACACAGAATTATTTTACACTGAATTATTTACAGTGCAAAGTACTGTAACAGGAACAGAGGCACAGTGTTGCACCATAAAGACCTGGGTTTAAATCATAGCTCACCCATATATTTTTATTTAATTGTTCAGTATAATTTACTTTTCCTCAACTTGGCAGCATGTGAGAAAATGTTGTCTTCCTAGGATTGCCAGCCCCCCCTCCCCACTGGGGGCAGGGAATCCCTCACTACCACTCACCTGGCCAGTGAGAGCTAAGTAGAGGGGGAAACCAGGGGAACTCCAGGCCAGTTATCCAATGGGGTTTTTTTACGGCGTCGGCCAGTTGCGCCCAACCGAATGCCAGCCTAGAGTGGTGTCTGCAGAATGTCTTTCGGATCATGTTTCACACTGGGAGGTCATGTCCCTAGCTGGCCAGGCATGCCCCACTTTCGCTATAGGCTCACACAGACTTGCAGTTCATTGGCAAGTAATGGCCTGGTGGCTGGTGGGGAGGTGTGGTCCTCTGCCTCTCGTTCTGACCATTAACCAGGAGGTAATTACCTTGGCTGGTCAGGGCATGGCCCTTTCAGTATAGGCTCATTCAGACTTCCAGTGCATAGGCAAGCAGTGGCCTGAGGCCAAGTGGTAGGTGCAGTTCCCAGTCTCTCGTTCTTGTCGTTCACCTGAGTGGTAATGACATTGGCTGTTCAGGGCATGCCTTCCCCTTTCGCTACAGGTTCACACAGACTTGCAGGCACAGGCAAGTGCAGCCTGATGGCTCAAGGGGATGTGCAGTCCTCCACTTCATGTTTGTTCAGTCACCTGGGCAGTAATGACTTTGGCTTGCAGGGCATGGCCCTTTATGCTGCTGCTCGTGTCCTGACAGGAATTTCATTCAGGGCACATGTGACTCCAACTCTGCAGCAGCTGCACTGGCTCCCCGTGGAATTCCGGATCAGGTTCAAGGTTATGGTTCTGACCTATAAAGCCCTAAACGGACTGGGACCAGAATACCTGAGGGACTGCCTCTCCCCATATGTACCTTGGAAAGTAAACACCTACTGGTGGTCCCTGGCCCTAGGGAGGCTTGGCTGGCCTCGAACAGGGCCAGGGCATTTTCTGTCCTGGCCCCAACCTGGTGGAACTCTCTGTCAGAAGACACTCGGGCCCGCCAAGATCTTGTATCTTTTCGGCGGGCCTGTAAGACAGAGATGTTCTTCCAGGCATATGGTTGAGGCCAGCACTGGATCCATCTAATTAGCATCCCTGCCGTTCTCCTGTCAGTGGGGGAGGGGGAGCATATGGTCCATCTGCCTCCCCATGCTTGAAGAGTTAGAGGTTCACCAACCCACACCTCCACCCTTTTCTTCCCTTGTGTATGGCGGGCAGGGAAAAAGGGAAGGGTGTCCCATTTGGAATGTGGATATCCATGAGATGTTATTTTATTGGTCTTACTTATTGTATCTTATTTATGATTGTAACCTGCCCTGAGCCTGCTTGCGGGGAGGGAGGGCTAAAAATCCAATAAATAAATAAATAAAAATAAAATAAAAATACGTACAGGCTCACACAGACTTGCAGTGCATAGGCAAGTAGTGGCCTGATGGCTCAAGGGGAGGTGCAGTCCTCCACCTCACATTCTGGTCATTCACCCAGGTAGTAATGACTTGGTTTGCAAGGGCATGGCCCTGCCGTTACAGGCTGACACAGACTTGCAGGGCATGGCAAGCGGTGGCCTGGTTTGTTTAGCTTTTGATCCACAAAGCTCTCCTGTCAGGCAGGTGCAAGAAGCTTGGGACTCAAAAGGCATTGACTGGGCTATTAATGCCAATAAAGCCCTATAAATGGTTAGAGGGGGATGGAACAGGTATATACCAGCCCCATCCCAATCAACTGCTGAATCTGGCCAACCTCTACCGAGGTGAAGGGGTCCACCTAGTGGTGTAGGGCAACAACATTGTTAGATGACTAGTGGCAAGGGCTTTGGTCAGCTATAGGCCATCTGTGAGGCGCAAAAGCCTAAGCAGAGGCTTGACCTTGGTGTTGGCAGGACAGAGTTTGGGGAAAGTCAGTGAGCCAGTGAGCACCCTTGGCACATCCCCAAGGGGGAGGGAATGGGGTCTGTCAGGCTCGCTGGTATTGTTTAACGGCTGCCAGCTGAGTGAGCAGACGTCCGCATGGCTCCCCTGTACATGCAAGGCCTTCATGCTTTACGGTTTGGGTGCTATAGGCTTGGAGGGAAAACCATTAGCCTGGCCAGCCAGATCCCAGTCATGCGCATGGATGGCTCATGCCCAGGGCAGCAGGGTTCGCCCAGACAGGTCAAGGCAGAAGTCCAGGGGTGACCACACAGCTTGAGCTGTGCCACTAGTTAGGCCCTTGCCATGTTAGAGTTTGTCATTGCCAAATAAAAGTGGCCCATTAGTACCCAAGCCTTATGTATGCCTCTTTATTTCAACTGGGGGGGGGGGGGACAATATACATTTAAACACTGGAATTATCATTATCTAACACTGTAGATTGTCTAGCATAAAAATTTTCATACTGCACATGCAGAGTAAGTTAAATTTCATTAAAAGTCTTTCGTTCATTTCAAAACAGGAACTGTTACATAGAATTTTTCAGGACTCTCCCAAATTTAGTTTTTTGAAAGGAAAAAATTACCAAAATCCTCAGGTGGTAGAACCTTGTTTTTTTCTGAATGTTTCCTTTCCCCCAGGCCTTCACATTTCCTACCTGCTTGAATCACCTAACTTAATTACATGGGTGGGTACTGGAAATAGAAATACATTACTGGTATTTCTGACTCAAATCTCTTTTTACAGATTAGAATACCAATGTGATAAAGGATGACTCACTTTTAGATTCAGTTTTAGTCCTTCAACTAATACATCTACATGGGGAAAGTTCAGAATTGCAGCATACCTGGAGATGTTTTCAAAGTTGATTGAAAGTCAAGGCTTGTTTGGGCAATGTTGTTTGTGTAGCACTATTTTTAAGTTAAAGGTTTTGGGACATTCATTTATTGTAGGAAAAGAAACCTTACACTATCTATGCATTTTTGCAAAAAAACTTATTTATAACATTTATCTAGATTGGACCTTTGTGTGTTTTTTGTTTGTTTGTTTGTGCCTTGCAAGCCCCACTTCCAATATCATAGTTTACAAACTTTTTCCAGTACAGGGCTTATCTGTATGTAGGAGGTTTGTCTTATAGCAACTGAAGTGAATTCCAAGCATGCCTACTTAACGGTCCATTCAAACCAGTAGGATTTGTTTACCAATAAGTGTACTAAGTAATAGAGTCTTAGTATTTCATAACAGAGATTATCTGGTCACACTGTCATGTGGGCAGATGATCAGTAGCAAGCATAACTCATAAAGAGCAGGTTTATCTTGCTGGTCGGAGTCAAAGCAAATTCCACCTTATATAAATCAAGCAAGGATCTAGGCCAATAATTAGCAGATTTAGAAAAGTGCAGCCAGAAACAGCACAAATTGTATTCTAAATAGCTTAAGGGGGTGTTTGGTATAATTTCAGGTTTCATAATCGATTCAAGAATCTTGTTGGCTCTGACAGGTGGGACACGACAGTGTTTTCTTAACAAGCCAACCCACCACCACCATCCAAAAAGACTTCATGGGATACTGATAGAAAATATGCTAAGTACTCTTCACCTCTTACATTCCTGATAGATTCCACCAGCGCTTGAGGCCCAGAGAACAGATCGTGCATTCCATGCAACAATACACTCATTAAATTGTTCCACAAAGGCATTAATGTCCTCATGCTCAGAAGTGGGGGAAAGGTAGGACCGTCAAAAATTATATATATTCCTAGATATTTATACCTCATTTTATTCCCCAGTGGAGACTCAAAGCAGTCAGCAACATTGTCCTCTCTTCTTCCCATCTTATTCTTGTTCTACTCAGTTCAGTCTGCTATCTCCAATTTCTAGTAAGGAAAGTGACTTTCTCGGCAAGACATTCCAGTGGTATTTACAAAGAGGTGATCACAACCACTAGAAGAATCTCCTATTCGAGAACAGCAAGCAAACATACAAGGTGAGTTGCTGCTAGGGAATGGGAAAGGGCGGGTTTAATACTGACAGTATTAACAGAAACAAGCCCTCAATAACATTCCTCCTTTAGTTGGCATGCTGGCATTCCACCATGCCCCCAGACATTGCCAAGGAGGATAATCAGCACACACATATTTTTTCAATACGGTATCGGTAGCATACTCTCTTGGAGAGCTATGAATAGAGCAGAAAGCTCTCAGATCAGGGGAAGCCATCCTGACAACCACTATCTGCAGAGGTGCCATCAGGGAAATGGGTGTGAATGCAGTGTTGTTTCAAAAGAGAATAGCCAAGTGCAGGATATCCGTTAGCAGGACAGAACAGTTCCTTTCTGCAAGACAGAATAGTTTTGCAAGGTATTCTCCTAACATGGCAGAAGCATTTCCTAATTTCCCTATACCATACTGAGAACCAAAACTTCATTGGGTGTTCACTGATTACGGAGGAGACGTTATAGCCTTGCTAACAGCCCTGCATGTTTGGCAGGACTATAAAGTATCTAATCACTGTGCATTTATTTACCATTCCAAAGACTTTGGAAGAAAGAATGGCATTTTCATTGTCAACCTTTGGTTTACATTGGTTTAACTTATCTGTAGAAAATGCTTTACAAGATGCATTTTGAGAGAGGATCAGTGCTGGTAGGTGCATCCTTAAACAAATCCTAGCAGGAAGGTCATCTAATAGGTGAAGAAATCTTTTGGAGATACAGAAATAACAGTGGTCAAGGATCATACTTAGTCATGTGCAGCTTTTGAAAAGGCCAGTTTGTGGGCCTCTAAAAAATAAGTGGGCCTCTAAAAAATTTTTTCTACCTTCACTCAGCAGACTTGTTTTTCAGCCTGCCACTTAGGACTAGAGATGGGCACGAACTGAAATACGAACCAAAATTAAGCACGAACCAGGCAGGTTTGTGGTTCACGAACCACGGTTTGTCAGATCCCATTTCTGACGAACTACCACAAAGTTTTAGGCTGGTTCATTTGGTTCGTTTTTTGGTTCGTCACTGTAGACAGCCAGGAGCCAATCAATCAGTTTCCTAGGCAACAGGGGATGGACTTCCCGCAGACCTTCTGCTGACCCAAAAGTGAACTTCTGCTGGTCTGGAAGTGACCTTCTGCTGACTCGGAAGTGATTATTTTCTGACCTGGATGTGACGTTTTCACGAACCAAACGAACTGGTTCGCAAACCAGGGGCAGGTTCGTGAAAGTTCGTGGTTCATGAAATTTGACGAACCACGAACCACATGGTTCGGTTTTTTTCTGTTTCATGCCCATCTCTACTTAGGACAGGATTTAGAGTACGCTGGGTGAGCACCAATGTAATTCATGCAGGCTGCAGACATCTCCTGCACCTTGTAGTAAAGGCAAAGGTGCCCAAATCAAGCTTGTTACCTTCCCTCTTGCTCCTTCCCCTTTCTTGCATCAAGAATTATGGTTAAACACTAATTCTGAGTACCTGTAATATAGGCACATGGGTTAACCAGAGTTAGTTTTCTCCTCACTAACCAGGATCTTAAGACTGGATTTTAAGCTTGATTAAGGAACTTGTTTAATGTGGTGGAAGGAAAACTGACCCCAGTTAACCCATTGGCACACATTCATATTTCAGGGGTAACCATAATCAGTGCTCAAATGGGATTTTTGGTGTGAGACGCAAAATATGTAGCCAGGTTTGTGTGCATTCCACACACACAAACCCCGAACTGTGGTTGTAGGTGGTGTCTAAATGCAGTTAAATGTGGCACTTTCATGTATCTATTATTCTCAAGGCCTGCCTGCCTCCCTCCATCAAAGATCTACAAGGAAACTGTTCAAAGCAGTTTGAGTATTTGCAATGCAGTAAATTAGATATATATAATGACAAAATGACAGCATAAATAGCCAGATACAATAGAGTGTGGCAGATTAAATGAATTTAAAGCAAGGAGGTGGCATTAACACTATCTCTAGACAGAAATCGTCCTCGCTGTTGTTGACCTTTGTGGAACTAACCCCTCCACCATTCCCCCCCCCCAAATATCTCTGAGGTAATTTCCTTGCTGAAATTAAGGGAACTGGGGTCGGGGTGGGGTGGGAGATTCCTAGAAATGTGCAAGAAGTACAATGAACTAGAAGAAATGGTCACAGCAAAAACATTTGTCTCTTTGTGTCTTACTTTCATTTCTGGTACTTATTTACATCTAATGCATATTTCTCAAAGAAGGTGTCAAGGTGGTTGTTTCAAACCATAACCAAAATGGAGACAAAATGTTAATATCAGTATAGAGCTTTGTAAATGTAGGCTATTGGGTGAAGCAAAGCGACTACTTAATCTGCATGCTCGGAGGAGTGTGTGTATGAATGTATGTAATGTATGTATGCACGTATGTAGCTACTTTGTTCACTGTAACCATGGTTGGATCATGAGGGCTGTTTGTTTTGAACTGGGAAAGGAGAGCGGGGAAAGCTTTTTGGAACAGTCCTAACCATTGAGCAGGCACGTTGTCAGAGCGCCCTTTACCAGGTCTAGTCATCACTGTGCTGAGGGTGGAGTGGGAAGCTGCTGGGTTCCCCGCAAGGGGTCAGGCCCTATGCTGTCAGGTCAGAGCAACCACCAGTGTGGAGGAAGCAGGAGCTGCCTGCATCTCGCATACAATCCAATGGGCCACAGGCCTCGAGAACGGAGAGGGGATACATACTGAGCCAATCTGGTGCTGAAGCATCTTTGTGTTCTGATTGCAGGCAAGGTTGTCCCTGGTGACAGGCTGACTGGCAAGCGGGCACAGTGCTGGAGGTGGCACTGCACTTGGCAGACTGGGAATGCATCGTCACATGAAGGCCGGTGCTCCGCTCGGCTGCCCAGGGCATTTGTGTCAATCACCTTATGGGAGCCAGGAAAGAATTTTTCCCTTATAGGGCTAGATTGGCCAGGGCCCTGGGATGTTTTCACCTTCCTCCAGGCACCAGGGTTATGAGACCACCTGGGAGGGCCCCAACTCAGCAGCCGGTGGAGCGTTGGCAGGAGTCAACCCTGGTGGGTCCTCCTCTTGTGGGAGTTTTGATGCATTGGGCTGGATCCACTGGGGTTAGGATTGCAGCACACCTCACTTCTTTTGTGGTCCCCTTAGGGGATCTGGTGCACTCCTGGACTGGCTGTTACAAGCTTTGACCCAGGTGACAAGGGGCTGCCTGGCCATGCCAGGATGGCAGAATATAACCTGTCATTATGAGGTGCCCAACGGGCATGCTGAGAAGGAACCACTGAACGGTGGTGGGCTGTTCAATACAATGGATTAAAGAGATATATCGAACTGTGTGTCATCAGCATATTGATGAACTCATCCCCAACATGGAGAACAATCTCACTTTAGGGCTTCACATAAAGAACGAACAGCGTAGCAGCCAGTATAGAACTCTATGGAACTCCACAAAATAAACTCCCATACTGATAATTTCAAATTGTCAACATTGCACCTTGGTCCAGGAACATATGATTAGCTGAGTTATCCACAGTCGAAATTAGAAATGATTCGGTGTCTGATCTCCCCACCCACCTCTGAGTCCAACAAGGGGACACTGCTGAAATGCCAAGAATACCAGGTACAGACCCTATATCCAGGTACAGCTGTTGAGAGTGCTTATATTAAACTATCCCGGTTGTTTGACTATCTGCTTGACCTATGTAGCCCAACTCAGAGACACAATTACATGAATAAGAGTCAAAGCTGTACTTCTAATGAACTTCTACAGGTATTTAAAGGAAGCGATCTGAGAGGAGATTGTAAAGGGAAAACCAGAAGAGACTATGCAAAATGTCGTCACGCATGGACCAGGAAGAAAATGGTGAAGAATCACATCATGATTTTAAAATAACCCTCCAAAATCTTTCACTACAGGCCTATATGAATGATTGGTTTAATGACTGGTTGAACTTCACACTGCAAATGTTTAAAAATATATGATAAGATACAGAGTTCATGTCAGTGTGATACAGTAATTAGTCACATCTAGGAGACCCAGGTTCAAATCCCCACTCTACCATGGAAGCTTGCTGGTACCCTTGGGCCAGTCACTTTAACCTAACTTATCAGATTGGATTCTTGTCAATAATAATAATAACATTCAATTTATATACCACCCTTCAGGATGACTTAACACCCACTCAGAGCAGTTTACAAAGTATGTTATCGTTATCCCCACAACAAAGACACTGTGAGATGGGTGGGGCTGAGAGAGCTCCGAGAGAGCTGTGACTGCCCCAAGGTCACCCAGCTGGCTTCAAGTGGAGGAGTGGGGAATCAAACCCGGTTCTCCAGATTAGAGTCCCACCGCTCTTAACCACTACACCAAACTGGCTCTTGTTGTGAGGAGTTTATGGAAGAGGAGGGAACGATGCTGTAAGCTACTCTGCCATTCCCCTAACTGTGTTCAGAAGTAAATAAGAGAACTGACATTCAAACTAGTCTTGCATTCATAATTTGAAAAGCATTAGGCTACATAAAGGTGGATCTGTTCTTTAACAAACACACCATGGAACAACTGACAAGCATAGTTTATGACTACAGTTTAAGATTCTGCTTCTGTCTTTCTTTACACAGATTCACAAGTAGCTAGCTTTACTTGTTCACGTCACAATGAAATGTCACATTGCCAACTTTGCTGTTTGGCAGAACAAACAGGGGCCTGCAAGCTGACAAAATCAGAATGTCCATGAACAGCTAATGAAGAGATCTACAGATACCAAAATCAAGTCATTCTAATCTGACTCACAGACTTGTCATGACTCCCATAAAATATCTTCCTACAGAGTGGGTCACAAAACCAAGATAAAGATGTTTTAATCTTGCCAGTCATTGTAGTAATTACCTATATCAGGATCAAGTTACTCGTGGTTGAGCAATCTCATTTCTTTCCCCAACACCTTATATACAACACGCTTCCACACAACCCCTGCATTTCCAAATCAGACAATAAACAGCTAATGAAAGTCAATTCTCTATCCCTTTTCTGAATATAAACTCTCTCCCCACATTTGTACTACATCAGGCACTTTATGAAAGTTTCTATTCTTAGTTGGATGTGAAGTAGAATATGGAGCTGATAGTACTGACAGAGACTTTGAAATTATTCCAGTCATCCCACAGCCTAATTTGGGGGTGGGGGGAAAGAGATACAGAATTCAGTTTTGCTGGAGAAGCTCTCCAGTGGTGGGCAAGGGCAAGACTGGACGTGGGTGGGTTGGTAGGCTAGTTGTTTAGGTGGTTTAAAACCCTACAAGTTGGTGTAGTATTCAGTTCTGCAATCATGGCATAAACTTTTTTGTGCAATTAATATTAATGAAAAAAAGTTTCCCTGTTTTCAAAGCACAGGTATTATTTCAAAGGCATACAGACACTGTCTTTTATAAGCACAAAAATGTTACCAAACATTTACTGTCAACTTTAATATAGCTAGCCTGTGAGGCAGAAAAGCATCTGGGTGTTCAGAAGACCATAACAAAAAGGAATTCGGTTTGCATAGGTCTTGCTGCCAGAGAGGACTAGCTAGCAGCTACACACAGTCTGGATAATTAAGAGGTTCAAATATAGCATTAGATTTGTTTTATTGCATATGGCCATTGGCCTTCACAATATCAAAACACTCTCAAATATCAAAATAATACATTATCAAATAGTCAAGTGATCAAACACTTCAGAACCACATAAAACACCCTGCTAAAAGACTTTAAAATTAATAAAACCTTCTAAGATCAATCACATCGAGTCAATGGCTAATTCCTTTGCTCTAATCTTCCTAGCACCTAAAGCAAAAAAGCGCCAGTCTTAATGAAATGAAAGAATCCTTGTCTGAAAGCATCGTAACAATCTTATCAGAAGAGGTTCAAATATGCATTCTTCAGAGAACAGAATTCGGCATACTTCAGATCCCTTCGAAACAAAGTAACAACGAAGCAGTTGCTGAAACTTCATTTTTTTTTAAAAAAGAAAACATTTATTTTGGAAATGAGCAAGGAGAAAAACTATCAAGAGAGGTGACATTAATATTTGTATTAAAATCAAAAGTCATTCTTTGGAATTTCTTAGGGAAAAAAGAATTGTCTTGTGGGCTATTATTCAGACTTAAGACATTCAGAAAAAGTAATCCATCAGTTTCTGACATGCATTCATCCACTGCCACCTTTCAGAATGGTTGCCAGATGGAAATTTCAGAAACAACTGGGATGCTCTGTAATAAGAGACATCCATTACGTTCTACAGAACTGTCATGTTTTGGAGCAAGGGACAAAAAGAAAAAAGCATTTGGCAAGTCTACTTGTAGCTTTGCTGTTGTGGTGCAGTGCTGTACAGAATCCGTGCTGTACAGAATACACATGATCAGCAGATTCTCTAGTTAAAAACAAAACGTGTTTAAAATAAGCGTAGGTTTACAGGCCAAAGCCCATAAAAATATTTTTCGCAAATACAACTGATCTGTACATCAACCAAAATGAAAGGATTTCCTTGTGAGCTTTTTTTTTAATTAAAAAAAAAAAAGCTTGCTGACCACAGCCAAAACTACTGTCAAAGAAAACAAAATGCCCTCTTAATCGATTAGTGCTTAGCGTCAACACTGTGAGGACATGGGTTGGATTTTTTTTGCATTTGAATGTAGTTCAAATGTTGTTTTTCGGGAAAGAGGAAGATCTAGGCTATTGTTATGACACTGCATGGCAGCTCTCTATCGGGGCCAGCCTTATCATGAAGCAACATGAAGCAGTTGCTTCAGGCAGCCCAATTCAGGGTGGAGATGGGATCGCTTTCTTGCCTCCCAATTTTCTATCTCAGTGTTATTTTAATAATAAACTTAACCTAGGGGAAGTACAGCATGATCAGGACTTTTCAGTTTGCATGAAAAGGGACCTGGGCCAACACCAAACATGGGCTACAAATGCAGTTGCCTTCTCCAAGGGTTACGTCAAAATGTTTAGGATCCATTTAAAATTAGGTGGCCCCTCAGGAAGCTATTCTTAGCCAATTTGTATCAAAGTATCGTGATGTTCTAACGAAATAAGGTACTACTACAACAATTAGGAAATAATTAACTTGTTCTTATTTCATCTGTGCACAATTTACCATCAACATACCATTACATGCAATCTCCCCACCTTCAGACCTATACATAAAGTGCTAGTGCGTTCAATGCAATTGATGAACAGGCATTTAACAACATTCAATATTGCTTTTTGTAAACAATTCTTGATATAAGATGCATAAAGTCCATCAATGCCAATTGTAGGTCAAGGTGTGCAGGATGGAAAGGAAACCATCTAACGGGCTGACTGGTTCGCTATAGGTCTCGTTTCAGTTCTTTATCAAAGATGGTCAAAAAGCTGACGTCAGTTTCACCATTCCTGAAACCATTCTGTTCGATCACTAGTAAGCCAGGCGTCAGGTAAATGCTCCTAAGGCAGCAAACAAATTCAGCAGAAAACAAAAGAAGCATTCCTTCACCTGTGGCCATCTTGCTACCTATGCATCTGCTATTGAGAAAATGCAAGGACAAAGGAAGAATAAAGGTTCTGATGCTATAAGGAAGAAAAAGGCTAATGGTGGCCTGATGTAATAAGAGGTGTCGGGGTTCAAATAAGAGGTGCAGGGGGGAATGAAACAGCAAGACTGCAGGAATATCTGTGCACCTAAAGGAAACTTCAGGGAGACTGACAAGCCATGGAAGAGGGAGAGTGAAGCCAAAATAAAGTTGGAGGGGCTGACATTTGTCATGCGAAGCTAGTCTTGAATTTGTCATTTAGCCACTCTGAGATTCAGAATTGTTAATACGCTTCGGAAGAAAGGTTTGGTTCAAGCAACAGTGTATACAGAAAACAGGAAATGTCTACAATAAGAAGGTATTTTTTCCCCTTCATACAAAGGAACATAAAGATGTGTCATCATGCCTTTTCAGACAAACAGCTCTAAGTAAATATGAACATTACACCAGGCCAGAACTCTACTAGGCTGCCCATGCATTTCAGAGCTTGTTCAAACTTGCAAGGAGGGGATATAACCTATTCAACTCAGCACACACTCTCAATCAGTACAAAGCTCAGGGGAGGGGGGGGGGGAAATCAATTCCCAGAAGGCAAATAGTAACAACTGCAGATTTAATCAAATTGCATCTGCAATTCCCTTAGTATTTTCAATATTTCTGAAAGCAATGAGCTCAATGGTAAAGAATGAATTTCAATAAATGTCACATATTTAGTTGCTAGGCTTAATTTTTTTTAATTTATAGAGCTGAAATTAACTTATCTGAAGAAAAATGCAACCAAGGCATGTTTAAGCAGATTGGTGCTGTTGCGCTAAGGAGACATTCCTATGAAGGAACTAGAGTGACCTAAATAAAATCCTAGCCGCAACTTAATTTCATATGAGATTTTAAAGTGGCACTTCCAACATTAAGTTAAAAAGATCTGTAAAGAAGCATTCAAATGTTGGTAGGATTCATATCTAAGTGAAAGATAAGATGCAAGAACTAGCCTACAATATATTGTTCTTAAGTATTTGCTCTCTCTAGAAGCCACCATTCAAGCAAAAAAACAACAACAACCCTCCACAGTAACACAGTTCACAAGTTACAGTTAATACAATTCATGTACAGTGTTCACGTGATTTTTTAAAAACAGATTGAGCAATTCTCATGTTACATTCAATGCATGGACAGCTGAATGAGTGACACAATCCTTGTAGAGAAGTTAGCCGTGTTAGTCTGTGGTAGCAAAATCAAAAAGAGTTGTATACATTCAGGTACTGGTCACCAGTTTCAACTGCAAAGTGAACACACAATGGGTTGCTCTTTGTTACAAAGAGATGTACACATGTATATGAATGTGTATTCACTGTAACATGTGAACAGGCCTACAGATTAGTGGGGTACACAGGAAGAAGAAAAGCACATCCAAATATTTAGGATAGGGATTTCTTCAACATTGATAGAAGCAGATTTCTATAGGGAAAATTCACCAAAGAACTTTGGCGATTTCAAATAAGCATTTGCAACACCTCTACATGAGTAATTAAGCAATGCACAAACTCCATGTCTTGTACATAAGCATTCTGTCATTTGACTCTCACTCACCAAAACTAATTAGGATGGTTCTAGACTGTTTTCCTAGCTAGCTAATAAAAGCTCCATCATTCATAATGAGTTGGACACCCCTTTTAAGGTACATCCAATGCTTTGCTTTGGATAGTTTCGCACAGCACTCTCTTGGGAGTTTTGAAGGCTATCTACTTGCCACACTGAGCCTGGGCAATTTAAATCTTGCAAAGTTAACATCGGGATTCCTTCGACTAGGATTGTTAGCAACTTTTTGGTAAAATGGAATTTTCCTAAAACCATCAAGGAGGCAAAACTGCAAGACCTTCCAAAAAAAAAGAAAATTTTCCCAGAACAAGGATTAGGCCAATTACAGACTTTTGTCAAACTTACCAATGTAGTGAAAGATAGCTAAGAAGCTGGTCTCAGAGCAATTCCAGGCCTAACTTAATGACACTTTTAGCCCTAACCTATTCAATCAGATTTCAGGCTGGGTTACATTATGGGACATAGACAGCATTAGTTGCACTGAATTAGATCACCAATGATGGATGGATGGATGTACGTACGTATGTTATAACGTTCGCTGACTTTATTAAATCTATCAGCACCCTTTAATACTGTGGTCCACTCCATTTTATTACGGCATTTGGAAAAGGGGATGGGGCTACAGATGTTATGTGTCTTTTTTGTCTGATGGGGCATAGACAGTTGTCATCGGAGTTGCAGAATCAGTTACCTTACACTATAACGTACCTTTCTGTTTCTTTCTGTCACCATTTACATCAAGCCATTAAATAAGATCAATAAGATCTTTGAGGCTGGGAAGGGCTGTAGCTCAATGACAGAGTGTGCATGGCATTTGGGTCTGGATTCAGTCTCTGGCATCTCCAGTGAATAGGATCAGGGGGTGTCAAAGACCTGTACCTGAGACCCCAGGGAGCTGCTATCAGTCAGGGCAGACAATGCTGACCTTGAAGCTTCATGAAGGCAGCTTCATGTGCTCATGTGTCCTCTAGCCACACGTTTCATTAATTGGGCTACCAAACATGACTGTTTCTGTCTTAAATCGGTGTTTAGATGCGGAGGTGTAGAGGATAACAAGCTGAAACTGAATGCAGACAGGGATTTACTGGTCAGTACAGCGGATGTTCTACCGGTGATTGACATTCCTGTTTTTGATGGCCTGAACTAACATCTTCTGAATATACAAAGATTCTTAGAGAGATTATTTTTTTAAAAAGTATAACTATAGCAAGTGCATTTGGTTAATAAACTGTCCTTTCTTCTAGACTCAGCATTTCCAAAGCAGTTCATGACTCCATAACCACTAGGTCGGATTCATAGCACACTCTACATGAGGCTACTCTCTATGACAATTCAGAAGCTTTAGCTGGTGCTCTTTTGCTGATTGTATAATACATAATACAATGAAACAATGCACTAGCTACTGATTTACTTTTGGATTTAACTCAAGGTGCCGCTTATCACATTCAAAGCCCTTTCGGACACAATATATAGCCATGTGCAAGGGACTGGCCTTGACTCCAAATACTGGGCATTCCATTGAAGATACTTCGTAGGAAGTGCTTTTTTTTAACAATGATTCAAACCAACAAATACCGCTGCAGATTCCCCAATAACTTTAATAGGCCAGTGCAAGTATTCATATTTTAAAATGCACAAATCAATACTTTGAATATTATATTTCTAGATCTCCTCTCATTTCTCTAGAATAAAAAACATTAAGTGTTTGACACCCATTCTCTGGCACTGTCTTCCATTATGGTATCTTGCAATACTATATACAAATGTCATAATACAAAGACTGTGTTACCACTTCCATAGTACAGCTCAGATTTTTACTATAACCAGTTCTTTATAATCAATAAGCCAAGGAAATCAATGGTTCTCATTGGCTTTAAAGTAAAAGAAGAACATACAAAATTGTCATGGCTCTCCATATATAATATATATCAATGCATATCCATGGACAGAGGGTTACATCCATGTCCTACAATCTCAAGTATTCGTGATTTTTAGTATAGCAAGAATAACCATTATCCTGTACAATACAAGGTCTTCCTGGAGACAAACAGCCTGATCATTCCAAAGATTTGTTAACACTAAAGGAAACAAGTTTGCACATGTGTTCTTCAGAAGGTTACCTTTCGAAATTAGATTGCAATGTTAATTTGATTTCCTAAAAGGTATCTGAAACAAGAAAACGCTGCGAGTTTAAAGGTTCTCAGACTAATGAGTATCCTTGGATTTTAAACAGTTCAATGTAGAACTGCTCATGTGTTCTATAGGGAAAAAAGAGGAGAAAGGTCACTTAATTATTCTTGTCTTTAAAGTGTCATCTACACAGCAACTCCCTTGGGTGAAGAAATTGGTTTTAAAAAGGTTTCTGCGAACATGCTTGTGTCAGCTGTTATGTATGAATTATAAAGACTTTTAAAATAATTACTAAGGAAAACACAGGGCTCCTTAAGAGAAAGACTCTGACCCAATGGAAACGCTGAGTTTGGATGAGAATTACCTATATTTGTTTAAGATGTCAGCAAGCACTACTTGCAGATGGCACACTATAACTAGTACGAGATTTATTTATAACACCCATTTTCTGCTTTTTTTCTGCCGAACAAAAGAGGTTCATTTCATGCAAATTAAAACATATAAAGCAAGCAGAAAGCCAGAGAATCTTACATCACCAGACAGAAGGGAGACCAAATGTCTTCTCAAGAAGTACATTTGTTACCAGTTTCTACTCCAAAGATATGCCTGAATAGGAGTACTTCGGTAGGGAATTTCAAAAATTCCATGCAATTACCCAAGAAGTCCTAGTTCTACATCCACAGACAACACATTATGTGGCAAGACTGATAGAAGGGCCTCCAAGACTGATCTCAAAGGACATGACTGCTTCTAAAGAGACATGAATTCTCTCCTAGCTTTCTGCAAACGATGCAAAACCAAATTATTCAAAAAGGCTTTTGTATTGTAGGGAGGGGCTCTCAGATATTTCGCTAACGAGTTAAGGACCATAGACTTCACGACTATGTTGCCTTACGTACTACCTGTTGTCTTAAATATGTGTTCCTATGAGCTACTTGTGCTTCATGTGGCCTAACATCAGCCCTAGAATTGCTCATGTTCTGTTTTCAGCATTTCTTCAACTCTGTATTGGATTCTTGCTAATGTTTTGGCTTTGTAAAATTGTATTTATTTACCCTATGGCATTGTTTATGGAAATGTCCTTGAAATTGACTGTACTAATCTCACACTGTGCAATCTGCCTTGAGTCTCAGTGAGAAAGACGGACTATAAATAACATAAATAAAATAAAAGATAGACAGCAACAATATGTACGAGGCTTTAAAATGGAAAAAAAACCCTTTGAAGTGGGCTCCAAAACCCACTTGGACAAGCCTGGACAACCTTAGCGGCATCAGTGTTATACCAACACAGAAAGTCATCCTAGTGAAAATATGAGCACCCAAAGTCATCAAAGACTGCCCCAGATAGAGTACATTACATGTCTCAAGCCTGAAAGCTACAAAAACGCGAATGATATTTTCCAGATCCTGTCTCTCAGTAGAGTCTTGGTCAGGAAAGCTTGATAAAACACCTCTGTCAAAATAGCAGCTGATCATGATTATGAAACTGAAGTTGCAATAAGGGACAGAGGGCCAAGCTACAAGTGACGAATTACACTTGAATGGCAAGTGAAGAGACTCACATGTATTCCTCCCTGTTCACTTGCACTCCACTATGCAATCGAGTGGAGTGCAAGTGGAGTGCAAGTGAACAGGGAGGAATATACGTGAGTCTCTTCACTTGCCATTCAAGTGTAATTCGTCACTTGTAGCTTGGCCCAGAGTTCATCAGGCAAACTGGCCTGGCCACACACTTCAGAAAGGTTAGAATTGCCTGCACTTAGTCTCAAAATGAATTTACATTTGACTACTTCAGCTACTAGAGTGCTGGTGAAGGAGAGCACCATTGCGGCAGCAGTTCACTAAAGATCTGAGCTCCACAGTATAAATAAGATTATGGGGGAAATATTTATGTCCTACTATTCATGGTAAATGTTGTAGATACACATGATGTACAGTAGGCATCAGCAACAAAAAGCCATCCAGCAAATTTAATCCCATAAGGAACACCCCAAATTGCTACTACAGGAATGAGAGATACATGGAAGACACAGGGAAATAGCAGTCCGCTCTAGAAAACGGACAGAAATCTGATTCACCATCATTTGCTTCTCTTTGAAGTCTCCTTCACAACTAGTTGCTGACTAGTTACGTACAGCATCGGAAGTATACCCCAGAGGCATGATGAGTCATTCACTTGTTAATCTAATTATGCAATCCTAAACAGACTAACACTCTTCTAAACTAATTGATATCAACGGCTGTATGTTTGTTTAGGATCGCACGGTAACACAAGGAAGCATTTGCTGCACCACCAGCCACTCCTTCTTGGCTACCATAACATTCCTTTCCAGAAAGGGGGAAATAAAATCACAGGACAACGTCTCTCCAACCAAGAGAAACACCCAGGTATTTTTGTGTCGTTCTCTGGAAAGCTGTGCAAAGAGACAGCCAAGACCAGAATGCTGTTTTTTAAAAACATACTGAATGTTTCATATATTTATCAGCTGGTAGAAGAAACTCCTTCACTGAATTGCATTTTCTGATCAATACACCTTCTCTTCTGCCAGTATTCTAATTCAAAGGAAAGTCTACCTCACACAATTTTACACCATTGTGGTGTTTTTGCATGCCATGCAATATAAGCCGCATATGCACTTGGCTGTGTAGAGATGCCACAGTAGTCACAAGTTGTAACATTAGGATTCCTCGTTGTGATCACAGGCAGCCTATTGTATACTGACTGCAAAGTATTTGCCGAACCAATTTGCTCTGTGGTCTTGCTGAATGTCCAGGAGCCAGAGACACACAAATTTATGGAACACTCATGTGATCAAGGTCTATGTTGTTCTCACCATGTGGCAACTACAAAACCATTAACAACCTATACTAAAAGGCTGCTGCCTAACCTCAAAGTTTCCACTGAGCTATTTTGCACTAAAATCAAAAACCAGAGTTAAGCCACTGTGTAAATACAAGAAATGTAATAAAAATAGGTTTTCCTGCATCTCCAGATAGGTTTTTCTTGAGCTCTATAACTGCTGTTGAATTTTTTCTGCTAAGCATTTAGCACTATTTTAAAGAGGCCACCATTAAAAAAAAATTCTGAAGTATGTAGGATAGGGGGATGAGATTAACAAGTGGTTAGTACCATACTGACTTCACTGCAGGTCCATCCATGCTACAGCACACTTTAATATATGCCCCATATTAAAAGCAAAAGAGGGTCTTTTAATGTAGGCCTTAACCAATTTTCCTTGGCTCTAGGTGCCAGGTTCAGCTTTCAGCCATATTTTCTAATTATTGCTTCCACAAAATCTAATCCTAAACTTTTCATGGTTTCCTATCATTTTAGTCATGCTATGATAAAAGTGGTGTTGTATATAAATAAATACAGAGGCAAACCTGGCTCTCCTAACAACAAAAACTTGCACCCCAATTTCATGTACCTTCATTTTTGCTTTAAAAAACTCCCTTTATTTGAATATTGGAGCTGTTATAGAAAAAAAACTGGTTAAGAAATGGGTTAATCTAGCACCAGTGAATGGTGTAAAGTTAACATACAAATAAGCTATTACAAGAACTTCATGTACCTGCATTTTTATATCGTACAAAACACATTCTGATGTGAAATGGTAACTAAGCTTTGTTCTTCCTCAGAGGACTGCCAAGACACACTACATTAAAATCACTGCTAAAATTGATAGGTGCCGCAATGAAATTTCTAGGTGCCGTGACAACCTGGTGCCTGGGATTTGTCAAACCCTGTTTTAATGTGCCACCTCGCACTCTGGGTGAATAACCTTGTTACGTAGCATGATCATGATGTCATAGAATACTGTGGAACAGGAACAAAGGGTAAATCACAGGGAATAAGCCTGAAAGCAGCTCAAAACAACTCCCTAGTAGGATTAAACCAGACAGTCAACAAATTCACAGTGCAAACAGCGCTCTATATATTGACCATAATCATGAACACTGCAATACATTCAAAATGAACACGTCTTACATATGCACAGAAGTCGATATTAGGACAACAAATGTCCAAGTAATTTTACAATAAATGTCCAAATAATTTTACAATAAATGCAAAAGGAATCCAATAGTCATGGTCCACAAGCACTTGGCAAGCCTCTTCCCTTGAGGTGAAGAAGTAGAGGTGATGTGAAAGCTTCAAGACCGCAAAGAGCGGTATCAGTCCGTAAATAATTTCTTCAAAGTATGAATGAATGAACACTCATTAAGTATCCACGCCCTACAGACAGTCGGCTGCATCCGTTTCACACACGTAGTGCTTTTTCAAGGGCAATATAGTTACTGTTCTCACAAATACTGGAAGTTCATATAGCTGTTCATACGGTCCTTTCACATCCTGCACGCCATCGGCTTATTTCCACGGGCCATCACCACTTTACTGTGGGCCAGATTTGTAGCTGAGAGGAGGCAAGGCTAATGAGACATGATAAAGATAAACCCATACATTAAGACCCATAAAGCAGGAGAGAAAATTAAACTGCAAAAGAAACAGGTTGCAACAGGGTGCTCATCTTTTCCCTCAGCTATTTTCTCTCCAAGTACAGTTCCAAGACATGGGGACAGCAGTCTAGGAAACCTGAGGCTCATCACCCTTGCCCCATGCTTAAAAGTACTGGGGGCTGGCTGACTGGGTCCAGGAGACAGTAAATGCCCCTTTGAGAGAGGGGATGGTCATCCCTGCTTTGAAACAAGTGGTGGTGCATCTCTCTTAAAGAAATGTACTCCAGACCTAAGATATCTGAGTAACTACCGTCCAGTCTCATTCTTGAGCAAGAAGATTGAACAAGTGGTGGTGGGACAACTCCAAGGATTCCTGGATGAAATGGATTGCTTGGATCCTTTCCCATCTGGTTTCAGGCCTGGTTATGGAACTGAAATAGCCTTGATTGCGCCAGGAGATCGGCTAGAGGGAGGGCGACCTTGTTGTTTCTCCTGGACTGCTCAGTGGCTTTCGATAGCATCAACCATGGTATCCTTGCCTTTTGGAGTTAGGACTGGGAGGAACTATTCTGCAGTGGTTTCAGACATTCCTGGAACGTGGATTTCAGATGGCAGTGCTGGGGGACTGCTGTTCATCCCCTTGGTCCCTGGCCCATGGTGTCATGCACGGTTCTATTTTGTTCCCTATGCTTATTCAAATATACTTCCCCAATGCATTTGCTGATGCTACTTCAGGAGTATCTATATCAACTGAAAAATATCATCATATTAAAAACAAGAGTTTAAAAACACATTAAAATCCTGAACATGTGCAGAGTGTATGAACATATCCAGTACCACAAAAACCATGTAATATTACCAATATAATACAGATGCAATGCAAAAATAGAGATGTGGATCTTAAAACAATATAGTGTACAACAATATGATGTCAATTTTTGCATTGCACCTGTATTATTTCTGTAATATTTCATGGTTTTTGTGGTACTGGATGTAGTCATACACTTTGCACATGCTCAGAATTTACTGTCTTTTCATGAGCTTTTAAACTATTTTTAATAGTATAATATTTTCTATTAACATTCTTATAGATCCTCCTAAAGAAGCATCTGCAAAACACATAGGGGCTGTACGTTTGAATAAAACAACTCCCTTTCCCGCTGACCATCTTTATTGTTCTTTGCTGTGTCCTTGGTGCAGCCCTCTTCTCTGGCCACATGCTTTATAACATCTACATGAAACTGTTGGCGGAGGTTATCTGGAGATTTGGGCTGGATTATCACCAATATGCAGATAATACTCAGCTCTATCTCACACTTCCAGCAGATGACAGGGAGGCTGTGGAAAGCACGAACCCAGTGCCTAGAGGCAGTTTGGGAATGAATAAGGGCTAATAAGCTGAAAAACAGAGGTGTGCTGGTGGGCAGAAGAATTGATCCAGGAATTGATGCATCTCCTATTCTGGATAGGGTTATGTTCCCCCAAAGGTACAAGCTCATAACTTGTGGCTGCAGCTGGACGTGGTCCTCCTATTGGATAAGCTGGTGGTGGTGGTGGCCAGAGGTGCTTTTTGCCAGCTTCATCTGGTGAGCTAGCTGCAGCCTTTCCTGGGCAAAAAGATCTCGCCACTCTTGTACATGCCCTGGCAACATTACTCTAAACCAATGCGCTGTGTGTGGGACTACCCTTGAAGAGGTGGCTGGAAGCTACAGGATGGTGAAGAATGCTGAACTCTCAGAATCACATCATTCCAGTCCTGTTGTGCACCTACAATGGTTAACCAATTAGCATTCAGGTGCTGGTATTGACTTTTAAAGTTTAATAAGGCCCAGGATCAACATCCCTTAAAGACTTCCTATTCCCATGTGGACCTACACAACCACTTCGATGATTTTCATGAGCTCTCTTTGATTACCCTTGCTGTCTGAGGCTAGAGGAGTGGCAACCCAAGAAAGGGCCTTGTTGGTCATGGCCCCCAAATTAAAGAATTTCCTCCCTAGAGATATCTCCCCGACTCTCCTTCCTGTGGATATGTTTTAACTGTATGTAATTGTTCACTTCACTAGCAACTCTAAAGCTAGATGGAAAGGCAGCATAGAGATGTTTTAGATAAATAAATAAATCCCATTAAGCAAGGGTATAATCTTTTAAATTGTTTTTACAATCTGCTTCTACTCTGAGAACTGTTACATATTATGCACTGGATTTTTAATGGATGGTCAATTTTAATTATTTTTATGGTATTATAATTTCATCTTGTTCTATGTCATGGGCCGCCTTGAGGAGGTCTCCGAATTGGCAGCATATAAATTTTCTATATAACTCAGACAGAGTTGAAGGAGGAGAAATTCCTGGATGAAAGGGTTTGCCACATCTCCACCTACTTTACAGGGATTCTTTTGTGGGAACCTGGTACAACACACATTCTAACACACAGGGCATGCCATGCGTAATTATCCTCAATGGTTGTTGATATAGCCTCATTCACATGCCTCGATGAGCTTGTGCCTAAGGCATCCCCAAACTATGTATTTTACTTCCCAAGTTTACTGTAAGTCCCAATAGAATCGATGGTATCTATTTTACCCTTCTCTGGACTCTGACCCAACTCAGACCACTTGAAATGAGCATTCCATTAGAGCCAATGATTTATCATTATCAGCAAGCACACAACCAAAGCTAAACAAAACCCCAGGACCAACTCATAAAAAAACAACACTGAAATATATTTCTGTACTTTCTGTCTTGCACCAGTATGTACATATTTCACATTATTACCAATGTATCAGAAGAAAGAATAGAAAAGGACCAGGAAGCCGTTTGTAAATACCAGCTGAAACACACATCATATAAATCATGCAAACCACAACATGCACACAATATTACTGAATAATAACTCCAACCATACAACATGTACACTACATTGTATCTATTTACTACAATAAGCAGTTACACATTAAACATAGTCACTTCTAGGGGTGTGCAGAAAAAAAAATTCAGTGTAATCTGGATCTGAATATCAGGAATACCATAAACATTCAGTATTCCTGATATCTGGGTCAGATTCTCTATTTCGATTTGGGCTTTCAGAGAATTCCACATATATTTGGCCATTATTCCCTATAGGGAAAACTATCCGAGGGGGTGCTGAGGGCATTTTTCAAGCAAACGCCACCAAATTTGCAGGGAGCCTACTCTTTCGTGTTCACTAAAGACCCCCAAGTTTCAAGAAGACTGGACCCCAGGGTCCAATTCTCTGGACCCCTGAACAAGCTGCTACCAGCCACTCTCCATTGCTTCCTATGGGGGAAACATTTCCAAGGTTTCCAAGAGCAAGGCTTCCGAGAGCAAAGGCAACCCCATTTCCAAGGCTTCCGAGAGCAAAGGCAACCCCATTTCCAAGGCTTCCGAGAGCAAAGGCAACCCCATTTCCAAGGCTTCCGAGAGCAAAGGCAACCCCATTTCCAAGGCTTCCGAGAGCAAAGGCAACCCCATTTCCAAGGCTTCCGAGAGCAAAGGCAACCCCATTTTCAAGGCTTCCGAGAGCAAAGGCAACCCCATTTCCAAGGCTTCCGAGAGCAAAGGCAACCCCTGGCCAAAAGCCAGTCCCAACCCAAGCCCCACTCCCAATGCCAGCTGAACCAACAATGCCCAACTAAAGCAAGGAAACCAACATTAAACCAGAGACAAAACACAAAAGAACCAATGGGTCTATGACATTAATTTCTACCATTTAGATTAAATCTTAGTGTGTATAGTACTGAACCAAAATGAAGCAAGGGAACAAATATCAAACCAGAGAATCCCATGAGAACCAATGTCAAAGCAGATAATCCCACATGAGCAATATCAAATCAGATAATACCACCTGAACCAATGTCAAACTGGAGAATCTCACCAGATCAGAAGCAAGGTAACCAACATTGAACCAGAGAATCTCACTAACACCACACTGAAGCAAGGGACACTACAACAAGTAAATAAACAGCCAACAAGCCAGCAACTGCTTAAGCAATTCCCCCTCACCACAAGAAGTAAGAATAAACAGTAAGCAATTGCTTAAGAAACTCCCCCCACAAAACAACTCTTAATAATATATGAAGAAACATTAGCAAGCAGCAAAGCAAGCAACTTTTATCTTGAAACTAACAACCAGAAAAAGTGATCTCAATGCACATCGATTGGCCATGCACCCACTCACTCCCCCTGAAACAAAGCTTGGAAAGTAGCCAGCCAGCTTTAAACGTGCTGAGATGCATTTGACAGATAAAACCGAATATATTTTATCCGGCATTAATGTACTTGATATCCTGATTTTATTCAGGATTCTCTCATTTGATTTGGTATTCCCAGGTAATGCCGATTTAGCCATTATCCAGATATATATTTGGAACATACCAAATCTCACACCCCTAGTCATTTCTATACTAGTAATAATATAGATTGGTCTCGTTAGTCTTTTTCCTTTGTTCCTCATCCCCCACCTCCTTCAAAAATATAATTGTAAGATCTAGAAGTAATTGGCATTGATTTCACTGGAACTTATTCTCCAAGTAATTCTGTTCAGGGTCACATCTTTGGGCTGTGAGTCCTTCTCTTGCACATACCACTGCTGTTTGTGCTGTGAAATGTTTAGCTACAACTAATTATAAATCAAGATTTAAAAAATAAAAATCAAACTCAGCATTCAGTGGAGATCAATAAAGTGACCTAAAGCTCGTCCTTTTGTAAGCATTAATTTTGTAACTGTGCTTCATAAACCACATTAGCCAACAGACTTAAGTATTTTTTTAAAGGCCCTTGGCTTTAATAAGCATTGCAAACTTAAATGAAATTGCACACACCAAGTTGCCCGCAGAACATATTATTCATGGGGCTTCCAAATATTAATTATCCTATAGAGTGTATATGTCTAATGGCAATTTCCTCCCTTTAAAATTAACTTTCATCACATGATAAAAATGTTTAATGCCATTAATCACTCCACACTCACTAATTCAGGATACGGTCTTTTCTCTTGATTTTAAACTTTTATGAATTATTCACAAGCATGTATATGCTTAAAGCTTATCAAATTCCAGTCTTTGTCTTGTGTTTCTTTCTGTCCTGAGAGTTCCTCTACCTGAAAAGTCTGATAATAGTTTACTGAAACAAAAGACCAGCTAAAACAAGCCAGAGAAATGCAAACCAGCACACATTTCAACAACATATGCAGAAGCCTTGCGAGACTGAAATAGGTCTTAATAAATTGTGACAGTCTTACAATATTTCTTGCCAGAGCCTTGTTAGACTCCAAGTTTCTTTGCAGAGGCACTGGGAACTCTTAACCAAAGATCAATTTAACTATGGTAGCTTGGCAGGGTAAAGATTTTGGATGCAAGCCACGGAACATGCACTATTAAGAGCATTGCCCCAGAATCATCACAGATACCTGTAAGTCTAGGAGCTATAAATTTATATTTAAACCGGTTTTAAGTCTGACTGATAGAATTCAGGTGTAGTCTGTGCTCCAAGATCATCACTGGCATGAAACCTGGACGTTTCTGGACATCTAACCATACAGCAAACAGGAAACAAATTCAAGTCCTTCCCATAAAAGGCAGATAAAAGTTCCTTTCTCTCTCACACACCCACCCACCTCAGGGTTTTATACATACCAGGCTAGGAGCAGATCGCACACAAAAACCACTACCAAACTACATTTCTAAGAAGGAAGGCACCGCTCTGCTTCAGGAACCCTGGTGGTTCAGCAAGCCACAACCGAGATGAAATCACCTGAAGGCAGGCTGAAAAAGCCTCTCTCTGGGCAAGGCTGCCTGAAAGGGCATGTGTGGAATCAAGCACTCCTTCGCCTGCTTTCTTCACCAAAGCTGCTGCTGCTACCGTCAAGATGAGTCAGATTACGGATCGCCAAAAGTTCTCTGTAAGCAACCTACAGTCCCTTCTCTCTCTTGGTTGCCTCCCGCTCCTCCTGGGGAGAGTCACTCCTGAATCATTCAAGATCATTTTTCAATCATCTCTTAGAAAAAGGGATTTGGCTTCTCCCCCAAGAGCTCAGCACGTCCTCTTCTTTCCTCTTCCTTCTTCCTCCCTCCTCTTTCTCTCTAGAAAGCACACTGAAAACTACACGTGCTTAGGTCCGGCAGGTTCCCTTCCACTACCGTTCACAAAGCATTGCATCAGACTCTACAAAATCCAAACACTGCAGGCAATTTTTAGAAATAGGTATGGGGGCCCTCAACTTGGTAGGAAGCTGTGCCCCCACAGAAGTGGAGGCTAAACCATGATTATCGGGTGATGTGGAAATTAATTCTGCTTATGCTCAGATGCATTCTCATTTACTATTAACCAGCATGTTCCAAAGCTGAACCTTGACAGTCAGAAATTCCCCACACCTGCTAAATTACCACCTCCTCATTCAGACTGAACTCACCATAGATCTGGCTAATTAGGAGTGTTTCATTTCAGTTAGCTTAGACTGGAGTAGCTCTCCACTGTATAGCATTCCACTGCAGCAGTGGAATCCTATGCAGTGCAATCTTGTAGCAGTGCAATCCTATGCAGAGTCACTCCAGTCTAAGCCTGGTTAAATCAGTAGCCTGCCTAGCTTTGCACCATAGGTGTATTCCGACCAACAAGCATATATTTAAGACAGGTTCTGGGAAAGGAAAACTGCACAGATCTCTAATGGTCAAGTTCTAAAACCAGAACCTACCTGGCTGCCACCCCACCTGATTTGGAAGCCCCACCCTTTAGCCTCAGCTGTGCAGAGACAAAGCTGCTTTCACACGGGGTGAGAAAAAACCCATTTACCCCTGCTGATGAGAGATCTCCTCCTGTCCTGCCACTGCACATGATCCAGAACTGATTCCTGGCACCGAGATCCCAGCCGAGTCCAGGCAGCTCTCCAGAGCAGAGGCGGCCAAAAAAATTCCAGCCACCGGTTTCCTTAGAAATCAACAGCCACAGCCTACTGCGCGGAAGGCAGCAGCAACCACTTGCTCCACGGAAACAGCCGCGGACGTTCCCAGTCGCACAATATTTCAAATACAGATTCCCTCGGGATAACTCGGACAGGAGCTGCCGGGGTTCGAACCTGCCCATTACTCCTTTGGCAGAAGCAGCCTTGGGGGGAGGGGGTCGGTAACTCTGCCCATGCTCAGAGGCGCTCGCCTCGCCACTGTTATTCTTTGGCACTGAAAGCGGGTGCTGGGATAAGAATGGTCTAAAGTCGCCAGCGGCGCCCACCCCGAAGGCTCTGCCATGCTCTGCACGCTCCTCCTCGCGAGTCGACCCCACCGAAGCCGCGCATAGGATTGGGCTGAGCCAGGCGCCGCAAAAGAGCGAGCCGGCAGCTGGTGCATTGCAGCTCGGGTCCCCTCCCGCCTCCCCCGGCCCGCGTTGGGGCTCTGGGTCGGAATTCTTCCCCGGTACCTTGCTCGGGGGAGGCGAGGGCGCAGCCGGGCGCTCCGCATCTGGATGCCTCCGCTTGCGAGGACGCGCCGCTCCTTCTCCCCTTCGAGGGAGCCACCTGGAGGGAAGGAGGCGGAGACTCCGCCGGCGCTGCCTGCGAGCACTTGCTGACTGGGCTTGGCCGGGCAGCCGCGCTCCCCCCGCCGCTCCGCTCCGCTCCCTCTCCCGCTCCCGCGGCGTCTCCCAGCGGCGAGCCCCTTCGCGCCGCTCCCTTCCCGCGCGGCCGCCCTGACCTGCCGGTGACTCACCAGAGCACGAGCCTCGGGCTCCGGCGGGGAGGGGACGCGCGGGCCGGGAAGGCGGGCGCATTCCGCGGCGCCCTCGGCTCGCCACACGTGGAGCCCCTTCCCGCCCCCTCCCCGCAGGGCGCTCCGAGAGGCGCCGCTTCCCGCCAATTCCGCCCTCCTCGCTTGCCTCTCCTTCCAGGCACCAAAGCGCGGGGCCAAACCCCCGCTGAGGGAAAGGCGCTTTCCCAGGAGCTCGGGAACCGCCACACACTCGGCTATTGTTAAAGAGCCTCTCATTGTCTTGAGAGCAGCCGGCGACTGCTCACCCCCGCACACGGAATGCCCGTTCAAACGTGGCAGAAGTCAGAGAACACTTCCCCTTGTCGGGAAGAAGCATACAGGCCGGTGGCTAACTTTTCAGACATTAAGGTATACCAAGTATGGGACATCTTCCCGTGCCTACCCCAAAAGGACATAAAACAGCAGTCCAGATTTTTAAAAAATTCATTTATATAGGACCAGGGCTTTTTTTCAGCTGGAACCCAGCAGAACGGAGTTCTTGCACCTCTTGAAAATGGTCACATGGGTGGTGGCCCCACCCCCAGATCTCCAGACAGAGGGGAGTTTAGATTGCCCTCCAGTGGCACAGAGGACAATCTAAACTCCCCTCTGTCTGAAGATCAGGGGGCGGGGCCACCACCCATGTGACCATTTTCACTGCTGGCGATTTAAACTTTAAAAAACTCCCCCCTTGTTCCAGCTGACCCAAAGTGACATCATTGTGCGGTTTTGGAAGCTGAGTTCCATCACCTCTTTTCCCAGAAAAAAGCCCTGTATAGGACTATTTATTGGTTGCATAGGATACACGGGCTTCAGGCATACATCCCATGAGACCCTTGCGGGATAACCATTAGTCAAGTTGTTAACGTGTGCCACATTTTGCTGGGTGCCACTTAAGGGAGGGGATCAAGGATTTTAGACTCGGGACAAAGAGAGCAGGATGACAATGAAAGTGATAAGGAATTAACTCAAATCTTGAATGATCCACATACGCCCCTCCCAGTTCTGACTGCCCCCAAGATTAGCAGATTGTCTCATGAGGTGCCACATGGCCCCTGTTAAGAATCACTAAAGTGGATGGTGTGCATGGGAAACGACAGTCCACTGTGGCTTTCCAGGGAAGTTTGCCGCTGCTTTTTTCTGGCCTCTGTGCCTCTAAAAACTGCAGGATAGACAGGAATAGAAAAGTTGCAGCTTTCCCCAGCACTTTTAAGACCTTTTCAGACACATACCATGAGCCTACCAACCATGCATAATGGGTGCATGCGTTACTTGCAATCCTCCTGATACATGTGTTCACCAGGTTGTATGAACAGGGCCAGCACATGTATTTACCATCTACTTACAGTTTTAGTATATGCAAACTGACCACGGGATTTTCTGGATTTGCGTTCATGCATCCCAAAGTTTTATGTGCATGGTAAATGTGTGCATTTTTGTGTGCATGGTTAATGCATGTTCACACAACGTGGTGACCAACCACATATATCAGTAGGACTGTGCATTCCTATTAAGCATGTGAGGGTAGATTTCCTGTACACTTCAGTGTAATGTCTGAATAGGTCTGTAGTATTGTGGAAAAGCTGTGTTTAATATGTTTGCTGTAGCAAGTGGGTCGCCCTGTATACATGTTACAGTAGTACAATCCATATATAACACACGTGCATGATTTTTCTTTGTATAAGCATTAATTCTTACAGATGACCTTGAGATTCAAACTCCGTATTTATTCACATACTGGTCTTTGCTTTTATTTTTTAAAGTCAATAGATGTACAAGCATACATGTAGGATCTTTGTGTGTTCACTGTAATATGGATGGAGGGTTACTGTGCCTTGCCTGCCCCTCCATACATTCTTTTGTACCCAAATGAACATCTGTACAGGTATTACAGGGGATTTTGCCATATATTTAGTAGTCCACCATACATCATTACATCCTCTGATTTACATCAATTCAGCTTATGTTGGGCTTAAACAAGCTTAAATCCAAGAACTTCAATTTAACTTGTAGGTAACAGTATTTAGCTGTAGACCACAAAACAATTATTTTAATTATACAGGAAGATTAATGCTTTTGGCGCTTCCATAACCACATTTTCTGAAGGAGGTTTCTGTATCCTGCTGTGTTTAAACAGGAAACAAATGTATGATCAGAAAATCGTGTGACAATAGAAATAATATTGTTTTGTGTGTGTATCTCTAAAAGCAGTGGATCCAGCTAGCTAATTGCACCTGTATAAAACAATAATAATCACTTTTTGCAAATAAATTTGGAGAATTGTATCAGGGAGTCTAGTAAATGTTTAGATTGCCAGTACATTAAATAACACATTCTTTAAAAAAAAAACAGAACTCTTGTTCTAGCATCACACAAGCATTCAAGAAAAAAGATCTGATCCTTCATTTAAACATTTGCCCCCGCCATACCATCCTACTGAGATAATACAATAGATATCTGGGAAAATTCAATTTGCATTCTCTTTGTTGCGACTGTCAAAGGTGAACATCGATCCCCAGGGACCCAGACTTAAATCACCTCATAAACATCATCAAATAACCATCTATTTGTGGATATATGACTCCCAAGAGGCATGACTACTTTAGGTATTAAACATATGGACTGTTCTGCTTGCAGCCCTCCGTAAGTTACATATTGTCTCGAGGTAGCGGCTATTGCGAGACAAAAGTGCTCTGGTAGTAAAAACTAAATCCTTGGGGATTGCAATGACAGCAGTTTGATAATTGCATCCCTGCCAAGACATGACTAGGCAACTAGAACAGCTTGTAAAATATTTGGAGGGCTGGTTCTTTGTTTAATCTTATCTGAAAACTATACTTGTATGAGGGAGGTGTGAAGGGACTCGGAATCAAGGAGAGCTGGTGGTGACCTTTCCCCAGGGATGGTATATAAAGGTCTGACGAAATCTCCACCCACCAAGCCAATTCCATTCCAGCTTTTTCTGCCACCTGACCCTATCTGTAAGAAGGCTTTGTAAATTAATCTACAGATTTTTTTTTGTAAAGTGTATAATCCCATGCAAGTGTTCAAACTGCAGACAAATGTCGGTGAAAAGGCATGTCTAATATTTGCATAAATCCACAGAATAGTTTCACCATGCCAACAGAGCAAAAAACTTGTACAATATTTCAACATTTACAATTATCTAGGAAAGCTGCGGAAGGAATCTGCCAAAGGCAACGTATTGACCTGTTTCACCCCCTAAGCCATATATTAGGGTCACTTCAGTGTATTAGAGACCCGGTCTCCACCCTGTTTAGAAATAGCTGTGTTAGACATTTATTTGGAGAGGGATAAGGTATAGAGTATATTTAGAGTCTTTCTGTCTACACAAGAACCTATTTACTTTGAAACTGTAAAATGTACCCTATAAAGACACATGGCTGCAGGGTTACAGGCAGTACAATCAAAATCCCATGGGAATTCCTTGCCCGTAGCACATATGCCAGTGCTTGCTTAAAACAGATTGTATGTTTGGAATGCAGATTTCAGTGTAATTTTTATAAGAGATCATGAGCGCAGAAGCAATGGGAAGATAATTATTCCATATTAAAAATTAACCTAGGCCTCACTATTTTGTCAACACATCAAAGCTTTCCCTTTGTAAGAACAATTTTAATTCTTGTTCCCGGAGTCAATCTGTATGTGTGTGAAGCTCCATATTCACAGACAACTAGTAAATAGACACAAATCTGGTTGCACTGTGCGAAGCTTCCCCATAATTTCATCTTTATCCCCTGCTTTCCTCTTCTCCAGAAATAAAAGCAGGAAACAAAACAACACAAAAATGTGGCTTCTTCCAGTCAGTATAATGGCCTCCCTCGCAACATCCCTGTGGGGTAATAATAGATCTGTGTACTATTTCTATGTAAAGATTAAGGCCAAGACAATGCAGCTTGTTGAAAGCCATAAAAACCTTGTGCGGCTTGCATCAACAGAATAGATTTTTTAAAAGGCGTTTTTACTCAATTCCCATTCATTGCATGAATGTGAAAGAAGCATTTGGGGCAGACATCAAATTGTCCCATAACCCCCAGCTAGCACAGCCCTCCGGTTTCCTAATGCTCTGCTTGTTACCCCTAAGAAACCCCCATGGTACAAATATGCAGTTGTACATGTGCATTTGGTTCTCCATATGACTCAACCTTTCCTACAAGGATCATTGAGAGATGGAAAGCCTAGTACTGAACCGGCATTCCTCATGGGTTCTGGTGCAAGGCATGGCATTTATGGCAATATTGATGAGTGTAGTTGTACAATTTCAGCATTTAATAAGACCCTCCCCTCAAAAAATGCTGAGAATCTTTAAGCCAAGAGAAGGATGCACGTATATGCAAGAAATAGGCAAGGGCTGGTATCACACAGAAGGAACATTGAGATTGAAATGCTGGTCTCAAGCTGTTTCTTCTGGTTACCTGTCTTTTCCTAACTCAGGGTAATTGGCAGGCACTTACAGATGCGGAAACCAGAACGAGGCAAGCTTTTTGACCGTCATCTAGATTTGTCTGGATTTAGTCTGCTTTACTTTAGATTATGCACTGCTCACAGTCTCGTCCAAAGGCTGCTTAATAATTTAATGAAGGAGATGGGTGGCATTATTGATATTCACTTGCACTGATCACGTTGCACAGTTCAACTCCTCCGGGGGAACCCCATTTTAAGTAAATGAGAGCTATATTGAAATGAATCCAGAAAACCAAGTGAACATCAAAATGCAAAATTGGCCTAGGATAAATTGTTTACTTGGACCACAGATCAGGGAAATTAAGGCAAGGACCCTCAGAGGGAGACACCATTATAAACTGGCCAATGGCCAATGCAAAGAAACAAATACAACCTTTGTAGGGCTTGGTGAGCTACTATGGCTATTTGTAAACAATTCTAGGGCAAGAACAGCTCTGCTCAGTGGTTGAAGTATTTCAGAATGCATTTGACATGACAGCTGTAAAAGGAGCTTTGCTTCTGTTTCTGTTCTTGAGAATCTTCACTTCTATAAGTCCTGGGTCCTAATAATGTACTCTAACCTGGATAGCCCAGGTGAGCCTGATCTTATAACATCTCAGAAGCTAAGCAGGGTCAGCCTTGGTTAGTATTTGGATAAGAGACCTCCAATGAAGACCAGGGTTGCAGAGGTAGACAATGGCAAACCACCTCTGTAAGTCTCTTGCTATGAAAACCCCACCAGGGGGTCACCGTAAGTCAGCTATGACTTGAGGGCACTCTCCACAGTCACCTGATATGCCCAAAACAGAATTGGAGTGGAGCAGATGGAGAGAGGTGCTGTATTGTGAGAACAGCAGGGACACTTCTGTGCTTAACTAGGAAATACTTATTTTTTAAAAAAAAGATATGAAAGATTTAGGGCAAAACAGGCTGTGCAAAGAAATAGCAAATTTATCTATTCCTAGTTTTGTCTTTGGGATTAATTAACATGTTCATGTCTGAGTCCCTGAGAACATTATAGCAACCTTGAAAGCATAGTTTATGTTGCTGACTCACAGTGCAGCCAAATTACTGTAGGAACTCAGAAGTGCTGGAATAGAGATGGGCACGAACTGCATTACGAGCATCAAAAACCCACGAAAATGGCGGTGGCACGATCATGACCCGGCGGATCGTGATTGGCCACGGCCAACGATCCAGCGGTCGGGAGAGGCCTGGATCGTGGCGTTTGGGCTCAGTTCGGGAATCCAGACACTCAGGTGCCAACAATCTATTCCCCTGGCAACGGAGCCAGGGGAATGCCTGAGCTCTGTCTGCTCTCCTTCTGTCGCCCTGGAAACCCAAATGGAATCCCAGCTTTCCTTGATCAGCAGGGCTTCCTTCCAAACACGGAGCTGCAAAGCAGTTACAAGTTGGGAGAAGACACCCAGGGGAGGGAGGGGGAAGGGGGTGTTCTGTAGCCATGGGCACTCCAATCTCATCCCTACAAACCCTGATAGGCAGCTCTGACGGCCAAACACAGACCTCCTGTGTTGCTGAATGGGACCCATGCTTATAAATAGCCATGGGCTGGGAACAGCGGCGTGCCCTGCTGTGTTTTCCATGATCCATGATCGGGGTTCGGTTCGGGGATGGGAGATGGTTGTTGCTGTTCGGGAATTCGGGATCGTGGTCTGCACCGAACCACGATCCGCTGGTTCGATAAATTTTTTTGGTTCGTGCCCATGTCTATGCTAGAATGAAGATTCTGCAGTAAAGCCCTACCATTGAAAGTGTAAGACACAAATGCACTCCATTGTGGAGCAAAGTACGGACTGCCAGTTTTCTTAGACCTTCCCATACTTTGATACCTTCCTGGGAAGCCTGTGTCTGGGTTACTGTGATATCAGAAATGGGGCATGTGGTACCACAACACGGTCTTTTCGGTTGTGGCACCACACTTCTGGGATGTTCTCTATTAAGAAGTTTGTGCGGATTCCTCTTTACTGGCAATTTGGTGATTATTACTCCATATGGGTCACACGATCCTGGGTCTGGGAGGTGGGGGAAGACAGGAGGTTCCATAGCCTTGCACTAGAGCTAACTTATTATTTAGAATGAGATAAAAATAACAATACATACAAACAATAAATATTGTGTATTTAAATAAAAAGCTATTTGGTCAAGGAAGAACCCTCACAATTGTGTTAGTGTATTTTGCTGATGTGTTGTTGTTTTTTTACATACTAGCCCTGTACTAGTCCTGTACTCGCCCAGTTCATACGCTACAGTGATAGCTTGACAGGTGCCCACCAGTGGTAAGTAAACTCCTGGCAGTTTTCCAGGCTGCCTTCTGATATAGGGAGGGAAGCCGCCAGGCAATTCCCTGTCAACAGCAGGCAGCCTGGGGAAACGGGCATGCACATTGCCATCTCTTCCAGAAGTGATGCCATTGTGGCGGGGCACAGACACGCACGCACATGTGAGGATTACCAAGATAAGTACCGGATTCCCTTCCCTCCCTTTCTCTCTCTGGTGGTGTTGAGGTGTTGAGTGTAATCTGAGAATTACTCCGTGCTCATATAAAGAAAAATAAAGTGTACACTGTACACAGTTTGTAACTTGTGAACAGGGTTAATGTAACCAATTATGTGTGGAAAGAGATTAGGCCTTCCTGGATAGATTGTTCACTATTTTATACTAGGGCAGGAAAGTGTCCAGTGCAAGGGAGTATCCAAACATCTGAGGTGGTACAATCCAAAAGCTGCATCATGTGTTGCTGCTTTTCATGGAGCCTGATTCATGCTACAAACCACAGTGCATTTACTACTAGGGAGTAAGTCTCACCGATCTTAGTGGCATTTGCTTCTGAGTAACTATGCTTGAGATTGCTCTGTACATAAATAAGCTGATATATTTCATTGGACCGACTTATATTGGTCCAAAATTACAAATCACCTCAAAGTCTTTATCAGGGAGAGCAGCAAGCAGAATAGAAATGAGAGGAGGAAAGAACTGTTTCTTTTGGGGCTTGGCTTTTATACAGATTCTGCGCATGCAGAGATTTGAACTGGAAAACCTTTTTGAAATGAACCTCCAGCCGAACTCACCCTGCTGGACATCATTAGCAATTTTGCAATGTTTATCTTCTGCACTTCATACTGTTCCAGAGACATCTAACCTACTTGGAAGAGAAGTCGCTAATATGACCCACTGTATTACTTAACTCAGCATTTATACTCTACATGTTTGTTTAGTTTGGAGACCCTGCGAAGAAATACCTTCGATTAGCTCTTTCTGTGCACATAGCCAAGTTGATATGAAAATATCTGAAGACATACAATATCGTAATAAAATATACAAGCAGCATTCTTTAAAAAAAGAAAAGAAAAAGAAATACAAAACTGAAATCCTAGAATCCCAATCCACATAGGTTTTGTTAAAAACAAAAACAGTTTTCATCCAGAACTTCAGAGGGAGGTTATTTATTTTTAATTCACTTTCTAGTAATTTATTCATCCTCCCTATAACAGTGAATGGGGAATTTGCTAAAGCTGTGGTTAAGGAGACACTCTACATGTTCATCATTGTTTCCAATAAGGAATCAATGAACGAATAAGCACAAGACCTTGCAAACTTCCATGGACTAAATAGATCATATTTGGCCCCATCTGACAATATTTATATGATGTTTTAATATTTTAATATGGAACGTTTTAAAATGATTTTAAGGTTGTTATCCACCCTGAGCCCGCTTGCGGGGAGGGCGGAATACAAATATGATATAAATAAATAAATAAATAAATAAATAAATAAATAAATAAATAAATAAATGTATAAACATTCACATCCTAATCCAGCCAAGATCTTTATCTATCCATCTATCTGTCTGTCTTTTCCTCTATCCATCCATCCATCCATCCATCCATCCATCCATCTCTATGCTGCCTTTTCATCCAAACATGTCTCCAAGGCCACGAAGAGCAAGCATGGGCCACCAACAATGACAAATAAGCAGGTTCTAGATCAAATCCAACCTGAATTTTCCCTGGAAGCTAAAATGACTAACCTGAGGCTATTGTACTTTGGTCACATCATGAGAAGATTCACTGGAAAAAACTATAACGCTAGGAAAAGTTAAAGGCTTTAGAAAAAGAGGAAGACCCAAAATGAAATAGCTTGACTCACTGAAGGCAGCCATTGCCTTCAGTTTGCATGTCCTAAACAAGGGCTGTTTTCACACGGCCACGCACCCAGAAGATTGCACAAAACTCATGGCATAAAAGCGTCTTCCTAGCGCGATTTCCTGGCATGATCCTGTTTAATGGTGCTTTTTCTGACATCATCGAGTCATTAAAGGGGATCATGCCAGGAGATCATGCTAGAAAGACTCTTCATGTGCGATCTCCCAGGGCACGTGTAAAAATGGCCAAGGTTGTCAATGATGTTTTGGAGGTTGCTGTTTAACTGATTGTCATAAATCACATAACACACACATACCCGTTCCAAATATTGGAATTCTGAATTGATTGTGGGCAGAAACTAGGGATGCCAGCCCCCCCCAGTGGGGGCAGGGGAACCCCCAGCCTCACCTTTCACCCTCCCAGCCCCGTTCATCTGGCAGGTGGGGGAAAAGAGGGGGGAGGCAGGTCAAGAGCTACTGGAGCACATGGCAAAATGGCATGTGCACTCTCTGGAAGCCCCAATGACGCGCTTCTGGTTGAAAACTGGAAGCTACTGGGTCTAAGCAGGGCCAAATCAGCCACAAACATAGTTGCCTAGTGACCCCTGTCTCCCACTTTGATGGTAAGGGGGGCAGGCAAACCTGGCTGAAACAAATGTAATAAAGATCATGGATCTCTGTCTGCCAATGAAAGGCAAATTGTATGCACTGCATTGATTTTAATCCTGGTCATCCAGGAAGTAGAGAGGAGGCTTAATTCTTCCGCTATCCTCCTTGGCTCCCTGTAACTAGCATTTTAAAGGGAGAATGTATGCATTCTTTACAAACCTGTATTTTCTCCTTTAAAATGCTAACAATAGACCAAGAACCCAGTTTGAACTATCATAATTGAGCAGAGGTAGAACATTTACTCACACACCTCACAGCCCTGAACTGGGGCTGCATGCACTCAATTTGCCTTTCACAGACAGAGAGAGCTGTGGTCTTCATCCTATCTTTTTGTTCCCTTTGGTAGGGATAGACTTCAAAAACATAGAGCTGGAAGGCACTCCCAAGGGTCATCTAGTCCAGCCCCCTGCACAATGCAGGAAATTCACAACTATTCCCCACCCCCTACTCTCCCAGTGACTGCTGCTCTATGCCCAGAAGGTAAAAAATCTCTGGGCAGGGCTTTTTTTGAGGGAGAACACTCCAGAACACCATTCTGGAAGCTCTAGAATCTGCCCACGTGATTCCTTCCTCCTTTGGCCCTGCAGGCTCTGCAGAGGACGCTTAGCTGCTTTGAATTTATTCTGCTTTTTCCACATTCCTCTGTGTGTGTGTGTGTGTGTGTGTGTGTGTGTGTGAGAGAGAGAGAGAGAGAGAGAGAGAGAGAGAGAGATGGGGTCTGGCAGGGCTCTGCAGAGGAGGGTAAGCTGCTTTGAGTTCATTCTGCTTTCATTCATGAGTGAGAGAGAGAAAGACAGACAGAGACAGACAGCGAGTTTAAGCAGAGCTGCTGGGGTCGGGTTTGCAGAGGAGGCTTTAGCTGCTTTGAGTTCATTCTGCTTCTTTCATTCGTGAGTGAGAGAGAGAGAGACAGACAGACAGACAGACAGTGAGTGAGTGTAAGCAGAGCTGCTGGGGTCGGCTTTGCAGAAGAGGCTTTAGCTGCTTTGAGTTCATTCTGCTTTCCATTTCATTCAGGGGTTTCTGTGTATGTGTGTGCTGCTTTGAGTTCATTCTGTTTTATTTTCATTGGGGGAGTGGGTGGGTGGGGCTGTGTGTGTATGTGTGCTGCTTTAAGTTTATTCTGCTTTCTTTTCATGAGGGTGGGTGAGGATGTGTGTATGTTGCTTTCATTCTTTTGTTAACTGAAGTTGACATTTTTATGTTTCCCACAGCTTTTGAAAGCAGATTGGTTCTGTGTTAGTTA
Source organism: Eublepharis macularius (assembly GCF_028583425.1). Lineage (NCBI taxonomy): Eukaryota > Metazoa > Chordata > Lepidosauria > Squamata > Eublepharidae > Eublepharis > Eublepharis macularius. The sequence continues at coordinate 77,925,877 of NC_072798.1, read as the reverse complement.
AATATATCAGTTATGGTTATTTGTATTAGTTAAAATATCAGTTATCGTTATTCCAGTTTTATGCTAGGAATGGATAGCTGTGTCCAAGTCACAGAAGGCTTTCCTCAATATATTCATCAGCATATAGGTGTTCTTATGTCTTAATAGCTGTAACTCAAATGGTTCTCTCCACCCTCAGCAGATTAACATCACTGAAATTGCAGCGGACATATGGGTGTTAAGGAAGTTTTTATGAATATTGTTTGTCTGGGACATTGGAATATTTATGAGCATTTCACAATGTCACAACGGCTTAGCCATTGGTAAGGTAGAGTTGGCAGGCAACAAAAAAAAGCCATTTTAAACTAAGCATAACTAATGCAGCTAAAGTTGAGTATCAAATTTTGAATTGCTCCAGTAAAGCAAAACCCTCCCTGAAAATTTGAAAATTCAATATTCATTAGATTAGGAATTTCAGACTCTGTGGAATTTTGAGAAAGAATTTTAGATTTTTTTTTCTACGCTGGCAGAGGGAATCTGTTAGAATTTAGATTTGTGAGATGGGTTTTGGATTTTTAGAGGCCCCCTCTTTCTTGCACATTTTAAAATATGATTCCAAAGATATGAAATGTTTGGGAAAAGGAACGGAAGATTTCACTTTTGCAGAAGATACAGAAAGGAAAAGACCCTTTCTCAAAATAGTGTAATTTTCTACGCTTACTAACATTTATCTTGTTGTAAAGCATTGTGCTGGGTTCTGGGAAGTGACGTCACTTCCGGGAGTGACAGCATCATGCATTTCTGGAAGTGCGCACGCTTTGCACGTGTACATGTGATAACAGAGAATTCCACCACGTCTTTTCCCAGAAAAAAAGCCCTGCCTCTGGGTCCCTGGCCAAACTGGCCTGGAGGAAAATTCCTTCCTGACCCCGAAGTGGTGATCAGCGTTACCCTGGGCATATAAGAAATGGCCACGAGAGCCTAGTCCAGGCTCATCTCTTCCTGCCTTCCCTCTCCCAACCTACCTAAATTCATACTGAGTCATAGAATTGCTGTCAGATCACCATCTAGTCTTTTTTTCCAAACCTCCAAAGGAGGAGAGCCCACCACCACCAGGAGAAGTCTGATCCACTGAGGCTCACCCACCATCTTGGGTTTATTCTAACCTTTCCCCATGCACTGCATAAGCAGCCAGCACAGCCCTTCCATAGTCCATGAGCCCACTCCACAGCTGTTTCTAAAGAAGGAGAAGGAAGGGGGAAAGACAAGTTGGCATCCTTTGTAAAGAATGCAAAGTGAGGCTACATTTTCTCCTCCCCCAATTTTATTTTGGTGTGAAATTATGTCCCTACCTTAAACCATAGTAAGAGATTGACAGTACAACCCTAAACATGTCCCTGGATCCTTTAAAGTCAATGGGCTTAGAAGGGTGTAATTCTACTTAGGACTGCATTGTGAGATTCAGTTTTTCCACACCAAATGTAGCTCAGGGTTTGCATCAAGTCTCATAACTGTGTAATCTTTATGCATCAGGTTGCACTGTTGGTGCTGTTGTTGAATATCTTGGCAGCAGAAGAATCACTCTGCAGCCCATCACTAGAAAAGGACTCCCCGTTGATTCTGAAAATGCATCTCTAGGCATCTGTCGCTCTGTGTATGTGTCCACTGAAGGGGAGCATCAGTGTTCCTATGGATTAAAAATCAAGGGCAGATAATAATAAAACCAGCTAAAAGCAGGAGGGAAGGGTGTGGTTTTAAGGAATTTGCTCAGAGGTTTGCAAGCAAAACTGCTCACCCCACCCAGTACTAGATGGCGATTTGATTGCTTATAACAAAAGAATTCTTAATCTGATAGTTAAAATGTGATGGAAGAAACATGGGGTGATCATGTGATATTCTTTGTCCATATGCTGCTATGTAATTGTTGTTTACCTACTTTTCTGTTGAAGTGAAGTTCGGTATGAATTCAAAAATGGTGTAATTAATTCCATAATCTACTATTACTGTAAGATTATGAAGATTAAAAGAAAAGTGTGCATACCTTCTTCTTGTTAATTTTAAAAAAAACAAAAAAAATAGTTAAAGCCCATGTGCTCAGTTGCACAAAATCACTGCGTCAATTTTATTTCCACTGTACAAAATGTGTCCAGTTTTAGAGAATAATATTTTTGATCACATTCTCATTTCTTGTGAGAGCTAGGCTTAAAAGCACAAATAAAAGTTATATACAGTACATTCTTAAATGTTTAAACCCTTCTAAACCCATTGAATCCAAAGGGCTTAGAAAGGTATAACTCTACTTAGGATTGTATTGAGAATCAATCATAGTATTAAGTCATAACCCAACAGTTTTTAAATAAAATATATGCATTTTATTTTAAAATATTTACCCAGCCACTCAACCAAAGGTTTCTGCAGTGGCTATTCACTCACTTCCTTCCCGCATTCTTTTATCAGAACTGTTTCAGATTCCCTCCACTTCCACAGGAGGTAGGATGTTCCAGGGACAGCCTTTCAAGATCACTTTTCTTGAGAAGGAAAAGCTCTGAAAACTGGCTGTTGACGTTTATTGTTGTCACTTCTGATTATTATCAAATACACAAATGAAGCAGACAGGCACCCCTGGGGCAATTCTTGTCTTGAACCAGCATTTGCTCACACCATGCAGGTGTGTTTCTCTGCAATCCACATCTATTATTTTGTTCACAGGCTGCACTCTTATTTTTGCCACCCCAGGAGAAGTAAAAAATATGAGATGTGCCTCTGAGCAACCATGCTGATTATACATGAGCCTTTCTCCGGTTCCATTTGGCATAATATATCTGGTCTCTGTAGTATCTCTCACCTTTTGGCTGCTGTGAAGCCCAAGGAAAGGATTTATTTGATTTGAGCATCAGGTACCATGGAGAGCACACCTGTGACTGTCACTCTGTTTGCTCTTCCTCGAGTTGAAAAAGAACACAAGGTTATCTCATCAGACCTTTAGACTTCCAAAAATCCTCAAGCTGTGCTTTCGCGCATTGCTCGACAGAGACACGTATTTGTTAAATCCTTAAAAATCAACTAAGACTGTAATAATCCAAAGCATTCATACTAGAAAGCCATTTAAATAGCAGGTCTTATTTCCAATTCATGTCTTTAGGACAGGGGTCATATGAAAAGAGTGGTAACTGTTTTAAGAAAAGATGTAATTTAGAATGAAGGAGTAGTTCAGTAGTTCAGTATCACTAAAGTTGGCAACTGTAGAACTCAGCAGTTATGGAGATAGTGAAAAGAAAGTAAACTGAGCCACTAAAACCCCATTGAATAAAATGAGCCTGACTTTTGAGTAGACCTGTTTAGAATTGCTTCCCATCAGTGTCATCCTATAGAGAGTTACACTCTTCTAAGCTCATTTACCTCAATGGATTTAAACGGGTGTAGCTCTTCATGCTATAAGTTTCAGAACTCATAATGGAAACTACAACACATGTATGTCTTTTTCATTTCTTGTTTGTGGGTATAATAATATGTCTTCTACTTCATTCTCTCAGACATAGAGAATTATAAATACAGTGCTCCTCAATGGAGGCAATTTGTACATTAAGCTGCATATATATATATATATATATATATATATATATATATATATATGCAAAAGGAGGAGGTCCTAAGTTGAAGTTTTCCATATTCTGGGTAGAGGGGGGACTTGCAAGAAAAATGTGTTGTTCTACTAGTCCAGAGGCACCAACAACAAACACAAGTGCTGAGGTACAGTCCAGCCTCTGCCACACCATGTGGGATAACTATCTAGGGCAACTCTTTCTGGCTTTCAAACAATTCAACAACAACAACAACAACAACAACAACAACAGCAACAACAACAACAACAACAACAACATTGGATTTATATGCTGCCCTTCAGGACAACTTAATGCCCACTCAGAGCGGTTTACAAAGTATGCCATTATTATCTCCACAACAAAACACCCTGTGAGGTGGGTGGGGCTGAGAGAGCTCCAGAGAATTGTGACTAGCCCAAGGTCACCCAGCTGGCTTCAAGTGGAGGAGTGGGGAATCAAACCCGGTTCTCCAGATTAGAGTCCTGCCGCTCTTAACCACTACGCCAAACTGACTCAAGATAAACCATCGCATGCATATTTCCTTCGAAGTAAATATTTCTGACTTTAAAGAGCCTTATTCATGAAAAAAGGACACTAGGCTTAACTGGAAAAAATGTATGACACTTTTACCACATGGCAGTAGGGACAACCACATACACTGTTGTGTATGATGGGTAGAGGTCATCTTAGGTGTTTTGGAAAGCTGCCGTTGGCAACAGGTTCTCCATGCATGTACACACAGCAAAATAGATATATGCGTGATTTTCACAGTGTACACTTCTTCGGCTTGCAAACGCTTTCTCCTACTGAGGCAAATTGTCACTTCCTGGCAGGTAGATCCCTTAGTCCCTCTCCAGTGAACACACTTTGGTTCTAATAGAAAAGGCTTTATTCAGGATTTTACTGTGTACTCCATCACAGAGCATTGGTAGAAGTGAGGAATCAAAACATAGAGGCTATGATATACTTGAAAACTCCCGTACTCCAGCAACAGTTAGGGTTTTGGTGCGCAAGAATACACAGCTTCTGTGAGAACCCTTTATAGTTATGGCTACATGATTAGTACACAAATACACCTTCCCAGAGTCTGGACTAAACAGCTAGAGCTGGCAGTTGGAAACTCCAAGGTCTTCTAACTAGAAGATGCCTATTAGAGAGATAAGGGGAGGGGCCCGTTCCTGGGCCTGGACAGCAATAATTCCAAGAGGAGAGAACATGGTTAATATGACTAGAGGAGAGAGTACAACAGGTTAGCATTAAGGCATTATAACTTCAGTATACTGTGGCATCAGTGATACAACAAACAAATACACATGGCATGGCTATACACAGACATGACACAAATAATATTTCTCACGGGAGGGGTCAATATAAAGGAAGAAAAGGGCATGGTGATGGTGCATAAAACTTCCCGCTCTTGTGCCACCACCTCCATCCAAATATGCTGCTTCAGTTTAAAGAAGATCTGATTCTGTGGGCCAAGCTACAAGTGATGCCTGACACAGGTTGGACACTTGTCAGCTTTCCTCAAGTTTTGATGGGAAATGTAGGCATCCTGGTCTTGCAGCTTGGCTCTGCTGTCCAATGGACTTTTCAACTGTCACTTGTCCAACATTCCGCCAAGATGCCTACATTTCCCATCAAAACTTGAGGGAAGCTGACAAGTGTCCAACCTGTGTCATTCATCACTTGTAGTTTGGCCCTGAATCTCCATTGTCTTGTTGCGTCTGGCCCTGATCTACAACCTGATTTGCAACTCTTTCCTTCTGCAAGGCTGACATATAGACCAAATCTTCAGAAAGTATGAATTGGTTTTATGCAATGAAGTCAGGGCATGCTTTCCCCTGTTTCTGGCACAAACTCATATTTTCATTCAGAGAACTCCAGACAGCTTTTAGATTACATTCTAAAATCATGTGTCTGAGCTTGCGGGAAACCAAAGCACAGTCCCCTGAAAAACAGTGCTTAGCAAATACTCTTGATTGAGCAAGACGTTTACATACACGATGCTGACCAAGGCCTCTTGATATTAAATCACAGTTCAGAAGCTGGATTCCTACAAGTCCTAATTAATCCTATCAGTAGCCACTTCCAAATTCAGTGCCTGGAAGTGACTCAGTTTTTTAAACAGTAATTTCACCACCTCTCCAGATAAGAGAGTAGGATTTGCCAGAACAACAGAGCTAATCTCTCTTCATCAGACAACGGGATGTTGGCTCCTTAACATAATCTCCAGTTTAAGTAAACTCTGATTATACCAGACAATAGATTTGATCCAGTTAAGAAAGAGTAGAAATCTCTTTGCCTTGAGTTCAGTGTAAGGTCAACTTAATTATCAAATGTAATATGAATGGCTGATGAAAGGATATCCAGATCCATACCATAGTGTCATTTTATCACTGGAGAATCCTGGTTGTAGAGATAAATTATTTCATACAGTTAAAATGGCCCTGGCCACGACCAGAGCATTTCCCCAACATCGGTGTTCAACGGAGAGAATATTTCATTAAAACAATGACTCTTACGGCACCTTAAAGGCTTCCAAATATATTGTGGCATGAAGAGATAGGTGGAAAAGGCCAGATGATACTCAAAGTAATCTTCTACAGAAAAAAATAATAATTAAATCACACAGTTTTTTAAAAAATTATTTCCTTCAGTTCTGAGGTAAAACTTCTCATCAAGGATCTAACAGCCGGTCCTGGTGGTTGATTTTCCCTCTTTCAAGTGAGAGAGCCTGCCCCACCATGATCTCCCCCTCCAAGCAACTATTCACTAGCCTCAATGGAGGCATAAGAAGTCAATTATCCTCATCCCCCACCTCTGTCCCCATATTTACTCAAATGACAGTATTGTAGGACTCGACAACACCTGCTATTTTATCAAAGTCTCATTCACTTATACGTTTTTTAAAAATCTGCACTATACAGTCAGATGCCAGCAGTGACCTGCCGTCCTTTACGCAACTCAAACCAGACTGCTGCTATGCAGGGAACAAACGGACACAAATCAGATGTTAGTAACACTCAGAAACCAGTGAGGGAACATTTCATCATCCTGCACAAAGTAAGAGTCTTGAAAATTGCCCTTTGTCAACGACGACAAAAGTTTCAAAGAGCAACTTCAGCTGAAGCTGCAGAGTTGGAATTCATAAGCAGATTAGATACAGCCAGGGTGGTCTCACAGGGGCTTGGAGTATGGAGATCATTACAGGAAGCAGTTGTCCCTCTGAAGAGGTTTATGTTTATACTATTTATGCTGATTTGCCAATTCTTCTCCACTTGAGATTGGTCTACTCCCTCTCTGATTGGATCATTTCCATTTTTAACCGGATCGTCCCCTCATCTGTGCTTTATACCATAATGTAATCTATCTATTTCTTGGATTGATGGGCCTTCTGGCCTCACTATACAATAACTTTTCCAACCTGCACGCGTGTGCACACACACACACTTTCTCTCTCTCTCTCTCTCTCTGCCAATTGAGTATAGACATTGGACAAAGTGGCATGAAATCTTATGCCAATATTCATTAGTATTGAAGACGGCATGAGGTTCAAAGTCATGTTGCCCACCACAAACTAACATGGCTGCCCTTCTGAAATATTCCATTCGATTGAGGTTAGAAATCTCACTGAACATAAAGGAGTAAATATGCACAGTTTTGGTCTATATAATTTTTTTTCAGTTGCAAGAGTGGAGTGCTTGCAGTTTAGAAATACTGTATATGGTAGCAATTTTGTAGTGATGTTGGCCCTGAAGAAAAAAGAAACAACTGTGGACAACGCACACAAAGACACCATCCAGTTAAGTACCACTTTTTAAAACTTTCCCTGTGCATACCTATCCCTTCAGCGGCAGCCTAATGCACAGAAGTTTAGTAGATTAAACATATTCTGGCATTGTGTGAGGAAAGCTTCACCTACTGTGTATATCAGGCCCTACAGGAGCAGGGCTAGTAAGAAGGTGGCAAGCTTCCTAACTGGCTACTGCCTTGCTACATATTTATTTAATAAATATGAAAAAAAATGGGACTGAGACTTGCAAAACTTTCTTTATTTTGAAAGATAATTAGTAGAGTCTAAAACTGAAAATTCTTAATACGTACATCTAGGGATAACCACCCCAAACCTCCTACTCTCGGAGCTGAAAACAACCATGCTAGCAGTCAGACAGGCAGGATGCACTTCCCCGCTTACTTTGTGATACTGAAACCTTTACCTTCCCAAGGCCTCGGCTTTCCAAGTTTGGGTTCTTTCTAGGGTGTACCCACATTCAAGTCATGAATTCCAGACTCAGCTTAATTAAAAGCGTAGTTTATTAGCTTTAAAGAGTGAGGCAAAACATAGGACACAGGCATAAAATAAAGGAAACTTACTGTTGCTATCTAAAAATCTGCTTACCTAAAAATTTGAAAACTTGCTACCTTTAAACATCTCTGGTTGACATCCATTAGTTGTTCATCTTGCCCATCTGGTGGTATATGTGCCCTCTCCGTGCCTAGTGGGTCTGGCATAGAGGCATACCAAGGTAGGAATAGAGAAGGGTGTGTAGGGTGTAATGAGAAGCCATCTTTTCTAGAACTCAATGCATTACCCAGCAACTCAAGAGCCAATCAGAGCCAAACTGCTAATTTGCATTACAGCTGTGAGAACATCTGGGGAGGACAGATAGAGCTTCTCTGAGACAGTCTTTCACGATCGAATCACTCTGGAACTCCGAGGCTGCTTGCAGGTGCTGTTGACCAGCTTAGCCCGCACATTTCAGGTTAGGCCAGAGCCTGCAAACACTCAAAGCACTGAACCAAAGTTCGGCCAGTCTTACCAGAACCCTGGTCTTAACTGGCAACTTCCATACAATACATACTTGAATAAACTCATTTAACTGATAAGATTTGTCACATGCAAACTGTGTGTATATGATGTATTGTCGAAGGCTTTCACGGCCGGAGAACGATGGTTGTTGTGGGTTTTCCGGGCTGTATTGCCGTGGTCTTGGCATTGTAGTTCCTGACATTTCACCAGCAGCTGTGGCTGGCATCTTCAGAGGTGTAGCACCAAAAGACAGAGATCTCTCAGTGTCACAGTGACTAAATGCAGTGCTAAATGTGTGTATATGCTCCTGTTTGGCAAATAATGATAATGAGTTAATTATCCAAGGGGTTGAAGCCGAGAGTGTGAGGCAAAATGGGGAGACTGATGTTTGAAAGGCACAGGGGATGATGGGAAATCTCAGAGTTTTAAAGCCAGGCTCTGGAAAGAGGTAGCCTTGCAAGATCTCCCACCCCCTCTGCTGATCCCTCTGCAGTCATGGGGGAAGTATGCAGCTGCTTTGGAGACTATCTTCTGTACTGCCCCAATCTCCATTATCAAGGTCGAGTTTATGTTGGCTTCACCATCAATCCTGAACAACGACTAGGTCAGCGCAATGCTGGGAAGCGTCATGGAGGAGCTTGGAAGACTACAGGCCATGGGAGATGATGCTGATAATCCATGGCTTCCCCTGTGCTGTGGCTGCCCTGTGGTTTAGGCTTGGCAGCATCCACATGTATCTTGCTGCCTCACCCATGCCACCCACTGCACTTCACAGGAGTACCAGTTTGACTCCCATCTATGCATCTTATCCCACATGTGCCGAACTGCCCCCTGGTGCCGTCTGCCCCTCACCCTATGTTGGCTCAAGCAGGAATATCACATAGATTTCCCTCCAGGCTTGGAGCCTCCCTTACACATACCAGTGGCCTTTGGTCAACTCCGTGCACCAAGGGAGCGAGACCAGAGCCCTCGGAATAAATACTATCAACTCTGAAATGCTGCAGCTTCTGTCTGAAAAGGTTCCAGGAGGGGGACGAGGATATCCCCTTGTGCTGTTTCCACTCTGGGTGCTCCATGGCCACCCATATTATTTGCCTGGCCCAAGCTTTCCTGCAGAAAAAACAAGAACAGTTCTTGCCCATAGAAGGGCAATGCCCAGACTGTAAGAATCTGGTGCTCTGGGGAGACCTGATTTGCCACCACAAAGGGTACTATGATGACCTAGAGACTGGCCCATCCTCCTCCCAGGAACACTGGGCCAGTAAGCTGAACTGTAAAGAAGCCAGCAAAAAAGTGACTGACAGTGACGCCTCTCTTTCGGGACAGTGAACGATTACCCTGGAATCCTAGCAGTTGAAATGGCCTTTCCGTACGCCCTAACTCATATTCCGGGATGGTCAGCAGTCTCCTTCCCTCTCTTTCCAGCTGGACCTGGGCCTTTAAAACTTTTCATCCCATAATCATGGCCGTTTTCACACTGCTTTTCAGCCATGGGAGTTCTTGCGCGAAATCGCGCCAGGAAGACGCTGTCATTCCGGGAGCTCGGCACGATGTTCTGTGGCCGGTAAGCAGTGTGAAAATGGCCTATGTTTCCATATGAGAAGACTAACATAATTGAAAGCGGAACAATTAAATAAAGAGTTAATGATCCATTGACATTCATATTTACTTCTTTTGTGTGTTTTTTAAAAAAATGATAACATCATTAGAAACACTACCTTGTATTCTTGTCCCCCCCCCGTCCCCCGCCCCAGTAAAAGATTTCTTCTGCTGAACAGCCCTTGACAGCTTTGCAGGTTGTGCCAAACCCACCCAATTAGAGGCTTCCGAGGATCATTAGGGCAACTTGAAGAGAAGTGTTTACAAGGCATTTCCTCATTGACGTACTGTTCAGGCAGCAACATTGGTTTGTTTTGCAGTTTCTATGTCTTGGCAGAACAAAAAATATCGATCCTCCTAAGAATAGATCTCTATTCCATTCCAAGGTTTTGGTACGCCATCCCTTGTGAAGCAATTAGTAGAGTTTTGGGAAGAGATTGAGTTCCCTATGGAATCTTAAGCGTCTGTAGGTATTCTAGCTCAGAACCAGGGAGAGAGCAGCTTGCAGCACTGATTGGACTGGCCAGATAATTTTTTTAAAAAGACATAGGCTTATAAATTTGTGATCTAACAGCTTTTATTTAAATAATAAACGTTGCTTTTAGAATAAGAAATTTTTTGGTGAAAAACAAAATGACTGGAAGCCAAAAGGCGTAGTTGTAAATAACAAGCACTTGGCCCGCCCAGTTCATTTCAGTTCACTTTATTTCCTTGACACCCTAAAATCATTGAAAAACAATGTTATCATGAGTATAATATACAAAAACAGTTTTGCAGGAGTGACCAAGCATAGAGAGTCCCAGAATTAGGTAATTACAAATATGACATGTACGGACCAGAGAGAGCCTCTAAAACTATACATCTCAAACTTGTTGGAAAGCACCTAAATTAGGCAATCACCTCTCCAAGAAACAATCGTAAATGGCACAGACTTAGCTACGACAAGTGCTGTCTCGTAGATCAAATCAGGCAGCAGGTTGCAGATCTTTTCCAAATCTAGTAACCCCATGAGTCTACTGGCTTAGGGTTGCCACATCTGGTTTGGGAATTTCCTGGACATTTTGGAGTGCATCCTGGGGTGGGTAAGCTTGGGAAAGGGAGGGGCCTCAGCTAGGTATAAAGCCATAGAGTCCAGCCTCCAAAGCAGCCATTTTCTCTAGAGGAGCTGATCCCTGTCATCTGGAGATCAGTTGTAATTCCAATAGATTTCCATGCCCACAAAGGCAGTCAACCCTGTCTGTGTTTCCCTTCTCTTGCTCCTTCAATGCTTTTCTTCCCTTCCTCCTCTGTGGATCTGTTTTCTCCCTCTCCCCTCCCATCTTTCTGCCTGTCCTTCTTCCTTTGCACCCTCATGCTTCCTCCTCATGCCTGCTGTTTCCAGTTCCTTATCTGCACAACTACCCTTTCTATCTCCCATTTTCCCTCACTCTGTCCTTGCCAGACGCCACATCCCCTCCCTCTTTATTGTCCTCACAGTCTTTCTTTTCTCCTCCCTCTCCTTCTCCAAGCTCTCACCTTCTTCTGTTGATAAGAGCCAAATTTCTTCTATTTTTCCCCATGTGCATGTGCAGAGATTGCTGTTAGAGTTTTGGGATTTCCTCCCCCACCCCGCCACAGCCCCCCAATTTTATTTTTAAACATTTTTTTAAAAATTCTGCAAATCTGAGATTTTGCCCTGATTCAACAAAATATATATTTTAGCCCTGTATACTCCTATAGTGTGTATTTTTAAAATATGGACTGGGAGAGGGGCACCCATGTCTCAGCTTCTCTTGGGTCCCCCGAACACACCCCTCCTATCACCTCTAAAATGCTGAAGCTTTCTTTCTAAGGCCATTCCTTTAAATAATATTGGGGGCGGATCTCACTTTCTCCCAAGCCTTTCTCCAGCTTAAGTGGCCCCTCAACCAATTTAAGTGGTTCTTTCAACAATGGAAGACCCACTTAAGTTGGAAGATAGTTTCTTAATAGGGTTGACATCCCCTTGGCAAATCTAAATCTTTTGGCTGAAGAAGGGCTTTGAACTTTGCTCAGGGTGGTGGGAAGACAGGGGTAGAATCTACCCCACTACAGTCATAGCTTGACAGTAGCTTGGTGTCATGTCTGTGTACAGCCATGCCATGGTTGTATGTTTGTTATATTGCTTGTACCACAATATGCTGAAGCTATACTGTATTATTACTGAAGTGATGTGTAACTCTCTCTGATCCTCTGTAACCATATTGTAGACGTTACTTTCTTAGGTCTCAGAAAGGGCCTCTCCTGTTATCTTAGAGAAATATACGAGTCTCGGCTAGCCGTGCCCTTGATGTGTCTAGATTCCAGTTTTCTCTCCTGTTCCCAGATGCTGGAAACTAGGCATTGTGTGCCTAATACAAAGTCATAACTGAACAGGTTCTCACAGAACTCTTGCAGGCTTGCGTGCCAAAACCTGTCATTTGGAGCGCGGGAAAAATCAGCTATAACATAGCTTGTTTTGAATTGTCACTTCCATCAAGCTCTGTGATGGAGAACAGACCTGAACTGCATAGATCCTAATAAAGCTGATTCTGCTGGAACCAACTTGTGTTCACTGGGGATGGGCTTGAGGGGTTTACCTGCCAGGGACTGACACTTGTTTCCTGACCACATCTGTATGCAGAAGGATTTCTTCTCCAGCCTCCTCCCACTACAGGCAAAATCTCCCCAGTGCTGTTTGTACGGATAAGGGACCCCTAGGAATAGTTTGGGTGGAGTTGGAGGTCTGCTAGAGCAGGGGGAAAGATCATTGAAATTCATCCACCCTTCCATGGAATGTTTAGGCAGTGTCCAAGCCAGTATGTGCAGAGTTCTGAATGCTGTGGTCACAAGCCAATAAAAAAGCAGGTGTATTTAAGACCATCCATTTCAACGGGTTTCATTGTGCTTACCTCTCTGCTGGAGTGTCTCCAGTGAAGTCTAACAGGCATTCCAGATGTCTCTCTGTCTGCTTGTTGCATGTGAACGTGCATCCCATAAGTGCCTCTAATCGTACTGGTGGATCCTTGCAGGGGCAGTTTTAACCAGGGGGCAAAGGGAAACTGCCCTAGGCCTTGCACCGGGGGGGGCAACTGCCCATGGCCCCACCCTCCCAATGGAAGGGGGCAGCCAGCTTAATGGCAGTGGCTGCTTGCAACCGCCCCATCTGATGTTAGGGCAGCCAGCTTCGGTAGCTGCAGTTCCTGCCACCCTCATGTGAGACATGCCCAGCCCTTACTTGGACCCTGGTGGCAGGGGGTAGGTACAGTGGGGGACCCAATATGGGGAGTCAGTGATTTTGGGGGCCCCTCCTGGACTTCTACCCAGGGCCCCAGAATCACTAAGAGCTAAGCTACAAGAAACAAATTACGCGAGGAGGAGCACGTGAAGGGAGTCGCAATGTTAGCCAGGAAGCTTTTTAAAAGAGATCGGAAGGCTTTGCTAATTTCCCCTCTCTACAGAGTGGGGAGATCTCTGCTCAGAGAGTTCTTTAATTTCCTCCTTGCCTCCCAAAGGCTCTGTCAGTTTCACCTCCCCTTCTAAGAGGCAAAGAGGAAAGTAACAAACCTGAGCAGGGATCTCCCTGGCTCTGTAGAGAGGGGAAATTGACAAAGCCTTCCAATCTCTTTTAAAACTCAGCTTCCCAGCTAACATTGTGACTTCCTTCACATGTAATTCATCTCTTGTAGCTTGGCTCTAAGACCTCTTCTGGTTCCTTGTAGGTGTGAGCAGGGACTGGCATGTCAGGTCTGGCTCATAGTTGTCATCCTGTATATATATGCAGAGAAAAGCTGACAATACCCTGCAGTGAATAAAGTGGTGATTTGATATGAATCTTGGGAATGTTTCCTACAGTCAGTGTAGATGTAGGAGAGATGCATTATGCTCAGTGCTCAGATGCAGAGCTTGTTGTGACACAGCCACAAAGCAAGCCAATGATGATCTCATTGGGTAATATATATATATATATATATATATATATATATATATATATATATATATATATATATATATATATATATATATATATATATAATGCTTTGATTAATCACGACTGTGTCCCTAGCATTTAAGTAACAGGATGTATGCACTATCTTAATATTTCCATTGTTCTAATTGTGTTGATTAAATTTCTGTCACTGCTGTTTCTTCAGGAATTTAAAAACAGCAGCCACGGTCCTGTTTGCAAGTGAACACCAAGAACTCATTCAAACATGCTACAGTGCATGTGGTACAGTCCTCCAAAGGGACTGTACCACCTCCGAATCTGCATGGGGACTACATGTATGAACATTTGCCCTATACAGTGAGAGCCTGGGTAGTGTAGTGGCTAGAGTGACAGACTAGAATCTGGGCGACCCAGGTTCAATTCCCTGCTCTGCCATGGAATCTCCCTGGGTAACCTTGGGAAAGTCACAAACTCTCAATCTAACCTACATCGCAAGGTTGTTGTGAACAAAAAATGAAGAGGAGAATAATATGAGCCACTTTTGAGTCTCCATTGTGGAGAAAGGTGGGGCATAAATGAAGTAAAAAATTTTTTTAAAAATTCAAGTATCAAAAATGCAATGACTATGGAAAACTTTTGCCTCAGGGAGAAAGAAGCTTTCTGCAAAGGATGTTGTCTGATTTTTTTGTGTGTTGTTGTCAACATCCTGACCATGCTTTTTAACAAAGACTGCTGTGGTCCTTGTCTTGATGGCATAACTTCTTGCAGTACTTCCATGTGGATCCTACGGAGCGTCCTGGGTGTTTGGCAAGCACCGCCCCCTGTGCTGGGAGATCTGTGAGTGCCTGCACATGTCATGCGGCTCTCCTTTAAAAGCAGGGGCGGGCACCTGTGTGTGTTTGTTTGTCTTTAATAATAATAATAATAATAACATTCGATTTATATACCGCCCTTCAGGACAACTTAATGCCCACTCAGAGCGGTTTACAAAGTGTTATTATTACCCCACAACAATCACCCTGTGAGGTGGGTGGGGCTAAGAGAGCTCAAGAGAACTGTGACTCGCCCAAGGTCACCCAGCTGGCTTTGTGGAGGAGTGGGGAATCAAACCCGGCTCTCCAGATTAGAGTCCCGTGCTCTTAACCACTACACCAAACTGGCTCTTTGCCAGCAAGAGCCCTTTCAAGCCAATGAGCATTGTGAAAAAATGTTTATGCTTTTAAAAACAATATGAGAACTAAACCATTTAGCAGTTAATCTGGCGGATTTGCCTTTTTATGCCTTCCTTACTAAAAGGTGGGATATAAACATACGTATCAATTGTTTTGCAGCCAAACGGTTTTAATTGTGATGCTTTCTGTTAAAAACAGGAGTATAATTAGGCACAGTAAAAAAAAATAGCTAAGAATTTAACTATATAATGGGTACATTTTAGAAGAAACAAATAGAAGACTAAAAGCTTTATAACAACCATTATAAAAGTTTCTGTTATGAAGAAGCTCTGCTTGTTAAAATGTATGCCAAATACACAATTGTGTTTAAAGTTATTTATTTATTTACTTCATTTATGCTCCACCTTTCTCTTCAATAAGGACTCAAAAACAGGCCAGTGAGGTAGGTTACGTTGAGAAGCATGACTAGCTCAAGGTTACCCAGCAAGCTTCCATGGCAGAGAGGGGATCTGAACCTGGATCTCTCAGATTCTAGTCCGACAATATAACCCCTACTCCATACTGGTAAATAAGGTAAAACAAATAAATTACTGTCCTCACTGATACCATTAAATCCTGGTCACCCTTGAGCATTTGCTTGTATGAATAACTACAATGTGCAAAGCATACAAAGGCTGCAAAGGCTTCAAATACATGACGATAGCTAATACTGACTCACATCATTGGTCTACCTGAGATCAGCACTGTCCACTTCGACTGGCATCAGCTTTCAAGGGTCAGAGGCAGAAGTCTCTCACATCATCTGATCTTTTTTTAAACAGGAGATGCTGAGGATGAATCCTTGGAGCTTCTGCATGCAAAACAGATGACCTACCACTGAGCCACAGTATCTCCTCTTTTTATGTAGCATTGCTTTGTAGCTATGACTGCAGAAATTTGTATGACTGCGGCAGCACTCTTTGGAACCACTGTGATCACAATTACTGCCAGCCCTACCTGGAAGTCTCTGATTTACACAATGCTAGTGAGCCAGCATCTGTCCCAGCTTGTGTCCATTAATGGTTAGGGTTGTTCCCAAGGAGAAAAAGAACGTGCAATGTGAACAGACTCTTAGACTTTGCAGTTCCTTGTCTCTCAGTGTTGAATCATAGGAAGAATCCGTCTTGCCTTTCTTCTCTCCCTCTCTCAGAGCCGAACTAGACGAGGCAAATTACACGAGTATGCAAGTGACCAGATCTGTTTTTTTTCCTCACCTTCCTGTGTCTCTTTTATCCTGATGAACTTGTGTCCATGGCTGTACTCTGTGCACGTGTCAGCAAAAAAGTGGTTTACATTGACGAGTGTCCGTGGACCGTATCATCAAGTCGCCATTGCAGAGTGGTGATTCTGTTTTGCTTCTGCTTCCCTCTTCCTGCGCAGAAAGGCAATAGGGTACAGGGGCTGGTTACAGGGGACGGTTTAAGCATGCGCAAACTGGTGGTGCATGATGGGATACTATTTCTGCATCTTGGAGGAGTGCAGAAGAAACCCATGCCAGCATGGACACGGGATCAAAAGCAGTCTGGCCGTGCTGGCGAGTGTACAGGAAAGCAACAGGGAGACACGTGTAAGTCCATTCTCATGTTGTTCATGTGTCATTCGTATCATGTAGTTCAGCTCTCAGAATCCACAACATACCTATGGAGTATTGTTGATAGTGGAAAGTGCCATCAAGTTGTAGCCGATTTATGGCAATCCTGTAGGGTTTTCAAGGTAAGAGATATTCAGAGGTAATTTGCCATTGCTTGCCTCTGCGTAGCAACCCTGATCTTCCCTGGTTGTCTCCCATCTAAGTATTAATGTAAGATGACACTGCTTAGCTTCTGAGATCTGATGAGACTGGGTTAGCCTAGGCCAGCCAGGTCAGGGCTGCAAATCGGTGGAGATTTGTTATTAGGATAGTATCAACACAGGCTTGGTTTCCTAAGAACTCTGGCCCAAGATACGAGCTAGGAACCTATCATCTAAACATTTTGAGTGCAAGATTGGAAGGCAATTTTTTGGTGCGGTACACACTTTTAATGTAAAAAGAGAAAAGAATAAGAGGAGAGACACTTGAATAGACTAGTTAGAGACTAAGACTGTGAAGACCTAGGTTCCAAATTGCGGCTGACCAAGCCATTAGGCTCGCTGGGAGACGTTGGATCATACGTACTATCAGCCCAGTCTACCTCTCTGGGTTATTATGAAAATAAATGGAAAGAGGGAGATATTATGTATGCTGCCTCAAGCTCTTTAGAAGAAGGGAAGGGTAACAAAGGAATAAATACATAGAACTCAGAAACCACGTGATATATCAAAATACATTTATATACTACCAAATATAATTCATTATATTTGAACATATTAGTTCAAGCAATAACCTTCCAAACTCTGCATTCCCAACACTTTCCCTCTCCCATATTTTGGACTTGCTGAGGAAAGAGCTATCCAATGCCCCCCACACCATTTATTCATTTATGTATTTACTTAATTTATAGTCCACTTTTCTCACTGAGACTCCATATGGATTCCAAAATGCAGAATGCAATTCCACCAGAGAGTACAAAACATTCGCTAACCATGCAATAGGATGAGGATTGCAGAAATCAGGAAACGATGCAAGCAGAAAACTGTCTAAGGCAAGTCTCTTACCTAGCTTTTTCTGGCAAGAGTCCATAAGAGACTCTACTTGCCTTTTGGAGCTAGAGCTGGCACAGTGTAGGGGCACTGGCATTCTCCCAACATAGGAAGAAGTTGGTTAATCAACTTCTAGGGCAGGCGGCAAAAACACTAGGCATCAGCACAACTCTGTTGTAGGTCAGGTAAGTAGCTAAACACTTTCCATGGATCTCTGGGACATCATCAAACATAGAAGGTCATACCAAGGTATAACAGCCTGCTCAAGGTGGGTAGAAGATCTATCTGGCACACATCTCTTCACACCCTAACAGAGATCATCCTATGAACTGGCAGGATAAGAAAATTAAAAATTAGTGTTGTTCTGTGAACACACTAGCACAAGTCTTTGTGCAAAGACTGAAAATTGTGCAACGCCTTGCATAATGCCTGCTGGTTGCAGAACAGCCAGTCTGGATAGAAGAGAAATTTGTTTGGGCAATGCTTTTGTACAAAGGAAAGCCAGCCCTTCCCACAGCAAAGGGCACTGTAGAAGCCAACTCAACACTATCAATGTATATTTTCAGCAGGTACAACTTACTCTTCCAATCTAAATAAGCACTGTTATGTCACACTGTGTGTGTGGGGGCGGGGGGGGCGGGCGGATTGTGTTGTCTTGTCAGGTTGAAGCAAAGGGCCTCTGCCTAATCAACTGCTTTTAGATGAGGGGAGTTGCGGGTCTTATCTTTTCACAGCAATTGCTTCAGATTGCTCTGCAATCATTGCCAACACTCTGGATTGCAACAGCAAGTATCATTCCAAGCATCCAAAAATAAACATGCAGATAAGGAGGTGTGTTTTTGCAACTGCCAGGGAAAAAGCTCAGAGAAACACACACTTTTTGTTGCTCGCCAATAGGTGGTAAAACCTACACTGCCAGTAGGTGGCAAAACCTACACTGATGCAGATGAAATATTTGACATTAGATGATGCAGATTAATATTTGACATCGCCAAGTATTCCAAAATCAATGACCCTGAATGTTCAAGGGGATTTCAGGATGGAAAGATGGAACAGTTTCTCAGTTCCTCCACATTCTGTCCCAAGCTCTCTCTCTGTACTCATACAAAAGTTACATCTCTGTTCTAACAACAACTCTCAGTTTTGTCATTTCCCCTTTTCAGGCTAGCAGGAGACCATTTTTCTTTTTCTTTTTTTGAGAAAGTGAAGACATGTATAGTATATACAGAAAGAGACTCTATAAAATATGACTATGAGTACGGTTCAGAACTTTCAAAATTGTCCAGAAAATATGGATTTTGGACCACTACAGATCCCAGTACATGTCACATAGTGGGTTTCTGCTGGGGGGATATATAGAGAGGGGAGGGTTAAAAACCCAAAATGATAAAAGGAATGACTGTAACTTTAACCAGATGTTCTCAGTGACTGTTGCTAGACAACCATGACAGGCCAGCCAGTATTCCAGGCTTTCTGTCAGTAAAAGGCAGGGGGAGGGTGCAGGGCTCTTTCCAGGGCTGTTTGGGCCTTTGAGAAAAGACTCATTGGGGCCAGGCCTAGAAGCAACAACGGGGGGCATTGATACCACATGACTTGCCTGACTCATTCAGGCCTGGCTGCTTACTACTGTTTAACAGCAGCAGCCCCTGCCCCTCAAGCCAGTGTTGTGTTGTGGTTAGAGTTTCAGAGTAGGAAATGGGAGACCCAAGTTCGAATCACTACTCTGCTGTGAAAGCTTACAGGGAGACTTTGATCCAGTCACACTCTTTTAGTCTAACCTACTTCTCAGCATTGTTGTGAGGCTAATACAGTGGCAAGGAGAATGATGTAAGCTGCTTTGGGTCACCATTGTGGAGAAAGGTAATATATAAATGAAGTAAATTAAGAAATATAGATGAAGAGGAGCAGATAAAAGATAAGTTGTTTAATGGGTTTGAAGGAGAGAATGACGGAAGGAAAGGTGGGCATATGGAGGCTCCCAGGAGGAGGGATAGAGGAAATACTGTGGGGAAAGGGATACAGGGGAAAGTGAAGTAGCCTCGGCAAATCTTTGTAGGTTCTCCTGTTACCCAAGGAGGTCTCCTTGTAAATTGGGGGAATTAGCATGCAAGGAGAGGCTAGTGAGAGGCGGATAACTTAGGGATCTTTTGCGCCTACGTATACGAGGATCCCTTCCTCTAGAGAACCCTTTCAATGAAGAAACAGATGTTCGATCAAAAGGAGGTTTTATTAAAAACACTCAAGGTCAATTGAACACAAAACACACAGTACACACACACAGGGCTAACTAGGAAAACAAGGAAGAAAGATGGAGAGAGTTGCAGAGTTGGATTATATTTACCAGTTCCAGAAGATAGAGGGCATCTGAGGAAGAGCAGCTTCCAGCACTTTGCTGCAAGAAGAGGGAGAGGGGCTCGGACATGCAGTCCAAGGTTGCATGAATGGAGGGTTCAAAGCAAAAAATGAGACAGTGGGAAGGCAATCCAATTATACTGTGCAATATACCCTGGGGCAGTACTGCGCCGTCTGCCCCAAAACAATGACTTAATGGTCGTCTCTGGAGGAGACAAAGAATTGGGAAACTGCCTCTGGGGTGAGACAATAAGGCCGGGAAGGTTTGATTGTGCCTTTCTGAGAGGAAATATAGGTGTAAAAAGATTGTTCATGACCCATGATGGCTGAATGGGTGAGGCTAGAAGAGGAGAGTGGGTAAAGGTAGGACTGGAAGAGTGTGTGAATGGACTCATTCACATACTTCTGGAAACCTCCATTGTTGTATGATTTTGTATATCTCCAGGGCATGGGGTTGAGAGTTAATCTTACTTCACTTCTCACATTCCAGCACTTTTCCTTCTCCTGCCTAGCCTGGCAGCTTGTCTGTGCTTTAAATACATGAGGAGAGGGGCTTATGATATTCCACAACCATAAGCCTTCTTAATATAGTGAGGGCAAGTGTGACCACTAACACTTCAACATGCATGTGGGCCCGGCTCAGCCAGTACCACACAACTGGGCCATAGGGGAGAGATGACTGGGGAGCAGAAAGGTGAAGATAGAAGGGCAGACAAAGGTGGATGGGAAGGAGAGAAGGAAGCAGGAAAGGGGGAGAGGCTAAGGGGGGCAAGGAAGATAAAGACAACATGGTGGGGTGGGGAAAATGCAAGTTTTATTGTAATGTTTTTATGGAATGTAATCCGCCCTGAGCCTGCCAGTGCGGGCAAGGCGGAATAGAAATCGAAACAAACAAATAAATAAAATAAAATAAATGCCCCCCACAAACCCTCTCAGGTCCCGGCTTGTTTTATCTATTCTAAATACTGGTCAAACTGCATTTGAATGGATTGGTATGGGGGAAATTGCACGTCTTTAGATACAGTGAGTGCAGAACCAAGAGTGGCTGGGAGTATCAACCCAGGGGGATGATCTTGTACATGTGGTGCCGTGGCTGAGCTAAAAGTACTATTTTGTATTTATAAATCACCCTCCTGGCATGGACCTCAACATACCTCTTCACTAGTTTGACTGAAAATGTGACATGGTTTCAAGGCAGCTGCATGGAAATGATCAAGGGAATCAATTGACTTTAAATATTTCTTACACTTCTGTCCTGGGTCAGCCCCAGACAACACTCACCTGCTGGGGGTGAGGGACCTGTGAAGAGCACACCCTAGTGGCCACAGGTTAAGAGGACCCAGAAGCCACCCAAATTGCAGCTCAGCAAGCACCAAGAAACGGTGCTCACGTTAGGTCGCAGAAGACTGTGGACCTGCTGTGTATTATCACTGATTGGAAGGAGAAAGCCTTGCTGTGAGCACATTAAGTTGGAGACTGTGACTTCGGACGTTATGTATATAAAGGAGG
The DNA here is from genome assembly GCF_028583425.1 of Eublepharis macularius. Taxonomy (NCBI): domain Eukaryota; kingdom Metazoa; phylum Chordata; class Lepidosauria; order Squamata; family Eublepharidae; genus Eublepharis; species Eublepharis macularius. The sequence continues at coordinate 77,904,247 of NC_072798.1, read as the reverse complement.
CTGAGAAGAAGGGAATCCGAAACGAGCAGTTTTAGCTGGCGGGCTCGTTGCCAACAACCAGGAGAACCGGGGAGGGACCCGGATGGTGTACTCCGGAATTTGCCATCTAGATTTTCTACTATGAAATTTGCAGCTATTTGGAATTCACACCTCTTTTGACTATAGTGATTTGTTTCCTTTCAAGCCATTGGCATAGGAAAGGATTTAACTGTGCAACAGAATTGGCTTCTGTCTATTACAGCACCTTGGAAATGTATAATATGTGACTGTATTTATGGAATGAGTCTTTGTAATATTGTAACATTGTATGAAATTGTGTATATCTTTGTATTTGGATCATGATAGTGTAATTAAATTTTGATATATATAGTATACAGTTGAGGGGTTCCTGGGAGTTTTCCCTTTGTATCTTGGTGTTTTGGAATCCATCCCATTTAGTATTGTAGTTCATGCTGTATGGGGATGCCTAGCCATATGGAGCTGGGGATCTTGCAGGAAAAAGACAGTGACTGGGGAGTAGGGATGCCAGACCCCCGGTGGGGGCAGGGGATCCCCACCCCCACCCCCGCTCCCCACACCCCTTCCCCACTTACCTAACCAGCGGGGTAGCATGCAACTTCCATGCGCGCTTCCTTGCAGCTCTGCGTGCTCCCGTGCACAGCAGCCACTGGGATCAGGCCATTTTGGCCCAGATTGGGGCCACTGTGGAGCGCAGGAGCGCTCCTGCGCTCTGCAGCGCCTCAAAACTGAGCCATTTTGGCCAAAATCAGGCTCATTTGGGGCCCATTTTGCCACAGATCAGGCCCGTTTTGAGGTGCTGCAGAGCGCAGGAGCATTCCTGCGCTCCACAGCGCCTCAAAACAGGGCCATTTTGGTGCGGATCGGGCCCATTTTGAGCCCCTGTGGAGCCTGGGCGTGCTCCCAGGGGCTGCACGATGATGTCACTCCCGAAGTGACGTCATCGTGCTTGTGGGGGCACACATGCACGCTTCATGTGCGCACCCTCCTCTTCCCCAAGGTAAGTGCCAGGCCCCTATGCCCCGCCGGGAAGTTGAGGGGGCCTGGCAACCCTACTGGAGAGGCATATTAAGGGTGGCATAGAAACCGAAAGTCCTGACCTGGACAGCCGAGCAGAGCCCGATCTCATCAGATCTCAGAAGCTAAGCAGGGTCGGCCTTGGCTAGTAATTGGATGGGAGACCTCCAACAAAGACCAGCGTTGCAGAGGCAGGCAATGGCAAACCACCTCTGTTAGTCTCTTGCCTTGAAAACTCCAGCTTGGGAGGGGAGGCCACCGTAAGTCAGCTGTGACTTGGCAGTGCTTTCCACCACCATCAGAAACCAAAGCTAAGGTGCTGAGGTACAAAGAGCATGGAAAGGAGCAAAAGGAAATATGTTGGATCCGCTCCCTTACCTCTAGACTGAGGCCCGCCAACAGGGTTGCCAACCTTGGCTTTGGAAATTCCTAGAGATTTGGGGATGGTGCCGGGGGGGGGGGGGTGCAGAGTTTGAGGAAGGGAGTGAGCTCAGGGAGGATGTGATGCCACCCTCCACAGCTGCCATTCCTCCCTGGGGAACTGATCTCTATTATAGACTCCAGGTAAACTGTAATTCCAGGAGAACCCGAGGCCCTCCCTGGAAGATGATCACCATCCCAACCACCAAGTGCATCCAAGCTGGGGTGGGGGTGTGGGATCTGGAAACATCAAGATAAGATTTGTGTAGCCTACACGGTAGTGCATCCGATTATATTCGTTAGATTGGGGTGCATAGGGAGTGCTTAACCACTTGGCCTACTGAAAGGAGAATAGCAAGACTCGCAACTACGGCACCTGGAAGGATTTCAGTGGGCATCCTGATGCCCAAATAAGAAGCAGTGGAACTTAATGAAAGCAGTTTGGGGGAGAAAAGAGACCACTGGGAGCTCTAGAGGCTAAACAAACCCATTTAGAGCCTGACGTGTTGATAGTAATTTGCAATATGCAAACAGTACCAAATGCCAGTTTTATGGATATCTCCCCCCCCCACCTCCTTAATACTTCATTTGTTTTCTACTGGGTAGCAATGCATCAAGGCCCAGCAAGCATTACACATTCATGCTTATGTATTATTAGAACGAAACAAATGCAAATGCTGTCTAGCTGCCAGCTCGGAGTCTTTAGGAGCATCTGGGAGCTGGCATTTGTTCCCACTGTGCTCAGGATGAGTGAGGAAATAACCTGTCATGAAAATGTCTTCATGTTCCATCTTTATGGCACTAATTGGGACCAAGAAAGATTGTGCTAACATAAGAAAGCTCACTCAGAAAGCCAGTATACTTCCAGGGAAATGTATCAAAAGAAAAATGTGCGCTGCTCAGATCACTGTTGTAGATCATTGTTTTGGACAATGTGCCCTCAACATGCAATGGTGCTTTCATGAGTAAAACAGACAGGTCTCTATCCTCAAGGAGCTTACAATAAACATTCATCGGCAATGGCTGCAATTCCCCATGCAGTTCAACTACTTGTGTCTTTCAGCAACATTTACCATTATTAGTAAACTACAAACTGTGCCCATTGTGAAAACAACAGGCTCTAGTAAACTGCCTGCAGAGGGCCGCACCACCGCGCTGGGCCTTCCCAGGCCTCCGGAGGGCCGGGCCGCTGCACCGGGCCTTCTCACCACTGAGCCGGGTCTTTCTGGGCCTCCCGAGGCCCCGAGGAAGCCGCCATGGTGGTGGGAAGGCAAGCCATGTTGCCGACTACTCACTTTTTTCCCCCATGGAGGGGTCTGTGAGTGTAGCTGCATGGGAATAAAAAGTGAGTTGTTGCCAATACTGCTTGCCTTTTATATAGCAAGATTCAGAGGGGGCATTTTAATTTTCTGTTGAGGACCAGTGAGCAAACTCTATTGTTGCCTTCATCAATATCATCATCAGATTTTTCTTAAGTAATCTGACAATCCATGTAAAGGTTTTGTATTCAGCATCCAAAGCATATAATTTTAATGGATGCATAGAAGGTACAAGCTGTTGGTTGAACTAAGCAAAATCCTAGATCCTGAAACCTTGAGCTTTATAAAACCTTGACTACCTCTTTGGTCTGGACCATGTGCGGTCAGACCTGGTTCAGGATGATCCTGAGCATGCCTACCTAGTCATCCCATCCTGTCTATTGATTTCTAGTCTGCCTTTGGGCACACTCCTATTTACATGTCATTGGAAGTAAGCACCAGTAAAAGTAGAAATGACTTCTTAGTATATGTACCTAAGACTGTGCTTTTTGTATACTTTTTAGTTTGCTTGTTGCCACTGACCTTTAGATTCTGATTGGCTCCCTCAGATAGTTGGGCATTGTGCGACCTTGACTTTTCCTTTATGACTTTCTCTAGCATCACTGGCTGTGCCGTAACTATCCTGATAAAAAGTCACACACCGAAATGTGCAGGGACGCAACTGCTGTATCTATGAAACTTATTTTTATATATAAAAATGTGAAACACTATTTGTTTTCCTTGGAAAATTGTATCAAGAACGTCAGCTATCTTCTGACAGAACAGGATGGAAAATGTTTTCATTGATTGACCATTAAAGCAACTGAGCATTTAAACTGAAGAAACTGGGCACTCAGATTTCATTGTTTATTTTCACACTGATAAATGCTGACTCACTACGGAGTCCAGATTATTATAATGGAAATACATGCAGAATTCTCCCTCCAGGATTTACAGTGCAATCCTAAAAAGAGTTATTCCTTTCAAAGTCCATCCTACGTTTAAAGTTATTGGCATTATTTCTATCGTTTGGCTGGTATAATAGTGTTATAGCATTCATTGATTTGGAACCAGGCTATATTTTTCCATTTGCTGAAAAAAATATTCCTGCCTTCCTCTCCCGCTGCAGCCCACTCACCACCACCACCACACGTTGATCCTGGCGACTAAGGGATCCCACAGAAGGACATGAGCAAAGTCTGCAGGAGGAAGGGGGAGAACTGCTGGAAATTACCTACTGAGTTTGGTGTAGTGGTTAAGAGCACGGGACTCTAATCTGGAGAGCCGGGTTTGATTCCCCACTCCTCCACGAAGCCAGCTGGGTGACCTTGGGCGAGTCACAGTTCTCTTGAGCTCTCTCAGCCCCACCCACCTCACAGGGTGATTGTTGTGGGGTAATAATAACACATTTTGTAAACCGCTCTGAGTGGGCATTAAGTTGTCCTGAAGGGCAGTATATAAATCGAATTTTGTTATTATTATTATTATTATTATTATCCAACCCATTGACTCAAACTGGAAAGAAAGAAAAAACTACAGAGAAATATTTCCACCAACATTCGTGAATTCAGAGTGATAATGAGAAAACACCAAAGACACAAAAGAACCTAAATAGTAAGTCTCCATTCAAACAACTTTCCACCCCCCTTTTAACTAAATGAGAGCTGCCAGAGGCCTTTTGATGGCTGCTGTGAAAAAAAAGAGGGATCCTGGAAGCAGCATAATCCTGCAAAACAGACACATCTGAATTAAATGGGATGCGTCTGAACCGCTCGCTGAACCGTCAGCAACCTGCTTACAGCCAACAGGCCCTCAAGGATATCATTGGATTCATTCTCCGTCTTTTTGGATGGTTTTAAAACAGTGTAAGGCATGCCATGTATTTTTATCAGTATCTGTTGGGCCTTTATCCTTCTATGGTTTCATTTCAATTAATGTAATGAGGAAAGCGAAGGTGTAGCTTTTTGAAAGGGCTCCTTAGTGCTTTCTGGAATTGGTCCCATGACAACAACAAAGAATTGCTAACACACTAACAAGGCATCACTTTGCTCTTTTTTTGAAAAGAGCATAGCTGGTGAGCAGCACAAAAGGTACAGGAACCTTGGAAATTTCCTCCAGCATTCAGAGAACTAATCTTTGTGGAAAAGATAATACAATAACATTTTTCTTGGCAAGAGAACAAGTTTATTGTGTTTCAAATTAGTTGAGTAAGAGCACCATGGTACTGCCACCTGGTGGCTGATCGTCTGTAATTGCAGTTTTGGGGCTATGATTGATTGTTCAGCTATACCAGAATGCACGCTGAATCACAAGTGCAAAATCCTTTCCAAAATGTGACTCCATCTTTTGCTGATATTGTGCATGAAGTTTACAGTCCATCCTTTCACTCATTTTTATTTGCAAAATAAATAAATAGCTGTATGCTGGATCAAGGCTCAAAAATTCTAATTTTTTTGTTTTTTGGAATTTCATGGTTTGTTTTTGGGATTATGAATCAGACCTGTGACCTGCGGCCTTTGCCTTACAGTTGTTTGTGCATCTAATTCATACAATCATGTTGCATTCACCCTTCTCCCCATATCCTGTGGTCCTGATCCATGTCACAAGTCTAGCAAGTGAGTTCCCAGAACAGAAGTCCAGGTGTACATGTCATCCCAAATCCTCGTGCACTATATAGATTTTGTCATGTGTGAATCAGTCCTTGTGAGTCTGTGGCTATAGGGGTAGATACACATCCAGTTCCTTCCACTATGAGGATAGCCTTCACTGCAGAGAAACTAGTTGCTTCTGGAAACTGACAAATCTGTACCTGGTGATAGATTTGCTTCAAAATGTCGACGTCAGAGACAGGAACAAGAGCTACGTAGTTCAAAAATTTCTCATTTGAATAGAGGATAATGGAAGAAATGTGGGTCAGAAAGAAATTTTCTCTCCATGCAACAGCAAGCGAAACCATCTGTATGTACTAATGATGCCAAATCGCATCTGTTTGACCACAGAGCCTTTTAAGTGATTCGACTTTGCAAAACCGACTATCTTGACAGATGGTGTCTTCAAAAACAGCTCTGAGTTAGAAGTGATGCTGAAAGTTATTTAATGGCATTCTTATCACGCTGTTGCATGTTGTTATAAAATTTGATGTTCATCTAAGCCCATGAACACTGAATGTGGGAAAGGGAGGAGGCAGAAATATCAGCACTTGGAAACTGCAGGCTGAAGGCGGGAGGGATGATCTGCGTTTACTGTCTTGCAGTAAGCCTGAAACAAATTTTAGCCCTTTTATGAAAAGGGCTATTCCATTAAATGAATCCATCTTCCGACTGATGGTATGGCCCAGAACAAATGCATTTGAGAACAACAAAATAATGAACACCAACCACACAACATAGTGTCTCTGATGACACGATGAGAATCAAGAATACCTTCTAGAAGCCCATTCACCTGGACTATAAGAACGTATCTGGAAGACAACCAACATCTCAATGAACTACCTGCTAAGCTAAAGTAATACTGGTTTTTTAGGTTAGCAAGCATTCCATAGGTTAGGGAAGACCTGACTTCAGTCTTGGGTAGTTAGCTTCTTAATTATTATCGTCTGCCAATGTTTTTTTTTTTAAATTTACAAAGCACAACGTGCATAACTCCTGAAGGTAAGCAATGACCGGTGATCCTGAGTAGGCTCTCTGGATTAATAAAGGTGAACACCAAAGAACTGCCTACTGGTTTGGAAGAAGGCTGTGGCTCATTGACAAAGCATCTGTTTTGTATACAGAAAAGGGAGAGGAGGGGCCTCAGTTGGGAATAATGCCATAGAGTCCATCTTCCATGACAGCCATTTTCTCCAGGGGAACTGATCCCTGTCACTTAGAGCTGCCAGGTTCCCTGGTAGGGGTGAGGATCTCCCGCTCCAAGCTTCTGCCCCTGCTGCCACTTACTTGGCCAGTGGCCGGGCCGGGTGGGTGGGTGGAGAATGGCCTTGAGAATGGGACTGGGAGGCAAAAAACCTCCCAGGCCACCACGCAGTGGGTGCACTCCCACCGGCAACAATGACATCACTTCCAGAAGTAACGTTATCACACCTGGTGGCAGGCATGCTCGCATGCTTCACAGGGGCCCATTAGCTTCACAGGGGCCCATTAGCAGCAGCATGCCTCCCCACTGGGCATGACGATGTCACTTCCGGAAGTGATATCATCACACCTGGAGGGAGAACACGAGCTTTGCCAGTGCATGATTTCATCTTCCCAGTAAGTGCCAGGTTCCCCCTCCCTCCAGAGGGTAAGGGGACTTGGTAACCCTATGGAGATCAGTTGTCATTCCAGGAGATCTTCATCTACCACCTGGAGGTTGGGAACCCTAATCATTTTCCTTGCCTTTAGATAATCCTCACAACTAACCTGAGAGGTAGGTTAGGATGGGAGTTAGGGTTGCCAGGACCCTATACTCTCTCACCGCAGGGGGGGAGGACCTGGCATTTACCTTGTGCCAGTGGTGAGGTCCACTTCACATGCGCTTTGAGAGTGTGCGCTCCAGTGCCTGCGTGATGACATCACACCTGGAAGCTACATTGTTGCGTGCTCCATGCAGGGCTGATTCAGCCCATTTGGGGTCCAAACTGGCCCCAAACGAAGTGCGACAGTGCTCCCATGGCCAATGCAATGACGTTACTTCTGGGGGTGACGTCGTGACCCTTGGGAGAGTGCGCATGGAGTGTGTTAATGGGGTGCCTGCCAGTGGTGGGCAACCTCTGGGAGCTTGCAACCTCCTGCTGACCACTGGCGGATCGGTGGGCAAGGTGGCAAACCCCCGGGAGTTTGTACGCCACTGGTGGGCACTTGGGAACCCCTACTGGGAGTGAGTAACTGGATTAGTGTCATCCAGTGAGCTCCATGGTAGAATGGTGATTCGAACCTGAGTCTCCCACATTCTACTCAGAAACTCTAACCACTCCGCTACTTGAGAGGAGGGGGGTTGCTGTTGAACAGTAGCAAGCAGCCAAGCCTGGCTGAGTCACGTGAGTTGTGAAGTATCAAGTTGTCTGGTAGTTGCTTCTGGGCCTGGACACAGTAACTCCTCCCCCAAAGGCCCAAATAGCCCTGGAAAGGCCCTTGTCTCCTCCTCCTCCTGCTTTTTACTGGTCCAAAGAAAGTTTATTGTCTATAGCCATAGGCTGTCACAATTTACCAAACATCGACTAATAAACAGTTAAAGCTTTTTACTGACAGAAACCAAGCCTGGAAAAGTGTTATGGTTACCTAGCAACAGCCACTGAGGGCATCTGATTCTTAACTACAGGAGCTCCTTTTATCATTGGGGATTTTTTAGCCCTCCCCTCAATGTATTTTTCTGACATTTCAGATTTTTCTGCAAACCTGAGGCATTTTTCAGGTGTGTAAGATCTGTCTTGTCCATTCACGGCTCCTATCTCCAGATTTAAGCCCACTTGGCTATTAGTATATATTTTAAAAAACATAGGTTTTCTTCTTTACAGTATTGTATTCTCTTTAAGGATATATACACACCTGTGTATACATGTCTGTATCCTTAAAGATGGTATATTACACTCACAGAAAGTAATTCCATATATATATTGTTAGCCTTGGTAGGTTAAAAACGCCTAAATCAATAACTACCAAGAGATCTGCCCTTATTAAACTGAGTGGGATAATAGACCATGTCATCCCATCCTCGATATGAGTTCCATTATAATTTATATGAAGGCTAGACGGTGATTCATGCTGTTCCTTTTGGCCCGGTATGCTGCAAAATGGTCCTTGAGATAATTAACAATTAGAATTAAAGTACTTAAATTTCACATCATCATCAAACATTGAATTTTGTGTAATCCCATCTGCAGCTGTGATTTATTTGCCTGTATTATTCACTCCATTCATCCATTGTGATGGTAAGTGATATTTGTACTTGAGTTGCTTTTGAAGTTGCTCATGCTTTATACTTCCTTCACCAGTGAGTTTAAACAGTGACTTATTGTTTCATTTTTGGCTTACTCATTATTCACACTCAGATTTCTTGTATTGTAAAAAAAAAAAGATTATAACTGGTCTGGACTTGCAAACTTTTTTTTGTTCATGAGCGTGTTTTCAGTACTTTAGATACGCTTTGGTTACTGAATCCTGATTTACTTGGTTTCAAATTTCAGTTCTTTGATATTAAATGGAGTGAGAAAGAGCCTGATTCTCATTTTCCTTGATGTGAGGCTCATCCAAATGAATGGTGATACATTAATTTGAGTGAAGGCTGTGACTTGGGAAACACCTTTCTCTGCCTGAGATTCTGGAGAGACAGTAAAATAGTAAAGAGCCCAGTCGCACCTTTAACACTAACCAACTTTATTGTAGCATAAGCTTTCGAGAGCCACAGCTCTCTTCGTCATATGCATCTGTTGCATCTGATGAAGAGAGCTGTTGCTCTTGAAAGCTTATGCTACATTAAAGTTAGTTAGTCTTAAAGGTGCTACTGGGCTCTTTACTATTTTGCTACTACAGACGAACACAGCTAACTCCTCTAGAGAGACAGTGTTATCATATAAATATGCTTAAAAGCACAGTTATTTGAAACTGTCTTATGTTGTTAGGCCGTTGGTCCTCTGGTTCAGCACTGTTTACTCTGATTGGAAGTGGCTCCTCAGGTTGTATAGGCAAATAATTGCTTTTCTCATCTCCTGTTATATAACCTTCAACTGAACATGCTGGAGATTAAACCTGGAGACTAAAATTTTCTCTACCCAATACTTTTGACGTGTTCTTCACATGTCAGGAGATGCAACGTTAACTGGGAAGCATGTATTTAAAGGACAGAGCTGGCAGAGATTGCTCCGGAGGGGACGGATTCTCTCTGGCGTCTCTCCTTCGGAACCCTTTGCCCTACCGAGGCTCAGTTAATTTAGTTTTAAGCAGTGAGAGTGGCAGAGTAAAAAGCTTCAGAAAGAGAGGCAGTCCAGCGGAGGGCTGTGAGAAAATCTGTCCCCATCTTCCAAAACTACACTTCCCTGCTAATATTGTGTCTCCTGACACTTGACAGATACATACCCCAGTATCTTGTGTAGAGAGACTTTAACAGTGCAATCCTAAGAAGAGTTACTCCAGTCTAAGCCCATGGAAATCAATGAGCTTAGACTGGAGTAACTCTTCTGAGGATTGTACTGTAAGTGCTCTAAGAAACCTGGTCGCTATTGGAAAAGTGTGAACTTAATGGCATTGACAAAGATGAGGTGCTGCAATATTTTTTCTAAAACTATAGGTGACCAGGGTTTCCCGGTCTGATAAATGTAAATTGCTGCCATTATTATGGAGAGAAAGCTTTGCAAAATCCTTATTGAAAATTAATTTCAATTAATTAATTGAAAACCTTTGCTGAGTTGGGAAAAAGAACTTTGTAAAAAATCTATACAAAACAGAATGATAATCTATAACAATATTTCATAGAAAAAAAATGCCAGGAGTCCTTTTACACATCTCCACTACACAGGGTATGTGTGGTGGCTTTTTCATGTATAGTGTTGCCAGCCTCCAGGTAGTGGCTGGAGATCTCCTGGAATTACAACTGGTCTCCAGGCCACAGACATCAGTTCACCTGGAGAAAATGGCTACTTTGGGGGGTGGACTCTATGGAATTATGCCATGCCAAGGTCCTTTCCCTCCCCCAAACCCACTTTCTCCAGGTTTCTACAGGTTTTACCCCCCAGATCTCCAGGAATTTCCCAACTTAGAGCTGGCAACCCTATTCATGTAGCTGCTATAATGTGTTGTGGTGTTCATCATATAATTCTTCTGCCTAGTATAGAGTACATTTGCTCCATAACTCAACTGTTTAATTTATCATATATGAAGGGCTCAGGGGCCCTCAGTCTTATTAAATTGGTGGGCATTCTTGGAATTTTGAGAATGGGGAATGAGTACTGCCAGAAAATGGCTGCCATGGGTGCTAGGGGCCATCATAAAATGTCAAGCGGCTGCAAGCCAAGTATCCTCCTATAATGTAGGCAGTTATATCTAAATGGATACTCCCTGCAGACCCAAAGTGACACCTCCTGGGTTCTTCAGAAACATTTTCTACTCCAATGATGGGGGCAGGGGGAAGCCAGGGTCAGTTCTTTGTTTTGTGGGAAAGATAATTTGTTGAACAAGCAAAGGGGTGTCACAAAAGCCATTGGTGGGTGCCATGGTTATATAGCAAAATATACTGCCTGCCCTGGACCAATAGAATGCCCCCCACAAAAATATAAATCGGCCAACTCTGAACATGACGGGAATGCTGCTTTTTAAATCTCTAGCACAAAAACTAAGAACGAAAAAAAATGTAGTTTACACATTTCTACTTGCTCATACTCTGTTGTGCATACGTGTGAGGCTTGTGAACTGAGGCAGAAGCGTGGTGGGTCAACATCGCAAGGGCATGATACAAGCCGGCAACTCTGAGAATTTATTTTACAATGTAGAGGGTTTTTTAAAAAAAAAACATAGCTCTACTTAATTGTAACAATCCAAATATTTTAATGAGGGAATTATTAGGCACGTTAACAGCAGCTTTTGTGTGATTAATTTATTTGCAAGACAGAGACCTTATCAGACTTTTTTGGACAACAAAAGAGCAAGACATTTGCAAATGTCAACTTACAATATGGCATCTGGTTTTCAGTAGGGTCTTTGGGATTTTAAACCTGTTTGTTTATGAAAATAGTTATACCCCACCTTTCCCATAGCTCAGGGCAGCTTACAAATTCAAATTTAAAACACACAGGATACAATCAAACCCCACATAACCCATGTCCCCCCTAAAAATGCTACAGCCTACAGTCCATTAACTACCTTCCAAGCACATCCACTTTTAAGACAAACTGTACTTGCAGTGTCTCCTAAATGCGTCTAAAGGTGGCACCTGCCACAGCTCTTTGGACAGCTCGTTTCATAGGGTAGAATCTGTGATGAAAGAAGCTCTCTGCAAAAAGAATAAAAAGGGAAGTTCCCCTTGGGGCTTTCAAACCAGCGATTCATCGATCCTGTGATGGACTTCACATTTAAAAGAAAAAAAGAGAACAGAAGGGAGAGAAGGAGCAGCTGGAAAGATAATCATGATGAAGCGAGAATCACAATGGGAGGGATTTTCTCTCTCTCTTGCAAAAGCCTCTGCTTTTTCCCTACCTCCTGTTATGTCTGTCCCCCCGCCCTGCAGCTCCTGGAGGAAAACCCGAGCCGAGTAGAGATCTCTCTCTGAAAGAGAGATTCCCAGCTGTTCTTTGTAAGACTACCCCTCCCAGGGAACCTTGCGAGACCCGAAGGATGTCAAGCATCTTGTGTAGTTTGGCTCTTAAATGTTGCAAACTTAGCATTTGCCACCACGACCTACCATTGCATGGTTATCCTGGAAAGTTACATTCTATGCCACTGAAAATTCAGGAAGAAAGCTTAACTTGATTTGCAGGAGGAAGCTGGCCCCTCCCTGTTTTCCCACATTCCATGCAACTTTTCAACACATACAGAACAAAAGATCACACGATGCCTTGGCTTTGGGCTGGACAACACCTGGCCGCTCAATTATAGCTTGTTACTTTATCCCTTCCATCTCTTGCTGGCTTTATGGAATGGATTATTCAGTTATTATTGCTTTACTGCTTCCAGGAAATTAGCATCCATAGTGCAGACTCACGAAAACTTCACCTTCTTTGCTGAAGAATAGGGGTGAGGTTACTGTTGCCTCCTCCTTTTTTCCTGGCAGAACAATAGAATGAGGCATATAATCTGGTGGGGTGTGTGGGGTATGTGTGTGTGTGTGACAGACATTGGTGGTCCCAGAGGCTGAAGCACCAGTAACTTGGCTGACAGTCACTGGCAAAGCTTTTTGCCGTGTAGCTTTATACCTTAAAGCCCAAGATTAACAGTCTCCTGCTGTGTTATTTTCTAGGTTTTGAGTTTCAGTTGCTGGCTTCTTGTCAAGGAGATGTTCTTTAGGTTATGAAACAAGACAAATGGGCAATGCTGTAAATGAGATAGAAATGTGGTGGGTTTAAACTCAGAAACAGGCAATCTTTGAATAAATGCTTTCCAAGAAATATCAAAATCATATTTCTCCTCTCCTGGTTCAGGAAAGTTAGGAGCTGTAATGAATCGCCATTTGTGCAAACAGGTGTGAAACAAGTAAGAGCCACGTGAGGGACCCTGAAACACTTTGCCAAAGTACTTCGCCCATGAGATGAAGGGAGTATTGTTCAAGATGTGGCTTCTGTTCAGTTCCCATGCCCACTCAGTCCATGGTCACTCAGCAGATACTGTCAACAAAAGCTCCATTGTGGTGGTTTGTTTGGGTTCCATAGTTACCATGAAAAAAGAAGAGTGACATTCTTGGAACCCCCAACTTTCTTGGCAAATATAGCTTGGTGGGCTATTTCTGTGTCTTTGTTGAAGTGATGTGCTATAATCTGGCAATGGGCATGAAATTATTCCTCCTGACCTAACATTTCCATTAAACAACAAATGAATTCTGGGATGGTTCAACCACACTTCCTTGCTGACCATTAATAGGTCGCTGTGTTTTTGTATAGAAATGTGAGCTCCATCCCACAGCAATTAGATTGTTTACTTATCTGAGAGATGAAAGAAGAAAACCAAGAAGCCCTTATCTTGCCAGAGAGTTGTCAATTCTTCTAATTCATGGCAGCCTCTGGTTTCATCCTTGAAGTGTAAACAAATCAGGAGTTGAAGTAACTTCAAGTGATGGTTATACCAATGTAATTATTTGTGTACAAGGTCATTGGCAGAAAATAAGGAATCTATATCTGTGGTACTATTCACAGGGCTTCTGGAATAAATGAAGCTGCCTTATATTGAATCAGACCCTTGGTCCATCAAAGGCAGCATTGTCTTCTCAGAGCCAAGCTACAAGTGACACCTGACACAGGTTGGACATGTCAGCTTCCCTCAGGTTTTGATGGGAAATGTAGGCATCCTGGTCTTGCAGCTGTAATGGAGAGCCAAGCTGTAAAACCAGGACACCTACATTTCCCATCAAAACTTGAGGGAAGCTGACAAGTGTCCAATCTGTGTAAGGCATCACTTGTAGCTTGGCTCTCAGACTGGCAGAGACTCTAGGTCTCAGGATGAGGTCTTTCACATCACCTGTAACTGATCCTTTTTAAGTGAGACTGAACCTGAGCCCTGATACTTTACTCTGAGCCACAGGTGGTTGAGAAGTATAGCATAACCAGGAGTGGTTAGGAACAATCGGGACAGAAGGCAGGAGGTGTAGAAGAGGAATGGACGTAGGTGTTGGTGGTGTCTGATTATAAAAAAATCTGTCTCAGGTCTGAGTTAAACTAAATTTCCTTGAAGTTCTTCCCAGGTCTGCTATAATACAATTTTATTATTTAGTGGCTATTTAATGTAATTTAGTAAGCTCAGAAATGATCATATGCGCAGCCCTTCCTTTGCTCTGCAGGATTAGGCCAAGTTTCACCAATTAGCTGGCCAAAGCAAACTAGAGGATGGAAGGAATGGGGAAAAGATGTTGGGCAGACATAGGCACTGGTTGAAAATGGCAGAAAGAACCCATAAGAGGAAAAAAGACATGCCACGATCTACTTTATATGAGAAACAATGTGGCTCCCAGAGGGGAGGATGGGAGGGAAGGATAGCATAGGAATTATTTTGAACAAATTGGGAAGCATGCAAGAAAACGCTATTATGCAAGTCTTGTCTTTTAAAGCATCTACTTGTTCATGAATAAGTGATCTAATAAATTGGGAAACATCTACCATGAACAGATTTTAATGACTAATAAACATGAATCAGTATGTTAGAACTTCAAGTGTGCACAACATTAAATTTTTAATAGTGCGTGCTTGGGAGGGAGATACAGAAAAAATGGAATGGAGGCTGAAATATGTTATGTGAATAAAACTTGAATATGAGTGATATTACTTCTTTTCCTCCATGTGGGAAAGGTGGAAAAGGCAGTTGGGAGTCCAATATAGCATTATTTGATTTAGAGCAAATATTTGATGGAATATTCTATGTGACCAACTGGGCAACAGAAAAATCTTCTGAAGAAAGCATACACCATCTTTCCTGGAAGCTGAAAAAAATATCCCAAAAAGCATCTCTAATGGAATTATAGATCTCTTGTAGCTTTGACCCTATAGGTTTGACATTTTTCTTACTCTGTGATTTCTTGTCAGAAAGACATTGTCCGGTTGTACTCATGAGTGGTTTCACCATTAACCTAATCAATATGAAACACCTAGAATAGTATAAAAACAGTTTTGCTGGACCAAGCCAAAGGTACATTTATCCATTGCCCTGTTCAGAGCATTTGGTCTCTGAACAGGGCAAGCCAAATGCTTCGACAAGATACAGTCGTTCCTTGCTCTTTGACCACAGCCTCTAGTAATTTATCCAGGGCTTTTGTTCTGGGAAAAGAGGTGGTGGAACTCAGTGGGTTGCCCTCAGAGAAAATGGTCACATGGCTGTTGGCCCTGCCCCCTGATCTCCAGACAGAGGGGAGTTTAGATTGCCCTCCGTGCTGCAGCATGGAGGGCGATCTAAACTCCCCTCCGTCTGGAGATCAGGGGGCGGGGCCACCAGCCATGTGACCATTTTCAAGAGGTTCCGGAACTCCATTCCACCGCGTTCCTGCTGAAAAAAAGCCCTGAATTTATCTACGTCATTTGTACCCACTGGAAGGTAGGTTAGGCTGTGAGTGTGTGAGTAGCCCAAGGCCATCTGCAAGCTTCCATGGCAGCTAGCATTGCCCAGATCTTGGTCCCACACTCTAGTCAGTACACCACACTGGTGTAATGTGGACGAATACCATATTTGAATGTCCAAATCCCATTTTTCTCTGCAGGGTTATTCTCCGTGGGTTATTTGTTTTAAAAATCAGCCACCAAAGTTGCCGGTCCTCTTAACTTCTTATTATAGAAACAAGAATTATATTATTGTAATAATTGTTTCTATAATATTGTATCATTATTGGACACAATCTGCACAATGGCAATACATTGTTAGATAGATCATCATCTTGTACTAATGATACTTGTTGCAATCATGAAACACAACCAGATGGAAGGATTTCTTTGACTACTTAGGTAGAAACTAACTTTAATTAAGGCAATTTACCATAAATTCAAGAATTAAAACAAAAAAGCTGATATAGTAGGTTGTATAGGCAAAATTAACCAAGGAGAGGGGAGGAGGGAATGAGATGAACGATGAATGATGTTAGCATTACATCAATTTTTCCTCTATTTTCCTTAATTTTTTCTTCCATTGCAAACTACAGTGGGAAGTCAGGGTATACCTTTGTAGAGATGGGAATGACATTGAAATTCTGGCTAAAGGCTGTCAAATAAAATAAAATTAATATTTAAATGAGTTCTCTTCAAGATCTTTCTGCCCTGCTTCCTGTCTTTTATTTGGATGTTATGTTGAAATCTCTGGACAGATCTGATGACCTGCCGTGCTCTGTTATCATCTCAGTTGCTTATGTGACAAAGGCCCATTGTAGGTGGAAAATGTGATGCAGTAGTTCCCCCCCTCCCAGTATATATAATGGTTGCATTCAGATATGATAAACTTTTGTTTGCTCAAATTACAGTAAGCTGTAATATATAAAACTGGGCATTATAACAAACTGGCATTTATTGGCTGGCACCAAAACAGGGCTTCATATGAGTCTGTAGCTGGTTTATTAGTCACAGTTTCTGCGAATTGTGGTTGGTTGTGCAATCTACATTCATAAGCCACAGTTCACAGCTATTTGGCCACAATGATGCTGTTATAGGGAGATTATGCCTTATGGGAGGTGGGAGTGGCAGACAAAACTGACTTGTATACAAATGGCATTTTTAGACTACCCCAAGTATGTTGTACAAACTGTGGTTTTAATGAATCACACTGATATCTGAAGGCACCTGTCTTTCATTCCCATCCATCCTGCCATATCATTGCATAAAGGTTTTTTATATATACAACTACAACTCAAGCCACAACAAATTTTAGAAGTTTTTAGTATCAAAGCCAAAATACAGTGATTTTAGTACAGGGCATAAAGATGTAGATGATGCTTCAGAGGTGTTAGAGCATTTAAATTTTAATATATATAAATATTAAAATTTAGGTCACAAAAGGCTTGGCTTAGTTTTCCTACTACAGTACTAATTTTATTTTTGGCAAATTGCTTTGCAGTATTGTTCGTCTTAACTACTTTGTAAGGTAGTTCGCTGTTCTTTTATTCATATATTTAGATTGTTTATTAATTTAGAGCTTTTCTCCCCAGTGGGGAACCAAAGCAGTTTACAACATTGACTTTCCTTCTTCCATTTTATCCTCATAGCAACCAACCTGTTAGGTAGGTTAGGCTAAAAGAGAAGGATTGTCATAAGGTCACCCAGTGAGCATCCATGGCAGAACGTGGACTTGCGCATGGGTCTCCCAGATCCTAGTCCAACCACTACACCATGCGTGCTCTGCCCTTTCCCATTTCCAATTTTATTACGTCCAGGTATGGAGGCAGAGACACGATGATTTGCCCAAGGCCATTTAAAAACAGAGATGAGACTTGAATTAAGGTGGCCTGTAGTGCTGACTCAATACATTTTGCTACCTGAGGCTATTCTAGTTGGCTCCTCTGCCCAAGAACCACAGCAGCTAATCCTCCTTGCTCCCCCAACCCACTTTAAAAGTAGCAATGGAAGCCACACATGTCCTACATGTAGGGCTGCCAGTCCCCCAGTGGGGGTGAGGGATCCCCCAGCTTCTGCCCCCTGCCACCACTCGTCTGGCCAGTGGGAGGGGAAGGCCCCAGGGAACTGGCTCAGGAAGCAAAAAAACCTCCCAGCCAGCACTCAGCAGGCGTGCTCCCCATGAGCATACTGATGCCACTTCCAGGAGTGACATCATCACATCCAGCAGTGGGCATGCTCCTGCCTTTCACAGGGGGTAGTAGCATGACCGCTGCCAGATGCCATGATGTCACTCCTGGAAGTGACATCATCGCACCACACCGGAAGTGTGAGTGTGCACAAGAACTTGGAAAAGGTGAGTGCTGGGTCTGCCCCTCCTGCCGGGAGGGTAAGGGGACTTAGCAACCCTACCCTCAGGACTTCTTAAATTCTCACAAGATTTCTTCCTCTCCCAGAAGTTAGGTCATCCTTTTGGCTGGCCTGGCAACCGTGCTGACAACCAGAGTTGCCGAAGCAACCAAAATGTTGGGCAAATTCTCACAAGAGAAAGGAATGGCATGACATGTTGTGTTTGTAAAGAGTGCTGGGAGACTAAGAGGATTTGCTGCTCTGATTCCTGGTTGTGCTGACAGTGGCACACAGGTTGGGAGTGGAAAACTGCAGCAGAGGCGACAGGTGAGCATACAAAACAGGAGTTACTGATAAGCTGGTGGGAAAGGAGGATGTGAGCTCCCCTCAAATCCACCACCTGAGTCAACTGCCTCAGTTGGCCTCAGCGCAGAGCTTGCTCTGCCAAAATAAAAGCCACCCTCTCTCAACATTGGCCACACTGGCTTTCACAATGTTACACATCTGAACATTTATTCACTTAGGTAAATTCTAGCCGCTCTATCTGTCTAGCCTTCCTGGATTACTGTTAGGCTACGATGTTGTTATAAGCCCCCTAAAGAGGCAGTGATCTAGTGATAACAGAGGCTGCATCCACACACCATTGGATATGATGCACTATCATTGTGCTATAGCAGAAATTTGCAACTGAACTTTCCTGTGCGGACATGTTAATCCAATTTCAAACAATTGTTGTAGCATAACTATAGCACAATATCCCACAATGTATGAATGAAGCTCAAGTGGTAATGACTTCCCACGATCAAGAATAATTTCAGTTGCCCTATGAAGGCAAAACAAAATTATCTGTACAGTATTTAACAATTACCTGGGTCGTTATCAGATTACAATGATTACAGCTTTGCAACAGGATTAAAAATAAATATGCATGTTTGAGTTTATTAAGCAGCGTAATGCCCAACAGATCCTATTTGGGTGGGTGTTCAGATTGGTCGTTAATTTATATTAGAGCAAACCAGTTCAGAATATCCTGAGTAAATTCTAAAGCTCAAAAGCAAAGGCCTTTTCAGAGGTTACTAAACTGGTGAAGAAGAATTGCTCATCACTTGAGATTTATTGTCATCTGTGGACTTTCAAAGCAAACCTGCAAGAAGGTGGACATTACCTAAGGCACAAACAGCAACATCCTAATAAATTCTTCCTCTCCTTAGAATCTTTGCAGGCAGACAGCATGGATAGCTGTTGATCACTCGAGGAAGCAGTCCAAAAAACAATGGATTTTTTTTTCAGTTGAAGGGGCATTTTCATTTATTTTTTAATTTAGGGCCTTGTGGAGTAATGGACCAACTGACCTACAAGTGCCGCTTAATTCGGCCCTCCAAGACCTTGCAATCGTCCTGAGACTCCAGCTGGTGATGTGCAGCTCTCCCAATTCACCCAGAGAGGTTTCCTTTTTTGCTTTCCCTTTGATATGCTGCCATCAACTGCTTGCTTTAGGAATTAATCACCAAGAGGGCCAATATTCCCAACTTCCCTTCCAGCATTGGTGTTCTAAGGTTCTATCTAGTGACTGTGAGCAAAGCTACAAGAGACGAATTACACGAGGAGGAGCACGTGAAGGGAGTTGCAATGTTAGCTGGGAAGCTGAGTTTTAAAAGAGATCAGAAGGCTTTGTCAATTTCCCCTCTCTACAGAGCCAGGGAGATCTGCAGAGAGGATTTGTTTATTTCCTCTTTGCCTCTTAGAAGGAGAGGTGAAACTGAAGTTTGACTATCTGAAGTCAACTTTCCTGGAGAACTTGGTGATGGGCATGATATAAGTTTTCAAAAGAATAATCTATTGAATGCACAGTTGCACCTGTATCCGGACTGTAACAGTAGGATTGGGTTCTTCTGTTCAGTACAGTTTGGTGTAGTGGTAAAGAGCGCGGGACTCTAATCTGGAGAACCGGGTTTGATTCCTCACTCCTCCACTTGAAGCCAGCTGGGTGACCTTGGGTCAGTCACAGCTTCTAGCTCTCTCAGCCCCACCCACCTCACAGGGTGTTTTGTTGTGGGGATAGTAATGACATACTTCGTAAACTGCTCTGAGTGGGTGTTAAGTCATCCTGAAGGGTGGATCACCTGATCACCCAGAGTGATTCTTGCTCAACCCAGGTGGGTGGCTATTTATAAGCCTGATATAAATTGAATGTTATTTATGTTATTACAAAAGCAATACTCCCCTTATACCTTACCTCATAAGATCAGACTATAAGAAGCACTAAACTGAGCTGTGCAGCAAAGAAATCTGTTGCATTTTGTGCTGTCAACTAATTCATACATTTATGGAGGGTGCATTCCAATACCAACAAAAAGGATCTATAAAGGCATCTCAAAAATAATATAATTTTTTTTGGGAAGTGCAAAATTCCATATTAAAAAACCCCTGCATATAAGTTCACAGAAATTATTGCTGATGATCTGCAACATTCTTAATAGCCCCTCTAATGTTGTTTCTAACTTTAAGAACCAACTTTTGGTATACTTCCTCCCCCCTCACCTGATCACCCAGAGTGATTCTTGCTCAACCCAGGTGGGTGGCTATTTACAAGCCTGATTTAAGTAGTTCTTCTGTTGAAGTGGATCGCACACTTAAGCCACAAGCGTTGGCCATCCCTTTCTATTAACACTCACAGACTCCTCAACCAGTCGGCACCAGTGACATATCATTTGAAAGCTCGTACAGTGTATGGGCTTAGTTGGTTAACACAGGCTGTTTATGGATCTTGGGATTCAGTTTCTGAATATATTCCCTTCTAACTCCCTGCCACAAGTGTTCAGTCTGGCAGACTAGCAAGCAGACAAGAAAGGCTTTTCTGTTTCTTTGTCCCCATTCTTAGCTTTCTCTCATTACCTGGCTGTATCCTGTTTGTATCTACCTATGACTAAACAAAGAAAGTTAGGCCAGTCTGCTGCCTCTCCAGTCTTTTCGTTTTAATTCGTTGTTGATATTGACTTTGAGTCCTGTCTGACTTACTTTCATTTGAACAGGACCTCCATAGGAACCCGTTTCCAAGGTAACAAATGCCACGCACTGTAATAAAGCAAATTGCTCATGAAATAAATAATAATTATGGGCCTTGGTTTCAAAAGTATTATTTTTCCTTTCATTCAAAACTATCACAGGCAATGTTCTTAGTACAGCCTTCGTTTAATTTTTGACTCAGCCCAGGAATTGAAGGGGAAGGGGGAAGGAGCCACTGACCTTTGTTTCTACCTCTGTTATGCTATAATGTACCTTACTTTGCAAGGAAATGGAATCCTCCTTATCTGGACACCTTGAAGGCCACCAAGATTTCTGTACCACTGATGCAATCCACACTAGGAAGGGACACAAGCAAAGAGAGAAAAGGGTGTAAGGTAGCCCAATGGAGGTGGAAACACAAAGTTACAATGTGTTCAACCTAGGGCTTTTTTTCAGCTGGAACGCAGTGGAACGGAGTTCTGGAACCTCTTGAAAATGGTCACATGGCTGGTGGCCCCGCCCCCTGATCTCCAGACAGAGGGGAGTTTAGATTGCCCTCTGCGCCGCTGGAGCAGCGTGGAGGGCAATCTAAACTCCCCTCTGTCTGGAGATCAGGGGGCGGGGCCACCAGCCATGTGACCATTTTCTCCAAGGGCAACCCACTGAGTTCCACCACCTCTTTTCCCAGAAAAAAAGCCCTGGTTCAACTAAATGAAATTTTACTCTGCGCATTTGCTGGGGACTATTCATTCTCCTGTTCTTCTGACTGGGTCTTATTGAATGGGGATTTTTCCTGTATACAGAGTAGTAGGTAAAAGAATCTGAAGTTTTTCTCATTTATGGTCACCCTGCCTTTTTTATTTATTTATGTAAACCTTTGGGATGCTGCCTCTTCAGGCCTGCTTGAGGTGCTCACAAAATAAAACAAGATAATTTTTAAAAATAATATCATTAAACATTCACAACAATTAAGTGCCATAATGTCGGAACCTACTTAGAGCGACCCCCTCATGCGGTTTTCAAGGCAGCATAAGAGCAGAGGTGGTTTGCTGTTGCCTTCCTCTGCATAGTAACTCTGGCCTTCCCTGGTGGTCTCCAATACAAGTACTAATAGGGTTGCCAGCCTCCAGGTGGTGGCTGGAGATCTCCCGGAATTACAACTGATCTCCAGGTGACAGAGATCAGTTCACCTGGAGAAAATGGCTGCTTTGGAGGGTGGACTCTATAGCATTATACTATTCTGAGGCCCCAGGAGATAGATTTTACTGCATTTCTGTAAAATGAGTCATGTCCTTTTAAGAATTTGATGGAAAATGAATATAATATGTAGTTTGTTGTTATTATCGTATTTGATTTCATATGAGGTTGTTTTTGGTATCCCCTGATGTGATGTTTATGTGTATATGTATGTATTCTTATTGAAATTAATAAAAAAAATAGAAGAATTTGATGGGCTGTTTAGTGGATATTTCTTTAAGCCTCCTTTGCGTGTTTAAATGATTAATTTGGTATATAAACATGGTTTGACCTCAAACCTAAAATGAAAATGGGTGTAATTAGTACCAATGCATTTAAAGGATCGATTATGATCGGAGATGTAAGTATTTTAAGTGATTACTAACACTGTATGACATTTAATGTATATTTATTATATATTTATTATATTGTTGGTTCGATGACCATTTTAATGCATTTTAGGCAGTTTAAAATGTTGGCTTATGAAGAAGCGTAGTGAAACGGGATGTTTTAAGTGCTGGCGTACCTGTTGCCAACTCTCCCGGAACATTGCTCCCTGTTGTTGGTAACGTCGGTTCTTCACGACGAGCACCTGCCTACAATAGAGAAAAGAAGAATTAACATGAAATACGGCTTTGCCTTATATGAACTGTGATGCTTACCTCCTTAAGGAGCGTTGGTTTGAACTTCCTTCAGATAAACTGTGATATTTACCTAATTTAGGAATATTGGCTATTTGGGGTAGGAATATCCTATAAGGATGGAATGTATAAGAGATTTTGGTTTACAGTGAATGTTCACATAATATGTTTACACTTATCGCACTTACACTTTGGTAGTAAAAATTATAAAAAAATCATAATTCTATTAATTCAGGTCTCTTAGGACTTTTTGTCCCCTTTGGTTTGTGGGTTTGTGAAAGACCTGCCCCTCCTTTTTAGTTTCGGTCTTCGACAGAGATCTGTTCACCTGAAGAAAATGGCTGCTTTGGAGGGTGGACTCTATGGCATTATACCATTCTGAGGCCCCTCCCCAAACCCCACCCTCTCCAGGTCCCACCTCCAAAATATCCAGAAATTTCCCAGCCTGGACCTGGCAACCCTAAGTACCAAGCATGGCCGTCCCTGCTTGGCTCCTGAACTCCGATAAGCTCAGGCTAGTCTGGGCCATTCAGACTGCTTCAAAACCACAACCACAACCCCAGCAAATAAAACCCAAGATGCATAACAGCATTTCTTTTAGGCTGGTTTGAGTAAGCCTGGGCTATCCATTTTAGGAAGTCTATAATGTCCATGCCTTGTGTGTATTCAAAATAACAGAAATTCAAAATGATACTTTTGTTGCAATCCTATATAGTGGCACCATCTTAAAATCAATGGGCTTAATTCTTCTTTGCAATTGCAATGTCAGAAAACCCAGCACTAAGGAACTACTTGAAAATACCATTAGCGCCATCCAGCTGTGTTCTCAAAGGAAACTCTGGTTGTGTTTCATTTTTAAAAAATAAGAGTTAAAAATAAGAACATATGTGAAAATGAAAAATAGAAAATGCATAATAAAAGATTATACAGATACTAGGTTGGCAATTGAATTGATACTTATACAATCTATATTAACAATACATATAGATTGTTTTGAGACTTATACAAACACTGCATTTAAACTTAAATTGAATTCATACAGGGATACATTCTAAATTTGCCATACACAATTACATAATGAACTTGGAAGAGACATGATTGCACTGGGATGATGTTCTAAATTTCAGTGGAATCCTAGAGCAGATGCTGACATCACTTTGGGGGTTGTGCCGGAAGTGACATAGCACCTTTGGTGCAGCATTAATTATGTTTCCCCCACCCCTAGACTCTCCTGCCAGTTGCCAGCCAATCCTAGGTATACCCATCTGCTAAATTTCTCCTTTTCTGATAATTATTTTATCAATTTTTTTACAGATAGGCACAATATTTTATTCTAACAGTCGTTAGGAACAGTCCTTCAGTTTAGTCCGTTTACTCTCACAAAGATTTACTTTAATTAGAACACCGTATCTTCCCATTTTTAAAAACTGTAGCATGCCAAATTATTTTGTGCGTGGGCAAACCTTGGAAACAGTCATATAGGCATTTGTGTGATTTCCACAAGCCCCCACTTTGTATAAATTCACACTTATGATTCATGCATGTTTGCATACATCTGAATGTCACTGTTTTACATATTCATACTTGCTTGCAGAGATCCCAAACACATGTTAGTTCTATAAAAACAGTATCTGGAATAGCATGTTGGCTTTTCAGGCCCAGGTTGCACACCACGGCAAACACATTGAGATCAAATGACTGTTTCAAGCTGCATCAGGACTGATGTCAGCTAAAAGGCATCTGAATATTTGATTTCTTCCTCTTCCCACCACCCACAAGTGCCATTACCACCACAGCGACAATTGCTCCATCTTCCCATCACATTTAGCTCACCCCAAACCAGGCTGGGGAAGTGGTATGGGGTAGAGGATAAGCAGATTCAAGAGAGAAAGAAGGGCAGAGAAACAAGGGAAGCAATGTGAAAGAAGCAATGTAAATAGTGACACAGAAAAAGTAGAAAGAACGTGAATGAGATAAAGGAGGATAAAGAAAAGGAAGGAACTTTAAAAGGGAATAGGAAGGAATATAGAAGGGTCTGAAAATGTAGCAGCAGGTGGGCGACAGGAAGGCAACATGGTACCTATGACTGCCTCGCTGGGGAACATCAGACAGGCAGGAACGGGATAATTTCGTTGTTCTCACCAGTGCAATCTACTGGTGATTATCCTGTGTGTTCTCATAGCGGAATGTCACAACGGAGTAATGGAGTCACTGCAGTCTGTTATCTGTTGAGTACAACTTTCTGTCTTTATTAAACAATTATTAGTTGTAAATTTGCATCGTATAAGGCATAATTTTTATAAAATTCTAATTCTTGTTGCATGGTTTTATAATTGTAGACAAACTCCTGAGCCTCCAAGAGATGAGCAATTTAGCTGATTTCAATAACTCAGTAGCTGGGCTCTAAGCGCAGTGGGCTCCATCAAAGGAGTGTCATGGTATGCCTTGACAGGACTCTCTGGACCTTTTGGCTGCCATTCTTCGGGCTCATCCACTGATTTTCTGGAAAAACCTTTTGATGGCATAAAGAATGGGAAAGGAGAGCTAATCTTGCAAGATGGACGGGAGCACCCGTACAGAGATACGACCTTTGACCGTTGCATCTCCCTTCCAAGTTGCTAAGCAAATGTTTGTTACAGTCATATAGCAAATATACTACGACCTAGTTTATGATTTCTAATAGAACAGCAATGTAAGAATTTAGCCTTTGAAATTAATGCCCCACAATAACACGCTTCCCACGTATTTTACTAGATTAGAAACATTTTTAGTTCAATTTAACTAATGATTCCCTGCGGGTGCAGTCACCTGCAAGTTCAAAGCTATACAAAAAGAAATTCTTGAAATAATTCATAATAATTTTTTACACTCCGGTGCTTATTATGCAGTGATTTTTATAAATCAGAGGGAAATAAGTATGCCTCATATGACAATAGGCTCAGCTTTAACATGATTTGCCTCAAAGGAATTTCTCTTTGCGCAAAAGGAAATTTTGAAGAAATACTTTTCAGTGCACATTCTAGCAAAGTAAGTATGAAGTGAAACACTCAGGTGGCCTGTTTTCTGAAGAAAAAGGAGAGGAATAAAATCTTTCCTCAAAGGATTATCTTGGTATTTCTAGTTATATGAGTCTGGGAGCTGAAGTATAAAGAGCTCTTGGAGAGTTAATGCTCCTGGTTTTGAACAGCTTTTACACATTTAGGGGGTTTATTAGTCCCACCGTCTTTGATAACATCTCCTTTATTTGCTTTTCCTCACAGACTTTGATATGATTCCAGGCTCATGAAGAAACGCAGGCTCAACTAAACAGAATTTTCACTTCTTTTGAACTTTCACTCCACTTCAGGTTGCTTGATAAGTCTCTTTGGTCATTCCACCATTTTTAAATGCTTTCTTTGTCTGTTTTAACTGGTAAATGCTTGGATTGCCAAATCCAACCCTCTCAAATATACAACGTATAATGTGATCACCTGTGCGAATAATTATTGTAAAATGATACATCAAAGCTCCAAGTCCCCCATTGGCTAGGAAAAAGTTGTTTTTGGATATACCTTAGATCTATTCCATCACTTGACAAAGGAGCTCAGGGCAGGATACATTTCTCCCCTCTTCCACTTTATCCTCACCACTACCCTGTGAGGTAGGTTAGACTGACACATCCAGCTTGCTTCTTGGCTTATCTCCCTTGCCCTAATTTGATGCTGTAACTACTACTCAGTCCTGACTCTTTCCTTTCTTCCAACTTGCTTGAGAAGCAGGTTACCCTTCTACTGAAAGACAAACGTTGGTTAACTAACTACAGAACCCATTAAAATCAAGCTCTGCCCATACTTCCAGAAAAAAATTAAACTTCACGGAAAGGGAAAGAGGCATTTCCAAAGCTGGGAACAAGTAATTCATTCTTGAGAACAAAGGCCTAAAGTTAGATTCAAAGCTATGTTTCTGACTTGGCAGCTCGGCTTCGATATAAGATAAATAATGGAAGAGAATATAACTACATTTGATAGCAGTCTGTGAGCTTTTAAAATAAAATGCTTTGTTTACATTTACACAATAAGACCTCCTTTGCAACAGTAGCCATTTCACTTTCCCCATTGGCCAAATGGCTCATGCAATATAATAACTAACATGTCTCCCTGTAATGGTGATTTCTCTGAGCACTAAATGATAGCAGCAGTACATTAAGAATCGATTTATGCTGAAAGCAAAGGTATTCCTCTCTCTCTGACCGAGGTTTTGGCTTTATTATCTCATTACTTTTCGCCAGCACAGCAACTAATGACCTTCACAATAAATCCAGCATCATAAGCAAGACTTTAAATCATTGAGGCAAAACTATGGTTCTCCTTCGCCTGTGTTTGGATCTGTTCATTGTTTAGGGCACAACTGATTAAATCTTTTACATTCACTATCAGTCAAAGAGGTGACAAGACTCCAGAGTCTGTAGATTCTTGTTGAAGTTTTGCATGTACTTTGTCGAGGTCACCTGAGAACAGGGCTTTTTTTCAGCAGGAATGCTGTGGAACGGTGTTCTGGCACCTCTTAAAAATGACCATTGCTGATGACTGTTGAGCCGATAATTGGAATTCCACTCTCGCCACCTTCAGTGGAGGACAGCAGAAAACAGACCAGCAACAACTCTTCTACATGCTGCCGTGGTAGTGCAGAAAGAGGGTACTTGGCGCCTTCTTGTATGTCGTTATTAAAGAGGCACAAACTGCAATTTGTCCGATCAGTATACAAATGTATATATTCCCTTTCCTGGACCATTGTCACATCAATCCCTGAATTTGTATCCATTTACTGAGAGCCAAGCTACAAGTGACGCCTGACACAGGTTGGACACGTCAGCTTCCCTCAAGTTTTGATGGGAAATGTAGGCATCCTGGTCTTGCAGCTGTAATGGAGAGCCAAGCTGTAAAACCAGGACGCCTACATTTCCCATCAAAACTTGAGGGAAGCTGACAAGTGTCCAACCCGTGTAAGGCATCACTTGTAGCTTGGCTCTTAGTTGCCTGGTTTCTTTGAGTGAATGCCAAACCTGGTTATTTGATCCTGTTTCAAGCCCATCCCATTCTGGAGTCTTTGTACAGTGTTAGATAATTTATTTGGGTCTATGGATACATGGGGGAACAGTTGCAATTGTTAAAAAATTAGTGCAGTTTTATAAAGTAAAAAAAAAACGTGTTTACTAAAAACTTGCAATTCCACACATAGCAAACATCAATGAACATGAACCATGTGGAGATTAGTACTTTAGCAGTTAGGTTTTAAAGTGTAGTAAAATGAAATGCAACAAGAGTACTGGTGCAGCAACAAAAACAGCCTCCTGTTAGATTTTGCCATAGCGTAAGTAAATCTGATACCCATTGTGGGTAACAAAAGGCTTCAGACACTGTTACAGAGAATATGGCTTTGTTACAAGTGAGTATACTCAGTAGTAGTATTAAATCTGATGGGCAGGCTGTTTCTGTTACTACACTAGTTGGATGCAGTTAAGGGGCTAACTGCACATTTTCTGCAAATTCACATAAGGAATCTGAAAGACAGTTTTTTTAAAAAAAGGAACTTTGGTTGGGGAAATTTAGAGGGGATATGCACATGGATTGGGAAGGCAGCTTGACTCTTTGCCTGACTGCCGCTTTGCTTCAGATCACCCCATAGATGCTCTCTACCCCATGGATTTCCAGATGTATCCTTACCTTCGCAACATATTTGAGTCAATCATACAAGAAGCTGAACATACGCCAACATTCGCAGGAGCCAAACGACTCAAAGACGCACATTCACATACTCCAGTATGTGAGCAACTAAACTGATACCGAAGAACTCCATATTATATATGCTTCCTTACTTCCTCTTTCTAGATGTGTGCTGCCTTGGGGCTGTCCATTAATTCCACTGAAGTTAAATGCATGTAAAACTGGGACATCACAGTGAATATTATCCTTCAAGTGTTAACACTCTTTAATGCTAGCTGCGCTTTCCAAAGGATAATTTATTCTCAACACAGCCATTTCCTTTTATTTTTTTATGAAACCTGGTTTGGAGCCCATTCCTTTGGCATTTTCAATGTAAACGTAGTCTGGAATATATTGCCTTATTCTGAACATTTGCAACCTCTATTGATTTGCTCAAGTGGAAGCTTAGAATTAAAGGCCTTTATTATTGATGAGCTAAAGATTACTGCTCTGCAGTTTTCAGCCGAGGAGGATATCCATCACTTTCTCCAAAGCACCAATCCATAATTCTTCTTTTTCTGGGCCTAGAAAACATATACTTATTTAAAGCAATTCTAAATCATTTAACTTTACTCCAGAAACAGCCAGCCTACCCTTTTATCGTCTTAGGCAACTAAATGTAACTGGTTTGCTTCAGCATCCATCCATAATTGACTGGTTTATATTCATTGTTGGAAATAGGACAATTCTGAAGGACGTGGGAAGCTGTGTGGTAAACAACATATTGAGAATTCAGTTGCCACGATCTTTCTTCAGCTCCACAGATACTCTTGGACTTGGTAGGCTACTGAGGGCTTCCCAAACTTGTGGAGCCTGTGGATACTTTTGCAATTTTGAGAACAGGTAGTGGGCTGCCCCACAAAATAGCTGCTGAGGAGAACGGATGCAGTAAACCATGGAGGCTGGGGCCAATCCCAAAATGTTGGGAGGCAGCTGTTTCCGAATGGGTGCTTGTTTCAGGCACAAAAGTGACGACCCCCAGAGTTCTTTTGAAACACTTCCTGCTCCAGTCAGGTGGGGAAAGCTCAGGTTGGCTCTTTACTTTGGAAGAGAAGGAAGTGGGCACCAAGAAACGCATCTAACCAGGTTTTTTAAAAAAAGTTATACCCTTGTGCAAGGCTGTAAAAATGGATGTAGCTATGGAGGGTGCAGAGAGGGATGATCTCAGGGGACATGTGAAAAGGAGGATCAGTAGGTGCAGGAGGGGTTAAAGCAATATAATACTGTCTTCTTTGGCCATATCAGTGTCTCAGAATTGAGATATCTTACAGGAGTAGGGTTGCCAGCTCCAAGTTGGGAAATCCCTGGAGATCTGGGGGGAGAAACCTGGAGAAAGTGGGGTTTGGGGAGGGAAAGGACCTTGACATGGCATAATTCCATAGAGTCCACCCCAAAAGTAGCCATTTTCTCCAGGTGAACTGATCTCTGTGGCCTGGAGACCAGTTGCAATTCCGGGAGATCTCCAGCTACTACCTGGAGGCTGGCAACCCTATACAGGAGCAATATGGGAGGAAAGGGAGGGACTGGTGTTACCTCATTAAAGGAATGGCCTGGCTCAGGTTTTTAGGCTATTTTATCATGTCAAGTACCTTAGTTTGGCTGCTTTTTGAATCCTCTTCCATTGTGCTCATTTTCTAACAGCATGAAGGAAGGAGTTGCGGTGCATGTGCGCTGAAAGTGAAAACTGCCTCCAACTTTCAGGGTGCACTGGGATTCCTCTGTGAAGGGGGAGCACTAGGATGCATGCAGGTGCTTCTTCCTGCCCCCATGCCTCCACCTCCTGCTAGCCAGGCTAACAGGGTTGGGGGGCAGGTGCAGGTGGGGCAGGGGGCGGGGAGATCGCAAGCCTAGCTGAATCTGATGCCCCTTTCCTGAAAGCTTCCTGGGCACAGACACCATCCTAAAAGATTTCTCCTGTGACATTTCTCACTTACCTCACTACACTAGCATCCCCAGGGGTAATATTAAAATGTTCAAGGATGGAAGCTGGGCCTGAGAATCTTAGTGATTCTGGGGTCCTGGCAAAAGTACAGGATTGGGGCCCAGAACCACTGCTACCCCCTGCCTCCTTTGACCTTCCCCACTGGGGACAAGCAAAGGGCAGCCCTTGCCCTACAAGGCGGGCAAGAGTTGCCACCAGAAGCTGGGTGCCTGAGCCTGGACGTGGCTGATGTGAGTGGCTGGCTACTGCTGAGCCAGTTACCAAATTCACAGACAGGGCGGACTTAAGTGGCTGTTGCCACAGGCAGGCAAAACCAAGCCACAGATGGGCCAGGCATGAGTGGTGGTGGTGGAAGCCTGCTGTTTTTCTTTATTTCTTTCCTCTATTAAGGGGTGAGGGTGGGTGGTTGCCCCCACCCAGGTTGGGGGGTAAGATGCCCCTCTTACCCCTGACACCTCTGGCTGCCTGCCAAGACTGTCCCTGGCACCTTTGCTTGATAACTGCGGGAAAGGTTTCTTTTTAATGGTTTCTTTTTAAGAGAACTTGAAGAAGTTTGTTCAGAAAAATACAGAAACTGTGGAACTCCCTCCCTCAATCATCTCCCTCTATCATTGTCTTCTATCAGTGGGTGAAGACTTTTTTTGTTTTGTTTGGCATTCCCTCACTAACTCTCATGGGCCCTCCTCCTGTTTCAGTTTCTCTGTGTTTACATGTTTTAAATATTATATATAAATATATATTTATCTGTATTTTAAATGCTGTTGTAATGTTTTGATTGTTTGCTGCCTTGGAGACCCTGTGTTGGGTGGAAAGATGGGGTACAAATGTTTTAAATAAATAAATAAAATAAAGTGAATACAACTAATCAACCAAGGAAGTATATGTTAGATTTTAAATGGTGCACGCCAGGGGTGGGGGAGGTGGGTGGGATTCCCAGGCAGTATTTAACATTGTGTTGCCTTCTTGATGACACATTACACATAATCCACAACTTTCCACTGTAATTCTGTAACTACCTCAGATTTTGGACTGCTCCAGTCCCAGGACTCTGTTCTATCCATTCTTGTGTTATGCAAACCCTTTCCCAAAACTCCCTTCTTTCCCCCACAGCCGCCAACTGTCAACCCTCAAAACCTAACTGACCCTTCAATGGATCTTATCCTCTCTCCCAGAACACAGCCCCTATTGGCTGGTTCAAAGAGCCACTCTTGTTCGCTACTGTGTGGCAGGGATACATTTCTGTGGTCTACATGTTACACATGTATATTCAGGTTTCCCCAGTGGGGCAGACAGCAGCTCCCTGGAGCTATTTCAGGCCAGAAAAATGGTGTGATGGGATAGCCTTCTGCCTTACATGCTATAGCTTCAATCCAACTTTGGCCTGCACATGCCTGAGAATTAATTCCTGACCATGGAATTCTCAGACCATGGCTGTTTTCACACATCTTAACCACCGTGCAAAATTATGCAAAACTCATGGAACGACAGCGTTTTCATGGCACGATTTCCCATCATGGCTCTGTTTTGTGGCATGAGGATATTGTGTACTGAGCCTGGAGCTCAGAGTAATTCCAGCCCAGAGTGATTTAGCTCAAACAACGTGCTTTATTGTCAACCAGAACAGACAGACACTCAGTAGAACAGAACCCCTCAATATATACATACAAACCCCGCCCCAGACTTGACCAACAACCAATAGCAACAAGTACTCTAAGATACCATCATTTGCATAACTATATACATTATAACATATTTACAAGAATGTGATTGGCCTTTATTGATAGCGGGCCATTGGCTGCTTGCCAACTGTGACCACCGATAAGATTCAGTGTCAGGAAAACCTTATCGTTTATTCATGCTAGGGCCAATACATAACACCGGACATCAGAAATCACACCAAGAAATGGATGCATGATGGGAAATCACGCCATGAAGACGCCGTCCCATGAGTTTTGTGAGATTTTGCGTGGCGGTTAAGAAGTGTGAAAATGGTCTGTTGAATGGACCTATGGGGGACATGAGGATTTCGTAACCTATGAACTGACCACGATCCTCTCATTAGAGCCCAGCATCAACTTCTCATTCTTAGGATGTTGGAAAATGTGGAGTTTCAATCATGCATTTACCCAGATAGCATCTTACTTAGCCAAAATATTGTATCAGACTTGTCCAGTTTTGCACAGTCAGCAGTGGAGGAGAGAAGACGAGGAAAGTCTACAGCCTCAGAAAAGAATGGCCTGGCAGAGATTGACTCCACTTGGATTAGACAATTCTTGACTCAGTGGAGGCACCAGGAGTAGGTTAATCATAAGAATTACTAAGCACTTGTTCATTGGGCAAAGTGGTGAGAGAGCCACCTAATCCAGGCAACCTCATCTGTTTGCTGCCCTATGTTTAAGAGTCTCTCTACACAAGACATCGTATATGAGCAGGATCAAATGAAAGATCTTACACTTGTTCTCCCATTGTGGATACACATGTACCGTTAGGAAGACAGAGTACACTTGAATATTTGACCACACAGAAAGTAATTCTCTTGACCGTCCCCTTGTAAGATGTCTTGTGTAGAGACACTACGTCTCATGGATCCCTAAACTGCAACCACACTAGCCAGAGAGAAGAACCAGCCAGCATTGCTAATGCAGGTAACTATACACAGTTCAGTTTCTAACTCACCAGTAGCATTTTAGTCCACCCTCAGCTGAAAGCAACATCACAATGACACCAGGTGAGAATCTCTATCCACACCATAGATCAAGTGTGTAGCATTCATATTATAAATGTATGTCCAACCATGAGTTTAGGGAAGGGTCATGGCCCAGAGGCAAAGCATCTGTTTTGCATGCAGAAAGTCCCAGGTTCAATCACTAGTATCTCCTAGTTAAAAGGATCAGGTGATGTGAGACCCTGGAGTCCCACTGCCAGTCTGAGTAGACAAACAATACTGACCTTGATAGACCAGTGGTCTGATTCAGTATAAGGCAGCTTCATGTGTTACAGTGGAAGTCTGTTCTCCCCTCTGATATTATTATCATTGTTGTTGTTGTTATTTAATTTATAGTCTGCTTTCCTCACAAGCGGGCTCAGAGCAGATTTACACCAGAAATTTAAAACAATTTAAAAACATTGGTAGCAACCATAAAACACAGTGTTTAAACATAAACAAGGCAGCTCACATTTGCACCCTAAGGAGCACCTTGGGCCCACAGGGCAGGGTGGCCAAAATTCATCCAGTGTAGAATTGGCACATACCCCCCACACACACACTGGGAGGGGCCAGTTGGGTGGCTCGTCCACCTTAACCCCCATAAGCCTGGGGGAACATCTCTGGCTTACAGGCCCAGTGAAATAGCAAATCTTGTTGAGATCGGGCCTCCACAGACAGAGAGTTCTATCAGGTAGGTGCCAGGACTGAGAAAGCCTTGAACCTGGTTGATATCTGTGAGTTGGTTTAGTCTTATGGGAAGGAGTCCCTGCTGGGTTCTGTTTGTTAGTTAGAACTGAAGGCTGCATGAGCTCCCTTGTCCTGAAACCACTTGCTCCCATCCCTGTATCTTCTTGCTAATAAATGAATGTTGTTTTGAGCTTGCCTATCTCTGCTGTGTGAACCTAAGAGCAGCCATCTGAGTGAGTACCCTATTCCTGACTTGCAAGCAAAAGGGAACATCACAATGTGTTCATTACTAGTGCCAACCTAGTGTAGGTTAGTATAAGCACACTTGGTTTGGTCCCCACGCTATAGATTATTCAGTTATGGGTTCTTGCAAACCAGGACTGGAATTCTAGTATTTCTCAAATTGGTTGTTAATGCATGCTTACATGATGCAAGTGTCGGGACTCAGAAACTGCACAGAAACCTGGTGAATGTGAACAGGACCAAGAGGACGAATCAGCGTCACCTACCTGCAACTGATTGGATGTTAAGGTGACACCTTAGCTCGCTTTATGGTACAATAGTAGCAAAAGAAACTGGTATTTTCTAAACATTAGAAAATGCTGCAATATCTAATAACCTTTAAAAAGCACCCCAAAATGGCTCACCCTACATAATATGTCTAAAAGCCAGGATGATTTAGTGGTTAGATGTGGGGCAAGGACTGGCGGTGCTTGGATTTAAAAAAAAAATTCAAGGTAGGAGAAATCTTGGGTGCAGGGCCCAAGCACCGTTTCTCTGGACATTGTAACATCGACGCACATAGAAGCCATCCTGTACATGGAAGCTAATGAATCAAGAATGACAAATTTCAATTTTATTTCTGACATAACAAAAACATAATGGGCTTGCAGCCTAGGCTCTGTCCCACCCACTCCCAGATCCTCAGGCCCAAAGAACATGTACCCATTCCCACTACTCTCAATTGCTGTTAGACTCTGCCTAGGTAGGTAAATAAGCAGATATTCTCTTTGTTTTGTTCTGTGGATTCACTTGGGTTGGGGGGGGTCATTGTTACAAGTAGCCAGTAGATGGCATGATATGCATTAGTATTGTTTCACAATCCAGCGCAAGGGGGTTTCTGAAGTTTGATGTCGCCTCTCCTAGAATGCCAGAGATGAAATGTATGCAATGAAGAAAGTGTGCTGGACCGGACAGATGAAAAGTATTAGAAGAAGCTCCTGCTAAACATTTCCCCACATTCATCACTAAACACAGGTTTATGGATGAAACCTAGCAAATATTAATTTGACAAAATCCCACTGAAAGCAGATCTCATGACTATGACAGGTAAGTAAGAGTTCCAGATTCAGAGGAATCTCATTATTCGCTAGAGTTTATATAGTTTCTAGTATAATAACCTTGGGTAAATAATATCATTAATATCATTTCTTTTAATCTGCAGTATCATCCATAAGAGGTTTCTAAAAACATTGCAGCTGAATGCATTGTATCTTCTACCTTTATCCATCATTCTGTCACCTCTCAGCAAGAGTCTGCTAATTTTAAAAAATTACATCCTCAAACCTTTTGTCCTACATAAAGGAGTCAATTTATCTCAACCGGCCAAGTCAATCAATAAAAGTTCTTATAGAAGGTTCTGCTTCTCTTGCTTTGGTGCAATTGAGGATCATTAGAACACAAAGCTGTAATATTGGGTTATAACACTATTGCAATTAAGTGGACTTGGGTTCGACAATATGGGAATTTTTCTGATTCTCTATAATGCAACAAGTTATTTACCAGAAGTGCATAGGCCCTGATTCAAATAAAACTAGCCACACTTAAGTCCTATTGTAGTGAATAGGGCTTAAATTAGTCCTACAGAACTTTTGTCCCATTGATTTTCAGTACGATTTGACTTTAGTGGGATTAGAGCATTCCTTTATTTATATCCCACTTTCCACTCCAATGAGGATCCAAAATAGCTTACATCATTTTGTGTGAGAGAAGTGCAGGAGTTTTAGGATTGCTAACTTGGGGGGGGGGGCTGACCTGGATAGCCCAGGTGAGCCTGATCTCATCAGATCTCAGAAGCTAAGCAGAGTCAGCCTTGGTTAGTAATTGGGTGGGAGACCTCCAACGAATAGCAGGGCTGCAGAGGCAGGCAATGACAAGCCACCTCTGTTAGTCTCTTGCCATGAAAACCCCAGCAGGGGTCGCCATAAGTCAGCTATGACTTGAAGGTACTCACCACCAATAACAACTTTGGGGGGAGGGGGAGCTCCTGTCATTAAAGCTGTACAACAGGTAGAAATCTAGCAGGTGAAGTATGCATATAATCTACTGGGATAAAGTCTGCTTTCCCAGTACTGAGAAAATTTACTAGTGTGCAGATGTGCCAATGGGGAAAGTTTCAGCAGCTGAAGTTTAGCTTGTTCTGCAGTTATCTGAAAGTAGCTGGTAACTAATCCATATGTTTTTTGATATGGAAATTTTGTGATAACAGCTACAGGGGAGGGCCGGCAGGACAGGACAACTTGTGTATCCTGGATCACTGACCATGAATAAATTATACTGTAACTATTAAGAAATCTTGAATATGTATTTTACTTCTGACCATGAAATAAAGGCCTTGCAGCATCAGATCGAAGTCCACAAATTCTAGCAGTCTTTGCAAGACTCTTAATAACCAGCAGGCTTTAGGCAGTTTGTTAAAAGCTGGCAGTCTAATAGTAGATTGTGCTCTACCTTTTGCCTTCGCTCAGACTACGTAATTAATCTTCAACTGGTAGGTCATGACATAACCTAAGGTGGGTCTTACCTCCCCCTTCTTATTGCAGTCCAAAATCATCCCTGAAATGCTGTTTCTAGGAAACAGGACTTCAGGATACAGAATTTCAGGGGACATTTTGGACTGTTGTAGCAGGAGGGGGAAAGCGAGAAAGTCAAATGAAGCCACTTATGGTGTTAGACCCAGTTTTAAAGGGGATTAATAAGTTACCCCATGGGAAAGTTGCTGTGGGTCTCAGATGTCTATTCAAAATTATTTTGTTTTGCTTGCACCTCCACCGGGAAAGATAAAACAAATCTTGAGTCAATGAGAATTTGTACAGCAAAGAAGAATGTTTGAGTGACTACCAAGAGTATTTTTGGATGGGAGAACAAGGCAAACTCTCATAGCGGCTGCTATGTACCCAATAAAATGGTCTAATAGGAAAAAAGAGAAGGCTTTGTTTTTGTAAATGAAAAAGGAGAATGGTTCCTTACTACAGTTAGCCAGATGGCTCCTAGACTATGCAGATTAACCACTGGTAGAGAAATGGCCCAAACAGCTGTTTTTGACTCTAGTAAGATGCAGCTGTTAGATGCACAACTCTTCACAGTAAAAGGCAAGGGACCATCACTTAGTGGGTAGAGCATGGCAGGCAAAAAAATCAGTTTCTGGAATCTCCAGTTAAGTCTTAACCCAAGATCCTGAGAGCCATTCCCAGTCAGAATAGACAATATTAATCTTGATAGACCAAAGGTCTGACTTAGTGTAAGGTGGCTTTGTGTGTTGTGTCTTTTAAAATGATTTGAGGGAGGGACCATGAGCCTGTGGTAGAGCATCTATGGTGTATGCAGAAGGCCCCAGGTTCAGTTCTGGGCATTAAAAAGAAATCGGTGTTGTGAAAACCTCTTCCTGACACCTTGGAAATCCACTACCAGTCAGAGTCCACAAACTGACCTTGATAGATCAATTCTCTGACTCAGGAGAAGCCAGCTTTATGTGTTCATGTGACAAATAATTAACAAGTATGCTGTTAACTATTGTGTATGTTCTTAGAGCATATAAGCAAACCATGGTAGATGAATTTATTTCTTACATTTACTTGCTCATCTTGCAATGTTTCTTTCTCATCTCACAATGAAATTGTACTTTAAAAAACCCGCACACATTCAATATTACACGTGTGTGTGTATGCAACAAAGTTGTGTTTGACAATGCATACATCATGTAGTATGTGGAAGATTTAGGTTCAGATTCAGGTTGTGCTATGGAAGCTGGCTGGGTGACCAGTCACAGACTTTCAGGCTCACGCCTCAAGGGGATATTGTGAAGATAAAAGGGAGACGAGAATGAGGTATGCCATTTTGAGTTCCCGTTGGGAGGAAAGGTGGGGTATAGATGAAGTAAATAACATAAATAAAATAAAAAGTGACAAGACTGGACATGTCACCTATGGACAGACACCGTTTTTGCTGCTGCATTAAATATTGATGATGGCCTTGATCGTGTAGTTGTGGCCAAATCTTTATTTCTTTAAGTCATTCATGTTCCCCCGTTTGTGAAATGAGAACAAACCTACCTTTCTTCAAGAGGATTGTTTTGGTAATGCGGCTCTCCCAGCGCGGCAGAATGCCGCTCAAGCTGGGAGCCGTCCTTTGCGGCCCCGCCCTGGAGGAAAGGATACAGGCTCCCTTCCCAGGCATCCTGGGCCTGCTGCCTCTCCTGTTTAGGGGACGGACGGAGCCTCCCCCGCACATTGTGGTCATTCACCTGGGGGGTAATGACCTTGGGCTGGTACAGGCTCCCTTCCCAGGCATCCTGGGCTTAGCTGGGGGGCGGAGCCAAGAGCCTGATCCAGGCGGCTCTGCTCTCTCCAGCTGCAGTCTCTTCGAGCGCTCAGCCCACCCACCTCACCCTGTTTTTAGTGCAGGAATAGCCGGCTGCTGGGTTCAGAGCCAGGTAGGAATTTTTCCCTTTTCCCTGATTGGCTTTTGGGAAGGGTTTTTTTTCGCCTACCTTGCACTAATTGCAGTGTTCTGAGTTATTGTTGGGTTGTGCTGTTTCGTTAGTAGTTGGCAGGAGATTTTGGGAATAGGGTGCGGGCCGGTGAGCCCCTGTGGCATTCCCCAAGGTTGGGGAACAGGGTCTGTCATTAGGGCGGTATGCTTGTGGCGGCTACCGTCAGGGGGGGCAGACGCCTGAGGGGATCCCCTGGCACAAGGCCTAACCTCATGCTAGATGGCTGGGGCGCAACAGGTGCTTGAGTGGGGATCCTATGGCCTAGCTGGCCGGGTTGCAGCCATTCCTGAGATGGCCTACACTCGGGGCATTGGGATCCCGCTTAGTTAGCTCTTGCCGTGCATTACCTTTATGGTCATTTTAATAAACAGCCCTTTATTCCAAACCTGTGTCTGTCTCTTCCTTCCAGCTGGGGTTGCAATCAAGATTGTCAAGTGAAAATGGCATAGGCAACAGTGATACTGGATTATCGTTTTCACAAGAATTTCGTAATAATATTTCTGTTTCTGTGAGTGGGCCAGTCACTATGATTTGGCTCTGTAGTAGTACCTGATGAGGGACAGAACCTCTGACAAAATGCTAATATGGTGATGTTTCCCCAGGAACCCATTGTTAGATGTCTCCTGATAGCTTCTTCTGCCAAATGAGATCTATCAGAGCTTGTCGAAGGTAATTCATCTAGCTTGGAGGGGGAGGGGGAGCAAGTGTGTGTTCCTGTCTGTACACACTGCAGTTTCCAGAGTGTTTTAGGGGGAGGGGGAGAGAGAGCACACTGTGTGTTGTATCTATTTTATATTTGTAAAATATTTTTAAATGCACTGTGGAACTTCTCCGATCTGACCATTTAAAGTCCCTTTCACACAGGCTCTTTAACCCACTTTGGCTTCTGAAGGGAAATGAAATTTTAAAAAAAGTTTCATACACTTCAAGCAAAACAGCTGTCCTCCTGCAGTTAATGAAGCTTTAAACCTGGTTTTGCAAAATGTGTTTAGATCCAGGTTTTGTTGTGGTTGTGTATCTTCAAAAATAAATGTTTGCCTTCACTTTGACTTAGTATGACAATGTGAAATAAAACCTACAAAAATATTTTCCTGAAAAGCTCCACCTTCTTCTCTGGATGGCACACAGATTGGTTTCTAGGCCTTTGTAATCTAATGTCATCACTGCACAGCATATCAGTTGAAGGTTCATCTGCAGTGGAAATGGGGAAAGCATACCTAATTAACTGCCATTCTTTCCAACAAAATAAGGTACACTTTTTGGAAGCAGACAGTAGAATGACATCCTGGGAATTTCTTTACGATTCTGTATCCTCAGAGACAAATAGTCTTAAGAGACATACAACTGAGTATTTTATTTTCAGTGGGGAAGTGTAGGCCTTATAGCATCCAAAGTTGATTGAGGCAGCCTGTCAAGTTTTGGACAGACTTGTATCTTCATGAAAGAGAAACACTTGGCATGTATGGTTCTTGCCAATTCTCACACATTAGGTGTGTTTTTGACATACTGTAGCCTTCGTAGAGTTCTGCAAGAGCTAAGCACAGTTAGAATAGCAATGAAGCTGTGGAGAAAAAAAAACATATTTGAAAAGTGGAAGATTTCGTCCCTTGGTTAGTATTTCCCTTGCTATGGGAATTGGGCTTGGTCTACACATGCAGTAGACTAAGGTGGGTGAATGGACTCTGCCACTCCAGATTGTGAGTGGGAGATATCATTTGATACTACTCCAAGTGAAAAAAAGCCTGATAAATAAATTAAAAAACCTGGCACATCAGAGATCATTGCTCAGGCTTGCTGGGCTATTTTTCTACTTGTGAAATTTTAACTTCAGGAAAAAAATCATCAATGGTCTCTTCTACTTGCAGTCTGGTGCAGACCATTCTATTCCACCATGTTTTGCTTCCTCTTCAGGCTTTAGTCATGTCTTATTGCAGCAGTCTTCAGCAGCCCAAGGCCCGCCATTTTGAATTAATATTTTTGCAGTATCTCAAGCCTACAGATATTTGAAGTAAAAAATGGGTTCGTGACTCTATTAATTCTTTTATTTATAAATCAATGTACTAATCTTTGTTTTTATACATTCTACGGGGAAAACATGCCCCGATGCTCAAGGTTGTTGGAAAGACCTGCCTTCTATCTCAGGTAATGGGGTCAGCAAGGCAGTTTATGTACTCGGATATCTTCAGTGCATTCCTTTACTCCTACAGAGGGGTGTGCAAAACGAAACAAATGAGCTGGAAAAACACCCATGTGGAATCCCATGGTCTGTCATCCCACGTTTTCCCTCTTCAGCAGGTGAACTGAAAGGGTGAGGGAGGTCGTCAACAGGCACGCAACTCACCCAATGCTTGAATCTGCTCATGTGGCATCAAGGCTCCATAAGCTGCAACCAATAAAACTGTGGCTTTTAAAAATGCGAACAAGTCGTCTGTGTCTTGTCACCTTGTCCCTCACCCGCCCCCCCTTGTCACTGGGCCTGCAAACTATCTTTTCTACGATCCTTCTCCAACTTTTTTTTGGTGGTAGGTATCAGGAAATGCAAAGCAACTGGAAGATAACACAATTAATTATAAGTAATTATATTTACTATGTATGGATGTGTAAGTTGGACGGTGAAGAAAACTGACAGATACCATGGATGGCCAAGAGGAGAAATAAGTAGGTACTAGATCAAATCAAGCCTGAATTCTCCCTAGAAGCTAAAATGACAAAACTGAGGCTATCGTACTTTGGCCACATCATAAGACAAGATTCTCTAGAAAAGTCAATAATGCTAGAAGTGGCAGTAGGAAAAGAGAAAAACCTAAAGCGAGATGGTTCGACTCAATAAAAGAAGCCACGTCCTTGTTTGCAGGATTTGATCAAGTCTGTTAATGACAGGACATTTTGGAGGCCTCTCATTCATAGGTCAGAGGTGACTTGACGGCACATAACACACACAATTGTATTAATTATTGATAATGAACAATTTACATACCATGCAAATTAGATTGCTTATATTTGGCAAACTGTCTAACCCTAATTGTACAGACGAGCCATAGCAGTGTTAGAGAAAAGAGTTTGCATGTATAGTCCTAAAGACAACCTCCAGTTAAAAGGTGCTTATGTATCAGTGATGGGAAATGTCTGCCTGAGAAAAGAGCTATTGCTGTTCAGAGCTGGAAAGATCATGGATGGACATAGTATAAGCTCCTCCTCCCTCCCCCATACAGCTTAATGTATTAAAACCCTAACTAGGGCCAGATTTAGGGGCAAGCAACCCAGGTGATTACCTGGGGAAACTGGGCTTCAGGAATACCTATCATGGACTATATTCAAACAGAAGGCACTAAATATGCTTCTCACCTGGGACACCATTGGAACTAGGGCCAGCCCAATCACTAGTGTTGGAGTGGAGGGGCACTGGTGGGATCACAACACAGAAAGTGCAAGGAACTGGGCCGTTTCCACACTGCTTACCTTGTTCCGGAAAACAGCGAAATCTCGCGTGAAGATGCTGTTATCGTGCAAAATTGTGCGAGAAGATGCTGTTATTGCACGAGAAGATGTGATAACAGCGGCTTCTCACGAGATTTCGTGCAAGATTTCGCTGTTTTCTGGAACAAGGAAAGCAGTGTGGAAACGGCCCTGGTCTTGATTCCTTTAGCCTGGGCTGTTAAAGACATTAGTTACATATTTGCAAATCGATCTTTTAAGGAAAAGTAGTATTCAAACCAGATCATCTATTAAAAGTTTTTATTGTGCAGATTGTAGCCTTGGTTGTTGAACATGCAGAATTATTTTTAAAAGTGTCAGGTATAATAACTGTAAGCATACAAAAGCTATGTAAATATCTAGGATCAGCAGTTTATTTGCATTTGGGAACTCTCTCAGAATATGTGCATTTATGCAATAGCTTTCAAAAGTGATTTTTTTTTCCTTTCTGGAACAGTAAAAGATATCTTGTTTACATCCTCACCAAAGATGTGTTGCCATAATACAAAATATATATCTAATAGTGCACTCTCCATTATGTACATAGTAAAAATGTTAAACAATAGCCAGACCAGTGTTTCTTTTAAATGCAAAAAGAGGAAAAAAATCAGCTAGTGTTGCAATTTTATGTGCCAAAAATACAGGAACCTCCTCTCTAACCTTTGCTGGACTGTTGCAACAGGGAAGGCACATTTTAGAATTATGGCAATTACCTGCAACAGACTTCAATAGTGACTTGCCCAGAGGAGGATATTTTCTGTGGGCAACACCTTTCTTTCTTTTCTCTATCTGACAAGTATAGTCT
Source organism: Eublepharis macularius (assembly GCF_028583425.1). Taxonomy (NCBI): domain Eukaryota; kingdom Metazoa; phylum Chordata; class Lepidosauria; order Squamata; family Eublepharidae; genus Eublepharis; species Eublepharis macularius. The sequence goes on along the minus strand of NC_072798.1, from coordinate 77,861,441 downwards.
AGGCCTTGAGAACTAAAATGTCCGTAACTATGTGGAAAACGTCTATAGTTATCTTCACTCTGTGACAAGAGCTTTTGGTTTACCTGCAGAAAGTCCAGAGTTTCAATCCTTGGTATCTCCATTTTAAGAAACAGGTGTTACCAACAACCATTATCTGTCTTTGGAGAGCCCCCCCCCCCTGCCCTTCAAAATAGACAATACTGAGCTTACAGTGCAATCCTAAGAGTACTCCAGTCTAAGCCCACTGAAATCAATGAGCTTAGACTGGAGTAACTCAGTTTAGAATTATAGTTATTGAACCAATGGTTTGACTTCAGTACAGGGCAACTTTATGTAGTTTCCATGGGCCCTGGCAATCAGGGTCAAGTTGGTCTGGGCTGTTTATTCAGTCACAACTGGTGGTAGAAAGCACTGTCAAGTCCTAGCTGACTCATAGTGACCCTGCTGGAGTTTTCAAGGCAAAAGACTAACAGAGGTGGTTTGCTGTTGCCTTCTTCAGCAATCCTGGTGGTCTTTGGAGGTCTCCCATCCAATTACTAATCAAGGTAGGCCCGGCTTAGCTTCTGAGATATGACGAGATCAGGTTTGCCTGGGCTATCCAGTTCAGGGCTCAGTCACAATTAATGGGACATTTTGCAGATGGTGAAATGTATGGCTCTTTTTAGGATTTTTATAATGCAAGTCCCGATCCAGCAACAGTGACAAATATTCCTAAATAAGGCTTTTAGAAGCCTTGCTGTGGGTGGTTGAAAGAACTGTCGAAAATATGTAAAAATGAAGAAAAAGGTATCATGCTCATGATATGGCAGGACACTATGGAGGAAAAATGGAGAGTAGCATTGCTTATACTTAATATTTTTCTTTCGACGGCCTAAAAAGCATTCTCTTGCTTGATTAGTATAGTGGGTAAAAACATTTAGTGACTAAATTAGTAAAAAAAAAATTAAACAAGACTTTAAAAAGTTACGGCATGATATTGCTTGGCTCCCATGAAATTCGAACTATATTCCATAGGGTTACCAGCCCATCACCAGTACCCCCCCCCCCCGACAGCTTTTTATAGGCAGAACCCTGGGAACCTGGCATTGCCAATGCCATGCCATAATTTCTTGGTGAAAAACCAGAAGTGGTATCACAGCCCAACACAATGATCTTGGAATTCCACAAATCTCTTATGTTAAAAACTACAGAGATCAGAGTAATCCCTAGAATGCCACATCACTTCTGGGCTTTTACCCAGAAAAGAGGACATGGCGTCAGTGACACCATTCCCGTTTTTTTCTTTGGCCATTGAATTGACTGGCAGCGGGAAGATGAGTTGCAGCAGCAGTGGGCAACTGGCAACCCTAATATACAATATAGTAACACTCCAAGTTGCAATAAACATAAGGCTGGATGAAGAATTACATTTTTCCAGCAACAGAATTTCTGCCTGAATGCTAGGAAAACATGGCTTCCTCAAAACAGGAAATATCATGATGTCAGCGTTTTCTGCAATGTTTACTGTTCAATTAAGTGGTCACTGTTATATAATAGTGAGATGAGACATTAGAAACAGTGAGGTCATGTGTCACAGGAACTTGTTCTGCACGGCTCCTGAAAAATCATGACAAGTAGCTGTAAGCCCAGGCCTTCTTGACCTCAGTAACCATGGCAATTTATAAATACATCCTGTGATGATGGCTGGTAGGCTTGTCATTCCCCTGCCTGGGGTGGGGGATCCCCTTCTCTCATTCCCACCCCCACTTAATGGGCGAGTGGGATGGCACCCCCACAGGGCGGCACAGCGCACCCCCGTGCCCCACAGCAGGCCTGTTTTGGGCTGAATCAGGCCCTGCAGGGGCAATTCAACCCTATGGCAGCGCAAGAGTGCTCCTGGGCCACCCTTTGACCCACATGATGATGTCACTTCCCAGAAGTGATGTCATCATGCCAGCTGGGAGCACGCGCATGCTGCGTGAGATAACGGCAAGAAGAAGAAAGGAGACGTAAGAGCCAGTGTCCGAATCTCCCACCGGGGGAGTGAAGGGACCTGGCAGCCCTAATGGCAGGACATTAATTGTATAAGGAGATGGAGGCTCGTAACCAGGAAGCCCTGCACTTCACATCATAGCTTGTCTGTGTTACAAGATGAGGAGTGCTGATGGACTCTGGGTCTAGATCCAAAGAAGTCTTTCTGCATGCCAAAGGCAACTTCTGCTTACAGAAGGGATGTTTTATACCTCATTCTAAAATGCTATAAGAGAAAAGTGAAGCTAAATCCAAAGATGTTCTGCTTACCCAAGAGTGTGAACAACCTCCAGAAACATGAGAACAGCTCTAGAACCTACCTACTATAGGTTTGCAAGTGGCATGAGATTCAACCCTTATATCATTTTAAAAAGGGGTTCAAGCTCTCCTCCTACATAAAGAGATATGCAGGGTGTTATCACTAATAAATCTTGAGTTGTACCTTGAAACTACTTTAGATTCTTTGTTACGGATCCAAACAAGGCTTTATGGGGGATGTCGCCCCCTCCCCCAACAAAAACAAGTTCAGCTCTGAAATTCCTCAGTTTGAATTCCTAAGGACGCTTATCCCAGCTAACTTAACCTCACAGCTATTTATAAATACAAAAACACAGATCCATGCAAAGCCAATGAGGATATTCTCTCACCAGAACAGTTACATTATGGTGAGGGTACAAGCTTCAGTCAGGTCACAGCATGAAATAATGTTTCACATGCTTTATTTTTGCATTTTTTAATCACCAAGCCTCACGCTAATCACCTCCATGAAGTCTTCCCGATTGGTGTGTGCGGCTCAGCTTGGGAGTGGGCAGGGAGAAAAGTCCATCACAATGTTGGGTTGCTAAAGCAACTCTTGCAGTGGATTAGTGGGAAGTAAGCAAAGCGTGAATGTAATAGCAGCATGCTGACCTTGGCTGATCTGGGGATTTTAAAGCTGGCTCCTCATATATGACACCCACCAAACCGAACCACCCTTACAAACCCAGTTGGTAGCAGGCATGACACTGCATTAGCTGGACACACTGCGATACTCCATTCTTTTTTTAAAAAATCAGTCCACGCAACAATATTTGCTCATTCACTTTGAACGTGTTTTTGTGAACACGTTGCTAGAAAGAGTACTTTGGTATCCATTAAATAGCTTAGGGATGCAACATCATGCAATACAGGCAGTGAAAAAGGGGCCAGGTTGATAGAAATGCTCTTACAGTGGGTCGTCTAGGCCCAGAAAATATATTCATAATACACTTCTGGTTCCGATTTTGATCTTGAATATTGCAATCTGTCGAAGTTGTTGCTCAGTGATGAAGAAAATATGTACTGTTTGCATAAAACTCCATGTCTGATCCCTGGTTTCTTCAGTTATGGGGATCCCAGGAAACTGGAACAGATCAGTAGAGAGCCAGCCACATGCAAGAGCCATCAAACACAGACTGATGATATAGGGTTCAGAGGAACTGTTGGTCGAACTCAGCATAAATCAAAAAAGATCTCCGTATATATCTCTTTTAGAGATGTACGATAAAAGACCTGAAATAGTATTTCCCAAAAGATAACAGGACACAGGAAACAAAGAACAGCAAATGGCTGCAGCTTTTTTCATTCACATGAAAAATTGTCCATATTGAAAATATCAATTCTTCTAAATATTTTCTAGTTTTCTGGAAGCACATATATTAGCTGAGTTATTTACTGAGATCTCTACGTGAAGCGGTCATATATGGTCCAAAACAGGGACAAGAGCAACAGCCATCTGACAATACCTCTGAAAAAAAGAACATTCGTTTAAAATCTGCAAACTTGTCATGTCCTTTATGCTGCGAACTAGCTCTAGGCTCTTTTATTTTTTGCTCACAGTAAAATGATGAGCAATGTTACAGCACTAGAAAGCATGTTTGCTGCTCTTTATTATATCGTTGTGAATTTATCTTGCAACAAATGAATGGAAGGGGTAAGCAAAATACGAGTTAGTTTGTCAAAGGGTCAGCAAAATGCCTGGCAGATAGGAACCAGAGAACAGCAATTTAAGTCGAGCATCTATTAAAAAAAAAGCGATTGATCTCTCTCCTTCAGAGTGAATATCAATCCAGGAGGGACAGTTAAGTAGTAATGAGATTTTGAACAAGTGCTTCTTTGCTGAATTTTGGTTGCTTCATTTTCAGTTGTTGTGTGCTAGTCACTTGGTTCACTGATGACAGACGTGAAACCAGCACAAAAAGGTAAGGAAGGAAAAGACGTTTTCTCCAGGATCTTTGCAATGTCATTTATGCCTCTTTCCGTACTGTTGCTCTGATCGAACTGAACATTTTGCCGAAAGCCTCGTAGAGCGGGTCACAGAAGGTGTGGATACAGATGGAATAAACTCGGCCAATACACTGGATCTCAATCAAATAGCTCCTGATGCAGGGCACTACTGCCCAGATGTGGAGGAATGACAAAATGGCAAAGTAAATGCCCCAGATGAGGGCCATGGGAATGCCAAAGAGGGCAGACAGTAAGCGATAAAACCAGTATTTCGTCACAGTGAAGGTGGTAAAGCTGGCTTTCCAGACCCCGTCAAAACTGTGAGTTCCCTCAGGTTCCGCAATCACGTCCTCAAAGTCAATCTGTGGATAAAAGGTGATACAAGGTCAGAAGGAAATCCAAAGTCCGCTATCAACCATGCACATTTTCAAACCACCTATCTGAAAAAACAAACACTTGTGCAGCAAGCTGATTTCACTTTCAATGCTGGCAGGTATCAGTCTGAAAGCTGACGCGATGTCCACACTTCCCCCTAGCCAGGGGAACCTGAGCCACGGAGTACTCACATCTGAAAACACATCTATTTATTTATGTATAGGCTACTTTTCTCACTGAGGTCCAAGGCGGATTACATAGTGCAAGTGACAATACAATATATGTACAATCATGAACAACAGTTAGGACATTCAGTGAAAGAGACACAATATGGTATGGCAGCAGAAAATTTGAAAAACAAGCATAAACCTGAGCACAGAGATGAAATATTTCTGAAACAAAGCCAAACTAGTTTACGCAGCATGTTTAGCGATGTGCAAATTCCCTAGTGGGCAAATGTCTACATAAGCAGACAGTACCCAACAGAGCAGCATATAGTCCCTGTCCTGCCAATGCATCTCTCTGAGCTACTTCTTATAACTGAATAATACAGTTTTTCAAAGTTTGCAGAAAGCCAGGAGACTGGGAGCCTTCCTGACCATCTCAGGCAGGCTGTTCCATAAGGTGGGGGCTACCAGAGGGAAAGCATGCGTGTGGGCAGCTGATTTTGCCCAACTGCAGGGCAGTATCTGCAGAAGTCCCTGTCCAGATGAGTGAAGCTGCCATGGCAGAACATAGGGGGAGAGGCAGTAACACAGATACAAGGGGCCAACGTCATGAATGGCTTTGAATGTGATAGCCATGACATTGACCTTGAGCCTGGTAACTGATGGGAAGCCAATGGAGTGACTATAGAATGGGAGTGATATGCATGGTTCATCTAGCTCCTGAGAGTAAACGAGCTGCAGCATTCCACACTAGCTGGAGTCTCTGAGTTAACTTTGAGGGCGGACCTATGCAGAGAGCATTAGAGTAGTCTAGTCTCGATGTTACTGTGCTATGAATCCAGGTGGCCAGATCAGCCGTGTCAAGGTAGGGTGCCATCTTCCAAGCTAGTCTGAGTTCTTTGAAAGCCTTTTTTGCAGCAATATTGTTTCTTTAGCAGCAGCAGCAGCGCGGGATCTAGTATAACCCCTAGGCTCTTAACTGAGTTAGCCATGGTAAACTGAACCCCATCAAAGGTCAGAAGCAAAATGTCCTTCAACGTCTCTGCTTTTCCAACCAGCAGCATTTCTGTCTTGTATGGGTTCAATTTCAATTTGTTCGCTTTCAGCCAGTTGACAATAGCTGTCAAGCAGCACTAAGGGGGGGGAAAATCTGCAACTGATATTGCACTCTCAAAATTCTCATGTCAAACTTTTTGACTATACACAATTTTATATTTTAGAACCTTTGGTGGAATTTTCAGCTACTGTCTGCAGAAAATGCTTTTACTGAACTGGATCTAATCTAAATAGCTCGCGGAATTTCATGTAAATAAAATGCTCCAAATATAAGTACATCTTATGATGCAGCTTATTCACTATGGAAATTCTAGCGTTCTGTTTACTTATGAAACACTGGAGTCTTTTTAACTCTCACCTAGTCTAGCAGGTAGCAACCTGTTTGTACATTACACACCCCTTAAAAAGCTCTTTGTAATTGGGGGGGGGGGGCTGCTGAATCTTTAGTTTAAACCAATTCAAAAACAAAAAAGTTACCCGAGAAAGTATGCATTGCACAGCTTTACAGTGATATGCTAAAAGATTCAGAAAATCTGTCATAATATTTCCACAAGAAAAGTAACAGAAACATGTTCAGACAATGTTCATCCATATGTCACATGAACATGTCTTTGATATAATCCACAGCACAGGATATTTTATTACAGCCAAAATAACCAAATAGTGTAGCTATGTTAGATCAGCAAGAAAAAGAAAACACAGTGGACGTGAGCCAAAAGACAGCCTGTGGGATTCTGCACAGGAATTAGGGCTTTCCTGACCACTTTCTGCTTCAAGACCTTTTGTCCCCTTTGAAGAACTGATCCTGAGGCAGGTAGTATATACAGTGTGTGTATTCACTGGAAAATGGAGACCTTCCAAAGTACCTAAAAGAATTGCCTTTCATTTGCACATGGGGACTTTGGATCCAGCTCAGTAATTCAAGTGCCTGACAGGAAAAACATTATCTTATATACTAATAGTGAAGTGACCCTGATCTAAGGATACTTAAATCTGGAGAATGGAGCCATGAATGGACAAGACAGGTCTTCCTACACACCTGAAAAATGCTCCAGGTTTGTAGAAAAACCTGAAATCTAAAAAAAAAAGCATTGGGAGGGTTAAAAAAAGCCCAAATTGATAAAAAACAATGCTTGCATTTTTAACCAGATTCCCTTAGTGGCTGTTGCTATGCAACCATAACAGTTTAGCCAGTATTTCAGGCTTCATTTCTGTCAGTAAAAGGCAGGAGGAAAGGGCAGTGCCATTTCCAGGGCTGTTTGGGCCTCTGAGGGAGGACTTGTTGGGATTCAGGTCCAGAAGCAACCACTGGATGACTTGATACCACGTGACTTGTATGACTCCTCCAGGCCTGGCTGCTTGCTACTGTTCAACAGCAGCCACACCCCCACAAAACCAGTGTAGTGCAATAATTAACTTTCAAAGTAGATCTAGGAGATGCAGGTTTGAATCACCACTGCTGTGGAAGCTCATTGGGTGACTCTGATCCAGTTACACACACCCAAGGTTGTTGTGAGGATATCGAAATAAGAATGATGTAAGCTGCTTTAGGTCCCCTTTGCAGAGAAAGACAGGGTATAAATGAAGTAAATTAATAAATATAGATTAAGATGAGGGGCAGATAAAAGGTAAGTTGTTTAGTGGGTTTGCAGGAGAGAAGGACACAGGGAAAGGTAAGTGTATGGAGGCTTCCTGAAAGTTGCAAAGAGTAAATAGTGTGGGGAAGGGGATACAGATGGAAGTAAAGTACTCTCCACAAGTCCTTGCAGGCTCCCCACCATGCAACTGGGCTTCACTCAGCTGGCATCACTCACCTGGGCCATAGGGGAATGGCTGCCAGGATGGGGGGGGGGAGAGATTGGATTTAACCCACTGGGTTCACATGACTGTTTCCAACCTTCAGGTGGGGCCTGGAGATCTCTCAGAATTACAACTGATCTCCAGACTACAGAGATCAGTTCCCATGGAGGAAATGGTTGCTTTGGAAGGTGAACTATATGGCATTATAACCCACTATGGCCTCTCCCCTCCAGAAACTCTGTGCTCTTGAGGCTCCATTCCCTAATCTCCAGAAATTTCCCAACCTAGAGTTGGCAACGTTGCTGAGGCCCAAGGAGGAGGAGATCTAAACCCCCTCCCCCATGTCATTTCCCCAACCTGTAAAGGCCCCAAGGAGTTGTATGTGCTCCTTTAGGGAAACATACAGATATGGGGCAGATAGCTATACACATGGTGAAAGGCAGAAGGCTTAAAGCCCCCTTCTTTCTCCCAATCAATATCAGGTACTTATTTACCTGACAACAGCAATTTTTTAAAAAGCTAGCAACTGTGATCATGGATCTCCAAAGGATTATTAAAGGATAAAGGAGATCCCATTTTTTCTGTGCCTTTAAATCAGATAATTTTCCTAGCTTATATGAATGAATTTTAACTTAGATTTAGATTGCAAAGTAGCGCTCAATGAAATTTTATTGGGAAAATGCTGGAAATAAATATCTCTATACCTGCAAATGTTTACTGCTATCCAAATTCAACAGGACTGGTACTGAAAAATATGGCAGCTGATTTTTGTAAGTTTTGTAATTTTAATACAGAAAACACATTGCTGGGCTGGCAAATTTAACTAAAGAATAACGACTCTGTGTTGAACATCAAAAGAAAAATATAGCCCAATGACATTTCATGACAGTCTGTTTTATTCTGAGCCAGATCTAGTTTAATACTGTCTACTCTGGCAGTAGCTCTCCAGGGTATCTTGCAGAGATTGAACTTTCCTAGCATTGCTACCCGAGATGCCTTAACTGGAATTTTTGCAGATTGAACCAGTGACCTTCTGAGATGTGCTTTAGCATTAAGCCACAGTCCCCCCACCCCTCATTTCTGCAGGCAGTTTACAAGATGAACAGTTTATACTTTGAGATGTTTTTGATAAACGATGTGAAATAGTTTCATATGCACTCGCTCGTAAAATACCTTGATGAATGTCAGAGTTAAACCAAAAGCTAGAAGAATTATTTCTCCAGTAAAACAATCCTTCCCTGATGTGTTTGACATTGCTTGGCTTAAAAGGGGTTGTCAAAATGATGTTTAGAGCTGTCTCATTAGAAATTAACTATGCACAAGCTAATCCCCCCCCCTCCATGTTTTCTAATAGTGACAGAAAATTAATGTCCCTTTCACAAGGCAACTCAGCAGAGTAAGAATTTTAATGCTGTTCTTAGTACAGCATACTTTATAGCAAGTATGGGATTGCTCACATATTACTGTACAGGATGCTGCAGCTACTGTGAAATAATACTCTCCAACTAGACTATTTAACAAGTACTATACTGGGAATCAACTCTCCTGATTCTCTCCCGATGTTCAGGACCGATTTACATTACAATCCTAAGAAGAGTTACTCCAGGGCTGTTTCCACACTATTTACTTTCATCTGGAACATTGCGAAAAAAACCGCAGAAGATAGCATCTTCTCGTGCGAGTTTTGCGCGACATCGTGCAAAACTCGCACAAGAAGACGCTATCTTCCGTGTTTTTTTTCATGGCGTTCCGGATGAAGGTAAGTAGTGTGGAAACTGCATGGTCTAAGTCAATTGAAATCAATGGGTTTAGATAGGAGTAACTCTTCTTAGGATGGCACTGTTTGTGAATGATTTTGTCTACATTAGTGGAGAGAACTATGATCTCTATTAAATGCCCTGAAAATATATTCTGTACTGCAAGTACCAAAAGTTTTAATCAACTTTTAACAAGCCTATCTGTCAGTCCTTGGCAAGTAAATCCCCAAGTTCTCCACAGCAATCACACAGGTGAAATGGTTGAAGTAACTTTTATTAGAGATCTATTTGGTTCAAGGTGGCCAGACAGTGGAAATTTGGGAGAAGTGATATATTGAGGGAAAGCATGGTTAGTTATAGCTTACTTTCCTGCCCCCAGGTTAGTAGCCCGTTCGAATTTTGGCACAAACACCAGAGACAAAAAATATCACAGTTTAGACTATATCTACAGAGTAAGCATGAAATCATCCCTGTCCCCAGGAGAAGTCTCATTTGTGTTAGGTGCAGCCGGTCTTAAGGCCAATCGCTTCCAAAAAGAAAGCATTTTGCTTTTTTGGGAGAGTGTTTACATTCAAAGTAGTGATAACACACTTAACTTCCCCAGATTAGGCAAGGAGAGTTCATCGGAACTCTTCAGTGTCAGAGAATTAACAAAGTGGTATATAACATATACATGGCATGTACTGCAGGCAGGCATACATGACACTAGTGACTGAAAAACCAACACATTTCAAAGGGCCCCATAAATAGTCAATTTATTATTGTTCAATTATTATTACTGCTATATTCACATGTGAAGCTGCATCACTGAATCAGACCATCAGTCCATCAAGGTCAGTATTGTCTACTCAGATTGGCCGTGGCTCTGCAGGGCTTCAGGTAGAGGTCTTTCACATCACCTACTGCCTTGTCCTTTGTAAGTTAATATGCCAGGGATTGAACTTGGGGCCTTCTGCATGTGAAGCAGAGGCTCTTCCACTGAACCACAGCCCCTCTCAATAAATAGACAATTTACTGGCCGTTTTCACATCTCTTTAAAATAGCACAAGATTCGCAAATCACTGGCGGCTTCCTCGCATGATTTCTGATGTCACCCCACCATGATGCTGTTTTTGTGGTGTCCTTATAACTGCCTGCATCCGGGTGACGTCAGAAATTGCGCTACAAAGCCGCCAGCTTTCAGTGAGTATTGCACTATTTTAAAGACGTGTGAAAACGACCATTGTTGAAAAACCGCAGCAGCATAGTGGTTAAGTGTTTGGGATGCAAATCGACACTCTGCTGGTTCGAATCCCACTACTGCCATGAGCTCGCTCAGTTGGTGGACTTGGGTAAGCCACTCCTCTCAGCCCCGGCTCTCCAGCTGTACTGTGTGTATAATAACAACACTGACTTTGCTAACCACTCTGAGTGAGGCACTAATCGGTGCAGAAGAGCGGAATATAAGCATAGTTGTTGTTATTATTAACAACCCTGGATGATGTCAGCATTAGGAAGTGTTGGAAAGGCACAGTGTTAGTGTACAGCAACAAGCCTGCTTTAAAACGGTGGTTATAATTACTATTTATAAACAGCAGCAACAACAAACTCAGGAAGTAAAGGCATTGTGATGCTAGGCTGGGCAACTTTTCAATTAAGGGAGGGGGAGACAGCAAGACAGAGTGAACGCAAATGTGAGAGACTGCTTAGTGACATTCCTGCAGTAGATTATTTCATAAATGTGTGTCCTAAGCGCAATGGTCATGACATACACACCGACTGAGAACTTTGGGGCTGAGCACTCAGGAGTTGCAATCTGGATTGTGCTCAGTACATGTGATCCTGATTACAAAGACCTGGACGGAGATTCTGTGAGGGTGTCACTTACTGTTAATTCAAAGGTTGTGAGGGATTTTGTTGTTGTTGCAATTTTAAAATATATTGTATGTATTATCATGACATCATAACTGTTCTGGAGAGACAAAACTGAAGAACTGGCCAAGACCTTTGTCAGGTCTGTATCTCCCCATCACATCTGAATCAGTTTGTTACATAACAATCATTTTGAGGAAATGTCAACAAATCCATGTGGTGGTTCAGAGTCTTTATACAGGTGGGGGGTAAGCTTGCCAGCAATGACCCGCATCATTTCTCTGTACTGTCCAAACACAAAGCAGAAAAGAGCAGAAACAGCCAGACAAACAGAAGAGATAATAGCTGTGAGAACGGTAACCAGGAGTGCCACGATCTGTGTTATTCCCAGACACAGGATTAAAGGCACAATTTTCTTCTAAATAATTTTAAAAATCATTTTCTTCAAGTTGTCAGGACATTGTGTGTTCTAAATAAAAATTATACACAAATTGTCTGCAGCAGACATTCAGCTGGAATGTGCAGCTTTTTAAAAGCTCATGTCAGCAAGAAAACATCAGACTGAAGGGATAATATGCCGGGAGAATACATAAGCACAGATTTTGCATAACAAAAGAGAATCTCATATTATAGCAGTCCATCAACTGTATTCCTTACTTGTTATGATGGACAACTTTTACAATCATCTGATTTGATATATCCATTATATCCCAAAGTTTAGGATTGTAGTATAATGATGCACACATGTAAAGGCACTAAATATAGTGCCCAGTTAACTTACACATTTATTTATTTACGTTATTTATAGTCCACCTTTGGCTGCATCAAGATTCACCAAGCTGTCATCAGTGTTTATATGTAAAGTTAAAGGTAACATATCAGAACAGATTGAGAGGGGATAAGCCAGCAGTCATTTCTGTCTACCTCCTTTAATGGTACTCAGGTGAGTGGCCGCCTCACTTTACCTAATGATAATGTTGGCCGCCTTGGAAGAATGGGGCTAAGGGATGAAAATGCTGTTTGAACTTAAAACAAGTATACCTTATTAATATACAAATACCCACCCACTCTCATACGCTAATTTAAAAATTAGGAAACATTGTACTAGTGGATTGGACGTTTACAAATTAAATTGAAATGTTCTTTTGTATCCAGGAAGAAATCAACAGTAATTTAAAGAAAGCTGAAGGGTAGTATGAATTAAGCATAGATTCATTTCTTTTGTGCCAAAGACTTTGGTCAAACTTGTCTTTCATTCGGAGCTTTTGCAGGTTTTTTAAAATAAAAAACCCAACAACCTATTTTTATTGCACCAACTCAAAAAGCAGCCTGACATCATCACTCCACCTTTTGCTTTACTGTTCTTCCCAGTGCTGTGGAAGCAGGGGTGGCTAACCTCTGAACCCCACCACCACTTACCTGACCAGCAGGGGGGAAAGGTGCCGGGACTGGGCTTGGGAGCTCGGGAGTGTGCTCCCGTGTCACACCGGGAATGACATCTTTCCCAGTGTCACAAGGAAGTGCAGGCCCCCGTGAGAGGCTGACTTGATACAAATCTGCTCCCACTAGTTTGGGGGCTGATTTTTATCAAATCATCCCCATACAGGGCCTTCGCTTCCTTTTTGTGCCAGGAATGATGTCATTTCTGGCATGACAAGGAAGTTCTTCAGAGGTAAGTTCCCCTTATGCGTGCCCCCCCAAGAACCCCCCGGCCCTTGGTTTGGGCCCCGGGGGACTTGGCAACCCGATGGATAAGGACAAAAAAGTAATTGAAAGGTTCAGGAGACTGTGGATTATATTCAACTGTGAATATTACAGCAAAGAAACGACGAGAATTTCTATGGAATTTGGAAGATTAACAAACCAGGTCTTGAAATGGGACATGCTTTGCTGGGTAGTTTTTTGGGATTTCACACCTGAAAGATTTGCCAGGCATCTATTAAAAACATATTTTGTCTCTACACAGGTCATATATGGATATGTAAGAGCCCTGCTGGATCAGGTCAGTGTTCCATCTAGTTCAGCATCCTGTTTCACACAGCGGCCTACTGGTTATTCTGGAGGGCCAACAACAAGACCTAGGCCGATTCCACACGGCTTACCTGAAGCCGGGACATTGCGGAACATGCTGGAAAAAACGCAGAAGATTGCGTTTTCTCATGTGAGTTTTGCGCGACATCGCGCAAAACTTGAGCGAGAAACCACGATCTTCCGCGTTTTTTCCAGCATGTTCCGCAATGTCCCGGCTTCAGGTAAGCCGTGTGGAATCGGCCCTAGAAACCAGCCAGCCACTTCTTAACAGGGCACGTATGCAAGGGAACCTGTTATTCTGCAGGATCCAGGGCATGTCATGAAATGACTGTAACTTATTTGAAATGTTAACAACTCTATACATTTTGGCAAAGGAATGAAATCTGCCTTTGACCAGGGCCCAGTAAGCTCTGTAAAGGCCTTCTGTTGGGACTAAGCATTCTAAAGAGCACCAGTTTCTCTTCTTCAACAAAAACTCATTTCCTGAGTGCAGAAGTGCTCTGTTTCCCTGTACATAGTTTGGCAGGATTGCTTCTATAGTGGCTTTGGAGCCATACTGCTGTGAGAAAGATTAAAGCTAATTTTGCATTTCCCTCTCTTTATTAAATTACTGTTCCCCCCCACAAACAATAAATTTACTAAATTTATATATTCAAGCTTGTGTTTCTTGTTTGTTGTTTGTGACTTGTAATGGTCTATGGCTGAACATAATAAACCTTTCACTCATTACTAAATTTATTGGAAAGGGAAAGTTATTTGTAGGCTGAAACCATTTATGAAGAATCTAGTTTTCTTTTGAGAGCCGTTTAAAGAAAAAATTATAATAAAGAGCCATAAATATATCCACGATGAGATGAATAAACAAATACTGCTGCTGCTAAGTACCAACATTTAAGTGATTTCACATTTTGGTATGGATGTGCTCAGTACTACCTTGATCAGTCGTAGCCCTCACGATGCACGAATTTAGGTAATGGTGTAAAATTTGCAGAATTTTCAATATAAATAAGGAAACAGCTCTTGATATGCATAGGAAAACCCTAAAGAATAAATAAGGATTTCCCCCTCCATTTTTCAGGTGGGGCCTGGAGATCTCCTTGAACTACAGCTGATCTCCAGACCAGGGAGATCAGTTCCCCTGGAGAAAATGGCTGCTTTGGAGGGTGGACCCTATGCCGTATCTCACCAGGGTCACTCTCCCCGCCTCCAATGAGATCACAGATTCAGGGTTTTGCACCTACAGTGCATCATTTTAGCAAAGGATCTTGGGTGAGAATATGTCCACTGTCTTTGACTGCTCATTCGGGGCAGGCTAGTGACAACAGTGTTGGATTAGTCAAGGGCACTCATTCTGGCTTGCACCCCGATCCCCTCTTGACTGTGTGGCTGCTAAAGGGTATCGGCTGCTATTTGCTTTGGACCTGCCCACTTGGATTGGTGCCAGCCCAGTACTGTTGTTTCTGGACCTTAAGACTTGGCCACCCCTTGGACTCTTTTGCTTTAGCTTGAAAGCTGGCTGGGAGACTGAAAGTCTGTTTAAGTGTGCTAGGACAGACTAGCAAGTTTCGCTGTTCTCCTCTCTACCTGCACATTTCTATGTCTGTACCCTTTTGCACTTTTGTTAATAAACTCTTCCGAGTATCTCTTTATGTATTCTCTGGGAGTTTGAAAGTTTCAGTCTTAACCCAGGACCTTGGCCCCTGTGGCTACAACTACCTAGTAATTGCTTTGGAGCTCAATCTGTAGGTCTGCAGGGCTGACTTCTTGGTTAAAACATGGTATGGCTGGGAATTTGCCTCTCAGTTACACTGCGGAAGTTTTAGTTGGAAGGCTGGTGGGAGTGAACTGTTACCCTAGAAGTGAGGTCTCACTCCCAGTTTCGAGTGTCTTGCTCTGGACCTCCCATTCAGGGCAGCTTGTGGATGCAGCCATTCTTGACAGACGCAGACCTGGCCCAGGCTGAGCTCGGTATTCTTGCTCTCTCAAATGCCCAATGAAAAGGTTTATATCAGGTTTTTGCAAAACTGTGCATGTGCAAAACCGCAGCCAACTCAAACTACTATTGTCGCTAGGGACTAAGAGGAATACCAAAGGGTAGAATTTTATTAAAGCACAGCATTTATGACTGATGTTAAGGATTTACGACTGATTTAATTGTCTATTTAAGCAACCGCAGGCTGAGTGATCTGTTCTGTAGTAAGGATGGAGGAGGTGACAGAGGAACTCAATCTGTTCTTGTGAGAAGGCGCATGCACAAAAAGCCAATTGTGCTGTACTGCATGGAGCTAAGCAACCTGTTGAACTACGAACAGGTGAGTGAACTGTTGAACTTATTATCAAAAAACAGCTCCCTGTGTGCAACTAGTGAACGGAACTTGAGCCAAAATGGCAGATGCTGCAGCATCTCTAGGTTAAACTAGCTTGACTTCTTGGAACTTGGCCACCATTCTCAAATTGCACTTCCGGCCTTTGCCCTTAGACCCCTGAGTGTGACCCTGCCTCTTGCCTCAGGCCCAGTGCTTCAAACTGTATCTGGGCTCCTGATAGGTGGACTGAGGAGGAAAGTTCCCGGCCACAGGCTATGGCCCGCTGAAGACTCTAGTTCCAGGTCAGGTTTGAACTGCAGGAGGGACAGAGATGCCTGACAAATGATCTACTGTTCCATTGTGTGTATTGTGGAATTATTTCATTGCAGTAGTAGATTTTGTAAAGTGTAATTTGTTCCGCATAGGGTATAATTAGTAAACTATGTCCTGGAGAAGGCAGCCCAACCTTTTGGTATTTGCAATGTTTGTTGATTGGGCATGTTGTTAAATATGGATACAATTTCAAAAACATGTATTTGGTTTACATGTGCTCAAAGAATGAGTGGGAGAGTATGTAGGAGCCAAGCCATGTTCCTTGCCTCAGGGCCTCCAAATCCTAGATAAACAAATGGCTCTAAGTTGACTCTGTTACCAATTGTCATTCTTTTAATTACCTAAAAGAACAGTCAAGGCCGAACAGCAGTTTTTGTAAATCATAAAAATCTGTCATTTTCTAGAGTGAATAGTATGTCCTTGCATGCTGAATGACCCAACATGTACAGCAGAAAACAGATAACATTATCACAATAGGGAGAGATTTTATCACACTAACATTCCCATACAGCTCAGTTTCCTTTTTGGAACAATTCACTTGGAGCAAATGTGCATTGCTCATAAAATATCCATAGCTATGACTCACACAAGTCTCAGTTGGGGGAAGGAGGACCATCGTAAAACTGGCTCATTGCTTTATTGTGACAGGCAAGCTACTCCAATGGGTGGAACAGTGGGCTTTATTTTTAGGTTCCGAACATCCCCTTGGTTACTATATGGCAATTTGCAACCATTTGAAGAATATTGCAAATTAGTCTTAACTAGTAAAAATACTTGCAGTGGTTTTTGCCAAAAACCATAGATGAATTGCAGAGAAAATCCAGGAACAGGGAAGGGTTATTATTTTTTTTTATTAGCCCTTTCTCATTTCCTTTGGAATAAACACATAACCAACAGATTTCCGTAAATTTGCGCCAACTTACTGAAGAAACATTAAAGTTGGGGTGAGTGGGTGGGCATCACAATAAGTCTATATGCATATTCTAGCAAGTGATAAAGAGTAGGAGAAGAATGTAGGACAGAGCCAAGCAACAAGTGACGAATTACACTTGCATGGCAAGTGAACCGACTCACGTGGAGCGCAAGTGGATGGCAAGTGAACAGGGAGGAATACACATCAGTCTGTTCACTTGCCATGCAAGTGTAATTCGTCACTTGTAGCTTGGCTCTGAGTTGGGACATCAACTCTCTATTGTGACCACACAGCCCAAGATCTAGTTCAGCAGGTGGATTTTTATGGTGCAAATCCTTTCTACACCTGCATCTATTCATAATTTTTTCCATTATAAGGCTACCGACAGAATCCAGATGCTTAGATTAGGCCTGAAGAGTAAGGGACACCACTGGTGAACCAGAGAGGAGTTTCTATTTTAATTATGTATTTTTCAGAACTGAATCTGGGCTTAACCACATTACCTTTTTCTTGGGCATGTCTCCAGGTTGGATCAAAGACATGTTCTGGGAGCTGCATGCTTCCCAGGTGTGTGGGCCCCCAACCTGAATCAGAATCACGGTGCAAAGAGAGAAGAAACCTGCCCCCGTGCCATTTTACCTACCTAAAGTGGCCCTAAGGAGCCGCTACTTTCCTCACTGAGGGCTGCGTGTGCACTCATGTAGTTACATATCAGTTTCCTTGATGGAGGTAATAGTAGCTCCCTGGGGGCTGTTTAATGCAAGAAAATGTCTGAGAAGATTCTCTTTGTCTGAAAATCTTCATCCAAACAGTGCAGTCCCAACCAGCCAATGGAGTCCTAGGAAACACGGAGATCCTACAACATATCTATGACCCAATCACATGAAAAATGTGTTTTGTTAGGTCCCGAGTTGTGCTATCATTCTAGGGCTGGCGAGGACATGAAGGTTCGGTGCTGAACCGTAACAGCAGAGTGCTACGTCTTTCAAAAATGCATGTCACAGCTAACCTTTTCTGGTGATGATCAGAGTTACCAATTTTTCCACTGCAATTGTGCATTCAGGTAATTTCAGACTCTGGACTTACTGGTCTTATGGGGACTTCCTTTAGCAAAGAATGTATGCTTCATGTCTGAAGATCAAAGTGGTTTCTTATCCAAAAGACAGTTGAAAGACAATCTTAGAACTGTACTGGATATAGCGGAACACTTGGATAAACATGAAAAACAAGCAGCTCTGATTTTCTTGGATGCTGAGAAGGCCTTTGACAATTTGAACTGAATTTTCTTGTATGAAGTTCTGGAAAAGATGAGTTTTCAGGAGAATTTTATAAAATGGGTGAAATCAATTTACTCTACACAGACTGCCAAAATTATTGTTAATGGAGAATTAACTAAACCATGTGAGATTCAAAAAAGAACTCGTCAAGGATGTCCATTGTCACTGCTTTTTAAAATTTTGAAGCACAGAATGAAATTCATCAAGATTGTCTCTTCCCATTGCATCATCACCGCACTGAGAGCCAGTTCAGAGCAGTGGTTAAGAATGCAGGACTCTAATCTGGAGAACTGGGTTTGATTCCCCACTTCTCCTCTTGAAGCCAACTAGGGGACCTTGGGTCAGTCACAGCTGCTAGGAGCTCTCTCAGCCCCACCCACCTCTCAGGGTGTTTGTTGTGGAGATAATAATAGCATACTTTGTAAACTGCTCTGAGTGGGCATTAAGCTGTCCTGAAGGGTGGTATA
This sequence comes from Eublepharis macularius, assembly GCF_028583425.1. Lineage (NCBI taxonomy): Eukaryota > Metazoa > Chordata > Lepidosauria > Squamata > Eublepharidae > Eublepharis > Eublepharis macularius. Next base: position 77,842,854 of record NC_072798.1, on the reverse strand, counting down.
TAAACTGAATGTTATTTTTATTGTTACACAGTACGCCATGCTTCTATTTATATTTACTCAGCCAAAAGTCCTCCTGTGCTCAATAAGCCTTGCTAGCTACACCCCACTTCGGAGTGTCCTCTGCTGAGCCGGGGGCAAGGTCTTCTGCACCAAAATCCACCCTCGAAGGTACCACTCTTCTGCTAATCCCGTATCATTAGAGAGAGGTCCATATTTTTGCTTTTTGCACTGGCCAGTACAGAGTGGGGGCAACTGCCGTACAAAAATGACCGTAGCCTCCTCATAATTGCATTATCAGAAGAGGCCCGGTATTAGCCCAGCTCTATAGCAATTTAACTACAGTCAATCCCATTATCTACAACCTGCCATACTGCCCGATGTACATCCCCTGCAGGGTGTTGCGCTCTGTAGACAAGCAACTCCTGGTGGTCCCCGGCCCGAAGGACATCTGTCTGGCCTCAACCAGGGCCAGGGCTTTTTCTGCCCTTGCCCCGGCCTGGTGGAATGCTCTTCCGCTGGAGATCCGGGCTCTGAGGGACCTGTTACAGTTTCGCAGGGCCTGTAAAACGGAGATGTTCCGTCGGGCCTTTGGCTGAGTGCCAGCGGGTATCCTCCTTCTTCCATCTAAGGCCACCACTTCTTCTGGGGCTGCCCTCGGCCATCTGCTATGCCCGTATACGGACTCCCAATATTTGTTTAAATAGCCTGCTCCTGGACTATTTTAATGATTTTTTAAAAATTATTGTTGATTTTATGTTTTTGTGATTTTAATGTATTTTTTAATGTTGTTAGCCGCCCTGAGCCCATCTGTGAGGAGGGCGGGGTACAAATAGAATAAAATAAATAAACAAACAAATAGATGTAGAGGGCTAGATATCTGAGAGCTCATTTACTTATTTTCTTTTGCAAATCTTTTGTAATCAAAGAAGGGGGGGAGTATCATCTGACTAATGAGTCTACAATCTGTTTGTTCTTCATTGTACCATTTTGTATTTGCTTGCCAGAAATATTTAGCTCTCCAGCTCCTTTAACTGTCCTTTAAAAAGCCCAGCCTATGTACTCAACAGCAACAGGAGGAATGCAGCACTTTCACCTTTAGCTGTGATGGAATCTTTTCCCTTTCCTATTTGAGGAGCTGAACTTATCAGCGGTCACGCAGTCAGAAACACTGCAAATGTACCAGATATAAACAAAGCTAGGGAGGGCCCACATTCATCACTCATGTAATTCCTCTCAAACTAAATGAACTCTACATCCTAGATGAATTTGGCCTCCTCTTCAGAGAGCCCAAAGCTGTTAACTGAGAAGCAGAGGAAGATACAGAAAATCAAAGCATAAGTGGCCCGAAGTTGAGAGGCCTACCTCTGAAATGAGACAAACCTCATGAGGATGTATTGCTGTTCAGCAATGCACAGGAGAAGTCCAAGCAGTTTTGGATCCTCTTAATGTGCTTCTTTCAGTGTATATATTATTTGCATGTAGGGTTGCCAGGTCCCCTTACCCTCCCAGTGGGAGGGCAGGGACCTGGTACTCATATTCTCTGTGTTCCTTGTGTGCGCGCCCTTGCATCTTCACAATGACCACCTCTGTGCAATGTCATCACACAGGCGTAGGAGCATATGTGTGCTTCACAATGGGCCGATTTGGCACCAAACAGGCTCACTTCAGCCAGTTTGGGGCCCAAATTGGTCCACTGTGAAACGCCGGAGAGCTTTCAGGTGATACAATGAAGTCACTCCCAGGAAGTGAGGTCATCACACCACCCTGGGAGCATGCTGGGAGGCCTATTCCTGTGCCTCCCCCCACGCCCCAGTCAGCGAGGTGACTGGTGGCAGGGGGCGGAGGTTGGGAGTGCAAACCCTATTTGCATGTCTGCTCTCAATCAGGAAACATCCAAGAACTGGAAAGACAGAGAGGTTGCCCTCACACCTGTGTGCCTCATGTTGTAAATTATTTTTTAAACAACCTGGATTGTGGTCCTATTTGAGAGTAAGTTGTCCAGCTAGTAAGGGACGCTTTGTACCTTCTCAGCAGTCTCCAAGTACAACCAGCTCATTAGCTTGGTCTATTTCAACACTTGATTTGTTGCATGTTCAGAATGCGAGGGAGGATAAAGGAAGAGGATGGTCTCGCTTTTACTGCTAGTCCCAATAGGCGTTTGATACTGGGATTCAAGGCATATCTCACTGTGGCATACCATCCTCTGCTGAGGGAGGATGTTGATGTCAGGCTGATGTAGGAAAAGCAGGTGCACAAGTGATTTTAAGTTACTCCAATCTAAACTCACTGATTCTGTTCCAGTATCCTAAGGAACAGCGTGCATTAACCGAGTCAGATGGGATCTTATAGGCCATCTAGACCAACCCCCTACTTGACACAGATAATCCAAAGCTTGAGCATCCCCACCAGAGGGCTGTTCAGCCTCTACCTTGAAAGCCTCTAGCAAGCAAGACCACTCCCTACCACCCTCAGTAATGGCTTCCATAATTCCTCTTGGGTCCTACATGTTGGGGCAGCTGCTTGCCACACGGCCACTGTCAGTGCCCAGATACTAGCTCAAACAGGCCATCTGCCTTGTCCCGTAATCATTCTTTTGATTTTTATGCCCATGGTTTGCACACAGGCAGATAATCCAAAGATTATTGCATGTAGCATGCAAACATTTTCCTATGATGTTATGAATCATGGGCACTGGCATTGAAGTTGAAACCAGTACATAAGGGTTCAATTATGCTGGGGGGAAAAAACCTGAAGCATAAACAAAACAAACATTTGATCCAAATTAACTCAATTACTGGTTAACCACCAAGATCCTCTCAAAGGTTCAAAATTCTCTCTGTAACAGGAAGAAAGGTAGCTAATGCCTTCTTCCTACATGTTCCCTAAAAGAATTCTTGAAGCCCAAGAGAGATAAAAATCGGTATTTTTATATTCAAGTGTACTATAGTAAAACAAGCAGACCACAGAACTGAATCTGGCTGGCCACTGAACCAATTAGCACGTCACCGTCTGCTTAGCTAACGTTTGGGATTCATTACATACTAGCGGGCTACACAAATAACAACAGCAACAACAACACTCCCCCACATGCTGCCCAAGATGGCCTCCAAGCCAATCTTAAGTTCACACATCAGTAAGCCTGTTTTTAAACCTTTTCTGAGACAGGCAAGAACATTTTTACAGAGCAGAACTTTCAGGAAAGCAAAATCTTCAGGCAGATTTGTAAGCAGTTCCTTGCAGTGGGTAAGAATGGCACCCAGGGAGCCATTCTGGGAAGCATTTGTAGCAGAAACAAGTTTTTATTCCCATTCACACTGTTAATACGACACAACAAACATAGGGCAGGCTGTTTAGGGAAAGAGACTGTGGACAAGTAACCAGTATGAATGTATTCTAAAGGCTGCTCGAGATACATTTGTCAGTGGCACAACCTCTACGAACACTCTTCTATTTGAATCGGTGAAGCTGGGATCTGGGCTCGGGACTCAGCGCTCACGCGGCCACATTACCACATGTGCACTCAATCCAGGAAAATCAAGATCAGTGCAAGTTAAAAAATACTCTGCGAAAACAGTCATGGGTTTGCATGTGATGCTGAAGCACTGGTAAAGAATACACCAATAGGCATCATTTGGATCATGCATGAAGAGGAAACTCGTGCCTCTTCCTGGGGACAGGGGGGACGTGAAGGGCCCGTAGCAATATTTGAAATACATGCATTTCTCCATGGGACAAATTTCCCCATTCACACAATATTCCAGAAACTGAAAAAAAATGTGCCAAATTCCATCTCTCTCATTGCTCCCATGGGCCAAATGAAATGTTATCCATAGATGGGAGTTTCCCAACTACCTTTTCCTGCTTCTCCCATTAGCTACTCAGGAAGCAACTTCTGACTTTTTTGTGAAAAGCCACTGAAGTGACATTGCTCTCTCTCTCTCTCCCCGCCCCCTTCACAGAGAGCGGGAGTGGGGAGTTAAGAGTTAGGCCTTACGGAGTCAATGTTGAATCACTCCTGAGTGCCTCGTCAATTGCTCAGAGACAAGGGCTGACAGAAATTAGAGCAGAAAATTATTTGGTCAGAATTATGGAAAACTAAGGCTGCTGTAAGGCTGGATGAGAGTCAGAAAATTCTCTGCTTACGTCTGCAGTTGTGTTTTGAACAGCAACTATTTACATCTATATTAACTTCAGCAGTAAAACGCTTCACTTCTGTACTATCTGAAACCATGCAATTCCTCCTTGTTTTGGTGAAGTTTATTACATTATGTAGGCTGGACAACGTTCCTGTCATTTTCTCCCCTCTCCCCCACCTGCCCACACTGAACTGTGAAACAGCATCATCAAGATGCCAGAATACTAGTGCCCTTTTCCCAGCTATTTCTGAAGGCTGTTCCTTTTTTTAAAAGTTGGATTCTTTAAAATTAAGATACTGACAGTGAGTCCTGGCTTAATTTTTTGGCTTATTTAATTTCTGACTGTAAGTTCAGAAAAGCTACCTATACTCTGCCTTTGAGTCATTTCAACAGTCTTTTTCAACCATCTCATAAGAAACTGTATCAAACAGCTTCATAATTCTGTTATTTAACATTAAAAAGCTGCTCAAGTAAATAAGCAAGAACTGTAGAGGCACACTCAGCAGTTGTTCCAAGAGCACAGTAGCAATAATGGTGATAACCAGGAACTAACCTGCCAGCACAAAAGCACCTCTTAAAGTGCTCCCCCCCCCCGCCCAAAATGGTTCATTATACTTATTATTGTTATGCACATTAAAAGCATTTTTTGGCTTGGGTATCCAAACTCGTAGGTAATAATTTTTTAAAAAAACATAAACAGAAATTCCAGGTTGGCACAGACGTGTAAATAACAGTGTCCACTCAGATGCCCATGCAAGCCAAGAATCTGGAATATGTTTAAGCCTGATGCGAGTTAAATACCAGCCTGCTGACAGAACTGTGTAAGTGGATGACTTGAATTACTAACTGCACTTGTGGAATGGCTCGCTGCTTTCGATCAGTCAAATTGAAATGTAAAAGTCTATCAGAATCTTGAAGCACAACGTTATCTTGGCAAGTAAATGGCTCTGATTCCAACAGGGATTTCCTTCTTTGCATAGGACTGTAGCCTTCGTTTTTGTTTTTAAAAGAAACAAGAAGCAAAGTTTGGCACAAAATTATGAGCTATCCTGTGTAGGAGTTACCAGAGAGAACACATACAAGGGCCCCTTTCTCTCTGCCCCACCCTCTTAGGAGTCATCTGGCTGGCTGTGATCAGGGATACCAAAAGGCAATGACCAGTTAACTGAGTCCCTGGCAGTACTGACTGATTCTGAAAGGCCATGTGTGGGAGTAGGGAGAGGCTAAACTGGTGGAAGAAACACTGGAAAGAATGCTAAAAGCATCAAAAGATCTGAAGCACTGATGTATACATTTCTGCATAAACTCTGGTCAGTAGGCTTTTTGTACATGTAAGGATGTTTATGCTTCGGTGCCAGATTCTTTCAACCACAAGCTTTTTGTAACACACACACAGACTACCATGTTGTGTGCTGTTATTTTATTTTTTAGCTTTTTTTCTAAGGCTCTATCTCCAAGTGTCTCATCACTTGTAGGAGGCATTTTTAGATCGGTTTTAATGTTTTCATATCTGTTGTTTTTAATGTTTGTTTTTTATGAAGTTGTTCATGCATTGTTGTTGCCCAGCTTGGGACCTGAGAAACTCAGGAGAAAAGCAAGTATAAAAATATTTTAAATAAATAATATTTGATCATGTCTTAGATTTCTGATTCTAAAATGCACGTTTCAAGCTTTCATGCTGCCACTGGAAATGAGGCAGGAGAATTGTGACTGGTCCGTATAATTTCAGATTACATGTGATCAGGGCTCATTTCGAGGGGGAACACGCAGGAACGCAGCTTCGGCAGTTCCCCAAAGAGGTCACATGTCAGGTGGACCCACCCACCTGACTCTCGGCCATTTTGGGCGCATTTCAGCCTGGATTGGGGCCAAACCAGCCCGGATCGGGCCTCTGACGGGCAGTGGATCACTCTCACTCAACAGCGGCCCAATCCCGACCATTTGGGGCCCCTTTGTGGCCATTTCAGCCCCTCTTTTGCCATTTTGGGCCCAATTTCAGCCCTGAATGTCCACGACTGGGTCCAAAACAGCCAGGATAGGTGATGCCATGGGGTGTGGCATATGCAAATCAGTTATGCTAATGACACACTTCCGGTGATGGCAAGGGGTGTGGCATATGCTAATGAGTTATGCTAATGAGTTCCTCCAGCTCTTTTTCTATTAAATGACCCCTGCATGTGACCATAGTTGGAGTGGCATGGGAAGGCATGCCACTCATCACACAAAAAATGCACATAGAAAACTAGAATATCTAAGCTTTGTTATAACTCTTCCTTTTTAAAATAGAGGACTATTCAATTATGCAACCTACCCCCTGCATTGAAAGCAATAAAGTCAATGGTCCTCTCCTGGATAAGTTACTACCATCTGTTGTGTCTACAGACCAGGTCTAGATCAGAATCCTGGAGATGTGATGCATCTTTCCCATGCTTAACACTCCAGGGTTTTTGCTTCCCTGTCGTAAATTCTGCAGTACTGTAATTTGACTCCACACTAGACAAAAGCAGAATGCTGTGTGGGTAGGCGGCAAGCAGATGTTATTCTTAAGACATTTGCTATTGGGGTGCCATCTGTCTGTTTCTCACCTGGATGGTACAGGAACTGAAGGTCTAGGTTGTTGCGGATTTTCCGGGCTGTATTGCCGTGGTCTTGGCATTGTAGTTCCTGACGTTTCGCCAGCAGCTGTGGCTGGCATCTGCAGAGGTGTAGCACCAAAAGACAGAGATCTCTCAGTGTCTCAGGAACTACAATGCCAAGACCACGGCTATACAGCCTGGAATATCCACAGCAACCATCGTTCTCCGGCCGTGAAAGCCTTCGACAATATACTGAAGGTCTAGGTTCAGCAACTGGAGTGCCTTTGGCATACACAAAATGTGGGAAAGGATGAGGATGGGAGCAAACAGGAATGCCACCCCCCTACTCTGAGCAGTGGCATGTGGAATTAGGATTTTTTACAAAAGTTGTTGAGTCTACAGCGTGATGTTAATTCTAGGTTTTCCTGAAAAAGACATCATGTCATTGCTGAAAACTGCCTCCCCATGTTCCTGCTCCTTAGGTCTCCTGCTGTTTTCAAGACTGGGCCTAGCGACCTCGGAGCAAATGAGTTAGGAAAATGCTTGCTATCTCTTCTCTTCCCAACCACCCTTTGCGGTCCTTGGGTGGAGTTTCTGCAGCTCTATTCCACTCAGGCACTCTCAACCTCTTCTACTGCCTTGGCTCCCTCAAGGGTTATGCTCATGCTGTGATCAGAGACGTGGGGAAGATACTAAAAGGAGCTTTAGATACGTAAAGTAACTACAGGGAAAGACCAAGCCTTATCAAAACCAATCCACTCCCTGCCCCAGCCATGTCCAGAGTTGGCTGTAGGTTAGGAACATAAGGAGATCCCTTATAGTTTGGGATGAATTGTCTATCTCATCCAGCATCCTGCTTGTAAGAGTGGACAACCAGACGTCTATAGGTAGCTTTTAGGCAAGGCCCAATCTCCTCTGTAACCCATCCTCAACATCCTGCATTCTGAGATTAAACAATCCAGGTATGGAGATTTCATTTAGCTCTCATAGCTAATAGCTGTTGACAGTCTTATGCTCTATGAATTTCTAAAATCTTTTTTAAAAAGACATTTCAGGGTGTACAAATGGAATAAAACTGCAACGATCACTTCTGTTAGGGAAAAGCAGCTTCAGGAGAGGATGGTTTTCAGTGGAGAAACCGTTGGTGCTTGACTGTACAATCATAAGCAGGTCTACCCTTCTTAGCCTACTGACTTCAAAGGACTTAGAATGCTATGACCCTACTTAGGGTTGCACTGTAAGTCTCTTTCACACCTTCTGCAACTCCTTCCCCCACCAAGTCACTTATCTTCACCCTGCCCCCAACCATTTTAAGGTTCATGTCCCAAAAAACCTGGCTCCAAAGATTGCAACCGTCTATAACATTCTCCAAAGAGTTCTGCACAACTCAAATGCTCAATACTACTTTATGCATTTTGTAGTACTAAGGGCTCATCTGTGCAAGATCTGCTTTCACTGCTGACCTGTGTGAGCTGCAAGCAGTACCCAAACAGGTGCAAACCTTGCATCAGAAAACTTGTGAACAAAGGAAATCCTTTGCCTCTCCCCTTTGGGGCCAGTCGGTTGCATGGGCAGACAGAATTGCCAATAAGGAATACAAGATGCTGTCAAACAGCTCCGAACTGCCTGGCCTGCCAGCATGGCCTGTGTGTGGTAAGTACCAAATCGAAACACACTAACTTTTTGGTAGGGGGGAAACCATTACAGCTTCATTTCCCAGATTCGGTTCAGCATTCCAGAAGCTGCTTTAACGAGCCAAACCACTGAGGTCTGTGCGTAGTTTCAGCTTTTTTTCCTGTTATACACACCCCTACGTGGTAGTACATTTATTTATTATCAAAGTTTATTTATTAGGCGCTTTGGACAACTGTGCAGCAACTCCTGTTGTTCATGGGGGAAGCTTTTCATAAGTTACAAACCCTTTTTAAAACAAATACTGAAGCCGCCATTGGAAGAGCTGCTTACAGAGCAGATTTCTTGTCCCTTGCCAGATCATTTGTCTTCTGTGGCCAGTTTAGCTTTTATGTGACTGTGTAGGTGTTAGCATGGAGTGAGCAACAAGAAATACAAAACTGCTGAGCAAGTAGCTAAAATGCTCAGAACTATGGGATTGGAGGTGGGCCTCAAATATTTAACAGTCAGCAGAAAGGCAACACATGCAAACCTCTGGCATATAACATTCTTTTCATTTTATGGCCTTGAGTTGCACTACGTATTTAATTAATTCAGAAATGTTACTAACCATCGTTTCTGTACTCTAAGACACCAGAACAGCCCACTCACCCATTAGACATACATCAAAAGATAGAAAAATCTGTCTTTTTATTACTGATTAACGGTAATATAGGTTAAAGAAAGTTTAGGCTTTTGAAAATGCACCCTTAGAACAGCCTCTCTATTAGCATTAAAGTCACCCCCCAAGAGCTTCTTTCGCTGAGGTAAAACACACCATTTCTTTAGGTACTTCACAGAGACAGAGGGAGAGAGGTCAGGCATCAAACCTGTGAGGAATGGGAATCTTAAATCGAGGAATGGCAATTCCTGATTGAAAGACTGATGCTGTCGGCAGCTGAGTGAGGGAACTATAGCTCGAAGCACTTCTCCATGAAGTACCGGATTCATAGCTCAGGCACAGAGGATGACAACTATGTGTTTGTCAGGTGCACATTACATTTTTTGTCCGTATGCTGAGATGTGGACATTTCTCACATTTCCGAACAACCAATGGGCCTAATAAGCTCAAAATATCCCACCTGTCATACCATATTTTACCCTGCCTTTCTTCAAGTGTCTCAGTGCTGCTGAAATTATCTTCTCCCTCACTTATCCTTGTAGCTATCCTGTCTTCTTGCTTCCCAACTTTCTAGTTTTCCATAATCCATTCTACTCTGCACTAGACACATCTCATTTGGAGTGCCATATACAGTACCGGGTGACATGCTTTTAAAAGGACGTAGACGAAGGATGAGGAAGGTCATCTGGTAAAAAAGTCCTAGGTGGGAAGTTGGAATGAGCTGGGTATCCTTAGCTTAGAGAAGACCGAGGTGCTGTCAAATATAAGGCAGATAGACTTGTTTTCTTTTGCTCTGGAAGGCAAGCATAGATCTAATGGGCTTCAATTACAGGACATTTCAGCTGAAATTATGAGAAATTTCCTAATGCTGAGAGCAGTTTGGCATTGGAACCAATAACATGGGAGCGGGGAGCTGTCTCTCATTGGAGATTTTCAGCACAGGATGGACAGCAATCTGTCAGGAATGCTTTAAGTTGGATTTCCTGTACTTAGGGCTGCCAGATGCTTTGAACCGAAATACTGGACACACTTCATGTTTCTTGAAGCTGTGAGGTCTCAGTGGGGTTAAAATTGGCCTCCTACCCTCCTTTGCTCAGCCACAAAGACCGGGAACAGAACTTTATAAGTCAAGGCAGGAGAGCAGCGTTTCATACATACCTCCCCCCGCCAAGAAACAGCAGTAGTGCAAGGGTAGAGAGGGCCAAGGGGAAGTAACAGCAGCAGAAGCCATCTGCACCATCAGTTTCAAGGTTGCCCTTGATTCTCTTGCTCGTCCTCCTTGGGATCTTTTCCAACTCACCCTTCCTTGCACAGTGGAGCGCAGAAGGGAACTTACTCTGCACCTGCTGATGCCTGACTTGACTTTCTGAGTCACTTTCCATCCCAAGTCATGGAAGCACAGTTCCTGATGGCCCATCTGAACAGCAAAATTGTGCCATCCGCACCACCATTTGCCTGCCCTGGTGCTACTGCAAACTCGTCACCCACTGCTATACTATCCACACTTGCTTGCCTGCCCAAACGCGCACACCTGCTTGCTCACACTCAGTTGGTCTGCAAGGCTGAGTCATGAAGCAGCAGAGTAGCAGACTGGCTGCTGTTGAGCCTGAGTGGATGCACAAAGAGAGGGGAGGAGGCAGGGAGGCGGGGCTTGACCCCCCCCCCCCCGCTCTCCTTGAGGGCTTACTCTTTCTCCAGCATCCACCAATTGGCTGGTTGCTAAAAGCATGGGGAAAGGGGGAGAGGAGGCAGGGAGAAGGCACATGAACATGAATCCTGCTCATCAGCAAGGACCCACTGCTGCCGGACATCGATTACTTGCCTTGGTCAGCTGCTCCTCCCTATGCACAAAAATACCAGACATTTGTCCAATACTTTCTCTGCAGTTTTTCCCAACACTTCAAGAAAAATCCGGACTGTCTGGGTAAAAAACAGACATGTGGCAGCCCTATTTGTACTGTATAGAACTAGATGGCCTAAAAGACCCCTTGCAATACTATAGTTATACGGGTTCATTGATTTTTCCCCCCAGCAGGGGGAATACATGGTCTCGCCACTTGCACTTTAAACGTGTACAGTCCAGGAATAGCATTTTCTTTACTGTTTGTGCAGTTGAATCTTCAGTTTGCACTAGAAACCACCACTGAAAGTTAGAGTGATTCCCTAATTACAGGAATCTGAAAGAAGTTCCTGTTGAATGTGACACTTTGGTGGCATTCCCGTCTGATACCTGCCACTTGGCTCTGACTCAAATAAGTAATGCAGAAGGCAAAAAATACTAGTTTGCCTTCTTGAAGTTAGGCAGCATATTTTTGCTTTCCTACAGCAACACTCCGAATAGAGATCTATAGAAGAAAATGCTGCACACGTTACGAAAACAAGGGTTTTGAGTTGCCAACTCCAGGTTGGGCTATTTGGAGATCTACGCAGGAGAGGGCAGGATTTGATGAGAGGAGGGATCTCAGCAGGTATAATGCCAGAGACTATCCTCCAAAGCAAACAACTTCTCCAAGGGAACTGATATCTGTCATCTGGAGATCAGCTGTAACTCAGGGAGATCTCCAGCCCACCCAACCCCTGAAGTTAGCAACCCTAATTTTGAGTATTACAACCTTTAGGATGATACATCTTTTAGTACTAACTTATATGGCACTTTACTTGTGTGTATATGATAACAAATTGTCCTGAGAGTTCTGAGATACCATTCGAAGCCATTCTTAATCGTTCCATTTCCTTTGGGACCCAATGGTGTATTGCCATCTTTGGTATTCCTCTCTTGGAAAAAGGCTTCCCTTTCCCAGTAGAATCCATCTTTCTCTGTTGAGTAATGTTGTCTCAAACTATCTAGATGCCATTGTGCTTTGGACATTTGATTAATCCTCAGAAGGCTTGTTGCTTTGGGAACTGCTGAATAACGAGCTAAAAAAATACGCTCTTCTCTGCACTCCCTTCCCATGCCCATCTTCTCTTCCCAATTATACAAAACGAAATACAATAATGTTTACGTAAGCAGCTTTCATACACAATGCTTTCCGCGTTCCTGGTGGCAAGAAATCTAAGAGATTCAATTCTGTACAAATTTACTTAATAATAATAAAAACATTCAATTTATACACCGCCCTTCAGGACAACTTAACAGCCACTCAGAGTGGTTTACAAAGTGTGTTATTATTATCCTCACGACCATCAACCTGTGAGGTGGGTGGGGCTGAGAGAGCTGTGACTGACCCAAGGTCACCCAGCTGGCTTCTAGTGGAGAAGTGGGGAATCAAACCCTGTTCTCCAGATTAGAGTCCTTGGAAGTAAGTCTCCCTATGTTTAATTGGTAAAATAAGTGTGCAAAGGATTGTAGCCTTTAATTCAAACATGACCTCTGCCAGGGACCCTCAAACTGACTCTTTGTCTACAAACTGAGATACCAGAACTGTGGAAAGGATTCTGTGGTTTGACCTGTGTGGAAACCCATAAAAACATGGTTCTGACTCACCAAAAGTTCTGAGAGATTTTTGCCTCACCCCACCCCCTTCTGTGACTGCTGTGGGAAGAAATGTCTGCTCCCTTCCTTAAGACTAGGAGCCAAATGCAACATTCAGGGGAAATAGTTCCGTTTTAGAACGTTGGTGTGGGCTTTGGGATTATTCTTGCCTATCAAAATTTCCCCACTAGCATCTCAGGAAGAAGAGTTCTAGAATGAATCCTGATGTGCTAGCTGTCGAAATGCAGGCACCGTTTGTTGTGGGAGAACATTCAACTTTCATCCAACCTTTGTTCTCAACTGCTGCATTGCTGGAGAAATTATAATCCCAACAATAATAATTCTATGCTGCCCTTATGTTTTATGGATCTACAAGAAAGCTAACAATAACAACATTAAAATCACAACAAAGCGAAAAACAATATAAAAACACTATTTTGTATAAAGCTACTTAAAAACTGAGAGGGGTTTGGAAACAGCTAGCAGCAACACAGGAGTGAAGATTTTCTAGGCCCCAGAAGCACTTTGGAAAAGCCTTTTTAAAAACTAGAACATAAAGGTCAGCAAACTGAAGGTACAATGAACTTTCCCCATGACAGGAATTCCATAATCTTGGTCCCACCACAGAGAAGGCCTTGTCACAGTTCCCACAGTGGGGAAATGTGAAGAAAGGCTTCTGACGACAGCCTGAGTGGATTAGCTCAAAAGGGCAATAATGAAAGAACTAAAATGTATTAGTTTAAAATAATACACTTGAATATCAGTGCAAGTCATTGAAATAGGAGACTGCCAGATTTCAGATTTGCCTGAAAGCACAGCCTCCCTAATCCCAGATACGTGGGGACTAGCTGTGATTACTTAGTGCTGATGGAGTTACATTCTGCATAGACTCGGGCACACTCTCTTCTTTATTCATAACTGTCTGACCGGTTCTAAAAACTGGCAATGAAAATAGTTTCCAGAGCTGATCCCACAGTCATCAATTTTAGCCATGGTACTTCAATGACCTTGGACAATCAGATACTGCAAACACACATCCTGTTGCTCATTTGCAAAAAAATCTCTTCTTCCCTCTACACCAGCAGAACAAACTGATTTCCCCCAAAGTACTTACAACAGCAATTGCTAACCATACCATCCTGATGATTAAGAGGGCAATCTTATGTAAAGTTCCCCCAGGCTAGGCCTACAGAAATGGAACAACTCAGAACAGGATCGCACAGTAAGTGATAAGGGGAAAACCAATGGATGGCTTTTTGTAAACTCCAATGAGCTTGAACTACAATCTCTGGCCATCATATCTGCAAATAGGAAGCAAGTTCTGCCAACAGTGGATTATTTTCATGATTTCTCTAACTCAGATGGGCCCAATAATAATTTCCACTGACCCAAATTTGCTCGAATGGTCAACATTTGACATTCGCAACACTGACAGGAGATCCAGAAAGGTTTTGTGCCAAGTAAGTTAATAGTTTCTCCTCGTCTTCTTTTGGCATTTTTAAGTTGGAAAAAAAGACACCCCCCCCCCCCAACTTAGCCTTCATTTGGCTTAGGCACAGCATTTGTGTGCTTCCAGCTATACTATTCCATGGAACTCCAGGTCCACGTAACAGAATTAATACAGGATCTTCCCAGTTCACAAGCAGAGAGTTAATGTATTCAGTTAAGCCCTCTTCAGTTTCTGAAGGCTGTGACCCAATTAAAGCAATCGTATGATCTGATCCAGCGCACACTTGGAAGAAGGCCTGACCCCATCCCCCCAGCATGTGCATAAGATTATAGTCATGCTAATTTAATTGTATCATTTTTAATTTATTGATGAATACTGTCCAAAACAAGCACAGTAATAAACATTCTGAAGACAATGAAAAATCTTAGCTTTTAAAGATGTTATAACAAGCACCATGCCAGAAGAGGCATTCCCTCCTGGAACAGAGGAAAAGGGGAATTCAGCTTTCAAGGAGTCACCTGACATCTATGATTTTAATGAAGATGTTTTAAAAAATAAAACCCACTGCCCAGTTAGCTGGCTGGCACTTTTCTACTAATCAAAAGATGGTAGGCATTGCAAATAAATTCTTTTCTCATTTTTTCCTTCCTATTCCAAGGGGAGTGATGGCTTCACTTGAAAAAAAAAAAGTTCTGCCTTCTGAGGGCATCTTGATATTTGTATGTTTTCCTCATGCAATGCATTTTTTCCTATTTAGTCAGACAACCTGCAGAAAGTTTTATTTCAGGATAGTGGGTTGCCAAGTACTATTCCACTTACGTGGGCACGATGAAAGCAACAGTTCTACTGGCTGCTTGGCATCTCTGAAGCAGTTTTAATATGAAGTAACTTTAGCCTTCATGCTCAGAAACCAACACACAATTGCTTAAAACAGCTTTCCCTAATGGAGGCCAAAACAAACTGCCTTCATGCCACAGCAGCTGCTGTTTTTCATTTGCCAATGTGCCGGGTAATTTTAAAGACATGTTCCCGTTCACAACAACCTTGTGAAGTTGGGTCACTCTTGTTCCTATTTTAGAGATGAGCAACTGAGGTCAAGAAATACCAGCTGCTCAGGGGCTCAACTCCAGGGTAGAGGTAGGAGACAGGTTCTTCTAGATCAATAATTATTCAATGGGCAATAGCAAATAAATAACCTTAGATCAAACAGCTCCAACCAGAAAATAAATAGGAAGAAACTTTATTCCTGTTATTGGACATGCTTCCTTCATGGAACTTTCCTGAACTTGGTATTTATTTGTTGGAAGTTCACCAGGATTTGTCAACAGAGATAAATGTACAAAATCATCATATGCAAACTTGTAAGCAAGCAAATTCAGTTTCTGCATTACAATCCACCCAACTGTTCAGTATGGGACAGGCAAGAAACATTCTAGAGGGAAATTATGACTAATGGTAACCATTGTGGTGCAATCCTGGGGGAGACCCTGCTTGTCCCCTGTGGGTTTTCCAATCCAAACCAGATCACCCTGCCAGCCACACACTGCAGCTGGGCACTCCTTTCCCGCTGCCTCATCTTTGGAGCAGATTCCCTTGAGGGGAAAGCACTGGACTTCCTACCTTGACCACATCGTCGTTGAGATGCTTGGGGTCTCGGTTGACCAGGTCGATTTCCTTCGTGTGCACGTCGTGGAGCTCCTTCTCGCTCATTTCATCCGCCATGACCTTGTTGTTGGGCTTGTAGATGTTGCCTTGTTCCCTGATGGGCGCTGTGTACAAAAAGTCCTAGAGGGAGGAAGGGGGAGCGATCAACCCGCAGCACTATCAACGGCGCGGGCGGGCGGGGGGAGAGAGGGAAGGGGCGTCCCAAA
Organism: Eublepharis macularius; assembly: GCF_028583425.1. Classification (NCBI taxonomy): domain Eukaryota; kingdom Metazoa; phylum Chordata; class Lepidosauria; order Squamata; family Eublepharidae; genus Eublepharis; species Eublepharis macularius. The sequence continues at coordinate 77,827,053 of NC_072798.1, read as the reverse complement.
GCTTCACCGGCTCATCGGCCGGCCGCGGGGCAGCAGGAGCGCGTGCAGAGGCACGAGCCGACAGCCAGGGAATGCCCCGAGGCTGACTTTTAACTGGACCCAAAGTACCTACACCACACCCCTCGGTACCAACCAGAGCCGCGGCTCCCACGCCGGCCGCCAGGGGTCCTCTCCGGTCGCACGCAGCGCGCGGGCAGAGCTAAGGGAACTCCCCGGCGGGCAGGGCGCGGTCACCCCGGGCGATCCCCCAAATCGCCCCGCTCCCGGCGCTCTCTCCCAGCCGCCTTCCCCTAGGAGACAGCCGCCCGATCCCAAACCATCCCCCGGTTGCTGCGTCTCCCTACGCGCGCGGGTGAGTTGAACCAGCGCCTCGGCTTCGTCTGCCAGTGAGCGCGCCGACGCGCAGCCCCAATCCTCTGCGAGTTTACTGGGGAGTAGGTCCATAGGTCAATAGTCCCAAGTAAGACTTGGCAGTCTTAAGCGCTTTGGGGAGCGCAGCCTTGAACCCCCATTTTGGAGACGGCTCTCGGGCACTCTCTGTCTCTTATTCAGCGGCAGACCAGGACACCTGATTTAGCCAGGTAGCTCCTTTAGGGAGAGAAAAACACCCCTCTGCGCCAAGCCTCTAAACGCCCCCAGAAAAGGCACACGAGAGAATGCATTTGACAAAATTTAAGCGAGCTTCTCCAAAGTTTTGCAAAACACGAGCTCCTCGGGGAAAGGGGGGAATTCAGAGCAGCCACTCCTGCGACTTAGCCTGGCACCAAGCCCCGAACATCATTTAATTCATTACTCGGGAATCAGCACTATCAATTACTAAGGAGGCGTTAAGACCCACGACCACCCACAAGACCGCACTGAGCGGATGGGGGAAGCCGCTTCAACGTCTCTGTGAGTTCCACCGGGCGATGAAAGAGGCATTCGCTGAAAGGTCCACGAAGCCTCTCTGCAATGTCCCCAGTCCAGAGAGTTGCCAGCAGGCCCTGTTTTTTTGCACAGGACCTCCCTAAAAGCGAGGCGAAATATTTCCCCCCCCTTAGCCCTAAACCACCATCCACTGAATCCGAATTGACTTTAACCTGACGGAAGCGTAAAAATAAACCCTTTCAAACGATCTAAATCTAATTCGGCTGGGAGTTACATACAAAACATTTCCTTTCCAGAAAATGCCAGTTCCTTTGCGCTCCCCGAGCAGACCGCCAGCGTCCCTTATATAGAGAAACTTTTTCCCTTTGGGAATACTTTCTCTTCCTTGCCTGGTTAAGAATTATATTTGGGAAGGGTGGGGGAGCGTGATTGCATGCTTTTTGCACAGGTAAGCAGGCATGCCTATCTGCAAAGCAACCACCCCACCACTTACTCTAGAGTAGTCTCACTGAAGGTCGGATTGACGCCTGCGTAGACTCTGCTGCAGTCTTGGAACTGCCTGGGGAGGGGGAAGAAGCAGAGGCAAAAGCCGAGTCTTGGGTGGGGGAGAAAGCAAGTGCCCAGACCAGAAGATCAGATTACTAGGAACGCCGACCAATAACCCCCGATTGCCCCGTGGAAACACTTTGTCTCCAACTCTGCGAAGAGGGACTTTTCGCCGGGAAGAACAAGATAAGGGAAGAGCCAAAAGTACTCTCGGAGATGGCTGGAGCAGGTACGCGATGCCAGGAACGCAAAGCAGCTTTGCAAAAAAAAAAGAAAAAAAGAAAGTGCAAAGCAAAGTCCTCCTACCTCTGAGTCTACGTATTTGCTCCCAGACATGCTGTCCTGGGCTCGCTGGAGGCTCTGCAGAGGGGCTCTCGGATCTATAATTTAAAGGATCCGAAGGAGGAAGATCCTGTATTGTTTTTTTCAAAAACTGAGCTGCCGAGTGGGAGGTAGCTGCGAGTTACTCAGCTGGCTGCGCGCCAAGAGTTGTTCTGCTCGCTGTGGGCCCGGAGAAGAGAGCTGCCCAGTCTTTAGGCGCATCCCCACGATATTGGGAGCAGCCGGGGTGGGAAAGGGTGAAGGCGCGCCGACAGGGCGCGCTTCTTGGACTATCCCAACCGCACCCCCCTTTTTTTCCTTTTTGGAAACCTGAGGCTCCGCTTTGCCAGTCGCAGCAACCGTAAAAGTACACACAGGCACAGCACGCCAGTGCAGGATCCAGGCGACGCCGTTGCTGCTTTTGCAAATAAATAAATAAAAATGTTGACTTTGCGTCACCTTTTGACACGTTCGGTTGGCACGTTCGGACCCCTCCGCGTGTGAGCGCTTTCAGACGAGAAGTTTCCCGTCAGCTCCGATCACGAGGCGCCCCGGTGCTTCTGCCTAGAGACAAGGCGCACAGCACGTGCAGCTCGAAAGCCTGCGTTTTGCAGCCACCCCGAAGCAAAGCTGAACAATAACATCCATCTCCCCCCCCCCCCCCCGCTGACAGTGGCTTCTGCCCCAAAAGTAAATGTTGTGGAAACTTGGATTTGTCTCTGGGTGACAAGGAGACTTCTGTCAGGCAGTTTCGTTTCCAAGCTATGCAAATATTTTACAGCTCCCCCCTTGCCTTTATTTAACTTGCTCAGTATTATTTATGTGGCACCGTGCTTGCCCTTAATATTGTCTTTTAAAAAGAGCTGTTGGGGCGAACAGAACAGCGTTTCAAGTATTAAGTGGATTGTATCGGCAGTGGCGGTAAAACGAGCAACAATTCTTGGCCCTAAGAGCTGTTCATGGAGATAAAACCAAGCCTGAAATAGCCGGAGAATCTTTTACTGACCATGTCGGAAGCATGGAATTCAGGGTGTGGTTGCCGAGTTTGTCCCAGACAATGAAAAGATGAAAAAGGGATAGAGTGGAAGGACAGAGGTTCCTAATATTGTTGAGCCTGCAGGCACTTTTGGAAATGCAGAACATGAGGAGTGAGGGCAGACTGCAAAACGGCTGCTTCGGGCCTTGAGGACAATCACAAAATGGCGGCCCTGGGTGCTGGAGCCAAATGACCTGCTATGATGAAGGTAGCTGCTTCTGAACTGGTACTCCCTGGAGAAGCAAGGGTGCTGCCTCTTGATAACCACTTTTCACTTTACTGTAGGATTGATAGGTCCCCGTTGGCAACCAGGTTTGGGGGGGTGGGGGCACTTACCATGCGTTTACACCTCAGCACTAGCTGACAATGTGATGGGTTGTGCTAGAACTGGCCCTGCTGTGAGCTGTCACTACTGGGTCACACTAGAAATGATGCCATTGGCTGGTGACACAGGCCTTCATGCATTCATTTCATGCCTGTGCCTCCTGCCTGCCTTCCTTAAGGTTCTCCATGCCTTCTGCCCCTGTTTTTCCTGCCGGTCAGGAGAACAGCAACGGGTCAGCTGCCCGGCATGAGGTGGAGAATGCCAGGATTACCTCTTTGCTTTGGGAAGGAAGCCAGTGTGTGCCGGGAAACCCAGTGACAGGTGCCATGCCACCCATCAGCACCATATTGGGAATCACTGGATTAGGATAATGTATGTGACAAATTTGTTGGCTTGGGGGGGGGGGGAGGCATTATAATCACTTGTCTTATAGCATATGGCTTGAAGAACAGCTATGTGTGAAATCTCATTATTTTGTATTTTCATCTTGCTGGAGAAAAGTTTAAAGAGTTTGGGGCTTTTCAGTTTAGAGAAAGATGACCAAAAGTGAGACATGATAGAGTCTTATAGCAGCATGCGTGGCGTGGATAAAATGGATGGCAAGAAACTTGCCCCGTAATACTAGAGCTTGGGGGTGCTTAATAAGATTTATGGGCTGCGGGTTCAAGAGAGGAAAGGAAAAATTTCTTCACACAACATATAATTAGCTTATGAAACCCACTGCCACAGCATAGTGGTGGCCAGCAATTAGAGTTGCCAGCCCTATGTTTGCAAATGCTGGTACATTTGAGGGTGGAAGTAGCGTCGGTTGGTGGTGGAATTTCAGGGGATGTGACATCACTTCCAGGTGGAGGTTTGGAGGATGTGATGCCAGTGGGATGGGGGCACAGGGATGGGGGAAATGGTGCCATGTCGATGATGTAACATCATACTGATGTCCAAATCCTAGACCATCACATTGATATCATATCAGCAACATCATGTCACTTGTGGGTATTTGTAGGAAGTGATGTGCTGCTAATGTGGCACCATTAAAAAATCCTTCTGCTGTTCCTTAGTGGGCTGGCAGGAAATGAACAAACAGGGTGAGCAGGAAGTCTCCCAGTGAAGCAACATCCCTACCTCCGGGTGACCCTCCAATCTCTAGTTTTTACCATAGAGATAGGGGAAGTGCCTACAGCGTCATCATCAATACTGTTCCTCCCTTTTTCCCTCTCCTACTACTCAAATCATTGAGGATGGAGGACTGAGGGCAGTGCAGAGTTTGCCTACCATCAGCAGGCAAATGGCAAACTTACCATTAACTTAGTTGGCTTTAGAAGGGGATTAGACAAATGCATGGAAGAGACATTTACCAATGGTTATTAACCAGGTTGCTAAATGGAACCTCCCAGTTCAAAGGCAGTGTACCTCTGAATAAAACAGTTGCGGGGGACAAGTCAGCTTTGGACTCTCCATCCCTGATTATGGGCCTTCTGGTGGTATTTGGTTGTCTACTTTTGGAAATGGGATGCTTGACTAGAATGGTCATTGGTCTGTTCAAGCATGGCAGTTTTCAATTTTCTTACGTGAATTCCAAGAAGTTGAATTCCGTTTTTTAAGAGATACCTCCTTTTCCGTATCCTATTGTGATGCTTCAAGATTCATTGTGGATTATTTTGTGTTAGTGCAGTAGTGGTTTACAGAAAGGCGAAAGAAAAACTTTGGAGTAGAGCATAACAAGTAGCCACAACTATCAGTTTGAAAGGCTGTGAAGAAGCGGTTGTGGCGAAACGGGAAAAACTGAGGCTTGCAAACCCGTTGCCAATCTCCCATCAGGAGCTCCAGTTGGGGCAACACGGCGGGACAATTATACTGCATGATAGAGTATGGATTAAATGTATAACTCTGGAAATAAGAACAAAGTTGAAATAAAAAGGAACATGTGGATTCTCTAAGTGCACATTGGTTTGATTTTCCGTGCCTGCACTTTAAGAGGAATTGGTCTGCTTGGACGCCGCGTCCCCTTCCTTGGAACATGGTTTACAGATGGCCATTCACCAAATGGCAGTATGTCAGGACATATGTGTAAGTCCGTAAGATGGCAACACTACTGTGGGGCAAACTCTTCAACCCATGGCAACTTGTTTGTTCCATCTTGCCAAGCAGAAGGGAGGATTTCACCACACTTCAGGTACAAATGTGCAGTAATGTGACCTGTTTGAATTTACCCAAAGGCCCCAGTTTCTCCGGATCTTCTTCAAAAGTGGTGTAAATAATTCGGTGGAGCAGACTTTACCTACATATGTAATTCGAGTATAAAACCTTTATAGGCTAGAATGTACATTTCAAATGGATCTCAGAGGTGGTCCTTATCATGAGGTAAAAGTGAGGCCTTCCCTTTAGTTAATAGTAAGATGTTGTCCAGAACAGGTAATAAGTTCTGTGCAAGGGTTTTTTTTTTTAAAAAAGCAGTTCAAGGAATGTTCAGGGCTGGCAGAGTTTATATATTCAGTAAGATGAACTCCAGAGCAGAGTATGAAGAACTGTAGTGTCTGGTGAGCTGCTTAGACTCAAAAAGCAAAGCCAGAATAAATCATATCATGAAGATACCTATATTTAAAATGACTTGTGTATAAGATACAGATCCCCATGATCTAGTCATCAGCCTGTTTTTCAGTAATGCCACTATAGTATTCAGTTCATATAAGAAAATGGCAAGCCAGCCAACATAGATGCTTTTGTGAACCAGGAAAAGCAAATTCACTTGCAATCCCAGGTTATCTTCTCTGAACAGAAAAACCACAACTTAGTTTCCGTTTTCAAGGAGTGGAAAGAAACATTGTGTACATCCAATTTTCCAACGGTACACTGCTCATATAATACCCACATGAGCACCAACAAGCTAGCTGCAAGTCCCCTTATTCCAAAGTCCAGTTCTTCTCAATAGTTTATTTACTGAAGGACAAACATTAGATATGTGCCCTTAGAAGAGAATGATAGTAATGCATTCAGGTACTCTTAAGAGCGTGAATTGCCCTGTGTTATTTGCTATAACCACGAGGATGTAACTTTTGCAGGGATCTGTTGAACCCTGAGGCTCTATGAAGACTATGGACACATACAGTCTTCCAGTTCTTTGGAACCTAATAACCACGATGGTGACAAGCAAGAATTCAAAGTTTAGCTTATTTCACACAAAGAAGCAATGTTATTGGCATGCAGCATCAAGTCTGTATTTGACCTGATACTGTTTTTCAAGCAAGTTATTTTTTTCACATTGAAATGTTTTTTAACAGAAGTTTTGTCCCTACAGGTGGGGAAAAGAGCACACCCACACAAGAAATTTATCCTTTGGAGTCTTATAAATGTGAGCGTGTGGTCTAATACTTCAGGGACGGGTTGGGTTTTGGCCTTTTCAACTTTACCCTGGAAAACATGGAACTTTTTTCTTCAAAAGGATTTATATTAGTCATACAATTTAAGATGTTTTGTTTTTTTAATTCCATTCCTTCAGTACTCTCTATTGTACTGCTAACCTCAAGTTAGAACACATCCAGAAAGCTGTAACTTGAACAACGCAGTATAATATCTTGGTACTTCAATTTCTCATATTTTAGAGATAAGGGATGCTTTATCACATGCTGAGCTGGTGATCAAATACTTGCTTTGAAAATAATGGATGTTTATTAAGATTCACTGCTTTAATTTGTTAATGTAATTGAATTACATGGCTCCTGCAGCTAAGTGAAGAATTGCAGTGTTAGTTTGGCTTAAAGGGTAATGCTCAGTCATTGAATTCCACGGAAGAACGCTCCAGTCCTGTCCACAGCAGCTCCTTTTCTCTTATACCGTCAAGATTTTTAGCCAATTCTTTTGTGCTGTGCTGTATTGTTCATACCTTTAAGATTTTTAAAGAGTGTTTATTCACAAGATACTTAGCAAAATTTACATGCAGAACTGGAAACAGCTTAGTGAAATGTAAGTAGGAAAAATAAGCATTTAAAGATATCATTGATATGATGGAGAAAATATATTGCCCCATGGGGCAAACATTTTACATTTCAAAATTAGTGTAACTTTTCATTTTTCATGACATGTATATGTAAATTAAATTAAAATGGTATTAAATGCATATAAAATCAATGTTCATCATTAGGCATTGGAACAATAAAAGTTACTCAACTTGAGAACACAACAGATTTCTAAATAGAATTTCTAAATACCCTATTTCGTTCAATAAGGGAACATTCTAGCCCGTTAAAATGTCAGTAAAATATTTATTATGTAAATTATTAAAAGAATTGTTCATAAGGTACAAAGGCAAGAAATCTTGAATCTACTACAGATGAACTTTAATAAAAATATTTTTAGAAGTACATATTTCAGAATCTTGCATAGTTTGTTGTATGCTACTTGAGTATTAAAAGTGGAATTTAAAACAAAATGGTAGATTTTGAATTGCATGGCAATACTTCAACACATTCTTGGATTATTTAGACAAAACCCACTCTTCTAAAAAAACAATTTAGTGCACTGCAGAGATGTTCATGTGCTCCATGGTGCTGCATGCCAACATCTTTGTGCATAGAAGTTGCACAAGGAAAAGCATGCCAGCCACAGATGGATCTGACTGGATCCACATACAGTTGTGGAGAAGACACACTGCTGAGATCCAAGAGGAATAGCCCATTTGAGCCACACCCGCTTCCACATCTGCCTGATCATGCACATCTGGAGGCACCTTCCCTCTTTGCGTAATGGGGCTGCCGGCACAGTGGGACTCTGTATCAGGCTCTGGGTGCAGAATACATCCAAGAAGCTCTGTCCTTTTTTCTGTGTCTAGAAACCTAGTGCATGCATGGGATAGCCCTTTTCTGCATAGTAGAAGTTCATCAGAGCAGAGACTGCCAGCAGCAAAAATCTTTAGTTTGGCAAGAATGTAAAAATAAAGCATCAGTGAAACCCATTAACAATATTATGTATATACAAACAATATATACAGCAAAATCAAAAGTTTCATTAAATAAAGCAAAATAAAGCTTACTACCTGCCTCAAACCAATCATTTTGTTTTATTTTTGAAGACCGTATTTTGGAGAAACCCATTTTGCTTTTTGAGCAATGGGGCTTTATGCAGTAGTCAAAGGCATTTTATTCCCTTTCTTTATAGTTTGGTATAAACTTTTATGCATAGCTCTTTGGAGCCCAAACTGTGCCTACATTTCCTACAACAGAACCTCATAGAATCCCAAGAGCGACACAATTTTTTTAAAAAAACGCCTCTCATAAATATACCCAAACAAATGAAGCAAGGAGGGGCCATTCTGAGGCAAGATATTATAAAGATGGTGCTTTGTCAGCCCAGTCCAGAACCCTGCATGCAGTCTGAACTGCATGCAGAAGTACTGAGCAAGGCCTCCTTACTTACTGGAATGGTCTTGCATTCCTCTGTTGAAAAAGATCTCCTAGCATGCCTCGAAATGCACTTGCATGGTGTTCAGTTCTAGTGCGTGAACTAGGAAACTATTGGCAGAAGTTTGGAAACAGAGGTCCCAGAGCTCCTGCGCAGAAAGGAGGGATGCACAACACTGGCTCCAGTGGGCTTCTGGAGTGGTCACTTGGTGTGAACATTAGGAGCCTGGCACACTGCCCTTGCCTGGTTAATAAGGAATGGTCTACTGCTTGTTGCTTTCCGGGTTTCAGCTGAAAACCCAAAATGATAGCTGGTTCCTGGCTATGAGAACACCCATTCTGAGCCTGTTTCCAAGATGCAGCTGCCTATAGTTCCAGCCTGGTCTTGACAAGAGCACTTGGGAGTTTTTGCACCATAGGAAAGCCTTGGATTTAGGAAAGCAGAACTGCTGGGGCATTGGGGTGCTGCTGGGTTATGCAAGCAGCGGATAAGTTGTACAGGCGCTAGCTGGTTAGGGACTTGCGCGGCTTGAATGTTAGGATTCAGAAAAAGCAAGTATTCCAAGAGGTAACGATATATCCTCTGGAGGCATCTGAAATTCTGAGGTTCAGTTGTAGAGTGTAACACTGAAAAAAGAGGGCATGTCTATTTCTGATACAATTTTCAAGGAAATCGAGTAAGATAATATCTAGGGATTTAGTTACCACAATGCCTGGTGATGGCCTGTAATTAGGATTTAGAGCAGCAAAATATCCCAAGGTAAAGGATGGTCATAGTCACAGGCCATGATATGGTAGTCGTGTAAGGCCCCCTATAATATTATGAGGGCCAGACAATGAAAGTACCGATAAAATAAAGTATTCCCAACAGATCTTAGTATTCTTCCGTTAGCAATAAAATGGACAAATGGTCCATCTCTTCCTCCCCTCCCCTGCAAGATTTATTTCCAGAAAATGTGCAGCCCACTGGAAAAACAAGTCAGCCATTTAAGCAGTAGTAGTTTTGGAATGAATTGTTAAGCACGTCCATGCTATGTCTGCAAGGAGGGATAGCATCACTGAAGACAAGTGTGGCGCTGAATCCCAGATGTTCACTCTTGGTCAAGGCGTATGTTGATGGTCGCAAAACATCTTCCTATGCTGTGAAACAGTGGTGCAATGAGAACATCCGTCACACTCTTCCATACAGCCTGCACCGAGGGCAAGACCATTAAGCAGGACTTTATGAAAGGCACCACAACCCTAGAAGGGGAGGAAAAAAATAGAAAATTTAAGTGACATTTTGAGATACCGATCCTTAAATTTAGCTATCCCCATTAGTGAGTACTAAGGACCAAAAGCATTCAACATCTTTTTTGTTTGGGTCTACCCGTGTCACATTCTGGATATGGTAAGGAAGAGTGAATGCTGGATGGGAAAGAAATCCACAAAAGGGAGGGGAATCTTGGGAATATCTCTGCCAGCTGCACGAGATACAGGATGAGCACCATGGCACCCATTAATGCTTTTCCTGGTGCCCGCTTGCTTCTTTCCCAAACTACAGAGCCAATCCTCACTTTCCTCCATTTCCTTGGAGTAGGAGGTGCTTCAAAACAGCCCAAGCCATATCATCTTTGCATCTCTAGGCATCTAGGCTGAGCTTTGTTTTGCTTCCTATTACAGATATTTAAGCCTGGGTCGGGCCAGAGAAATAAACCAAAGGGCAAGCCAAAGGGTAGTTGGCCCATGGCTCAACTCCAAGGAATATCCGAGGAAAAGAGCATTATTGTGCTGTGGTGTACCTAGTTTTTAAGTTCTGATCTCTCAGCACTCAAGCCAAGAATGGTCATTTGGGAGTGACATTACTGTTCTGAAGTATTTACATTTCCAGCAGCAAGCACTGAAACAACTAACTCTGGTTATAGTCTCAGGAGTTTACAGCCCCTGGTGCATGTATCAAAATTATGGTGTCTCCATTCCAAGATCCATGTAAATAGCTAAAATCTTAACCTATTCTTCTGGGTTCAGATGCTATTAAATGGATCTGGAGGGACTTTACAGATCATGTCACTATTTGAACACCTGGGATTTTAAAATGTATTTCCATAAAATCTGTGGAAGGAACTGTTTAAAATTAATCTTGCTTAACCTTGTGTGGAAGCTCTCCCATTCTACAACACAGCGGAACAGTGAATTAACCCAAGATAAGAGGTTGGGATGGCCACACCCACAGGAAATGGTGCCAAAGCTTGATGGAGCTCAAGCATTACAAATACAAGGCTCTCTTCAATTTGGGGAAAAGGCAGGAAGGTAGAGGCTGTGCCTCAATTCTCCATGTGTACCTTAAACAACATTCTAGCATTTTATTGTGATTCCAATTATGAGAACTTGGGGTGGGCAAAATTAAAAATAAAAACAGAGAAAGGAAATCCTATGTATTGTCGAAGGCTTTCACGGCCGGAGAACGATGGTTGTTGGGGGTTTTCCAGGCTGTATTGCCGTGGTCTTGGCATTGTAGTTCCTGACGTTTCGCCAGCAGCTGTGGCTGGCATCTTCTTTTGGTGCTACACCTCTGAAGATGCCAGCCACAGCTGCTGGCGAAACGTCAGGAACTACAATGCCAAGACCACAGCAATACAGCCTGGAAAACCCCCAACAACCAAAGGAAATCCTGTTGGACTCCGAATTGGGACGGCTGATCATTTTATAAACACAGGCCGTTTTACAATGTCTCGATGTTTAATGTTCTTCACTGGTAACATGATGTCAAGATGTCTCTGAGGCACTCTCAGGTAACTCGGATGGATTTGGAAAATAATTGCTCTCTTAACATCATTTTTTTCCTGCTGAAACATCTAGAAGTGAGCATCCCCAGTACAGAATGTAGGAATGAAGTACCTTCAACATAAGATACCCGTAGGGTTGCCAACCTCAGGGTGGAGCTTGGAGGTTTCCTGGAATTACAATTGATCTCCAGACTACAGAGGTCATTTCTCCTGGAGGAAAGAGCAGTTTCTAAGGGCAGCCTGTACGGCATTACATACCTGCTCCGCTCACTCCCTTCCCCAAACGCCACTCTGAGGCTCTCCCCCAAATCTCCAGGAATTTCCCAAACTACAGTTGGCAACCCCAGATACTCCCAATCTTGCCTAAACTTTCCTTGTGTGGATTACATTATGTGTGGCATGTCTGACAAATCTAACAGACCCTTCATGGAATAGTTTCACGATTGATTCTTTCCTAATGTGGTGAACGATCATTTATCCTAATGTGGTGAACGATTAACAGGATGTACCTTCTTTATCCTTTTATTTTCTGAAAACAACGTCCCAGGGGAATTCTTTAGAATGACACAAACTCTTCTTTATAAAAGACTGATCAGCAGTATGGCCACACAAATAACATTTCAGGGGTGGTGGTGGACAGTGACCTCAAGTCATAGCTGACTTATGGCGACCCCATGTGGGGTTTTCATGGCAAGGGACTAACAGAGGTGATTTGCCACCCTGCAATCCTGGGCTTTGTTGGAGGTCTCCCATCCAATTACTAACCAAGGCCAACCCTGTTTAGCTTCTGAGATCTGACGAGATCAGGCTCACCTGGGCTATCCAGGTTAGGGCAACTTTTTAGTAGCTCCACTGAAATTGATAGGGTTTTCCCGTTGTAAGTACTTTGTCAACTATGTATAGAACTGTGATCTCCAATATGGTGCCCATGGGTATCATGACACCCATTTGGTTTTCCTAAAAGCAGAGCGCCAATCCTGGCTTTCCTTCACTTCCTTGGAACAGAAGGTGCTTCAGAAGAGCCCAGTAGGTATCACCTTGACATCTGCAGGGAGCACCAATTCAGAAGCAGATGCCTACATTATAGGAGGATGCTTGGAACCTCCTAACATTTTGTATAATCTTTCCATGTTTTGTGTTTTGACCCGGCTTCCGTGGCAGCCATTTTGTTCTAGAAAGACCTTCAGACCTTGGCTGAGAGGCACGAGAGACTGTTGAAAACTCAGCTCGGAAACATCTCTTTAGTTTTCAAGCAGTTATTCTGCTGAAGAAGTAGTAAGGGAATAATTGGACATTCAAAAGTTAACTATAATCCTCCTGCCCAAGGAGAGCCGTTTAGCAGATTTCTCAAGCGTTGCACTACATACACGAGATTTAGAATTCTAGTATGGGATGTATCTACTGAATAGACAAATATTCAAACAAATCTGATGGGACTGGAGGACTGACTGCGAAGCATCCCTCACACTGCTAGTGACTGATCTATTAGAAGACTCCAATGCTTCATGCTTGGAATTCCTGTCTGTCACAAGGCTGCATTAATGGCCTAAGATTTGAGGGGCCTACAGCCATTAATTTCCATTACGACATTCATAAAATAGTCGTGTTTGGAAAGCAACAAATTAAACTGATCGATAATGTTCTAGCTATCAGTCTTTTCACTGTGAAATCCACGATCTGTTCTCAGAATACCAAGTATTCACAGGCTCAACAAGGCTGCTCTAGTATATTCCTTATTTCACCCTGTCCTCTTTTGGATGAACAAAATTTCTCTGCTACCTGCATGTATTTAATTACACCATGTTGTTCCATTGAACATTCCATGCCCCTCCTCCCATTTTTTCATTGAAACAAGCATAGGTGGAGCTGAGAACTAGTTATATCTCCAGGCCATTAGAGAGTTTCACGGTTGACTCAGGATTTGAATCTGGATCTCCCTGATCTAAATTCAACACACTAGTCATTACACCTTAATAGTGATGTGGAACTGAGCTTTTTGCTACTGCAAGCTCACAGCATAAGCAACATACAGTAAATTAAATTCTGTAAATACCATCCAGTTATCTGCTCTGGATAACACAAAAATTGCTCAACGGCATCTACTCTTAAAGTATCTGACTGGGATCTGGGAAACCTGAGGTTTCAAATTCCCTCTTGGCTGTGAAGTTTGCCAGGTGCCCTGGGCTATCCACTCTCTTTCTTAGCCTAGCCCACCTCACAGGGTTGTTTTAAGGATAAAATAGAGAACTATGCTTTGAGCTCTTTAGAAGAAAGGCAGGATAAAAATGTGATAGCGTGTGCATAACCATGTAAATTCAATCTGCTGCTCCTCATTTAACATCTCATGTTCTCAGAGCAGAGCATGCAATGTTAAAGGCAATCTTGCAAGTTCTAACCTGTGCTATTTCAAGAAGACCCAGTCTCAGTCATTCAAAGACACAAATCCCATACTGATTTTAAAAGTGCCCCCTTAAATGAACCGATTTGCATCGCGAGTGAAGTTACTGCTGTGCTGCCTTACAAGGAAGCCCTTGAAAGTTACTAGCTCACAAAATGTGTCAGCAGCCCACCTGCCTGCAGCTGTATTAGTCATATGTGGCTATAAGGAGAAAATAAAACCATTCTAATATTTGCAAAGCTTGTTTGGAAGCAATTGTTATCACAGCTAACCAGGCAAGTGGCTAATTTACAAGTCTGAGTCATTGTTTCCTAGGTTATAGAAACAATGCTATGGTAATATGAGATCCAATGTTAAGACTTTCTCAAAAAGTACAGTAAATCCTTTGCTTTACTCATGGTGCTAATTTTTAAAACTTCCAAGAAACAGCAACAAAAATCTGTGCTGAGCTGCACACAGTCAGAAGTTATATTCTAAAGCCCAGAGCAGAATATGGGTCAGCTGAATGGGGTCTGGGTTGAGCTCATGTGCCTTCTCTGTTGCAGGTATTTAGCCTGGGCGTGGGCTTTTCTGGCAGCACCTCTGCGACAGCTGTATTAGATCTTCCTGTCTTTGTGTTTTTTGTCTGCTGCAGGTGTCTAGCTGCGGCCTATGATTCTGTGCGAGTCAGCAAGTGAATCCGAGACGAACTTGGAAGTGGTGCTGTATATTTTTTTCTTATTTTGTTGACATTATATTTTTCTGGCTTTTTATAAACTGCTTTGAATTCTGAGCTGAGAAAAAAAGAGTCTTAGGCCCATTTAGTATGGCACACTTTAAGCCGGCGTTTCTGATCAACGCTGAATTGGCTTGGGCTCTTGGCATTCTGCACTGCACGACCTCGAAGCGGTTTGGTGTCTGTTTACTCATTCCAGACAAGTAGAGATGTGTCTGTTTGAAGCCACCTTTTGTGGGGGCTGGAGCCAATGTCATTTTTAAAAAAAATTCAGCGCATGCATTGTAACATTGCAATGTTGGAACCCAGTGCGTCCACCATCCCCAGCTGGGAAAGGAGGGAGCCATTTGAGAAACAACACTGTAGCATCACAACCCTTTCTTCACTTTAAAAAAATAAATAAATGAGGAAGTGTGTGGAGAGCTGGGGAGGTAAGGGGTGTTTCCACTGGGCCACCAACCAATTAGTGCCCACAGAAAGGAAAAAGGGGCAAGAGATGCAGTTAGGGACTATGAATTCCGCACACTCCGAGACGTATCACGGCAAATCAACGACTTCAAAAAAAAAGTCACCTTATGTGTACACAGAAAAAAGTCAAGGAAAAGCCAGGGAAAGGGCCTGATTCTGCATCTCACGCCTCCTTTCCTTGTCTGAAAATCTGGAGATGGAGAGAAGCAGAATGGAATCTGAATTGCCCTAAACTAACAGAGCGGAATGAGCTTATAATATACCAAAATATAAACTAAATGGAGCTTTTTGATTATAGGCAGAATTTAGCTCGTATCATTTGAAATCCTGATTGTGAAATTGGATACCTGCCGCCGTGCATTTACAAAAGGGGTTGATTTTGAAAGCTTGCATAAATATTTATGCAAGATGTAACGTGTACCTTGATATGTCTTTCTCAGCTTAAAGCCTGTAGCGAGGGCAGGAAAATACATTCAAGTAAAAGGAGGACAGGCAGAAGCAGGATTTTTCTTTAACCAGCCTGCCAACAGCCCTCTCAGCTGGTGGCTGCTCTGGGCACAGTTTCAAATGGTTCTCTCATACCTACCAGATAATGTAACTATGGCCACCAGCCTAACTGAGCTTGCTAGAGGGAAGGGTTCAAGGTAAGCGACTTTTAAAACAGCAACAGCAGCTTTAAAAAGAAGCCGGCATATGATATTTGGGACCTTTTCCCTTACACCAATCTATTTTGTTCTTGTATTTTCACTCTACTTCAATGAAGAACAATATGTGAGTGCAAAATTCAAACCGTGAGAGGTAAAGTACTCCAGTGGCGGTATGCAACAGCTTCTCAAGTCCCAGAGAGCTCTGGGTGCAGAAGGAATGTGAGGTCAAGTTCTTCTGTGGATTTCTGGCACGCTACCACAGTAGCAACTCCTCTCTGTTGGCACTTCAGCAATGCTTCCTAACCGAGGGTTTCCAAAAGACTTTCCTGTGCAGGATGGAATTTTAGCCTCACTGTTGGGAGGCAGGTTACTAACAGGGTCTTCATTTTAAAGCCGAAGAAACAAAATACCAAGGCTGCGTCTACACCCCCTTATGGAACTGGCTGAAGCCAGGGAATTCACAATCCCCTCAGTAGAGTTGCTCTGGCCGTTTTCCAAGGGACATTGGGAGTGTTTGAATGGAATTCACTACCCTGCCCTCAAAAGCAAGCAATAGTTACATGTTTCCAAACTGAAGGGATTCCACAGGAAAACAGAACAATGGCCTTACATTTCTATCCACCTAATTCCATATCCACATTCTTGGACAAAGCACAGCCGGCCGAGAACATATACTTTGAGGGAGTCCTCAAATGACCGTTAGAAATGGCCAGAAAGTTAAGTAGCATGGATTAAAGGAGTCTTGTTTTCTCTCAACTTCTCAAGCATTTGAGTACCAGGCTAACCTTTTCTAAGTTATGCCATATAGGTTAGAGAGATGGGGGGCCCAGACTTACCTGGGCCAGCCGTTGCCGCCGGGGGAGGAGGAGTGGGGGATCGCGGCGACTGTCTTGCTCGCTGGCCCGCCCGGCATGCCCCGGGCGGGCCAGCGACCAACCAGTTCAAACTGCGGGCCAGCCAATCACGGCGGCCCGGAGTTGAACCGGTGGGGGGGGCGGGGCTGGCCGCGGGTCCCACGCGGCAGTTTCCTCCAAGGTCCGGCGGCCAGGTACTTAACTGGCTGCCGGACCCGCCCCCGCTCACTTCGTCCTCGGTGAGCGAGCAGACCGGACGGCTTTCCAGCGACGACGCGAATCGCGAGGACGAAGAGGCGGAAGAGCGGCGGAGGCGTCGGAAGCCCGGGCGCGGAGCAGCTGGTCAGGTTGCCGAGGGGTTTAGCTGAGCCCCTCGCGGTCCCTGATCCCAGCTAGCCCGGCGGAAGAGGGGCGGCCGGCAGGAGGCTCCGGCAAGCGAGACGAGCGGCCGGCACCCGGGGGAGGCAAGGGGCGGCCCAGCGGGAGTCCCAACGGGGGCGAGCTTCAGCAGCGGCAGGACTCGCGCCCCGGCCGTCCTTCCTCGCCCGGCGGGAAGCCCAACGGCGGGGACATCAGCAGCGGCAGCACTCACTCCCCAGCCTTCCTTCCTCGCCCACCCCCACAATCCCTCCGCGGCAGTGCAGGGCGAGCGGGGGAGGATCCATGGCGCCACGGAAGAGGCACGCCCCAGCGGGGGTCCGGAGCCGGGCACGCAGCCCATCAAAGGGGCCTGGGAGGGAGCCCAAGGGAGCCACCAGCAACCCCCCCCCCGGGTGAAGGGGCGCAGTACAGGGGAAAGGCCCGGGGCTCGGGGGAGGCAGGGGTCCGGCAGCAGGCCAGCGGCTGCCACCTCGCCCGCGCCTGGGAGGAGGGCGGCAACCGGCGTCCGTGGGGGGGAGACCAAGGCTCAGGGAAAACAGGTCACCAATCGGAAGGCAGCCAAAGCCGGAGGGCCCAGGGCACAGGCTGCTGGGCGGGCCAAGCCCCAGCAGACTGTGGGGGAGGCCAGCCCCAGTGCCCTGTTGGATATTTCCCGGGCATTGGAGCGCCTCACAGAGCGCGTGGAGCACCTGGGGAACTCCGGGGCTGGGGCAGCGCAACCTGCCTCAGACCCTGTTGAGGTCCCCCAACACAAGTCTCTAGAAAAGGCAAAGAGGGGTCGTGGAGTTGCCCGGCAGAGACAGGCTCGGTCCCCCTCCGGCTCAGGGAGCAGCAGCAGTGGGGACCGCCAGAGGCCACCCAAGCGGAGGAGGACATCGCGCAAGAAAAGGGGACGGCGCCACCGGCAGGAGGAGACAGACAGCGATTGGAGCTCAGGTGAGTCCTCTTCCTCGGACGATGGGGCATCAGGGGAGGACTATTGGGTGGTGGCAGCAGGGACCCCTGGCCTACCGGGGTGGGCCCAACGCAGGAGGGACAGGACACGGCTGGGGGAGGGTGACCCCAGGGAGGTCTGGGGCTCTGCGGAACCCCCGCCACGGGTCCCACCGTTCACGGACAGCGAGGACCCCCCAGGGATCCATTTGGCACGCAGGGTCAGGGAACGCATACTGGACGGCTACTACGTAGACGTCCTAGCCCTTCTCCGTCCAGAGGCGGAGGACGGGAGATGCGCGCCACCAGCCAAGCGGGACAAAAGGGGGGGCAAGAAGGAGGTGGCTGAGCGGACATTTGCTAACTGGCTGGAGGGTTTCACGGTCTACATGGGGGTCATCCAGGCTGCTTACCCTGAGCGGGGTTGGCACCTGACTAATCATTTGGGGAATGTCCTACGGGCGCGGGCCTTAGCGGGGGAATCTGCTGCCATGGATTATGACGAGGCCTTTCGGAAAAGGGCCTCTCACAACCCCAGGGCCCGCTGGGACCTCATTAGCCAGAAGCTCTGGCTCTGGCTGGTAGGCCCACACATGAAGGGGAAGGGTGACTCCCTTCGGGGGGGCCGATGGCAGCCTCGCAGGGAAAAATCGCGGGGCGTGTGCTGGGAGTACAACCAGGGGAGATGCCAGCGCTCAAAGTGCCGCTTCGAGCACAATTGCGATTCCTGCGGAGGGCCCCATCCCTGCCCATCCTGCCCCAAGGGAGGGACATCCTCACACCCCTTTCGAGGGGGCCGGTCCTCCAATAGTGCCCGTAAGGACGGGGGATCGGCCGCATCCACCAACCAGCCCGCCAACGGTAACTAGTGCCCCCTCCGAGGGGCTGGGTCTTGCCCAGACCCCCGTTCGCCTCCAGGCACTGCTCCCCTTGCTGGCACGCTACCCCAACAGGGAGGCTGCCAAGTATTTGCGGGAGGGGTTCGCATCGGGCTTCAGCATCCCTTACACAGGGCCGCGGGTGGCATCCTCCTCGGGGAACCTCAAATCCGCTAGGGAGCTCCCCGGGGTGGTGGCGGCAAAAATTGCCAAGGAAGTGGCAGCTGGACGGGTGGCAGGCCCCTTCTCCAGCCCCCCTTTACCCAACCTGAGGGTGTCCCCCCTGGGGGTCGTCCCGAAGAAAACCCCAGGGGAGTTCCGGCTTATTCACCATCTGTCTTACCCCAGGGGGTCTTCGGTTAACGAAGCCATCCCTCCTGACCTATGCGCGGTTAAGTATGCGTCATTCGACCACGCAGTGCGCCTGGTCAGGGCTTGTGGGCGGGGGGCCCTCATGGCCAAGTGCGATGTTCAGTCGGCCTTCCGGCTGCTACCAGTTCACCCACGGGACCATTGCCTGCTGGGCTTTAAGTTCCATGAACACTGGTATGTGGACAAGGCCATGCCCATGGGATGCTCTGTGGCCTGCGCGGCGTTCGAGACCTTTAGCACCTTTTTAGAATGGGCAGCCAAGGGCCGCATGGGGTCTCCATTTATTACTCATTATTTGGATGACTTCCTCATCATGGCCCCGCCCGACAGCTCCTGTTGCGCTGCAAGGCTCGGCGCCTTCCAGGCCTTAGCCTCGGAATTAGGGGTCCCCCTGGCTCAGGAAAAGACCGAGGGCCCTGCCTCTCGACTCACCTACTTAGGGATCGAGCTGGACTCGGTGGCCGGACTGTCACGGCTCCCCAAGGACAAGCTCACTCGCCTGCGGGATCTCATCACCACCATCCTGTCCCGCTCGAAGTGCACCCTCAGGGAGCTCCAGTCTGTCATCGGCCACCTTAATTTTGCCTGCAGGGTGGTTTCCCCGGGGCGGGCCTTTTGTGCCCGGCTCGCCCAGGCCTGCCGGGGCGTGACCGCCCCTCACCACCGGATAAGGATCACCGCGGTCCTCAGGGCAGACTTGCGGGTGTGGCTGGAGTTCTTGGACAGGTTCAACGGGGTTTCCCTGTGGCAAGACCCGCTGGACCTAGGGTCAGACCTACAGGTCCACTCCGATGCAGCCGGCAGTCTAGGGTTTGGGGTCTACTTTCGGGGACGCTGGTGCGCCCAGCGGTGGCCGGACTCGTGGGCGGGGTCGGGAATCCTCCGCGATCTCACGTTCCTGGAACTTTTCCCCATCCTGGTGGCCGTGTGCATATGGGAGGAGCTCCTGCGGAACAAGCGGGTGACATTCTGGTGCGACAACATGGCGACGGTAAAAGTAATCTGCCGCCAATCGTCTCGCTCTGAGCGGGTAATGCGTTTGGTCCGCCGTTTTGTGCTATGCTGCCTTGAATCTAACATCACCTTTCTTGCCCGACACATAGCAGGGGTAGATAACGACCTAGCGGACGCGTTATCTCGCTTCCAGATGGAGAGATTCTTCTCGCTGGCACCAGAGGCTCGTCGCGTGCCCGACCCATTCCCGGAGGAGCTGTGGCAGATTGGAGGGAGTCTGTAACGCAGGGAGTACTTTGCTCGGTGGCACCTTCCACCCTCCGAGCCTACACCACAGCAGCATCCAGATTTCAATCCTTTTCCGAGGGCAGTGGGGTGGGGGTGGCCTGGCCGGCAACCCAAGACATGGTCCTGCGGTATCTGGCTCACCTCCGCGAGCTGGGCTTGTCCACCAGAACCATGAGGAGAGACCTGGCAGCAATTGCGTTCTTTTCCAAGGCAGCCGGCTCCCCGGACCCCTGCAGCAGCTTCCTGGTCCGCAAAGCAGTGGAGGGTTGGGCACGGCTGGCCCCCCCTCTTCCAGACCACAGGCGGCCCATCACCTTGGCCATGCTGGGGGATATCATCCGCGTGGTTCCCGACGTTTGTTGGTCCCCATTCGAGGCCCAGCTGTTCCGCACGGCCTTTTCCTTAGCCTTCTTTGGGGCGTTTCAGGTGGGCGAGCTGGTGGCCGGCTCTCGGTCGGACGGGGGGGCCCGGGCTCTGCAGGAGGGCGACATCAAATGGTCCCCTCGCCGGGTCTCCATCACCGTGCGCCGCTCTAAAACCGATCAGCGGGGGAAGGGGCACACCATCACGCTGCGGCCCTCCAGCAGCCGGGCCTTGTGCCCGGTCCGGGCGGCGGGAGCTTACCTGGGGCTTCGGCCGGACATCAAGGGGCCATTCTTCCTGCACAGGGACCACTCGCCCCTCACCCGCTACCAGTTCGCAGCTGTTTTGCGCTCCTGCCTGGCGGCCCTGGGGTTCCCCCCCCCGGGATTTCGGTACACACTCCTTCCGCATCGGCGCAGCAACAGAGGCGCATGGGTGCGGGTTGCCTGCAGTGGCCATAAAGGCCATCGGGCGGTGGCGGTCCCGGGCATTCTGGACTTACATTCGCCCGGCAGGCGGGGCCTCTCATTAATTTTTGGTTACTTGCTTCTCTTTGGCAGGGCGGAGGAGGTCGGTCTGGATCTGCGGGCACAGCATCGTGCACTGGGCTGGCAAGTATGCAGAGTCGTCCGGCTGGGGCAGGCACGTGGGTCTGCAGGAGCACCTTCACATTCGCTGGCTCGGAGTGCGGGGCATGCTCTGGGAGGCCCTGGTCCCTATGCTGCAGCGGCAGGCGCGTCGGTCAGGCCCGCCGGATGCATTGGTCATACAGCTGGGCGAGAACGACCTGGGCAAGCGTGAAGGCCCGGAGCTGAAGCGAGCCATGTGCGCAGACCTGGATTACCTGCAGGGACTCTTCCCACAGACCTCCATCCTTTGGTCGGATTTACTCCAGAGATGTGTGTGGCGGGGGGCTCGCTGCCATGGCAAGGTGGAAACCGTCAGGCAGAAGCTGGCACACGCCATGGGCCAGCGCATCGCCGCCATCGGGGGAGCCCTGATCACCCATTGGGACATTTCGCATCGGGTGGCCCCGCTTTTTCGGCAGGATGGGGTTCATCTCTCCAGCTGGGGCAACGACATCTGGCTGCAGGATCTGAGGGACGGTTTGCTGGAGTGGTTACAGCATTAGGAGTGTTGGCGGGAGCCACTTGTGGCTCTTGTGGCGGTTGGGCATTGGATCGGATCCCATTTGTTGGGGAGCCGGGACCTCGTTCACAGGCTCCCCATGGAGGGGATTCCCATAAGGAATCTTGGGAGGGAGTTATGAAGGCACGCCCAGCTCGGGGGCTGCCGGGGCATTCTCCCTCCCAGGTGGCAGGGGGATCACCAAGGGTGTACACCAGGTGACTTTCCCCCCTTTCCAATGCCACTCCTTGGTTCCCCCCCCTTGCCGCCGGTGGCTGGGGGGGCGGGGGGTCATCGGCTGACAGGCGGGTCAGCCGATGCGGTTCTGCGGATCCGATCCACATGCGGGCCAATACTCCTGTTGCTGTTTTATGTTAATAAAGTTGTGGCCATTTTTTCACCCAGCCAGTGTGTGTGTGTGCTTGTGTCGCTGCGCATCTCCTCCCGCTCCTCTTCCTCTCGAGCATAGGCGGTAAATGGGGGGCCCAGACTTACCTGGGCCAGCCGTTGCCGCCGGGGGAGGAGGAGTGGGGGATCGCGGCGACTGTCTTGCTCGCTGGCCCGCCCGGCATGCCCCGGGCGGGCCAGCGACCAACCAGTTCAAACTGCGGGCCAGCCAATCACGGCGGCCCGGAGTTGAACCGGTGGGGGGGGCGGGGCTGGCCGCGGGTCCCACGCGGCAGTTTCCTCCAAGGTCCGGCGGCCAGGTACTTAACTGGCTGCCGGACCCGCCCCCGCTCACTTCGTCCTCGGTGAGCGAGCACCCACCCTCCTCTCCCTGTTTTGTTGTGTTTTAACTGTCACAACTTTCTGGCGGTTGGGCATTGGATCGGATCCCATTTGTTGGGGAGCCGGGACCTCGTTCACAGGCTCCCCATGGAGGGGATTCCCATAAGGAATCTTGGGAGGGAGTTATGAAGGCACGCCCAGCTCGGGGGCTGCCGGGGCATTCTCCCTCCCAGGTGGCAGGGGGATCACCAAGGGTGTACACCAGGTGACTTTCCCCCCTTTCCAATGCCACTCCTTGGTTCCCCCCCCTTGCCGCCGGTGGCTGGGGGGGCGGGGGGTCATCGGCTGACAGGCGGGTCAGCCGATGCGGTTCTGCGGATCCGATCCACATGCGGGCCAATACTCCTGTTGCTGTTTTATGTTAATAAAGTTGTGGCCATTTTTTCACCCAGCCAGTGTGTGTGTGTGCTTGTGTCGCTGCGCATCTCCTCCCGCTCCTCTTCCTCTCGAGCATAGGCGGTAAATACCCAATGGAAGAGTTCCCATCTAACCTAATCATTTTGTTTTATTTTAATCTGGTAAGATTAAATTCTGGATCACATTATACTGAAGTTAATGCAAGTACCAACTGAGGCATCCGTGCCCATGTTGATAGCCATGTGGACTTTGCCCACCAAATGACAGTGGCTTCAGGGTTCATTTTTTAAATGAAGAGGAAGAACTGGAATATGTATGGAGACTGGCTCTCCCTCACCCAGTGAAATTAAAGGAGAAGAAACACTCGTTCAGAAATGAGGTAACATTAGAGGAGGAGATAGGACGGGGCTGTGGAACTTAAAATTAGCTTTCCCTCAATATCTAAATCCTTTTTGTTGGCAGTTCTTTACGTGTCTTGAGCATGAACAAAGATGTAAACTTTCAGAGATTTTGAAGCCGTGCCCCCACCCGTTTTCCTATTTTTAAAGTGGAAAAAAAACTGGGTATTTGTGGGGATAATAGTGACATTCTTATCAATCCTAAACTTTTAAAATTGTTTTAACAACATATAATGCATAATTTATGACTTGGGTATGGCAAAATTGTGCTATCTGGCATGTTAAGGAAATTTAAATTTTAGATGTCTTACAACGCAATCATATGGGCTTTTTCTTAGGAGTTAAGTCCCACTGAACAGACTTAAGCAGAATTCTGAGTAGAACCGCTGAAGAATGATCCTAAACAGGTCTACTCACAATCCTATTCAATGCAACTTACTCCCAGGAAAGTGGTGTTAAGGTTGCACTGATTCTAAAAGCAAAATTGTAAATAAATTCAACACACCCTATGCGACCTTACTGCACATACAAGTTTTGTTCTACTTGAGAGGAAGACAAATAAAAGTTGAAAAAAGGAAAGCACAACAAAATAAAGTGTGAATAAGAAATAAAGTGTATTATTTGTACTGTCATAATAGGACTTGCAGCATATTTGGATACTGAATTAAATTTTGTACCACTGAAAACACTGGACTCTAATAATGGATCATCTCACATATGACAGCATGTCACTGATGACAAAACTAGTCATATTTCAATAATATACAGCATATTTCTGTTTACATTATACACAGGTAGGGCTTTTTTTCAGCAGGAATGCGGTGGAGCGGAGTTCTGGAACCTCTTGAAAATGGTCACAGGGCTGGTGGCCCCGCCCCCTGATCTCCAGACAGAGGGGAGTTGAGATTGCCCTCCGTGCCGCCAAGCTCAACTCCCCTCTGTCTAGAGATCAGGGGGCGGGGCCACCAGCCCTGTGACCATTTTCTCCAAGGTAAACCCACTGAGTTCCACCACCTCTTTTCCCAGAAAAAAAGCCCTGTACACAGGAATTATTTAATGCTGTAAATTTTAATGCATGCATTAAAATGCACACATTCTGAATGATTAACACTTCCATTTGAAAACATTTTACTCATTCCAAAAGAGAGAGAGAACACTAGGAGTTTATCTAGAGATTCTCAAAGCTTCCAATTTTTCCTTAGGCAGGGGGTTGTTTTTCTGGGCCTTTGGTTTTCTAGCCTTTGGGTCCCAGACCACATTAGCAGTCTTTTTGAATGCTATATGCTTTTCTTTAGAACATAAAGAGTCTTGCTGGCTCAGACCAGTGGTCCATCTAGTCCAGCAATTTGTTTCACAGGGTCCAAAACAGGTGCCCTGGAGGGACAACGAACAGGGTATAGAGGCTGCCTAATAGCACGGGTATTTAGAAGTTTGCTGCCTCTGAATATGGAGGCTTTCTTTAGTCATCAGGGCTAGCAGCTATGGATGGACTTATCTGTCTAAATAGTTTAAGCAGTCTACGTAGTTTCCCTACTTGAGTGGAACTAGATACCTGTTTATAGCTCTGTGGACAACTGGGACACATTTCAATGAGCCTACAATTTTAAAGAAATTTATCCCAGAGGCACCTTTCCTACTGCAAAAGTGATTTTTTTAAAAAATAGTTAAAATTATTTAACCGCTATTATCTTGCTTTTCTAAATCATCTTCAAATGGCTTGCAAAACAATTAATAAGAGCCAAACCTGAAAGAGAAAATGGAGAACTAAACCACATTAATAAAAAGGCATTTTCGGCCCCTCATGGTCAGGCTCAGCAATGAAGGTGTTCGCTGGGAATCACATTCCAAAGACATGATGCCACTTCCATGAAAGCCCTACCCTTCTTTGCCACTCACGTCCCCTTAGATTTGCAGAAAGGACCAAGAGAAAAGAGCTCAAGGAAGATCCAAGGGCTGAAACTAGGTGAGGCCTGCAATCTCCTGGAACTACAGTTGATCTCCAGATGAGAGAGATGAGTTACCCTAGATAAGATGATTACTTTGAAGGGTATTATATACAGTTGAGGTCTTTCCTGTACCCCACCCCCTCAGGCTCCACTCCAAAATCTCCAGGAACTTCCCACCCAGACTTGGCAACCCTTGATGGAACCAAAGCACCAGTGTTGGAGTGAAGGTAGCAGCAGGATTTTCCCCCTTCCCACCTGCTACTGCAGAACTGTAAAGGTAAAGGTAGTCCCCTGTGCAAGCACCGAGTCATTATTGACTCATGGGGGGACGTCGCATCATAACGTTTTCTTGGCAGACTTGTTACGGGGTGGTTTGCCATTTCCTTCTACAGTCATCTACACTTTACCCCCAGGAAACTGGGTACTCATTTTACCGACCTTGGAAGGATGGAAGGCTAAGTCAACCTTGAGCTGGCTACCTGAACCTGGCTTCCGCCAGGATCGAACTCAAGTGGTGAGCAGAGCTTGGGCTGCAGTACTGCCGCTTACCACTCTGCGCCACGGGGCCCATCTGCCACGGGCAGTCAACTGAGCCCACCAAAATTCTGCTGAGTGCATAGGGAGGATGTGTCAAGGGACCTTCATGAACAGAGTTGAAGTCAAAGGGGGAGTGTTCAGTGGGAGGGAGCAATCAGTATAAATTTCCCTCCTGTCCTCCAATAGAAAGAACACTCATCTGGTATAACTGCTGTTATGCGAGCAGAATGGTGCTGCAGGATCCAACCCCTAAGTGTACGAGCAAGTATAGTATATGGCACTGACGCTGGCATGCTCAAATACCCTCAGGAAGAGCTCACACAAATGCCCATCACACTAAAATCTGGTTTTGGCTATCATACATGCAGGTGCACACACAAAGGGTAATTTCCACTAATACGCTTAAGAAATACAATACCACTTAAAAGCAGCAGTGGGACAGTTATGCCATTTGACACCATGCATAGTATTGTGAACAGCTCTTCCATACAGGCATAAGGAATTGGTGTGTTCACACACACCCAAATCTGCAGTGCTGTGACTGAGGGCCAAGCTACACATGACGAATGACACTTGAACAGCAAGTGTATTTCTCCCTGTTCACTTGCCCTCCACTCAATCCACTTGCCATTCAAGTGTCATTCGTCATGTGTAGCTTGGCCCTGAGGGACTAGATGACTGCAACTATTAGTAAAAATAGAAGGATTGCAATTTTCCTTACATGGTTATTGCAAGAAAATGGCTGTAACCTCAAGCACACTTTAAAAGGAAGCAGAGGTACACTGAACTCAGTGGGGTACACGGCCTGCTTCACACATGCATGTTTGATGACTGCAACAGTTGTGTGAACATACAAGTATGATACTAGAATAACATCACTGTTACCTCAAATGTCACTTTTTAGTAGAGTCCATTTGCACATTCAGCTGCCAGATATTAAGCTGATAAATCATGCGATGTGTGAACCTATGTCGATATTTTGATCTGCAACTATGGCTTGTGTTACACATTTCCTGGAATGAGGTAGTGGAATTCTGAAGTGGCAGAATGGGCTTTACCACTTTAGACTGCAAGTGGGTGTCTGTGAGCCAAGTTTTTAATGTCCTCTGCAAACTAAACAAAAAAGTAGCAAAGCAGGAAGAAAGAGTCTAGTTTAACTTTCTCATATGCTACACAAGTTTCCCATTACAGGATATCATTAATATAGGAACTTTGGAATAATGTAATCCTTCACCAGCAGTTGAAGGGGTAGAGTGGTACCACTTATTTCGGCTGCATGTGTAGATCATGTCGCAACTTTGAAGCACTTTGCACATTAAGGTTTCAATCCTTTGTGCACTTTCCTGATATGAAATGCCATTCAAGGCCATAGGCCCTACTTCCAAGTAAACACCAACAGGCCTGGGCTGCAAGAATTCTGTCAAAACGATGGATATTAGCAAAGCAGTCTAGCATAGCCACCAGCAGCAGTGATGGTGGCAGAAGACGGTGACCAAGAGTGAACTACTGCTCGGAACATTTCCCACCCATCGCATCCAAATACTTTTGTACTATTAACACCGCAGCAGACGCAACAAGTAAAAAACTCCTACCAGATATGCAGGCAGCTGAGCACCGCAAAGAGAATGCCTGCGACCAGAGCCAGGGGGACAGCCAGCAAAAGGGTCAGGAGCTTATAGATCAGGTACTTGCTGAGTTCGAAGAGCGCGTGGCTGCAGATCCAAACTCTGTCAAAGGAGTGCGTGGAGGCAGGCTCGGCGATCACGTCCTCGAAGCCGAGCTGGAACGAGACACAATAAGCATTGGCGACACCCGCCTCGGTTTGGAAATGCAAAGCGGGAGAGAAAGAGCGAGCGAGGGAAACGGTGGCTTTTGTGACGGGTCTGAAAGAATCCTGCTGAATCAAACAGGCCTTCTAGCACATTGTGTGGAAGAGACCAGGGGGGCCGGGAGGGGGTATCTGTGAACAGCCGCAGGTCGAGAGCAACCTGCGAACGCTGATCTGCGCGTCGGGCTCGCAACTTCAGGGCGCGCAAAACAAGTCGCGCGTCCCCCCCGCCCCCCGGGAAGAAAAAAGGGATTCGGGGCAGCCCGAGGAGTCCCAGTTCCTGGGCTGGAAGGGGAGGCAGCCACGAGCTGAAAGAGCCCTAAATGGAGTCAAGAGCAACGACTCCAGGAAGCCGCCAGAACGGCAGCGGCGGGGAGAGGGAGCGCGGGGATGCCCGGCGAGGCTCCCCGGCGCAGCGCCTCACCTTCAGGTGGCTGTTGAGCCCGCGCGGGTCCCTGTCGCGGGTTTCCTCCGGGCTCTTCTCCGCCTCGGACAGAGCGGGGCTGCTGCTGCGGTTGAAGCCCTCCTCGTCCATGAAGATCTTGGTGTCGGCCTTCTCCTTCTCCAGCCCCATGGCCTCTCCTGCGCCGCGCCCGCGGGGATCTCCCCTGCCCGGGCCGCCGGATCACGCCGCGCGAGGGAGCGGCAGGCAGGGCCCCGGAGCAGACCACGCCCCGGCGGAGCCGCGCCGAGGGACCAGGCTGGCCGGGCAAGGCAGCAACGACTGGGGAGCGTCGCTGCCGCCGCCGTGCCCGCTAGGGCTGCCACGCATGCTCCGAGAGGCGAGAGAGAGAGCGAGCGGCTCCCGCTCGACAGCCGAGCCTCCCCGCGCTTTGCGCAACGCCGCCGCACCTGCTGGGCAAGCGGGGAGGAACGCTCTGTACGCGCTCAGAGGTCTATGTGGGAGACGTGCCAGCGCCTTTTTCAGCGGACCAGCACTCGTTTAGTTGGTTAAATAACAACAACATTCTATTTCTATGCCACCCTGCAGGCCAACTTAATGTCACACTCAGAGTGGTTTACAAAGTCAGTGTTATTATTATCCTCACACAATCACCCTGTGAGGTGGGTGGGGTTGAGAGAGCTGTGACTGACCCAAGGTAACCCAGCTGGTTTCAGGTGGAGGTAGGGTTGCCAGCTCCAACTTGGGAAATTCCTGGAGATTTGGAGGGTGAAACCTGGAGAAAGTGGGGTTTGGGGAGGGAAACAACCTTGGCATGGCATAATTCCATACAGTCCACCCCCCAAAGTAGCCATTTTCTCCAGGTGAACTGATCTCTGTGGCCTGGAGACAAGTTGTAATTCTGGGAGTTCTCCAGCCACTACCAGGAGGCTGGCAACCCTAGGTGGAGCAGTGGGAAATCAAACCTGGTTCTCCAGATTAGAGCTCTGCCACTCTTAACCACTACACCTGCCTTTCTCCTCACGAGGGACGCAAAGCAGCTTATGTCCTCTCCTCCATTTTATTTCCACAACAACACCATGAGGTAGGGTATGCTGAGAGTGTGTGACTGGCCTGAGGGGATTTGAACCTGGGTCTCTCAGATTCTAGTCTGACTCGCTAACTGCAATGCAACCAACAAACTAATTATAAACAATACAGAGAGTGGACCGCAAGGCATAACGGAACAAAGAGATGGCACTCCAAACTCTTCTTATGGTTAGGTTCCTAGGCAATAAACGTATAGCATTAATACATCTGCAAGGGTTACTCAGAAATGTGTGTGTTATTTTGGCACTGCCTACATATTTTATAAGTAGGAGTCCATAACTGTCCTACATCTCCCATTGTAGGATTACATTCAATTGGTTCTTAATTTGTTATTTCTGCTTTCAGTGCACAGCAACTGTGGGTTGAGGCGTCCTGGGAAGGAGAAGAGAGAACCTCGGATTACAAAGCAAATTCTGAGAAAGGAGTACGAACTCTTAACAAGTCTGTACTTTTGTGGGGGAGGGAAGAACATAAGTAAGGCCTTTACATGTCTTTCCATTTATGGATCTCCTCCCCAAAGCACAGGCAAATACAATCCTAAGTAGCGTTACACCCTTCTAAATCCATTGAAGTCAGTGGGCTTAGAAGGGTGTAACCCTGTTTAGGATTCCACTGTAAATCGCTGCCACCATCGGCCTTTTTTATGTATCTCAGGGAAGACAAACGGAAGCGCTTGAAACAGTTACCAGTACCATCTCATTTGGTGCTTCAAATCGGTCCTCAAACCCTTGTAACTTAAATGGATGGCAAGGCCTGGAGCAGCGTAACACACGCCAGGGTAAAAAGCGACAGGGCCAGAATATTAGGACCACAGTAAAAGAAGATGAACACTTGACAAGCGCATCCTATTCAAATCAGGGCTGCCGAGAGCCAAGGCTAGATATCAGTTCTCTCTGCTCCCCCCCCCCATATGCAACCATCAACATCATATCAAATCAAGCCACGTGACTTGTCGAGATCCATAGGTCAGAACCATGAGAATTTGAAAATTCCAGTCTCCCCCACCCCCATCCCTGCCTTGGCAGTCATATTCACAAAAGTACACGTTAAGGCAGATTGCATCCACAGTGAGTCACAGAGAAGTAACCAGCTGGCCGCCTTCCCATCTCCAGCAAAGGGAAAGGGGGAGAACTAGTGAGCAATTGGGAAGAGAATCAAAACAGTCCCTCCAGCTAATGAGATGCGGCAGATATTGGCTTGGTAAAGATCTGAACACTTGCATTTCTTAACCATGTCTGCTGAGGATACGCTTCATAGATCTAATGGATCAAGCGTTAGTCTGTGGAAGCTTATGCTCCGATTAACTTGATCATCTTTAAGGTGTCACAACATTCGTTTTTGGTGGAGATTTTGTTGTAACATACTAACGTGCTATCTCTGGAATTTGTCAAGGGTCTATAAGCAGCTTCTGAGAAGATGTTGTGAGATGTTCCTTAAACCAGGGCTTTTTTTGTGGAAAAAGAGGTGGTGGAACTCAGTGGGTGCTCTCAGCGAAAATGGTCACATGGCTGGTGGCCCTGCCCCCTGATCTTCAGACAAAGGGAAGTTTAGATTGCCCTCTGCGCTGCTCAGCGGCACGGATGGCAATCTAAACTCCCCTCTGTCTGGAGGTCAGGGGGTGGGGCCACCAGCCATGTGACCATTTTCAAGAGGTTTCGGAACTCCGTTCCCATATGTTCCAGCTGAAAAAAAGCCCTGCCTTAAACCCTTATCTTGTAGCTTTTCTTGCTTGGGTGGAAAAACATCCAACATGGCAATGAGATAACCAAGTAGATACCTATACTGGACTCTCTGTGAAGTGAAATGATCAGCTTTTGGTCTTGACAAAGGTTTTTTACCCATTGCCACTTCAAACCAAGCCAGATGTTCTCACAAACTTGCTAAGTCAATTCTTATGTTCTCGCTGGAACTCATTTTCCAGTGTGAACAGTCTGGAAAGAAAAGGATATAAAGGACAGTTATTAGTATGAAGTAAATGTTTCCTGGTCTGTGATCTGCGAAGTTCCCCGCTTACTGTTAGGATGATGGAAATAGCTAGCAGTTAACACCAACTACGGAGCAACACTTGAAAATGTTATCATTTTTAAATAAAATTATTTTTTTAAATTATTTATTTATTTGATGTTCTCATTTTTTGCTGTTCATAAGCCACCTTAATTGTTTAAAAATGGGATCAAAGAAATAAATGAGAAAAAAACCTCCCTCTGAGCATTTGCAGAGTGTATTTCTTTGACTACAAAGGCCAGGTTTCTTTAAGCGATCTGTGCTATGTGTACAAGATTGCATAGAGAAACACATGCATCATTTTCACCAATGGAAATGGCTGTTGGGGGAGGAGATAAAGCCCCCTTTGCAGCAACCTTTGCAGTGTTTGGAGCCACATGGGGTGACGAAAACGTTTTTAAAGATTAGTCTGTGCTCTAACATTTAATTACCAGGCTGGGTCGGATACCTGTCAAACCGAACATGTATTTTGGCCGTTAGAAGGATATATCTCTGCTTAGGATTGCATTGCTAGAGACAGTTTCCATGACTGTAGCAAGTGGGGGATCCCGTGCATTTTCTCTCTGGGACAATAGGGATACCACATCTAAAGAGAGAAACGCGGATATGTTGGACTTGTGCTCTGATAAAATGTATTTTGGAAAGGGTCTGTGGGTTTGTTTCATGCCACTCATTTGGGTGAAGTCCCTTGGAAACCAGTAGCTCAAAGACCCTCCAAAATGGTGGAAGGCATAAAAAAACCCCAAGCATTTACAACCTTTTGTGACCTGTAGGTTGTATTTTTAGACGCCTCGCTGGTGAAAAATGGCCCCAAATCAGAGCCAGGCCAAACGATGCACAACCACACTTAAAAATGGCCATGTTCATTTATCCTTTGATTCATAATTAGAGGATGTTCCTGTTTAATCTGCAAGCCCCAGACTGTTGTTGTATTTTATATACAAAAAATAGCTATCTTCTCTGAACATAAAAAGGATTCTTCATAGAACTCAGCTGGTGGGAAAGTTTAGGATTACATTTTGCTTTTATAGGAAGGAGCTCCCTAACAGAACACTGGTTATAAGCCAGTTGCCCAACTATCTGTCTGTTGGGGTAATATTTTTCTAGCCTCTTAAAATGCTGCTCGCTCCTTGCTGAAATAATGGCAGTTTATGTTGTTTAAAGAAGTGTACTTTTGTCACTTTTACACTTTTAAATCACGAGAAAAAGAAAATTTAGAAATTTTAGAAAATTGGCAGGTTAATTCAAATTGGTGCACCAGTCCCCTCTTTGCCCCATATAGCCCCTTTATGACCGCCAGAGCACAAAGCATCAAGTAAGATGCTGCTGGCAGAAGCCTCCCTTCTAGTCACTCTGAAGATCTGGATCAGGCAAAACTGACACCTTAGCCCCGTGATCCACAGTCCTCAAGCCTTATCTTCCATTCTTCTGTCTCTTACTCAGTATTCAGTGCGTGTGCTGCATCCAATGGGGCAAATAATGCCTCCAAGGGTGGTTTTGGGTTGGAAAAATGCCAGATGGAGAGAATCAACCTCCTGCAGTGTATGGGAACTTAGATCCCAGCAGCTGCCTTCTGACTGTGACAACAGTATGAGAGTCAACTTGGGGCAAAACGTTGTGTCTAGTTTAGCGTTTATACCTGCCCATTCCTTCGGTTTCTATATCTTACTCCAGTCATTCTCTCCCTTTCTCTTAGTCGCCTTAGCCTTTGGTCTCCCTGCATGTTCCCTTCCTGTAGAAGTAGTTGTTGCTGACAATTTAGATCTCGGCACTAAATATTTGTAGACATTCTATAACACCACACCAGTTCAATCTGTATCCAAAGGAGTTTTGATTCCTGAGCTCTGGAAAGTTTGTAGATGTTTTATAGCACTGCACTAGGTCACCCTGTCAGTATCTGAGGCTTCACAAACCGCAAGGAAATGCAATACAGATTTTGGTTGTGAAAACCTGTTTCAGAAGAGATTCATTAGAGAAGGGCAATCTCTCAGCTAAGTAAATCGTATGATATTGCCTATCAATTTTATCATCTCTGAGTCATTGGGGAAAGGAGCATACATATATAGTGTACAAGAAACAGGTGAATGGGGGTAAGAAAGTATGAATTACCCCCCACAGGGCATTCAGTGGGTGTGGTTAAGCAGGGTAAGGTATGCATCCCCAAACAGAATTGAGTCACATACTCTTCTTGACGCTGGTGATTTCAAAATTGGCTTTGTTCCTAAAAATTCCCAGGATTCAGGGTGGTGAGGCTTGGTATGTGAATTATATACTTAACAGGGAGGTTAGGTGGCTCTGAGCCAAAACTGCAGAGGAGGTGTTTTGGTTACAGGGCTGGTTTTCCTTATGAAGTAACATGAAACTTAGCACAGCTTCCAGAGGTGACCCCTTTGGGCTACCTCAAAATGGCTGTCCCTGTGCGTGAATAAAACAACATGGAAAGAATTGTTTTAATTTTTTTCTTCTGATGCTGGTTCATACTTTATCATGGGTGGCATGTTCACTGCATGTGTGCAGAACTTTAGGCTGAAAGGAGCATGTGTGATTGCTGAACTAATTCCCTGCTGGGCATGATCAAAATGCACCTTAAGAATGTAATATGGTGTATGTCACAGTCCTGCAGCTAATTGCTAGAAATACTGGTCCATATGAGGCGCATGACTGCTCATGTAAATCTGGCATTGCTACTTGATTTTCATGCCTTTGTCTACCAGCAAAGCCT
Source organism: Eublepharis macularius (assembly GCF_028583425.1). Taxonomy (NCBI): domain Eukaryota; kingdom Metazoa; phylum Chordata; class Lepidosauria; order Squamata; family Eublepharidae; genus Eublepharis; species Eublepharis macularius. The sequence continues at coordinate 77,793,348 of NC_072798.1, read as the reverse complement.
CACGATACCAGTGTACAACTAATGGTGCAATCCTATGTACACACTTACCTGGGAGTAAGCACCATAAAACACAGTGGGACATACTTCTGAGTTTACATGCCTAGGATTTCACTGTATGATTGCAATCACATGAGCACCATTGTGCACTGCGGGGCTGGGATGAAATTATAAACAATGGCTATAAATTGTTTCAAAAACTGGTAATAAGCACAGTTGGACTTGTCTTTCTGTTCTTCAGCAATGAACTAGCCCGTGTGGGATAGCAGTTAGAGAGTTTGATTTCAACAGGGGAGGCACAGGTTCAAATGCTTGCCATGAAATTGACAGGGTGATCTGGGCCTGGTTGTTCACAGCCTAGCCAACTTTTCTGGGTTGTGGTGAGGAGGTGAGAGAGGGAAGATCCATGCATGTTGCCCCAAGCTCTTTGGAGGGAGGGTGGCATAAAAATAAAAAATAATAATGGTGGGAGATGGAGGTTTTTGGCCTTCCGTTTCATTTTTATGAGCTTAGTTGACAACAGTGTTTTTTTTATATATAAATTTTATTTTTAATTACTAACCACAAAAACTACAAAGAAGGGAAAACGGGAACAGGGGGAAAGGGAAGAAACAACATATAAAAAACACAGACTACATCTACAAGTATTGCATTCCCTTCATAATACAATTATTTAAAGTTAAACTTTCTAATATGCTATTAGATTGGTAGATCTTATAGTATGAACTACAGTCAGGATCAGGTCTTCTCCCCCCCCCTGCGTCTCAGTCACAGCTCTCTCTGAACAGCTACAGTAGCTGCGCTCACTCCCTCCTCCCCATTTCCCCCTTCAGATCCTAAATCTTCTCCTTGCTGAAACTCTTGATGATTAAACACAAAGTCCCTCAGCTGTGCTTCCGATGTTATCTTGTAGGCTTGGTCTTTATAACTGAACCAGATGCCTTCCGGAAATAACCATTTGTATTTTATTTCACGCTTCCTCAGAAGAGCTGCAAACCTTTTATATTTGAATCTTCTTTTCCGAGCTAAAAATGGAACGTCCTTCAATATCTTAACCTTGTTACCCAGAAAGTCCAAGTCCACATTGTACGAATTATATAAGATGGTGTCCCGAGTCTTCTTAGATGAAAAATCAATAATAATCTCGCGAGGCAGCTGACGCTTCATTGCATATTTTGAAGATGTCCGGCAGACTTCCAGAATATCGCTTTTTAACTCTTCTTTAGTTGCCTTTGCGAATGACGCCAAAAGTTCCGACACCAAATCCTTTAAGTTTTCACTTTCATCCTCCTTCACATTCTGAAGACGCAATACCATCTGAGCACGATCCACTTGTAACCCTATCAATTGATTCTCCAAAAGCTTTACTTCTTTGTTTGTTACTTTCATGAGTAGTGCGTTTTCCCGAGCAGACTGCTCTGCCCCAGACGCTACGTCTTTAATGGTTTTCACTTCGTTCTCAACTGAGCCAACCCTTTGAGTGATTTCATTTAGCTTATCAACAAAGGGCTTCATAGCTTCAACGACCGACCGTTTAACCACCTCTTCAAGAGACTCTCCTTTCCCCTGCAAAGCAGCTGAAACAGATTTGCCCACAGCAGGGCTCTGCTTTTTCGTCGCCATCTTAGTGGGGGGGGGGAGTCTGCCAACTAAGTTCCAAAACTCAATGAAGGGGAAGATATCCGAACCTTCTTAGCTTCAACTCCCACCAATCCTTCGCATACGCTTAGAATAACAGAAGGGATTCGCTTACTTTCAGGTTTTCACCTTAAATCTGCTTGTTGCCGTTCTCCATGGCCCGGCAGCACGCGATGTGCTGTGCAAGTCTGCTGGCCTCCGTGGGAGCAAACGGGCAATTTACCCCCTGCATCGACTTCAGGGGGCTCTTCCTGCAGCGCTACGGACCCTGACCCCCTCACTGGGAGTCCTGGGGGTTAACCCTCGCAGGCCAACCACCCGGTCAGGCTGCTTGGGCGCTTCCTTCCGGACCTGCAGAGAGGAGCGTCCGACATGGCCGGGAAAATGAAACCGAAAATCAGTTGACAACAGTGTTTTACATCCTACTTATGCAGTGGCTAAGAATATACTATAAGCTGTGTACTCTGTCCCCACAGTTCACCTCTTATCTTAGTCACAAACTGATTAGGTGGATTTAAGGAAACTACTGTTCAGCCTTCATCCCCAGTCCACAGTTTGGGCACAATTATCTTGTCAGATGTGTGTAAGGATTATTGAGAACAGGTATGTGGTGCTCTTTGGGAAAACACAAGACAGACAAAAAAAGGCAAGGATTATATATTAGATCCAGAGAGTAACATAATTTTGAAGACTATGTGCCTTAGCCTATAAGTTGAAAACAAATCTCAAAACTAAAATTCTTTATAGGAGTTCTTAAACTACAGTCCTAAGAATCCAGAAGGATAACAACAACTGAATTATCTCATTAATTTGTTATTAAAAAGATGTGATGTTAATGTTAACAAGGGATGTTCAGCCCTCTAGAGAAAGCCAGAACCTAATTAGGAAGCCCAGAGGTAGGGTTCAGGAATGTTTAGGCCATTTGTATTCTAAGTATGTCTCTGGAATAAAATCAAAGTTCTAGAATGTTCTTATACTGTAAACAAGGGTGGCCTTTTTCTTTTGTTTTATTTAATGCGATATAGTGCATGTTTCATATGGGAGTTGTGTAATACCATATATTGATCCACACTTTGAAATGCAGCCCACTCTTCCCCAAGACTACAGTCTGTAAAGAAAGGGCTCCCTCTCCCTGAAACAACGGCCCATGTTTCATTTAGGAATGAGCAAATGGGAAGACAGAAAACAAGCCTAATATATTCAATATTAACAACAACTCGCCCCCTTTCTTACTGTATCCATATCTCTATTCCATATTACCTTCTATATCACCTTCTCTCCTGAACATTTCTAGAACACCATTCCAGAGCATATACTTTATGATGCAAAACTGATACCCAAAGTTCACTTAGTCCAGTATTTCCATATTTCATAGGATCTCCTATGAAGCAGCCTTACACGAAGTCAGATTATTGGACCACTGTTTGCTGAAGGTTAGGAGAGTGGGAGCTTTCCTGATGTCTTCAGACAGGCCATTCCATAAAGTGGGGGCCGTTATAGAGAACGCATGTGTACAGGCAGCTGCTGATTTTGCCCATTTACAGAGTGGACATTATCTACTCTGACCGGCAGCAGCCGGCAAGGAGTTTGTGCAGAAAGACAGCTAGGAGGAAGGAGGTTAAACCTCTCCTCTGTCACTCACCAAGTATGCAATACTGTTGTTTTAAAAAAGATCACAGAGAAAACAGGAATCATGCATAATGTGAAGGAGTTGGCTGATGGCATAAGGGTCACGTTAGATGTATACCTGATCCTGTGACTTACATGCATGGATCGTAAGTATTTCTATGTAAATAAAACAGTATTGTCTAGGTGCCAACTGCCTGGAGAGAAAAAAGGTCCTGCCACTTTAACAGAGGGTTAATGGGATATTATTTACCAGGTGATGCTATTTATCTCCATACCATGGAGATAAATAACCATGGTACATGTGCCCATTGCCACACATTAATTCAATTCAAGATTTGGACTATCATACACAAAGCCCTTCATGGCCTTGGTCCCTCATATCTACTGGAGCACTGCCAAGGCAGCTTCGCTCATCTGCACAGGTGCCACTCTGCAAATGGGCAAAATCAACAGCTGCCTATATGCAAGCATTCACTATAATGGCTCCCACCTTATGGAATGGCCTGTCCAAAGACATTAGGAAAGCTCCCACTCACCTTCAGCAAATGGTGCAAGAATGATTCAGGAGTAGAGATGGGCACAAACCAAAATACGAACCAAATTAAACATGAACCAGGCTGGTTCATGGTTCACGAACTGTGGTTCGTCAGATCCCATTTCTGACGAACCGCCACAGACTTTAGGTTGGTCCGTTTGGTTCGTTTTTTGGCTCATGACTACAGACAGCCTGGTGCCGATCAATCAGTTTCCTAGGCAACAGGGGATGGACTTCCTGCAGATCTTCTGCTGACTCAGAAGTGACGTTCTGCTGGCCCAGAAGTGACCTTCTGCTGGCCTGGAAGTGATGATTTTCCGACCCGGATGTGACGTTTTCACGAACCAAACAAACTGGTTCGCGAACCAGGTGCAGGTTCATGAAGGTTCGTGGTTCATGAAATTTGATGAACCACAAACTGCATGGTTCGGGGTTTTTCTGGTTCGTGCCCATCTCTGTTCAGGAAAGCTTTCCTACACAGGTAGGTACACAGGCTATACTGTAAAGAAATGGTTCAAAGAGATGCTTTGATAAGGGATAGGAACTGTTGACTACTCTGCTGGGCACTGTTTGTGACTATAAATATGTTCCTATTGAATTGTTTCCAAGTTTTTAATATGTTATATTAAATTGCTTATTTTTGTTTCAGCTCTGTATCAGATTTCTGCTTGTTTCCAGATTTCTGCATCCTGTACATTTTGTATTATTCATCGAATGTTCCAGCTGTTGTTTGTATTGAATTACACTGTGTAATCCATTTGGGTCTCAAAGAGAAAATTGGACCATAAATAACATACATACATACATAAAAATTACTCCTCTGTTAATGGAACAGGGAATTTTTCTCCAGGCCTGTGGGCAATTCTAGTTTTTGTCTGGAGTGCTATATGTCCTCTTTAAAAAATTATGATGGCAGAGGCGGGGCTCCACTTGTTACAATTTGTGATTTAAAAAAAGTCAAGACCGATCCCGCAAAACAATATTTTTAAGTCTTAAGAACTGCCAGCAAGTCTGGACTGACTGTGGGTGCTGAAACCATTGAAGGAGAGGAGATCTTTTGATGCCCTGTGCAATCAGAGGATGATCTGGATGCACAGGAAATACGTTTCAGGCAATACGAATTTCATTTTCATTTCAAATTCTGCTCCTATTAAGGACCCGCGTCTCTCCCGATCTCAGCTCCAATCTTCCTTATGGGGCTACCTCACAGAATTATAGGAACAATTTCAGCAGGATACCATGAAGTGTTTTGGATATTCTAAAAGTTATTTTATGGACTGTTTTAATACCGATAATTTAAATTTTTGTATGATGTTGGATGCCACCTCAAGCAGGTCTTTTAAGAGGACCTACATTTTCTGTGTAAATTATAAATTTAAAAGGTGTATAAATGTTAGGCTGTTACTGTTATTCCTCGTGACTGTCTTTTCTTCCTGACTTTTTATATCTTTTAAAGATTTCTAGTCCAGATTATTTATTTATTTAGAATATGTCTATGCTGCCTCTTCAGAATTCTTCTTACAATTAAAAAACACAATACTGAATTTCAGGAACATGCTCACTGCTGGTATAGAGGATTTTATAAGAAATACCTATTTCACCCTCTGACTAAAGTTTGGAGGGCTCTCTTAAAGGCAGGGCCAAGAATGTCCTCCAAGAGAAAGTATGTTATCTCAAGGAATGTATACCTACTTGCCGAAGAACAGCCCCACTCCTTAGGAGGATCAAGGAGGAATTTTAGACAGAGAAGCGTCACACTGCTGTAAAAAGAAATCCTATGTAAAAAGTTATACATTGGACAGATTTTTAGCGACCTGCACAATATCCTTTTAAAAGAAAGACGCTACATCACATGAATGACTTGTTTTCAGCCCTTCTGCTGCACTTATATTCACGTGTGAAAAACAGAAATTCATTCTAAAATTTCTCCTATCAGGTTTCTGAATTCATTAACAGCCACAGGGAAAGGTGCATTAGTAATTGTGTTTTAATCTTCTTATGCACATCTGAAGCTAATGAGTAAGTGGAAGGTGGTTTTATGTGTTCAGCTAGTTTTGCATATCCACAGATGGCAGAAACAAGATATAACATGTCTTGACAGCAACAGTTATGTATGCCTTGATGACAAAATATTGCTTAAGGTAACCTACTTTTGAAGAAAGGTGGCATCTCCTGCCAATCTGGTGATGGTGCCAATGATTTCTCTGTTAAACAGATGTGTTTCTTTATTGTTAATAAGAAAATTGGAACATTGCAGTGAAAAAACCGACCATGGTAACTATAGGGTAGCTTCCTTCACATTAGAGAAAAGGAAGTAAATTTTTAACGTGCATAAACACATCCATCAAACTGCCTTCTACTGAGTTAGACTATTTATCAAGGCCAGGATGGTAGAGAGAAGTGAACTGTTCCACTGCAGGTACACAGATTGTGCAGCTGCCAGGTGTGTTGACTTGCTTAGCCACGTTCTGCTGAAAGAAAACACACTCAAGCTACCATTCAAGCATTCCAAGGAAAATGCACTTACAGGTACAGAAATATGTGAAGTGGCCCTCACATGATCCATATGATGTTCCTGTTTTAGGAGCGTTGCTATAGCTTTGGGATGATGAAAATTTATAAATAGCCAGTTCATGGTAGCTTTATACACAAGGGGGGACCTGTAAGGATCCGGACTCTCAAGGAAGGGGACCACATTTCCCCACCAGCTCCTGTTCCTCCTTTTTGAGTCTCTCTCTGTCATCCTTGTTGGTTATTACTTACCTCCTCACCTGGCTTTAGCTCTGCTTTCCCTTCTCCACCACTTCTGGCTCCACTTCCCTACCCCTCTCCTCCTTCAGGCACCATTTTGCGTTGCTACAGCAATCAAAATAAATCTCTTTGTTTGCAGATTTCTCTCACAGTGGTTTCTAGTTCTGTTCTGCATGTCATTGCATTTATAAGAGTTAGACTTCAAAGGTAAAGATATATCTTCTAAAGAAACTAATATTTTGGTAACAAAAATAGGCAGTGCCATATCGTGGGTTGCCAGCACCTGTGGCAACTCCTGTCAGGTGGTACCCCCGCCACCACACGTGTGCATGTGTGAAGCATGTGCATGTGCTCCCAGGACCATGTGATGATGTCACTTCCAGTAAGTAACATCATTGTGCAGGAAGCAGCCGCCCCTGGGAGCGCTCCCACAATTAGGGCAGCAGCTCCCACATCGGCACGACAGGCGGCCAGGGTGGTGCAGGTGGCCTACCGGCCCTCCTGCACAGCTGCCTGTGCTGCCACTGCTAGCTCCACATGCCCAGTGAGTTGGCCGCCCTGTCAGCTTGGCAGGTGGCCAGGGTGGCGCGGGAGGCCTCCTAGCTCTCCCACACAGCCGCCCGCGCTGTCGCCACCAGCTCGGCACTCTCCCGGCCAGCAACCGTGCCCAGTGCCCACTCTTGGCAGCACCCGGGGCAAGCGACCCCCCTGCACCCCCAAATACGGCCCTGAAAATAGGGCATGTGTTTCAGAGAAACTGTTTCATATATCAGTTTTGAAGGAGATGAAATTCACCCATGCCCAAAAGACGTTTTTTGAAAGCGCTCAAGATTAAATTGCAAAAAGCAGTGCATTTGAAAGTATTTATTTTCTCTCTCTAACCCATCCCCCCGGAATAACAATATAAACTTTATCTTGACAGAAGAATCACATTTTAATTTAAAGAAAAAGGATTTGTCCTTATGGAATCCATACCTAGTCAACATGTCCACCAGCCTCTCAGTGTTTAGAACCAATAAGTGGCCAGAAATATAGATGCTCTTTAGAGACATGGTATTTATGAGATCCAAGTTCAGTTTCTGCAGTTGGAAGATTTTTTTTCCGTACTTTCTCCCTCTTATTACAGACCCTCAGTTTGCCACTCCTGCTCTTTCTGGTGAGCCACCATCCCCCAGGATCAACATTTCGGACAGCTCAGAAAGCTGCAATGGGAGGGAGGCAAGTTCCAATCCATGGATGGAAGTTTCTTCTCTGACTGGAACCTGATTTTTGGATCCCACCTATGACTGGAGGTGGGAGGAGATGGCAGGCCATCCTCTTTGATTTCACCTCAAAAATTATGAGCACAAGAAATTATATTGCTAATGGGGGATTATGATCTGTTAGTGTCAAGTGGACCTTACCGGGCAATCCTAAGAACACTTAGCTGAAATACGGCTCATTGAATAAAACAGAGGAGGATTCTGAGAAGTCCTGCTCAGGATTGCTATCTTAGGGCGAAGCTACAAGTGACGAATGACACTTGAACGGCAAGTGTATTTTCCCCTGTTCACTTGCTCTCCACTCAATCCACTTGCTGTTCAAGTGTCATTCGTCACTTGTAGCTTGGCCCTTAGAGAAGGAGGCAAGTGTGTATTTGGTGAGAGCCAGTTTGGTGTAATGAATAAGAGCAGCAGGACTCTAGTCTGGAGAGCCGGGTTTGATTCCCCACTCCTCCACTTGAAGCCAGCTGGGTGACCTTGGGCTAGTCACAGCTCTCTGGAGCTCTCTCAACCGCACCCACCTCACAGGGTGATTGCATGGATAATAATAGAACACTTTGTATACCGTTCCGAGTGGGTGTTAAGTTGTCCTGAAGGGTGGTATATAAATCAAATATTAATGTTATTATAATATCAAGCACTGTGTATGGGGCAAAGCTCTGGTCTTGTTTGGTACTGTTGTGCTGATTATAGCAACCGATGCTGCAGATCAAGCTTGTATTGTTTGCCTAGAGAAGTGTTGGCCTGATGAGGAAAGCCTGCTTAGGGTATCTAGGAAGCTACAGTGCTCTTCCCTAAACTACATTTCAGGGAGATACAAAGAGTTATGAGAATTTGGGAGCAACATGAGATTTTGCTATCAGGCTACAGAAAGAATTTATGGGCAGAGACCAAAGATATGCTCCCTAAATTTTGAAATTGACTGATAGTGGCTCAGGCACTTATCCCAGCTCTGGTCTTCTAGCCAGTTGCTGTTTTCCCATTTAAAGGACTAAAGAGTGAGGTAGGCTCAAAGACCGAGTTAGACAAGCGTTTGGTATTTGATCACTGCAATCTAAGTTTTGGATCTTCCAGATAGCTTTTGTAAATAAATAGTTCCTAGCTAAACAAAGACGTTCTCAGACTGTGTTTGCTGTTCCTGCGATGCAATAGGTTCAAGTCCAGCTGTGAGTCTTGCAACGTCCACAGTCTTTCAAGTTTTCTTGGCTGGGCTGTGCAGTTTGCCTGATTACAGTTCTTCCAGATTTCCGGGCCCTTTTGAAAATGCTCTTCTCTCTTGACAGCTCTGAACGAATGTATCCCTTCCAGTTTTCACTTGTTTCTATCAGCCTTATGAATAATTTGCTTCCTGTGTAGGAAAAATACAACCCAACAATGAAGAAGGCAGAAATGAGCTTCTGCTTCCGGCAGGGCCATTGTCTTTTGAATCCTGCCTGCAGGTGCAAGTTGTGCGCACATTTCTTTAAGCACTGAAGGGCAACCGACTGAAAATCTGTGGCTGAGATTTTATCAAAGAATGTTTGTCATAAAAATAAATGGGTTGGCCTTTGGAATCCTTGTGCTCCTTGGCCAAAATACTTTAGGCTGAGTCTAGCCCAGGAAAAGCAAAACCATATCCAATGCTACTGCCTTGCTTGCTCTCACAAATAACTTTTATGGACCTGTCCACCCTTGCACTAAATCCAAACAGACTTGTTAATAATCAGTTAGGCTGTCCTGATTTATGCTGGTTGAGAATTTACACTCGTTTTGCTAAAACCAGTAAAGGGGACAGTCTAAGGCAATGAATTCCATCTGAACTCGTAAACGTTTGCACGTGGTTAAATGCATTGCCTGCTGGAATGTGCAAGAAAGCGAAGAATGCCAACAGCAGTGTTTTTCTGAAAATTTCTTAAAGTCCTGAGTTGGATGTACAAAAGCTTGATGGCCAACTGCTCCGGCCATTCTTGAAGCTCAAGATGATGTTAATGGTTCCCCTTAGCAACGACAGACATTTTAGTCTCTTCCAGGCTGCCTGGCAACTGGTCATGTATTTATTTAGCACTTTTAAAATCCCAGCCTCAGTTTTTATCCCAGCCCACTTGACTAAGGCTGCCTCATTGTGCACCATTAAAAATGGTGTCAGCAGACACAGGTTTAAAACCCAGGGAAGCTGTCGCTTGTAGAGCCAAGCTACAAGTGACGAATGACACTTGAATGGCAAGTGAACAGACTCATGTGTATTCCTCCCTGTTCCCTACGTGATCAAGTGGAGCGCAAGTGAACAGGGAGGAATACATGTGAGTCTGTTCACTTGCCGTTCAAGTGTCATTCATCACTTGTAGCTTGGCCCGTCATTTCCCTCTCAGAGCCAAGCTACAAATGACACCTTACACAGGTTGGACACTTGTCAGTTTACCTCAGGTTTTGATGGGAAATGTAGGCATCCTGGTTTTACAGCTTGGCTCTCCATTACAGCTGCAAGACCGGGATGCCTACATTTCCCATCAAAACTTGAGGGAAGCTGACAAGTGTCCAACCCGTGTCAGGCGTCACTTGTAGCTTGGCTCTTCAGTTGTCACACATCTTGCTGAATGTCTGCATGGAGCCCAGCATTCAGCTGTGAACTGCTCTCCTTACGAGATTGGAAGAAGCTCTGCTTTTCCAGGATTCCCAAGATTCTCATGCTAAGGAACTTCATGGCAGATATGACTGACAGGCAAACATACCATGTTCAACATTTGTGAATGCCCATGAGCTGACCTGAAGGTGTGTGGGGGGGTACGATGCCTTCTGTAAGGCTGTACAAAAAATTGCAGGCCTGAAATAGCTTTGATGAACACCAAATGGAAGGACCTTTTCAGAAATACAGGATTTATTTATAATCATTAAAAGAGTGATTTTCTCACTCTTTGTTTATGTGATTAGCAGCTGTGCGGCATGTAGTGACAGCAGGTTTGTGGGAGTGGGGGAAATTATGTCTTCCATCAGGCTATGTTAGAATATACATAGCATACATGATACACTGTTGATCACACTGTACCAAGCTATAGAGTTTGAATAAGTGAAAAATAACTCAATGGAGAGGTTATGGGCAGCTGTTGATTTAGCCCAACTGCAGGGTGGTATCTGTAGTCAGACAGATGAAAAACTGACTCTTTGTTCACGACTGGTGGACAGGTTGTGAGCTGAACCCGTCGATTTCAAGCATCGCTCGCTATGCAATCCTAAACAGAGGTACACCCTTCTTAAGTCCATTGAAGTCAATAGGATTAGAATGGTGTAACTCTGTTAGGTTTGCACTGTCAATCACACAAGTAAAGCCCTGCACAAACAGCACTGTGTGTGTGTATACATACGTACATACATATACATATATATGTAGACTCAGTATTGAAATTTAGTTAAATGGTTGGAGAGAGAGGGGCCGTTTTCACACACCTGTTAATGCCTCCAGAAAATCGTGCAAAACTCACGGCACGACAGCACCTTCATGGTGTGATTTCCTGTTCAATGGCACAATGATGTCAGAAACCACACCATTAAAGAGGAAATCGTGCTATAAAGATGCCATCGTGCGAATGGTTGGAGGAAATTTCCATTCCATTCCCTCGCTCACACATTCATCATCATATTTTTCTGCAATCATTGCATCAGCTGGTTCGTGTCCATGTCAACTGTTTAAGGTATCTCAACATGTTTTGAGTCCTCAGTCTGACCATTCTCTGGCTCAAGAATAGATGACTAGATGTGTGACACCTTTGCACTGATACAATAACTCAAAATACACTCTGATCTGGATGCCAGCTGTATTATAGGTATTGTGAAGTAATGCTTAGGACACCGTCCGGTCCCCTTCTGAAGCATTTTGACCCAGTTACAGTGATGGATATTGACAGAATTCTAGCATCTGTGAAGGCCATTACTTTTATACTGGACCCCTGCCCATCCTGGCTACTAAAATCTTGTGACAACCACATAAAGGAGCCCTCAGTGTCTATCATAAATCAGTCACTAACTCAAGGCACCTTCCCTCAGCTTCTCAAAGAGGCAGTCACCGGCCCACTACTTAAAAAACCATTCTTAGACAAAAACTGTGTTGCCAGTTATCATTCAGTCTTGAATCTACCATTTCTGGGTAAAGTGGTTGAGAGACCAGTAGCTGAACAATTCCAGGCCCTCTCGGACAGCTCTTATACTCTCCAGACCCATTTCTGTCTAGTTTTAGGCCAGGCTGTGGGACAGAGAAGGCTTTAGTTGCTCTAATTGATGACCACCGCCAGAATGTAGAAAAGGCCCTGCTCCATTGTTGCTCCTCCTAGATGCATCTGCAGTCTTCAATACAATAGACCATGCCATCCTCTGGAGGTGTTTGAAGTTTAGTTTAGTTTAGTTTAGTTTATTCGGTGTTTAACCCACCCTCCCCACAAGTGGGCTCAGGACGGGGTACAACAGTCATAAAATACAATTGCATAGCAGATTCTACAATAAAATTCAGCAATTAAAATTATATATATACAAAAACCTGATATAGTTGGCTACACATTCCTACCCCCAGCATACAAAGAGGAGGTAGACAGACATGCGAGCTGTACTCGAATACCAGAGACCAGTGGGAGGCTCAATGATGGTCCTGACGCTGGCCTCAACCGTAAGCCTGGTGGAACATCTACTTCTAAAGGCAGAAGTAGGTATCAGGGAATATGCCTGGGTGGCTGTAAATCATTCCTCATGGAACAGATTCATCAGTGTGGGAATTATCTTGTGGGGTTCCACAAGGCAATCTTATCCCCAATGTTATTCTATATAAAGCCTATGTTCTGCTATTGCAGCTTCACTCATCTGAACAGAGCCTTCTGCAGACACCACCCTTTAGTTGGGCTAAATCAACAGCTTCCCATATATGTGCTTTCTCTTTAGTACTCCCCACCTTATGGAATGGCCAGCCCAAGGAGGTTAGGAAAGCTCCTAGTCTCCTGGCTTTCTGCAAACTATGCAAAACTGAATTATTCAGAAAGGCTTTCTGCTATAGTTATATGGCTGTGTCATCAGAAATATAAGGGGCAGGGGCTATAGACTAGGCTATTGGGTGCTGTCTGCTGATATAGATATGCTCCTACTGGTTATTTCCACATTGCTAAAGACATCCTGTTAATTAATTACATTTTAATTCAGAAATGTTTCATAACTGTGTTCAGCTTTATGTTAATTTTCAAATTTTCTGCTACTGTACCCTATTGTATCTGTTTTCATTGAATGTCCTGACCATTGTAGTTTGCTCAGTGAAGGTCCTAGCTATGGATTATATTGTATTGACTTGCAGCGTGTAATCTGCCTTGGATCTCAGTGAGAAAGGCAGATTGATGATGATGATGATATCGTCTGCACAGGTCTAGAGAGTGCTTTTTATTGAACTCACTGTGTTTGTGATGCAGGACAGGAATAAGTAACGGGCTTCTAAATAGGCTTGGAGAAGACAGGATTAGGCTGCATGTTCTAAATATAAGAATCCCTGAAGCAAGCCAGAACACCATGTAAACATACATTCCTGTTTATTCAATCAGAGTTTTGTTATTTTTATGTTCTGCTAACAATAGCAAATCTTGACAAATCTACCCATTGCTGGATGGTTTCAGCCACAGTAAGCCTGCAAGAAGGTAAAATTTGTATTACAGCTTGAAACTGATCAGAAGATCTACTGTAAACAGTCAAGATTAAGAGTGCAAAACACGAACACTTGGTCTCTTCTCTGGATCGAATTTGAATGATCAAAATGTTTTTGGTTTATTCTAATGTTTGAAAATCCCAGGAACTGGATCACAGTAGTTTATGCAAACTCCACCCCTTCCACATCCATCTACCCAAAGCACCAAATAAAATATGGGAAGAAAAAACACTCTGCCCTGGGTAGGGGGGTGGGGTGGGGGAATAATCAATTTACACAACAAGTTGTTTCTCAATTTAGGTATGAGCTCTCCATTGCCAAGAAGTGTTTTTGTCTTTATTTCCTGAAGGTGTGCAGCTTAGCATCTATGGATCAACATCTTCCTCAATTTCATTTCAAGTGCTTAGTCTTAGAGCTGTACTCCCATCCTCACTAATACCAGGGCTTTTTTTCAGCTGGAACGTGGTGGAACGGAGTTCCGGAACCTCTTGAAAATGGTCACATGGCTGGTGGCCCCACCCCCTGATCTCCAGACAGAGGGGAGTTTAGATTGTCCTCTGCGCCTCCGAGCGGTGCGGAGGGCAATCTAAACACCCCTCTGTCTGGAGATCAGGGGCGGGGCCAGCGGCCATGTGACCATTTTCTCCGAGGGCAACCCACTGAGTTCCACCACCTCATTTCCCAGAAAAAAGCCCTGACTAATACACTTATGCCAGTGTATTGAAAATGAAATTTATGCCTATGAAAAGACTTATACACGTACTTTAAAAACATTCTTCAGGGCTTTAACTACGAATCTTGTATGAGCTGGCCTCTGGAGTTCTTTATGCCCTTTGATACATCTCTTCTTTCTCAATCTCCTGGCAAACATCTTTAATTAATCTTTGCGTGAGTAGAAGAAGCTGAATTGCTCCATGATGGGACATCTTGCAGTACCTTTGGTACAGATATATGGGTCTTGCAAAGTATATTAGACTGAGTGCTGCAGAGAGACACTTCCAAAAGTCCTTCCAATCTCTGTATTGCACAAACAGAAAAGTCTTGGGAAAACTCCTATGTACTTTTTTAAAAAAAAATTAACCCTAGGGAAGTAAAATATAAATGTGTTTCTTTAACCTCATTTAACACCACAAATTTGCTACACTTCTGCTGTGCTTTCTATGGCAGTGTTCAGATGTCACAGCAAAGTCCATCCATAATGGGCACCAATTCAATACAATGCAATTCAATGCAGTAAAAGCCTTTGATCAAACTCTGATTTCTTGTGGTATTTGAATGCCAGTGGCTGGGTACATTGGCGTTTGCCCCCGCCCCGCCATCCCTCCCCTTTTCTGAGATTCTAACAGTGCAATCCCAAGTACAGCCCATTGATTTCAGTGGGCTTAAACTGGAGTAACTCTGCTTAGGCTTGCACTGTAAGCACAATTCAGTTTTACCTAGTGCCTGCGCTGGATATTAAGGCAAACTGGAGCTCAGTTGAAAACTTTACAACCTAGGAAACGTTCAGTAGTGGTCTACACAGGAAGGGAGGAAGAAGATGGAAACATGACAACAAACTGTATTTGTGCCCATCACAAACAAACAGAAGTTTGGCATCCTATCTGAACGCATTCAGTGGCAGAATTAACCATCATGTTAAGTATAATTTAAGATCTCAGCCAAATTGGCACTAGTCTCCAAGAGCTCTTTAGAGTGAAAAGGGTGTTTATCCTGTTCTCTTTAAGAGTTCCAAACATATTTCTAGTGGCAGTTTCCTCATCAGATGGTAGAGCATAAATATCTATGTTCACGCTAATAAAGAAATTCAGAAATAATGAAATATAAGGAAGTGTAAGTACTGCTTCCAAGTGACAATTGGAAACTTCTGAACCTGGTGAAATCTGGAATAGGTGAGAAAGAGGTATGTTATTGCCATATAGAGCTCATTCAAAGGTTTCCCCAACAGGAAATTCACTCTTTGTTCTGAAACTGGCAGCAAAATTTGAGATACATTGCAGATTTGATGCTCTCATTCGAGTATGAATCTTAAGGAATAACAACTGGATACATTTTTTAGCAACAAAGATTCAAACACACCTGATTACTTAATTATTGAGATTCATTTTCCTTCTTCTTCTGTAACTCCTTGAAGGTCAGATATTGGAGTGTGTTATAGAAGGATGGGAGGTGGCCTAAGGTAGTTAAAGAAACAATATTGTAATTTTAAAACATTTCACATTGGGATGGGTCTTTAGCTGCCTCCCAGTGCTTTGATGTCTCACTGTGGAGTGGTTTTTGTATTGAAAACTGGTTTGCTGCTGCGGGAAAGAGGATGCTGAACTAGACAGACTACGGGTCTGATCCAGCCGGCTTTACATCTGTAAATGTTTTTGCATGCTTCTGAGGAATATACGAACAAAACAAGTTATCTGGAGTCTCACCATGTTTTAATATACTTCTTAAATAGTTGGCATCACATTTTGCATTGTTTCATTTGGTCTTTATAACACATGCTATTGTTTAGGTTGGTCTTTTCCTTTGGTTTGTGCAGGTGAGAAAGAACCTGCCACCCTCACCGTGTGTGAGAGAGGTGGATGGAGAAGGCAGACATGTTTGTTTAGGATATCTGAAGCCATGAGAAATTTAATAAATAAATAAATGAAACCAGGGAGAGAGATGTCCAGTGATGTGTGGATGTTAAGGGAGATTACAGATGTATAGCAATTCAACCGTTAGTAACATGTACTAAATAGTTTCAAAAAGAGTCTTATCTGAGCTCCCATCTAATTGATTCTTCCAGAGCGTAACTCCCCAAACCCTCCTTATGTAATGCTCATTGGTGAGATTCTTGTTTCCTTTTTTCTTTGCTAAGGTGTGGGAACTTGGCACCTTTGGTCAACCAGCCCCTCATAGTTATAATTGTGGTAATTGTAGCCAGATGCAGGGTTGGTTTTATTTATTTATCTGGAAGGATATTCATGCCACACTTTTCTGTCCAATGGGGATCCAAAGTGGCTTCTCCCTTCTTCTGTTTTATCTTCACAACATCAACAACACTGTGAGGCAGGTTAGGTTGAAAATGGGTGACTGGCCCAAGGTTGTCCAGCAAGCTTCTATGGCAGAGAGGGAATTCAAACCTGGGTGTACAAGAGAGCCAGTGTAGAACCTCACAGGGTGACCTTGGGTCAGCCACACCCTCTCAGCCTAACCTACCTGACAAAGTTATTGTGAGGATAAAATGGAAGAGAGAAGAACAATGTAAGCTGCTTTGGGCCCCCAGTAGAGAGAAATGCAGGGCATGTATAACAAACAAACAAACAAACAAACAAACAAACAAACAAACAAACAAACAAACAAACAAACAAACAAACAAACAAACAAACAAACAAACAAACAAACAAACAAACAAACAAACAAACTCTTAGTCCAAAACTCTAACCCCTACAACATGCTGGTTCTTTGACTTGGAAGTTCTAAATCACTGTGCTGAAGCATAGAGGTTAAGCGGCTGGACTGAGAATCAGCACTCTGCTGGTTCGAATCCCACTACTGCCATGAGCTAAGTTGGTAGTCTATGGTATGCCACTCATCTCAGCCCCAGCTCCCTAGCTGTATTAATATTAACACTGACTTCGTTCACCACTCTGAGCAGGTATTAATCTATCCAGATGGGTGGCATATAAGTACACTGTTATTATAATTATTATTCATATTGCTATTTTTTCCCCAGTAATTTTTTTTTAAATCTTCATTAATGCTGTATCAAAATTAGTTTTGCACATTCATCCAGTGGAAAGAGATCTTTTGGAACTTTGTTTCCCGATGTTTGTCTTGATAGCAGGGGGCTTATACCCATCACCAGATTTTTTTAAAGTAGTAGCTTCTGTTACTGAAGATCTTTCCTATCTCCAAAGTTCCACATTGGTTATAGAGGTGCATGTCCTCATCCACCAACAGGGAGATGTAACATTAGGGATTAAGGAGACCAACAATGCCAGGCAAATGCTTGTCAGAGCATGGTCAGTGCATCACACTCTGGTGGGTGATGCACTGGTGCTTTGTGATGTCACTGTTACCATAGAAACTCTGTGTCCACCTAAAGGTATATGCCAGTTGCCAGTAGAAGAGCTGAGAGAGGAGGCACCCCATCTTGAGACTGGCAGGGTCATCAGAACAGCTCCGTTGTCAGAACAGTAAACATGCATAGCCATGGGAAGGAAAAAGGAAATAGACAGATGAAGCCTCATCCATCTGGAAGCAAAGTACCAGAAGATCTCTTTTCAATGGATGAGTGTGCAAAACAAATTATCGATAGTGCGTTAATGACGATACAGAAACAGTTACTTGAGAAAAACAAGCAGGGTAGGATGCCTAAGTTGAACAACCCTTCATCTGCCTACAACCGCCATGATTGTGAGAGGGCTGGAGTGACCAAAGGTGCCAAGTTCCCCAATATTAGCCCTTCAAAGCGAGGAGGGGGGAAGCAAGAATCTCACCACCGAGATGTACGTAAGGAGGATTTTTCAAGCATTCTCTCATCAACCATCCAGAAGGTGATGCGTGAAGCTGTTAACAGTGTGGATGACAAAACAAGCAGTACGAACTGGGGTCAAAAGCAGGCTCCTCCTCCAGAAACCAGACCACCGACGATAAAAGCTTTTCCGAAACCAGCAAATTGGTCTCAGAATATGTATGCCAATATCGACCGTATGGAAATGCTGGATATTGACCAATTGGTGAAATCTATGACCAAGTTGTGTCTGTTAGAAACTGAAGGCAATAGCTCCAATTTAGCTAGTGGAGACACCTTGAATAAGCAAAAGAATTGCAGTGGCTCATCCCTTAATTTAGGAGGGCTGAAGAAAGGTATGATAACAAGATGTGCTGGGAGCCAGCTTGGTTCCAACGGGGTGATAGTGACCAATCAAAATGGTGAGAGTGGTTCACTGAACAAAGAGATTCAAGCGATCCTCCAGTGGATGGTGGCTTCTCAGTTCAATGTACCCAACCTGACATTCTTAAATGATAGAGATGGGGAACTGTCTGACCTCCCTCGGTTGGCTCAGAAAGCAACCAAGAAGGGCTATAGTGTGGGAGACATTCTTCAGGAGGTAATGAGGTATCTCGAAAGACTGGAGATGGAGGAGACCATGGGGAAAAGGACTCAGTGTGGACTGATCCGCTGGCTCCTTGCCAACCTGTAAGAGCCAACTCTTCTCTCTCATATTAGTTCAGCCCAGCTCCGGCACCTTAGACCATTCCTTGCTGGTGCAACTATATCTGCAAGCTACAATGCACTGAACCCAATAGATCACTCCAATGGTAGCTGGGCAAGATAATCAATAAAAAACATTTTTTTTAAATGTGAGAGTTGGCGAGAGTGTCTATTTCATTTATCAGTTCAACACATAGCTAGAGCTCATCTACCGAGCAACAGTATGTGTGCTGTTACTTTGACAGCTGATAGATGGGAGGGCCCAGGGCTTTTTTTCAGGGGGAACGCGGGGGAATGGAGTTCCGGAACCTCTTGAAAATGGTCACATGGTTGGTGGCCCCACCCCCTGATCTCCAGACAGAGGGGAGTTTAGATTGCCCTCCGTGCCGCAGCTCGGCGCAGAGGGCAATCTAAACTCCCCTCTGTCTGGAGATCAGGGGGCGGGGCCACCGGCCACGTGACCATTTTCACTGAAGGCAATCCACTGAGTTCCACCACCTCTTTTCCCAGAAAAAAAGCCCTGGGAGGGCCCATGACGTATTATCATGTCCAGCTCTGACAAATGGTCAAAATTAGGAGGAAAGATGGTTCTGGCCTGTATGGTGTATGTATAATGCCTACAGAGAGGCCTCCCAGCAGCTTCAACAGCCAATGAACTTAACTAGGCAGCAGGACTCAATGGCAGAGAGTATCTGCTTTGCATGCACAAGTTTCCAGCCATCTTCAGTTAAAAGGATGAAGTAATAAGTGGTGTGAAAGACCTCTGCCTAAGACCTTGTGGAGCCACTGCTAGGAAGAGCAAACAATACTGAACTTGGTAGATCAAGGGTCTGACTTGATTTAAGACTGCTTCGTCTTCAAGGGGTGCTCACTGTTAGTGGCCTCGCTATACTTAATCTATGGGATCTGGGCCTGCCCCCTCACTATTTGTAATGGCAACTATTGTTTGTATTGGTTGGCATCCACAATGCAATCCTAAGCAGGTCTATTCAGAACCCTACTGAAGTCTATTCAATAAGGCTTACTCCTAGGAAAATGTTCTTAGGCTTGCAGTTTTAGTATACTGTACTGAGAGCACCCAAAATTTCCCATTGGTATTGATTCTGCAATAGCAGGAAAAATTGCCCAGAAGTGACACAGCCCATGTTCTTAGTGGGGATTTTTGAAGAATTTGTTTTGTTTGGGGTTTGAGGTGGAGTGAAAGAATTGGACACACAGAAAATTAAGGGCGAGAGGGTTTCTATAAACAAAAGTTTTGTTAGGCAGATAGTTTAGTTGTTGAACTTTTAATAGTTGTTTGAATAGTTATACATAGATTGGGAAGAGTTTGTGTTACCCTCTTCTTCTCTCAGTAGCCCCCTGTTGTCCCCCACAAACCCTGAGGGGAGTCTCATCGACAAAATGTGCCAAAATTTGGGAGGGTTCTGCAGTGAAAAGGAAGAACTGGGCAAAATCTCCTCACTAGCTGAGGAAGTGCAGCAGAGCAAGCTTTCCAAATGCTAGGATTGCTGTTCCCCTGGTGAGGATGGGGGATCTTGTTCCTGGCCTCCTCCCCTTCCCACCACTCAGCTGGCTGGTGGGGGAAAAGTTGTGTAAACAGGGCTCCTGGGGTGTGCTCCTGGTGCAGCATGGCAATGTTACTCCCAGGAGTTACATCATTGCGCAATCCCCCGGGAGTACTCCCGACATTGCACCAGCTGATTCAGCCCATTTGGAGGTCCAAATCGGCCCAGTGTGAAGCCCAGAAGTACTCCCAGGGCTTCCATAATGACATCATTCCCAGAAGTGATGTCACCACACCTCACTGGAAGCACATCCTAAAGATAAGTGCTGGGCCCTGGAACCTGGCAACTCTACCAAGCATACATGAAGGAAGAGGGGATATGTTGCTAGATATCTGCTCCTCACTGCAGCCTCTTCCATAGTACATTTTGTTTGCAAGGTCTCCCAACTCTCAAAAGAGAATTTTCAGGTCACACAGGGGGAGGCCTACCCTTTGCCTGTCGTTGGCGGGCAATCTCCCAGGGTGTTGCCCAGTGATTGCCTGCTACAGATAAGCAACTCAGGGCATGATGACATCACTTTTTGAAATGACACCATCGTGCCACCTGTGGGCATGCTTCCGTGCTTCACTGCAGACAATTTGGCCCCCAAACAGGCCAGAATTAGCCACGTACAAAGTGCAGAAGCATGCCTGTGGCTGGCATGATGACATCATTTCCTGGAAGTGATATCATCACACATCTCTGGGAGCGCATGTGCATTTTGCGTGCTGGAGAACTCTGCTCAGGGTAAGTCCTGGGTAGACATGGGCACGAATGGGAAAAACCCCTGAACACCATGTTCATTGTTTGTTGCCATTCACGAACAATGAACAATGAACATGGACAAACATGAACTGTTTTCAGACATGTTCGTTGTTCGTTGTTTGTGGGGGCCAGAACCCCCTCCAACTCCACCCCACTTAGCCCCCCTCTCCTCAAACCCACTTACCTAGCCCTTTAAAGATCCCTTTAAACTATCAACTGGCAGGCGGCTGCGGGATTCTCCCCTGCCAGCTGATAGTTTAAAGGGCCTTGTCCTGGCAAAAACAGCAGTGTCTGCTGGCAGCTAGTTTGAGGGGTTACAAACTGACCTTCCCAATGTCCAATACCCACCACATTTGCAGGGGACATAGTCCTCACTGTCCTCTGAAGAACCCCCAAGTTTCAGAGAGATTGCACCCCGGGAAAGACATGATCCATGGGTCTCCCCGTTTGCTGTCATTTTCTCTTCACAGTGGCAAAAATGGGACTCTCTGCTGGAAGTACTTTGAAGGGTTAAAGCCAGAAGGAAAGTCAGAAGGAGTTCAGACAGAGTTCAGTCCCTCCCTGCCTCTGGGTGCCAAGGGGATTGATTGCAGGTGCCAGACTGTCTGGCTTGACCAAGGGCTGCCAAAGGCAATAAACGAGGCTTCCAAGACCACCTGTTTGTTTAGGATGGGGCCTCACAAACAGCTTGTTCGAGAACAGCAGATTAGACTGGGTTTTTTCTGTTCGTAATGTTGTTCGTGCCCATGTCCTGGCCCCCCCCTACTGCTGGGAGGGTATAGGGTCCTAGGAACTTTACAGAGGGGCCTGTTGAGGGGGAATAGAAAGACGGGGCAAGATCTGCCTAGAGGTACTTTTTCTACTTGTACTGTTATAGGGTTTAGGGTTACCAGACTCCTGGTGGAGGCTGAAGATTACTTGGAATTACAATGGTTCTTCAGGCTACAGAGATCTGTTCCACTGGAAAAAATGGCTGCTTTGGGTGGTGGAATCCATAGCATTACTCCCTGCTGAGGTCCCCTCCTCAAACTCTGCCCTCCCTTGGCTCCGCCTCCAAATCTCCAGGAATTTCCCAACCTAGACCTGGCATAGGATATAACCTATTGTTTTTCTCAATCACAAGGACCTGAAATATATACTTACAACTAAATTAAGTGCAAAGGTTGGGAGAGAGATCAAGTTTTGTATTTAGGGAGGGTATTGAATGTGGTCACAGCTTACAATAGGTGAAAAGAACTTCCAGAAATATTAGATCCATTATTCATAACAAATGTTTTTCTTCCAAATAGAACACCTGTCATATATTCAGGCATATCTCAGTAGCCTATAAGATAACGGAACATATATAAATATTAACAGCACATCCCTAAGCAAAGTTATATCTTTCTAAGCCTATTGAAGTCAATGGACTTAGAAATGTATAACTCTGTTCAGAATTGCACTGCATGAAATTTAGAAAAATGGATGCACTGGGCTCTTTGTTTTTCCATTGCATAGAGTTATATACAATTAATTCAATACCTGCATAATTGCTATTTGGCTAGTGGGTATCTTATTGTGTGTATGTATTACACACCAGTAATCTTGCTCTCCTTTTGGAGAAATGTTTTTAAAAACATTTCTCCAAAACGAGAGCAAGAAAACATTTCTCCAATTTCTCCAAGAAATGTTTTAAAAAACATTTCTGGCATCTTTTAGAACTAAGGATGTTTATGTTACAAATACATATAACCTCTTTGCAAGCACCCAAATTGATAGGGCTGGTTGTGGGATGCTGCTCCCCCAGAAAGTATTGGACAGGAAGAACCCATGCATACTCTTGATGCTCCCAGTGGGGATTTTTTGAGTAACAAACAAAGGGATTCTAGCTGTGTGAGAGAGTATATCTGAAATATCATCTACAAAGGTTTGGGAGGAAGCCTAAATTGGGTTAAATTTCAGCTCAAAAAAGCTGCCTCCAGAATTCTCTGTGGTTTGTTTATGTTGTTTCTTCCCATTTATACTCTTGCCTTTTCATTATGAAATTGAGAAGAGCTATATATATTTTACAATTTTAAAATGAAAAATTGCTTAGGGGAGGGGGAAATTTATAGTGGAGGAAGGGGATGCAAGGGGTGGGACATGCAATTCTTTCTCTGACCACTATTTCCACCAGGTTTCACACTCTCCAGGTGCTTTGCTAGGACAAGTGAACATTCAGATTCCTGTGGTGTTGATGAGGGGTGGGTGGGGAGGCTGCTTTGTATGTATAGAGACCTATTCTTTGTTTTCTAATTCTAATAGCACAGTCTGGACTGTAGCAGTCGCAGTCCAGGTTTTGCATGTGACTCAGCCTTTCAATTCCTCTGTAAATGGGACCAGAGTCCTATTTGGCAGGACTCATGTGTTAAAGTTAATTCTATTAAAACAAAACTTTGCCATGTATAATTCTCTGCATTTGCCTGTGCAAATCTTACACTTGAAAGAAAGTGTTATGAAACAGAGAGATGAGCAGGGAAAGACGTATGAGTTTAGTTGAGGGGAAAAAATGAATAAACCAGACATTTCAATTGACATTGCTTCAGCAATACTGGCAGTTTAAGACTGGCACGCGAGAAGAACCCACATTTCTATCAGACCTAAGTATCTATTATTTACTTTACTTCATTTATACCCCTCCTGTATCTCCAATGAGGACACACCAAAGCTTGCATAATTTTTCTCTCCTCCATTTTCTCCCCTCACAACAAACCCTGTGAAGTGGATTAGGATGAGACTATGAGCCAAGCTACAAGTGACACCTGACACAGGTTGGACACTTGTCAGCTTGACTCAAGTTTTGATGGGAAAAGTAGGCATCCTGGTCTTACAGCTTGGCTCTCCATTTAATTGAAGTTTACAGAAACCTCCCCCACACACACCCAGCGGAGGGGAAGGGGGCGCCCTGTGGGAGACCGATGCCTGTACTCCCCTCCTGACCTGACCGCATGTTCTTCCTCCCATAGACTGCCGCTCTGTAAACTTCAATTAAATGGAAAGCCAAGCTGCAAGACCAGGACGCCTACATTTCCCATCAAAACTTGAGGGAAGCTGACAAGTGTCCAACCAGCGTCAGGCGTCACTTGTAGCTTGGCTCTATGTTAATGGCCCAGGTCATCCAGCAAGCTTTCATGGCACAGCGGTGAATCGAACCTAGGTCACTCAAATCCCACTCTAGCCACTATACTACACTGGCTCTGCATAAGGCAGCAGAATTTGAGGGGTATCCATCATTTCAAAAGTGGTGTAGGAGTTTGGTTTTGCTGGCGGAGTGCCTTTGCAGGAGTGAGGACATCAAACATTTAAGATTAACTAAAGCTTTATTAGAACTGACAAAACTGGAAAGGAACGTGGAGAGATATACTTAGCAGCCTAGCTAGTTTGAGAAAATGGACTGTTCTAGAAGGGCAGCCTAAGATTAGCATTCTGCAGACAGACAAGGAGAAAAGGTCCTTAAAAAAAGAAAGTACTCCCCCTACAGTGCTGTCTATCTAGAGCTTGCTGCCTCCTGCAGAATGCTCTTGTTTTCTTCTTCTTTGTGCAATAGACATTGCTATATTTGAACAGGTTTCAAAATGATCAGTTCCTCACATTGTGCCTCCTAAAAAGAGCTCTCACAATCTTTTCGGAAATGGGACATGCACAGAACAGGCTTTGCCGCAAGCAGGATGAAGGCAAGTCCAGCCCTCCATCTGAATTCAAAGTTTTGTAGGGACTTTAATAGTTCAAAATCACCCATAATTTTGTTATGGCAGTTTTCAGCCTCTGTTGATTTCATGCACCCTGAACTTGCTTCAACCATCCATTTATGCTTAGGATTAGAGATGGGCACGAACTGAAATATGAACCAAAATCAAGCACGAACCAGGCCGGTTCATGGTTCGTGAACCATGGTTTGTCAGATCCCATTTCTGATGAACTGCCATGAACTTTTAGGCTGGTTTGTTTAGTTCATTTTTTTGGTTCGTCACTGCAGACATCCTGGTGCCAATCAATCAGTTTCCTAGGCAACAGGGGATGGACTTCCTGCAGACCTTCTGCTGACACAGAACTGAACTTCTGCTGGACCGGAAATGATGATTTTCTGACCTGGATGTGACGTTTTCACGAACTAAACGAACCGGTTCACGAACCAGGGGCAGGTTTGAGAAAGTTTGTGGTTCGTGAAATTTGACGAACCACGAACCACATGGTTTGGTTTTTTTCCAGTTCATGCCCATCTCTACTTAGGATGAAAAAGAAATGAGCCTGTGCTAGTGGTTCCTTCGCGATGAAGAAAAAGTTCCTCTCGATTCATTCAGTGGGTCCCTCCACTATTACTTCATATGTTCCTGGCACTTGTAATAGTTTCCAAGGCTGAGCCCCTGGAAGCTCTGAAAAAATAGCTAACAATGGTCATTGCAAACTGATTAATGTCTTTAGAACCATGCCCTTAGATTTCCTTTGATTTTGCAAGAGATATTTGAAACAACAGTGAGGTAGAATAATTCTGTCCCTTTCTCTTTTTGGTGTGACAGAACAGGAACCCTTATCATTTCCTCAGAGTATATATTTTAAACATTTTAAAAAACCCTGGGCTATGAGCATAATACTTATCACAAGCCTTCTTTTAATGGACAGTGTTCTGTTTATTATTTTTCACACAAGAAATGACCAGGGCCAACCATACTCAGCCTGAACCTAATCTCAGGGTTGTTTTGAGGATGAAATGGAAGGAAAGGACCACATTCACCTTGATGAGCTCTTTGGTGAATGATCAGGGTTTTTAAAATAAAAAACATAAATAAATAAAACCAGGGCTTTTTTTCTGGGAAAAGAGGTGGCAGAACTCAGTGGGTTGCCCTTGGAGAAAATGGTCACATGGCTGGTGGCCCCGCTCCCTGATCTCCAGACACAGAGGAGTTTAGATTGCCCTCCATGCCGCTCCAGCAGCGCGGAGGGCAATCTAAACTTCCCTCTGTCTGGAGATCAGGGGGTGGGGCCACCAGCCATGCGACCATTTTCAAGAGGTTCCGGAACTCCATTCCACCGCATTCCTGCTGAAAAAAAGCCCTGAATAAAACCCTGCTCTGTATGCTGAAGTTCAATCCACAACATCTCCAGTTAAAAAAGGGTCAGGTAACTGGTGATTTGAAAGGCCTTGTGACTTTAGAGTGTTTAGTCAGAAACTTGGATAGGTGGACCTAAGGTCTGTCTGACTCAGTATAGGGCAACTTCATATGTTCAAAGAAAAAAATGGGTACTGAAAACCAGAATTTAAATATATATATACATATATATTTTAAAATAGTACCAGAAGTCTTTAGGTTTGCCTCAAAATATTGGAGCACTAACACATCATCATGTGTACACCCACAGATAACAATGAATCCAAAACCAAAAGTCATGTAATACATTTTATTAAGACCAACCAGTAATGCAATGCAGGTTGCCAGCTGTTGAGATGAACAGAACTCTTCAGCAGCCTAGTTGTTTTTTTTTGGGGGGGGGGCAGAAAAAAGATCTCTCAGATCATAATATCTTTTCTTCAGCATCCTATATAGGATGCTTTGCTAACTTCAATAGGACTGGGGTAAGCGAGGTAACAGATTGCATCTTTAGTATGCTGGGAACAAGAAGCAAAAAATAAAGGCCATACAACTGAAATCATAACTACGAGTAGTTGATTAAAAATAGTCCCCTCCTCTTCCTTTTTCTTTTTGTTGTTTTACCACCCAGTCTGTTGAAAAGTTCTGGAAAACCTTAAAGCTCCCACATGGTGTAGTGTTATTTTGCTCACTCTTAATAGAAGACAGTTTTGTTTTTGGATTTTGCTATACAGCTACATACATATTTTTGCCAGCAAATAATGTTGTAATGTATTATGTAAAAGCTACTGTTTATGAACATAGCTAGGCTTTATTGCTGTCCTGGTATAGGTGCTGCACTCGGTAAAAATAAAATTTTCCTCATAATTGCTCTAATTTCTTGCAATTTACATTATAAAGATTGGATGATAAATCAAGCCATAAAATAAACCAAGTTAAGACTTCTCACATTGCAGAACTTTTGATAAGAAAATAGATAATCTCATATCTGCAGGGCTAATTATATATTTGGCAGCAATCTGTCATTAAATATGAGGATACTGATTGAATGAAGTTCCTTTAAACACAAAGCCAAGGTGCTGCTGCTGGTGCATCACTTACAAGAGTAATTTTGTTGCTGTTTAGCATTAGTTAGTTGTATGTCAGATTTTAGACAGATTGTCCTTGATGTGGGGGGAGGGTACCTAATGCAAAACAATGGGTTCAAAAACACCAAGTGTTTATTTCATTACGGGACAAATCACACATTTCCAGCAACATCTGCGTGTTCCTTTATTCTGGCCACCAGGGTAATTAACATTCTGTATTCAAGAAGTGCTTAAAAACAGGAAATTTTCTGTTTGTTAACTGTTGCATCTTCCCGTGGAAATAAATAGCTCTTTTTAACATACTGCCTGACCTCATGTATTGTTGTTGATTTTATATGTGAGAGGGAATGAACATAATATATATATATATATCGTTGTAATAATCTTTCCTAAGATCCAATATATAAGCTACTCAAGGAGCCAGACATTTCTACATGCCGTCTCTAGTGTGCTTATAGTGGATTTAATATTGAAATTGAAATATAAACAATGCATATTTGGGTGCAGCATACCTAGATGCAAGCCAGAAGAATACAAACAAACAAACAAACAAACAAACAAACAAACAAACAAACAAACAAACAAACAAACAAACAAACAAACAAACAAACAAACAAACAAACAAACAAACAAACAAACAAACAAACAAACAGTCTAAGTTTTTTGCTCAAAGGTGATCAGAAGTCTAAGAAAAGGTAATTGAAATGAGGGGAGGGTTACATATCCAGCTGCTGCTCTGAACTTCTGGTCATCTTGTGACTCAGTGATTTGAGCAGGCAGTAGCCATGTTCATTTAAATATCTCTCCCAAGCTAGAAATGTGCTTTTAAAAATGGAAGGCATCAAACTATGAACAGAATAGCATGAACACGGGCATTTTGTGAGTTTTGTCATAATTCGCTTTAGTGAATTCGCTTTAGTGATTCGCCTACTAGAGATTCGCTTTAGTGAATGCCTACCAAATCCCAGGTCTGAAATCCTTTCACAATGATGTAAACAATGGTCAATTAGGCAGCCATTTAATCACCAAAGAAGGCTGATACATTCTAAGCTGTATATTTATACTTCTGTAGTTTCAACTACAAGCATGCTGGACTGGGGTACACAGAGGGTGGGGCATACTTCCTGACAGCACTCCTGGCTATATGCCAAGACATCAGCTCTAGAGGGGAAGGGGTTCTTTTCCACCATTTCCACCTGCTTCTTGCTGTAGTCTCCCTGTATCTGGCTTGGAGAGCTGGCTAGGGAATCCTCCTTGGCCTCTTAAAGGGAGGGTTTTCATAGCTCCTCACATGCCCTACAGCCCCACCCCTCACTCTCCCATTGGTGGGCTGCCTGCCCTTCTGGTCCCACCCTATTTAACCCTGGCAACTGGCCTGAGACAGCTTCTTTATAGCTGGCTCTATAGCTGGCTTACTGGATCGGGGGAGCTCTGTTGACGTGATTTATCTGGATTTCAGTAAAGCTTTTGATAAGGTCCCCCATGACATTCTGATAGGCAAACTGGAAGACTGTGGAGTGGACTATAGGACAGTTCGGTGGATAGGGAACTGGTTGGAGGACCGCACTCAAAGAGTGGTGGTCAACGGCGTTTCATCAGATTGGAGGGAGGTGTCCAGTGGGGTGCTGCAGGGCTCGGTTTTGGGCCTGGTACTTTTCAATATTTTTATCAATGATCTGGATGAAGGAGTGGAAGGGCTGCTCATTAAATTTGCTGATGATACCAAATTGGGAGGAGTAGCAAACACCCAAGAAGATAGAATTAAAATTCAACAAGACCTGAATACTCTGGAGAAGTGGGCAGCTGTGAATAGGATGCAATTCAACAAAGACAAGTGCACAGAATTACATCTGGGCCACAAAAATGGGAAGCACAAATACTGGATGGAGGATACACTTCTGGGCAGTAGTATATGTGAAAGGGATCTTGGGGTAAGAGTGGACTGTAAACTAAATATGAGCAGTCAATGTGATGCGGTGGCAAAAAAGGCTAATTCAATCGGGTTGTATCAAAGGGGCCATAGTGTCGAAATCGCAGGAGGTCATAGCCCCTCTCTATACTGCCTTGGTCAGGCCACACCTGGAGTATTGTGTGCAGTTCTGGAGGCCTCACTTCAAAAAAGATGTGGACAAAATCGAGAGGGTGCAGAGAAGAGCAACAAGAATGATCAGGGGTCTGGAGACTGAGCCCTACGAGGAAAGGGTGAGGGCCTTGGGAATGTTTAGTTTGGAGAAGAGGAAGTTGAGGGGGGACATGATTGCTCTCTTTAAATATTTGAAAGGCTGTCATTTGGAGGAGGGCAAGGAGCTGTTCCAGTTGGCAGCAGAGGGTAGGACCCGAAGCAATGGGCTTAAATTACATGCACAAAGGTACTGGCTGGATATTAGGAAAAACTTTTTCACAGTCAGAGTAGTTCAAAAGTGGAATCAGCTGCCTAGGGAGGTGGTAAGCTCCCCCTCACTGGCAGTTTTCAAGAGGAGGCTGGATTAATACTTGTCAGAGATGCTTTAGGCTGATCCTGCACTGGGCAGGGGGTTGGACTAGATGGTCTGTATGGCCCATTCCAACTCTATGATTCTATGATTCTATGAACATGGCCAGTTGCCTGGGCAACATGCTCAGCTGTTCAGCTGAGTGGTGAGGCTGGCCTCCCAGATGTAGCCACCAACTGCCAATGGCTTTGGGTACATCTACAAACCTTTGTTTTGCACTGGGGACCATTATTCAATGGGTTGAGAGAACAGCTTTCTTACTACCTCCTCAGGCTCCCCTTCATGAGCTTGGAATGGTGGGGGTTCAACTCGTGAACAGATGTAGGGTAAAGGTAAAGATAGTCCCCTGTGCAAGCACTGAGTCATTACTGACCCATGGGGGGACGTGTTACGAGCCCTGTGGTGCAGAGAGGTAAGCTGCAGTACTGCAGCCCAGGCTCTGCTCATGACCTGAGTTTGATCCTGGCGGAAGCTGGGTTCAAATAGCTGGCTCAAGGTTGACTCAGCCTTCCATCCTTCTGAGGTCGGTAAAATGAGTACCCAGTTTCCTGGGGGTAAAGCATAGATGACTGGGGAAGGCAATGGCAAACCACCTCATAAAAAGTCTGCCAAGAATATGTCATGATGCGATGTCTCCCATTGGTCGGTAATGACTCGGTGCTTGCACCTTTACTTGAACAGATGTAACAATACTATAATTGGCTTTGACTCATAGGCATGTACATTAAATTAAACGAACCCATTAGTTGTGCCAAGGAATAAAACAAAATCTTGTCACTAAGAACTTCCTGGCTTAAAGTAACATTTGCTCATTTATTCACTGTCAGGGTCCAGGTTGTTCTCTGAGTTTTTGGCTTCAGTGGTAGACAGTCCAAGCCTGGGCATGTGAGACATTACCCTGGAAATGCTTCCTTGCCCTAACACATGTGGGCAAGTTTTATTACTTGCAAGGAAAACAGAGCGACCTTCATGAGTCAATTCAGTCTTCTAGATAGCTGTTAACTTGCTTGGTATGAAATCTGTCAATCGTCAGCTTCTGGTGCAATATGAAAGTGAAAAAAAATTTAGGGATCTTAATATGGCTGTTAAACCTCCCCCCGCCCCGATTGTATTAGTAATAATTTCATTTGCATTTTCCCTTGTGAATGGAGATGCCAGTTTCTTCTCCTCTCCCTTATTTTTAAACTGTAGAAATAAAAACAATCAGGCATACCTTCTATACTCAGTTTGCTGTTTGGCTGTGATGCGAGGCAGTTTTAGGAATGTCAGTTATATGGCATGTTTGCACTAAGCTCCTGTATTTTCAGACTCAGCTAAAAAAAGATTATCTATTCAATAAAAGACACTGGTGGCCTGGAACTGATCCCTACAGTAACTTTGTAAAACCCCTCATAGCCCTATCCATTTTTTAAAAAGATTTAGTAAATATATATACAGGGCTTTTTTTTTTCAGTGGGAACGCAGTGGAACGGAGTTCCAGCACCTCTTAAAAATGGTCACATGGCCGGTGGCCCCACCCCCTGATCTCCAGACACAGAGGAGTTTAGATTGCCCTCAGCACCATCGAGTGGCGTGGAGCGCAATCTAAACTTCCCTCTGTCTGGAGATCAGGGGGTGGGGCCACCGGCCATATGACCATTTTTGCTGAAAGCAATTTAAACTTTAAAAAACTTCCCCCTTGTTCCAGCTGACCCAAAGTGATGTTATTGTGCAGTCTTGAGTTCCACCACTGAGTTCCACCACCACTATTCCCATAAAAAAAGCCCTGTATATATATATATATATATATATATATATTGCTGATAACTTCACTTGCATATCAACAAAGTCTCTCTGTGTATATAGATATTATATCACTGTCATGTATAATATCTCTGCTAAGACAGAATGCAATTAGCATAGAGGCAATCAAAACATTCCTTTGCTTGGAAATGTAAACATCTTTACAGAGGCGTGATCTGGGGGAGCCCAGTGACGCCTGGTGTGGGCTTTTGGGGACCACAGTTCTCTTTGTCAGATGCAACAGGCAGGGAGAGCTGTGGTTACCGAAGGCTTATACTACATAGGAATTGGATACCTTCACTGCTACAAACTGACTGCACACCAAAAGGAGATGTTTACATTTCCAAGCAAAGGAATGTTTTGATTGCCTCTATGCTAATTGCATTCTGTCTTCTTGTGATTTATGCCCCCTTCTCTCTCCTTCCCCCTCCTCTTCTGTATCTGCCCAGTTTTGATCAGGCATCTGATGAAGAGAACTTGATTCTCGAAAGCTTATGCTATAATAAAATTGGTTAGTCTTAAAGGTGCTACTGGACTCTTTTTGATTTTCTCCATGGAAACTGATTTCTGTACCCTGGAGATTAATTCTGGGAGATTGCTAGTCACCACCTGGAGGTTGGCAACCCTATGCACATGCGTCCTGTATTTATGAAAATCTTCTTGCTAGCTGATGCTAGCTTTATAGAGCTTGACCCATATTCATGAAAAGGCCAAATTGTTCCAGGCCCTGCCCAGAGTAATCTCTGAAATACAGTGACTCCAAAGAATAAAGAATTAGTGTTTATGAAGAAAAGAAAAAGCATGACGCACAATAAAGTTCTATAGAGGAATCTGCATTAATAATAAACACCAACATTTGATGACCAAAAGTGTGACCCTCAGCAGAGTTACACTGTTTTAAGGGCACAATTCTGCTTAGGATTGCACTGTCAATTAATTGAACTGTCTTGTGCTAACAGTATAACCAACAGAATAACCCGAGAGTTGTTATGTGACAAGCTCATGTAAGCCACCCTGTCCCTCTATCACATTTCTACCTCATCCTTTCTCTAAGAAGCTCAGGCTCCTCTCCTTAATTTTTTGTCTCTTCCCTCCTTTTATTCTCACAACCTGTGAGGGAAGTTGACTGGCCTAAAGTTATCCTGTGAACTTCACACAGGGCCATTATATCAGTCTCAAGAACAGACAATTAGCTGTGATGCCTTTGCAGTTTTTTGCTGGAAAAAACAGAATGGATACAGCCTGATCTTCAGAACTGTGACATCATAGCCCCAGGGTCAAAGGCCATTCCTGCTTTTAAATAGTGTAATATTCTTTGTTTTATAACAACAACATTTGATTTATGTACCGCCCTTCAGGACAACTTAATGCCCACTCAGAGCAGTTTACAAAGTATGTCATTATTATCCCCACAACAAAACACCCTGTGAGGTGGGTGGGGCTGAGAGAGCTCTGAAAGAGCTGTGACTGACCCAAGGTCAAGCAGAGGAGTGGGGGATCAAACCCGGTTCTCCAGATTAGAGCCCCGTCGCTCCTACCAAACTGGCTCTCTTTCTCCCTGAGTTCCACCATGGCATCTTTGCTCATCTGAACAGGGCCTTCTGTAGGTGCCACCTTGCACATGGTCAAAATGAGCAGCTGCCCGTACATGTGCATTCTCTATGGTGGCTCCCATTTCATGGAATGGTCCACCTGAGGAGGTTAGGAAATTTCCTACTCTTCTGGCCTTCTAGAAACAATGCAAAACTGAATTATTCAAAAGGGCATTTTACTCAGATAGGAGGCCTGTACTATAAGTGGTGTCAAGAGAGAATAGGGAGAATAGGGAGTCCATCAGTAAAGGGGAAAGGAAGGACCACAGTCTTTACTATTGTTGTAAATATTGAGGAACCATAGACTTTTCTACTATTGTTATAAGTATAATCCTACTATGTAGTTCCTGTGTTGTTTAATATGTCAGTTGTAGAATTGCTTATGATCCGTTCCAATATTTCTTCAGCTCTGTATTGGATTTCTGCTGGTGTTTAAATCTTTGCAAACTTGCATGTATACACCCTTTACATGTTCACTGAAATGTCTTTGATATTGACTGTACTCAGGGCCGGCGTGCCCATTGAGGCCAGGTAGGCGGTGGCCTCAGGCGCGGGGTGCCGGAGGGAGCGCCGGAGGAGATGCGGGGGGCGGGAGCACGCGCCACAGAGCAGCAGCCTCCTATCCCTCCCGTGCCGCCACCACCGCTAGCACAAGCCCCCGGCTGGGCGCAACCACCACGGGCAGGCATCTGAGGCAGCGCAGGCAACCGAGCAGGAGAGCTCGGAGGCCACCTGCGCACCATCACAGCCGCCCACCGCAGCGATTGGGCCAGCGGTAGCGCACGTGCTCCCACGATGACGTCACACGTGATGTCATCATGCAGGCCGGTGCACGCATGCTTGCACGCGCGGGGGGGGGGGAGCACCCAGCAGGCCAGCCGCAAGCGCCGAAAACCCTTGTACCGCCCCTGACTGTACTGACTCACACTGTGTAATCCGCCTTGAGTCTCAGTAAGAAAGACAGACTAAACAAACAAAATATCCATCAGGCAGTATAGACATAGTGCCTCAGGCCTATGAGCTTTTGAAGGCCCTATGGAAATGTTGGAGACCTGAAAAAAAATTATTAGCTCCAAAATATGAAAACTGCAAAATGAAAATTAATAAATGTTTAATTAAATGTCTACAAAATGTAGCTTTGGTTCAACTAGTCAACTGCAAGTCAACCCAATTCTTATACAGGTATATATAAATGTAATAAAGTTTAATTCACAAGAACAAAATGGATAATTTATTCTTAACAAAACCTAAAATTAAAACTCATAAATACAAATTATGTTAACTTTGTAACTATTTTGTGAGCAAAATCCCATATAATGTCTTCAAATGTCATTTCTCACATAATCAGAGCCAATCGTAAATTAAACGAGTTTCTCATAGCTGGATAATTTCAAAATCAAAATGATAAAAATCGTTTCAGTTTTTTTCAGCAAAAAATTATGGCCATTTCTACATGTACTCGTAAGCCTCCGGAAGATCGCGCAAAACTCATGGCAGGAAGCGTCTTCCTAGCACAGTATCCCGGCATGATCCTCCTTTAATGGCGCGATGATCTCAGAAATCATGCCATTAAACGGGATCGTGCCGGGAAATTGTGCTAGGAAGATGCTTCAGGCCGTGGGTTTCGCGTGATCTTCCAGAGGCTTTGGGTATGTGAAAACGTCCTATATTTAATGTGGGATGTGGGTGCATTTTAGTATGTTTGATATGATGCGAGGTGGGGCTTCCAAAGGTAAAGAATGCCTAGCGTCTAGGAAGGTCTGCCCTGGCTTCAGAAGGTAGATTTGGCAAGTAGATTAGGCAGATGGAATGACTAACGAAAGTTCATATGAAGAGCCATAGCTGAATGGAATCAGATATTCTCACATCTGAACTATGACTCTCTAGTCATGGTACCACACAATATCTCTTATTAAGACTAGAATGCTAACCTGAGGAAAGAAAAGGACCTATCTATAGTGTTCAGCATTTTGGGTTTACAAAAATATGAAGAGACTCCGTGCATTGCCCAGGCTTAAGAATCAAACACACATTTTGAACTTCTGGGGAAAGTGGGAGTTGTTTTAGCCTGAACAAATCTGGGAACAAGGAAAATGAGAGAAAGGCCATATGCTAAT
Source organism: Eublepharis macularius (assembly GCF_028583425.1). Classification (NCBI taxonomy): domain Eukaryota; kingdom Metazoa; phylum Chordata; class Lepidosauria; order Squamata; family Eublepharidae; genus Eublepharis; species Eublepharis macularius. The sequence continues at coordinate 77,758,213 of NC_072798.1, read as the reverse complement.
CCAAGTTGCACAGACTGAATTGTGCACTTTATGTTGCAAGGAGACACAGTGAAGGCTTTTGAATATTACATAGCAGAAAAAAAGTAAACAGAAACCATCTCTTTGTGTGGACAAGTCAGCATTTACATTAACAAGCCCCAGCATGGAGATGGCATAATTTAGTTCTTATATTCCAGTTCTTCTGTCAGGAAGACTTTCTGTGTATTAATTTGTGGGTGGGGGAGAGTTTCTGCCACTATCGTTCCACTGTTACAAGTACAACTCTTCCCCCCCCCCCCGCCCTTCTCACTCAAAGTAGACTCTCATGGTATAGATTTGTAAATTTCCTCTGAAGAGACCTTTCATTGTGCCTTCTTCTCATGTTTTTTAGTGGGAACAGATCTTCTGTTGTTTTTCTTCATGAAAAAGTAATAGCATGCAGCTCTGACAGCATCTCAATGAAATAAGTACATTGGATGCCAAGATCTAAACTTTATTTTTGCTCCCTGCCATGGAGGTGCCCACAAACCATATAGAATGGAATAACAGGGGACAGAACAACCGAGAGAGTAATTTGGGGGTGAGGAATGGGGGGGAGCCAATGCAGGGGCTGCAAGCATGAAGAAACTGAGAACGTTTTTTTTACAAGATTATCCCAAATATTTACTGTGAAGCAAGCGTCAAGCGTGAAGGATAAATGGGCAGGCAGTTTTGCAAAAAATGAGAGAAATCTTTCTTCCAGTGGGTGTGGCATTTGCCACATAGGCAGTACATAAAGCACTTCAGTTTTGTCTTTGGCTGGCTCAGTAACTCTTCCAATTCCATACATAGATATGTACAAAATGACCTCTAAAGATATGGAGGGAAAAGCCCAGTAAAGATACTAATCTAGACACAGCCAGATTTTTCACTAATGCATGACATTTTGTGTGTTACTTAACTTAATAACTTTTTTAAAGTTACCATACACCAAAGAATCCAGGGTAGATAACCATATCTACATGTTTATGATATGTACAGTTTGATGTAGTGGTTAACAGTGTGGGGCTATAATCTGGAGAGCTGAGTTTGATTCCCCACTCCTCCGCTTGAAGCCACCTGGGTGACCTTGGGTCAGTCACAGCTTGGGTCTCTCAGCCCCACCTACCTCACAGGGTGGTTGTTGCAGGGATAATAATAACATACTTTGTAAACCATTCTGAGTGGGTATTAAGTTGTCCTGAAGGGCGGTATATAAATTGAATGTTGTTGGTTGTAATCATCATCATCACATCATCATCATCTGTGAATATATAGAAGACTCACTGAATAACTTTGTGAAGTCACTTTTTGAATGGCATAAGTCTATCTCATGGAAGTTATGTGTTGAAATCAACTCCTATTTATCCGTGGGAGCAAACAAATCTTCATCAGAATGACATCATATGTTGATGACCTTACCCTGAAATGTATAAATCCATCATAATTAAAGGAAGCTTGCTTATGCCACTGGAATGTGTAACTTGGAGTCCTTTCAAATAATTTTGTTTTGGATGATTTCCTTCCATCTACTTCTGGGTACAAGAGCAAAACATGCTTGGTTGTCATCAGACATCTTATCATGTAAATGCCATTTTGTGACTTACACAATCATGTTTGATTTACTAACAAAACATTTGCCTTCATGGTACAGAAGTTTGCAGCGGGACTGCTTGTATTGCCTGAGGGATGGGTCTTAGTCCTTTTTACAGGAGAAGATTTATTTACTTGCTTCATTTATACTCTACTTTTCTCCCCAATGGGGACTTAATGTGGTAGACAACATTCTACCCTTCTCCATTTTATCTTCACAACCTTGCGAGGTAGGTTAGTCTGAAAGTATGTGACTGATCCAAGGTTATCCAGCGAGCTTCCATGGCAAAGAGGTAGGGGATTTGAAACTGAGAGCCAAACTACAAGTGACATCTTACACAGGTTGGACACTAGTCGGCTTCCCTCAAGTTTTGATGGGAAATGTAGGCGCCCTGGTTTTACAGCTTGGCTCTCCATTACAGCTGCAAGACCAGGATGCCTACATTTCCCATCAAAACTTGAGGGAAGCCGACTAGTGTCCAACCTGTGTAAGACGTCACTTGTAGTTTGGCTCTAAGTCTCCCAGATTATATCCCGGCACTCTAACCACTACATCGCACTGGATCTCACCATCTATTCCATTAATTACAACTTAAGGAATGTTTCATCACTATGTCTAAGGTTCAAAGACTTATTTTCAGAATCTCCCCCTTACATTAAAACTTCAAAACAGGCACAATAACCTGAATTTGTGTTGGCTTCCTTAGTACAAAGCAAAGGCTTCAACAAGGCCCTTTTGTTTTTAGAAATTCTTCTATCTTTGCTGCCTGTGGCTAAGAACCAAATTACACATTCACTAATGTAACATGGTACAGACCACCTGGGAGTCCATAACTTCAGAAGGCGAGGGAGGATGGCATGTTTGGAGGATCAAGTTCATACTTCTATAAGGGACTTAATTCCTGTGGAAATCTCAGTTTTATATAACAGGCTGTAAACTGGCAGTCACCTATCACTTGTGAGCTCTGTGTCATAGAATGTTAACAAACGGTTTAGCTTTTGAGGGGAAAGGATCAGCCAGAATGTTGACAAACAAAGTAGTTTTTATAAGGTTATTTTTTAAAAGGGCTTTTAAAAACCTAAACAAGGTCTGTTTAATTAGGAAAGCTGTTTTCCAGAGAACAGGACAAGATAGGTAATGCGCTGGAACAGGCAGTGGCAAAAATGTTGGGTGAGTAGACTGTGAAGATGGCTCAGGAGATTCTAGTAGTATTAAGAAAATAGGACTTACAGAATGTGAATTTTTAGAAGCTGAGATAGAAGTTTAACAGCAGAGGTGGAGACAAGGTTCGGAAAGAAATACAGAGCTTTAAAATTATATGATAAGTAGTAATCCTCACACATAGGTTTGATTATGAAGATGTAACCATGGAATGGGATCCAGGCTGACACTGAGCTTGTTCTTGGAGACCTGTGGAAATGCTATGGACATGCAGGCATGGATGGAGGATTAGGATTATGCCTACTGGTCTCCAGTCATTTAAGGTACCTTACACTGGAACATCTGTATGTACCTTGAACACTGAGTGCTCATATACCTTTTAGTATATGTACCTGAGCTCATATATGTATCATACCTTCAATACACAATAGGCTGGGATGGGGCCAGCAGACACAACCTTGACCCTCCCATCTTATTTACTAATAACCAAGTGGCCCCGATCTCTGGATACTTAAACCCATGGATTGGGGCCACTACGGAAAAAAACAGAAGTTTCAACAACCTTAGTGGCTGACTTCCAATTTAACTACTTTAGGATTAGGCTATGAAAGTGCTTTTTGAATGCGGGTAATTGACTTCAAGATCTTTTATCCTTTCAGCGGGCCTGCAAGACTGAGATGTTCTGCCAGTTATATGGTTGAGGCTGGTCTCATGTCCATTTGATAAGCCTCCTGACTGGTCTCCTGTTAAGGGAGGGTTGTATAGATATCTTATCCCCCATAAGAAGCCACAGTGTGACTGGAACAGCTGAACCCCCTCCCCTGCACAGTTCTGGCAGGAGTGAATAGAATGAGCTGCAATTTTGGGAAACTGTAATTTACATTGTAGGGTAAAAGGTAAGGTAAAGGTAGTCCCCTGTGCAAGCACCGAGTCATTACTGACCCATGGGGGGATGTCGCATCACATTTTCTTGGCAGACTTTTTACGGGGTGGTTTGCCATTGCCTTTCCCAGTCATCCACACTTACATTGTATGATGGTGTGTTTTTTATTGGTTTTTATAGTTTTAAATGTATTTATACCCATTGTTTTATGCTTGTTGTGACCCGCCTTGAGCCTTCTTGTGGGGAGGGCAGGCTAAAAGTCGAATCAAATAAATAAATAAAAAATAAATAAATAATAAATGCCCTATCCATGGCTTCCCAGAGGCCTCTGATTGCCCACTGTGGGAGAGAGGATCCTAGACAAAGTGGACTTTGGGTGTGATCCAGCAGAACTGTTGTTATGAGCTTGACCCTCTACTGACGAAAAGCATTCACATACACAAAATGTACACGGTGGCTCTGAGGGCACTTTTATTTCATAGTATTGGCATCTACTAACCCAGTGGCTCTCAGACATTTTGAAGCGCAACAAACTGGTAAACTGACTCTAGTTTTCAAGACCTACTTCTAAACTTACTGTAGTTTTTGGGATCCACTTGCAAACAATACCCTTCTCCAAATAAAATTTCAAACATTATGCAGAAACAAATATACATTTCCCATCATGCCTCCCAGAGTTCCTTCTTTCCGCATCACCCTGTTTCCCCTTATCTTTTCTGACCTTGCCTCTCATCTCTGAGAAAGACACGATGATCCACTTTTGGGTCCCAACCCACGGTCTGAGAACCACAGAACTAACCCACACTGGATACAGTTGCCTGTAATCACTAGGAAGAAGTTCAACACATGTACTTTTCCCAATCATTGCAGCACCATAGTGGGCAAAAACTCCATGCCGAACTCCCATGCCACTCTATCGTAATGTAAATACATCTCTCTGAAGCCTGGAGAATGCAATTCATGCAGTCAAAACCCTGATTGCGTTCCCACATTCCAGACACCTCCACTCTTTGTTGGCGATCCTACACTATTCCAAACTTCATTTCTGGCGTTTGCTTCTTAGATTCAGAACATTCTGCTTTGTAACATCTGGAAATGCAGTCAGCATTCTGTTTACCCTCTTGCCCCAATGCCCTGTTGCAGATTAGCAGATACAGGACTATGGTAATTATAGTTCAAGGTTTCCTATTTGTTGCATATAATCTCTTTATGGGAAGCCTAGTCGTATCATTGACTCTGTATTTGTTTCTTTGTGTATCTAAAGCATAAAAACTGAACACACCCCGACCTTTGTAAGGTATTTGATCTATTTCATGTCAGTACAAGTTTAATTTTATTTCTGGGATTTCCTTTAATAAGAGTATCCTGTGCTGAATCAACAGCTCACTCCCTGTCCCTTCCCCTTGAATAATAACTTTATTATTTTTTCTGTACCGAACCCAGAAGGTTACTTGTAAATCTGCCCTAATTTGGGAGGGCTGGTGTTGTTTAGAGTTAATGAACTTGATAATTCCTTCCTGTACGGGATCCAAATGTAAATAGATAATGTGTGCCTTGTATGGAATCCAGAAAGGAATCCCTCCTGCAAAAGCAGGCATGATTCATTCTGCATGAAAAGCTTCGCCCCAAGGAAGAATCCCAGTTGAAAAGGTTTTTGGAAAATAATGTCAAGTAATGTGAAAGCAACAGGTTTCCAAACTTCTTGCAGAACTTTCAGACCAAACGGAACTTGCAAGATCGCTTTCCCGCATACAGGCAGAAGTGTTTTGAAGCTGAGAGTCAGCATCATCTGGTGTTTAGCATAAATATCTGGAATAGCAGTTTTGATTCTTTGATGTTAATAAAGCACATGATTTCATCGTTAGTATTGCTCACCATTGGGTTGAAAGCTGTCTCATTTGACGTAAGTTTCATCAAATACAAAAGCGTATTTTAAATTAGAAAGATGCAATATTACTGTTTATCGTTTATAGGACATTTTGAGCTTCTGCCTCCTCTACAATAGTAGCTGCAACTTAAAACAAACAAGCAAGCGAACAAAACTTCCCTGTACTGTTTTCTCTTAACTGCCATTACAAGATTCCACGCTATGGCTGTCTACAGGAAAGGCAGAAGATATTACAAACTAGTACTAGGAACTTAGCCATACAAAGAACTAAAACTAAAAAGGTCAGAATGCAGAACACAGATCAACAAATTGCCTGGAGAAAGAGTATGGCCGTTTCCACACATCCTTAAATGGATAGCTTTTCTTCTTCACTCCACAAGCCTCAGATTTCAAAGCGGTAGTAGGCTGTTAGGCTTTTTTCGGTGCCTTTTTGGGGGCGCAGGTAAGTGCAGGAAACTGCATTCTCATAAAAGGTGCTGAAAAAACGGAAGCACAGCCTGGTACTGCTTTGAAATCAGAAGAAAAATCGGAGTGAAGAATAATAATCAATATTCCATGAGTGGGCTGTCCCTTGAAGAATGTGTGGAAATGGCCTGTTTTCACCCTGGTACCGAGAACTTTAAAAGGTTCCATGCCAGCCAATGAATAAGGGGAAAGTCTTCCAAATTACTCTTCTCTCTCAGCGTAACCTACCTCACAGATTTCTTCTTGTGAGGGTAAATGGGAGAAGAGAAGAACAGGGTAAGCTGCTGTGGACCCCACTGGAGGAAAGAGCAGGCTATGTTTATATAAATAAATAAATGAATCTCAGTTCACCACCAGCCCCCCAGTGAAAAGATCTGATTGATGAGATGACCCTGCAGCCGCAACATCCCCAGACTTCTATTATTGTGCCATGGACACCGTTTTTTGCCTATCCAAAGTGTTGATGTTCCAGAGGAGGAGGAGGAGGAGGAGGTATTTCTGCTATAATTCTATCAGACACACCAAACGGCTGGATCTATTTTATTTTATGCATGCAAATGTGCAACTGGGTTAAACAGGAATACTCAAGAGTTCCCTTGCTGGGAATAAATGCCCAATCCTTCAAGTTTATCTACACCAGGCATCCAGTTTACGTTATCTAGATCCCCAGAGATGAGGCTGGCCCAAGGGTCTTCTAGGCTGGCCGCTAGCCAGGCAGTCCCACAAGTTGGGTAACCTCCCCCCACGAGGCTTGGATGTGTGCTGTGCAAACATGCCACGAATCAAGCCTCTGTGACCCCAGCAGGCCCTCCTTGAGCCACTGTAGCCTAGCGAGGCATGCACAAGTCTGGGGGCATCCCAAGCTGGGAGTACTTGGGCCTTGGTATGCCCTGAACCACTGCACATGGACCTGGGCACACCCCAAGCCACAGTGCCAGAAACTGGTGCATAGTGCACACACTCGGATGAGAGAGAAGGAGGCATCGCCATGCTGCAGTTCTGGTGGGTGGAGAGCCTGGTGGGAGTGGCAGAGCTGGTGGCCCCCTGCTTCTTCCTCTTCCCTCCCTCCTTCATGGGGTGGGGGTGCAGTGGGGATGCAGGCTGGGTGAACCAGGGCTGGATCTAGGGTTGCCAGCACCCGGTGCAACCCTTGTTTGGCCCTCCACACACGCACACAGTGCGCACACTCTCCTGGTACTGTGTGATGACATCATGCAGTGTGGGAGGCATGCAGGGAGGCATGCAGGGTGGGAGGCATGCCGCATGCATGGCAAGCTGGCCTCAGGTGCACTATGGAGCTGGCGGCAGCGTGAGCGTGTGCTGGGGTGGCTGGCTTGCCACGCATGTGGCTGAACGTAGGGCTGGGAGGTCCTGTGCACATGGCAAGCCAGCCGCCCCATCGACGGGGCAAGGCAAGGGCCTCCCAACCCTGCACTCAGCCTCCCACGCGGCAAGCCACTAGCTCTGGCATGCTCCCGGGAGCTGGCAGCCATGCCTGGCACCCCTTCTTTGGTGGCGCTGGGGGCAGGCTACCCCCTGCCCCCCCTGATCCGGCCCTGGGGTGAACAGGCCCTTTGCAGAAGTGCTGGGGCTGGGAATGCTGCTCGGGGTCGCCACTGATGTCCCCTATTCCTCTGGTACACTAGGCCTTGGCCTGCCTAGTGGGTGGGCTGCCCCTGCCAAACTTTGGCAAAGAAGCTGGTGCCAAATTGGAAAAGAAAGTTGCTGTGGCTGTTTCTGTGACTGTAGGTAGAACAGTTGCATTTTGTTATTAAGAAAGACCCCAACTAGTTGTATACAAAATGCTTTCTGATCAAGTCACTTGCATTTCCTACCAGCTTTCAAATTGATTTTACATACATTCAAGGATTATTGGGATGAACAACACTATGAAAACGAGTATGAGCCAAATACAAAATAATTATTTCAGTCTGCTTAGCTAAAACTTGCCTGACTTTGAACTTGAAGTGGGGCCCAGCTCTAAGAGGCAGATGCTATCTTCAAACTCTGTAAAGCTCGTTATGTTTAAAAATAGGATACACAGTCAAAGCTAAACTATTCAGAAATGCAATTCCACACTGTGATAATGATTACAAATGCTCTCGTCAAGACAAAGTCACAACTCTAGAGTGGTTTAAGTAATATTCCCCTGGCTTAGAAAGCCTCCCTCTGATGTATGTCAGAATTCATGTCTTGAAATACGTTACTTTACGAAGCCTTACTATTGAAGAATCTTAGCATGGACTAACAATTATAGAAAACTATCTAGAGTTGGGTTAGCTGAAACATAATGTTTCCAGTTGCCAAACCATGGAGATTGGGAATGCGCCACAGGCTTGTGTGTACTTCTCTTGTCCCATTCTCACATGCAGGGCTTTTTTTTCAGTGGGAACGCAGTGGAACGGAGTTCTGGCTCCTCTTAAAAATGGTCACATGGCCGGTGGCCCCGCCCCCTGATCTCCAGACAGAGGGGAGTTTAGATTGCCCTCCGCGCCGCTCAGCAGCGTGGAGGGCAATCTAAACTCCCTTCTGTCTGGAGATCAGGTGGTGGGGCCACCGGCCATGTGACCATTTTCGCCGAGGGCAATTTTAGCTTAACCCCCCTTGTTCCAGCTGACCCAAAGTGACATCATTGTCTGGTCTTGAGTTCCACCACTGAGTTCCACCTCCTCTTTTCCCAGAAAAAAGCCCTGCTCACATGCAAATTCCCATCTTGCTTTCAGGGTTTGCATGAGTCATAATTTAGTGGTATGTCTACGTCAGGGCTAATTAGGTTCAGAGTTAATAATAATAATAACAACAACAACAACAACAACAACAACAACAACAACAACATTCAATTTATATACCACCCTTCAGGACAACTTTAATGCCCACTCAGAGTGGTTTACAAAGTGTTATTATTACCCCACAACAATCACCCTGTGAGGTGGGTGGGGCTGAGAGAGCTCCAGAGAACTGTGACTCGCCCAAGGTCACCCAGCTGGCTTCGTGGAGGAGTGGGGAATCAAACCTAGCTCTCCAGATTAGAGTCCCGTGCTCTTAACCACTACACCAAACTGGCTCTGGATTAGTCTGGATTGCCTGAAAAGAATGGTTTTGAGCTATTCTGGCTAGTTCCAAAAACTGTTATTTGCCAATGTGGATGTGTTGCTAAATGATAGTTAAAGCATGTTATGGAAGTTAAAAGGGAATTTTATTTGCAGGTTAGGAAGATTATGCCCAGGGCCGGCGCGCCCATGGAGGCCAGGTAGGCGGTGGCCTCGGGCGCGCGGGCACTGGAGGGGCGCTGGAGCGGGTGGGCAGAGGCGCGTGCAGCGAAGCTGGCATGACAGGGGCGCCTGTAGCTACTGCTGCAGCCAGCCAGCCCCTTGCTGCTGCCGCCGCCGCCGCCACACACCTCAGCCAGGCGCAGCCTCTGTGCGCCGCTCGAGCCGCGGCTCGCGGCTTCTGCGCCCAGCTGGGGCGCGCGGCGGCGGCAGCACGGAGCTGGCTGGCTGGCTGCAGCAGCAGCTGTAGCCAGCCACGCCAGCTCAGCTGCGCGCTCCTCCACCCCAGCCGGGCGCAGAAGCCGTGAGCTGCTGCTGGGGTGGTGCATGGAGCAGCCTCCGCGCGCCGCTCCAGCAGCAGCCAGCAGCTTCTGCGCTCGACTGGGGCATGTGGCGGCGGCGGCACGGGGCTGCCTGGCTGGCTACAGCTACTGCTGCAGCCAGCCACCTCAGCTCCGCTGCGCGCTCCTCCGCCCCAGCCGAACGCAGAAGCTGTGAGCTGCTGCTGGGGCAGCGCACGGATCAGCCTCCACGCGCAGCTCCAGCAGCAGCCTGCAGCTTCTGCGCTCGGCGGTCCGCGCAGCCCAGCCCCCTTGTGGTGCGTGATGACGTCTGCGATGGCGTCATCACGCCTCCCGTGGGGCGCGTGCACGCCCGCCGCCGCAGGCGCTAAAACCTCTGGCGCCGGCCCTGATTATGCCTCAGCTGAATCAATATGGGCCAACATGAAGCATCTCTCTGTCCTCCTTATGCCTGACATAAATTAAGGTAGCGCTTGCCAGTGGTGGAAAGTGCTGTCAACTTACAGCTGACTTATGCCGACCCTGCTGGGTTTTTCAAGGCAGGAGACTAAGAAAGGTAGTTTGTCATTTTCTGCTTCTACACAGCAACCCTGGTCTTCTTCGGAGGTCTCCCATCCAATTACTAACCAAAGCCAATCCTGCTTAGCTTCTGAGGCCTGATGATTCAGGTCATGGCAAAGTAGAGCTTAGAAACACGGACACAATACATGGGATTTTCTGCAATATTCTCAGCTGTTTGGCCACCTTTGAATAACTATGAGTAGCATTCAACGGCTGTGTGTGCTTTGTTATTAAAAGGGCGAAACATACCAAGGACATTCAGATCTTTCTCGAAGAAAAGCTAAATTCTGTTAGCAGTATAAATTATGAAATAAATTATGTAAATCATATTATATTTATGATTGAGTGCTAGATATTATGTTTAAACATCAAGTGAATTAAGCCAACATGCAAATATATTTGTTTATTTTGCATAATTTATTCCCCAGCTGCTGGTAATGGGAAGGGGGAAAAATCTATCAGAACACTGAAGGACCACCTACTGAGTACTGGGAATCCAGCTCAGGGTTCTGCCACAGTGTTTGAGATTTCACCAGATATTTCTCACAGCCTTTCAAGCTGTCTTACTGCATTTTTTTCAGTAGTGTGCATTATGGTTGTATCACAGCAGTTTTGCTGCTACCTGGTTAATCAAGATGTGTTCACATCACAAGTAGCCAGCTGCTCTTCTCCCTCAACGAAAGGACACATGAATAAATCCATGCTTTGTTGTATGTAAATCAAAGTTTTATCCTGAATTTCTTAGATTACTTTTGTAAAGAAATAGTGTCAGTTTGCTCATATTGTTTTCATTAAAAAAAACAATCTAACCGACTGCAAACTTTGTGCAGTGCGACTTCCCCATTTCTCCCGCCTACTGCAGTCCATTGAGACTTCTGAATTTTTGTTTTTTTTTTGGGGGGGGGTCAGCATGAGAGTCAAAAAGGGGAAGTCTGTAGTTGGAGAATCAGTGGAACCCATTGCTCCATCTTCCAAGTGCCAAAGACACAAGTGTTTTCAGAATTGTGTGTTTGGATACATACGCTTGTGCTTTTGTCCGTAAGCACTTATGATTTGAATTATTGGCCCTGCCTTGATTTCTCAGGGTGTGAGGGATTGTCACAAGATAACTGAAAATGGGTGCCATATTTAGCCCCTCTCCCCAACAGGATCTGGTAGGGGTAGATAACTTTGCAAAGAGGTTACGCCCCAAACCTGGAAGTTCTGCTTCTTAGTGACAGTTTGTTCAAAGAATTCTAGATAAACGTATCTCTCAACAGCTGTGAGTGCTGCACACATGTATAAATCACATAAATCACTTTTATCTGGAAAAAGAAAAAACCTGACCTAAGCATATCTGCATGTATGTGCTATTCCAATAGAAAGCACACACACATTTTTACTTAAATATCTGTACTCAGTACAAGAAGACTGATAAGTACTGAGGCATATCTTGCAGTGGGGGCGGGGGCAACAGATGGCTCTGATGCCTGGTATCTTTGGACTGGACCTGTTTGGACTGGACCTAAGAGGTTCTTCTCTTTATATAAACCTGTCCTTTCTTTAGAAGGGAGCTGACCGGTTTAGTTGCTGTGGTAAGTTGTAAGCTTATCTACTATAGGATCCCCTCCTTTGAAAAATCACTCTACTGGAAACTTGGGAAAATAATTTTTTGCTGTGACTGTCAAAATGTTATCATCAAGTATAGTTGATTCCTTTCTTCAGTTAATAAAAAATATTTCTTCACCTGTTCAAAATGTGACTGACCATTGGTATGCTGACAGCGCTTCTTTAATTATATCACATAAGACTACTCTCTATAGGTCCCTCCTTCATATTCCACTGTAGGGGGAGTATTGTATATGTTCTTCACCCTATGCCTTTGCTACCATGTGATTACCTTGTGTGATGATTCAAATTAATGATTGTATATGGACTGTACTGGCTGATAATAGAAACTGCTGGGAATTTCTAGGGCTTAAAACTGGTTCGCCAGTTCTGGTCTACAGCTAACCAAGAGGAGCAGAACTCTTATTTGGAGGACTGAGTCCATTTTCTTTTTTGCTGTCGAGCATACTTCAACTTGCCCTGATTCTTCTCTGGGTCACCAGCAGATAAGGTCTAGCAACTACAGATGGGCATGAACCTCAATACAAACAAAACCCCTCACAAACCAGCCTGGTTCGTGGTTCATTTCCACATTTCCACAAACTTCCACGAACTGGTCTACTGGTTCGTTTGGTTAGTTTTAAAGGACAATGCCCCTTTCTGTGTTTCTGCAAAGTGGCAGGGAAAGGGGCAGTTTAAATGGCCATTTCCAAAATGGCCATTTAAACTTTTCCTGCCGCTTCCAAGCGGCAGGGCCCTTTAAACAGCCCAAAGCCCACAAACCCCAGCCCCAGCCCCCCACCCCACCCCACCCCAGCCCCCCACCCCAGCCCCAGCCCCCACTTACCTTGGCTCTGCTGCTGGGGTGGTGGAGGCCACGGCCCAGCAGCAGTGGTTCCAGCCTTCTCTGCTGCCCTGCAGACCCGTGGCTTCCTCCCCCTCCTCCAGCTAGGGGCGGGAAGGCGTTTATAGCCTCCTCTGCTGCTGTGTGGGTCCGCAGGCCAGCGGAGGATGCCGAAAAGGGCCTTCCTGCGTTGGCCATTTGAGGGGTGGAAACAGCATTTTTGGCCTCCACCACTGCCCTGTGGGCCTGTGCAGCAGTGAAACAGGCCAAAAATGCCTTCTCGCCCCTAGCTGGAGGAGGGGGAGGAGGCTGCGGAACTGCAGGGGGGCTGGGGCTGGGGGGCTTTGGGCCATTTAAATGGCCTTACTGCTTGCATGCAGCAGGCCCCTTTAAACCATCAGCTGGCAGGCAGTGGGGGGGAATCCCCCCGCCTGCCAGCTGATAGTTTAAAGGGACATGCCGCTTGCAAGTGGCAGGAAAGGGCTCTTTAAACTATCAAATGCCCCTTTCCTTGCCACTGCTAAGTGGCTGGAAAGGGGCATTTAAACCCCACGAACCATAAACCACAAACTGGTTCGTGAACTTACCCCAGTTTATGGGGGTTTGTGGTTCCTGGTTTGTGAAAATGCCACAAACCATGAACTATATGGTTCCGTTTTCTTGTGGTTCGTGCCCATGTCTACTAGCAACGCACACTGGAATATGGTGGTAAGATAATGAGAAATATTACCAAGTCAGCAACACATGTTCTCAGAGTCAGAAGCCATGTATATATTCTCCAGTAAATGCACATACAATCTCTGTACAGTTTATCTCTGTGTTGAGGAATTCTCACACTACATTCAATACATGTATAGTTGAATATGTGATTTAAACCCCATTTTTCAGTTATACTTTTCAATCTACATTTTAAAAATAGCACAGAGGCCAGAAAAAGTAAGATATGCCATCCAATCCTGCTTGGATCTCAAGAGGCTCTAGCACGTGTACTAGTAATGTCTCGATTCATGTTAGGGCCTAGAAGTCTCAGAGCAAGTACGGCAGATCATGTCATGGCAGATCAAAGCTGAGAATTGGAGAAGGCCTCATCATTCAGGATGCAGCCTCACAGCACCATGGGAAAGATAATGCCAGTGATGAAATTGGTCTTCTGTACAGCCCGTACAAAACAATCTCAGGATCAGTTTGTCTGTCTGAGAAGCAGCTTAGTCTAATTAGTCTAAGCTCAGGGTCAATTTACACTTCATGGTTCCCATCCTGAGGCTTCATTAAATCATTTCCTGTACTAGCTATAATCATGTAATGAGTAATTTTGTCATGAAAGTGAAATGATTTACCACATGGAACTGGTGATTTTTTTAAAATATTGGTTAACCATGTGGTAATAGTTACCACATCGGGTGATTCAAAATGTGTTCCCTGTGACATGCGACATGTAATACATCTGTTGTATTTTCTTGTGAACTAATAATTTTATACTGAAAATTTATCTCCAGCTATTAATAGCTTGTAGCTTGACTAATGAAAGAAGACTAAACAACTGAGATTTTTTTTAAAAATGTGGTACCATTTAAGTAATAGTTTAGTTACTCTTGTAGACTTCAGGCAGAAAAGTGTTTTGTTCAGACTCAACTAGAAAGCGGGCACTCGAGTCGAGAGAATTATCTGCCTGATATTACTATTGCAAAGTCAGGTTTACCTTGCAAAACAGATAAGGCTGGTTTAAAAGGATGAACTTTTAACTGAAAACAGGCTTTTCACAAACCCTTTCTACAAAGTGATTTTGCTCAGATGCTGTAATGATAATAAATATATATATATATATAACAAGAAGTCATAGAAATCTTTCACCTTTAGCGTATTTGCCACTTCTGATGTTTTACAGTTTATACCACTGATGAATCTAGGGCATGTAAATTTTTAATCTTAACTTGTAAAACAGGATGATATGAAAAGTCTGCTCTGCTGGTGGCTAGCTTAATTTTCCATGGCTCTGTTCTTTGAGCTTCTTCATTCATTCTAACCCAATTGCACTCTTTACTATAGGTCCCAACTCACATGAATTTTGTCCATGCAGTCTCATTGCTCTCAGCAGACTCTTTTTTAGTGGTCATAGGGGGATCCCTTCCTTCTTTCTTCACTAGCAGAAAAACTAGTTGGTCGCTATCCTTTTTGGTTTTGAGTCCTTTGTGGAAGTTCTTTGTTAAGCATTTTGCAAGCTACGTTGTTACTCCCTGGCTTGTTAAACAAATATGGATCAGTGACACTGCTGTCAAAAGGCAACTGGTGGGTTGTCATTCAAGAGGTCAAGAATGTATACACATTTTACAAGAAACTATCTGTAGGTAATTTTAAGTGATGGCTATAATATTATTGGAGCCTTATAGTGCCTGGGAAGAAGTTGAAAGGTGTTTCAGAAAGTTGGTTCTCAACATAAACTTTAAAATATGTATTTTTATCCTGCATTTTCTCAAAGAGCTCCCCTCCCCATTGTCTCCTCACAACAATCCAATGAGGCAGATTAGGCCGAGGGATTTACAGTGAACCCCTAAGCAGAGACAGTGGATTTAGAAAGTGTGAATTGTCAATATTTATCAAGTATTTGTCTACACTCAGTATTATAATATGATTATGATCTTTGTTATATTTATATGAATATTCTCACTTGCTGTGTGAATACAAGTTTTATTTTACTGGAAACATCAGGCTTGGGCGGTTCGTTCTCCTTTAAAAAACAACCTGTTTCCTAGCACCTACAGAGGTCAACACCCTCATGTTTTCCCGTGTATTGGAATACCCTTCATTCTACTTAACATAAACTTCAGTCTTCCAGATGTTGCTCCAAGCAGGGTCAATAACAAGAACGGGAAGCACAACAGGAAGTACCTCAAAGAAGCAGGGCTTTCCACAGCGGTGCTCCAATTCAGAGGGCCAATCGCCTGCAAGCTATTATACCTGGCACTTCTCCTGAGCTCACTTTGACTGGAGATGCTTTCTTTAAAAAATGGACGTTAGAAGGATTCTGCAGGAATTTTCCAAGTTAAAAAAAAGATCAGAAGAGCAAAACAGTAAAGCACTTTAGCCCACTGATGAGCCAGTTTGGTGTAGTGGTCAAGAACGGCACGACTCTAATCTGGAGAACGGGGTTTGATTCCCCGCTCCTCCACTTGAAGCCAGCTGGGTGACCGTGGGTCAGTCACAGCTCTCTCAGCCCCATCTACCTCACAGGGTGTCTGTTGTGGGGATAATAATAACACTGACTTGTTAACCGCTATGAGTGTGGCACTAGTCTGTCCTGAAGAGCGGTATACAAGGTGGTGGTTGTTATTTTAATTTCGTTAAATTTTATCTTTGGCAGGAAGACTATACTGTGAGTTTGGTTTGGGACCAGTGAAACATCCTCTGGGAATGAAGGCCTGCTTCTATTTAAATTTATCTCCAAGGTATTTTTAGCAATGGTATTACTTGCAAAAAAAAAAATGTTTGTTATCCGAATTCACAGAAGCAGGAGAATGTGTGCAGCAATTCCCAGAAGAAAACCAGTGCAAAATAATATGCTCTGGTTTTTAATACCAGGGGCATACAATCCAAGATGATAAATGTAATTGATGAATGTTTATATCATTTAAATGTGGCACTTTGAAAGAGTCATGTGTGTGCAGCAATACCAATGCAAGAGATGTATTTTCTTCAGAAGTTTGTTCTGTTAGGTTCAAAGCTGGAGGTATGGCACAAGTTTTGATGCAATAATACAGTGGAACTGTGAGGCTCATGCCCTTTGCTCACTTGGTCTACAAAGGAAGAAGGATTGCCCTTACAAGTCTTGGGGAACACCTTCCATTGTCCCCCGCCCCCCAGACCTTAGCATTGGGAGGAAAGGGGGGCTGCCACCACCTGGTTTCTTCTCCTCCTAACAGACACTGCCTGCAAAGCCTGGAAACACTCTTTCCATTCTTCCCTGGCTTGAGATTCTGGCCTCCCTTTTATCCCCCTCTTTTCTCCCCATTCAGTGTGAACCAATCAGATCTGAAAGGCTGAATGGAATGCTGATGTGAGGTGGGGGGGGACACGAGAGGTTTAACAGCCAACCACCAATGTACAAAGGGAATTGGGAGTTGGAGGGACAAGGAATAGGAGGTGTCCTGATGGCAAGGAGTCCAGTAGGGACTGGAGTGTATGATTTTAAACCAGCAGGGTTTGGGTGCTATTCCTCAATAAAAACAGTGAATTCTTAATGCTGTCTAGCTGTTTTTAAGTCTGAAATGCAGAAAGAACAAACATCATATTATGCACCTCCCAGCTCGGGTCACTGGGTCAGCTATCTTACTAGAGTGGGAAGGCACACTGCTGGCGCCAGGGTTTCTGGCACCCACGGCCATCTTCCTGTGTGCGCGCATGCAGTGCATGTGTGCACCCCCTAGACTGTGTGATGATGTCACCACATGATGATGTCATCACGCAGCAAAAGCCGGGCCCATTGGCTGGCGGGTGGCTGGGGTGGCACGCGGAGGCTGCCCATGCTCCGCATGCCGCCCCGGCTGCCTGCCGTGCCTAGCCCATGGTTGCTGCGCCCAGCTGGGTGTGTGTGGTGGTGGTGGCGGTGGCGGTGTGCGGCTGGCTGGCTCCATGGCATGCGCCTCCACCCCCGGCACCCCCTCCGGCACCCCCTCCAGCCCCACGGCGCCTGCGGCGCCCACCTCACTGCCTCAATGGTGGCGCCGGCCCTGGGAAGGCATTACAGATTGCATTTGCCAACGAACAGTGCAGTCCTAAGAAGAGTTACTGCAGTCTAATCCCAATGAGCTGAGACTGGAGTAACTCTGTTTAGGATTGCACTGTAAATAAACTAATATGTTTTCTTATATCTGACTCCCGTGTTATCCTCCATCCACATAAATACACTACACCACTCTGTAGGATCAAGAGAAAAAGGGTCTTAATTTTGTAACTGATGTGATCTCTGATACAGGACTACTCAGTAAGCCTTTACACTGTGTATTTGTATGCCAGTGTATTTGACTTCCATGCTATTCTACACAGAGAGCTTCTCCATAGCTGACATTAAAGTTCCCTGTGAAGTAAAAGGAAGCACACACACAAAAAAGGCCTCAGTTTGAAATCATAGTTTCCACTGATATCAGGGGTAGTTTAGAGGGGTATCCATGTTGGTCTGCAGTAGAACTAGGGTTACCAGGTGCCCGCCGCTGGTACGCAAACTCCCGGGATTTGCCTCCTTCTCCGCCGATCGCTGAGTGATTGGCGGGAGGAGGTAAACTCCTGGAGCGTGACTGCCACTGGCACGCACCTCAGAAGCGAGCTGTGTGCATGTTCCTACCCCTCGCACTGGCCGCAGGAGCATCCCTGTGCTCCGATTTGGCCCCAAACTGGCCAAATTGGAGTGCGGGAGCACTCCCACAGCTGGCATGACGTCACTTACAGAAGTGACATTATCATGCCGCCGCCAAAGCGCACATGTGAGGGTAAGTTCCAGGCCCCTATCCTCCTGCTGAGAGGATAGAGGGACCTGGCAACCCTAAGCAGAACAGGTTTCTGACATCAGAAATCACAACAATCAAAAAACAGTGAGAGGACATTCTAATCTTCCAGAACATTCTGTAGCTGACTTAAAAGTAGCTGTCTTCAAAAAGAGAAACTTCAAGGGGAGATTACAATGTGAGATTGCTGAAATGGAGTTTATTCACAAATTCAGAACAATGGATCTCACGGGACTGCACATGATTCTTACCTCACTACAGAATCAAGTTGCATTGCACCTTTATACCCCTCCCATATAATCAAGCTACATTGTACCAGTTCCCCCCTCAGGACTTGGGCAAGCCCACCAAAATGTACTATAAGTACCACCACAAAAAAGGCCCTGATTTTGTTCATGGGAATGCTTGTAGGATCACTCGGTGCATTACAAATCATTAGTTGAAAAACCATTCTTGTGAAGCAGCTGAACTAGAGTAAGAGTGAAGAAATATTTTTTATTAACTGAAGAAATGAATCAAATATACTTTATGATAACCTTTTGCCAACATTGCCCATAAACTTTCTGTCTGGATTTCTTAAATTAATGGTGTTAGCAGGTTGAGTCTCCACTTTTGTAGATAGCTACCCACAGAGAGAACGTTAAATAAGCTTAAGAGAAGCGTTCAGAATTTTAATTCCTCTTATGCATTACTCAAATGTTGGAAATACTTCTCCAGCAAGTCCTCCAAGGATTCCAATTTCAAAATCTGCCTGTTTGCTGGCATCAAATTTGGCCTTTGTCCTTCTTTCCATAGCAGTTACGGCCAGGAAAATGATTTTGAATAAGATTTATGGAAGATTTTTAAAAAGTCTTGCTGGGAAGTTAGCCATTGCACCTGATTCTGCTGCGTTGTTGTGGCTGCTCTTCTTGTTAGAAACGACTTCTCCTTTGGCATTTGGAGCCCGATCCACCAGGATTCACAACAAACCCACTGATGAAATGAACACGAAAGCTGTGAAAACGTGGCAGAAATAAAGCAAATCTAATTTCTTGCATAACTATCAATGACAATGTTTCTGGTACATAGTAGAATTTTTTTTTCTTGCAGGATATTATTTAATATTTAATCATCAAGTCCCCAAGTCAGAAAATAATACATGAACAAGCTGTTTCCTGAAGTATTGCTACCATCTCCAGAATAAAGGCTGTTTCTCTGGTGGGCCCACAGGAAATGGGAAAGGTGGCTACAAGGTTCCAAGTGTCACAGATCAAGAGACAGGTGGAGCCTATGGGGTGTATTTGTGTGTATGTGTGTCAGAGGGAGACAGGCAGACAGAGAAATCCCCATAAATCCAATGCTACAGAGGACTCTGTTTAAACTACAGTACATCTGTGAGGGTCTCTCAGTCTTTCACTCCCCCACCCCCGGCACTGATTTGGAAGAAAAAATTCTAGAAAAGATGTTATTTTTTTCTAATGTGATTTCTTTAATATTGTTTTAGTGTAAATGTATGGGCGGCGGGACTCAGACATATCCTTTTCTAATGCCACAGTTGGATTAACTCCCCAGTCCATCGATCTTTGCATTGCAGTATCAGGCCTCATGTGCATGCACATAAAAATTTCTGCATGATCACTTGTTGAACAGATTATTGGTGCTTTTGTCCAAGGAAGAAGAAGGCCTCAAGTTCCAAAAGTTTGAGTAACACTGATTTTTAAAAAAACACCACATTCTTCTACTTTGATGTTATAAGCCTAAGATTCTTAAGGTTTGAAAGCCAAAGAATAGTGCAGATACCTACCTATGGATTTACTTCATGTGAGAGAAGAGTGGGCACAGAGTATGTATGCATGACCCTACCATATATGTGAAATAACATGCGATGCATGTGCAGTTGTCTGCATACAGGGAAAAGAATGCGCAAATCAGGCCAATGTAAATGTATACATATGAATGAATGGTGAATGCTGGAATTTAGAGGCAGCACTATTTATGTCAGGATAATGGAGGTTTGATCTATACATGAAACCAGGCAAGTTCTGCCATTGAGAAAAAAAAAGCCCTGTGTGAAATTCTTTCTCTGTATCACTAAAGCAAACCTATTTTTGTCATTTCCCTTCATTTTTCCACCCCTGCCAGCAATGGTGTTATGTAGGGCAGTGCACTCAAAAAAAACAATTTGGGATAACCCAAATCCCAAAGCAGCTTGCTTTGGGTGTTTAAATGCTTCAGTATGCTCTGCAAAGATTTGGGAATCTTTACAGAGCACACCAAAGCGCAAAGCAGCACTTTTCTTGCCATTTGCAAATGATAAGAAAAGTGTTGCTTTCAAATTCCTGTGGCCTTACAGCTGATGGGAGGAAAATCCCCCATCAGCTGAAAAAAGCGGAGGGCATTTAAAAGGCTTTTTTTCAGCTGATGATAGGGGAATCCCTGTCCTGTCAGCTGAAAAAAGCAGCCTGCATTTAAAAGACTTTTTTCAGCTGATGAGGGGGGAATCTCCTCCCATCAGCTGTAAAGCAGCCTGCGGTTTGAAAGCAACACCTTTCTTGCCACTTGCAAGCAGCAAGAAAAGTGTTGTTCTTTGCTGGTGCCAATTTGGGAACCCCAAATCTTTCCAAATTGGGCCCGATTCGGGTTAAAAAGCCAAATCGGAAACCCGAAGTGCACACCCCTAGTGTTATGTAGGGCAGGAAAACACATGAGGACATCACAGAACAAAGAAAAGTTTAATTAAACCTGAAGAAGAGAGATGGTGGAACCCATTTTTAGCAGCAGTTGAGCATCACACCTTCCTTCCATTAATGAATAGACCTGAATCATTAAAAAAGAAATCTGTTTAATATTTTTTGTTATAAATGCAGGCTTCTTCATGCTTTATTTCTGAGGAAAGTGCGTCCAATGTCTTTACTTGTAATTAACAGATAATGAAGCTTGTGATGCATCTTGGGGCAAAACGTTTTCAAAAACCTTTATAGTTGCCCAAACAATACACTTTTTGTTACACTATTTCTTTGCAAAATGTGTGTGTTTATGAGGCGGATGATCTCTGACTTGCTTCATGGTCGGTATGATTCAGAGTTCGGAGATTTTTGCAATTAGAAGACAAATCACAGAACACTGTGTTTCCATTTGGACACTCCCCTGTAAGCAGCAGGGAGTGTAAAAATTTCCTTCCTCTCAGGGAAGTACAACATCAGCTAGTTTTTAAATTACTCTTTGGACTTCTATAAAGAGGCTGCCTCAAATAGTGACATTTTACATAAAAATGCTTAGGGGTAGTAATTTGGTGCAAATTAATTCCTCTTTGATATTTTTAAAAATCCAGTACTTGAACTGGAATAGAATAGCTTTAGAATGTCCTGATTCTAAACCCTCTGGGTCGTATCTGACCATTCTCGTCAGCAAAATCTGAAGCCTTCTGCAAGTCTGAGGAGCCCTCCATCAACGGAAAGGCTCTTCCAAGAGCCACTTCCTCGCCTTCAAATTTTGCTGAAAGGAGCGACAGGACACAAACCATTATGCAGAGCTTTTTTTCAGCAGGAACGTGGGGGAACAGAGTTCCGGAACCTCTTGAAACTGGTCACATGGCTGGTGGCCCCGCCCCCTGATCTCCAGACAGAGGGGAGTTTTGAGTGCCCTCCGTGCTGCCGAGCGGCGTGGAGGGCAATCTAAACTCCCCTCTGTCTGGAGATCAGGGGGCAGGGCCACCAGCCATGTGACCAGTTTCTCTGAGGGCAACCCACTAAGTTCCACCACCTCTTCCCCCCCCCCAAAAGCCCTGCCATTATGTACAAGCAAGTCCAGTTGTCTTCAAAGGAAGTACATTTGCTGTTCTTGGGGCTTCAGATTGTGACATTGGCTAGGAGCTCTTTTTACAAAATCCACCTAGCTTTAGTGTTCTTATTTTATCCAAAGGCTCTCAGGACTGGGATAAGTATCTTTGATGCATTTAATTTAAAAATAATTAGATTGCTTATTTGATTTCCACTCCTGCAAGCTTAAAGAGAGGAGCTAGCCAGCTGCCCGTCTTGGGCCAAACCTCTGCTCCTCCTCGAGTAGCAGGTAGTTGAATGAGGGAAATCTCAGCTCGGTCTCATGCCACAAAAAGAGAAGAGGTTGAGAATTGCAGGTAGGGGGAAACAGTAGGCTCTTTCATGACAATGCTAGAGGAGTGAGAAAAGAAGCCAGAAACATTCTGCTGCACCACAGTTGGTGGTGCTGGTATGGGCACATGGTGAGCTTGAAGGTCTTGCTGCATCACAGGGACGTTAAAACCCAGCCAGACAACACATTGACTTTTGCACCTCAAAAAAGCTCCCCCTCCCCTAGAATGCCACCTGGTGAGGGAATGGAGGCGAAAAACTGACGGGTAGTTGGGGGAAAAACCCCAAGTCTTCTCCTCATATATATTCAGTTGGATGCAGAATGGGAGGGTTTGGGGGGGTCACTAGTTTACACCTTGCCTGGGTGCATCAGTAACGGTCAACCATTGTCCATAATTCAAACTTAAGGTTAGACTAGTACAACCTGCTCTCTTTGGGATGGACCTGATGACTTTTTAGAAGCTGGTGGTGAAGGAGATCTGGGAATATTAGGTCGTCAAAAGCACTGTTGTTTGTTCAGTGGTACCTGCACAGGTTTCCTATAGAATACGCGCAAACAATATAAGGAGTTGGTTTTAAACTATAAGCCTCTAAAGACTTTGAGTCCCAAGTATCCTAGGGGCCAAATCCTTCTTTATGTGGCATTATTATCACTACAATTAGCTAGTCATACATCACGGTTGTGATGTGTGAGACACTCATGCTGGTAATGCCTGTTGGGCAAATTATATTATTCCTTCCACATCAGAGTTGGTGCTTTCTGGGGAGCCTGTAAGGTTCATATCGAAGGGAACCACTCAATTTCCATAGTTCTTTTCTACAGGTGTTGCCCAAGGGATGGGAGCAGCTCACATGGAAGCAGTGTTAAGGCCTAGCAGTAATACATGGCTCAAGCTTTTGTGTATTACTCTCCATAAGCAAATTCTCAGTGGCTGCTTGTTAGCTGTCACTATGAAGCTCTCTTCTTACAAATATCTAACAAAGCCAAAGGCAAAACAACTTCTGACTGTGAATTCAGAACCAGTCTTTGAACAAGCGTCCGGTGCCTGTTGAGAAGGGTAATTCCACTGGAATAGACTACACCTGTGTTCCCAGGGGCAGCTCTATTCTTCATGGAAAAGTCTGGAGGCTAGAAATGTAGGGAAAATATCTTTTTAATAAAGTTGGAGGATGGCCATTAATACTTTCTTCCTAAGTTGTTACAAACAACATTTGCAGAGTGATAAGCTCTGGATTCTCTCCCCCACCTTTCAATATTTGAAAACAAATTTTTAAGATTCCTTCATTAGTATTTAGCAGGGCTACAAGTCTAGTCCAACCTCATCAGATCTCGAAAATTAAGGAGGGTCAGCCCTGGTTAATATTTGGATGGGAAGCCACCAAGGAAGTCCAGGGTCACTACAAAGAGGCAGGCAATGACAACAGCAAACTGCTGCTGAAAGTCTACCGCTACAAACACCCTATGGAGTTGCCATTAGTTGTTTGTACTTGATGGCAAAAAAGGGGATGGTGTCAGGGTCCCAAAAATGTGTTTAATGAGGCAGGTTTAGCCAAATGTTTTAATATATGTTCTTCATAATCCATATTAAACATCATGCTTTATTATTTTTACTATGTGTTAACGAAGGTTTCATAGGTAAGGCAGATTAAAAATAGGAATAAAATTAAAGGGGAGAAAGTGGTAACCGCCTGTGATCCTCAACAGTTCCTTTCAGATCTGTGTTTCTAGAATTCCTTCAGAGTAAGTGGTTTAGAGAGGGCAGCCATAGATAGCTGAATCCTTACCTGCCTTCATCTGTTTGCATGAATTTATTAAGGGTAATGAAAACTATCCACTCTGGAGATCTGTCGTTAACAAATATATCAGTGCTGTGTAGTTCTGGCACACTGTGGGGTTTCTCTAGTCCAAGGAAGCCACTGTGGCTTGGAGAGGATTCCTCTCTGCTCCATTCCAATTCTGACACTTCTACGTACACCACAGAAAGATCTCCCTGACAACGCTGTGATATGTTTATGTATTCTGTCATTTCTGATAGAATGGTCATATTGCTTTTTCACAAGCAGATTCCGCCCCCTGAGGCTTCTAAAAACAAATCTGACAGGTGTTGGACATCTGTCACCATCTGCCCTACAGAACAGATCATGAAAGACCCAAAGCCCGAATACCTCAGAATGACATCACATGCAATGCTTTGGCTTTCTGAACAATTGTATTCTCCAGTAGGACTTCTGGAAAGGAAGGCAGCTGCATTTGATTCAGCATGGGGATTATGGAGAGAGGGTTTTTTTTTAAGTGCATGTGTCCTGAAGAGAAGGTTACAAATGTAAGTAACCTGTGGTCAACCAACATCACTTGAAATGAATATTAAGAGGAGATTTAGTTTGCTTTACCAGCTCTGAGTGACTCAGGGATTCCACCCTAACTAACTGCCAGCTTAAGGCATAATTAAATGAAAAGCCTCTTTGTGTTGAATTTTCTCTTCATTCTACTGCAGACATGCAAACAGTTTGTACAGAATTTATTAGTGATCTGGTACAGTGAGGTAAATAGGGAGATACACTTTAAAAAGAGAAGATCCCATTTTCACCTTTTCTGCAAGATTCCCCGATGAATTCTTCAGTTTTGTTGATGAATTACACACACCCCTCTCATCCGCTTAGATCAGAACACAGCGCATTACAGATGGGGTAGATCAGGAATGTTCCATTTTCTTCTCAGAAATTTAGGCAGGGCAGAAAAGAATTTAGGAGCAGACATTACTAGAGTGCAGCTTTGCAGGTTCATTATTATCTTATGTCCTGCATAAAATGAATGCCATCCTCTGGCTGAGGGACTTCTGTTACTTCTGGGCGACATTGCTGCATTCATTCTTTTAAAACCTGACTTTCTTGAGGAATATAGCATTTGAAGTCCAGCTTATAAGGTGAAACAGCTATTTACAGGGAAGTATTAATTACAACATGGCTTGCCATTCCCCTCATCCCCTCTCATCTGACCTCTGCCTCCATCCCCTCTCATCTGACCAGCCCAGGGAGTGGGGAGTGTTGGCCCTCCTACGGGCAATTCCCACAAAAGCCAAGTGGAGACTTGGACTGTCAGTGATTAACCCCAGACTCCCCATAGGACCCAAAGGGGCACTGCTCACAGCTCAGTAAGCTGTTCTGCCACATAGCCAATGAGATGATACAGTCCTATCACAAAACTGTACTATCTCATTTTTCATGTGTACTGTTGTTTTCCTGTTTATTTAAATTTTATGTTTATATTTTGTAAGCTACTTTGAGTCCTCACTGCAGAACACAGCTGAATAAAAATACTTCAAATGAAATGAGTCACTTGTTTGAAACCACTTTCTTGTGAAAATAAACTTAGTGTCAAAACGTACTCTTTAATGCAGATTTGGAAAACCTAGCCTTGTCTCTGATGTGGTAAAATTTCCCACGAGTTCTATATTCACATGAACAGAATTTCAAAGTGGCCTCCCTGTGTGGAAACAGATGTGGTATGATCATGTCAAAGGACTGTACCACCTCAGACAGTAAACATTTGAAATGGTCCTTGTAAGGCATTGAAGAACTTCAGTTACAGGAATTATACCTCAAATGTTAATGTGAATGCCTTGAATGTTGTGTTTTAAATAAATATTCAGTATTCTAACTATAGTATGACAAGAAGGCAAGAAAAATTGGGTTCTTGTATTTTTAATAGGGTTATAGAGAAAGGCAGTTTCAGCAGGGATAGCTTGTCATTCTGGTGTGAGAAAAGATGCAGCGACTGAAGTTTTGTCTCAAACATTTAACAGTACAGTAGCCTTGACCACCTCTGTTCCTTATACTTCTAGGCAGCCTTGATCTCTGGTACCTCTCAGTATAAACATTTGTCTTGCTGGATCAAACCAAAGGTCTTTTACAGTGCCATACCCTCTGTCACAGCTGGCTGAGGCCCATGGAAGCTCTCTATAGGCTGCCACCACTTTGGTACAGGTTTCCTCAGAAGGGCCCAGAGCACCCAACTGACGCCTTCTGATTACTCTTTCCCAGTAGGTTTGATTTATTATGTGACTGAATGAGGCATGAGGACCCAGGCAGAATAATAAAGAACTTTATCTAAAAGATTTATTAATAACTGGTGTTCAAAATTTTGTAAAATAAAGAGAGTAATAAAGGTTGATGAATAAACAAATGAACACATCCTAACATGTCTAACTAGACTGCTCTTAACTGTCTCCTGGCAACTGGCTTCCAAATGTTTCACCCCTTCTGGATGAGGGATCACTCTGTCTACAATGAAGCTGAAGTTGGTTCCCAGTACCCAGTTCCTTATTCGCAGTTCCTTATTCCTTATTCCTTATTCACAAAGCGGCAAAGCCAAAGAAAAAGATTGTGGGAAAACTGAAAAGCTCTAAAATCCAAACGAAGTTTGCATGGGCACATATTATACACCTCCATATTCAGAACACTTAGCACTCTAAGTGGACCTATACTGGGTCATCCTACAAAACCCAGATCTTGAGTAAACAGCTTCAAAATAGGATGTCCCCAGAACAATTCAATAAGAAGAAAGGGGCAGCAACTGCAGCAGAAAAAAACTTTTGATCACCCCAAATCACACAGATCTGAACTCCAGAGACTGTCCCCTACAAGAGGACATGTGCTGGTGCTGATCCAGTCTCTGGTTCTGGACCTAAGGCCTTGAATGTGGCCTCCCTCCAAGCACCCTGTATTAGACATGGCTTTGAATAAGGAAGTGGTGAAAATATAAGCCCTCTGCAACTCCAAATAATGTTTGGATCACCCCAAATCACACACCCCTGAACTCCAGAGACTGTCCCCTACAAGAGGACATGTGCTGGTGCTGATCCAGTCTCTGGTTCTGGACCTAAGGCCTCGAATGTGGCCTCTCTCCAAGCACCCTGTATTAGACATGGCTTTGAATAAGGAAGTGGTGAAAATATAAGCCCTCTAAAACCCAAAACAATCTTTGGATCACCCCGAATCACACACCTCTGAACTCCAGAGACTGTCCCCTACAAGAGGACATGTGCTGGTGCTGATCCAGTCTCTGGTTCTGGACCTAAGGCCGCGAATGTGGCCTCTCTCCAAGCACCCTGTATTAGACATGGCTTTGAATAAGGAAGTGGTGAAAATATAAGCCCCCTGCAACCCAAAACAATTTTTGGATCACCCCGAATCACACACCCCTGAACTCCAGAGACTGTCCCCTACAAGAGGACATGTGCTGGTGCTGATCCAGTCTCTGGTTCTGGACCTAAGGCCACGAATGTGGCCTCTCTCCAAGCACCCTGTATTAGACATGGCTTTGAATAAGGAAGTGGTGAAAATATAAGCCCCCTGCAACCCAAAACAATCTTTGGATCACACCAAATCACATTCCCCTGAACTCCAGAGACTGTCCCCTACAAGAGGACATGTGCTGGTGCTTATCCAGTCTCTCGTTCTGGACCTAAGTCCTCGAATGTGTCCTTTCTCCAAGCACCCTGTATTAGACATGGCTTTGAATAAGGAAGTGGTGAAAATATAAGCCCCCCGTAACCCCAAGTTGGCAACTACTGTAAGGAGGTGCTTCAGACACCCCAGTTGCCAATACCCAATACCACCATTGTCTCCAATTTAGGTAAAATAGGACATATGGAGTTCAGCTGAAATGGAAGGAGATCTCCAGGTACGGCAATCATAATATGGAGGGTCCTCAGTGGGGTATAATTTGTAACTCTCGGAGTTCTCTAGGTGGGTTGGCATCAATTGTCAGGTAGTACCTATGTGGGGTATAATTCCACATAGGCCAGCCTAAGAAGCCTCCATGTTTTGGAGAATGTTAAAATCTGTCATTTGGAGATCAGTAGTAATTTGTGGGGATCTCCAGGAGGGTTGGCAACCACAGTGTCATCAAGCCAGGTGGCCTTAGCATGGACCTGCCTGCTGCCAGACCTGCCACTGTCTCCCAAAGAACCCCAGGAGCAGCGAAGGCTGAGGGTAAGTGTCTAGAACAGTGGATAAGTGGCTAATTAAGTGCACCTGATGGTTGTCCTTGATTAGGCGGCTCCTCCCCCAGCCTTAAGAAAAGGCTGGGTGGATCGAAAAGAAAGGAAGGAAGCTGAATCACAGGAGCATGGAGGTTGAGTACCTATTTGTGTAGTGGGCTTTGTTTTAGCTAAGATGAGGTCAAGCTCTTTTTTTTTATTGCCATTGCTTTGCCTCAAGAGTGAGTATTGTTATTTTGACTATTCTCTTGAGCTAATAAATAATTATCTTTCCTGTGTCTTGAGTGTCTGCCTGCTGTGCACAAGGGTTTCCAGCTAAGAACCCTGAAACCGGTGAGTCTGGTATAAACAGGCTGAGGGTAAGGGCAGAGGCATGGACCAAGCATAGGAGCGCATGCCTGGCAGCCCATGGCCTTCCCCCTGCTGAGGAAATGTCAGGAGAGCCAGTACAGGATCTGATCTATTCCTTCTGAGTAGCAGAGATGAGCCAGCTTGGAGAAAGAAGCTTAATGAACCCAGCCTCACCTGTAGGAGAAATTCCCTTTATAAGGCCACAGCTAGCATGGGATTAGCTAGTCACAATTGTGGTATTCTAGACTTGGCTGTTGGTGAGCTCTTAGATTCTGGTTGCCTGAGCCTTGGTGGGTCACAGTCTTTGATTTTGGAATTTGTTACTTGACCATGGAGTTTGACCTGAGAATCTTTGTTGTTGGCCCTGTTGTTGTCAGAACTTGTCTTCAACCTAGTGAGCAGGATACTTTTAATCCTTCCGTTTCTATTTTGTTGCTCTCCATTATACTCTCAGATTATATTGCTGCTGTTTCTGTGGGTTTGTCATGAAAATATGGTTTAGAGCACATTATACTAAGTGATACATGTGTATTCTAATGAACTTTGTTTTAGAATTTCATTAGGCTGTCTTGGCTTGGGGCATAAATTTAGCCAAATGTGTAAGTTTGGTTTTCTGTAGTGCCTTTAATAAATATGAATCTGCATTTCGGATCTCTTAATGTACCTTTACGTTGGAAGGGTAAATATTTTTATTTTACCCTTCCAACATAAATTTTAAATTTCAGGCATGGGAGAGACGGAGCTCTTTCAATGTGCTATCATTCTCTTCAACACTGACACCACACCCTCCGCTTTTCTCCATTTCTCAGCTTCTTCTGGTGGTAGCTAGGATATTTCACCCCATGAAGTAGGTTCAGGTATTTCTGCTGTTCTTAGTGCAGAGGTAGTCAAGTCAAGTTTATTATTACAGTCTGCGACCAGTACATATAAAACCATTTGCAAATCAGTTTGAAAACAGTCGAGACTGGATACAGGGGAAGAACGATGAATAAATATAAGAGTAAAAAAATAAGATCATCATAAATTAGTTGTTTAAAAGGTTAAAATACATTCAGTCTGCCTTATGCGATTTATGTTGCTTGTAGACCTGGGCACAGAATCTGGCTACTTGATGTGTTGTCTGGTGATTCCGATCAGACAAAAGATAATCAAGTTTGATTTTATTTGAACGTCCAGGGAATCTTTCTACTAATGGACTCATGGTTTCCGCTCTAATTTTACTATGACTTGGGCAGTTAAAGAAGATGTGCTCCATTGAGTCAATTTCTCTTAGGGGATAGGAGCAAAGCCTAAGAGAGTAATGGACAGCTTTAAACTTTCCTTCCAGAACGGCAGAGGGCAGAGTTGAACTTCTAGCCCTTCTGGAGTTACTGGATTCAAGAAAGTAAAAGTAGGCTGCAGGAGCGGCAATATATTTAGTAGTATCTGAAGAAATAAAACCTGGTGCTCTAAGTAAATCT
The DNA here is from genome assembly GCF_028583425.1 of Eublepharis macularius. Lineage (NCBI taxonomy): Eukaryota > Metazoa > Chordata > Lepidosauria > Squamata > Eublepharidae > Eublepharis > Eublepharis macularius. Next base: position 77,728,266 of record NC_072798.1, on the reverse strand, counting down.
GTTTCTCTTTCAATGTCTTTCACTCTCTGCTTAATGAGTGATTTTGCTTGGTCTAACCCCATGACTAGCAAACTTTGAGGGAAAAGACCCAATTTTCCCAGGGATTTCAGAGTCGCCTTTTGCCAATTAGATTGAAATTTGTCTTGGAATAACAGAGGGAGCAGACCTTGCGGGTTTAGACGTCCTGACAGCCATTTGAAAATTGAAAGGATGGTGATTCTGGCCTCTACCCTTAACATTCCTGTTTCCAGTCTAACCCATGAGTTAGGCATGCATTTGGGCACTTGTAATAGGGCTCTAAGGAATTTGGACTGCACTCTCTCAAGTTGAGAGAAAGAGGAGGATGGCAGCCCCAAGAATGATCCGTATACTAATTGGGCCAATGGTTTGGCTTTAAACAATCTGAGTGCAGCCGGTACATACTGCCCCCCTTGTGATCAATAGAATTTCAGTATATCGTGTGCTGTTTTTTCTCCCACATCAGCAATGAAGCTGCTATGTGTTGTTTTGGTACCTGAGGCTTGCAAAACTACACCCAAATATTTGAAGCTGGTAACTTGTTCTAACTGATGCCCCTGAAGCTCCCATCGTCTGATCTTTGGATTTTTATCAAAAGCCAGGATCTTAGTTTTTTGGTAATTAGTTAGAAGGTGTTCAGTATCACAGAACTGGGAGAATTTTTTTAGGGCTCGTTTCAGCCCTATGGGGGTCCTAGAAAGTAATACAGCATCATCTGAATAGAGCAGTACGTGAATGTGCCTATTTGATAATCTGGGAGGGTGCAATCCAGGGTCATTCAAAAGGTTTACCAAATTGTTGATGTAGAAGATAGACAGAAAGGGGGCTAGAAGGCACACCTGCCTGTAAGTTTGAATGGGGTCAGTCAAATGCCCAATTCGGCTGCACCTTACTCAGGGCAGTTTGCTTGTGCATAGCCCCCAAAAGGGACAGCAGTTGCCTATCAATAGAGGAGGCCTGCAGTTTCCTCCCAAGTCTATTTCTAGAGACTGTGTCAAAAGCTGCTTTTAAATCAACAAATGCCCGGTAAAGTGATGCTTGGTCTCCTGTAGCGTATTTCTCTACAAGGTGTTGCATTACTAGGCAGTGATCTATTGTTGACCTGCCAGCTCTAAACCCAGCTTGCTCATCAGCAATTATATCCTCCTGTTCTAGCTAGTCTAAAAATTTCTTCAGCAGATGTTTTGTAGACAACTTGCTTACAATGCTTAGTAAGCTGATTGGTCTATAATTGGATGGATCCTCCTTCTTTCCCTTCTTATGGAAGGGGACTACTATAGCCATTCCCCAATCATTGGGGATGTAGCCGGTTTCATCAATATAAGTAAATAGGGAGGCTAGGAAAGTTGCTCACCAGTCCTTATTTGTTTTTAGTAATTCTGGAGATAGTCCATCAAGCCCAGGGGCTTTTGCATTCTTTAACTGGCAAATATAAGCTTTTACCTCTTCGGCATGAACTGGGGGGCATTTGGCCAGATTTTCTATTGTTAGGGCAGGAGGGGGTTGAATAGGATCATCATACATTTTTTGGAAAAAAGAAGTCCATTTATCTGGGGGGATAGCGGAAGCCAAGGGGGAAGCAACTGTGGAGGCGTGGTTTGACACTAGTTTCCAGAACACCACTGAGTTTTTGCTCGTAGCTGCTTCAATTATATTGGCCCACAGTTTTCTGGTATGTTCTTTCTTACAGCGGGCAACCAGTGATTTATATTTCTTTTTTAAAAATGAAAGAGAACGATATGCATCCTGTCTGGTGTTTTCATCAGCTCTCAGTGCTAGCTTATAGGCATAGATTAAAGCATTTTTAGCACAAATACAGCTTTGATCAAACCAAGGTTTAGATGACAAATTGGTCTTGACCAGTTTTCCCTCTCGAGCACCTACCAAAAGTGGCCTTAAGGATTGGACGAGGTCATCATAACTCTTTAAAGGATTTTCAGATTTTGAGGAAACCTTAAAAGCTTGACTATATAGTTGTAGGTTCTAGTGCAGAGGTATTTTTCCCTGCACTTGTTCCTCTGCAGCAAGTATGCTCTGAGCATTGCTACAGCAGAATTTCCCTACTTTCCTCCCTTTTATTGGAGCCATGAAGCTGACTTTCTGCCCATTTCTTTCCAGACACAGCAGAATAGCTGTGAAGATTTTAGTGTTTTCCACTCTGCCGCTTCTCTTGGTGTTGCTGGGATACAGTTTGCTCTATGAAGTGGGTTTTTTTCTTAGCTCTGGAGACAGTTTCCCACCTTTTCCCTTTTGTTTTCCTTCTCACTTCTTGCTTGGCTTCCTCAAGTTGCTGAAAAGTTTCTTTTTGTAGCATTGGAAGCTATTTCCCCACCTTTTTCCTGGCTGGCACAACAGAGTGTCTTCTACTCCCACCACCTTCTCATGTTTGCTGTGAGACAATGAGAGAGAGAATTATGTTGTACTTGAAAAGGAGATACTTTTGTCTGCAGTTACTTTGTTTGTTTGCTTTCTTCTTTTTAGCTGGCTCTCTGAAGAGCTAAAAAGGAGTAGTTTCAGTAAGGATTGTTCCTCTCAAGTTGACTGAGACTTCTGAGATAACTTTGATTCTCCTAGACTATTTTGAGATGCAGCAATGACTGGCAGTATTATCTGAAAGCAGGATGATATAACTCATAAGGTTTGCCTTTTTTGAGAGTTAATGATCTCATATTGCCTATCCAAAGCCATACCATACTGCTGTTATTCAAAGAACAATATACACGAATCGCTAGCATCTTTTTCACCTTAATAATTACTTTAACTGGTCCACTTGGTTGGGGAAAAAGGTTAAAAAATAGCTTTTCTTCAGAGGTGCAATGGATCTTGAATCAATAGAGAGTCAGCACACGAGTTTAGCTTTTAAAATCATTTACTTCTAAAGGAAAAAAGGTTAACAGGATTGCCTACAAAATAACAAATGCCTGGAGCTACATTCTCACTACTGGTTACAAACAGAGCTGGGATAACTGAATGGAGAATCTTCTTCTTCCTCTGTCTGCTTGACCATGAAAGAAAATCACCTGACCTGTTGACCAATAACAGTTTACAAACACTCTCAAGTTTTCCGGGCTTGTAGATTATTGGCTTTGAGCCAGGTTCCCCTTCCAGGTCAATCTAAACAATAGCATGGTAGGTAAACACATTAACCCCATAATGACTGAATCTCAGACCTTGCAACACACATATATTCCAACACATTTATGGTACAGGTTTCTCATATTTGTTTTACATATTGGGAAATGTCTTGTTGGGGTAGTGGTGCTCATTTGAGAGTCTTTCTCCATCAGGCTGCTCCCCTCGCCAAAGATTGCTGGCATTGATTGTGTGGGCCTGGTGTGGGATGCCGAGGAGAGTATAGCCATCTGTCTGGTGTATCGATCGCCCAGCGCACCAGCAGATGCTGTGCCAGGCCTGTTAGAGGCGGTGGCTGGCTGGGCCTTGGAGTACCCCAGGCTTCTGGTCTTAGGGGACATCAGTGTCCATGCCGATGATGCTATCTCCTCACAGGCCATGGACATGATAGCCTCCATGGCAGCATTAGGACTCTCCCAGTTTGTATCAATGCCCACACATCGAGCAGGACACACACTGGATTTGATCTTTGGGTTCGGGATACAGGTGGATCTGGATGAAGCTATAGCAGTGCCATGGTCAGACCACCTCATCCTGAGGGCTTGTCTGGGCACCATGACCCCCTCCTGCTTGGGCAACGAGCTGATTTATGCACACCTGTGGAGTCAAATGGATCCAATTGAATTCCAGAACGCTCTGCAGGATCCGATGCCCCCTGGTGGCTCATTGGATGAGCTGATAGAGGACTGGAATGCCCGTTTCTCTGAAGCTATTGATGAGATCGCTCCCTGTCGCTCTCTCCGCCCCCGAACTAGAGTAGTTCCTTGGTATACTGATGAGGTACGACAAATCAAATGGGAGCTGAGATGGCTAGAGCGAGTGTGGCAGTGACTTCATGATGAAGTGACAAGAACATTTTATAGGACGTTTATGAAGGCCTATGAGATGGCACTGAAAGCTGCAAAGAGAGACTACTATGCAGCTTCCACTGCGTCCACTAGTTCTCGCCCGGCACAACTTTCCAGAGTGATTTGGTCTTTAACGTCCCTCACACATGGGAAAAATAAAAATGTAAATTCGGTAATAAGCTGTGAGGCTTTTGGAGACTATTTTGCGGATAAGATCTTGTCACTCCGCCGGGATCTGTCCACCACAGTTGATGCAGTATGTGTACTTGGTTGTCCTCAGGGTTGATATTAGATCAATTCAGGCCACTCTTCCAGGAGGAGGTGGGCAGGATCCTGCATGCTGTGAAACCTACCACGTGCCCACTGGACCCATGCCCATCATGGCTGGTGAAAAGTGGTGGTGATGGGATTTGGGCACCATTAGCTGACATCATTAATCTTTCTCTGAGTGCTGTTTTTTTTCCAGACTCACTGAAAGAGGCAGTGGTGCAGTCCTTATTAAAGAAACCATCACTGGATCCTGCTGATCCAGCCAATTATCGCCCAGTTTCGAATATTCCATTCCTGGGTAAGGTAATTGAGAGGGCAGTAGCGGAACAGCTGCAGGTATACCTCGGTGATGCCTCTATCCTGGATCCATTCCAGTCCAGCTTCATGCCTGGCCATGGTACAGAGACGGCTCTGGTTGCCCTCACAGATGATCTGCGGCGACACCTGGACCGGAGTGGGGCAGCACTGCTGATACTTTTAGATCTTACAGCAGAATCTGACATGGTCAGTCATAATCTTCTGAACCACTGCCTTGCTGATGTGGGGATTCGTGGAACAGCCCTGCAATGGCTGAACTCCTTCCTTCACAATCTAGGACAGAGGATGGCACTCGGGGAACAGATGTTTGCTTACCATTCTTTGGTATGTGGCATCCCTCAGGGGGCAATTCTTTCCCCGATGCTATTTAACATCTATATGTGCCCCCTTGCCCAGTTAGCCTGCAGCTTTGGGCTAGGTTGTCACCGGTATGCGGATGACACTCAGCTCTATCTGCTGATGGATGGTGTTATGACCTTTACTTTCTTTAGGGTAGATTTTTCTTTTAATCTATCCCTTAACCCTCTGGGTAGTCTGCTGCCACCAGGAATATTTTATTCCAAGATATTTTATTTAAATTTTCCCTTTGGTAACGTTCCTAAGCGTCAGGCTCCTTCGTGGTTCTATGTGGCCCTGAAGATAGGAATGGGATATAGCAATAACAGCTACACTGGGATATAACAAAACAAAAATAAACTTTTATTTAGTCAAGAAGCGTATCGGTTTCATAAACGTAGTTCTCGGTTCTTAAAGTTACTTCATTTACTCTCATTCACACAGCTGGCCTCTCTTTCCCTGACTGAGTGTTCTTTCACAAACATGCTCAGTTCAGGTTCCACACAGGTTATATTTCTTTCATAAACACTTCAACATATTCAGGCAGCACACAGCTAGCCTGTTTTCTTCTGACTAAAAATTTTCTCTCTACTCTGTCTCAAACTGCACTCACTCCGCCCACCCTCTCAGTCCTCAACCAATCATATCACTCACTCATCCATCTCCTTCACCCCCCACTCTTCACCTATCTCATCAATCGTTTAAAGATACATTTACTTGGAATCATTACAGATGGCCAGTTCGATCTTGCTTTGGATTCCTTGGTCAAGGGTCTTGAGGCTGTGACGGTATGGTTACATCAGAGTCACCTGAAATTGAATCGCCTGAAGACAGAGGTTCTGTGTTTGGATCATGGGGCAATCGAGCTGGGAACCGGCTCCCAGCCCTCGATGGGGTAGAATTGAAACCTTCACTGATGGTGAGGAGTCTGGGTGTGACCTTGGATGCCACACTTTCAATGGAGGCCCAGGTCATGACTGTTGCCAGGTCTGCCTTTTTTTATCTTTGACAGGGCAGGCAACTGGCGCCCTATCTTTCACCCCAGGACCTGGCCACAGTAATCCACGCAATGGTCACCTCCAGGCTAGACTACTGCAACTCACTCTATCCTGGACCGCCCTTGGGCCTGACACGGAAGTTACAGTTGATCCAGAATGCAGCAGCACGCGTTCTTACCGGAACGCCCATCCAAGCGCACATTCATCATGTGCTGTGCCAGCTGCACTGGCTTCCAGTGGAGTTCCAGATCCGGTTCAAGGTGTTAACCTTGGTATTTAAAGCCCTTCATGGACTGGGACCTCCATACCTGCGGGACCGCCTCTTCCATTACGTCTCCTGCAGGGTGTTGCGCTCTGCAGACAAGCAACTCCTGGTGGTCCCTGGCCCAAAGGACATCCATCTGGCCTCAACCAGGGTGAGGGCTTTTTCTGCCCTGGCCCTGGCCTGGTGGAATGCTCTCCCGCTGGAGATCTGGGCCCTGTGGGACCTGTTACAGTTTTGCAGGGCTTGTAAAACGGAGATGTTCTGCTGGGCCTTTGGTTGAGTGTCAGCGAGTGTCCTTCTTCTTCCATCTAAGACCACCATTTCTTCCGGAGCTGCCCTCAGCCATCTGCCATGCTTGTATAAGGACTCCCAATATTTATTTAAATAGCCTGGTCCTGGACTAGTTTAATCATTTAAAAAATATTATTGATTTTATGTTTCTGTGATTTTAATGTATTTTTTTTAAAAAAAATTTATTGGATTAGAAACATTTAATATCCATTACAATCAATTTCCTTTAAATTCTAATATTCCAATTCTTTTTTTTAAAAAACTTTTATTGCAGTTAAACCATTACAACATAGTAACATACACATATAAATCGAAACATTAACCAGTACAAAACTATTGTGGTACAGGAGGGAGTTAAGTATATACAGTTAAAAGCTATGTAGTTCAACAAAACTTATAAGCTATAATGTAAAGCTTCTAGAGAGCGTAATTGTTTGGAGTATCTTTGATCTAGGCTGGATATTATTTTTATCAACATATTCAAAAAATGGAAGCCATTTTTCCATGAACTTAGAAACTGCAGGAAACTGTTCAGCTATATAGAGATCGTTATGGGTTTTTTCCATTATGAAATGATTCCATACTTTTTCAAACCATGAATCTACAGAGGGTGCATGATCTTTCTTCCAGACCAATGCTATCTCATTTTTTGCGATTACAAAAAGAGTTGCAATCAATTCTCTTCTAATCTTAGGTATTGCTAAGTCTTCCCACTGGTCTAAAAAAATGATTTTGGGATCCAAAGGGACTTCATATCCTGTAATTGTTCTGATTGATTCAATCACTTTTCCCCAATAACTTTTTATAAAAGGGCAACCCCACCAACAATGGGCAAATGTACCCGTCTCTCCACAATTTTTCCAGCATTGTGGGGAAGTGGATGGGTATATATAGGATAATCTCTTAGGCGTAAGATACCACCTGTGAATAATCTTGAATGTTTGCAGCTTAGTTAGAGTGATGTTTGATTTAAATATGGCTGAAGTCCAAATCTTATTCCATGTTTCAAGAGATCGATCTACATTGCAATCTTTAGCCCAGCTGGATTGACAAAGGATTTGCTTTTTGTTCAGTGTGTTCAGTAATGTAGTGTAAAGTATGGAGATCATTCCTTTTTTTTGAACTGTATAAGATCGTAATATCATTTCAAACTCCGTCAGGGGAGTTTTCATTATTGATTTTATGCCGATTTGTTCCATCATATTTTTAATCTGTAAGTATCTAAACCATGACATTTTTTGCTTTAATTTGTCTTCTATTTCTGATTTCTCCATCAGGCCTGAATTTGTAGCGATGTCAGTTAATCTTGTCATCTTAGCTTGTTGAAATATATTTATGAAATCTGATTCTTGACCTGGAGGAAACCAAGACTGATTAACAAATGAGGAAAATCTGGGTTTTTCTGGAATTAGTTTAGCTTTAAATTTGTCCCATATCTGCAAAATTGCTAATAAAAACGTATTTTTGTTAATGCTTTTGGGTCTGTTTATTTGTTTGTTCCATATTAAATCATTGAAGGAGAATTTGTCCAATTGAGTATTGGAAAGGGTGATCCATTCTGCTGTAGATTCCACGGAGATGAGTTGAAGTAAGTTTAGAAGTCTGATTGCTGCTTGATATAAGTTAAGATCTGGATAATTAAAACCTCCATCTCTAGATTTTCGTCTCAACGTGGAATATGAAATTCTTGGGTGTTTATTTTGCCATAAGAAACAATTGATCATTGTTTGCCATTGAGTAATTAGCATTATGGGAATTGTTACTGGGATTGCTCTGAAAATGAAAAGAAACTTAGGTAAAATAAATGATTTTATTAAGTGAAATCTATCGAACCAGCTAAGTTTTAGTTTATTCCAATTGATAATTTCAGCTTTAATTTGGTTTGCTATTCTTTGGTGATTCAATTTGATGAGATTGTTTAAATTAGAGGTGATATTAATGCCGAGGTAAGTTAGATGATTTGAGGCCAATTGATATTTGTAAAGTTTACTAATTAGATTTTCAGTACTTTTAGAGAGATTGATAGGAAGAATTTGTGATTTTGATTGATTAACAACCAGGCCAGATATAGCACCAAATTCAGATAACAGGGGGTGGAGATGTGTCATTGAGGTTGTTGGGTTAGTTAAGTAAATTAGCATGTCATCAGTGAAAAGTGAGATTTTAAAAGAGCTATCTTTGATAGGGATTCCAAGTATATTTTCATTTTCCCTTAGAGCTATTGCGAAGGGTTCCAAAGCTATAGCAAAAAGCATGGGAGATAACGGACAGCCCTGTCTAGTGCCTCTATTGATTACTATTTTTTCTGAACGTAAACCATTAAGTCTAATGTTAGCTGTAGGTTGCGAATATATAGCTCCAATAGTATTTAGGAACTTCTCACCAAAGCCTAGGAATTGAAGGGTGCTACATAAGTAATGTTTCTCAACCGAATCAAATGCTTTTTGGATATCTAAAGATAAGAACAATGCTTCAGTCCTGCTGTTATTGCAAAACTCAATCAAATTTAACGTTTTATAAATATTGTCTGTAATTTCTCTTTTGGGTATAAAACCTGCCTGATTGTTATGGATATAGTTGCTTATAAATGAGTTTAAACGTCGAACCAGAATTGACGTAAATAATTTATAATCATGATTGAGAAGTGATATTGGTCTGTATGAATCTGCTTTTGTTGGGTCTTTTCCTTGTTTATGTATAACTACAATATCGGCCATATTCCAAGTAGGGGGCAATTTACATTCATCCAAAACCAGATTGCAGGTATTAGTTAGATGTTGAGCTAGCAATGTTGCATATTTTTTATAGAACTCTGATGGGTATCCATCAGGTCCCATGGCTTTGTTGTTTTTGGCTAACTTAATTGCTTCTAGGGTTTCCTGTAGGGAGATTGGTTTCTCTAAAATTAATCTGTGGTTCTCTTCCAATTTCTTTACATTTTTAAGTGAATATAGAAAATCCATAATCTTAGTTTGTTTGGGGTTTATTGATGAGTACAAATTCGTATAAAATTCTCTAAATACTTGCAAAATTGATTTGGAATCATGGCAATTTACTTTATTTTCATCTTGAAGTAGGTGAATATTATTTTTCAAATTCTTCTGTTTTATTTTATACGATAGAGTTCTTAGGGCTTTGGGAGTATTAAACCAATATCTTTGCTTAGACTTAATTAAACTTCTATGTACACTGTTACTATCGAGCGTTTCTAAAGTTTTACGTCGGGCAGTTAATATTTGGTACGTTTTTTTGCATCCTGTCAATTTGTGCTCTTCTTCCAAAATTTTAATGGACTCGGGCAGTTAATATTTGGTACGTTTTTTTGCATCCTGTCAATTTGTGCTCTTCTTCCAAAATTTTAATGGACTCTGCTAAGTCCTGTCTATATTTTAATTTTTCTTTGTTTATATTCGCTGAAAGCGCTATAATATGTCCTCTTGATACTGTCTTAATCGTATCCCAGAGTATATTGGCCTTTATTTCTTCAGAGTTATTATTGGCTATGGCTCTTTCTAGGATTTTTTCTATTTCTTTAGCTGCTTGATGATTGTAAAGTAAATGTTTCGGCAAACACCATTGTTTGGAGCTCTGTTTTTGTGTTTCTGATGCTATTAAAACATTGACCCAGGAGTGATCAGAAATTATGCACGATCCAATTTGGGAATCAATCGCTTGCACAAGCAGTGATTCAGAAACTAAAATAAAGTCAATCCTAGTATATGAGTTGTGCCTTTGAGAGTAATAAGTATAATCCTTTTCCCCTACGTGTAGATGTCTCCATATGTCAATAAGGTTATGTCTTTTTAAGATGGGTGGTAACTTTGTCTTCCTATTTTTTTGAGCTTTTAACTAAGTAAATATATGAACTTTGATATGCTTCCTTATAAACTTGTTACCTCCTATACTATACTAAACTATACAGCCCTTCCCTTCCTTCCCCTAGTTCTTAGAACTTGTGTTATTAATAATCTTAAACCCTTAAATTCTCCCCCTCCCTCCCCTCCCTTTACCCCTAAGATATCAAATATCTTTATAAGCACTCTTAACTAAATAACAATTTAACAATCAATTTACGTGCTGCCAGCTATATCTTAGAACTTTCAAACTGTGTCGTTAACTTCATGCCACAGTTTTGGAAGGTAAAATTCCAAATGAAAAGTTCTAATACCACGGAGCTGTGTTGAAGCCTTCACTCTCCCCCCCCGCCCCCAATCTCCATTTGTATTAATTATAATATATTAGACACAACGATAGCTGAGTAATTCAATTAAAAGTTCTTATCCTCCAGAGTCTGCTAGGGATTTCTTATCGGGATCTTACTTCCCTTCTGTGGAGAAAGCATGTCCGTCGATTTTCTCTTCTGATTTTGCTTGTTTGTCTCCATGGGTATCTCCACGCCGATGTTATTCAAGAGTTCTGTTCCGTTCCTTAAATTTGTAGCAACATGATGTTTCCCGTTCAGAATCACTAATATCTTGACATGATTTATCCATTTATATCTGACGTTGGCATTTCTCAGCGCATCTGTAATAGGTTTCAGTTCTTTCCTTATTAATAATGCTTCTCTCGGTAAGTCAGTATATATTTGCACTGGGGTTCCATTGAACAGTATTGAGCCTGATATTTTAGCTGTTTCAATAATTTTCATCTTTATTTTTTGATCAGGTATCTCTATGATTATGTCTCTTGGCACAGGTCTGTTCTTGTATTGCTTAGGAGTTCCAATACGGTAGGCTTTTGTAATCAGGGTGTTTACCCCTTCTTCTAATTCCAGATGCTTTGCAAGCCATCTTGTGATTACAGGCATTAAATCTTCCTTTGGTATCAAAAGTTCATCAATCCCCCTCAGCTTCAAGTGATTCTGTCTCATATTGACTTCTAGGTTGATTAATCTTTCTTGCTGGTTTTCAAAAGCCTCATGTAGTAAGCCCACTTCTCTCTGTGCCGAGGAACTTGTGTCTAAAGCTTTATCTGCTTTTAGATTAGTTGCTTGCAAGTCCACTTTTATTTCAGCCAGTTGTGCCGTTAGTGGGGCAATCAGTTTAGCGATTTGGTCTAGGATTTCATTCTTTAGTTTATCGAGCTGAGGGTCTAGGGTGATATCTGAGTTATGTACCTTTTCTATCGCATGAGGAGATAGACCGTCCGCCTTTTTGGATCTCTCCATTTTTGTTCCTTCGCTCTGCGTTCTCTCCTTAGGCGCCGAAAAAAGCGGCTGTAAGTTTTTAGCTGCTTTCACTATGTTCTTTCTCTTCTTAGCGTTATTATTTTTCATAATATAACGATCAAAAGTAATGTTGTGTAGCTTTATTTGGAGAACTGGGGGTTGGGAGGAGCGGAGGTCTTCAGCACGCGTCCATCCCGGAGTCAGCGATGCCACGCCCCCCTAATATTCCAATTCTAACCCCCTCCCTTCCCCCCCTTTTATTGACTTCCAACAGTTTTCCAACCCTTTGTCTATTTTCCCCCTACTCATTTCAAACTTATTTTATCTATTAAACATATATTTTCACTCTCTTCTAAGCTTATCTATTATAACACAGTGCTATCTCTATTTCCATTCCCTTTTAACTTATCAACTAAATAATACATTCCTGGCATATGTTCTTCAATAGTCATTTTAGTAGCCTGTACTCTATCTTACTCATTCTAGTCTCGTCTATATGGTACAAACAGTTTGTCCCTCATTATACATAACTTTAAGTACATTATAAGCATTGCATACATTCAATATAAGTCAATCAATTTGACCCATACTCCATATGTTACTCTTTACTTCCTTCTACATATCTTATCTTCATACTATTTTAGTTATCTAATTTCTCCATTATACAACTATCTACCAAAAATAGTCAATCATTTTAACCCATATACACATTCAGCATGAGTCAATCAATTTAACCCATATTCTGTATGCTACTATATATTTTTCCCCCCTTTCTTGCATTCATTCATTTTGATTATATAAATTCTCCATTATACAATTATCTGCCAGTGATGAAATTAATTAATTTCTATCCTTATAGATCTTATAATAACACCTCTATTACTTAATACTATGTATAGTAGGCAAATAGAATAATTGCTTAGAAATTTTCAATTAACTCTCCACCCCCCCGGTATAGTCACTTCCCTCTTCTTTTGTTATATTTCAGTAATTTTCAAACTGCCACAGTTCTCTTCCCACCTCCCATTTTTTCACCAAATACTGTTTCAGCTTCTCCCAATCCGTGTTAAACTGTCCTGGATCAAGGTCTCTCAGTTTTCTTGTCATTTTATTCATCTCCGCCATGTACAGCAATTTGTAAATCCAGTCCTCAATAGTTGGCACTTCTTGTACTTTCCACTTTTGTGCGTACAAAAGTCTGGCCGCTGCTGTCAATTTTAATGTATTTTTTAATGTCGTTAGCCACCCTTGGGCCATCTGTGGGGAGGGGAGGGTATAAAATAAATAAATAAATAAATAAATAAATAAATATGTTACCATGAGTTTTAGAGCTGCTTGATGTCTGTGGGCAGGACCATTTAGGGGGGTGCTCAATAGGTTTTCTCAGTTGCATTTTTTTCAAGAAAGTAATCTGTATAAAACTATGCCCCTCTTGAGGTCTGTGCCCAAGGCGGTTGCCTAGTTGGTCTAATGGTAGCACCGGCCATGTCTATAGTTATGGCAAACAGAAATGGGGAAAGGGGACAGCCTTGTTCTAGTTCCCCTTGCTATATGGATATCTGTCGAATGTACATTGTTAGTCTTAACTGTAGCTTTTGGAGAAAGATAAAAAGCATTAATGGCATTTTAGAATTGGTCGCCAAAACCCATTTTTGAAGTAAAAGTTTTAGATATGGTATTTCCACTTAATCGAATGCCTTCTCTATATCAAAGACCAGAAGTAATGCAGGGATTTTGTATGCTTCACAGAAATTAATTATAGTTAAAGTGTTACGTGTATTGTCAATAAGATTCCTTATTGGCATAAAGCCAGTCTGGTCAAGGTGAATATAGTTGGTTATTTAAATTTAGACAATCTTTTGGCAAATATGCTTGTAAAGATCTTTTTGTCTTGATTCAGTAAGGGTATTGGTTGATTTACTATTTGTAATATCGTTGTCCTTTTTTGGAGTAACTACTATTTCAGCCTCTGACCCAGATAGAGGGATGCTACCTCCTATCATAACAGAGTTGCATGTGGCAGTTAGTGGAGTTGAAAGCAGGTGAATGTATTTTTTTGTAAAAATTTGGCAGGGAATCCATCCCTGTCTGAAGCTTTGTTATTTTTTTCAAGGATTTGATAGTGACTGTAACATCTTCTGTTGTGATTGGTTGGTCAAGATATTGTTTATGTTCTTGTGAGTTTTTTTCCAAATAATTTCCTGTGATGATAAATAATTTAAAATATGATTAGTGTCAGGATTGTCTGATGTACAAATGGTTTGGTAGTATTCAGCAAATACATCGGCTAATTTTACAGAATTATTTTTAGTTTTTTCCTGGGTGCCTTTAATAGCTTGTATAGAATGTGAGGAGGTTTTTTCCTTTAATTTTCAAGTAAGTAAGTTTATAGATTGGGTGGCCTTTTTTGTGTTCATCTTCTAGTTTTCTTATTCTAGATATCATTTCATTACTAATGTTTTCTTTTTGTTCTTCATGACAGGAGGCAATGGAGATTAATTTCCCTCTAAGTACCACTTCCATAGAATCCTACACGTGGATTTGAGGAATGCCACGTAGTTTGTTTGTTTCTATTGTTTAATTTCTAAAGAGACTTCAGAAGAAATTTATTTGTTAAATAAAAGTGATTTATTTAGTTTCCAATTTGTTTGATATCATTTATTCTCAGTGTACATTCTGTCCAAGCATAGTCTGTCCACAACTTGTCACCAATCCTTGATGTAAGAGTCTGACTAATTAATTTAGGAGATAAGAATATGTCATTTAAATATGTAATTTAGAAGATAAGAATATGTAATCAATCCTTGTGTATATATTGTGGATAGAAGAGAAGTATGTATAGTCTGTTACCAGTGGGTTTTGAAGATGTCACTAGATCAATAAATAAAGCCTAAGAGCCATTAATTGATCTTAGCAGCTTAGTAACTGTATTGTTGATTTTAATTGCTTTGACACAATAGGAAGTAAAATTTAAAAGTTCATTCAGAGACGAGTGAAACAAATGTTTACTGCTGACACATTGATTTACCCATGCTGAACGAAAGCAGAATTGAAAGCCAAGAGAATCAAGTGCACTCTGCATGAAGACAGCTCGCCAGGTTGTTTTGATGTACAAGCAGCTCTCCACACTGAAAGCAGTGAAAGCAGCTTTCTCAGTAATCATGCTTTGCAGTATTATTCAATACAATTTTTAAAGTTTGTATATGTACAGTCACACATTATGCAATGCATTTATATTTTGTATCACTTTCATATTTATCAAAATACTTAATTTCACAGGTCAAGGGATGGTGTCATGGAAATATAAATAATAATAATAACTGCTTATATACCGCTCTTCTACACATATTAGTGCCTCACCCAGAGCAGTGAACAAGTTAGTGTTATTCTTATCCCCACGATGGAGCTGGGGCTAAGAGGAGTGTCTGACCCAAGGCCGCCTACTGAGCTCATGTCAGTAGTGGGATTCAAACCAGTAGACTGCTGATTATGGTTTAGAACACATACTTCGTGAAACATATGCATTCTAAATAATGCTGTATGAACTTCACTGTAGTTCTTTTTCTAGTATGGTGTATAACTGGTGCTTCTTTATCTTTGACAGCCAATTAAACATAGTGAACAGTATCAGATATATGTTCTGTAATTGTTAGCAGAGACCAAGGATGACCTGGTCATGTAACTTTTCCTGTCATTTTTACTATCCATATCTCTTACCTTGCAGCTGGGCATAGTGGTACTTTCAGCTAGGTAGAATGTCACATGATTGGAAATAGTAAAAAAAAATTAAATTATGATTGGTTTGATATTTATCTATGTTATCATATGAAAAGATCTTAGATTTCTGCATAAGATAATATATAAAAATGGTAATCCAAATAGCAGATCACGGTTTTGTCCAAAAGAAATCTCATGAAGATCTAGGCAGGAAACCTATCCTTGTAATATGTGCTACAGTAACTTGAATGCATTTCATCATTAATCTGACTGAGTTAGATTTCATTAAGAAATGTTAGGAAACTTAATTCTTGCTGTGTTCATCTGTTCTATTTTTCTATTTTTCTTTTTTTAAAAAAAATTTATTGGTGAGTTTAATTTCCAAAATTCAATATATACATTCCCTTCATATCTAATTAATCCTGTTCCCCACCCCTTTCCTCCCCCCTCCCTATTGACTTCCAACAGCTTTCAAACACCAACCTCCTTTTATTGTTTAATACTGTTTCACTTATATTTTTCTTCAACACTTAGATCATAATATCTCTTACTGTAAACATATTCTAATTCTTTTATACATATACTCTATTAGATATACTATCCATATAATATTTGTTATATACTATACCATCCAATATAGCATAGCATGCATTGATCTGTTCTATTTTTCCATCTTTTATTTAAATAAACATTTATATTTTGATACCTCACTTAATGAAAAAGACTAGCGTTTGTTAATGAAAGGAGCCATTAAACTCTTAGGAGAAGTCTGTCTCCTGGGTGGGAGAGTGCAAGAAAAACATCCATCCCATTTATTTTGTACTGACAAACAGTTTCTCTAAAACAGAGAAACATGTTTTCAGTTCTCACTTGAAGGTTTCAAGCTGCTCAGGGTTTAAGATAAAACCTTCAACCCATCTCTACTGAGTGTTTAATACTTTTTATTTAATGATTAAAAGTTATGTTTAATATTTATGCCTAATATGATTATAGAAGCAATACTGTTTGAATTATCTATATACTTATTTGAGTTGGATTGTTAGTAAAATTACAATTTTATAACATTACAACTTTGTACCACAAAAGTTTTAAGTTTTGCATGTAGAAAAAGTTGACAAAAAATAAACATCCCCATCCCCATCCCCATCCCTGGGTGGAGGGTGGAGGGTGGAGGGTGGAGGGTGGCTTGGGCTTGGGCTTGGGCTTGGGCTTGGGCTTGGGCTTGGGCTTGGGCTTGGGCTTGGGCTTGGGCTTGGGCTTGGGCTTGGGCTTGGGCTTGGGCTTGGGCTTGGGCTTGGGCTTGGGCTTGGGCTTGGGCTTGGGCTTGGGCTTGGGCTTGGGCTTGGGCTTGGGCTTGGGCTTGGGCTTGGGCTTGGGCTTGGGCTTGGGCTTGGGCTTGGGCTTGGGCTTGGGCTTGGGCTTGGGCTTGGGCTTGGGCTTGGGCTTGGGCTTGGGCTTGGGCTTGGGCTTGGGCTTGGGCTTGGGCTTGGGCTTGGGCTTGGGCTTGGGCTTGGGCTTGGGCTTGGGCTTGGGCTTGGGCTTGGGCTTGGGCTTGGGCTTGGGCTTGGGCTTGGGCTTGGGCTTGGGCTTGGGCTTGGGCTTGGGCTTGGGCTTGGGCTTGGGCTTGGGCTTGGGCTTGGGCTTGGTCGAAGACGAAGACGAAGACGAAGACGAAGACGAAGACGAAGACGAAGACGAAGACGAAGACGAAGACGAAGACGAAGACGAAGACGAAGACGAAGACGAAGACGAAGACGAAGACGAAGACGAAGACGAAGACGAAGACGAAGACGAAGACGAAGACGAAGACGAAGACGAAGACGAAGACGAAGACGAAGACGAAGACGAAGACGAAGACGAAGACGAAGACGAAGACGAAGACGAAGACGAAGACGAAGACGAAGACGAAGACGAAGACGAAGACGAAGACGAAGACGAAGACGAAGACGAAGACGAAGACGAAGACGAAGACGAAGACGAAGACGAAGACGAAGACGAAGACGAAGACGAAGACGAAGACGAAGACGAAGACGAAGACGAAGACGAAGACGAAGACGAAGACGAAGACGAAGACGAAGACGAAGACGAAGACGAAGACGAAGACGAAGACGAAGACGAAGACGAAGACGAAGACGAAGACGAAGACGAAGACGAAGACGAAGACAAAGACAAAGACAAAGACAAAGACAAAGACAAAGACAAAGACAAAGACAAAGACAAAGACAAAGACAAAGACAAAGACAAAGACAAAGACAAAGACAAAGACAAAGACAAAGACAAAGACAAAGACAAAGACAAAGACAAAGACAAAGACAAAGACAAAGACAAAGACAAAGACAAAGACAAAGACAAAGACAAAGACAAAGACAAAGACAAAGACAAAGACAAAGACAAAGACAAAGACAAAGACAAAGACAAAGACAAAGACAAAGACAAAGACAAAGACAAAGACAAAGACAAAGACAAAGACAAAGACAAAGACAAAGACAAAGACAAAGACAAAGACAAAGACAAAGACAAAGACAAAGACAAAGACAAAGACAAAGACAAAGACAAAGACAAAGACAAAGACAAAGACAAAGACAAAGACAAAGACAAAGACAAAGACAAAGACAAAGACAAAGACAAAGACAAAGACAAAGACAAAGACAAAGACAAAGACAAAGACAAAGACAAAGACAAAGACAAAGACAAAGACAAAGACAAAGACAAAGACAAAGACAAAGACAAAGACAAAGACAAAGACAAAGACAAAGACAAAGACAAAGACAAAGACAAAGACAAAGACAAAGACAAAGACAAAGACAAAGACAAAGACAAAGACAAAGACAAAGACAAAGACAAAGACAAAGACAAAGACAAAGACAAAGACAAAGACAAAGACAAAGACAAAGACAAAGACAAAGACAAAGACAAAGACAAAGACAAAGACAAAGACAAAGACAAAGACAAAGACAAAGACAAAGACAAAGACAAAGACAAAGACAAAGACAAAGACAAAGACAAAGACAAAGACAAAGACAAAGACAAAGACAAAGACAAAGACAAAGACAAAGACAAAGACAAAGACAAAGACAAAGACAAAGACAAAGACAAAGACAAAGACAAAGACAAAGACAAAGACAAAGACAAAGACAAAGACAAAGACAAAGACAAAGACAAAGACAAAGACAAAGACAAAGACAAAGACAAAGACAAAGACAAAGACAAAGACAAAGACAAAGACAAAGACAAAGACAAAGACAAAGACAAAGACAAAGACAAAGACAAAGACAAAGACAAAGACAAAGACAAAGACAAAGACAAAGACAAAGACAAAGACAAAGACAAAGACAAAGACAAAGACAAAGACAAAGACAAAGACAAAGACAAAGACAAAGACAAAGACAAAGACAAAGACAAAGACAAAGACAAAGACAAAGACAAAGACAAAGACAAAGACAAAGACAAAGACAAAGACAAAGACAAAGACAAAGACAAAGACAAAGACAAAGACAAAGACAACCGGGCCCCCGGGGGTCGCGGCTGCGCCGCTCCCCCCGACGCCCCCCGGCCCGCCTTCGGCGGGCCGGGGGGCCCCCGGGGGTCGCGGCTGCGCCGCTCCCCCCGACGCCCCCCGGCCCGCCTTCGGCGGGCCGGGGGGCCCCCGGGGGTCGCGGCTGCGCCGCTCCCCCCGACGCCCCCCGGCCCGCCTTCGGCGGGCCGGGGGGCCCCCGGGGGTCGCGGCTGCGCCGCTCCCCCCGACGCCCCCCGGCCCGCCTTCGGCGGGCCGGGGGGCCCCCGGGGGTCGCGGCTGCGCCGCTCCCCCCGACGCCCCCCGGCCCGCCTTCGGCGGGCCGGGGGGCCCCCGGGGGTCGCGGCTGCGCCGCTCCCCCCGACGCCCCCCGGCCCGCCTTCGGCGGGCCGGGGGGCCCCCGGGGGTCGCGGCTGCGCCGCTCCCCCCGACGCCCCCCGGCCCGCCTTCGGCGGGCCGGGGGGCCCCCGGGGGTCGCGGCTGCGCCGCTCCCCCCGACGCCCCCCGGCCCGCCTTCGGCGGGCCGGGGGGCCCCCGGGGGTCGCGGCTGCGCCGCTCCCCCCGACGCCCCCCGGCCCGCCTTCGGCGGGCCGGGGGGCCCCCGGGGGTCGCGGCTGCGCCGCTCCCCCCGACGCCCCCCGGCCCGCCTTCGGCGGGCCGGGGGGCCCCCGGGGGTCGCGGCTGCGCCGCTCCCCCCGACGCCCCCCGGCCCGCCTTCGGCGGGCCGGGGGGCCCCCGGGGGTCGCGGCTGCGCCGCTCCCCCCGACGCCCCCCGGCCCGCCTTCGGCGGGCCGGGGGGCCCCCGGGGGTCGCGGCTGCGCCGCTCCCCCCGACGCCCCCCGGCCCGCCTTCGGCGGGCCGGGGGGCCCCCGGGGGTCGCGGCTGCGCCGCTCCCCCCGACGCCCCCCGGCCCGCCTTCGGCGGGCCGGGGGGCCCCCGGGGGTCGCGGCTGCGCCGCTCCCCCCGACGCCCCCCGCCCCGCCTTTGGAAGCTGAGGAACTTCAGTTCCTCAGCTTCCAAACTGAGCTTTGAGATCAGAAAAGGGAATCTGTGCTAGCCAAAGGAGAAATTGGCAGGCTCCCGGAATTCTATCTAAGGCTCTATAATAGCCTGAGTAAGCCTGCCTCCTTAATTTCCCCCCATCGCATTACAGAAGGTACCAAATCCAAGCCAGTTTAAAAAGACGTTTGATTCTCCCATATCCTTCCTTACCAATCACATTGCTTCTTTTCTGAACGTGCCTTCCAGATAATTCCCAAGTTCACCTGGAGCAGCTGATCAAACCCTTCTCCAGGTGTCTCCCATTAATTTCTCTCACACCTACACAAGCCACACATGGAGAAGAAATAAATACTCCCTAGGGAAAACCAACCAAGTAAAACAGCTTCCAGAAACATCTTCAAAGGATTTACTGATGCAAAACCATTCCTGGTTGCTCATTATCAGTAGCTTATAACCAAGTGGCTTCCAACTTCTGTAATAATTTATGTATGTAATAATACATCTGTGTGTGTCCCCCGCCCCCAATCCCACCGTTCATTCAAAGAGCTCTGGGCAAGAGACACGGTTCTTCCTTCTCCATTATGTCCCCACAACCACCCCATGAGGTAGATTATGCTGTGTGTATATGATTAGCCCAAGATCACCCAGTGAGGTTACATGCAGATTTGGGATTAGAACCAGGGTCTTCCAGCTCCGAGTCAGACAACCTAGCCACTACTCCATGCTGTCTGTCTGCACGAATTTCAAATAATTTGATAACATCTAAGGAAGTTAAGAAAATGCTTTAATGTATATTTTCATCCTTCCTAAAGTTTATGCTTCTCTACAAATGGTGAAAATGCTGAACAGCTATCACAAGGGAAGTGAAATGTGGAGCAGCAGAGAGAAAGCATGTGCTAATATCATAATCACTTACCAAGCCGGTATCTTCCAACTATGGAGGGTGGGGTGGGAGGTGGGAATGCATAGCTTTCTCCAAGTTTTATAATCAAGGCCATGAGACAGATAGCTACAACTCCAAAATGTGGATTTTCCACCACTCTCTCAGCACATACCTATGGAAGGAGTAAACTGTGTTGTGCTTGCTTCAAAAATACAAGCACATTGCTTCACAATTCACAGACAAATGTGTAACTTACCTCAGTTGAAAAGTGTTGCCTTTTGACTTTGAAACTTCAGGAGTTTAGTATATGGTGGCTGTTTCACATTAAAGCTGCACTACGTTGCACACTTACTTGAGAGCAGAGGTTTTTTCAGTGGGAACGCGGTGGAACGGAGTTCCCGCACCTCTTGAAAATGGTCACATGGCTGGTGGCCCCGCCCCCTGATCTCCAGACAGAGGAGAGTTTAGATTGCCCTCCGTGCCGCATGTGACCATTTTTGCCGAGGGTGATTTAAACTTTAAAAAACTCCCCTTTGTCCTAGCTACCCCAGGTGATGTCATTGTGCAGTCTTGGGAGCGGGCGCGCACTTTGTGCATGCGCATGTGGTACCAGGGGCACTACCTCTTACCAAGAATTGCCCCCTGTGCTGGCAACCCACTGAGTTCCACCACCTCTTTTCCCAGAAAAAAAGCCCTGCTTGAGAGTAAACCCAGGTGAACACAGTGTGACTTACTTCTGAGCAGATGTGCATTGGATTGTGATATAAGTCATCACTTGACAGGACAGTCTTCAGCTAAGATATGTTGACACACACAAATGAACATATTCAGAGTGAAGCACGTTTGTGAAATAGTTAGATTTCACAACCCTGGAATATCTTACTGACTTTGCAGACTTGACTCTTAGATACAAAGATAGCAAAGGAAAGATCAGATGGCCAAGTAAAGATAACAGATGTTGAGAACAAACTTTGGTGTACGTGCTATCTGTTGAGAAATGAATGGCTTCTTAACAGATCTTTGAGGTTTCAAATGCACCATGAACTAACATCACTATTTATTTATTTAAAACAATTATATGCCACTTATTCAGAGAATTCCTTGAGGTGGCTCACACAGTAAAACAGGATAAAGTCATAAAAATATAAAACCAAACCATTAAAAATCCAGTCAATAAAAACCTAGGACATAAAAATGCATAAAACCTATTAAAAGTAAGGGCTCACATATACACATATATTTATAGCTGAAACATCAAGTGATGGCTTACTTAGATAAATAAGCCATCACAGATCAAGCATTACAGATAAAAATGACTGGTTGAATGCATCAAACCATTTCATATTACTGGTGCGGGAACCACATTTTGAAATGTTCCTACTTTATTTTTATTATTATTTCGATTTATAAACCACCCATCCTCAGGAGCTCCGGCTGGTGAACATCAGTTAAAATCAATAAAAACAAAAAAACAATAATTCTAAAATCAACATACAATAAACAATAATAAAATAAATTAACCAAATACATTAAGGTGCAATGGTGGGGAGAACCCCCCACCCCAAAGATGGGAGGCCAACATGGCACCGCCCCCTTCAACCACCGAACGCCTGGCGGAACAGCTCTGTCTTACAGGCCCGGCGGAACGATAATATGTCCCACTGGGCCCGGGTCTCCATCGACAGAGCGTTCCACCAGGCTGGGGCCATGACTGAAAAGGCCCTGGCCCTGGTTGAAGCAAGGCAGGCTTCCTTAGGGCTGGGGACCATCAGTAAACATTTAAACAAAACCCATACAACTAGAAAAATAGCTCATCAGCAAGTGGATTAAGCTAGAACTTTCTTCAATGAGATGTTTTTCTGTATTTGCAGGAAAAAAATTTAAGTGTATATATGTGGGCATGAGGATTCAAAAATTCTCTCACATTCAGCTGGATAATGCTGTTTTATTTCTTCTGCATACCCAAGCTGGGCCTGAGGCCATATTCCCCCCCCCATAATACGCTACAATATGTTTGCAGCAATAAATGGATTGATCTACAGAAACCTTTTTGTTTCACAGTAGAAGTCTAATAAATAGAAGGGAGGCAAAATTTGGATCAGCTCTAACTGGAAAATTGGAAATGAGAGGCACATACCACTTTCCAGTGCAGATTTGTCCAGGTTGTTTCTGTTTGGCATGGCCTTTATTCTTAAAGTCTTTATTTTATTTAGCCAAATGTTTATTAACTGCTTCTTTGGAATTATTTAGGGAACTCTATCTTTTAGGACTGCAAATGGCAGTCATTTAACCAAAACTGTTCGACAGTTCCAGTTATGTTTAAATAACTGGATGTTCTTCCAAGTGAGACCCGTGCCTCCTTCACAAAATGGATACTGAAAATAAAGACCGCAGCAGCAGGGAAAATCCAAGGCTTAAAAATAAGTGTGTGAAATGCACCGAAAGCAGGACAGAGAAGCCGAAAAATCTTCTCCCCCTCAACAGGAAATAAGTGCACTTATTACTAAGTGTATTACTAGGCTATCAGTGGAAGAGGAAAGTCATTTTTGACTCTATAATCAACTGCAGTGTGCAAACAAGTTGTCGTGTGCCACAGTGGTCTAAAAATAGTCTAGACAGCAAGAAACATAAAGTGTGCTTTTCATTCCACAGACCAGGCATAGTACAGCACATTTCAAGGTGTTCTTGCACGTAAGATATTGTAAGCACATAAATCACCAAGCTAGCATCATTAATCATTAGAGCTAGATCTGGAAAATTCAAAGTATAGCACTTATGCCCGTGTGCGCTTCTTCTATCCCCTTGCCCACTCAACTTTGCTTCTTTCTTTGCACCTGCTTTTCAGCCCTCCTAGATCCAGACAGCAGGAAACAGGAGGAATGGGGGGGGAGAGAGAGCTCTCAGGGCCTTTTGCGAATGAACTGATCCGTTCGCAGCAGCACAAGGGAAGCCCACATTAGGCATGGCAATCTTCTCATTTGAGCAAAGGAAGAATGTTGTTTTGCTTGGCATCGTTTGCTAGTAGTGAGTACTATGGATAGAGTTTCCAACCTCCAGGTGGGCCTGGAGTTCTCTTAGAATTACCATGTCTCCAGGCTGCAAAGATAGTTCTCCTGGAAAGAACAGTAGCCTCAGAGGGTGAACTCAGCGCAGGGCTGGATCTAGGGTTGCTGGAGCCCAGGGCAACCCTAGTCTGACCGTTTGCATGCACACACAGTGGGCGCGCACGCTCCTGGCTCTGTGTGATGATGTCATTTCGATGATGGGGCATCCGGCTTGCCACGTGCACCCTGTCCTCCAGGGCAGGCAAAAGGCAGTGCAGGAGGCTGCGAGGCTGCCTGTGCTGTGCCCGCGAACTCCCAGCAGCTGGTGGCTGCTCCCGGCGCCCCCTCCCTGGCAGTGCCGGAGGCAGACTATCCCCCCTGCCCCCCCTCAATTGGCCCTGACTCAGTGGCATCTTATCATTGTGAGCTACCTCTCCTCCCTGAACTCTGCAAGTGAATACTTGCAAGTAGGGCTTTTTTTCAGCTGGAACACAGTGGAATGAAGTTCCGGCACCTCTTGAAAATGGTCACGTGGCCAGTGGCCCCACCCCCTGATCTCCAGACAGAGGGGAGTTTAGATTGTTCTCCACGCCACTCCAGAGGGTAATCTAAACTCCCCTCTGTCTGGAGATCAAGGGGCGGGGCCACTGGCCACGTGACCATTTTCACCGAGAGCAATTTAAACTTTTAAAAACTCCCCCCTTGTTCCAGCTGACCCAATGTGACGTTATTGTGTGGTCCTGGGAGCATGTGCACACTTTGTGCACACACATGTGGTACCAGGGGCACCACCTGCCTCCAAGAGTTGCCCCCTGTGCTGGCAACCCACTGAGTTCCACCACCTCTTTTCCCAGAAAAAAAGCCCTGCTTGCAAGTGAATACAATATACGATATAACCAATAGCTAGGACATTCACAGAGCAAAATACTACATGAACAACAGTTAGAACAATTTTAAAAAGACACAAACAGTTGTGGTAGCCAGAAAAATGAAAACTAGCAGGAAGCCGAACACTGAATTTAAGTGTAAGTAACTAACATGACATCTTTAGCAACATTAAACTACCCAGTAGGACAGTATCTACCATAGCAGACAGTACCCAATAGACTTGACTGTAGTCCTTGTCTCTAACCTGTCTGAGTTATTATTTATGACACAGTTCTATAAACTGGGTACAAAACACTCCTGAATAATTCAGTCTTTGTGGAAAGCCAGGAGTATGGGAGCTTTCCTGACCTTATCCTTGCCTGATACTAGATATCTTTGACCAATCCAATTGATTAGCTCATGTGGGTGTTTCATTTACATGCATACCCTGAGTGGGATAAAATTTGCATGTTCTTGTGAGTGCTGGTGAGTGGGGCGCAAGTGAACAGGTAAACTGTGGGAAATGCAACATGTTTTTGAAGGTTGCAATAGATAAGGGCACGAAGCCCAGAAGTAGCCAGGATGGAGCAGCTTCAGAATACAGTCCTGAACAACTGCACAACCGTTTCTTATTGTGTGTAAAGCAGACCAGAAGCAGAACACTGTGGGACAAATAACAAGAATTTCACCTACACACAATAGACTAACTTTTTCAATCATTGGTTATTGGATGGTTTTGTGAAACTCAAGGGCCAGCTGGCCTTCAAGTCTTCAGGAACAGGGTGGGGGAGGGGACATGGTATGAGACTCATTTAACAGTGAAATCCTAAGCAGAGTTACGCCAGTCTAAATGCATTGATTTTAGTGGGCTTAGACTGGAGTAAGTCTGCTTAGGATTTCACTGTAAATGAAACCTAGTAGTGTGCCAGAAGCAAGTTTTTACTAAGCATATCACAATCTTCTATGCCTGAAAAAGCTGTGAAATCACTGTTCTTTGGTCCAGCTGTTAGCAAGTCCATGCCTACATTATAACAACAACTACCATTTCAATTGTTACTGATTGGTACCCTTGTTAGGACAGTCAGCCGCAGGCATGCCAAAGTCTGAATGGGTTCAGAAATTCCTCTGTCATGGCATAAGGCAGGAGGTACACCCTGTTCTTCGAGGGACAAGGAAAAGAACTTGTTTTCCAGTGATGTCAAGCTCGTGTCTTTTGCCAGTGGTAATTTAAGGACGTATGTTTGGTTTCAACACTCAGCTAAGCTAATTAGCAGAACATACAATCACATTGCAGCATTTGCTAGGAAGGAAACTGATTTTCCACCAAAGGCATCTGACCACAGTAGCTTTCATTAGATCTGCTTTTTGTTGAGTAAAATAACAAATAATGTTGAGTAAAATAACAATATTATTCTCTCTTCTGGTGTTCAAATGAGCAGAAAATGAACTTAATTAACAAACTTAGTTGGAGGTTTGTTTTTTTGTTTTATTTGTAATCTGTCTCATCCTGACGGCTTAAGACAAATAGCAATTCAAATAGGTTTTTAAAAATTTATTTACCTTCTTATTAACATTGAATATGCATGTTGTTAGCATCATTGAATCTTATATACAACCTGTTTAGTGTATATAATTTCAGTGTATATAATGTACCAATCCTATCATAGTCCTCAGCAGACATTATGTTCACACATACAAACTGTGTGTATGAGGAGCATGTGATCCCTGAGATGCTTTCCTCCCCGAGTGTGCATCATGTGAACTGAGCAATGTGGATTTTCCATGCACATGCTGCCTCCATACATGCCAATCAGTGTGAAGGAAGCGGAACCCATTGCCCAGTCCACACAATACAGTGTTTTCCCGCACCATTCTTTCCCATCAGTTCTGGCCCCATGCTGCTTTGATCTATCCCATGGTTTCTGCACACATTTTTTTGCCTTTAGTTTGCACGTTTTTTGTGGGGGGGGGCATGGTTTTTTCCCAGTTCTTTTGAGAACACTTTTACCTTTATCTTTTTCTGGAAGTCAATTTTGAGTCAGTTTTTGCCTTGCGCATAATGTTTCTTTCAGTTTTGTTTATCCCACCCATTCCCACTCACATTCAACTCACTTTTTGACAATTATATGTTGATCATCATTGAACCGCATTCTCCTGCCTTTCTTTCCCCTCTTCCTGATTCTGTGTTGATCTCAGTTTTTGTCAATTTCATATTGCTACATTAACCTACGATTGTAATAATAGGTGCAGAAGGTTCTCTGAATTCCCAGCTTTCATCTTAAAAAATAAGTCTATAGGCCCCACTCTTGTGGCAATATGCCCTTTCCCTTTTATCTCCACAAGGGAAGATGTTAGAGACTTACTTTTTAAAGTAAGATTAAGAGGGAAAGAAGAAGTATTTGTTTATGGTAATTTTAGAGTAAGGCTATAATATGTAATGACTATATATCTTTCACAGAGAAAACTGGAGATTATTCATATATCTTTCTTTATATTAGTGTTTCCTTTTTAATTTTTCTTTTTTAGCTTTTTATATTCTGTTTTAAAAGCTTTTAATAAAATTCTTAATGAAATTTTAAATAAAATTAAAAGTAAAAAGTCCACACATATACTCTCTGCCCAGCAATGGTCTGAGCAAGAAATAGCAAAGAAGGGTGCAATATCCCAGCAACCACTCTATATATGCACTAATGAATATTATTCTAAGGCAGGGCTTTTATTTTACAGAGTTTTAAAACTTCTCATTATGTTGGCGTTTTTGTGCAGGCAGCTGGCCTTTTGTCTTCTCCATGTGGCAATGGCAGTTGGCGGCCATCAAGATGGAGCACTGGGTGTGTGAGTTCCTTCCCAGTATAATTAGCTATGATGGACCTGCACATGGACCCCTCTTACTCCATGTCAAGAGATTTCATTCCCTTTTTCTCTCCATCCCCTTGCGGGTCAAAGAATCTTTTCCTGAAATCTCAAGAATGCTACATTCCAGGCTCCTGCACGCCCAAGTCTCTGTGTCCCTTCTAGCCCAGGTATGAGCTAGGCCTGCCGTTTCCCCACCCAAGGTGGGGGATCCTCTGCTCCCACCTCCTCCCCCTGCCCCCACTTACCTGTATAGCAGGGGGTGCCCCCTGGCAGTGCGCTGCACCCCCAGCAGTGCAGTATACCCCCGGTGGCATGGAACACCCCCAGGCAGCATGGCGTGCACCCACACCTCACAGTGGCATGCTCCCATGTCCTACAGTGGGACCATTTTGAGGTGAATTGGGCTCCACCGGGGAGGTGGGGGTGATCCAGCCCTTTGGCAAGTGTGGGTGCACTCCCAGGCTGACCTTTGACCAGTGTGATGATGTCACTTCTTGGAAGTGACATCATCACGCCGGCTGGGAGCACACATGCGCACTGCACGTATGTGCGAAAAGAAGTACAGCAGAAGGAGGGAGGTAAAAGCCAGCATCCCAGTCTCCTGCCAGGACAGTGAAGGGACCTGGCAACCCTAGTACGAGCTGATCATTTCACTATCTCTGACCAGGATGGTCATTAGTATTTCCAAAGCTTTGATGGTTTTACTTTGGTGATACTTGGAAGCAACTGACTTCCTCTTTCGACTTGAGAAAAAAACCTTTAAAACTCAATAAGGAGGTTTCATCAATCCAAAACCTCCAAATAAAAATGCATTTCTTCTCAGTTTATATAGGCCTAAAATATATTTTTATGGGTACAGAAAAATCATTTATCCCCATAACTCTTTTCCCCATCTCTTTACTTCCCCCCAATTAGTTTTTCTAGTGTTGTCCCTTGAAACAATTCTCTTTTTATCTCACATAACTGCGGTGGGAATGTTCTTTCACTTGCAGTACCTGATTTAGGAATACTCACACTCACTGCACATGAGGTACAGTTTGTACGAATATCATTTGGCCCTGGTGGAATATTACCCCCTGGGCTTTTTCACCCTAGAAAAGTTTTCTTGTGGGTACTGTAACAGTCTCATTTCCTTCCACTTGTTTGTAAACATCTGATAACAATTTGATCCCTGAAACTAACTTTTCCTTTTGAGGCAATACTAGAAGAGCTCTCTCGCTGATGGATTTTTCTAAAATAAGGGCCCCTTTCCGGGTGGTGGTAGGGTGTCAATCCTTGTTGCATTTCAGAGCTTTTCTTTGAGGTACTTTGTTTCCTGTAAAAATTCTGGAATGGTCAGTTTGCTTCATATTTTAAAAGATACACATATATGTCAACTCTTATTCACAGAGAAAAGGGTTGATTTCTCTTACACACTGCTTTGCTTTTAAAACACACCTTATTTTGAGACCTTCTTCTTGTCCAAGACCATATGGCAAAGGAAGTCAGCAGCAGCCCAAACCTGCAGAAAAAAAATCACATTGCTGCATTTGCATGGGCTCCCCACATTTACTCCCCAGGCTTGACAGTGGGAGATGGCTTGGCTGGTAAGGATATTGGATTTTGTGCCCTGAAGTCAGTAATTTTAGACTCTGAGAGCAGAACCACAAGTGACAAAAGGCTCAGATTGGACACTTGTCAGCTTCCCTCAAGTTTTGATGGGAAATGTAGGCATCCTAGTCTTGCAGCTTGGCTCTCTGTCTGCTGTCCAATGGACTTTTCAACTGTCACTTGTCCAACATTCCGCCAAGCTGCCTACATTTCCCATCAAAACTTGAAGGAAGCTGACAAGTGTCCAACCTGTGCCTTTTGTCACTTGTAGTTCTGCTCTAAGCTAAATGATCTTAGGCTCCCTCTCCTCTTAATCATAAAATCTGACTAATTTGAGAGATGCTGATGAAGGTCGTACTCAGGGCTTTTTTTCTGGGAAAAGAGGTGGTGGAATGCAGTGGGTTGCCCACGGAGAAAATGGTCACATGGCTGGTGGCCCCGCCCCCTGATCTCCAGGCAGAGGGGAGTTTAGATTGCCCTCTGGAGTGGCGCGGAGAGCAATCTAAACTCCCCTCCATCTGGAAACCAGGGGACGGGGCCACCAGCCATGTGACCATTTTCAAGAGGTTCCAGAACTCTGTTCCACTGCTTTCCAGCTGAAAAAAACCCCTGGTCGTACTCCTTTGGCTCAGAGAGCTTGTGGATGCCAGATTCCTCTGCCCTCTTTTACCACACCCCAATTTATCTGTTTTGTTGAGGGGAAGAAGAGCAACAGCAGTCAGAGGCGGCAAAGAGGAGAGAAAATTCCTGCAGCAACATCCCTCCCTTTTTATTTACTCTTCCACTTTCTTCCACTTTCTCCACAGATGGGGGTTCACATCATGAGATGCTTCTCTACACAAAAAAATGCCAGTACGCAGAAAACCAGAGCGTCAGAAATAATGCTATAATACATCTGTTCTGCCCTGATTTGGATAATCCAGGCTAGTCCAATCTTAACAACTCTTGAAAACTAAACAGCGTTGACTCTAGTACTTGGATGGGACACCACCAAGGACACTATGCAGACACCGTCAATAGAAAATCACCTATGTTAGTTTCTTGCCTTGAAAACTCCATAAATCAGATGTGACTTGAGAGAACTTTATGCACACAGATCTGGGCCGTTTCCAGATGGCTTACCTGCACCTGGAATGTCGTGCCACATTGTGGAAAAAACACGATATTTCGCATTTTTCCTGCAACGTGGCACTACGTTCCGGGTTCAGGTAAGCCATCTGGAAATGGCCCAGGTCTGCCTGACATTTTTTTCTGTGTGGGGAAACATTTTGTGTGGGGGAAGCATTCACTCATGTGAGCCTCCATCTGCCACACAAAGTGGTCCACTTCAGTGAGAACCAAGTTTAATTTAGGAATTGTTATTGTATGTGCTCTCCCTCCAGGTTTTACTGTATTATTATACTGGTTTCTTATAGAGCCTCAAAAGCTACTATTATGTCAGCTAATCAAAATACCATTTTGCCTTTACTGTTCAAAACAATATATTACATGCTGAGGAGTACGTTTTCCTCTCAGAGCACAGAATGTACTATTCAGGAAAGTCAACAATATTTCCCATACATACACATAAGAAAGGGGTAGCTTGATTCCTATTCCTCTGGGCATAAATGCTGTCAGATAAAAATATATGTCATTTTGAAAGAACTATTTTTTTGCCAGTTTTGCGTTCACAAAAAAGTCTCCTGAAAGTCTACTGATATAACCATTTCAGTCTGTGGTCTTAGTGTTTATTTATGCCACACTTCTCTTCCTAATGGAGAACTAAAGCAGCTTATAATACCATTCTTCCCTCCTTTATTTCTCCACAACAACAACCCTGTGAGTTAGGTTTAGCCTGAGTGAATGTAAATGGCCTGAATTCACACAATGAGCTGCAACAGCAGTAGGGCTTTTTTTCAGCAGGAATGTGGTAGAACAGAGTTCTGGAACTTCTTGAAAATGGTCACATGGCTGGTGGCCCCGCCCCCTGATCTCCAGACAGAGGGGAGTTTAGATTGCCCTACGTGCCGCTCAGTGGCGTGGAGGGCAGTCTAAACTCCTGGATCTGAGGATGAATGCTCAAGTGAGTACTCTAGCCAGGGAACCCCAAACAAAAAGGGGGCACTACATAGGAGGATGTGATCCTTAAGGTCAGGGCTTTTTTTTCTGGGAAATAAGGTGGTGGAACTCAGTGGGTTGCCCTTGGAGAAAATGGTCACATGGCTGGTGGCCCCGTCCCCTGATATCCAGACAGAAGGGAGTTTAGATTGCCCTCCGTGCTGCTCAGCAGCGCAGAGGGCAATCTAAAACCCCCTCTGTCTGGAGATCAGGGGGTGGGGCCACCAGCCATGTGACCATTTTCAAGAGGTTCCGGAATTCTGTTCCACCGTGTTCCAGCTGAAAAGAAGCCCTGCTTAAGGTCTGTGGACCAAACCAGCACTTTGAATCGGGCCTGGAAGCGAATGGGTAGCCCACACAACTATTTCAGTACTGGCATAATATAAACATAGCAGCTGGTCTCAATTAACAAATGGTCTGCCGCATTTTGTACCAATGAAAGCCTCTAACACCATCTTTAAGGGAAGCCCCAAACAAAGCATGATCATCGATTAAATAAGCATGGCTCGCTGTAGCTAGGGTGGAAGCGAAAGTGCAAGTAATCTGTGCTTTTGCTATAACTTCATTGGAAAGGTGCTTGCACAGGATAACTTCTGGGTGGATTTTCCACAGCGACTCTGAAGTGTTTTAATTCAGTGGTGTCTATCCTTTCCAGACCTAGGGCACATGGAGATGCAAGCATGGCTGTTTCCACACGTCCTTAAAAGGACGAGCCACTCACTGAATGCTGCCGACTTTTCTCCCTCACTCCACACATCTCTGATCCCAAAATGGTAGCAGGATGTTTTGCTTCCATTTTTTAGTGCCTTTTCTGAGAATGCATTTCCCAAGTTCCCAAAAAGGCACTGAAATAATGGAAGCCAAACAACCTGCTACTGTTTTGAAATCGGAGACGTGTGGAGTGAAGGAGAAAAGCTGGCAGTGTTTGGTGAGTGGGCTGTCCTTTTAAGGATGTGTGGAAATGGCCCATGTGACAGGAAGTAATGTGACATCAGAGGCATGTGACAGAAAGAGGGCGCACAAGAGTGATGATCTTAACAGTTTCAATGACAGAACGAAGGACAGCAGATTGAGAGAGCTGACCTATGCGATGAACACATGTGCACTAATAGCAGCTCCTTCCCCTCAAAAAGAGACTGTGTAGAGATTTATGAACCAACAGGTGGGATTTGGTGGCCTATATGCAGGTCCTGAGACTTTGGTAGAAGTCCCTTTTTTAATTATCCAAGGTTAGGCACATTGCATGCTTGCAGTATTTGTAGTGGTAGAAGTGTGATTGCCTAGTTATGCCATAGCCATCCTAGAGCCGCAAAGAGGCCAATTATATGGGACAAAACAGAAGGGGGTTGAAAGTTGGTTGTAGCAAAGAAGTTGACATTCAGCCCCTCTGAGCTTGCAGCAAACTGTGACCTAAAACTGTGATTTTAATGGCCAGATTTCAAGAAGTCTCCCACCAGAAGTCTCCAAGTTGTGTATCTCATGCCATTTTTCCTAATTAAGGGAATATAGGACAATGCTGACATCTGGGCCCAATAAAAAGTGAACAAGCCAAATGAACTTGCAATTCCAAAAGGATTTGCTGCAACATGATGTCAAGTTTAATCCAAATAAGGCTAAGAGTTGCCTGTTATGATACTTCATTGACATGAAAAAATGTAGCTTGACTGGTAAATATGCAACAGCTGGCAAGCACTTTTTGCCAAGTCTTATTTTAGATTAGCAAGGGAATTGTCAGTTGTTGCTTCGATTCCCAAGGCACAACATGGACTTTCTAAACTTACTGCAATAGTAAATTGCAGTCTGGGGCAGGAGTCCAGAGGGCATTGGGATCTAGAGATGTTGGTGGGTACCAGGAAAAGGAGCATGCATGGAGAAGCCTGAGAAAGCCAAAAGAGATCTGCCTGCCATCCTCAAAATGCAGTGTTGAACTTATTTGTGTTAATAGTTCCCCCAACTTCAGGGCTGGTTTATGCATGTGGAGAGTGCAGCAAAGTGGGAATGAAGTTGTAGAAAAGCTGGCTGCACCACTTCAGACTGTGTGTGTGAGATTATGGAGGGTCACATGTTGGAACATTCTCTTTTGTTAAAGCACCCTTCACGTAGAAAACCAGCAAAGTAAGCAAAAGAGAGGTCGAGCCCTTCCCCCCAACCAGTTAGATTTCAAAGTGCATGGAGTTGGGTTTTTAACATGAATGAATATTCTGAGCCAAGGGCAGATTGGTGTTTAAAGTAGGGTTGCCAGGTCCCCATATCCTCCTGTTGGGAGGGAGGACCTGGCGCTCACCTTCTCTTCGCTCCTTGCATGCTCCTCACATGTGCTGTGTGTGCCCCCATGATGATGTCACTTCCAGGAAGTGATGTTATCATGCAGGTGCAGGCTGTGCTCGTTTCTCAGTGAGCCGATTTGGGGCCCAATTGGGCCTCATTTAGCTTGTTTGAGCCAAAATCGCTTTCTGCAAAGTTTGGGAGTGCTCTCAGGGCGGCACAGGAGCATGCCCGGGAAGCCCATTCTCCTGCCTCCCTCCACCCTGCTGGCCAGGTGAGTAGTGATGATGGGTGAAGGGTGGGAGCAGGGGATCCCCCACCCCACCAGGTGACCTGAGATCGCTAGATTAAGGTCAATGGGGAAAGTCCTGGTGGACTGGTGGTCTAGGGGCCCACTCCACCCCAATGGGGGCCACCTCATCCTCAAGAGAGGAGAGACTCACCTTGTGTAGAATGACCTCTCCCACAAGGTGGGTGGGAACTTCCAACACGGCAAGCAAGCTGGCAGCCTTCACTTTGCAGGAAGCAGTTAGTCGTCACTCCTCACTTCATGCAAGGCAGGCTGCTGTGTTCCTGGAGTGTATATAATATTTGTAAATTACATGAACTAATGTAATTACATGAACAAATGCTGTTAAATATAGTTTAAGCAATTTTTTTGATTCTCCCGGGAGGGTTCCTCTTTCTAGTTGTGTATTCTCTTTGCAGGAAGCAGTTGGTCGTCACTCCTCACTTCATGCAAGGCAGGCTGCTGTGTTCTGACAGCTATCGCTTTGTGTAAAGTGGGTGGTTGCCAGCCAGTGGGCCTTGCTTTATATGAGGTGGGTGGACATGAACCACACTTTGAGTGAGATGGGAGCCACCACAAGCCGCTGCCAGTTTCTGCAGACCTTCTGTTGACCCAGAAGTGGCCTTCTGCTAGCCTGGAAGTGGCCTTCCACTGGCCCAGAAGTGACGATTTGCTGACCTGGAAGTGGCGTTATCACGAACCAAATGAACCAGTTCACGAACCAGGGGAGGTTCGTGAAAGTTTGTGGTTTGTGAAATGCAACGAACCACCAAAAGAAATTAAACACACACAAGCAAATAGACTGATTAAAAATGAAGGCCGGCCTCATGGAACGGATCAGGTTAAATTGACCAAACCTTAAAGACCAAGCTTATGCGTGCCCTTTCTCTCATATAATATGATTCTAACTGACCATTTGAAACTGCCGACAAAATTAGAATAAATCAATCTGTAGAGATGTTATCATGGGTATACTACTCAATTATATGTATCTTTGTTATCTTGGGAGGGGCTGTGGCTCAGTAGAAGAACTCCTGCTTTGCATGTAGAAGGTCCCAGGTTCAATTCCCAGCACCATCAGTTTAAAAAAGAGACCAGGAAATAGGTGCTATGAAATACCCCTGCCTGAAACCCGGGACGGAGAGCTGCTGCCAGTCCAAGTAGACAATAGTGACTTTGATGGACCAGTGGCCTGATTGCATAAGGCAGCTTCATGTGCCTTGGTTGGTGGGTTGATGGTGTGTTGTTAAGCAAAGTACAACACTGCCCAGTTTTCTCATCCTTAGGAGTATAGTAGGCCTCTTAAAAATAATCTCTTTCCTCCTCCCACATTTTCCTAAACTTGTGTCTGGGGATAGCCTATGCAGAGGAAGAAGCAGGGAAAGATGTGTGGGAAAACAATGCAGCTTATAAAGAAAATGAGAGATTTTTCACAGATGGCAGAAGAGGTGGGGATGGAAGCACTAACAACGTGCTTCCCCATGTTAGTCAGATGTATGAGTTTACATGCATCTGGAGTCCATACATGTTTATGTGATATATTATTTGGACTGCATCACTAAGAGGAGATTGCAACTGTCTATTTCTTCATGGAGAATTCAGAGTTCTTCATATACTTTTTGTCAGTAATTCTTACCACAACCCTGTAAGGTAGGGTGTGTAGAATAATCATCTCATATTGCAAATGGAAAACTGAACCACTAGGTGAAAAGTTTTCTCTTCAGCCAGGCTGTTGTTGATTCTTAAAGGTGTGCGTGAGTGTTTTCTTTTGTGCAGCTATTGGTTCTTTTGATGGCAAGCTAAGTATTTTTAGATGTACTGCTAAACTAATTTAATGTTTTACTGCTTTTTTAAAAAAAGTTCTTTTTTTAATGTGTTTTATGGACTTTTTCATGATTTGATCTCTGTGCTGACTTGGGAACTCTGTTGAGAGTGCGGCATGTAAGTATATAAAATAAAGAAAACAAGATGCTAGCTGGCCTAAAGTTACCAGTTCACGCCTTTGAACCAGGCCTTCCTAGTTTATAGTTCAAATTCTTGCTGAACCACACCTGATTTCAGAAGTCTCAACAGGACCATCTTTAGCATACCTAAAAGGGTGGCAAAAGAGAAATTAAACTAGAAAAATGAAGTGAGCTGTTACAATTAGAGGTGGGCACAAACTGAAATACGAAACAAAAGTAAGTACATACCAGGCTGGTTCGTGGATTGTGAACCATGGTTCGTCAGATCCCATTTCTGATGAACTGCCATGAACTTTAGGCTGGTTCGTTTGGTTCATTTTTTGGTTTGTGACTGCAGACAGCCTGGTGCCAATCAATCAGTTTCTTAGGCAACAGGGGATGGACTTCTTGCAGACGTCCTGCTGACCCAGAAGTGACCTTCTGCTGCCCCGGAAGTGATGATTTTCTGACCCGGATGTGATGTTTTCACGAACCAAATGAACTGGTTCACGAACCAGGGGCAGGTTCATGCAAGTTCGTGGTTTGTGGTTCATGAAATTTGACGAACCACGAACCGCATGGTTCGGGTTTTTCCGGTTCATGCCCACCTCTAGTTACAATCTTTTGTCACAGATACAGACACATGTTACAAATTTCTAAAAAGTGGATGCTGGTTATGTGTTGAACAATAGGTAATTTTCCCCTGTAACCATTATTATTAATTGTACAATCACTGATAACAACTTTGATTTTTTTATTATTCTGACTACAGGATGGATCCAACTTGCTTTTCCACTGATGGAAAAAGGAAGGTGATGTTCCCTTTAATCACCAAAAAGGCTATGCTGGGGATTATGGGACCTGTATGTGCAAAAACCATGTGGTATAGGAGCTGTAGTAAGGAAGGGTGAGATAAGAAAAAAGCTGGCTGGATCTAACCCTATGAAAAGAAATCTACAAAATGTTGTTCACATAATACCAACAATTATAGACATATGTCTCTCTTGAGTAGGTGTTCACTACTAATTTTTGCAAATGTCCCTGGCTTTTCCTTTGGTATTTGTTTTGGGATTTCTCCATTTATTTATCGTGATCTTGTCCTATTTCAAAAGTTCCAAATGCATATCTGAGCACATAGTTCATTAAAATGCTTTAACATGTATTAAAGCTGCAGCCCTATTCCCTCCTTTTTATAGAATAATAAAATGGTTTAAACAGTAGGAATGAGGACAGGAAACAACAAAATGAGATTCAGTGTGGAAAAATGTAGGCTGATGCATCTGATGAAAACATAATTCAAAACACAGCAATTCGATGAGTGGGAGAGCAAATAATGACACCCAAGGAGACCCGGGGAAACCTTGATCCCTAGGTTCCCAGAATCCTGACATCACAAAATTCACTGACTGTAAATGCAAATTCTGAAGAATTGTATGCAGGGCTTTTTTTCTGGGAAAAGAGGTGGTGGAATTCAGTGGTGGAACTCAGGATCGCACAACGATGTCACTTTGGGTCAGCTGGAATGGGGAGGGGGAGGTTAAAGTTTAAATTGCCCTCAGCAAAAATGGTCACATGCCTCTCCCAGCGGCATGGAGGGCAATCTAAACTCCCCTCTGTCTGGCGATCAGGGGGCGGGGCCACCGGCCATGTGACCGTTTTCAAGAGATGCTGGAACTCCGTTCCACTGCGTTCCTGCTGAAAAAAAAAGCCCTGATTGTATGCATATTCACAAGAGCAACCACTATAAGCAAAATGAGGCAGAAATGTGCCATTGAATCTGGTCTTCACAAACCATTCCACATCTTCAACAACTTGATAAATAAACTTTAATATGTGACATGAATGCTCCATCTGCAATGCTCGATCTCTACATATCCAGGGTGGAAGGAATATGCATAGTGGAGAAACGAGGTCAAGCAGGATGGCCCTTCCCTCTGTCTACATGATTGCTGGAATGTAAGCACAGCTCCTACATACTTACATGCATAGGCTGTGTCCCCATGATCACTAACATTAGAAAAAGCAGCACTTCCAATCACAGGTTCAGAGCCCACATGTGGGTGCCATGCTCACATTCTGTTGCTGGGGCACAGGCAGAGGGCAGGGAGAGTGCATTTGTTGCCACTCTGCCTGTGCATGCATCCTTTGCACTCTGTGCATATCAAGTGAACACACACCAGTTATCTCTTGCAGCTGTTACTTGACAACTCCTCTCTTCAGAGTGGGAAACTTGATAGGGAACACAGACCTTACTAAGTTCCTGACTCACTAGCAGCATGGCCTGTGGATCCATTCACACAATTTCCTGCCCACAGCATTGTGTGGACCCACCAGGTCTCTTTTTGAATGAGAGTCTGTCTCCCTCCTTGTTCCTTTCTTTGTCCTCTGCAAAGAGGCCTCTGATCCTGGGGTCATGCTCATGTGAAGATCAGCTTCTCCCGAGCAATCATATGCTTGTTTAACATAACATTTCCTGACCATTACTTCATCTTGCCTACTCTCCTGCCCGTTCTTTTACTCGTTAGCCTCCAACTTTACTCCCCTCCTCGCCTTATTCATCAGTTGGTCAGGAACTCTGCTGTATGCTGCCCACCGTACTGTTTGGCCTTGAATCAGTCTTAGCAGATTGATTACAAGAGTGTTCAACTTAAAGAAGACTTCTCAAATTGCAGCTCCATTTCATGTGGTTCACTAGCTTTCTTCCCCAAACCTGATAGCAGTAGTCTCTGTGACTATGTATGTATGTATGCATGCATGCATACCTGCATGCATGCCCTGACCTGGATGGCTCACACTAGCCCAATCTTGTCAGATATGGTTGCCAAGCAGGGCCAACCTTGGTTAGTACTTGGATGGGAGACCACCTGGGAAGTTCAGGGTCACTACAGGGAGGCAGGCAATGGCAAACCACCCTCTGAATGTCTCTTGCCTTTGGCACAAGAGGTTTCACTGGTAGAAGAGAGGGGGACATTTCACAAGAATCCCCTCTTCACTGCAGCCCCCTCAAGATCACATCTAGCTTGGCCTTTTCTTGTGGTGTGCTTTGAAAAATGGTCATGCATTCTATATATATCAGATTTTTCTCCCACAGGACATTAGTTTTGTTGTTTCCCGTAGAGAGATATTAGTCTCCTTACTGTCTTTGGCAGTTGTTCAAAAGGAATGAGTCACTTGAACATCTGATTTCAAAGAGAACATGTGAAAGCCTTGTAGAAGATTATGCCCCACAGGGCAGTGAAGATTTCTTGGACTGCAAAACAGACAAGGTTTGAGGGGAGCGTTGGTACACCACACCCTTCAAATTGTTGCATTAGCCCCAGTTTCATTCAAAGTTCATATATGGAATATCTCTCTTCTAAGAAACTGAAAACCAAGGTTTGGAGTTCTTTGGCACTACCAGTTTCAGTGCCGCTAATCCAATAAAAATGTTTGCAAGTAGCAGCAGCCAATCCTACTCCCATGAGAATAGACTTGAGATAAGCCACAGCCCATTTACAGAAATGCTGTCACACTGCAGAAGCTCTCTTGTCTTCAAAATAATTAGTAAATTCAGTGACAGATCTGAGCAACCTGACCTTTGTTGAGTGTATGTTATATATGTATGTGTTTGTTATATACCTTTATTACCGGCATATTGCTTCCTCTGAGAGCAATATTTCTCTTCAGAAATAATCAAGGCAATCAGCTTCATTTTCTATTTGATTCCTCACAGCCAAGTGGTCATGTTCACTTTCAGTGAGTTAAGTTCCCATAAAATGACTTTTCCATTTCTTTTTTGTACACTGAACCTTCTCTCTTGAATACCTCCTGCTCCAGTGAGAACCGAGGGCTGTCCTGGAGAGCCACACGAACCCTTTTCAGCACAGAACTACGTAGTTTGGAGGGGGGGAGTTACCACACAAAAAACTAGAGGAAAAAGTTGGTTCATTGTGACTTCACCACAGAAAGTTTTATATGCAGGTCAAGAAGAGCTGGAGAGCAGGTCATTGCATGGAAGAGGATTGGCCAAGAACTTTCTTCCTTACTCTGCCAGTAATCTAGGAGTGAGTTTATATGACCACTTAACAACCCTCCATGTGTGATAAATCTCAATAGGCTGGAGCTTGCTTCCCATTGCTGGCTTTCCCCTGCTCATGGTCGTGAGAGCATTTCATGGTGATGCTTCAGGAAACTAAATTGTCATGGTTTTGGACTAGGAGACCCAAGTTTGAATCGCCACTCTGCCATGGAAGCTCACTGGGTGACCTCAGGCCCGTTTACTCATTTGTAAGGTAGAACTATTCGGCATTCCTTTGCGATCTAATATTCTTTTGTGAGGCAAAGCAAATTGCTGTGCATTTTTATCTACCTGCAATTTTATGTTATTCAAGGCTGTGGTTGGGACTAGAGTAGTTTTTAATTATTGTATTAGGCTGTTTTATTGTTATTTTTTTGTATTGTTTTTAACCATTGTAATTGTTGTGAACCGCTAGGAGATCTTAACTAAAGAGAAGCAGTATAAAAATCAAATCAATCAATCAATAAACTTACCTCATGAAATTGTTGTGAGGGTAATACAGAGGAGAGGGGAAAGATGTCAGCTGCTTTTGGCCACCATTATGGAGGAAGGCAGGATATAAATAAAGTAAATAAATTATAAATATAGCTGAAGATTGGGGTCAGATAAAAGAGTTAGGTTGGTGTATGAGAAGGAGAAAAGGAGGCAAGGAAAGGTAAGGATATGGGGCCTGCCAGGAGGAAGGAAAGAGGGAGAAGTGAAGGAAAGGGGATATAAGGGAAAATGAGGTACCCCTCCAGTCCTTGCCCATTCCCTACCATGTGAGTGGGCCTGACCTGGCAGCTGGCACCACACAACTGGGCCATAGTTTTCCTGGATAGAGGTGCTGGGGCAGGGAGAGGAGGGAAAACTGAAGATGAGGATGGGATAAAGGTAAGTTGTATGGTGGGTAGAAAGGAGAGAAGGAAGCCAAAAACAGAGAAGAGGCTATGGGGGTTTTCAGGGAAGGGAAAGAGGAAATAGTGGAGGAAGGGAAAATAAAATGCCAGTCCTTGTGAGTCCCCCACTTGTAATAATATTATATACATCCTACAAGTCTTCCCTAGTAAGGTTAAATGCTGAAAATGCCTCAAAATATCAAAGCTTCTGTGAAACATTCAGATGAGAATGTTTACTTCATACTGCATGATTAGAACAATGACAAATCTTATTACTTTTCCCCTACCTATCTGTGTAGGGTCCATTTCTGTTTTGAGAAGAATCTTAAAGATTGTTATATGTGATAAAGATCACCAAATTTTGCCAGCAATGTAGTGAGCAGCATTGTTAATGGAATAGCTGAGGAGTGATGGCAGGCAGGAGCGTGGCTTATCATGACTGGAAAAGGTGGCAGGCTGCATCCTCTTACAAGCAAAGAATGACATATTTATGAGCTTGCACTAGGCATCATACCCATGTACGTGCAGACATATAATGAAGTATGGATGAACAGGAGGAACATGGACTGTTCTCTCAGGGGGTCCTTCCTTGCCCACTTTCCTTATTCTACTGCAAGCTTGTGAATCTCAATGAAACTGAATGAAGGCAGGATAGCTGTTGAGGGTAGCCGATAGAATTGACTGTCAGTTTACTAGTGAAAGATGCCCTCCAGGTGGATTATAGATTATCCCAAAACAGAGGACAGTTACTGCCTTCATGTCCTCTTCTTGAGAGCTTTCAGAGGTGGCTGCTATTGCACACAAGAGGCTGGCCTAGGAGGACCTGATTCAGTGTGTCTCCTCATATTCTTTTACAAGATGCACTTAATTTATCACTTCATTTTACTGCTAGGGCTGAATTTGAACTGGAAATCACTAGGGTTAAGCTGTTAGCAGTCAGACCCCTTCCTCACGCTAAGAGGGCAGTTTACGGATGGAATATCATAACTGCTCCATATAAGTCCAAGGCACCGCCTGGCCTGGAGAGAATACCATCC
Source organism: Eublepharis macularius (assembly GCF_028583425.1). Taxonomy (NCBI): domain Eukaryota; kingdom Metazoa; phylum Chordata; class Lepidosauria; order Squamata; family Eublepharidae; genus Eublepharis; species Eublepharis macularius. The sequence continues at coordinate 77,686,584 of NC_072798.1, read as the reverse complement.
GGGCAAGAGCTTGGAAAAGTACTAGAACATGAGTCAGAAGTAGTTGACTGACTGACAGCCCCTCCATGTCCCGGAAAGACACAGAGATAACGAGGTTTCCCAAGAAAACCCTTGTCTAATCCCATCAATGCTTCTCCCTCACCCACCTATCCTAATCAAAGCTATTCAGCTTATCTGATAGCTCTTCCCATCTGGTGCTTACCAGGTCATCAAGCAATATTCTCACCTATAGTCTATCCTAGAAAGGAACCACCAAACCTCTCTCAATCCCTTTGTCCACCTCCAGAGACAGCCATTAAGCCATTGTTTTGGGGCAAAGACATGTTTTGCCCCATAATTGGGTTTCCCAGCCATGTCCTCTGTGTGTGTGTTCTGGGACCCCTCCACACACCCCCAAATTAGTTTGGGCCTTCTCTCCTCTTCTCCATGAAATGCTAGTCATTTTGATACCCCCATGGACCTCTGCTCTTCAAGACTGATAATTTTCACCTTCCCTCAACTGCTTTCTCCCCCTTTCCTCACTAATTTCCTCTTAGTTAGCCTTCAATGTGTGCTGTGTGTATTTGTGTTATTGACCCTTTTATTTCTCTTTTAATAAAAAAACCTTTCCTGTTGAACATCTGCCTGATTTATTTGAGCATTCTCTAAGGGTATAATCCCTGTAAACATTGGTGGAGATTCCTAGTTACCCCCTCTTGCTTGTCTCTTTTAATGCTAATTCCCCCAACTAATTAAGGAGGCTTCCTATTTGGGTAAGAAAGCCTCCAAACCTTCCTTATATCCTGCTGGTGGGATTTGGCCAAAATTATTTACAGATGTAATAATGTTTTCCAATATATTTTTGAAGTAAATGCCTTCCTTGGGAAAGTGGCATGTTCTACCAAGATGGCAATCCCCTCCAAATGTATAAGAAGACTAAGGATATTTTCATACATTATACTATTGCTTCAGTCGAAAACAAAACAACCAAAACATAAAACAGATGTAATACAGCTATAAAAACAAGCAACTGAATTTGGAAAGTTTTTAAAGAGAACATAGGAGAGAAGAATCTCGAATCACAAATTTACAACTTATACAATCCCAAAATTGACATATTTGTGCATCCCTTTTGGTGCAGACCACACAGAGTGAGTAAAAAAATAGGGGCGGGGTCCGCAAGTGGTCTAGTTATTCTTTGTCTTCTGAATGTCCTGAATAGAGATGGGCACGAACTGGGAAAATACCAAACCATGTGGTTTGTGGTTTGTCGTGTTTCACGAACCACGAACATTCACGAACCTGCCATGATTTGCAAACTGGTTCATTTGGTTCATGAAAACATCACTTCCGGGGCAGCAGAAGGTCTGCAAAAAGCCTATCCCCCTCCGTTGCCTAGGAAACTGATTGATTGGTGCCAGGCTGTTTGCAGTGACAAACCCCAAACCCGAACTAAATGAACTGGCCTAAAGTTTGTGGTGGTTCATCAGAAATGGGCTCTGACAAACTGCTGGTTCATGAACTATGAACCGGCCTGGTTTGTGACGAACTTTGGTTCATATTTCAGTTTGATACGATCTTCATTACATCTACAATTTTCAAATGCTATCATCATAGCCAACATTTACAAGATAACTGTACTCCTAGGCATCAGACGACATGTGTTTACCTTTACATTTTACTAAAATGGCAATTTGCACATGATGTTTTATTTACAAAGGTAAACACTAGAGTTTGGGGAGGGACTGCACTATGTACACATTATGTACAAAGATGATGCAAGTGGGCTGGATCCTACATATCACCAGAGGACTTCCCTGCTTCCCCTTCATTACTCCATCCCACTGAGCCATCCCCTCAATTCTCTTCCTGGTGGTCAGGAATAACACAGATGTTAAATTGAGGTCTACAGTAGGAGGGGATCACTCCCCCCAGCCAGCAGCTGTTCCACTAGTGTAACTGCTGTTCCGTGGGTGGGCTGGCAACCTTGGATATAACTCAGTATTTCTTTTACCAAGGGGACAGTCATTGGGAACTTGCTACCAATCATGACACCCTGAGTAATATCGACTAGGCAAAATTAGCATAATCTTCACACATCCAGGGTTTCCCAAGTGAACAGGGCAAGGTCTCATGTTTGGCAAGTATTTTTATGGGCACGGATTGATTATGGAATGGTTAATTACTACAGTGTTGTAATTGCATGAAGCATGACAAATTTATTTATGATAATGTAATTCAACAGGCTATTGGGAAATGATGCACTTCCTCGCCATAGCTCTTTTCAAAATTGCTTGCCTGTCAGAAGGGGGAAAAAATCTCGGGAGGCAATAACAGCAGCAAGGGTTCTGTTGACATCAGATTTGCTTGAAAAACAAGTGTTTTATTGGATGACCTTGAAGAAATCACCACTGAAACGCTGAGCGTTAGGACTCACAAGTGCCCTGTTCTGTAGCCTAGAAACTAAAACGAAGATCTAAACAGTAACTTTCATGCGGCAGACATGTTGCTGTCTGTCCTCTTTGCCCTCCTCTCTGGCTGCCCCTTCAAACCTTCTGCAACATCTTGGATATAATCCCATGCTGTGGTTTGCCTCTCCTGTTTACTCACTCTTTACTGGTGGCACTGCGTTGTCATGGCAGAGGCTGTTTGTTGTAAGAAAGATTTAAAGGGGGGGGGAACCTACATACCATTGCCTCCTTGTGCTCGAAGACTGATGAGGAAAACGTGCATTGATAGAATCACTTTTTACTTGAACCTGAGTTGCTGAACACTGAGAAACGGTGACCTTTTGCACTTTGAGTTTCAGTTTCCCATGGCAACACCTATTCCGACAGTACTGACTAATATTTCTGCAATGGATGGCATGCTTTGGGTGTTCCTTCAAGGTGAACTGAAGCATCGCCTTAAATTCTGACATTCCTCTGGCCTTTGCTCCTCTGCCTCCCTTTTCCTACATTCCCACCCTTGAGATTCCATGCTATTGAATGAGAGGAGCTTCCTTGACAAGAAACATCATGGACTTGGCAAACCACTCTGTTTGCTACTAGGTCATTTCCAAGAGTCTTGCAGCTGTCGGGACAACCTGTCAGGTTCTTCTCCCCCTCACATTCCAGCCAAGGAACCACCAGGTTGTGGTACGGTAAGGCCGGCACATGTGGAACACTCACATTTTTGAACATGGACATGGACTCCACCCAGTTAATGAGTCAGAGGAAACATTTTTTGTTTTCACTGAAGGAGGGGGAGCACTTTAAGTCTTGACTTTATCTTAATTTGTCAGGCATTGCCCAAGGGAATACCAAGAGGAGAGGAAAAAAAATAACCCCTGCATGGCTGAGAGCCAGCGTGGTGCTCAAAACGTTGAAGCATTAACACCCTGATAAAAACCAATCCATTTTAATTGGGTTTCCATCTGAAAAAATAATACAAGTCGACATGCCAAGGAATGCGGATTGCTCATGGAAAGCCTAGAGCTTATACAATGGATCCAGATAAGGATCTTCGGGCTCCACTCGTACTCCTTCTAGAGTGAAACAAAGGAAGGTGTTTGGGTCTTCTGTCCTTTTTCTTTTTAAAAGCCGTTGCTGTACGAGTTGGGCTAGTCTTAACCCAGGCTTCCCACAGTCTGTCTGCCAAATCTACAAACTTTTTCCTGGCTGATGTTCAGGAAAGTACAGCTCCGGCTGTAGAATGGAAAGTTAAAAGAGTTTGCCTGGATACATTGAAGCATATACAAACACTGCTTGACGTATGGCATTGATTCACTCTGCACAGGCTGTCCCCGCTGTATCCTTAGGGGAGAAGATTGTAAAGCTCTTTATAATCTTTTCAGCTAAGATCTTTAAGAGGTTACTGAGGAGGATAATCTAAACAGTCATCCAGAAACTCTAATTCGTGGAGTTAACGGGATTGTCCAGTTGGGCTTGAAATGTACAAGGACAAGCAAATGTATCAGTGTGAGTTAATCCCTGCAGCTATATTTAAAAGAGCAGATTAATGATATCTGAATCATGGCATAATTAAAAGACTATTCTTAACAACGGTTTAGAAATGGTTACAATTGGTTTTTCAGAACAAGTATCCTACAACTGATTGGCATTTTATGAGTTCTAGATCACAGATCATTAGATGTGTTGCTGTGAGCAAACTTTCCCTTGCCTTAGTATGCATTGGGCTGTAAATCTCAGTAAATAAGTAAAGATCACAGAATATTCACCAAAACTCTAGCTGCTGAAAGGAAAGGGCTGTGATGGAAGTGTATGCTCGATTTGGCTGCACATATGCCTCACAGAGTCTGTGTGATAGGAAGATGGACAGAGAAGTAGAATTTAACATACTTGTTATTTACAATGTTTCCAAATTTGAGCCAGATATAACAGATACATGTATATTTGAGATTAAATGGAAACAAGGACTTTAGCTGACTGCAGGCTGCCTGTACTCAGACATTTCAGTTGTCCAAAAGAGCCTAAGGCAATGCCATATTTCCTGCATGTGAAGCTTATATAAAGCATCAGTGGATTCATACTGGGAATATGGCAGCAGGTTCCAGATTTTGGGCTCTTTATATAACTACTTAGAAGTATTTGGTCCACCACATACAGGTTTGACCCTTCCCATTCATGGCTGTTGGCCACAAGCCAGGCTGGTTTGATTGAGTGGATGCAGACGGTTGTTCTAAGGGACACTGGGAAGATATCTAAGAATTTGGAATGAGATGCAACCACTATGTGTATGACAATCAGCTCTGTTTCTCCTTGATGGCTAAGCCAGGTGAGTTGGTGGAAATCCTGAATCAGGGTTGCCAGGTCCTGTCTCCCCCACCAGCTGCTGCCCCTCACTGCTGCTCACCTGACTGGCAGGGGGAAAAGGCATCTGGGAATGGGGGAAGCAGGGTCGAATCCACATTACTCATTCTAAGTCGCATGTTCCCCGCATTCCCCACGCAATCCCGAGTGCCGGTCACATTACCTCATTAAACAGACACATTTCATTCGCATTTCTCCCGAATATGTGGTCACAGGTTTTCAACGGGAGTTTCACGGTGGCCGTGAACGGGCCAATCGCAATTTACGCAGTTTTTTTAAAAAACCACCCCCCTTCCTGTCTCTCCGGCCGTTCCGAGAGTTCCTATTGGCTGATTCAACTTGCAAGTGCTCCGTAGTCTGCAAAAGACTGTTTTTGACTTCATAGCATTGGATTTATTGATTATGCTGTTTCTGAATCAAATCTAGTAGTTTGAAAAATCATTTTGGGGTGAATCCACCCTCAGAACGGACTCGCGAAACTTCCTTTTTAACTGTTTTTTATTTTTTTTATTTTATATTACTGTAATATCAAAATTATGAAATATTGAAATAATGACACTCCAAGGAAGTGAAACTTCAGTAAAATTCAGGCACTGAACTGTCTTGCATAGGAAATGCCCACGAAAGCTTCCCAAATGCTTCCAAATTTCCAAAAAAGAAACGGGAGAGAGCCATCAGTGCTGTCAGTGGGGGAAAGAGAGGCAACATTATCTTCAATGATATTTCTTTATAAGGCAAGATCGAAATAACGGAAAAGTGCGCTCAAAAAAATAAAAAAAATGGGCGGGGAAAAAAGGTTCCGCCCAAAAAAGCGGTTTTCGAGCGGCCGTGTGACCGGAGGGACGCGCGAGAAAGATGGATTGGAAACAGGAATGTGAACGAAGAGGAAAAAATCACGGATTGGAGGCAAACGGAAGATATCCGATAAACATGCGGGTAATGGGTGAATGTGGATTCGACCCAGGTCAGCAGGCACATGTGCAAAGTGTGAGCGACATTTGCAGTGCAACTTGGAAGTGACAGGTCACACCACAGCTGATTTTTGAAGGCCCTGCTGCTACTTGTTCCTTCTAGGTCACCCAGGAAATGACTAGGGGATAAGAGTGTCAGCACACAGCTCCACTTGTTTTCGACACTGTTACGGTTATGCCAATAAAGGTTCTGTCTTGTAAGAGTGTGAGCACACTTTGTGAGTGTGCATAGACAGTTACCTGTGCTTCCCACACCCCCTTGGTTTTGAGATGGGGGGGGAATCTCTCAGCCCTGTCTTGAACAGATGCCTGGAAAAGGTGATGGGATGAATGATGGTCAATTAACTGAAGCTCAGTACAGATGAGAACAAGGTACTGTTAGTTGATGAAAAAAACTAGTTGAGAACTGGAGTCAGCCAGTCCTGGGCATGGTTGCATGTGCCCTGAATGAGCAGATGAGGGATGCTGCTGGATCCTGGCCTATGGTTGGATGCTCAAGTCTCCTCCATTTGTCAGCTGATACTCCAGCTATAGCCTTTCTTCTAAAAGCATGATTAGGCCATCATGATCCGTGCTCTGATCACATCCATATTAGATTACTGTAATGCATGTTACATGGGGCTGTCTTTTTTTGGAAACTTCAGTTGGTCCAGAATGACCAGCCAAGTTATTATCAGGGGATAGAACAGGGATCATTTCACCCCTGGCTGCCTGTCTTTTGGGGCACAATTCAGAGTGTTGGTTCCTTCCCTAAAGGGCCCTAAATGGTTTGGTGCCAGAGTATTTGCAGGACCATCTCCTCTCATCTTGTACTGCCCACCAGATGGGATCCTCTTCTCAACCCATACTCTCTGTGCCCCCTGCAGAGACAGGGCTTCTTCTGGTGGCAGTATATTGCCTTTGGAATGCCCTCTCCTTTGAGCTCACCTGGCACCTACTTTCTTTCCCGTTAGACTCCAGACAGAGAAAAATTCTCTGTCCTGGATCGTTTCCGCATGCCTTACCGTCGCACGAGACTCGCAGAATGAGGGCATCTTCATGGCGCGATTTCTGACATCATGCCACGATCCTGTTTTCGTGGTGCAGTGTCAGAAATCATGCCGTGAAGATGCCCTTGTTCCACGAGTCTCATACAACAGTAAAATGTGTGGAAACTGCTCTGGTGTTCAGCTAAAGGGTTCCATCTTTTTAACTGTTTTGTACTCTGCTCCTAATCTAAGGACTATTTTATCAATATCATTTTAGATTGCTCTGTTTTACGTCCTTTTATGCCCTGGCTTGCTTTTATTGGCATGTTTTTACTGATTTAAATTGTTTTATTGATATTGTTAATGGCATGATTTGTTTTTATTGCCTGTTTCCTTAGTTTTGTTTTATTGCTGTGAGTTAACTTGAGCAGGTCTGAAGAGGAGATACGCAACATCGTTTTTTTTTCAATGGAGCAGCTTGCAGGCAGTAGGTACTCGAGGCCTGCTCCTGCTCCTCTGAAGCACTGCACTGGCAGTGACTGGAAGTCTACTGCAGTTTGTCTAGCTGGGTCAAGTAGGACCTTCTAGCTGGGTCAAGTAAGACCTTCCTAGGCACTCTGACTTTTGGAGGTCCCACTCCACATAATAGCAAACATATTAAATATAGATTAAACATAATTTTTTACTGAAAAAAAAGGTTTTTATAATTTTGCGTTTGAAATTATTTGGCTATGAGTAGCTCATTTAATTTATGATTGACTATGATTTCTGGCCAATCATCATTCACTCTTGGGAATTCTTGCAAAGTTAAAAAAAATGTAACCTACAAACTATTTTCAAATGTAATGAATAAATGTATGAATACTAAATTTAAGAATGACATTTGAATATATCAAACTTTAAAATAAAAAGTTCACACATTTTACACTTTCTACTATTATTATTAGCTATCATAACATTTTTTAAATCTCGTTTGAATTACATGTGTGTGCTGAATGAGTCACCACCATTCGGTCAACATGAGGTACCACTGCTCAAGATGGCGGAGTTGGCAGTGCTGGGTGCAAGTTCTTAGTTGCTTATGTGGCGCACATCAGTGTGAGTACAGATCTAGGCTAACAAAATTGCTAGCCACAGAAACTGATTTTTTTGCAGATGTTTAACTGAACATTTATTAATTTTGAATTTGCAGTTTTATTTTTGTATTTTGGAGCAAATAATTTTTTCCCAGGCATCAAACATTTGTGTAGGCCCTTGAAAAGCTTGTAGCCCTTGGCACGGTGCTATAGTGTCTAATGGATAAAATGGCCCGGCAGGGGATCTGACAAGCCAATTGGAACATTGCTTACCTTCTATGACTACGGTTATCAGCCAGAGTAGTTGCTTGGCAGACTCCCCCAAATAGGGTTGCCAGGCCCCTTCAATCTCCCGGCAGGGGACAGAGGTCTGGCACTGATCTCTGGGGAGAGGGGGTGCGCGCGCGTCCCCACAGGCACAATGACGTCATTTCAGGGGTGATGTCATTGTGTGGCCCCGGGCGCTGCAGAACGCACCTGAAATGGCATGTTATGCCATGTATCGGGCCCATTTTTGAGGTGCTTGCCTCAAAACGGGCCTGATCCATGGCAGAATGGGCCCGTTTTCAGCAGCTGCGGAGTGCAGGAGCATTCCTGCACTCCGCAGTGCCTCAAAAATGGGCACGATCCATGGCAGAACGGGCCCGTTTTGGGGAGCTGCGGAGCACAGGAGCACTCCTGCGCTCCGCAGCTGCTGAAAACGGGCCTGGTTTGCCATGGATCAGGCCTGTTTTGAGCATTGCAGTGCGCAGGAGCACTCCTGCGCTCTGCAGCAGCCTCGATCCGGGCCAAAACGGAAGGTGCACACCCCCGCTGCTCAGGTAAGTGGGGGCAGGAAACTCTGCTGGAAACGCTGCCTTGCTTCTTCTTACTGGAAGCTCTGCCGAGTCTGGCATGATGCTTGGATATGATAGAAGTTTTGACTGAAGGCTACTGAGATGAGGCCCGCCTGCCTCATAGCTATCAGTTGAGAACTGCCAGTCACTAGCCCTGACTGTTCATCCACCACCTTTCTAAGTGCAGGGCAAGCTCAAGAGTATAACAATATAACAGTCAAGGCAAGTGTTTGAAAACAGAATCAAATCAATTCTATACGCAGACTGCCATTAGAAAAACCTGGTGCCAGCACTAAATCCTAACTAAATGAAATGGAAAAGGACTTCATTCACTGAACTTTGTAAATTGGAAATGAGGGGACTGTGGAAGCAACTCTCTAAGGTACTGTGCTTATAGTTAATTACAAGTCTTTTGACATATATTTGGATGTTCCAACTGTTGATCAACAAGAATTTATTTCTTTACCAACATTTTCTGCCAGAGAGATCAACTAGAAACCAACAGTCTAAGAAACATTTAAGAAGGATTCAAAACATACAGTGGGATGAATTTTGTCTTCAGAAATTGCTGCTCTGTGAATGCCCTAAAAATTATCCTCTGAGAATTTTATCATAAAATATCCTTCATGTTATCCTTGGATGTTTTCACAATCTCCAAATACTCAAAATATATTTGATATTTGTTAATAAGTTACAGTATTGGTTAATTGTCATGTAATAACACCTTCTGTCCTATAACATTTAATAGATAATTCTTAGATGCTTCTTAGATGCTAAGAAATCCAAATCATTCAAATCCAAAACTTTGGGTTGAAAGTTACACATTCAACATACCCTCAGTTTTGTTCTGAAAAAAATTCTTTAACAAATTCATATTACAAAATTGGAAAATTCACTGAAACTTGAGTATTGGGAGACATTCTTTTGCTAAATCTGTTATATTGGATTCAAATATACTCTGTAGCTTACAGAAGAAACTTCTTCTGACCATGGGAAGAGTCTTCTCTTTGTGGTCCTACCATTCCTGAAAATAGTCTTCCACAAATAGAAAAGAAGACTCCCTCCAAGAATGGAAGATTCCTCCATTAGCGGATGGATCTAACGTCTAACACTTTCCTCTCTTTCAACCAACCAACCTGAAACAACACGCCATATTAAAGCTTATGAGAGCAAACTTGAATAATTCTGTATGACGGGCTGGATGAAATCTGTTTTTTTCAGAAAATGTTCCAAGGTCTACAGCAAGTTGAGGTCGTGAAGAAGACACTGTTTCTTTGAAAAAATAATGAAATGTAAACTACCACAAATCAAGCAAAATAGAAAAACCAATGACACTAAAAAAAAATCAAAGGAACTTCTTTATAAAAGTTAGTGGCTAGAAAGGAAATGTGGTATGGCCGTTACACTATACCGGCTTTCTCTTGAAGTTCTGCTGTTGTCATGCCAACAATTACACCCTCAAAAAGGTAAATATCTACCTCTACCGCTAGCATTGCAGCAAAGTTAACCAATAAATTACATTTTATATTTTCCCTCTTCCTACTGAACATCAATTCCCAGTTTGATATTAAGATTCTTTGTGTGTTTATGCATTTGATGTAGAAGAGAAAAAAGTGGGTAGAAGAGAAGGGGAAGGACAAACAGTAAAAATAAATAAATAAAACAATGAGGAAAAAAGAATTTCCTGCAAAGGAAGCCTGAAAATTTTTATGCCTTTATTCTAACCGTGAAGGTAATAATAAAAGCATTAAGAACAGGTTTGTTCCATGTAATAGTAGATGTCAGAAAGCTGGGGGGGGGGGGCGGGGTGGAGAGACAACCAAATATTAACAGCTTTGGAAGCCAAACTAGACATGATGTTAGAGATCTGTGACTGGATCACTCAACAAGAAACTTAGGGCCAAGCTACACATGACGAATGACACTTGAACGGCAAGTGGATTGAGTAGAAGGCAAGTGAACAGGGAGAAATACACTTGCCATTCAAGTGTCATTTGTCATGTGTAGCTTGGCCCTCAGCTGCAAAAAGCAGCTGGGAGTGGGGGAGAGACCATAGCCACGGCATTAGAGAAGCTCTTCCCTTCTGTCGCATTATGGACAATACTCCCCGGTACTTTAAGCTGTGGTAGCAGGGGAAAAGACAGACACGATATGGGTGCTTACCATTTTTCCTGACCAGAGATTGAGGAAATGGCATGGGAGAAAAGCCAACCCTCTTTACATTGTGCCGTGGCTCCCATTCATGCCACGTTCCCTGTAGCGGTTTTTTGTAGCTAAATTACATGTCAGAAGATCCAGTCATGGATTTCCAATATAGTTTGGTCCTCAAGGCTGATTCATTCGTTACGAGGTCTTCAAGGACTTTTGATCAAATAGCACTGGGAGTTCCCCAGTGGGAACTCAGTCACCAGGTGTATGCAGGCCCAATTCAGTTTGGTGAAATGGTGCTTCAGCATCTGCCTGCATTGTCCCCCCCCCCTCCTGAAATGACCTTAGAGAGCTGCTATTTGTCCAGTTGAGGATATTTATGGGAATTGAAAGCTACATGCATATCTCCCCAGTGGACCAAACAGTGGCACCCTGGGGCAATTCAGTTTGGTGTAATGGTTAAGAGCAGCAGGATTCTAATCTGGAGAACCAGGATTGATTCCGCACTCCTCCGCTTGAAGCCAGCTGGGTGACCTTGGGTCAATCACAGTTCTTCTAGAGCTCTCTCAGCCCCACCCACCTCACAGGGTGACTGTTGTTGTGGGAATAATAATAACATACTTTGTAAACCGCTCTAAGTGGGTGTTGTTATCCTGAAGGGAGGTATATAAATTGAATGTTGTTGTTGTTCAGTACAGGAAAACCTCATGGAGAGGGGGTGTCAAGCCCCTATTCCCATGGGCCTCATCTGAATAGGGAACTCTGTGTGGGGAACTCAGAGACCCTGCGTTTCACCTGTGTTCCTAATACAGAAGTCAGCCCTCAGTTCATCTGAACAACTAAGATCTGTTTCCTAACGGTTTCCCTAATAGCATAACTGCACAGGAGTACATGTCCATGACAACTACTGAACAGATCTGGACATGTTTTGAATGAAGATGATGACACCACTGGTGAAGAAATTGTGAGGATCCATACAGCTATGGAAATAGCTTCCATTGGTTTTACACCAAAATGTTACTTGATGGAAGTTAGGGATTTCCCAAAATAAAAATTGTGTTTCTTGATATCCCAAACTTTCAATACATGACATTTATCAGACTTTTACAGCACTAAGACACACACCTACACTGATAGCTGAAAGCAATTTTGCAGTTTGAATCTGGGCACAGAGAGAGGCAGGAAGCAAAAAGTTTTTAGCTTTACTAGGAAGAGCTGAGGGAGCTGCAGGTATGGGGATCCTAAAAATGTCTGTTGTAGGAATCTGCTTGAACTCTGGAAATCTAGTTGGTCGCTAAGGTGCTACTGGACCTGAATTTTGCTTCTATATTTGTAAATGAATGCAAATTGCAAGGTACTATAAGTTACCTGCGTTTACACAAAGGAAGCCTTCCAGCATTAACTCTGGAGTTTTGCACTATTTGGTGTGTGTGTTCTTAACCACACAAAATTCTTCAAATCAAGGTATATGTTACCAAGTCATTTTATTAAAAGTAAAAGACACATTGGGCTAAGGTATGGGTTTACCAAAGAAAAAATGGCACGTAAGTAAGGAAGTTTAGTATTTTTTACTTTTTTCTGGCAGTATCTGAATGCATTTGAACTCTAATATTGAAAGAGTATTTGAGTTGTGGCTACACAGTGTATTAGTATAAAAAGGAAAACAAAATGTTTATTTTAAAACGGGTTTCCAAGCATAAAATACATTCCAAGTCCATTATATTGTATAGTTTTATTGTGCGATAATATTGTGTGGTTTTTAAGGGTACATAAAGTCCATAACATAGCGGGCTTAGGACTGGGTGGGAAAAGATTAAATAAGCAATCAAGCTCAGTCATAGAAGAATGGAAAAACAGGGAAATCAAATCAAGATTTGTTTCCAAAGTACACAGGGAATTTATCTCTAGCTTCTAAGATAAAGCTTCTAAGATAAATTGTCCATCTTTTAGATATTTTCCTGGCATTTCAAATTTGGGAAACATTCATTTAGAGATTACAGTTAATAAATATCACCTTTACTCTGGTTTCCCTTGCTGAGCTTTTAAGAATATGTTGTACAAGCTGGGGACTAATTAGGAATTATAGACGGAAGAGAAATCATTCTCACACTCTTAGAAAAATCTCTGTCACTAAGATTCTCTAAGCTCTCTGGAGCTTCAAAAGACTGCCCCCTTTTCTTTAACTGACTTTCAACTACTTTTAATATTCCCCTTCTGGACCATAGTTAGTTTATTGGCTTTTTCTTATGGTTAATTTTCAGATATATTTACTGCTGCACTGATTTTGCTGCCCCAGGCAAGGAGACCACAACAGGAAGAATGCATACCCTCCAAAGTAGCACTCATGAAGAGGGTGAGTCAACTCCGCACCTATTTGAGGGAGGACCTGTTGTGTGGCTTTCATTATCCACAGGGACCGAACAGCGGACAATTAGGTATAGTGATGAGAAGTGTCAATCCTTATGGACAACAGATGAACATGCTTCTGAAGAACACATCTTCCTTCCCTTCCTTAGTCCATTGTTCCCATGACAGTAAGATCATATTGTCAAACAATCAAATCATTAGAAATCATACAATGGATATGAAAAACAGTCCGCAGAGCTAAACTCTTGAGGACTTCCATATCTAATGAAACAAGGCATCTCCCAGCTTTCGACTGTGCCATGGAGTACTTTCACCTCTTTATCATGAGCATGTCACTTGGGGTGAGAATCACTTTATACATTGGGGAGAATTTGATTGGAGAAAGTATGTGTATGTAATAGAGAAGGAATCAAGGTAATGTGAGAGAATTCTGGATAGTATCACAAATAGTATAGTACTACAAAATGTAGGTGTGCTATGCATGAATTATAATTTTGAATGCTCCTCCTATCTAAAAGTGTCCGGGCTGTAGTTAATCAAACCCTAAATTGGACCTGTATCCATGCAGGAAGTTTTAAAACCCAATAATGCACTGAAAAATACTGCTTTCCACCTACAAACTAAAATGGTGCTCTTCAGAATGCCTACATCTTCCGTTTGATGCTACACACAATACACACAGTGTTTTTAAAGTCGCACTAGCCATGTAGCAGAGAGAAGTGGCAGAATCTTGGCAGAGCAGACTGTACCATTTTGATTTTCAGGAAGTTTTTACTTGGGTAGCAGGGAAAGGGTAATTAAAATGGCATTCTCACTTGTGTTGTAAATTCTTCTCCATTTTTTTTTAAAAAGCTCAGTGTAAATAAAAACCAAGAAGGAATCTAGACCAATCTAGATCAATCTGACCAATCTGTGAATGAATGAATGAATGAATACATTCATTCATACTTCATACTTCACGACCAATCTGTGTTTTCTACTTGCTGTGAGTTATCATATAGGGAAACACTTCAACATGTGATCGACCACCTGCCTGTAATCTGAGCTATTATAGTGCATTCATCTAGCTTTGGAAGGTATCATATTTCTTTTCCTCAAGACATCATGAGGTTCTAATTCCATTAGAATAAATATTCTGTTCTTCCTAATAAATGTATTAAAGAAAGCATTACTTTCACTTCATCTGGGCATAGAACAGGGATCACTGGGTGTGTGTTTGTGTGTGTGTGTGTGTGTGAGGAGGAGCTAGTTGTGAATTTTCTGCATTTGTACAGGGGCTGGACTAGATGACCCTGGAGGTCCCTTCCAACCCTATACTAAACTTATCCACCAATTCATTATTTTCAGGTCAAATGATCAAACTTTTCTAAACTATCTGTCAAAAAGAGACTCCATTTTTTCCAAGAACAAATACGTATTTTTCTACTTCCAAGTGTCAATTATTTGCAGCATCCTTCTTGTTCCAAAGCTAAGTCATTTCATTTTCACTATATTGTACTTCATGTCTTCGTTTCACAGGCACCATTTTGAAATGCATCAAATCTCTTATGATGAAGTAACAGATCCTCTGAAAAATTTTCTTTTGTAGCTGAAATAATTTTAACTTAAAAGGTTTGTATTTTTGATGTAGCTAAACAGATATTTCCTTACTCCTTCTCCCGTGCTGAGTATCCTATGAACTTCATTAAAATCTGTAAGTTGATGAGGTATTCTAGCTCTCCCAAGAGCTTTTTGATGAATATCTAAGAGTGTGTATGGAGGGAGGGAGGGAGAGAGAAAAAAAGAGAGAGATTATCCATATTATCCTAAGAATGCATACCTCCAATCAGGAAAGGTAGCAACAAGTCTAAAAAGATGCCTGCATGGTTAAAAACTCAAGTCAAGGAAGCCATAAAAGGAGAAAAAGATTCTTTTAAAAAGTGGAAGATTTCTATGTTCCTAGAACAGAAAGGAGCACATGTTCTGGCAAAAGTAACATAAGGTGACAATGAGGTGAGCAAAAAGAGAATTTGAGTAGCAAAGAGAAGATGTTAAACAAGATGTTAAGAGAAACAATAAGTTTTTCTTCAAATACATCTGGAACAGGAAAACAGCTAGGGAGGCAATTGGGCCTTTTGTTGACAATGGAATAAAAGGAAGGTAGGGAAATTAAATGAATTCTTTGCATCTGTTTTCACTATGGAAAGTGAGTGTCACATACCCACAGTGGAGCCACTGTTTTGGAGAATGGGGTCTGAAGAGCTGAGTCAAATTGTGTTGGTAAGAATTGAAGTTCTAAGATTCCTAGGCAAACTGAAAACCAGTAAGTCTGTAGATCCAGATGGCATGTTCCCAAGGGGACTTAAAGAATTCAAACACAAAATTGCCGATCTACTAACAAGTATATGGTTCCCCCGAGGTTGAATCAAGATTTTTCTCACATTACAGATGCTATTTTCACAGCATCTATATCAAGTTAATTAGTATTATAGCCAGCTTCCAGACAATCTAATTTGCAATACCCCTCCCACCCTCTGCCTGTACTTTAAAGATTCCTATCTTTTCCCCATTCCATGTGAGAATGGGAGAAAGGGAGCTTTGACTCTTGAAAGCTCAAAGTAAAAATTCCCTTATCTATCCAAGCCTTCCATAAAAAAGATTTCTTCTCATTTTTTAAATCTGGATTTGACCATAATGTTAGTTTAGCATGTGAGTTTAGCAAATTGACCATAATATTGGTTTAGCATGTGAGTTTAGCAAATTGATATTGTTGTGATATTATGCACCATACTTCTCTAGCTGCAGAGATTGTTGAAGGAACAAAATCCATTTTAACAAAAGTAGACCCTAATGCATTCCACTATAAAAAGTTGTTCCGAAAAAAGAAGTCTCCAAGAGAGCCCAAGGTGGATACTTCAACTGAGAGAAGGAATCCCAGTAATTTCTACATACTATCAAATATGCTTGATAATAAGCGCTAAGGTCTGGGAAACCAAATCCTCCTTCATTAATTGAAAGTTGCATTCTTTTAAAAGAAATCTTGGATGGTGTTGAACCCCACATAAATTTCCAAAACAAAGTATTAATTTTATGAATTTATCTACAAGGTATATAAAAAGGAATTGCACACACAAAATATATAATTCAAGGTATAGTATTCATTTTGAATGTATTTACTTTACCCCATAACGACAAGTTTAGAGTTGCCATCTATCCAAATCCAAGAATATATCTGAGATCATTTTATTAAAATTCAATGAAATAATGTACTTAATATTCCCTAGGATCAATATGCCAAGATAAGTAATAGCATCTGGGTACCATTGAAAATGTCTCTCAGTAATCACATTCTGTGATATATTGTTTCCCAATAGCATCAATTCTGATTTTTTCCAACTAATTGAATAACCAGACAGATCACCAAAATTATTAATCAAACCCATTAATTCAGGAATGGAAGGCTGAGGTTCTGAAATACATAATAAAAGATTATTTTAAATACTAAAGAGTTATGTGTAAAGCCATGTATATTATTATGTTTTTCTCATAGCACAAGACAGAAGTTCCAAACATAAATTAAAAATGAGAGGAGAAAGAGGACAATTTTATCTAGTACCTTTTTCAAGAGGGACTGGTGCAGAAAAAATACCATTTGTCTGTAGTGTCCTAAATCTAGAGAAAGAATATAAAATTCTAAACCATTTCAAAAATTCACCAGGGAAGCCAAATTTAGTTAATGTAGTGAAAATAAATTTCCAACATATTTTGTCAAATGCTTTTTCAGCATCAAGTGAAAGAACAGCAACTTGATCAGATCTCTTTCCATTTAATGCAATCAGATCAGTGACCAATCTATGAATATCAGTTCCTTGCCTACTTTGTATAATTTGGTGTTCCTTATACCAAGGGTTGCCAGGTCCCCTTACCCTCCCAGGGGGAGGGGGGACCTGGCACTCACCTTCTGTTTGCTCTTCATGCACATGCTTCACACGGGGCTGATTTGGGCCCCAAATGGGCCTGATTTGGGGCCCAAATGGGCTCTATGCAAAGCTCAGGAATGCTCCCAATGTGGCTCAACATTGTCACACCACCCTGAGACTGCCCCCTGGAGGCCTGTTCCTCCACCCCCCCCCCACTGGCCATATGAGTGGTGGCAGGGGGTGGAGGGTGGAGATCCCCTGCCCCTACCAGGGGAACAGCAACCCTACTTATACCCAGGGCTTTTTTTCAGGGGGAACGTGGAGGAACGGAGTTCCAGAACCTCTTGAAAATGGTCACATGGCTGGTGGCCCCGCCCTCTGATCTCCAGAAAGAGTTTAGATTGCCCTCCGCTCCACCAAGTGGCATGGAGGACAATCTAAACTCCCCTCTGTCTGGAGATCAGGGGGCGGGGCCACCAGCGATGTGACCATTTTCTCCAAGGGCAACCCACTGAGTTCCACCACCTCTTTTCCCAGAAAAAAAGCCCTGCTTATACCCATTGCCCCAACAGTTTGAAAAAGGAGAGGTCAAATGCAAGAGATGCTATAAAACCCTATTTCTATCCTTGATGTGTCTTTTGTGCTTGCTGGCAGCCAGTCTACCAGCAGCGGGGTCTACAATCTCTTATAGCCAGGCACTTCCAGCAGGTGCAGATTGGGATGGAACAAGCTGAACCAAGCAGCCTGGTGGTGCCACAGGGACCTCTCACTTCAGAGCCATGGCAATGACAAACATAGGTACCTCTGCCCAGTTCTGAGTTCTGCGAGTACCACAGGGCAACAGTGCAGCTTGCTTATGGCCTTCCAGAGCACTGACCCAGTGGGAATTTGCTCAGTAACTTTAGTGGCCAGCCAGCCCCTGTCCCAACTAAATTCTGGCTATTTTCACATCTTTAACCCTATGCAAAATAGTGCAAAACTCACAGAATGAAGGCGTCTTCATGGCGCGATTTCCCATCATGATCCTGTTTCATGGCATGATTTCTGACATCATCGCACCACGGAATGGAGTCATGACGGGAAATGGTGCCATGAAGATGTCATCATTCTGTGAGTTTTGTGTGATTTTGCAGAGGGTTACAGACGTGTGAACATGGCCTCTATTTGCACAGACTAATCAAGCATATCTTGTTTTTCTCTTTTCCCTTTCCTCAGTGTTCTCTTGAAGAAAATGGAAACATTTCCTCAGAATGTGTGTTGGGAATAGCAGAAATAGTTCTGCATGTTTAATGAATTATGCTGGTGGCTTTAGGGCTAAGATTTGTATGAAGTCATTGAAAGTAGACGGTGACTGAATTCGAAGGTGATGTTGGACCAAGAACTTTTCCAGTGTGCTCTCTGGTAACTTCATGTTCCCGCTACAAGTATGCAGATCTCTGTTATGCCAACTTTTGCCTTCCTTGAGTGGGGCATGGGCTCATACCTACTAGCTGAGTCAATACGCTGGCAAGGGATGCCAATGACAGAATTAGGGGAGGTGGGTGAAAATTTAAGCTGTTTTTGAGCTTCTCAAGAAACGGTAGACTATTTCCACTCTGCAAGCCAACTTTCATTCTCCCTTAACCGTTCTTGCTACTTGTTACTAGGTTTCATCTTACTTTATGTCATTTTCTTCTGAATGCTCATTTGTTATAGCTTGAATTTCTGATGCCTTAAAATACATTCAGGTCAAGTAAACTGAACCTTGTGTGGTAAAAATATTCACAAGAAAATAACTATTTGGTAAGGAAATAACTATGGCTTGGTGAGGTAGCAAGTCACTTTTCCTTTATCAGTCTTTCTTTAAAATGTCCCCTTTTATAGGTTTGTATAACCAGTATTCTATTTTAATCAGTCATTTTACGTTATTTCTGAGGGCCAAGCTACACATGACGAATGACACTTGAACGGCAAGTGGATTGAGTGGAGGGCAAGTGAAGAGGGAGAAATACACTTGCTGTTCAAGTGTCATTCGTCATGTGTAGCTTGGCCCCGAGACAGTAAAGATGGCTGGATTTTGAAACTGTCACATTCCATGCTAAAGAGCCCTTCTGCCAGTCCAGTACCCTGCCAGGCAGGCCACTAGCATGTTCCTTTTAAGGCCTTAGCTCTGAAAAGGAGAGGAAGTTCAAGGTTCACCCCATCCTCCTCTCACTTAGCTGGCTCCTCCACTTCTTGGAGCCAAGAGTGGTCTGTCCTCATTGGCCTCTCTCTGGCTACTAAAGCACAGCCTCCCTCTACATCTTCCTGGCTCTTGTAGGAGGGTGTTCCTTCCCCCGGAGACCTGATTGGTTGATATCACTCTATTTTAACCCCTCTCATCTCTGTTTTACCCACATAATTGCCTTCTCTGTTGCTGGTTCCCAGCCGAGTGTTCAATGGAGTTCTCACCATGGCCTGAACACTTTCATCTAGCCAGCTAACCAGCTCAGCCCCACCTCTGGTGTGAGATGGGGATAGCCCCACACCCCAACAGAAACAGGGGAGGTAAATATTTGAATGAACAAACCAAGGGGGAATGCATTCAAATATGCCACCAAGATGAGAATTATCTGCAAGTGTAATATGTTCATTTTCCAGGTGCTTGGTAGGGATTTTGAAATTCTACCAGGACAGATTTAGTTATCAAATTTGGGTCCTCTTCTCCTAGACTGCTCTATGGAAGAACTGATAAGCAGTCTGGGAGGGGTTTGCATTTGGGGGGTATTTTTAATTTTTCAAAAGATTTTATGCAAAGACCATGGTGTGTGCAAATCTGCAAAGACCATGGACATTAGGGGAAATGGTTTTATTTAGAGACATGTAGGTGCATAATCTGCGACTCTGAAATTCAGGAATCTCAGGGGAAACATGTCTGCATTAATATCACCAAGTCATGTAAAAATCACTGTGTTTAGACGATGCTCTGCCACACGAAACTCTGACCGTAGTTTGGCTTAGCCTCATTTTCCTAGTCATTTATAATGCTTTACCAATCGCAAGCCAGTTGCATATACAATTATGCTTTGCAAGCAGCCAAGCAATGCAAAGGTGCTGCTCAGAACAGAATCTAGACATTTTGCTTGGTGTGGGGAAAGTTGTATAGCCATATCCTTAGAATGAAGAATTCACTTATTTAGCACCCACCAACAAAATGAAACAAAAACTCAGAATTGAAATATTGCAAGTGTATATTTTTATTTATGATTTTTTTTCTAACCCACCCTTCAAAGTTCAAGTTGACTTTCAGTAAAAAGTACATTCAAATCAATCAAACAAACAGATACCATAAAAATTGCCACTATGAACAATGCATTAAATCATTAAATACACTTATCGAACACTCTTAACTTCTAAATAACATAGCCCTCCAGGCCTTCCCAGTTACTAGTGATAAAAACTCTTCTGCATGGATTCCTCAAGGTAAGACTAACAAAAACCACAACCATGTAATAAGAAAATTTACAAACAATGCATAAGGTAAGTAGTCATCAAATAATTGCCTAGTAACAATCCTGTCTCATAGAAGCAAATGCAATACATTGTTCACACAATCAATGCAGCTGGTCATATGCAATCCAAAATAAATACAATTTACTGGCAAAATTCACATCAAATATACATTCATACATCCAGTCCAATCCACAACAACACATAATCATTGTGCTTCTGGTTATAATATTTCGATGAAAACATCTTCAGATATGGCTTGATCAAATTTGTAATGGTTACATGCATTTCTTCAACTCACAGTTAAGTAGACTGTGCTATGAAAGTGTAAATGGAACAGTGAATAAACTGTTTCCCTAGTTAAGTTTAACAATTCATTGCAGACATAGGGTATTAAATGACCCTTACCACTATTTCCCAATTTGTACATTCAAGATAGCAGCAGCTTATTGTATACAGAAAGTTCTTCTGAAATACACAAAGCAAAAACTGTTTAGCAACATTCATACAGTATCCAGCCATTAATTTTACAGAGGAGATTTTACAACATCAAAAACAAACATACACACTAAACTTTATGACATTAACATATTAAACTTTATGACATTATGCCACTCAATCTCTTGGCAAAAGCCTGCATGCCTTCTGAAGTTGGCTGTAATTAGCTACACCACTCTACAGGGAGATGTTAAATCCCATTCAACATCTATAAGTGTTCCTGAATTAACTTGCTCTGTAAAAGGAACAGTACATTACTCACAACACAAGGTAAAACTACCATTTTTGTCTTTAATTAACGTTAATCAGCCTCATACACCTGACTGATGGTTGTTGGATAGGATGCGCTATCAGATCCTTGAGTAGCCTTGATTAGGAAGGAGGGTCATCAATCACTTTTCATCTCTTTAGTAACACCCAGGAAGGTAAATCAAGCCTTTCCCATTTAATTGTCACACCTCCAGAGACAGTCATTGAGCTATTGTTTTGGGGCAGAAGATGCGATCCTGCCCCAGGGCACGTTCCACAGTATAACTCGACTGCCCTGCCATGTGCTCAGTGTGTGTGTATCCTAGGAATCTATGCACACCCTCAGATGAGTGTCTGAGCCTTTTCCTTGCTGCAAAGCACTTGTCGCTCAGCTGCTTCTCTCAACAGATGTCCTCTATCTCTTAGGCTGGTAAATATCACCCAACCTGTCCCTCATTCCTCTCTATTTTCTTAGTTAGCACTATGCATATATTGCATGTGATTTCCTGTGTCTTTGCTCTTGTTGCTCCTTTAATAAATCAATTCCTGTTGAACACCTACCTGGTTCTTTCAAAGAGTTCTCTAAGGGAAGGATCCTGGTATACATTGGTGGAGATCCTGCTAGTTATCCCATCTCCCTGTGTCTCCTTGAATGCTAATTCCCCCAAGGAGACCACCCATCATTGATCGCCTGCGTTGAGTAGGCTGATCTGGCTGGCTAGGCAGGAATCCCCTTCCTCCCTCACCACTCCATATGAGTCCCTCTTGAAGTTGCATGCCCAGCGGAAGATGATGACCATCCCAGATAGAGGGAGTATACTGTTCTTCAGTCAAGGGTATATGATAGCTGCGCTCCTCAGCTACAACCTCCAAACTAGCTCAAGGCACTTCTCAAAGTTTCCAAATTGTCCTCAAGGGCAGCTACATAGAACGTTACAGTAATCAAGTCTAAAAGTTACAGAAGCATGAATCATCATGGATGGATCCGCTGAGTCCAGAAGGGAGGAAGATTTACAGACCAGGTGAAGATGAAAAAGGGATTGAACAGACTTGCAGACTTGTGATTTATTACAGCCTTGTAATTTACTACAAATTTAACATTGAAAGCAGGATTTAGTCTTTTTTTCTAATTCTATTGGTTTGTTTAAAAAGTTCAACTGAGAGTAAAGAGTGCGAGCAGTTCGATTGTTACGGTGGTGTTTTTCCTTTTTCATTAGAGTGATTTCCTACTCCAGCACCTGGATTGGGGTGCGGTGGAAAGAAGCATTTTGTTGTCTTTTTCCAGTAGTACAAAGGGGAGCAGTGTTGCCGGGTCCATTTTTAATACTCCACAGCCTGAGTCAATTTACAGCGATTCATCCATCTGGCTGAAAAAGGGATTTACCTTTTATTATTAAGCCTGACAGCTGGCAAATTATTGTTTCTCATCTTTGATTGAGATTTTTTTTATTTTTTGGAAAAAGAATTATTTAGACTAATCAGAAAGGAACCGTCTGTTTTGTGACCTTTTCATCTGGCGAAAGGGAACAACAGATTTCTTGTTGGCATCAGAAAACTGAACTGAACGATGCAAAACTGCAGACCAGAAATTGTTCCACTTGGCAGTCTGGACTGGGCATATCTGCAGGTCTCATTGTTCCAGCCATGTGGTCATAGTTATCGTTGTCATAATTATATTTCTGTCAATGCTGGCTTATCTAACCTCTCTCACAAGGGTGATTCACTTGATATGGGCATCCTGGATTGCCTTAGAAGAGGTCACAAAGGCTTCAACACTTTTATTGTTCCACAAAATAGGTAAAATGGAATTATTCAGGAGAGTATTTCTGTATTGGGAATAGGGCTGCAGGAAAGTCTGTGAAATTTTAGGTAGCTCCTTGCATTGTTCATTGTATATTCTTGTACTGTTTGGGGTGCGTTGTTCCTAATTTTTCAGTCTGGGTTCACTACAGTCTTTATTACATTTATCTCCGTTGTTTTTCATTGTGTAATCCACCTTGAGTCTCAGCCAGAAAGGTGAACTACAAAGGAAATAAATAAGTAAATGAAGTAAACCAACTTTTGTCCCTTCAAAGGTCCACCACTGAATCTTTGTTTCACAACCAATCTGAGAAAGATTCAACAGCTCACATTCTGTGAGGCAAAAAAAAAATCATGTTAAAAGTTTCTCATGTAAATTGTTCTGAAGAAAATTCAGGGACATGAAGGGAATGTTGAAATTGGTTCAAGGACAGCCATTTACTGAGGCCAAGAAGCAAATGTGAATGACAGATCGAAGAGGGTTTCCAGCATTCAGGGATTGCACAGTGATTGCTTAATGAGAGAAGAGCTAGAAGAATTTATCAGAGGCTAAGAATAGACTGCCTAGAAATCATTAACTCCTCATTTCTTTTCAACCAGATGAGAGAAACTGGCAGATGAACTAAATTCTCTTTAAAGTACAACTTGGTTGGTTCTTTGCATCCTTTCCATTTTCATTTTTCTGGGGCAGCAACTTTGAGGAAAGGGAGTCTTCCCAAATGCAGCAAGTTTCTTATGTCTTGCTGTTATTAAACGTGAGGTGGTTTAATTTGCTATGAAATACATGGTTATAACTAGGGCTTTTTTAATGGGAAAAGAGGTGGTGGAACTCAGTGATGGAACTCAGGACTGCACAATGATGTCACTTTGGGTCAGCTGGAACAAGGGGGGAGTTTTTTAAAGTTTAAATCACCCTCGGCAAAAATGGTCACATGGCCGGTGGCCTTGCCCCCTGATCTCCAGACAGAGGGGAGTTTAGATTGCCCCCCTCTGTCTGAAGATCAGGGGGCGGGGCTATCCACAGATTGTTTCTCCTTTCAGAGAAGCTATAAAACCCCTTCCTCAAACACCTCACTTAAACCATAGGCAGAGAAGCTCCCAGAGCAAGAATATGCTTCAGACCTTTAGAAATATGTCCCAGTTAGCAGCTTCTCTTCCACAGAAGATCCCAAGGTCTCCCACTACCAATCAGTTTTACAATAAAACCAATTTGGTGAACATTCAGGGATCAGCCAGTGCTATCTATGAATCACTTGTCTGGAATGTAGCATATGCAGGCTGGACGTGTTGCCAGAGATGGCGCCAAATATTTTTTCTTGCCTGGGTTAGGTTGCACCAAGTTGAAAAAAAGTCCTTCACCACCCTCCCTGCCTTGACAATAAGCTCTAAGAAACAGATTTTCTGTAAACGAACAACACTCTCATGTTTCCAGCATTAAAAGGCATGTTCCCTACTCCTTTTCCAGATAACTACAGAGAGGTAAATAGATTTCTGTCTGCAAACATAGATCCTCAATTGTACACTGAGGTCCTTACCAGTATATAGTGAAACTATGTGGAATTTTGTTGATTTCAGTATGCCATGCCATTCCTTGCATGTCTATCACACTAAGGGCTACTTGATACCTTAAACTGCTTTATACTGAGCCAGATCCTTGGTCTATCAATGTCAGTATTGTCAGCTTTGACTGGTGGCAGCTCTCCAGGGTCTCAGGTGGGCATCTTTCACATCCCTTACTACCTGATTAGTTTAAGTGATGATGCTGAGGATTGAAACTGGAACCTTCTTTATGCCAAGCAGATGCTCCTGCGTTAGCTAAAGCCCAACCCAGTGGGATATTTAAATACATCTTTGGTTTATTAAGCATAATATTGGTTTGCTATTATTTTGTCCCTTGGGGGAAAATGGTACAGAGTGTGATTGTGTATGCGCATGTGTGACTGAGAGACTTTTGGGGTGGGTCAGCTTAAGTGATTCGCTACAAGCCCAGATAGCTGTTGAGGCAGCATCGAGTGGCACACAAAAGCCAATGATTCATCCACCCTCACACAATGAAATCTAAGTCAATAGAACACACCAGCCCCAGACTGAAAACAAGTTCAGTTTTTGACCCCACACATTCAATCAACAGGCAGCCGTTCTCATTATGTTTATTCAGAAACAAGTTCCACCATGACTGAGATGAAAAGTTTGCACTCATTGCACCAAATCAATGTACTGTGTCTAAGCCACGTTACCACAACGCTCAATGACACAGACAGCTACAGACATCAGGCAAAAAACCCCAAGGAAATAAGTAATTGCACAAAGCCTGCACACGAGCACACATACACACATTCATGCAAGTGCACATGTGTGCGCACACATACACATCCAAACCCTTTGCTAGAAGATGCCTGTAGAATAAGGCTCAGGCATAGTTACAAGCAGGGCTTTTTTCTGGGAAAAGAGGTGGTGGAACTCAGTGGGTTGCCCTCAGAGAAAATGGTCACATGGCTGGTGGCCCCGCCCCCTGATCTCTGTGTTGAGTGGCGCGGAGGTCAATCTAAACTCCCGTCTGTCTGGAGATCAGGGGGTGGGGCCACCAGCCATGTGACCATTTTCAAGAGGTTCCGGAACTCCGTTCCCCCGCGTTCCCCCTGAAAAAAAGCCCTGGTTACAAGCAGTTGCATGGATGCCCTTGGAGGATTGTCTGCATGGCAAACCAGCTGCGCAAAACAGCTGCTTTCTTGTTCAGTAATTTCCCCCAACACCTGTACAATGCCTTATTTTTGGCAGGTTGTAGTGGCACAGGAAAACAAAGAAAGAAACACGAGTAGCCAAAGTGTTTGCCCAGCCGAGTATCATAAACGAAGTTGGGCTTCAAGAGACAACCTACACGGCTTCTTGCAAGTATGAACTGAGCCACTGTGTCAATTATTGCTACAGTTTTCTACCAGTTCTACAGATACACTTTTTTCCATTGGATGCTACTGCTTTCCGGGAAAAGTCAAATAACGCTGATCTTCAGTGTTGTTTTGCAAACTAGAAGCTTAACGATTTCACCAAGGCTTCTGCCCATGTAAATGTTTTTTATGCCTTGGGAAAGGCTCTGGATCTGCTTCTGTTTAAGCCAACAGAAGATTTGCAGATGACTTCACTGGAGAGAGCTCCCTCTAAGAAATTAAAATGGTATGTTGCAATTGTGCTGTAACAGATAGACTTGGCAACAGTTTTGGGAAAAAGCACACTTCCTCATCAGAGAATTGGGGGGGGGGGATCCAGGTTTTCCAATGCTTGTATGCTAGTATTTAATTGTCAGTAAGTGTGAGAGAAAGACAGACTTAGATAGATAGATAGATAGATAGATAGAGAGAGAGATAGAGAGATAGAGAGATAGAGAGATAGAGAGATAGAGAGATAGAGAGAGAGATAGATAGATAGATAGATAGATAGATAGATAGATAGATAGATAGATAGATAGATAGATAGATAGATAGATAGATAGATAGATAGATAGATAGATAGATAGCTTTTTTCAGCGGGAACGTGGTGGAATGGAGTTCTGCAACCTCTTGAAAATGGTCACATGGCTGGTGGTCCCACCCCCTGATCTCCAGACAGAGGGGAGTTTAGATTGCCCTCTGCACCGCTCAGTGGCACGGAAGGCAATCTAAACTCCCCTCTGTCTGGAGATCAGGAGGTGGGGCCACCAGCCATGTGACCATTTTCTCCAAGGGCAACCCATTGAGTTCTACCACCTCTTTTCCCAGAAAAAAAGCCCTGGATGGATGGATGGATGGATGGATAGACAGATATTAGTGTGTCGAACTATGACCTGGAAGATCAAGGTACCCCACCTCACTATAGAAGTTTGCTGGATGACCCTGGCCAGTCACATACTCTCAGCCTAACCTACCTCACAGAGTTATTGTGAAGCTACAATGGAGAAGGGGAGAATGTTGTGAGCCACTTTGGGCCCCCATATAGAAGGAAAGAGTGGTATAAATGAAGTAAATCAATAAATAACACAGAGAACATTCTTGGAAGGACTGTAATTTCAGTATCTTAAAATTGTGGACACAAGCTGAAGCCTAAAATGCCAATGTGTGCTTTAAGTTATTCTGTAAAGCCGATACTCCGTAAATGTTGTCTGTACAACAGTCCATTTAGCTCTGTAGTGCAGAAAAGAGACTTGAAAATAAGAAAAGTCATCAGGTTACTCAAGTGCTTTGTAGCTGTGTCATGAAGAGCCTTCTGCAAATTATCTTGTGCTGTGAAGAAAGTATCACGGTTGTATAAACTCTCAGATTCCACACACGGATCCCATGGACGCAGGAGAACGGCCCTACTATGAGGAGTGATAAAGAGAGGAATGAAAAAGCACACAGTTCAATACCCCAAACACTTTCTTTCTCCATCCAGCACTCCCTGAGCAGAGATTGGTTGGTTGTGTTGAACACTGCAACGTTAATAGCCACAGCAGCTATCCTCCCACAAGAGAGAAATGAGTGGCAATCTGTAACTTCCACAAAGAGAACACTCTGCAATGCTACTTTGGAGTAGGGGACACCAATAAGTCCCTAAATCCAGACAAGCTCCAACTGTGCAGTGGGGAAATAAGAGTCAGGGAATACTAATTTCTCTAAAGAAGTCCAATCTCTCTGATCCATTCTTTCTTATAGGAGCAAATTCCCGGAGAACATTCTTCTAGCATCTGGAAACAAGTTTTCACTGCAGCTTTCCATGGAAAAGATATAGTTTTAATTGTTTCTCTCTCCCTAGCTAAGATCAAAAATTAAAAATAAGCCCAGCTGAGGGAACTTTGCAAAACCATTCTTTCGTCAGTGAATGTGGAAGGAATTAACCCTCCTATCTTCCCACAGATTTTTCTCACATGAATGTTCCCTCAGCCCCCACATTCGTGGCTCATTCTTAGTTTTGGGAAGCTGCTTTTGCGAAGCTGGGTAGTTCTGATAAATAAATCATTATGTAGGCCCCAGAAACCTAATTATAGGATTCCACGTTTGGGCTGTTAGCAGAGTCTGTCATGTGGCATAGGAAGCGTGATTATAAGTGATTGTGAGCTCATTCTGCTGGCTGGTGTATGTGCAGGAATGAAAATAATAAATAATACACTTGATATATATTTAGAAAAGAAATAAGAGTTCTTTATTGCAGGAACTCCATACTCTGATAGGAAAGGAGGAGAGAGAGATCCTAACTACCTATCTAGTCTAAGGATGGACATGGATTGCAGAGCAAGACCTGCATCCATGCTGGCAATATGGAGGAAGGAGAAGGAGAGAGGTTTTGCCTGGAACAAAGCCAGGAAGAGAAGGAGTGAGAGGGAGGAAGTCAGGAGGAGGAAATCCTAAAAATAGCAATCTGCATATTCAAGGCCAGTCAGAGCAGTAAACAATAGTAAACAGAGTGCCCTGACCTCTCTATCTTTCTAACTCTTTGGTTTGTCCCCCTCTGAAACCTGAGGAGAGAGACAGCACTGGATCCTCCTCTTCCAGCAAGTTCCATCTTCAAACAAAGGCTTGTGCCAGGTGAATGGGAGATGGGCTGTACATGAGGTCACAGAACAGCAGTACAGGACAACCTTCTGTGTCCTGTTCTCTGTCTCTGGCATTTCTAGCTAAAAATCTCAGATAGCAAAACTGAGGGGGAAATCCTGTCTGAGGCCCTGCTTTCAGAATAGGCAATACTGGATAGGACAGATCAATGGACTCCGCTTCACAAGTCCACATGGCCTGGCTTAGATTGAATTTGAAGACACTCTCACTCATAATTCCTTTTCTTCACTATTAATTAAGCTTCCTTTGCCCACATGCATCCATTCGATGCTCATGGAGGCAAGGTGTGTTCTATAGGTTGAATCCCATCTAGGATTTCCGTTGACAGGAGTGTGGTTTTTTGCCAGCTTGCTACCTTCTGCTGCAGATCTCCAACTCTTCTCTTGTATGGTTCTTGAGGGCCCCGTGTTCCCCAAGGGCAGCATTTTGGGGCTCTAGTGGGAGGGGGAAGGCATGGAAGTTGCACTCCACTGATAGAAATAATAGTATCCGCAGAAATGTGTGGTAGAATTCAAACCTTTATGTGGTACTATGCGTTCTTGGTTGGTGGTGGAAAGTGCCATCAAGTCATAGCCAACTTATGGCGACCCTCTGCATGGAATTTTCAAGGCAAAGGGACTAACAGAGGTGGTTTGCCATGGCCTGCCTCTGCACAGTGACCCTGGTCTTCTTTGGTGGTCCCCCATCCAATTATTAACCAAGGCCAACAACCGTGCTTAGCTTCCGCATTCTGACAATTATGGGCTATCTAGGTCAGGGGCATTCTGAGTTGCCACTGTGAAAAACCAGGTCCTACTATGCTTCTAGAGTCAAAAACTTTGCCATAAATAAAGCATTTTCTGTAAAAGGAACATCCAGTGGATATGGAGAAGAGAAAAGCAAATCAGCGTGGTGTAGTAGTTACAGGTGTCAGACGAAGACCTGAGAGAATCCAGTTTGAATCCCCACTCTGCCATGGAAGATTGCTGCGTGACCTTGCACCACTCTCGGCCTAACCTACCTCATAGGGTTGTTGTGGGGATAAAATAGAGGAGAGGATAATGATGTAGGCCACCTTGGGTTCCCACTGGAGAGAAAGGTGAGGTTTAGATGCAGCAAGTAAACAAATCAATAAACCCCGCTGTTACACTAGAGGAATGCAATAAATTATTCTCCCAGGCCTATCAATGTGAATTTCAGAGAGAAAATCAACAACAAGGAATGAAGATACCTAAAGAAGATTTATGATGCTGAATTATGCAATTACATAATATTCACCTCTCTGTGCCTACGGAGGAGTAAATGGAGAATGCAGGCCAGTAAGGATAGAAACCCTCTAAGAGAATCATTTATTTAGGATGAGTCATGTCCATTATCAGCTTTCTAGATAAACATTGAAGGGAAGGGTGTGACTGAAATGGGTACCTATCAGAGGGAAGCAGGTTAGTTTGTTAAGATTTTAGCTCAGGCCAAAGGACAGATAAGAGGCTGGCAAAGGAAAAGAACAAAAATGCAGGGCAGTACTTTGACTTTACAGGCTTCCTTCTTGGTGTGCATGCTTTTTGTTTGCTTCTAAAGGAAATTATTGCTTATTAGCACAGATGCAGCAAAGATTTTGTCTCCTATGATTTTGTAGTTCAACAATTGGTCAGCCCCAGTAAGTATGGCAGAACCCAGATTTTCTCTGTTCATATTGATTTCTCCATTCATTAACTCTGTTGTAATGTCCATGTAAAAAGCTGGACATACGTATAGCAAATGTGCGATGGGTTATTTATTTATTTAAAGCCGTTTACCACCTGCCTTTCTTACTGAGACTCAAGGGCGGATTATGAATTATTCTGACCCGTACTTGGGTTAAAGCGCAACAGATTCCTCCAGCTGTCCCTCTTGTCTCACACAGTTCATAGATAACTATTAAAATCCTGAATACCACACGAGGCTTGGCAAGATATCATTAAGTCCACGGACTCTCCTGCTGGATCCAACTTCCATTCTACTTCTCCCGTTGTCGTCCAAGAAGTTCCCCTCCCACCTGTCATGCAAGTAGTTTCAAATATATATAATACATCTTTAACTGTTGTTGGTAGAAACATTCTAAGATTAGATTTTTGAGTTACCAGCCCAATCCTAATCGCCAGATTGCAAGGGAACATGTCACTCTGAAACCGGTGGGATATAGTATGTCCCAGTATCATGACTAGGAATGGAAGGGAGGATCCTATTTTGCCAAAGGTGGTATCCGTTGCTGTAGATTGATTGCACTGATGGGATGGCGCACATTTTCATCGTCTCCTGGGCACCCAGAAGATCCTTCTCTTGGAGTAAGTCTTGTGGTACAAACACCAAAGCATTCCAAGGCATGAACCGAAGCATTCCAAAGCATACCGTCTTACACAAAGTATTGTGGAGCTGTTATGTGTTTTGTGACATTTGTACATGATAAGGAAATATGTTTCAGTTATGGCTCCCAATGGGATGGATCCAGCCGGCTTTCCCACACACTTTTATCCGTTTCCTTTCTATGCTACTGCCCCATCCCACATGGCTTTTGCTCCTGCAAGTCCCATGACTCTCTGCATAGCCCCTTCCTTGTTTCCTTGATGACGCCCCTTCCTTGTTTGCCAGCAGAAAAAGTTGGTTGGATCCAACCCTCTTTCGAGATCCTGTTTCATCGGGGACAATGGGTTGGAAGAGTTGATGTACAAAATCCAACAGGAAGCTGCTGAACTGGAATTCATATGTAAATTTGACTCAGTCAGACTTGGATTGAATAGAGACTATGAATGGTTATCTTGCTACCAAAAGTAACTGCCTTCAGGCATTCTATTCAGATTCTGCCATGGAGGGGAGTGGGCACACCCAGCCTGGATTGGACATTCCACTTCTTTCATGACTTTTTTACATTTACATAACCCTCACTCCCTGCACCCTCTCCCCCTTCCTCTCATTGCCTATATATCTGTGGGCAGTTTTTTCATACCTTCCATGCATCTGACAAAGAGAGCTGTAGCTCTCAAAAGTTTATGCTACAGTAAAGTTGGTTAGTCTTAAAGATGCTACTGGACTCTTTACTAGTGATCAAGATGAGTCACTATTTTAAAGTTTTGATGAGGACTTCAATCCCTAAATTCTCCTTTCAAATTACTTATAAAGAAATCTTCATAGGCCAGCATTAGACATAATGAAAGGAAAATATGCATTTTATACAACAACTGATTTCTCCAGATTTCCTGCAGGTGACTGAGCCATCATGACATGCAGCCCTGAATAATCATCTGGGCTGAACATCCAGGAGTCCATGGTTAGGGATGCATTTTGCAGTATTTTGAACTTGCGTTGCGGGGGAAGGCTGTTTTGCATGCATCACAGAGGTGTGGTTTTTGTAAGTGGTTAACAGTGCTGTCCTAAACAGAGCCACACCCTTCCAAGTTCTTTGAAGTCAATTGACTTAGAAGGGTATAATTATTTAGGATTTCTTTGTAATGGTCTCACAGGTGTACCGTCTAGACTTAGGGCTTTACGATACGCTCCTCACCAAAGCAAATGCATTTCAGACTACACATGAAATCACTATGTGGAAGTTGCCTGTTGACAATGAGCTTTATATCATCAATGCTTAAACCAACAGATCATGATGCGCGGTGTCAAGGAATTGTGAAGGAATTTACAGACTTGTAGACACTGAGGGAATCGTTTCTAAACTGAAAAGGACCCTTGGATTGGCTGATATCCCGATTATTCGAAACGTTACAAGATTACAAAACATATGAATGTTTTTTTTAAAAAAATAAAAATCTATTTCAAATCCTTCGGTCTTGGATGCCTCATGCATTGCTTTTGGTTCTACAAGATATTGCGGAAGATAGAAGGAATGGCAGAACCCCAAACAAACTTCTGAAAAATGGAGGGTAGTATACCACAAATTAACTGTAGGGCAACTAGGATTGCCAGCCCTTTGCCTATCTCTTCTACTCTGAGCAACAGCGGGAGAAAAATAAAAACTCTGTGTTCCTCTGTGTTCATGGTACAACTCAGAAGTAACAATAGGTAGCTTTAGGAATTGCTTGAAACTCCACAGCAAAACCATTGATTCCTAGAGCTATCCGTTGTCACTTCTGGGTTGTACCCAGAGGTGGTGTAATGACATTGCCAATATTAAGTATTGAGATTTCAGCTCATAGTAACTGCGATTTCAGCTCAAGGTAACCACTTTATTGAAGACTGGAAGCAGACAGACACCCACAGGCTCAACAGGAGCAAACTATAGACAGATAAGCCACGCCCCTTTTTCAAGCAACAACCAATAGGCACACATAACTAGAATCCTTAGTTTGCATTAACTATATACAAAGTAACTTATTTACAGTACGGTGATTGGTCTTTATAATACAGCCCTGATTGGCTGCTGCCAGCGGAAAACAACTAATAGTAATTAAGGCTTCAGGAGCCTTAGCTCAGACAGAAGCTAAGTCAATACATAATAGCCAACATCACCAATGTCACATGACTAGAGATCCCAGACCCCACTCCCCACACCCTGCCCCCACTTACCTGAGCAGCGGGGGGGGCGCACCTTCCTTGCGTGCTCCCCCTGCAGCGTGGTGCGCTCCCGTGTGCTGCAGCCACTGGGATCGGGCCCGTTTTGGCCCGGATCAGGGCCACTGTGGAACGCGAGAGCGCTCCTGTGCTCTGCAGCACTCAAAATGGGTCCGATCCATGGCAAACCGGGCCTGTTTTCAGCAGCTGCAGAGCACAGGAGGGCTCCTGCGCTCTGTAGCTCCCCAAAATGGGCCCTTTCTGCCGCAGATCGGGCCTGTTTTGAGGCGTTGTGGAGTGCAGGAATGCTCCTGCACTCAGCAGCGCCCAAAACAGGCCTGTTCTTCCACGTACCAGGCCCATTTTGAGGCACTGTGGACTTCAGCACCCAAAAACGGGCCTGCCCAGGGGCTGCACAATGACGTCACTCCTGAAGTGACGTCATCGCGCCTGTGAAGGTGCGCGCGCACCCCCTCTCCCCAAAGGTAAGTGCCAGGCCCCTGTCCCCTGCCAGGAGGTTGAGGGGGCCTGGCAACCCTACACATGACAGTTCACTCCGGCTTGTTGCCAGGTTTGGACTGGCAATATTTAGGGCAACAGAACTGGAAAAGAAGGGCTGCTAAATTATTCAAAAGGACTAACCCACACCGCACACTCAGCAACTAGTTTCTCTTGGACAATTTAGATATACAAAGAATTTAATAAGTATACAAAACCTTTCCCCACCTTGAGGCTTCACTGTATTCTTCATGGCTGTTTGGCACCACTTTTTGTCTTCTTAAAGGAATATTTACTTTGTAGGGCCTTTTAAATGGTAAGAACTATACAAAGGAGGCCCAACTCCCGACACAAGAAGCAAATGGTATTATTGAAATATGTACTAGGGTACACTTTATTACCATATAAGGCTGCTCTGCATTCTTGCTGGTAACCTTTTATTACCTCCTGAGTTCTCCAGAGTCCTGCCAAACATCTTGAACTTCATGGAATGATTACAAAGGTTTATAAATATAAGTTTCAGACTTAACTTTGCTGTTCTGTATTAAAACTGCACAAAATATTTAAAATGAGTCAGAAATAGGCAGGTAGGAGTCATTTTAATATGTATTAGAACTTACTTGTTTCATGTAGGTTTTTAACACCATTTTAAAAACAATACCCATGGTATTGACAGAAATAAAATATTATCCAATTACATTTGAATTCCTTTCCCAGGAACTCACTGTCTAAGATAGGGTTGTCAACCTCTAGGTGGGGTTGCTGGTCCCCAGTGAAGGTGGGAGATCCTCAGCTCCCAGCCTCCCCCCACCCCCCACCCCACCACTCACTGGCGGGAGAAAAGGCATGGGAATGGGATGCCTGGGCTGTGATCCTTGGGGGGTGTGATGGCATCAGTCCCAGGAGTAACATCATTTCTCAGGCCCTAGGAGTGCTCTCGGACTTCACAGTCGGCTGATTCTTAAAAGCATCATCCCATTTAGGGCCCAAATTGGCCAGGTGCAAAGCATAGGAGTGCTCCCAGGGCCTGTGCTCTGACATCACTCCCAGAAGTGACATCATTGTGCTGTGCCAGGAGCGCGTGTGTCCTCTATGAAATTATAAGCCTGCTGAACTCCCCAAACCCAGTTCTCCCTAGACTCCACGCTCAAATCTCCAAGAACTTTCCAACTCAGGGCCAAGCTGCACATGACGAATGACACTTGAACAGCAAGTGGATCAAATGGAGGGCAAGTGAACAGGGAGAAATACACTTGCTGTTCAAGTGTCATTCGTCATGTGTAGCTTGGCCCTCAGCGTAAAGAACTCTCTTCCAGTATCTGCACCACACCCTTCTTGCAACCATTTAAATGGTGTCCAAAAAACACCTCTCTTTTTCCAAGTCTTTGGCCTCTGTTCTATGGCTCTGCCACAGATAATCCAAACCTATAGTTTAATCAAACCAAAGTTTAATTGTGCACCAACTGTGACATGCCAGACCCTTCTGCTTGGCACCCAGGGCCCATTCTCCAGCCAAGCAACCCTAGCAGTCTTGTTGGGGTCAGTGTGCAGGAGAAGGCAACACACATGGCTCTGCCTTTCACCACCTCCCGGACCTGCACAGCTACCAGCTGAATCTGTGAGATGCTCCCAGTGCTGCTGGGACTAGGCTTGCTTTAAGCATTTTCTCGTCAAGTACACTTCTGCCCCCAGGTGTGCTGGCATACCCACATCTTTACAGGTAGACTGCATTTTTTTGGCACTTGGTCCAGAAAAAGTTGCCTACCCCCCTGACTTAAACTTGCTGTAGTTAGCATGATCATACAAAGCATGAGCCATTCTACCCATCGCCAGTTAGTGTACATCAAACCAGGATCTGAAATCAGTTGCTTTATTAACCACAGCCTTTATGGCTTAGTAAGAAGTATGAACACTGGCATCCTGGGCCGATTCCAGACAGCCCTCTGCATTCCGAAACGTTGCGCGTCGTCGCACGGAAAACGCGAAATATCGCGTTTTCTCACGCGAGTTTTGCGTGACCTTGTGCAAAACTCACGCGAGAAAACGCGATATTTCGCATTTTTCGCGCAACGACGCGCGATGTTTCGGAATGCAGAGGGCCATCTGGAATCGGTCCTGGTGCAGTGCAGTGCAGCTCAGGTATCAGTTGGGCCTCTGGAAGGGACATTTTCAAAGCCAGGGCGCTCCTATTCAGGGTTGCCAGGTCTTTCAGGGGCCGAACTGGGGGGGGAGCAGTGGTGGTGGGGTGCAGGGGGACAGGACACTTACCCCTGTGCACATGTTTCTTAGGTGTGTGGTCCTGTGCCCACTAGGGTTGCCAGGCCCCCTCAACCTCCCAGCGGGGGATTAGGGCTTGGCACTTACCTGTGGAGGTGGGGTGTGTGTGTGTGCAAAGCATACATGCACTCCTGCAAGTGTGATGATGTCACTTCCGGGAAGTGACATCATCACACAGCCCCTGGGAGCATGCCCACTCTCCACAGGGGCCCGGATTGGGGACTCTGTGGAGCGCGGAAGAGCTCCTGCCCTCCTCAGTGGCCCAAAACGTGCCTGTTTCAGCCCAGATTGGGCTCATTTTGGGCCCGTTTTAAGCCGCTGTGGAGCGCAGGAGTGCTCCCGCGCTCCGCAGTAGCTCAAAATGGGCCTGATCTCTGCCAAAATGGGTCCCAAACGAGCCTGATTTGGGCCAAAACGGACGCATTTTGGGCCGCTGTGGAGGGCAGGAGCGATCCTGTGCTCCGCAGCCGCCCCAATCCGGGCCTGATCTGGGCCAAAACAGGTCCAATCCAGGCAGCTGCAGTGTACAGGAGTGCGCAGTGCCGCAGGGGAGCACGCATGGAAGGTGCACTCCCCCCACTGGCCAGGTAAGTGGGGCAAGGGGCGGGGACGGGGGATCCCCTGCCCCTGGCGGGGATCTGGCATCCCTAGTACCCACCTATCACACAGGAAAATGATGTTGCACTCGGGGCTGATTAGGTAAAAATTGCTCCCAAACTTAGTGTTTGGGGAAATGTTTTACCAAATTGCCCCTGCACTGCAATCCATCGCTTCTTCATCATCCCAGAAAATGATATTATCTTCTGGCACGATGGCAAAGTGTGCATGAGCTTCGGGCACACACATCTCCCATGTAGCTGCCTTTCCATTCCACTGGCCAGGTGAGTGGTGGCAGGGGAGGGTAGCAGCTGTGGGCAAGGGGGCAGGCAACTCTACTCATATTTATCAAACTATCTCCTGGCTCATACACCCATACACCAGCTGTATTCTGTTGACAGCCTTATCTTTGCGGTAACCTTTTCAGGTGGATCAGAGGTCCTCAACATGGTCCACTGACACTGTTATTGGCAACCATCAAGTGTTTTTAGAAAGTGGGTGGGGCTCTTGCCCAACAGGGCTTCTGATTGGCTACTGAAGGTCTAATTAGCTATGCAGATTCAAATAATATTGTTTTAGTGGACAGCGGCCATGAAGTGCTGATTTTATTCTCTCTCACTCCTCATTCTCAGTGCATTTTCTAAACTCACCCCTCTTATCCCCTGAACTTGGGCTTTTCCTTTGTACTCAGGAATCTCCCCTGATGATGATGTGTCTTCTGGAAGGAGCTGACTAATATGTATTGAGACTGGATGGCAACTGCAGTGCTTCAGTCAATCAAAATTTAATGACCTATAACCAGTATCAGGGAATGACGATTGCAGTCATCTCTAACTGGCTGTAACTGACTCTTCACAGTCTCTCTCAACTCTGAGAAGAACTAGTGGCTCCGCCCCCAAAACTACAGCAGCTCCAACAGTCCAAACTGAGCTGGTCCCCCATGAGGCAGAAGTGCAAACCTGGCTGTGCCAACCGCCACTGCAGCCCCGAACTCCCGGGCTCAGGTGATCTGCCGGCCTCAGCTTCCCAGCATCAGGGATTACAGGCATGCGCTGCCACGCCTGGCTCCAACAGTCCAAATACATAACAGTGCATTCTCAGTGCGTTTTCTAAAATTACCCCTTTTATCCTCTGTACTTGAGCTTCTTCTTTGTACTCAGGCATCCCCTGTGATGATGTGACTTCTGGAAGGAGCAGACTCCCAGCAAGTACCAGGTCCCCCTCTCCCATCGGGAAGGTATAGAGACCCGGGACCCCTAGTGTGGAGCGCACCTTCAGACACAGTACCAGGGACAGCGTGTAAGATGGTTCTGTTTCTGAGGGTGTTAGGTGAACTCTAAACAGTTTTGACAGGTCTGGCTGTGTTTTTGGCCTTTGCATTTTAAACTTGTGCATTGTTTTTGTCATGTTGTTGGTCTGTTATGTTGTCTTGTGTCCTTGCAACTTGATGCTGCTCTGTTAGTTGCCTTGAGTCTGAGGAAATAAGTTAGGATCTAAATATTTTAAATAAATACAGTCTATACATGTATTAAATTGTTTGCCTGTAGGCAAGAAACCTTCCTTTTAC
The DNA here is from genome assembly GCF_028583425.1 of Eublepharis macularius. Lineage (NCBI taxonomy): Eukaryota > Metazoa > Chordata > Lepidosauria > Squamata > Eublepharidae > Eublepharis > Eublepharis macularius. The sequence goes on along the minus strand of NC_072798.1, from coordinate 77,648,496 downwards.
CCACACAAGGTGAGGAATTACCAGCCCCAATTTCCTGCCCCTGAGGAACTGAGAAGCAGGATAAAAAATGGCCTCCTTAGTGTGATGTTCTACGAATTTCTCCTGTTCTCTGTGGTAAAGCCCATATAGACTAGAGAGGCAGCCTAGAGCATCACCAAGAAGTGACATCATGGCCGTTTCCACACTACTCACCTTCATTCGGAACACTGCGGAACGTCGAGAAAAAAACATGGAAGATAGTGTCTTCTCGCGTGAGTTTTGCGCGACATCACGCGAGAAGACGCTGTCTTCCGCGCATTTTTCGCGATGTTCCGCAGTGTTCCGGATGAAGGTGAGTAGTGTGGAAACGACCCATATCTTCTCCAAACTCTGCTCTCTCCAAGCACTGTCCCCATATTTCCCAGCATTTGCTGAGGCAGTGTTGGGCACCTTAGCAGGCAAGGATTGTTAGAAAGAACTCAATTGTTCTATACCACCTAGCTTTTGAGGCTCTTTATAAATAGTGAATATTATTATTTTAACCTGACATCTTTCATGACCAAACTGACCACTCAGAGCAGGGAAACCAGGTGAGAAATAGTCCGTTATTATTACACCAACTAAGTGCTATGAGTATGCTGGTGAAATGCTTGGTTGATATGCTAGTGTTGTGAGCCTTTGAAAAAGTTTGGCTACAAAACTGGATAGAAATAAATGTTGGCAAAGCCCGCTAGGCTCCACCTTCCAACAGCCACAAAGCAAGTATCGTCTTGACGAATCCCCAAGTGCACTGCCTATACCTACAAAACAGAAAAAGGTTTTGTGGAAGACTTTTGACAGGCTATTTACTTTGCAGAGCTTATGTTGGCAGTTTACCTTATCAGCAGGAATTGCAACATAGTACTTCAAGAATAATTTTGAAATAAGCTGGGATTCTACAGCAAATCTATATATCTGTTGGTGTTTGAAAAACTTTTCTGGATAGGATCTATTTATATTTATGTATTGTATTTAGTGGATATGTATATGTATATTTATTGTATGTATATAGCACCTTAGCACTTGTACTTTCTTAAACAGATAAAAATTCATTTAAAATATTTATAAAATATTGGTATTTAATAGAATTTCTTTCCTCTGTTTAGTGGCTCTCCCCTCCCCCGCCCTTTATCGACATAACAGAGTCATGCTGTGGGAAATCTGCAACTGGGTGAGGACTGCAGCATGGAGATGAACTGGGAGGAAGACTGAGTGGAAAAGATGGCTGGATCCAACCCCATCTGTACATTTTGAGTTTCCCGCAGTCCCAGTGTTTCTGAATAACAGTGTTCCTGCACACAGGTATTTATGGTCAATAAACTCTTTTCCTCCCAGAGTAAACTAAACTTTTTTTTTAAAGTTTGAGCTCATCACTTCTTCTGTCCACAGTGAACACTGCAAAGGTATTTACAAGTTAGCAGCTCTAAGTGAAAATGAACTTTTCTGCATTGAATGGAACAAACTTTGCTAAATGTCTTCATTTCATGGAATACATTTAGAACTGTTGTCTCCTATTATTCTAGATGAAAAAATGCTACCATGGCCATTTCCACACGGCTTACCTTATTCTGCAAAATAGCGAAATCTCGTGCAAAATCTCGCGAGAACACACTGTTATCGTGTGAGAAGACGCTGTTATCGCGCGAGAAGACGCGATAACAGCATCTTCTCGTGAGATTTCACGTGAGATTTCGCTATTTTGCAGAATAAGGTAAGCCGTGTGGAAACGGCCCATATCTAGTTTCTTCCCACGTGACAACTAGTTGAGGGAGTCTCAGAAGCAGGAATTAATGCAGAGTGAAGAGTTACATTGGGAATGGAAAATTGCCATCATCTTTAATTTAGAGTGCTTGTTCAACAGGCAACTATAGGGTTGGAAAATTCCTGAAGATTTTGGGGTAGACCACTTGAAGGGCAGGGTCTAGGGAGAGGCAGGGTATATTGCCAAAGAGTCCCCCCCCTCCACAGCAGCCATTTTTTCCAGATGACTGTCATTCAGAGATCATTTGCAATTCTGGAAGATCTCCAGGCCAAACATGGAGACTAGCAAGCCTAGAAGACAAGGATCCTGGCCAAAATTATCCCTTCGAGTCATCTCTTTCATGTCTGGATGTGGAAATTCTTTAGCATCTTTCCCTGTCACCTAGATCACTTTTCTAGAAAAAATGCTTTGTAGAAAGGGAAGTCCTTTTTAAAAAAGTTATAACCAACTTGTCTGACACCTTCTTATAAGTTTTGATAAATAACATCTATTTTCTGCTTCCTAGCAGTTAGAAAGCCTTTAACTTCAAAAAGTATTAAAAGCTTTATTTTTGTTATTTGAACGTTTTAGTGAAGACTGGTCTTATTGCTGACTGGATTCTCAATATATAAACGTTCCTTAAATACCATGGAATGCAAAATTCTTGCTGTGTTGCAGTTGTACCTTGTTTTAACCTGCAGCCAACGATGTCCACTATAAAGATCGTTTTGGCCAAGATGGTTTTAGGCTTCTAAAAATGATGTCATTGGGAGGCATTTTTTGCAGGAACACCTAGTAAAAATGAAACTAAAACTGGATAATTATGTGATGGAATTTTTGCAGTGTGTGTCTGTGTATATTAAGTGCTATATTAGCTAACTCTCAACTTCAAGTTGTCAGATAAATTAAGGTTGTCTGTTCAAAGCAGTTTCCGTAGTAGTTTCCCTTATTTAAGGTTTAATATTCAGCCTAAAATGGAGACGAGGTGAAGAGGAAACTGAGGCACCAAAAGAGAGGCACAATTTACTCGAGGTCAGATTGAATTTAAGCTCTGTTGCCCTGCTTAATGGGCTAAAGTCATAAAAAGATTGCCATCAAAAGTTCCAGCAGACAAAAAGCTTTGTGAAACAGGCATTTTGTTATCTTCTATTTGGCAGAGTTTCCCAGTTACTGAAAATATAAATACAGCCGTACCTAGTCTGAGATCATAATATCACTATTTTAAGAAAGTTTTAGACAAATCAGGGGGTTGGGATTGGGGGAGGGCTAGTCTGGAAAACAAATCCTGTGAGGGAAGGTTGAAGGCCCTGAGTATATTTAGCCTTGAGAAGAGAAGGCTGCTTACTACAAATACTTGAAGTATTGTCACATATAGAAGGAAGGAGGAAATATCCAGTCAAAAGTGACAGTAGAGGCATGATAGATCTTTATAAAATTATGCATAAGGCAGAGACAGTGAACAGAGAGAACTTCCTCTCCCAAAATACTAAGACTTGAGGGCATCCAATGAAGCTGATGAGCAGTAGATTCAGGATGGATGAAAGGAAATGCTTCTTTATACAATGAGGGATTAAAATGTAGAATTTGCTGTTAGAGGAAGTTGCGATGGCCACAGCCATATGTATTTTTAAAGGGAATTAGGCAGATTCATGAAGGATAGGTATATTAATGGCCGTTTTCACACTGCTTACCAGCCATGGAACATCGCGCCAAGCTCCCGGAATGACAGCATCTTCCTGGTGCGGTTTCGTGCAAGAGAATGGCCAATGGCTTCTAGCCATGATGTTTAAAGGCTACCTCCACATTCTCAGGCAGTTACCACTGAATGGCAGTGCCAGGAGGCAACACTGGGGAAGGCACAGCCTTCAAGCCTCTATGCCCTGTTGTTGGCCCTCCATAATAACTGGTCGGCCTCTGTGTAAGACAGGATGCTGCCCCACTGGTCTGATCCATCAGGGCTCTTCTTCTGTTCTTGTGTGCAGCCTTGGCAGACATAGTATCATGTGATCAGACCCACAATGCATTTTAACTTTTTGTAGTTAATAACATATATGGTCAGATTAAATGTATTCATTCCTGAGGTTCAGATCTGATGGCATTCTTTCAGAGCTGAAAACAATTTTGGGAGGCATTTGTCCTGAGAATGTACCCATTGGTACATTCCAGGACCAATGAGTTGTACCCATTGGTCCTGGATGAATTAGCAAACAATCCCCTATGAGGAGGCGTACCAGGCTCTCAGGTAAAGAAGCAATTATTATGGTTAATGTTCGCTCACTTCCACTCTTCATGTTTGGAGATCAGCTGTGTTGTAAGTTTCTTATTGGACCTCTGTTCCCGCCTTAGTTTTCTATTCGTTCTCTGTTCCCACATTATTGTTACCTATGTACATAAAAGGCTGCACTGCAGTTTGCTCCTTGCTTCTGTGGTTGGAGACTCCAAGAGCCCATGCACGTAAACAATGAAAGTTTTTCTGGTTACAAGGATCAGTTTGGCTGTCATCAGGCCTAGTCCACCAAAGGATAACCCAGCTTGCCTAAATGAGCAGGTTCTGATTCTCAAAACACATTGCTCCCCACTGCATGTATGCATTTCTGGTCAAACAGGCTGTGCAGTTCTCTGGCAAGTATCAGGCAAAATTGTGTGAATGGTCACGGTCAGGGCTTTTTTTCTGGGAAAAGGGGTGGTGGAACTCAGGACCGCACAATGACATCACTTTGGGTCAGCTGGAACAAGTTTTTTTTTTTAAAGTTTAAATCACCCTTGGCAAAAATGGTCACATGGCTGGTGGCCCCGCCCCCTGATCTCCAGACAAAGGTGAGTTTAGATTGCCCTCCATGCTGCTCCAGCGCAATCTAAACTCCCCTCTGTCAGGAGATCAGGGGGCGGGGCCACTGGCCATGTGACCATTTTCAAGAGGTGCCGGAACTCCGTTCCACTGCGTTCCTGCTGAAAAAAAGCCCTGGTCACACTGAACAGCAATATTGCTCTCAAGCTACTCCCAGCTTTCTAAACAAAGCCCTCACCTGCCTCTGTGGTTGAATTAGAGTTCTCTTGAACATTAGAATACCAAGAGCATCTTTTATTTATAGAGATAACTTTGTTTGCAAGGATGTATAATCTGATCATTATTTCATTGGGAATATTTCTCACTGTACAATATAGTAGAAGGAAGTTATTTTGAAGACCAGAACAGCATAGAAAGTGATCTTTTTTTAAAAAAAAAGCTAAAGGTGCCAGGCCCAGACTATGAAAAGATTTTTGTACCTTCGAACAGTTAACACAGGAACTTCTGCCAGGGAATGCATTGCATACTAGTTGTACACAGAGAGAAACCACTGCTTTCCCCCCTTTAATGCACATGCAGAAGCCCATTTATTTTTAATTGATATTTTCCAGGGAATATGGTGACTTTTGCCTTTCTACATTGATGTTCAGCATGTGATAGTTTAAATTCAAGCATCTGCACTCAGGCTTAAAAGAAATGCCCCTCATTTATTAGTAATAGAAACAATGGCTCAGATCACTGCCCTGTGTATTGAATGGAGTTGTATAAATACAAGTTGCTTAAAGGTGTTTTAAAGAAGAGTAAATGCTGTGCAGAAGACTAGGCGCCAATCAGACCCTGCACCAAGTCCCAAGATGCTCTTTATTCTCTATTGCATACTCTCCTGTCTATTTCAAATTTGGCATGAAGAGGCCTTGACTGAGGGTACCACTGCTGAGAATGTCTTTTCAATTGGGCAAAGAATTAAAACAAAAAGTTAGAGACAGAAATGAGTTCCGCATTTAAAAACCCAAATGTAATTGGATACTGTTGTATATTGGTTAGAGTACCAAACTATGATCTGGGAGGCCCAGATTCAGATCCCTACTCGGCCATGGAAGCGTGTTGGATGTGCTTGGGCCAGTCACCCCCTCTCAGCCTTACCTAACAATGGGGATAAAAAGGAGAAGAGAATAACGTAAGCTGGTTTGGGTCCCACTGGGGACCAATTGGAGGAAAAGGCAGAGTATAAATGAAGTAAATAAACTTATCCAGTATCTTTAGTTCTAATCACGAACAACATGAATCAAGTTTGTGTCTGATTTATTTTAAAACTTTTAAAAATGTAATCAAAGTTTTGAAAAAATGAGATGGGCAGGAAAACTTGGCAAGCACCTTGAGATATCTCTTAAGAAAGTTTGCTTAACCTAGCTGCTAAAAGCTGTGTGGCACTGGGAGGGCACTTCCTTGGCACTGGGCACCCTTCAACCAAATCCTAGCTACTGTACAGTACAGGGCAGGGGGGTTATTGGGGGAGCTCAGCAGATCTCTTCACAATTCAGTACAGGAAATTTCTTTTATGTTTTTTCTAGATTCCCTCCTTTTTTCCCTTAAAAAAGGATAAATCATTTTAAAACATGAAAGCGACAAAATCCAAAAATGTATGTGTACTGCCCCACCATGTGTTCCATAATGGCTACTGTTTTTCCAATGGAAACACACCATGAAGAAGTGAAACACATATATTTCTCTTAAAAATAGATTTCACAGTGTTCCCATGAGAAGTCTCTGGCTTAGGTAACAATCCAAAACTTCCACATGCATAGAAATTCCCTTCCCTTAAGAAAACTGGCTGCGTGCCTGGAGGATTCTCCTGGTGTGTGTGAATCATTCTCTCTGTTCATAGAGGAAAACAGGGATCACACTATTGTGTGTGTGTGTGTGTATTGGAACTTCTGAAACATGGCCATGGATTTGTGCCACCAATATAGTGTGAACAATTAATCCTTAAAATACTAGCATGTCTTTGGAAACTTTCAAGAACAAATCTATTTTTAATTGTACGAGGAGTTAAAAAATTAACAGACTCTCTTACATATTGGAGCTTGTTTGCACAAACTAAGCGTCTAAACGCCATGCAAGCAGAAGCGCCAGGATTCTTGACCACCCTCACGCTAAAAGGTTTTGAGCAATTTATTCAGATCTCAATTGTCTTGGAAGCTATCTCCCCCTGCTGGACTAATATAATCATTACACTGATCAAAAGGCAAAAACCAACCATGCTATTGGAACAGTTCGATTATCTGCAGAAATACTGTAACTTTCTCAGCCAAAGATGGCTACCAAAGCAGCTCACAAAAACAAAATATGCAAATTATGTTAAAATTTAATACAGATGTTCCCTGGAGAGGAGATTCTCAGCTCAGCTGGACCGAAGAAACAGTGCCTGGAAGCTTCCTGTCTTCTCTCTGTGGCCCTATTGAATTGATGGAAACTAGAGAGGGGGAAACTCACAGCTGAAACTGCAACCAGGCATGATGAAGGGATGGCCTGGCTGCTTTTATTTTATTTATTAATTCGATTTTTAGCCCGTCCTCCCCACAAACAGGCTCAGGGCGGGGTACAATAAAATGCTGAATGAGCATTTAAAATATACAAGTAAGATTTAAAATACTAAAACATAAATACCTAAAACAACTTTTCAGATGGCGGCCCCCTCCAGTTTCCCCAATCTGAACATGATAATCCAAGAGGAGTGGGTGGGGGCTATAGTTGATCATATTCTGGTGACAGCACTTATGGGGGGCAGATGACTTTGTCGCTCCCCCTAGCGGGAGACCGGTAGGGAGGCACCGAAGCAATCAGAGGGTCAAAGACTGGCCTCAACCATATGCCTGTTGGAACAACTCCATCTTACAGGCCCACCAAGAGGACATAAGATCTTGGTGGGCCTGGGTGTCCTCTGACAGAGTTGCACCAGGTTGGGACCAGGACTGAAAAAGCCCTGGCCCTGGTCGAGGCCAGCCGGGCCTCCTCTTTTATCGCTTACAGTCCCATAGATGGCAATTGCATATATGACTGTTTCTATTAGACACTGCAATTTCCATCTGTTTTTAAGCTGGGACATTGTAATTTTTTTCTTAATGATAATTATTGTTTCTGACTGAATGGCACCTTTGAAGCATTCTGAGTATACACAGGATATATATATATATATTTAAAAAAGAACAAAACTATGGAAGTCATTTCCCCCAAAATGTTTTATTTGAGATTAATAATAAAGGCATAAGAGATCTGTCATTTTCAGTCCGAGAAACTGAACTGAAAATGTGCATAGTTAACAAAACAGAAGCTTGTTCACTCATTTTCTAGTACTTTAATGTTCATTGTTAAGAAATACCAGCATATTACTATTCTGCTTCCTATCAGTACAATCCAGAACAGAGCTGTGCCTTTCTCAGTCCATTGAAATCCATGCTATCACTCTGTTCAGCATTGCGCTGGGCTGGATCCAGATTAAACTGGAGATTTGTGCTGATTCCTTTCTGCCCACAATAGACTCCCCCCCCCCCACACACCCTTCATGCGGTTCCTCGGGGTCCCCCGTCCTCCAGGACCAGCATTTTGCTGCACATTGCACTGTGCAGAGACAGGGAAAGCAAGAAAGTTCTGTCCCGCTGTTGGAAAATTTAGTTTAGATCCAAAACATTGTATATACTTTTCCTGCTAGTTTCCAGGCCTTCAATTCACATCAAGGGGGCAGGTTTGGGAGTCTGTTCTAAAAATATGGAAACATCCTGAAATTGTTGCAGTCTCCAATGACACATGGTTTTGGTTTCAGATGTTACAGTATCTACTAAATGTTTTATTTTTAAATATAGTTTCACTAAACATTTTGGTTCTTATCTAATTTATAGTTTGGATGGTGAAGTGTGGGCTAGGTAAAATGCACAGCTATTGCTGAAACTTCACCAGAGCCCTTGCTTTCCTTCCCCTGATTTCTAGAGTCACTGGAAGTCATGCAGCCCATACAGAAAAGACTGTAAATTGATAATACAATTCTAAACAGTAACACCTTTCTAAGACTTTACAACTGCACTGCAAGTCCTTCCTTTTTCAAATAGATTGATCCTCAAGTTGTGGTGGAAGCGAGTTGCCATGCTAGAAAAACATCCGGGATATTGTTCTTCTGTATTAGCAAGTTCATTTTTGGTACGGGTATGTGAAAATTTAATGTTTCCTGTTACAAAGCATAAGACTTTGGAAAGAATGACCAACCATCGATACAGGGATACAAAGCATGACTGGGAGAGGCTAGGTTTCATGGACGAAAAGAGGCACCTGCATTCTGACAAGGTTTTAGTCAAACAGGAAGCAAGGTAACATTCTAAGCACAGAAATAGAAAAAAAGTACAATTTAAATGTCATGACGAAAGCTTTTTCATACCATAATCAAAGGCTGTGCCACAACCTTTAAGACCTTCTCTTAAAGATCTCAGGGAAAGCAGAAAGCCTCTGAAAAGATCCACCCTTATTACATTAAAACACTGCTGCAGCACAATCAGCTCACCAACATGATTTATTTCTGGACTGATTGTACCACTTCATATTATATGTCGGTTTCAAAAGTTTGAATGCTGTTCCACACTTTAACGCCACCCGGCAAATGTATAACTAGCATGCTACAGAGACAACTAACATGTTGTTTGTGCTAGTTTTGCACATGTTAAAGAGATTTCATTTTTTTTTTACAAAAGAAATAATTGACCGCAATAGTTTTATTACAGTTTGAAGTGGTACAGTCCAGCAGGAGGCGCATGATGTCTGTCTTGCCTCTCATGTAAGGCTTCATAATAAGCTAAGTTGGATCATACCCAAATTTGGGTACCCAATTGTAGGGTAAATAAGAGTCTTTTGAAATACATACTGAATATCAAGCTTCCTACATTTGCAATACATAATCAAAAGCATAAAGAATACAGAAGTGCTGAAGTACTAATCAAAAGCTATTAAGTGAGTAATGTAAAATCTTTGGAATTTGCCATTTAATACGTTGGATTTTGTTAAAAATGTCCCAATATTACACTTGAACAGTAGAAATGCAGAGGACTTTGAAGTAAGGCAAAGCAGTTGTTCCATTTGGATATTCTTCCACTTAAGACATCATCTTCTTCTTACATTCTACTGAGCAGAAGACCATCCCTTCTACCGGCATGAACTTCTGGCCAATAAGACACTTGCTACAACAAGAACACAGAAAACACTCTGTGGTTGCGTGCCAGTTGAAGTTGTTGTAGCTCACACGTTGCACTTCTGGGTCAATAGCATTGTGGCAACCTTGGCAGACCTGGTGAGTAGACAAGGAAACCAAATGAATTATTTTACATTTTAAAGCACTTCAGAGATCTTGCTTGCTTCACAGTTGTGGCTGCAACTAGAACATCAGAAGAAGCTGGAAACTCAGAAGAGCAGCTGTGAGGGATCTAGAAAAGATCCTTAAAGTTAAAGATGTCTCTTTGGGAAGCAAGATCAAGATAATTCAAACGGTGGTATTCCCCATTACTATGTATGGATGTGAAAGTTGGACGGTGAAGAAAGCTGACAGGGAAAAAATGGATTCATTTGACATGTGGTGCTGGAGGAGAGTTTTGCAGATACCATGGACAGCCAGAAAGACAAGTAAGTGGGCACTAGATCAAATCAAGCCTGAATTCTCCCTAGAAGCTAAAATGACAAAACTGAGGCTATGATACTTTGGCCACATCATGAGGTCTTCTCATGATGTGACCAAAGTATCATAGCCTCAGTTCCACTTCTCCTAGCATTACTGACTTTTCCAGAGAATCTTTTCTCTGGAAAAGTCAATAATGCTAGGAGAAGTGGAAGGCAGCAGGGAAAGAGGAAGACCCCAAATGAGATGGCTTGACGCCACATCTTCCAGTTTGCAGGATCGGAGCAAGTCTGTTAATGACAGGACATTTTGGAGGTCTTTGGTGCTTTCCCCCTTGCCATTGTCATGCCATAATTAAAAAAAAAACAGTTTTTAATTCCTGCTGTAAATTTCAAATGCCTTTTGCAGGGTGCCTTGCAGGGCAAGTGTCTGGGAAACCCAAGTCAAGGGCCCTCTTGTGCAGGTGGAACTAGTTGGGAAAGTGTTCTGAACTGTGTCCTACATGCATTGTGATTCATAACAACCCCTGTACTTAGCAAAGAAAATGGAAGACTCTAAGGAAACAGTTCAAAGGAGTTGAAGGAAGTCCACAAAGTAACTCTTTGAATGTGTACATTGACAACAACCATACCTATAACATAGTTTGATTCTGTAATCATCTTTACAGGGACTGAGCCTGCAAGACAATGCGGTTCTTTTTCTTAATTGAAAATGAATATGCTGCCTTTCCAGAGACCTGTTTGAGGTGGCTCACAAAATGAAACAATACAGTCAAATCAGAGCCAGTATGGTATAGTGGACTATTGGACTATGATCTGGAAGACCCAGTTCAAATCCTTGCACTGCCATGGAAGCTTGCCCAGTGGCTTTGGGGCCAGTTTCACACTCTCAGCTTCACTGGGGAGAAAGGCGGGGTATGGATGAAGTAAATAAATAAATAAAAATAAGAATCATAAAAGTTATCCATCATTAACAGCCATTAAGCAGGACATAAAAAACAAGCCCAGCCTTATAACAGTCTAAAATGCTATCAATAAAATGGTCCCCAGGCTAGAAGCAGATCATTAAAAGAGCTAAACAAGATGGAACCCCTTAGTTAAAAACCTGGTAAGAAAATAAATGTTTTGGCTTTGCACCTAAAGGATATCAGGCAAGCCCCAAGGGGGAGAACATGCCAAAGGAAAGGTACCACCACTGAAAAGTCCTGGGTTCTGGTTGCCACCCACCTCAGATCTGCAAGCTGTGTGGGCTCCAAAAGCCTTCCTTTATAGTTTGTGATATGGCCTTCCAGAACATGTTAGGAAGACACCCACTTTGCAGAACTTTTGCAAATAGGGAGTTACACTGAGAACATTTGTGGTTTGAAAGATGCCAAGGAGGAATAACCAACAAGATAAGGGAGCAGAATGATTTTTTTCCCCTGCTGCAAAGAATCCTTATCCATGTCATTTTGCAGACAGAACAGGCAAAATCTACTGTTTGGGCAAAATCTGTAGGATTAGCAATGTGCTAGTTCTGCATTCAGTGACAGCTATTATGGGGAGTGATGTCAAGAGTCCTCCACTTGATGGCGATAGTGTGTAAACTGGCCTCCAAGTCTTGAGAAGGTTAAAGTATTAGTAATTCTGAATGTCACGGGGCACCTGCATAACTTCACATGACAGGTGAATATGGATGCCTGAGACTCCCTGAAATTTCTACAATGCTAAAAATATACACCTTTAAAGCCACAGAAATGTGCGTCAATAACCAGTTTACTTGCAGGCCAGGTCTTCAAAATACATGGAGGTCAAGGACTTTGAAATCCAAAAAGCATATTTACAGTAACTGTACATATTATATTACATTTAAATACCCATTCAGGGAAAAAAATTACAATTCTTTCCTGAACTGAGCTATTATTGGCTGACGTGATTCAACTCCCAGGCCAGACACAACTGTACATAAACCAGAGAATTTAAGAGAGGGGCCTAACAGAAGCTGCTTTGAGCTAAGCAATTGTTTCAGAAGCCACAATGGAAAGGTCACAGCTAAGTGCAAAATGTAAGAGGGAGCTTCTTCCTAACTTCACAAATGCCAGTACTGGAGACACTTCTGCACCCTCCAGCCCTCCAGATTTCTCTTCCGTTGTTAAAATGTTGGGCTGTCATGAAGAAATTTCCAAGTTAACCCAACCTAAAACCACGGTGAAAATTAAGGGGACTACTTCTAAATCAAATGTGTTTAGAACTGTGGTTACAGCTCAAGAGAAGTGCAGCATTACAAAAATCTTTGCTGAACTTGTGCACCATCCCCCCACCCCCAAATCCCATCCGGTGTAACAGCTGGATTGTTTTAACAGATGTGAGTATAACCACTTCGGCTGCTGAATGAGAGTTCAGTGGCTCTGTGACCAAAAGACAAGGTGATCAACTTGTGCTGCTGAACAACTTGGGAGGGCATCACACTATGAATTATGCCCTGTATAAAAACACACCCACCCACCCACAGAAAACTAGTATGTCAGAGAGAATAGTCTAAAACCAGTTTCCAGAACATGCTAATCTTCTAGATGTAGGGGCTTTTTTCCCTATGGGGAAAATTCAGTTGTGTAGCCTGAAGCAGTACAGTCCACGTACAGATTTGATGAATTATCTACTGTTTGTGAGAACATGGCCAATGAAATCCAGCTTCTTAAGAGTCAGATATAGCTGTGTACAGACTGAACACTGCTGATGGGCAGCTGTACAAAGGTGGCTTATTACTAAGCTGGAAGAAGGAGCACTTGGGGGTCCCCCCTCCCAACATTATGTGAGCAGTATAAATTAAAATGAGTCAGTCTTAGAGCCAAGCTACAAGAGACAAATTACATGAGGAGGAGCACGTGAAGGAAGCTGCAATGTTAGCCGGGAAGCTGAGTTTTAAAAGAGATCAGAAGGCTTTGTCAATTTCCCCTCTCTACAGAGCCAGGGAGATGGCTACTCAGAGGGGTTGTTAATTTCCTCTTTGCCTCAAAAGGCACTGTCAGTTTCACCTCCCCTTCTAGGAGGCAAAGAGGAAAGTAACAAGCAGCCATCTCCCAGGCTCTGTAGAGAGGGGAAATTGTTGGAATAAGACACTGTGGCCTAATTTGAATTGAATGAGTAAAGAGTGCTTGCAGGTTGAGAAGGGGCCTGATACATTATATAGTGTCTGTTTATCTGTTGCTGTGGAACTGGCCCCTCCCTGCAGGGAGTGAAGATTCCTTCTGTGTCAGTTAAGATGTCTGTTGCTGTAACTGCCTCTCTCTCTCCTGTGTGTAAGCCATGAATGTGTTTCTCTCACAGTTTGTTGTTTATTTTACTGTAAATAGTTATTAAATGAAGTTAAACATTATCTTCTTAGATGATTTTACTTCTCACTGGATTCTTCTGTTGACTCTGCTATACGGTGGTATATCCTGCACCTGGTGAGTGACGTTGCTCCATCATGAGGACTGTCTGGGATATTTAAATATATCTCCCCCTCACAGAAATTGAAAAAGCCTTCCAATCTCTTTTAAAACTCAGCCTCCCGGCTAACATTGCGACTCCCTCCACGTGCTCCTCCTTGTGTAATTCGTCTCTTGTAGCTGAGCTCTTAGTGGTTGTTAAGGGATGTCATTTAACATAAAAGTATTTCACAAACCATTCAGCACTTACTACGTTACCAGCTATGAACTTTGCTAAAAACGATTTGACTGAGCTTCCTCTTTCTTCCCTGCAAGTCAGTTTAATGCAACAATCAGTTCCTTAGAAAAAGATAACAGTGAAAAGCATAAAGAATGGTGTTTTCCCCCCTTCCAATCAATTCATTTCAGAGAACAGTCAGAACCAACAGTGTGACAAGCTGTTCCATGGAATAATTATGTATTTGATGAGAAAGTGCAATTCAAGAACAGATTTTCAAAAAGCAAAGCAAACACACAAATGCTAAAATGGGAGGAAAAAACAAAATGTGACAATTTCTTTTGACTTGAAATACTAAAAAGAGTGAGGGAATGGAGTCAAGAAAACAATGTTTTCATATCAAGGTAAGTTCTCTTAATCTGCGTGCTACCCCCACCGACAAAGTAGTGGGGTTTTTTTTACAAAAAAATGCAGTGGCCAACTTTCTGCAGAATAAAATGAACTGCCACACAGAGAAATGGCAAATCGTACAAGAAGCCCCAGTGAAAGGTTTTTCCACTCAAGAAACTGCTACTCTAGGCATGCTACAGGCAAATATATTTGTGCCACTAACTTTACACTAGAATTGTGAGTACTGGGCAGTCTTGATGATCTTACCACAGCATGATTCTTCACGTAGCAGGGTTTGCAGACAGGCTTTTCGTTTACCATGACATAGATCTCTCCTGCCAAGACACAGTCACAGTCAAAGCAGCAGAAGTGCTTCAAATGCCAACTTTGACCTTCTGCCTGGGTGTATTCGTTGCTGAATATAAGCTAAGGGAGGAAGACAAGGTTATCAGATCACTCTGCCTCATTACTTTATTCTTCCTGCAGTTTTTGTAAAAAATGGAAATATTCCTTCTGGCCAAGAGCTGTTTATTGTGTTGGCATATAGGCAGGTACAAACAGGTTTTGCCCAGGCTCAGCCATTTACTGCAGAGGTTCCCACTTACTGGAATACTTTTCCTGAGTCTGTTGGGAAGGCATCCGATTTGTTACATTTTAAGAAATTCTATGCCCTGACTTGGATAGCCCAGGTAAGCCTGATCTCATCAGATCTCAGGAGCTAAGCAGGGTCAGCCTTGGTTAGTAATTGGATGGAAGACCTCCAATGGAGACCAGGGTTGCAGAGGTAGACAATGGCAAACCCCCTCTGTTAGTCTCTTGCCATGAAAACCCCACCGGGGTCACCATAAGTCAGCTGCACCACCAGGAAATTATATAAGGCAGAATTGTTTAGAAAGGCTTTTGAACACATGATTTTTAATTGACAGCCAGTTGTGGAAGGTATCGATAATATTATGGTCTTCAATGTTGTCCATGGTCTAGGACCTTGTGCATTTTAAATGGCTTTGTTTTTAAACTGTTGTAAGCAACCTTGAATTCAGTCATGAAGAAAGGTGGGATAGAAATGCCCTAAATTAATTAAGAAGGGCTCCATTTGCAAAAAAATAAGTTATTCAATTTAAAACAATGTTTGCCAGCCCCTTATACAAACCTATACAAACCAATGGCAATGAAAGACTTTGACAAATCTCCAAGTAACATAGAATTGCCAGTAGACTAATCTATTATTGAGAAACCCCATCTACTGAGGAAAATAATCCATGCATGGCTGACCTGTTGGGTCCCATAAGAGGCAGAAGCCACATGGGTCTGCAGCTCACCTATGGGCACAAGCCCCCATAGACAGCACGTGCACTGGGCTCTCGTATACCACTCCTGCCTGTTCCATGGTTCAGGATTAGACAAATTCATGAAGTCGTAACTACTAGACAGAACTGCCAAATTCTTAATATCCTTGAGAAAACGAAAGAGGTCCATCACTTTGCAAGCTTCCAAGAAGGGTCTGGTTGGCTGCTCTTAGACAGAAAACTGGACGAAATGGATCCTGGCCTAACCAACAAAGCATATCTTATAGGAAGGGATCTCTAGTTAAGATAAACAAAGAAGGGAATTCTGCTTACCTCATCGCATCCAGCACAGCGGGGTTTTTCACTGTCACAGTAGTGTCTGCCACAGTACAGCTTGCCGTTCTTCCAGAAGTAGATCATATCTACTAGGAGTTCACCACAGGTACAGCAGACAAAACAAGCCGGGTGCCAGAGCTTGTCATAGCCAGCCCGCTCAGCATAGACGGCTGGGTCTCCTTCTTTCATACTCAGTTTGCACCGGAAACAGGACTGCAAAGAAACAAAAGTGTCATGCTGGGCTTTCTGGAGGAAACTTGTGTATAAAGAAGCAGTTTACTGAAATATGCAACAATGGCACTGCTTTGGGTACAGTTTCATGCGAAGCTGCTCAACAGAGGGCAATTGTTGTAGCAAAACACGTTTAGCTAGAATAATCAGACCTCCCCTCAGAAATGTTACATTGCATTCAAAAGGCTTTGGAAACCAATTGAAAGCAACAAAACGGAAATATGATGAGCTGAATCCCCCATGGAGCAAGATTTTTATCTCACTAATACCACTACACATTAGTAACACTTGAGTTACGCCAGTATTCATTGTATAAGAATAATATCCACAGCTCCTTTTCATTAAAATGAAGAGAAGAGAGATTTTGATGTGAGAGAGGAAAAAAATGTTCTTTCTGCCGTAAGAAACTGAAGAACCACCATGGCTGTCACTTTGGAAGAGGACTGGAAGATGACAGAACTCCACTGCACCACCATCAATATAGACCGAAAAATGCGTCGGGGCAAATGAGTTCATCAAATTGGTGCAATATTTAGATAGCTGTGATGCTGTGGATATCTTTGAGTTACAGAGGCCATTTCATGCTTTATCAAGTTATCTCAGCATTACAGTGTGGATATTATTCTCAGCTCTAATTCACCAACATCTTGGTGAGAGCATGGTATAGTTGCTAGAGTATTGGACTTAGAGGAGACTCAAGTTCAAATCTCCGCTCTGCTATGAAAGCTTGCTGGATGATCTTGGGCTAGTCGCGCACTCTCAGCCTAACCTACCTCATAGGGTAATTGTGAGGATTAGTTGGAGAACTACGTAAGCCACTTTGGGTCTCCCGTGGGGAGAAAGTTGGGATATAAAAGAAGTAAAATAAAAATAAATAAATGTTATGGATCTAAAAACGTCTCTCTAATCTAAGCAGTTAACAGAAATAATTCCCCCCTGTCAAAATGTACTTGTAGACAATAACTGTGATCCAGAGAAATGTGCACAAGGGACTTGTGAGCAACAGTGACCCACTCTCCCAAAATGATGAAATTTCTCTCAGTAGCAGGGCTGAGGGGAGAGATGCCATTAGAGAAAAACAAGACTCTGCAAGGCCTAAGGAACTAGTTTCTTAGTTTTTTGGAATCGTGGCCAGTTGATTTGCTACAATATCTATAAGCAACAGACAGTTTCCAGTTCTTGCTTTCAACGGATGAGCAGAGCTAGCAGAGCATGGCCTCTCCACACGGAAATCAGTTCTGGGCTCTTAGTGAAACATTAAGCAAGACCAAGCGTCTTGCTTTGCTTCTGTTCACAGCACGCACTCCCTTTCAATCCAGAGAGCTTTATTTTTCCCTGCAAGGATGTGTCTGTTTTCACCTTGAGGGGAAAAAAACAGCAACAGCAAAAAATAAACTCACCGCACTCCTCCTTCTGGGAACTAATGGCTCTCATTTAAATATAGCATGGCATCCTCTCCAACCATCTCAGAGAAGTAGAAATATTGATCTCAATGCAGCTGCTGATCTGGGCACATTCGGCTAAAGTCTAGATAGCAGCTGCTTAATTGACAAATTAATTAAGTGGAGGAAAATCATAGATTTCATGCTCTGCTCCCCCAGTAGTTACCTCCACAAATTAAAACATTACACTTGAGAATATATCTTTGGCTATAATGGAATTATTGCCAGTGGGGAGACCTAGAAGAATTCACGTTTGTCTTGCTAATGTTAGCTCTTTAAAAAAAGTTCTGCAACTTTCAATAGCTAAAAACCTAAAAAGTGATGCACCAACTGTGGAAAGGACATTAGCATACCGTAAGTTTTTTAAAGTGATATGGTTGCATACCACTCCCCTAGGTTTGCTCCTCTTTGCAGTTTGTTCCAAAGAAATAGCCATAGACACACACACTTACATATTGGGATCCCTTCTGACCAGCCAGCTTGTCTTCCATCGCTCCTACTGTGGCCGAGGTGCCCCTCTCTCCGTTACTGGGAACATTTTTATCACCACTTTTCGCTTCCACTTCACTTGGGAGCTTGACATCTCCCACTCCGAGTGCCTCGTTCTTGTATTTCTTCACAAACTGCTCCATCTGCTTCACTTCATTAGGAGTCAGCTCGTGGCATTTGGAAGGATCCTGATCGTGAGCAGGCAGCTGCTTCGCCAACTGTTTCTTTCGGTACTGAGCGCCTTCTGAGCCAGCCACGGGCTGTTTCTCCTTCGGAAGCATCTGCATATAGTGTCTTGCCTAAAAAGCCAGGAGTGATTGCCAGAATTAAGTTATCAGATGGCCCTGCGACAAATACAGCTTTCCAAACAAAAGGCGCATTAGCAGCTCTCTGCAAAAATGGTTACTAGGATGAGGGGCCAGGTGAGGATGGTGAAGCTGGACGGGCAGAGGGACCAGCTCGTTGTGGGGATAGAAGCCAAATGCAGGCATAACCGAATGCAGGGGTTTTACAGTACAAAGGCATGAGTTTACTCCAGTGGAATAAACATGCTCTAACACTGTTTAGATAATACTGAATCTCTTTGGATACTTACTGCACAGGCAGCTTCAGATTTACTAATTGCAATCTTTGCTTTTTACAAAGGAAGAATACTCAATGCCTGTGTTTCTAATGCCATCCGGCATGTCCCCACGGTTTGAACAAAAACTTAAAAGCTTATTTTAAATAATGAAAAATGGATTGAAAAATAACCCTGCAGAGGAACATTTTTTTTATCAAGTCCCCAGAAACCTCTTGTGATTAGAAGCCACACACAGATTGCCAGACTCCTGCTTTAGGTCACACAGCAAAGCAGCTCATAAACTGAACTTGGGGCTGAAACATTAAAAAAAAAATCCCAACAAGGCTATCCAAGTACCTCATCTAGAAGAATGGTTAATAAAAAGGGAGCTTTGGTTTTGGATGACAACACTGAATTCGTTCTGACCATATACAGTAACAGAAATGTGGTAGGCCTGAGTGTTTTTCTTAGCTTTTAAACAATGACATAAATTGTGCACGTTTTCCAACAAGATGACCTGTTTCTGAAAGTCTTTTTAGAATGGCTCATTTGGGAATTCATATATCATCTTAAGTGGTGGTGAACATTGCTAACACCAATGTTTAATCCTAGCCATTAACGCCATCTCTCTCTCTCCTGCCCCAACTCTCTCACCCCCCCCCCACCTTCTCCTTTCCAATTCAGCACTTGACAGTTTCATAGCACTCAGAGGCTTACAAGATTAGATAAAGGTAAAGGTAGTCCCCCGTGCAAGCGCGGAGTCATTACTGACCCATGGAGGGAGGTTGCATCGTGACAGTTTCTTGGCAGACTTTTTGTTATGGGGTGGTTTGTCATTGCCTTCTCCAGTCATCTACCCTTTACCCCCAGGAAACGGTACTCATTTTACCAACCTCGGAAGGATGGAAGGCTGAGTCAGCTGTGAGCAGGCTACCTGAACCCGGCTTCCGCCAGGATCGAACTCAGGTCGTGAGCAGAGCTTGGGCTGCAGTACTGCAGCTTACCACTCTGCACCGTGAGGCTCTTACAAGATTAGATGTATTCCTTTATGTTCATTTTTCCAGTGGAAGTCACAGCTTATGGCTACCAAGAAACTGGCTGAATGATAAAGTTGCTTTAAATCAATACCGTACTCTGAATGATCTTTAGACCCAATCCCATCCATTCATCATCCCATTTGTCCAAACCCCATGAACATATGTATCTCACCAGGGTTTGATTCTGAACAGGAGGTGCCCATTCATAAGTCACTGTGTTGATAGACACATTCTTCTTGGCCGCCACTGGATTAGTCAGTATCATGACATTGCGCTTGTACACAGGGATGCCATCAGTTTTCAGCTTTGCAATAAGGGTTGTATATTTTGTGTCCTCAAAGAGTTTCCCCACTTTACGATCATCCTCATTGCTGGTGGGAACATCGTGCTCCTCTTGCCCACACTTGCAGTTTCGACATATTTTTCTAGTGGTTCAAGAGAAAGCCATAATTAAACTGGGATCATGAGTGCTGCCCAGAAGGCTGAAGAAGCCTGGGGCACGTGTGGTGTGGGAGTGGGCAGAGCTTGCCACACACCCCACAAGGAGTAAAAACAATTCATTTAGCCTGTTCCATACCGTAACAACGTTTTAAGCGATCACTTAAACTTTAGTTCAGCATCTATTTGGTTTCCTGTGTGAACAGTGCTTAAAATTTACATCACCGGGGTTAGAGATGGGTCTCATTATGTCAGCACTATAGGTTAAGATTTTAATGGCTGATTTGGCAGGGTTGGTGTCAATGGTTCCCACCGGAAGCAGAGGGCTCCTTGTTTTGTGGGAGCCCAAAGCAAGTTGCCCTCTGAGATAGTATCAGTAATCACACAAAAAAGGGTGCGAAGTCCTGTTATAAAGGCTATTTTGGAAGGCATGCTGCAAACCCTGTAAATTTGGCACTGTTTATGCATGCGGAGGGTATAACGCCTCCTATCTATTCCTTCCCAGTAAAAATGGCACTTTAGTGAAATCATATGACTCAATATTCCAGAATCATTCTCTGTTTTACCGTCTAGGAGCAAGTTTCAGGTGAACAGCCATGTTCGTCTGCAGTAGATGAGCAAGGTTTGAGTCCAGTAGTACCTTATGGGCCAACAAAGAGTTTCCAGGGTATAAACTTTTGAGAATCAGGCTCCCTTCTTCAGGTATCTGGCAAAACTCTTTGTGGTCTTTAAGGTGTTACTGGACTCAAATATTGCTTGTCTAGGAACAAGCATCCTGTTCTCTATGGCAGAGGAGCAGCCTGGGAATGAGTGCAAGAGATCTTTCCACTTTAAAAGGTGCAAGAGGCATTTCCACTTTAAAATGTCTTCAAATGAGACATTTTAGCATATTCGGTAATAAATAAAATCCAATCACTAGCCATCCAAAACATCCATAGAACTTCAACTGCTAATAATCCTACCTGCCAAAGTAGATTTAAGCTGTCCTCCCAAATCACTCCAGCCCCTGGGCCTTCCAGAAAATAAACAGCCTTGTACGGATGGCACCTGCCTCACCTCCTGAGGGAGGGAATTCCACTGTCCATCCTGATCAGTCTCACTTCAGCTATGGAATGTTTCCACAGAGAGGCACCACGTGTGGATTTCATTAATAAAAAGTTCAACCGTTTTGTCCTGTAGTTCTCTCTCACAAGTACATATTCCTGTTCATCCCTTACTATAAATCCTCTCACAAAGCACAAATTACAAAGATGGCATGGTGCTGTCACATGACAAACAGGTCAGTCAGCATCGCAACCCTCTCAGGCCCAACAGTGAGGCACAATAACCTTCTCACGTGAGCTGCCCATCCAGCACAAGTCCTTTCATTCAGATGCTCCAAACACACCAGCCTGGAATTACACCCTGGAAGCTGAATTCAGCAGAAACAGCACAGTGTATCAAGGATTTGATGAACTGAAGCAACTTCATCGGAACATGGATGTAGAATATATCATCCCATTTGGCTGTTCTTCCAATCCAGTTACCTGATCTCTTGAGGATTTCCCTCCCACAACATGTATCAGACAAACCCAGAATCCAAGAGGATCTGGTTAAGATTTTCTTACTATACATTCATTTTTAGAGGATATTGACCTTATTTATGCATCAAAAGGTAACAGTAGGGCACTTTAATCTTTACTGAATTTGAATTGTGTTATTAGCATTCAGCAGGAATTGTCTCAATTTCCAAAGCCGCCTTTTTAATTGCGAGGTGTTATCAATACCAGTTCATGTTAAAGAGCCCTGCAACTGTTAGTCTGTAACTAGTTTTACACCTATGGTATAAGCACTTCCATGCAGATTTCTGTACTCCAAATTATAACATTCAAATAATGTGTGAAGAAATGGTGTGTGTGTGTGTGTGTGTCTATGTTAAATAAATAGGCAAAAACCAAAGGAACAAATTCAGCTACTTCTCCCACATTGTAGAACTGAAAATTTCTTTGAAAAAAAAAAGATTCCCTGACACTTTTCAGAATCAAAAAGATATGCTAGTATTCCCTCATCCCCCCCTTCTACCTTAGCAGGAGGGGAAGAAAGAAAAAAATAGGCCTCTTGGGCAGCAGAAAAAGAACCCTCAGCTTCACTCACAACAAAAGCCAAACTTCTGGCAACCTAGTTTTTTAAAAAAACTATTTGAAAAGAAAAATAAAAGATAAAAAATAAGCCTCACAGATAATAGAAATAAACATATGACGAGAGTAGCAAGAGATCTGCACGTAAGAATCCATAAAAAGTTTCGAAATATCTAAAAAAAAGGTCTATCCGCAGTTGTCATCTCTATGCCATGCATTCAAAGACTGATAAAGGCGCCCGAGTGCTTAAAGAATTCTTCTTAATACTCAAAACCAGAACTTGAAAGGAGGCAGCAAAGAATATTCTCTGTAGCTATTAATAGAGTGACATATTGAATCAGTAGGAGAAATATTCACTATATTTTCACACCGTTTCTTTGAAGGCAGCATAAACCTCCTCCATTATATCTTCCCAATAACCTTGTAAAAATAGGTTATACCGAGAGAGCGGGTGACTGGCCCAAGGTCACCCAGTGAACAACTGTCAGTATATGGATCTGAACCCAGATCTCGGCAGTGCTAAATCCAACACTATGATTATGGCTGCCAGCCTCCAGGTGGGGCCTGGAGATCTCCCAGGATTACAAATGATCTCCAGGAGATGGAGATCAGTCCCCCTAGAGAAAACGGCTCCTTTAGTGGGCAGACTTTATGACATTGTACTCCACTGAGCTCTCGCCCTGCCCCATAGGATCCACCCCCCCCCCCCAAAATCCAGGACTTTCCCAACCCTAATAATATTGTACTTTTCTTGTTATTTGCTATGGCTGTGCTGAAGCAATAAATATTGATTGATTGATTGATTGATTGATTGATTGATTGATTGATTGATTGATTGATTGATTGATTGATTGATTGATTGAATTTCCCAACCTGGAGTTGGCAAGCCTAATTGTGATCCCTGCTCTATACTGATACTGTTCATGTGATTAGATTCTGTCTGTTCAGGAAGTCTTTTATCTTGGAGTTTCTTATACAAGGAAATCTGCTCAATAGATACATTAAATATTTTTTAACATATGCTCCTCAGTTTTGCCATTTATTTTGCTATCCAGTGTTACTCTGTGTGGTCTGTAAACATGTGGGATAGTACATGCCTTGTGCAAACGAGCCTGCTTCCCAATCCAGACTCAAGAGTCACACAAGATAGGTAACAGTAGGAGAGAAACCTCTCCCCGGCTGTCAGTAGCTTTCTGTCCTAGCACAAGTTGCTGACTTAAGGTTTAAACACCCAACTAGAGGAGAATTAGCCCCAAATCTGGAATTAGATCACCACTCTCT
Source organism: Eublepharis macularius (assembly GCF_028583425.1). NCBI lineage: Eukaryota > Metazoa > Chordata > Lepidosauria > Squamata > Eublepharidae > Eublepharis > Eublepharis macularius. The sequence goes on along the minus strand of NC_072798.1, from coordinate 77,625,064 downwards.
ATTTTTAGGATATTTTTGAGAAAGTGATGGGCCTCCAATGTAAGGTTGAATGAAGATGGAAGCAGATTTCGCAGAATAATCAGATGAAGTTTACTGAGAGAAACCAAAGCACAAGTACAAAAATACTAACATGTCCAAAAATCCCTGCAGCCAAACATTCACACAATAGTTATCCACACTGTGCAGCACATATCTCAAAGAAGGGGGCGGGGGGCAGGAGAAAGAGAAGAACAACAAGGAGGGTGGAGGGAAGATACTATCTATAACGTGCTGTTTCGGGACCTCATGTGGGGTGGTTTAGGAGCCTGCAGACATCTGGGTGATCCAAGAGGACCTGAGGCTTACAGCTGCCTGAGGGTTAGGAGTTCCAGGAGGAGCTGCTTGGCAAGGCAGTCAAGTAGAAGTTCAAACAGCAGATCAAGTAGGAGACTAGAAGGAGCCAAAGTGAAGCTGAACTGAACGTGTTGAGTAGCTCTTATCACAGAGGCTGGAAACAAGAGACAAGAGATGGAAGTTTGATTTTCACGGAGTAGGAGAGAGGGTCAGGTGCCCAGTGCGAACCTGTGGTCTGCTTGGGAGGCAGGGAAGGCCTGAGGTGGGGATTTTGGGAGGGAGCTTCAAAGCCGAATGCTTGCGAAATAAGGATAAGCAACATCAGCAACAGTTTCCTTCAGTTACAGGTTGAGCTCTCCAAATGTTGTTTCAACCATGACCAGAATCAGGGTATTGTATTTCTTAAAAGAATTTTTATTGGATTAGAAACATATAATAACAATTATAATCACAGTCTTTAATTTTTTCTAATTCTAACCCCCTCCCTTTCCCCCCCTTTTTGTTGACTTCCAAAAGTTTTCCAACCCCCTATCCACTTTCCCTCTACTCCCTTCATACTTATTTTATTTATTTATTATAATATACTTTCAGATTCTTCTAAGCACTATTTCCACTTCCTTTCACATATAGGTTGTTATATAAATTGTCATATAAATAAACTCCTCTTAATCTATCTTCTTCATTAAAACTACTAATAATATTCATTTTGATAACCTGTGTTTTATCTTACTCCTTCTATTCTCTTCGATATGGGACAAACAATTTGCCCCCCTTTATACATCAATTCCAATACTGCTATACACATACTTATTATACACACTTATTGTCATTTACTTAGGCTTCTATTCTATATATTGTTCTTTATCTATACATATACCATAAGTCTAACAATTAGACCTATCTTTAAATTTACGTATGTATGTATATATTCACTCTATGTTATACGGTTATCTTTCCAAAAAATATAGATTAGTTAATTTCTATCCCAATAATTCTCATAGTATCAACACTATTGCTACTTAATATAATACTTAAAAGTCATATAAAGTTGCTTAGAATTTTTCCATTAACTCTCCACCCCCTTGGTATAGTCACTTCTCTCCTCCTGTGTACCTCAATAGTTTTCAAACTGCCACAGTTCTCCTCCCACCTCCCATTTTTTCACCAGATATTGCTTCAGCTTTCCCCAGTCCGTGTTAAACTGCCCTGGATCAAGGTCTCTCAGTTTTCTTGTCATTTTGTCCATCTCCGCCATGTACAGCAATTTGTAAATCCAGTCCTCAGTAGTTGGCACTTCTTGTACTTTCCACTTCTGCGCATACAAAAGTCTGGCTGCTGCCGTCATATAAAATATCAATGTCCTATGTTGTGCTGGGATGTCTTCCATTCCCAAGTTCAGTAGCAGGAGTTCTGGGTTCTTATTAACTTGAAATTGTAAAATCTCACTCATTACTCTTATTATTTCCCCCCAGTACTGCCTAGCTACCTCGCAAGTCCACCACATGTGATACATTGATCCCTCATGTTTTTTACATTTCCAGCATTTATTAGACATATTCGAATTCCCTAGCGCAATCTTCTTTGGCGTCAGATACCAACGGTAGATCATTTTGTAAATATTCTCTTTAATATTGGTACATGTCGTGATTTTCAATGTATGTTTCCACAAGTATTCCCACGCCTCCATTGTTATTTCTTTGTTGAAGTTTATAGCCCACTTCACCATTTGCACTTTGACTATCTCATCTTCAGTATACCATTTTAACAACACTTTGTAAACCTTGGAAATTTCCTTTTGGTCTTCTTGTAAAATTACTTTCTCTAATTCTGAGTCCTCCATCCTTATCCCTCCCTTCGCACAGTCTGAGTAATAAAGATCTCTAACTTGTCTATATTGAAACCAGTTGTAGTTTGGAGACAACTCTTGTTGCGTTCTTATTCTTATTTTAGAAGATTCTATTTGAGTTATCTCCTTGTACGTTAAACACTGTTGTTCATTGTCGACCATTCTTGGATCTATTACTTCATATGGAACCACCCAAGAGGGAATTCCTTCTTGTAGGTATTCTTTATACTTCTTCCAGATTGTAAAGAGGCTTCTCCGAATATAGTGATGCAGAAACATAGAATCTGCTTTTACTTTATCATACCATAGGTATGCATGCCATCCAAATAATTTTTTGTATCCCTCTAAGGCCAGCAGTTTGCGATTTTTCAACATGATCCAATCCTTCAACCATACCAGACAGATTGCATCATAATAAAGTCTCAAGTTGGGCAGTTGCATTCCCCCTCTTTCTTTTGCATCCTGTAACACTTTCATTTTCACTCGAGGCTTCTTGCCTGCCCACACAAACTCTGATATTTTCCTCTGCCATTTATCAAATTGCTTGGAGTCCCTAATGATTGGTATCGTCTGTAACAGAAACATAACTCTTGGTAACACGTTCATCTTGATTACTGCAATTCTTCCCAGCCATGACAAGTTCAGTCTATTCCATTTAATCAAATCATGCTCTATTTGAGTCCATAATTTCTCATAATTATTCTTGAATAGATCTATATTTTTTGCAGTCAATTCAATTCCCAAATACTTCACCTTACTTGTTACCTCACAATCTGTTATTTCCGTTAATAACTGTTGTTTTTGTTTAGTCATATTCTTACATAAAATCTTTGATTTCTTTTTGTTTACATAGAAACCTGCCAAGTCTCCAAACTCTTTAATTTTTTCTGTTACCTTGGGCATGTTTTCAATTGGATCTTCCACAATTAACATTATATCATCTGCAAACGCTCTGACCTTATAGGAAAAGTCTTTTATCTTTATACCACGGATTGCATTGTCTTCTCGAATCTGCATCATCAAAATTTCAAGAACCAAAATAAACAACAATGGGGATAGCGGGCAACCTTGTCTTGTACCCTTTCCAATAATCAATTTTTTAGTCAGCTCGTCATTCACCACAATTGCTGCACTCTGGTCTCTATAAATTTCTCTCACTGCTCTTATGAACCTTTCCCCCATTTGTAGCTGTTCCATGGTGGCAAACATAAAGTCCCAGTTCAAATTGTCAAATGCTTTTTCAGCGTCTACAAAGAAGAAACCAACCTCCTTATCACATCGCCTGTCATAGTATTCTATAGCGTTTATAACTGTCCTTAGGTTGTCTCTAATTTGTCTATTTGGTAAAAAGCCTGCTTGTTCTTCTCCAATAACTTCGGCTAACCATCCCTTTATTCTCTCCGCCAAGATCTTTGCAAAAATCTTGTAGTCATTATTGAGTAAAGAGATAGGTCTATAGTTTTTGACATTGGTCAAGTCCTGTCCTTCTTTGGGGATCAATGATATATTTGCTTCACTCCAGGTATCTGGGATCCTTTGGTCCCTCAAAACACCATTGATCACCTCTTTTAAAAACAGTACCAGTTCATTGGCCATTGCCTTGTAAAACTTAGCTGTAAGTCCATCAGGCCCTGGCGCTTTTCCCAAGTTTGTTAACTGTATTGCCTTCCTTATCTCTTCTTCTGTTACTTCGCTGTTTAGTTTAACTCTCCACTCCTCGGAAATTACTGGAAGCTTCATTTTCTCCAGATATGCGGCTATCACATCTTTATTCACTTCTTTCTTATCATACAATTTAGCGTAGAATTTATAAAAGGCTCTGCTAATAGCGACCTGTTCCAAGTGTACTTTATTGTCATCACATATTTTATTTATTATCTTTTTCTCCTTTCTTTTCTTCAATTGCCATGCCAAAAATTTCCCAGGTTTATTCGCCCCTTCAAACGACTTTTGATTCAGTCTTTTGAGATTCCATTCCAGTTCTTTATTGTTCATAGCCGTCAACTGCTCCTGAAGGATTTTAATATCCTGATATATTTTCTTTTTCCCTGGTCTTTTCTTCAGCTGTATTTCTTTGGCTTTTATTTTTTCCATAATCTCCTGTCTCTTCTCCTCTTTTTTCCTTCGAAGTCTTCCATTTAAGTCCATTAATACACCTCTGATTACTGCTTTATACGTGTCCCATACCTTGTTGGTTGGTACTTCTTGATTCATGTTGTACTGTATGAAGAATTTAGTCTCCCTTCTCAACATTTCCATATTTTCTCCCTCTTGCAACAAATCCTCATTTATTCTCCATCCTTTTCTCTTAGTTCTTTTTCCAAATTTCCACATAATTGGGTTATGATCTGAGCCTACCATGGGCATTATTTCTGCTTCCTTAGTCCAAAGTACTAAGTCCTTTGAGGCCCAGATCATATCAATACGCGATAAGGTAGAATGTCTTGCAGAGAAAAAGGTATATTGTCTGCTTGTGGGATTCTGCGTTCTCCACACATCTTCCAACGCTTCCTGTTGCATTAATCCAAAAAAAGTCTTTGGTAATAGTCCTCTTTTCTTTTGTGTAGTGGCTGATTTCTTATCCTGTTCCAAATTCGTAACTCCATTGAAGTCTCCTGCAAGTATTATCCGATCATATGAAAGTTCATCTAGTTGCTTCTTTAAATCCTCAAAAAAGCACTCTTTAGCTCCATTAGGTGCATATATTCCAATCACCAACACTTTCTTTAAATTCCAAATACATTCCACTGCTATAAATCTGGCTTCCCCATCTCTAATTATCACCTTTGGCTGCAGCTCTTCTTTTATATATAATACCACTCCCCTTTTTTTCTTTTTTGAGGCCGCTACAAATTCAATGCCCAATTTACTTACTTTAAGGTATTTTACGTCCTGATTTCTAATATGAGTCTCTTGTAAGCAAACTATATCACATTTCTGTTTTAATAGCCAGTGGAAAATGCTTTTTCGCTTATTAGGTGAGTTGAGTCCATTTACATTCCACGATAAAACTTTGCACCCCATATTCAAAGCCTTGTTGTTGGTAAGTCTTTTTCATTGTCCGTCATGAACCTTTCCATTTCCAATTCAGATCTGATGCGCTTTCTTACTCCTCCAAATTCAAAAGATATCCCTTCCGGTAATTCCCATCTATATCTTACTTTCATGTCTTTCAAAGTCTGGACTAACACTTTGTATTTTTTCCGGTCCAAGAGCGCCGATCTGGGTAACTCCTTCATAATGATAATTGTCTTGCCATCAACTATCAGTGGATCTTGAAATTGCTTAGTCACTATCATTTCCCTTACATTCCTTGTCGTAAATTGCACTATCACATCCCTTGGTACCTTTCTCTGGGTCGCAAATCTGGAATTTATTCGGTACACCACATCCAGGAAAGCCACAACCTCCTCCTCCTCCTTTTCCAGGTATTCAGCTAACACTTCAGTCACCTGTTCTTGTGCTGTCTTTCCTTCTACTTCCGACAAACCTCGAAACCTCAGCTGCTTCTCCATGTATTTACTCTCCGCAACTGCCATTCTTCCCCTCATTACTCTCATATCCGTTCGCTGCGTCTCTGTAAGATTGTCCATCGCCTTCTCCACATCGTTAACTTTTTGCTGCGCTGCCTGCAAGTCGGTTTGTATCGTCTCCATTCCCTTTTTTACTTCTGCCAGCTCATTTTTAACTGTCTCTTTGACATCTTTGACTTCTTTCACCAACTCCAATTTTGTTTCTTTAAGCTCCTTTAGCATTTCACAAAATTTTTTGTCCAAGTTCTCTATGGCTGCTTGCCACTCTTCGACATCGTGGGGCTTGATTTACCTCGCTCCCACGAGTCTGCACGTGGCGTCCTAAGCATTTCTTAGCTCCGTGGCGTCCAAATTGATAATCCTTTAAATAAACAAAAATCACTCCGAAAATCCAAAATGTCGTGCGTCTTTTCTCTATGGTTTCTCTGTACCCTTTTGCAATCCAAGATGTCCTACTTCCGCCCTTGCTGAAGCCAAAGCCCTTCCCTGTTCAAAAATGGCGATGCCCTTCTTCCTGTCTTCCAGTAGGGGCCGTCTCCTTCTGGCGACTCTATCACTATTACGTACTTCCTGTTTCCCGACTCTCCGCTGCAGCTCCAGAATCAGGGTATTGTATTTCAAACAGATCTGAAGTATCATAGAATAATGGCAGGAACAGAGCTGACCTTGCCTGATTTGAGTAATCTGTCTGGCTTCATAGCCTAACTAGGCAGTTGTTACTTTCCATGATTAAAACTCAACCATGCATACATGGTCCGCTCCTACCTTTTCCCTTGTCAATGTTCCCTCCTGCTATTCCTCATCATCTGCTGTCCAACTGAGGTTTATTTGACCCTGTGGTAAAGAATGGTTTAGAAAAGGGCAGACAAAACTCTTCTAAGATGGTAGAACAAGTCATGGGCTGATGAGAAGTAAAGATGGGAGGCCCCAAAATGAAGGATGAATAGTCAAGGCAACACCAATGCTGGAATTATCAGTTGTCCACAGCAGACGTCATTTATAGCCTGATCGATTTTTTCATTGTAAATTTTTTTTATTGCTTATGAAAAGACCTCTAAAAAAGTTGCAATACACTGAAAAATACAAAAGGACAAGTTCTATTTTTAAACCTATTGCTCCCAAACACAATAAATATCGCCCACCCCTCACCAATTTTTCTGCATGAATTCTTCTCTCTCTCTCTCTCTCTCTCTCTCTCTCTCATGCATCAGTAAAAATGTCAATTTTGTAAAAAAAAAAAAAAAAAGAAGCAGCAGCAACAATCCAGATGTTATTGAACCAATTTGAAGTGGCAGGAGAATTAGTCCATTTCCAGTGGGCTATAAATTTCTGCCTGTTACTAAGAGATTTATAATCAGTTCCATACCTCTGCTAATCAGCTACATCTTTCTACTAGTATGACAAAGTGACTTAAGGATTTAAAAGGATATAATATTCTGTTGTTTCACAATCAAGCCTAAGGTCTCACAACCAAAATTTTGAATATGAGAACGCAACCAAAATATAGGACACACCCACATGTCAGGCTTAACCCCTCCAACGAGACCTCTATACATACCACTAAAACACAATCTTACAGTGTAGTCCTAAACAGAGTTACTCCCTTCTAAGTCCATTAAGGTCAGTGGGCTAATAATTGTGTAACTGTGCACAGGAATGCATTATTAAAGAAGTTTTGTTTGTTTGTTTTTTAAAAAAATCTGAATAAGTTATTTTCATCAAGATATTTTCCGAAATCCAGCATCAACAGATGCATTAGGAAGGTTTTTCTCAGCTCTCTTTCCTAAGTTAAATAACTGAAACGGGGAAAAAATCTGCTATTGGGGCATAAAGTCTGAAATGCTACCTTGAGTTTTTTTTCTTTTGCTTAATATCTGATCAGTTTTTTTATAGTCTCAACTGCGCTGCAAGGCCGTTTCCGCATGTTCTTATATGGACAGCACACTTACGGAACACTAGTAGCTTTTCCCCACAATTCCAGGCATCTCCATTTGCAAAACAGTTGCAGGCTGCTTGGTTTCCATTTTTTTGGCGCCTTTTCAGGGACCGCACTTTCTCTGGTCTTTTCTTTTGCCATGGGCTGATGGAGCACTTCTTCTGCATTCTTGGGCATGTGTATGGTTAAAGTGCTCTGAGGAATTATTTGGTCACAGCTCAACTCCTCCCCCACAGCTCTCAGCATGCAATTGCTAGGGTTACCATTCCCCCACCTGGGGCGGGGGGTCCCCAGATCCCACCCTTCCTCCCCTGTGCCCAGTTACCTGGCTGGTGGGGGGCACGATCCCTGGGGTGCCCCCTCCCTGGGCGGTGTGGTGCGCACCCAGGCAGGGGGTGTGCTCCCATGCCACGAGAGCAGGCGGCAGTAGCAGCGGCAAGAGCAGGCCACTCTCGCTGCCACTGCTGCTGTTGCTGCCACCTCTTGCCACCGCAGCCCATGTGCCAAATGAGAGCGGGTCATGGCGAGCGGCAGCAGTGATGAGAGCGAGCAGCCGTGGTCGCAGCGAGAGCAGGCAGCAGCGGCAACAAGGGCCCCCTTTGACCCCGCGTGATGATATAACTCACAGAAGTGACATCATCAAGTGAGCTGGGAGCAGAGAAAAAAAGCTGGGGTAAGTACTGGCTCCCAATCCCCCGCCGGGAGACTACAGGGACCTGGGGATCCCCTGTCGAGGGACTCAAGGTCCCTGGCAACCCTAGTAATCACACATGTGTAGAGCAAAAATTTTTTTTGAAAGGGAGGCCAGCAACAATGACAAAAGTGCCCCATCTCCCTTCTCAAACCACATTTTCTAAGAACTGTGGAGGCCTCAAAAAGCTGTGGGGACCTCAAAACAATTTAAGTATCAAAAATACAAAGTCATATTTATTGTGTTTAACAACCAATTCTAACAGTATTCCATATATTTATCTAAGCTATCACAAGGTCAATCTGAAAACATTCAAAATCATAGACAGAGTGCAGATACCGAATTGTTCAATATTCTTATGTACATCCAAAGAATCTCTGATCAATAAAGTGCTGGTGCCCATTGATCCTTCACAAATGGTACAATAAATAGTCAAATACAATCTTTATATATGGCTTGAAATCATAGGAAGTGCTTTCCTGCAGGAAGAAAGCCCCTACTATGATTTCCAGTCAAGTGTACAAATAAGCAGTTGTACAGATTCCTAGAAAGCCTTTTTGCTCCATTAAAGCCTAGAGAGTTCCTTCCCTTTCCTTCTCATTTAACTATGAGAGAGGAAGCCAAGGGAATATTTTTCCCCCCATGGGCTCATGGTGACCTTTGACTACCCCAGCTGTCATGGATAATAATTTTATTCTTAAAAAGTTATCAAAAAATGCATGCCCCAGAGAGAAGGACACAGCATAGAATAAATGAGGCATCCACTTCTTAAAGTAGTTAGGGCAACTAAGACTTACGCCCCTGATATCACTAGTATGAAGGATTTGAGCCTACGTCTCTTTTGCTGCATTGCATGGAACTCATCAGAATTTGATCTGGATTATTCCATTAGACATTCCAAGGTCATGCGTGATAAGAGATTAACGTCTTGGAACTTCATTCAATAGTAATACGTACTCAGAGTGGTATATAAAGAATTTACACTATAGCTTCGAGTAACATTCTCAGTTATAGAAAGCTTTATATTGCAATAGATGATACACTCCCATCTAGTGGAAAAAGAATGTAATGGTAACTGAAGGCTTTTACATAAAAACAAATTTATACACATATGCTGTGCTCAGAGATGTGGAGGAGAAAATTTTCCACGGCTAAAGATTCATTGATTTATTAAATTAATAATAATGAATGGATGCCATAGCCAATACAATAACAGTCCATTCTAACACTTTCAAAGTTGTAACTTATGCTCTGTTTCAGCATTTCTTCAACTCTGTATTGGGTTTTTGCTGGTTTTAAATCCTTGCAAACTTGCATTTACATACCCAATTATGCTGTATTGAAACATCTTTGAAATTGATTGTACTGACTCATACTACGTAATCCATCTCAAGTCTCCATGAGAAAGGCGGACTATAAAATGAATGAATCTAATATTTTTCAGGGGATTATCCCAAGGATTGTGTGTCTGAGACAGACAGCACTTATGTTTTGTTGATCTGTAAACAAGGTGGGAGAGTGGATAAAACTACAGATGCATATAATAATCCAAATTATTAAAAATCAAAGCTATGAATTCACCTGATCTGCTGCGCTGGTCAGATCAAAACCCAAGCTAAAATTCTCTTGCTTCAATGACCTCCATGGAACAAAGTATGTTGAAACAGATGTTTGAACAACCACGTCTTAAGGGCAGTTCTTTGGGTGAGCTAAAATTATGTCAATAGATGAAATGGCTTTTTTGATTGTGTTTTTTCCAGAAATTTAAATACTGTTAGGAACGTATATACTACATGCAAATTCTCACAGCAGGGGTAGTCATAACCAATGGGCAACAGGAGAAGCTACCCCAGGCCTCATGCTGGAAGGGCACCTCACATGGCACAAGGGCCATAACTAGCTTAGCCCTGGGCCAGCAGGGGGTAGCAGTGATTCCGAAACCCCATCTTGGACTTTTGCCCAGGGCCCCAGAGTCACTAAAACCATCCTACATCACAGCCCTTTCTCTGAAACTACAGCATACATCAATAAGAGGAAGCTATTAAAGATCTGAGCTTGCATGACCCATAATATGAAATAGCATTAGTATTCGGTGCGCTGTGCCCTGCTTTAAAGTGGTACCTATTTGGTCATATGCTGCTCCAGTATTTGGTTTATCAAATTAGTTATGAAAAGAAAAAGTATTCAGTTTCTGCAAACCCATAAAGATGATTTTTTTTAAGTCCAGGAGCAGAAACTAATACAAATGTAGACAATTTTTAGTTATTATGCCAGAACTTCAGAGCATTTGAGCGTCAAGATGCCCCACAGGCAACCAAATGTAAATGTTGCTTGTTGCTAGGTTGGTTATGGAAGAGCCACTGAAAAAGGGAATGGCCATGGATGTACGTCCTACTTCCATAGTGGTCTCTCAACACAGACAACTCTCTTGTCTTTGAATTACTCACTTAGACTATGTAGCAAGTACTCAGGAAGCCTCATTTGTTCCTGTGATCTCCAGCTGCCAATCCCTACCTTAAACAGCACAGGTGTCTGATGCAAAACCAATCAGTAAGGCCTGCATTCAGACTTGACCTACATTCTGCCAAGAAAGGATTCGTTCTCCTCTATTGTTCTAGACATGTTGCATTAAAATACAGGATCTATTTGCTATCAGTATGACCTTGGTTCAACATAAACTGAAGTTGACTTGGCATCTGAGAATACGAGTTACTTGTCACGAATACTGAAATTAGGAATTTGCAGTTGTGATTGTTGGGAGGGGAAGCAATTCAAGGGGAAATGGCAGAAATCACCCTCTTCCCTAGCAAAAGAGCAATAGCCCACATGAGGATAGAGATTTATACTGATTCCTTATTCTTGATGCAGTCTCCTACCAAAGAAGCTCTTTTGGGGTACTAGGAGATGGGAGAGAAATTCATTCTGTGAATATACTACACTGGATCCAGCACTAGGACTCCAGCCCAAGACAGTCTTAAGTGGTATTAAACTCTATGAAATAGAGAGGATCTTGCTTCTGAGAAATAGACATAACATCAGTCTACAGGCATCTTGGTAACTTCATACAACATTAACCATCTTGAACCCATATTTAATTTCATTTAAGAGCCATACTTTCTGGAACAGAACTTTCACGTTAAGCTCGATGTGCTTTAAAAATGGAACAAATGCATGGACTCTTAAAAGAGCCTGAGTTTGTGTGTATTTTTCAGACATTTATCCCATCATTTAACAGTTATGGATTGTGCTTTTCATGAGTCTTAGAAATGAACTACACAAGATGAATTACATGTGTAGAGCACGTGATTACACTTACACATTTCCCATTACTTTCTTGATCACTTGCACACTTCAGAAACACGGCAGTCGATCCCGTGTACGGACTGGCACAGATTTCCTCCCTGTTCCTCTGAGATAAGAGATGGTATCCCCTGATCAACCTTCCCTTTGCACATGTTCAAATCTTCCTCGGCAGTACAGAGCAAATTCAGCAAAATTCGCCCATTGTTTCCAATGGGAAACGCGATTTGCGGCTTTCCAAATGGATTTGGGGCTTTCCCATTGGGCTGGGGGGGGGGGCATTTTTGGACTGAACTGTACCAAATTTGCTGGGGACCTACTCATAACTGTCTTCTAACAACTCCCCAAGTTTCATGAAGATTGGCGTTCGGAGGGGGGGGGGCTTCAGTTTGGTTCTATTGGACTGTATTGAGTGGATATTGTAATTGGGAATATGCCAGTGGCCATGGCAGCCATGATCTATGTGATTCTACTGTTGGAGTTATTTTTTCCCCACAACAGAAAAAAATGGGGTGGTTGGGGACACCTTCATTGGGAGGGGCATAAAATGCCCCCCTGAAGTCCAATTTTCTTGAAACTTGAGGGGTCTTTAGAAGACAGTCAGGGGTATGTCCACTGAAAATTTTGTAGATTTCTTTTGCAAAATCCCACCCCCATCCCCCTGGATACCCCCAAATAGCTTTGCCCATAGGGAATAATGGAAATTGGAGGTGGCTGTGGGTACCTTCTTTGGGAGGCCATACAATGCCCCCCGAAGTCCAATCTTCATGAAACTTGGGGGGTTGTTAGAGAATAGTTAGGAGTATGTCCCCAGCAAATTTGGTACAATTTGGTCAAAAAGTGCCCCCCAGGCCCCAGAAAGCCTCGAATCATGTTTCCCATTGCCAACAATGGCCGGCTGCAGAAAGAGAAGGTACCTCATGGGATACCATCCCTTGTCTCCCCACAAGCTGACCAAAATCAGCGCTCTGCATTGGTGAATCACTGGTTATGCCCATGGACATCTGCAAATGCAGCTACATGAAGTTACAGGACACATGCATGGACTGAAGCTACAAGACATGCTCAGCTTGGGAAAAAGTTGACATGGGCACATTGGAGCACACGTTCTTCTAAACATTTACACAAACTCGTGTAAGTCGTCTCGTGTAGTTTGGCCCTTAGGTATCCACAATGTTACATTTTTAACAGAGAGACTGGTCCAACTGAAGAAAGTCTACTGGTATGTTTTAAAAAATTAGAGATGGCCAAAGGAAACTACAAAGTACAACTTCTTACCTCCAGAAATGTAGCTCAAATCCTTCACATTTATCTTTGCATTTCAAGCATGGGGCTCCAAATCCTTCCTCATGCCCTAAGCCCATCTGTAAAAACAAAAGGAAACCCAACAAAAAGTATTATTTATTTTATTTATTTAAAACTTTTACTAATTGCCTTTCCTCCAAAGATGCTTAATGCATATCAATTCTATAATAGATCCCTCCCACAAATCACATGAGATTTCATTAGTGGTGTGTTATAGAAGACCTCATAGATAATTAAATAAACTATGACATAGCAGAGCTTGAAAGTTGCTTGATGCAAGTTTTGCCTATCTTCTCCCTGACCTCAACTCTATACTGTATGAATTTTAGGTATCCCTTCAAGATGTTTTGGTGTTAGGAGAGTGTATTATTAGTATTGAGGTCGGCTGCTCAAGACCTTTGGATAAAGGTGCTTATTAATAAAGGAAAGGGACGGTATTGTGATACAATGAAGCAAACTACAGTGTTTCATACCAGGCTGCAAGAGGAGGCATCAAATGTAACTTAAGTCTTGTAAAGTTCCATTCAAGGTCCATACACAGCAAAAGGAGAAGCCCCATAGAAAGGTGCAGCATTCCTATCTAACAACAGTACTGACGGCAGCAGACAGACAGAAAGGAAAGAACCACCGTCCAAAGATCTAATTTACACTCAAATCAGATCTGCACAAACGCAGTCAGATTTCTCTTTGACATTTTTGCCAGCAGTAGCTCACATTCTTAAAGGAGCAAGTGGCGACTAGCCTGTTTAAAAAGCCACTTGGCTCTTTAAAATGGAATTATGATTAGAGAAGTTAGCTGCCTTAATTAGTACAGGGAGCAAAAAAAAAAGGGGGCCCATACACCACTGGCATGTGACAGCGATCAGTCACCAGTGCCTGTGGAATTAGTCCATAGTTTACTCTTTTTAAAAAGTGACAGTTCCAATATTATGAATCCCCCAAGTTCAATATGTTTTTCCAATTATTACAATATTGGTAAGATCAAGTTATTTCCAGATGACTCAGAAATTCGCTGTCAACCATAGACAATTCATCTATCAAGCATATTGCAGCTACTTCTGTTTTATAAGTTGGATCCAATCCAATCTAATGGGAGAAGGGTCCCTTTTGTCCAACAAAAAGGCTACCCTGGGAATCACAAGGCCTGTATAGATGGTTTGCCGGGTCCCCTTACCCTCCTGGGAGGGGGGGACCCAGCACTCACTTTTTCATCGTTCCTCCCAGGATTGTGTGATGACATTTGGGGCCCAAATTGGGAGTGCTCTCAGGGTGGTGCAATGACATCATCCCCGGGAATGACATCGTCGTGCTGCACCAGAAGCTTACACAGGAGGCCTGTTTCCCCACCTTTCCCCCTGCCTGCCAGGTGAGTGGTAACAGAGGGGCAGAGGGTGGGGATGGGGGATTCCCTCACCCCACCAGGGGATCTGGGATCCCTATGTATGGACAAAATCCATGTGAGATGGGGATGAAGTAAGGAGAAGAAGAATAGCTGTGAGGATAAAATGGGGAAGAGAACTTGAGTCCTGGAGGGGGAGTACAAAAATGTTCTAGACATATTAGTAAGTCATCTTTATTTGCTTTCATGGTAAATGAAATGTCAACTGATTTTTTTTTCAAATTGGGTTATTTCAAATACTGAGAATTTTCTGTTACCATTTTGTGGCCATACTTGAGGCTTACATAAGGGACCATCTCATTTTTATCCCACTCTTCCTCCAGTGACTTCAGGATGGCACGTATGTGGCCTCCCCTCCTCTCACTCAATCCTTACAACACCCGAGGGAGGTAAGCTGGGCTGGAGGTCACCAAATGGCTTCATGGCTTAACATCTAACCATGACACAACACTGGCTTCCTTACATTGTAAGATCAACAGAATACTGTCCATTCTCTGAAAGCATTTTAGCTTTCAGGACTTGCCCAGCAATTGTACGCAAGTCAGCTCGGTAGTTTTATTTGGTGGGGCTTAGTTCCAGGAAAGTGCTCTTAGGACTGCAATCAAAATTAAGTGCTTTAGAATTCTATTTTCACCTATTAATTTTGCTGGTATCACTTTTAAGGTCTGTGTTTTGGCAACACCGCCCTAACAGGTGGATTTATTCCGTAGAAAAGAGCTGGGCAGCTTTCTTGAGATGAGTGATGGGATGAAATCCAGCAGTGGAGTTTAAGAACAAGTCCCACTGAAGGCAGTCAATGGGTTCCACACATGCATAAATAATCTCATTCTCTTGCTGCCTTAAAAAAACCCTTCAAGATCAGTAAACTTCAATCACCAGTGTATTTTGTAATATTAATAATAACTCTTTTCACTCTCCCAAAAGTATGCATTACAAATGCAGAAATAATACTTCACATTGGACTTTTGTCAAATTCTGACTGGAAGCCAAATGATATACTCAAAACTGTAACAAATTGGCCTGCGTTAAGTTTTTAAAAGAGGATGGAATCAATTTCTCCATAAATGGAACTCTGGAAGAAAGCAAGACGCAGAGGTCATTTGAAATGTTGCCAAAAGAGGTTTCTGTATGTCAGTTCCAAAAAATTCTTTTTTAAAAAGTCTGGCATTTCCAACATGCCTCGTCTGATTTCTAGGCAGTCTGTGTACAAAGGCCTTACAAGTATCCTGATTGAAGGCATCTGTTTCACAGTGCCCTCATGACTAAAATATTACTTCAGAGCCAAGTGTTTTAAATGGTTACAGGCTAGTCTAACTTTTGAAAAAGAAACCTTGCTTTCATCAACTTGGAATGTTTCTGCGGAGTGAAAGCTTTTTTAAAAAAAATCTGAGGGGGAATTTGTAAAATTTCAGCTTCTTTCTATTGTCACTCAAAAGTATGTGTGTGTATGGGGAGGGGAGTTCAGATACCAGATCCATCTAGACATAGTTAATAAACCAGATAAAGATCCCCATCAAGTAAAACTGTGTGCTCTTGGAATAGATCCCAAGGCACGGTCACCAAATATCATCTCTAAATCACCATGATGGCCAGCGCACTGAATACAGCCACAGAAACAACAGCAACTGCGTGTGGAGTGGGTGGGGGGTGGGAAGTGGGTGCGTGGTGTCTGTGTGTATAAAAAATGGCAGCTCTCCAGCAAGGAACCAAGGCAAGCCCTCTAAGGTACTGGCAACATTCTGGGCTCAGCTTTCTCCCAGTGTATCTGACCAACTACAATCCTCTTTATTTTCCCTCTTCCTCCTTTGTTCACTGGTGCAGCAACATTTTTGCAAGTAAAGGCTGCAGGGTTTTTTAAAAAAATATTTGGGCCCAAAAGATCGCCTGCCCATTTCAGTTAGATTTTCACAGAGCCCCGTGGCACAGAGTGGTAAGCTGCAGTACTGCAGCCCAAGCTCTGCTCGCAACCTGAGTTCGATCCTGGCGGAAGCTGGGTTCAGATAGCTGGCTCAAGGTTGACTCAGCCTTCCATCCTTCAGAGGTCGGTAAAATGAGTACCTAGTTTCTTGGGGTAAACTGTAGATGACTGGGGAAGGCAGTGGCAAACCACCCCATAACAAAAGTCTGCCAAGAAAACATCGTGATGCTATGTTCCCCCATGGGTCATCAATGACTCCTTTACCTTTACCTTCAGTTAGATTTAAATAACCAAGGTGGCATCTGACATGCTATATATCTAGAGCAATTTTATCTTGTTCTTTCTACAAGGAGCTAAGATCTGTGTACATGTTCTCTGCACCTTGTTTTAACTTCACAGCCCCATGGGGTCAGTTAGGCTGAGGGAGCCCAACTGTCCCAAGGCTCCAGGGCAGAGGTGGATTCAAATCCTGGCTTTCTAGATCTTAGTCCAGTACCTTGACCATCATACCACACTGGCTCTCTAGGCGGCTGTGCTTCAAGCCCCTTTGAGGGAGACAATATTAGGATTTTTATAGTGATAATATAATGTTGTTAGGACCTTGTAAATTTGAAGACCACTGGCATATCTGCCACGTGCACTTAGTGGATGTGAGAAAGGCATGTCATGCTCAGGATAAGCGTACACCTCTCTCAGATCTGTCAAGGTGTCCAAACCCTGAGAAAGCACAGTATCTCGACTGAACAGCAACGGGATAGCAATATTGCTCGCTCGGAGGTGTCCAGATACAAGGACTGCTACATCTCCTGCAACTTATGGGACAATAAACATTAATTGCCATGTTTGCAAGGTGGCTTCTGTTCACAATAGACAATGTGATGCAGTAATTGGAGAGCTGGAGACCAACAAAACTGGAATTCAAATCCCCACTTGCCATGAAAGTTAACTAAGGGCCAAGCTACAAGTGACGAATGACACTTGAACAGCAAGTGAACAGACTCATGTGTATTCCTCCCTGTTTACTTGCACTCCACTAGCTTAGCCCCTAGTGACCTTAAGCCAGTATTCTCTCCCAGCTTAATCTACCTCATGGGCTTGTTATGAGGAGAAGCTGAGAATACACTACCCTGAACTTCTTGGAGGAAAGGCAGGAAAAATGCACTAAATGAATAAATGGCATGTGACCAAGCTCTTCCCGAGGCTATCACTTACAAAACCGTATCAGTGGGGATGTTTTAACATGGCCATGTTCCTCAGCAAGGCCAGCAGTATTTCTAGTACAGAAGGAAGGTGAGAACCTCTTACTGGCAGCAACTGAATAATATCTGGGCTGAGCTAGTTTATTTTCTGTCTGCAGGTATAAAATTCTGGGCATGTGAGCCTTTTGGCTATGTGGCATCCTCATTTGTTATTTTTTAAAATATTCATATCCTTCCTTTCCTTGTGGCTCAAGGCAGCTTATACATCACAGTTAAAACATTCCAATTTAAAACCAGTAAAATACCTCCCAAATACCGCCTCCCTTGAAGTATATACTGCTCATTTATACCCCTCTTAAGCAGTGGATCTAGCCTAGTGCTCCATGTTTGCTCCAATGTATTTATGAAATTTCAGCACAAGTGGGCTCCCCAATGTTTTCAAAGCGACATATAGAGAGCCAAACTAGAGACTATGGCAGCGATGGGTCCAATCCATGGCTGCCGATGCCATTTTACAGGAGAATGTAGCCATTTCAAAACTGCTGTGAGGTCCCAATTCTGACTGGACCCTTGGCAGGGTGGCATCATGTGATCTTGCTTCTCCCTCTGCCTTTTCAAGTGCTGAAACAGCTTTGGGGGGAGGCGGTTTCAGCATTTGAAAAGGCGAGGGAGGGGAGATCGCATGCTATCACCACACCACAGGCCCAATCCTGGCCCTTGTGACAATTTTTAAACGGCTAAATTTCCCTCTAAAATGGAGGCGGTGGCCACAGGTTGGGCTTGTGGCTGCCATAACGTCTAGCTTGGCCCAGCAACAGCGAAGAAGCTTTTACTCATTTTGGAATCTTTGTTGTTAGATTTAAATATTATTTTATTCAAATATTATCATATATTGTAATCAGATTGACTGAACAGTTCTATCACACTTTTAATCCACAATGAATCCCAATACAAAAGGTGCTCCATAAATGAAAATAAAAATGAAATAAGCTCCATGTACACACTGGAATCCCTTTGTCTGCAGAAGATCTCAGGCTCAGTTCCTCTCAGTTCCTGTTAAAGGGCCTCAGATACAGGGAAAGACTGCCTGAAAACCTGAAGAGCCAATGCAGACAGTAAACAGGATTGAGCTAGACAGATGCTGATGGTATAAAGCAGCTTTATGCATGTGTATCAGTTGTTATAGCACAGAGATTAAGAGAATGAACCATAGCTGGGGAAAATCTCCTTCAAACCTGAGCTCCGCTATGAGTTCACTATCTAGCTTTAGGCAAATCATCTTCTTGCATGAAAAGACTGGTAATTTACTGCTGTTAAATACAAGGTAAAAACAAAATGTAGAAGAATTTCTTCAGAATTACAGGGCATTAACTGGTCTGTGGTTATCTTGGCTTGTTAACTGAGACCTGGTTTCTCTTAAAAGGCGCTATTTCAACATATAGATTTAACTGAATCACTTCACATTTTTTATAATGTCTGTTTAAGTTGATTGCTGGAATTATTCCTTGCCACAAAGTACAATTGTTCGTAGAGCGTACGCATGTGTGCAAGGTGCTGTCAAGTTGCAGGTGAAGACCCCGTAGAGTTTTCAAGGCAAGAGATGAACAGAGGTGGCTTGCCCTAGCTTGCCTCTTTGTAGTGACCCTGGACATCCTTGGTGATCCTCCATTCAAGTAACCAGGGCTGACGCTGCTTAGTTTCTGAGATCTGACTAGGACGAGATTGCTGGATCTATATGGTCCAGGTTAGCACAGAATGCCACTTCCTAAGTCCACTGAAGTTGACAGGCTTAGAAGGGTGAAACTCTGCTTCAGACGGTATTGATGACTGCCTAGACCAGATGTAAAGACTTGCCAAGGGGTATAGGTTGATATTGCCAATCAGCAAGGCTGACTATAAAGTAGAACAATCTTACTTGTACAAAATGAGAAAACTGGTTACAAACAGAACTTTTCCATTTTAGACTTCCTGTAAAGCCATGAAGTTCAGTCTATTATTAATTGATGAAAACAGGGACGAAGCTTCCGTTCTCTCTTTCAGCTGGTTTCCAAGGTAGCAGCCACAAAACACCAAGCATTAAAAGGGGCATTGGCACACACAAACATAAAGTGGCATTTTGCAATGAACAGAAGGGGAAACTTTACTTCTACATATTAAGTATTACTTGCAGTGTCCAACTTTTACCAGATTGCCTTCGGCTAAACTTCCTTTTCACACTTGCATTATTCAGCAATAGGCCAGAATTTATATTCCATATAAAAGACAGATACTCACAACTGCTATTTAAAGAGTGGCCCACTGATTAGGTCTCTCCCTCCCATCCTTTGTAACCCTGAGAATTTTTTTTTTTTACAGAGACACAAATTCTGTACAGTTAAGTGTCTATGAGAGGCTTCAGTGACAGCCCCCCCCCCCCGCCTACAGCAAGCTATGAGATCACAGCAGGCAACCACAAGGCAAACTTGTGACCCACTGACACATTTTATGGAGTTCACCAGTGTCACAGACAGGGCAAAGCTGATGGTAGCTTAGAACAAAGGCTTAACTAACAGAGGTTTAATAAAGCACAAACTGTAGAGACTCTCTTCATCTCCATGGTGAAGTTAATGGGAAACAAAGACAGTAGGAAAAAATATACCCTCTGTGAAAAATATTTGGCGCATTAGGCTACGTGTTTTGTCTCAGAGCCTCAGATTTTAACAAACTCTTGGAATACAAGTACAGAAAAAAAATCAGGTAAATATACATTTATACATCACTTGTCTTTTCATGGGGACCCCAGACAACTTAAAATAGAATTCTCCATTTTATCCTAACCGCCACCCTGTGAGGTAGGTTTGGTTGAGAGACAGTGACTGGCCCTAGGTCACTCAGCAAGCTTCCACGACAGAGTGAGGATTCAAACCTGGATATCCCAGATCCTAGTTTGACATTCTAATCACTATACCACACTGTGTGACCTGGGGGGTTATATAGCTTTGCATGCAAGAAAGAGTTCACTAATTCTAAAGAGACTCTTAGCACATTAATAAACACTATGAATTACTGTAGGAAGAACTAGTAATTATCAAGTCTTGAGTGCTCAAACAGGATATGCTCAGCATTTTAGGAAAGATACATAACATTTTCTAAGAGATTATAGATTCAGGGTTATTGTTCTAAATGGAGAACATTTTTACACATGACATGAAATCTCAGGGCAACGCTCTGGATAAAGCAGTACTTCTCCCTACTTGCCATAATACCTTAATGGGTGTTCACTGTGGTATCTTCCATTTTCTGCTTTAAGCCTCCCAAAAGAGAAAATAACAGAAAAAAGTAAATTAACATTTACACCTGCTTCTCCCCACTTTCAGTTGAACCAAAAGAGAAGAGGGGAGAGGGAGGGAGAGGCAGACAAACACACATTCAAGTAACTTAAAGGATTCAGTCTTCGTTTATATAAGCCTTAAAGATACAAAACCGAGGAATGTTTTCAATGTGTATATTAAGCTTGGTGCTGGCTTTCCTTAATTTCTCCAACAACAAAAAAATCCATACAAGGCCAAAACCAACTGCTTTATAAACACCTTAGTGCTTAAATTCTTCCCTGTGACATTACTCTTCTACCCAAAGTAGCATTCTATAAAACCAGGCACATCTCAACGAATCATCAAAAATGGAATGGCTGTGTCCGTTATCTGCTGTGAGCCAACTGGTATAGCCCAGTAGGGTGGAGTCAGTACCTAGAGCCAGGCAGCTGAGGAAGGAGCTGGTTGCCAGGGAGCTTGATAACCATTAATGTGCTCTTATCACCTTGAATCAAGTAATCAGAAATGTTGCATGTGAACAATGGCGACTAAAAGTGGTGTGTGTGTGCTGCGTTTGGTTGGTGTTATTACTGGGATTCTATTGTTCTTGCAGGGCTGTAATTCCCCAAGTAGAGGACAGAAGCCTGGATTTCAATTTCTTCATAATTGGGAGGATTGTGGCAAAGGACTCCATCGCTGGGTGGGATCCGACAAGTTGAACTTGTTTCCCTTGAGTGGTTTTCAAACACATTGTTGGCTGAAAGTTTCTGTTTTTGTAGCACTTATGAGTTTGGTTAAAGAATAGAAAAAAAATAGTTGCATTGTTCTAACTGTTAAAAGATTTGGTGTAAAAGAAATTTTTTCTTAACTTAAAATTGTGTGAAAGTTTCCTTCTTAAATTAGCCCCAGAGAACCCATACAGTAAAGGTTACATGTCATATTAGCAGAGCACTTGGTTTGCACACAGAAGGCCTCACCACACTTAGTCCTAGTTATCTCCAGCAACAAAGATTTCAGGTGGGAAGTGTTAGGAAGGCCTCTTTTTGCCTGAGACCCTGGAGAATGGCTGCACTTTTTAAAAGCCTGGAAGTGCTTTACACACAGCTGCAGGACCATTAAGCATTAATTTCTCACAGACACAGAGAGCTTTGAGTGACAGGCTATTCCAAGGAATCTGATTGGGTAGCATGAGCTGGAAAGAGGAGTGTCTATTTTCAGCCCTAGCTGAGAGGAATCAAATGTGAAGGAGTGGGAAGACAGAGTCCTAACTGAGAGCAGTTTAACACCGACAGGAGAACTGGGGGAAAGAGTTGGAAAGGAAGTTTGGGAAGTAGGTGCACACTTCCATTCAGGCCAAAGAAAGGAGATAGATCTTCTAAGGAGAGGAGATTTTCCCTATCCAGTAAAACAGGGAGGTAGCTCTGGAGAGTGGAGAGATCGCTGGTCGGGTGTGGTTGGAAACTGCCTTTGGAGAGCTTAGGATTCAGTCAAAACCTGAAGGAAAGCACCGATGTTTGAAGAAAAGGTGGGTGGCATACTAGAAAGGCCCCCCCCCCCCGAATTTTTAAACCCATAAGAGTCCGAGAATCCTAAAAGAAAGTGTACTAGTGTGTTTGGGAAAAACACAGGAACAAAAGCCACTAAACATAAGAATTTAAGCATCTGTGAAGAGCATAATAACTAAAGTCTGTGCATGTACTGATTTTACTTCAGAGATTTCTATGTCGAATTACCTCAGAATTTTTCAATCCTTGATTTCACCTGACCTTTCCCCTCTAAAATAAATAAAATAGTTACTTCTGAATTTTAAAACCACCTCTGGAGCCATTTCTGCTGTTTAAGGACAAAAAAGGAAAGAGGAGGAGGGAATGTCACAGGCTGCTGGTCAGAGTAGACAATATTAAGCTAGATGGACCAGTGGTCAGATGTGGTACAAGATAGTTTCATATGTTACATTATTAGACGCCTAAAGAAAGGAATAAGGAGATGGATGCACATGAGTACAAATCACAGAGAAGATAAAATAATTTGTAAATTCAAATTGGCACAAGAAATGCTCTTCTGAAGACCAACTATACATGTCAGCTGTTTGCCCTGCTACTGAATCTTATGATAACCTCTTATGATAACCTCAGGATAACCTCTTCACCAATCATTTGAGGAGACTGACAGGAAATTACACTCCCATTTCTCCCACACGCATATTACTTTCTTCCCACCAGCTAGTTTTTTTGCAAAACCAAAGAGTAAGGCTCGATAAAAGGAGATGTGTGCCAGCTCATTTATCAGAGTAGGCCAGCTTTCTCTGTGGTGTCATATTCTAAAATACACATAACCTCGTATAGCAGTAAAGACCAGATTTAGAAAAGAAGGCAAATGTAGATTCAACTGTATGAAACTGATAGTTCTGAGCAAAAATCAAAAGTCTGTCAAGCAAAATCAACTTGTGAACTTTATGCAGAGAACCACCTTGTACCACTGCTTGTTTTTTTAAAGTCTAAAATAGCAAATTGAAAAAGCACATTTTAAGATCTATTTTTTTCCATGGCCTTCTAATTTTACACAAGGTCAAGTAATTAGGAGGTCCCAAGCCCTTGAGAGTTATGTACATCATTGCATTAGGGAACCTGAAGTCTCAGGATGTCAAAGTTCTTCAGTTGGACTGCAGTCAGTCTGCATGACTGCAGAACCCCACCAAAGAGTCACTAAGATACACAAAACTGCTGAAGCCCATTTGGAATATTAGGATGCTTTCAGGAGCTGTTACTCGAATGAACTAACCTACTTCACATTTCAGGAACTACGTTTGTGCAGAAGAATGAATTAACTCATGCGTCTTCACCACATCTACAAACTTGCAGATTCTGAAATTATACTGTTACTTTTGAAACAACGTACTGTTTATGCCCATGATGGCATACTATTTATCTTTCCTGAATTTTATACTCTCTTGGAACTAGATCTCTTAAACTTTCCATAAACATTTATTTCCACTTATTTCTAAACAAAGGCCTTTTGGATGGAAGCATGAAAAACAGTGAAGATATCATTCATAAATTTCTATTCATGACAAAGTTCTGCCCCCAGCTTAGCACCACAAAATACACTTGTAGGTAAACTTCAAGAGCACTAGAGACAATTTTCAGGTTTTCAGCCTACTTATGAACTGACAGATGCAGGATCATATCCAGTCGTTTTGAAATCCCTATTTCCTAGACAACTCTAAGAAGGCGCCGTCACAAGGGTGAAGAGAGTACCTTCCTATCAGTTAGTTATAGAGAAATAAAAGTTAACACAGGATGAAAAATACATCCATATCTTTAACCATTTGTCAAAATATTACAAATACACAGGCCCTGTTTTATCACAGACTTGTTTCCCTGTGAAAGTCATCTGCTTGCAATTTTTTAAAAAATTTAGGTTTTTATTCTAGCCTTCTTCCAAAAGGAGCTGGTGGTAGCTTACTTCCACCACTCAAGTTCTATCCTCTCAACAACTATGTAAGGTAGATGGAGATGAAGAACAGCATCCCAAAGGAACTCAGTGAGTCTTCGTGGCAGACTGGGGACTTGAACGTGGCTCACCGTGGCTCTACTCCAATAGTCCATCTTAAAGACCACCGACTATCCGCAAAATAAGAGAAAGAGTGAGGGAAAGAGCCAAGCTATTCAACTATCACTTTCATCAGCGGCTTAAATGGACCCTAAAAGCAGCCTTTTGGCAATCATCTGATATTCCCTCATGGAGCATAGCAAAGTGCTGGATCAAACCCTGGCACAGAACCAGATATAAACAGAAAGCTGCATGTGACATGAGCGTCAGTAAGCTTCCTGAAGTTTGTTTTTACTTTTAAGTCACTAGCAATTATTTCATACCCCTTACCTATATTATATGAAAAGTTACACCCATAGGAACAGCTAAGAAAAGCCAGAATATAAAGTGGACTGCATTCCTTCCCTGATTCTATTTCCAATTAATATGCCCTCTTGACCAAAACAATTTGAGGTAAGAACACCATACTTCCCTTTAGTGCTATTTAGTATAGCTTTTAGAATCAGATTAAATGTGCAGATACTAAATTCTGACCTGCAAGAAGAGAAATGTTCCCCATTTCACTTATTTAAATTTTTATACGTTACTTCTCTCCACAAGAGGGACTTGAAGAGGCTTATAAAATTGTTCTCCTCGTCTCGCTTTTATCCTCACAACAACAACCTTGTAAAGGAAGATTAGGCTGAGAAAGAGAGAAATTGACTGAAGATCGTCCAGCGAATTGCCGTGGCAGAGCACAGACTGGGTTTGAACCCATGTCTCCCAGAGCCAGTTCTGACATTCCAACCACTATTTAGTTCATCACCATATCTATTACTTGATATTGCTTTTGCAGCACTTACAGTTCAGAAATGTAATTGTTAAAGTTCATGGACCATGCACAAGAGAATCATGGGGTAGAAGAAGTATCGATTTAAATCTGGCACTTGTGTGAAAATGCAACATGACCTGCGCTGGGACTCTGACCTTATGCCTGCTTGCCTGGGAGTAAGCCCCATGGAGGACTTACTTATGAGCAAAACGTGCATCGGCATGGAGCACCATCTGGCCTACTTCTAGTAGTACTTCCAACTCAGAGCTTGTGACCTTTCCTGAAACCACCAGTCTTCCAGGGCGACAAAAATGAAACATCTCCTACTGTTACTCAGTCCCTTTACCTCCATCTGTGCAAATGGGCTCTGAGTGTGCAAAAGTGGCATCACCCACCCTGGTGTTCAAACAGGTCATTTATCTGCCTTCCTCTCCCATTGCTCTTTGTTACAATTATGGGATTGTGGCTCAGTGACAGAATCTATTTTGCATGCAGAAGGTCACAGGTTCAATACCTGGCATCTCCTGTTAAAAGGATCAAATAACAGATCTAGTGAAAGATCTCCAAGACCCTGGAGAGTTGGTACCAATAAGAGTAGGTAATACTGACCTTGATAGACCAACGGCTTGGCACCATATAAGATGGACTCATATGTTCAACCAGAATCCTGTTGCTACAGCAGGGAAGTGAATGAACTATATGAGCATGTGGTTACAAGCTATGCTGCTGCATACAGTCCCACTACATGGAAGTAATTCAAGCTTCACGCATGGAAGTAATTCAAGCTTCAGGCAGACTGGCAATAGTTTGGTGTAGAGGTTAAGAGCAACAGGGCTCTAATCTGGAGAACTGGGTTTGATTCCCAACTCCTATGCTTAAAGCCAGCTCGGTGACCTTGGGTCTGTCACAGCTCTTCCAGAGCTCTCTCAGCCCCACTCACCTCACAGGGTGATTGTTGTGAAGATAATAACAACGCACTTTGTAAACCGCTATGAGCAGGTGTTAAGTTGTCCTGAAGGGCAGCATATAAATTGAATGTTGTTGTTGTTATTAATTGAAAATGTTATTGTTGTTGTTATTAATTGAAAAAATTGCAGAATGGCTCAAGGATGGGCAGTCTCCAGACTTGCATGCTTTTCTCTACCTAGGACGTCTATGGTCCACTGATGCATTTTAAATTTACAAGGGAATTTACATTTTCAAAGCAATAGCATATACACAGTGGCTTCACAGCGGAAATGATTCCGATTTGCTTAAAACCATAAGGTGATCTTTGCTGGATTGGGCAAAGGTTCACTCTACACAGCATTCTTTGCACAAATTTCAGCGACCAGCTGGTGCAAGTGGTGGTTAGCTGGAAACTGGTCAGTGGTCTACTGCTTACCCGTAATACAGTTAAGAGCGCAAAAAGAGTCCCACTGGATTAGACTAATGGTTTATCTGGTACAGCATTCTGTTTTCCCCTGCAGCCAACCAGATGAATAGAAGATTCCCCTTCAGCCAACCAGATGCATTCAGAGATGAACATGGAAGTTCCATTTAGTCAGCTGGCTAGATTTAGCCACTGATAGGTCAATCTACTATGAGTTTATGTACAGTTTTACAGAATAAGACCATATGGCTCAAAGGAATAAGTAACATCACAGGAAGAAAATAAAACTAAACAGCTAAGTTATTTTTGTAAAAAATCATAACCCTGCCTTTCTTCCATTTGGGGGAGGAATTTACTAGAATGAACTTATTAAAAATTATTTGGCCCATATCTGCCTCTCTCATCACACATCATAAAGTGCCTAGTATTAAGAAAAGCTTGTCTGAAGTAGCATTTCACCACCTTCTGCCTTATTTTGAGACAGACACCACATAGAAAATTATAACTATAAAGTTTTCAATAAACTTGATTCAGCTTCCTAGCTATATCCAAACTCCACTCCAGGTACCATCAATAGAGGAGACTAGCTCTGCATCTTGGACTTCTCTAAAAGTCTTTAAAATAAATAAAATCCGAACAAGGGAAACTAGCTGCACGATCCTACACGGAGTTAGCCCCTTGGAAGCCCACTGACTCCGCGGGTGTGGCCGGGAGAGAACTCTGCTCAGGACTGCAAGAGGCGTGTTTCAGATGGCTAAACCCCGGCACTGACAGAGCCAGTCAAGCCCGGACAGGGGCAGAGCCCCGCCGCATGCAGCCACTTCCGCGCGAACCGCTCCCCCTCCGGCGTTCTCCTCTCTCCCCGCGCAGCACAGCTGTCTGCAAGCGACGCGGGCGCAGGTCCGGGCTTCCCGCAGAGGGAGGGAAAGAACAATGGCGTGTCAAGGGGATCAGGGCGTTGGCCGTCCCGGCCAGGTAACTTCCGAGCAGCCGCCCAGGAGTCCGCGGCGGCCCCTTCCCTTACCTTCTTCACTTTGCTCTCCAAATCCATGTTCGAGCCCCGTCCGAGACGCGCGCGAGGTTCCGGCGGAAAGCCAGGCGACGCCTGCTTCTTGTTCGCCGACAGTCGGATGCGGCTGGGAAGGGCAGCGGCCACCGGGGCGCTCGCTCGGCTCAATCTGCCCCTTGCGACTCGCGGCGGCTGCAGAGCCGAGTCAAACTTCCGCTCTCCCTGCGGCAGCCTGGAAAGGAACAAAGGAGCCCCCTTCAGCCAATCAGGGCCCGGCAGCTTGCGGGTCGCCAGCCAATCACGGCGCCCTCCGAATATACCTTCGCTCGGCCCGGCGTGCGGGCCAGGCGCTGGGAATGCCCGCTGCGGGTAGACCTTCGCCCGGGGAATGCCCCGTTGAGGCGCGCCCCCTTGGCTCAAGCGGCGCCGGCCCCGGGCGGTTCTTTTTCTTTTTGCCGGGACGTATTCGGCCGGGCTTCGTTCAATGAATGAGGCGGCCCATACGGTCATGGCAAAGGTATTTGCTGACGCAGCTCGGCCAGTTCCTCCCCATCTGGCTCAATGGGTTCTTTCTGTCTCGGGAGGAGAGACGTTTATTACGGTCAGGAGCGAGGGGATAATGATAATCCCCCTTTTGCAAAAAGGGCTCCTGCGCTATGAGCATCCGGGTAAAGGAATTCCTCCATCTGAACGCCTTCGCAGCCTGTTATTATACAGAAACGCCTATCCCCATGCTTCGGTTCAAGTTTGACCCTTGGTCTCACTTTCTCCTGCGAAGCTAGGCGGCTACACGTTGGCAGTCGAGCCCTATTTATTTGTAATGAGCCCTGATTCAACAGAGCTTTTACTGCCCCCCCCCCCGAGATCCAGAACTACTTGCTTGGCCAGGCACACACTTTTGAAGGGACTTCAGCTTCGACATCTATTCTGCTTTTCAGGAGCTGCTTGCCGAACAACTCCATGCTACTCCCCCATTCCTAACATAAAAAGCAAGAATCTCTAACTGTAGTTTGTTCTCAAGTATTTACAAATATTCTCTAACCTGGATAGCCCAGGCTAGCCCGTTCTCATTACATCTTGGAAGCTAAGCAGGGTGAGCCTTGGATGGGAGACTATCAAGGAAGACCAGAGTTGGTGGTTGTGGGTTTTCCGGGCTGTATTGCTGTGGTCTTGGCACTGTAGTTCCTGACATTTCGCCAGCAGCTGTGGCTGGCATCTTCAGAGGTGTAGCACCAAAAGACCGAGATCTCTCAGTGTCACAGTGTGGAAAAGATGTTGGCAGGTCATTTATATCTACTCAGGAGGGGTGGGGTTGAGCTGAGTCATCCTGTAAGAGTTTCCCAGGGTGTGGAATGCTAATGGTGGGAGGCTTCACTGTATCCTGAGGAGGTTCTTTTGCATATGGATTGGTGCTTGATATGCTAATCTTCTCTGCAGGGCTATTGTCGGGTGTAGAGTGTTTTGTTAGCCTAGTGTTTTTCAGAACTGGAAACCATGCTCTGTTCATTCTTAAGGTTTCTTCTTTCCTGTTGAAGTTTTGCTTATGCTTGTGAATTTCAATGGCTTCCCTGTGCAGTCTGACAAAGTAGTTGGAAGTGTCGTCCAGTATTTTGGTGTCCTGGAATAAGATACTGTGCCCTGTTTGAGTTAGGCTATGTTCAGCCACTGCTGATTTTTCAGGCTGTCCAAGTCTGCAGTGTCTTTCATGTTCTTTTATTCTTGTCTGGATGCTACGCTTTGTGGTCCCGATGTAAACTTGTCCACAGCTGCAGGGTATACGGTATACTCCTGCAGAGGTGAGGGGGTCTCTACTGTCTTTTGCTGATCGTAGCATCTGTTGTATTTTTCGGGTGGGTCTGAATACCGCTTGAAGGTTATGCTTTTTCATAAGCTTTCTCATCTGATCAGTAATTCCTTTGATATATGGCAAAAACACTTTTCCCGTGGGAGACTGTTTTTCCTTGGTTGTTTGATTCATCCTGGGTTTGATTGCTCTTCGGATTTCATTTCTGGAGTAGCCATTTGCCTGAAGAGTGTGGTTTAGATGATTAATTTCCTCATTGAGAAAGTGCGGCTCACATATCCGTCTTGCACGATCCACTAATGTTTTCATTATGCCTTTTTTCTGTCGGGGGTGGTGATTGGAGTTTTTGTGTAAGTACCGATCAGTGTGAGTTGGTTTACATACAACATGTGAACATACAATTCACAATGGAGAAAGAAATCGAGGGAAAACTCCCATTTCTGGATACCTTGGTCATCCGCAAAGCAAACTTTCAGTTAGGTCACAAGGTCTACAGGAAACCAACTCACACTGATCGGTACTTACACAAAAACTCCAATCACCACCCCCGACAGAAAAGACTGCACAGGGAAGCCATTGAAATTCACAAGCATAAGCAAAACTTCAACAGGAAAGAAGAAACCTTAAGAATGAACAGAGCATGGTTTCCAGTTCTGAAAAACACCAGGCTAACAAAACACTCTACACCCGACAATAGCCCTGCAGAGAAGATTAGCACATCAAGCACCAATCCATATGCAAAAGAACCTCCTCAGGATACAGTGAAGCCTCCCACCATTAGCATTCCACACCCTGGGAAACTCTTACAGGATGACTCAGCTCAACCCCACCCCTCCTGAGTAGATATAAATGACCTGCCAACATCTTTTCCACACTATGACACTGAGAGATCTCGGTCTTTTGGTGCTACACCTCTGAAGATGCCAGCCACAGCTGCTGGCGAAATGTCAGGAACTACAATGCCAAGACCATGGCAATACAGCCCGGAAAACCCACAACAACCATCGTTCTCCGGCCGTGAAAGCCTTCGACAAGACCAGAGTTGCTATGCAGAGGCAGACAATGGCAAACCACCTCTGTTTGTCTCTTGCCTTAAAAACCCCAGCAGGGATTGCCATAAATTTGTTATGACTAGAGATGGGCAGGAACCGGGAAAATGGCAGTTCATTGTGGTTCGTCATGTTTCACAAACCACGAACCGGCATGAAATTGCCCGATTTGCAAACTGGTTCATTTGGTTCATGAATACGTCACTTCTAGGGCTGCAGAAAGCCCATTTCCCGCCTCCCCCATTGCCTAGGAAACTGATTGATTGGCACCAGGCTGTCTGCGGTGATGAATTGAAAAATGAACCAAGCAAACCAGCCTAAACATCATCGTGGTTTGTTTGCAGTATGTCAGAAATGCCCTCCAATCAACTGTCGGTTCGCAAACCAAAAAATGACCCGGTTCGTGATGAGCTTTGGTTTGTATTTTGGTTCATGCCCACCTCTAATTTGACTTGATGGTGCTTTCCACCACCACATTTAAAAATATATAGCATTGTTGAGCAACAGGACTTATATGTAAACCTAAATTTGCCAAACAGCTTCCTCTCCTAGCTCATTCTCTTCCTTCCCGTTCTGCCCACCAGCCAGGAACTTGCCCCCTTTTTGGTCCTGGCCCATGTTTAGAACCACTTAGTTAGGCTAAAATCTAGTGCAAGCTTGCTTGATAATATGCGACATTGAAATCTGAGCTTTTTTTCATAGTAAGCATCAACACAATTGGGTGTTTTAATTGCAAGCAAGCGTTGTCAAGATTTGAGGGCCAGTTGAGGTGTGTATCAAGTTAGAGACTTCCTGTTCCCGATGCTGGCTGATCTTTGATCATAATAAAGAGTGCTAAAGACTTCCTGTTTAGGCAACATGGGTATTAGAAGTGAAACTGTTTTAAGTTCATTTCTGTTTCCAGAAAGGGTGGAGTCACATTATTTGCCAGCAAGTTAATCTTTCACTAGAACTGATAAAAAGCATTGTTTCAAAATCCAGATCCTGACCTATGACACTGTATGAAGCAAAAAAGTAAATTTGTTCTTCCACAACTGGGCATATTCATAACTGATTCCAAACATTAAAATTGCCAACCATTACAGCTGCAGTATTTTAAAAATAAAATATTATATGCCATTAAGAAACTCCAGTTGGTGCAAAACCCTGTGGAGTGACTGTTATCAGAAACGAGCAGGAGCATGAACATCACTCCCATCCTGCAGTCACTCCATTGGCTACCCATTAGTTACTGTGATCAGTTTAAGGTATTGGTTATCACTTACAAAGCTCTTCATGGCCTTGGTCCGGAATACTTATGGGACTGCCTCCCTCCCTATGTTCCTCCACAGCAACTTCTCTCTTCTGAACATGATTTCCTGCAGGTGCCACCCTGCACATGTGCGAAATCAACAGCAGCCAGTACATGAGCTTTCTCTGTGGTGACCCCTACCCTGTGCAACAGCCTGCCTGAGGAGGTCAGGAGAGCCCTTAATTTCCGCAAATGATGCAAAACTGAATTTTTCAAAAAGACTTTTTACTCAGATAGGAGGGTGGTATAGGAAGGGATCTCAGATGATCTGCTGATGAGTTAGGAGCCGTAGACTTCACCACTATGTTGTACTGGATTCCTGCTAGTGCTATGTCTTTGTGAACTTGTATCTATTTACCCTATGGCATTGTTTATGGAAATGTTATTGATATTGACTGTACTAATCTCACACTGTGTAATCCGCCTTGAGTCTCAGTGAGAAAGGAGGACTATAAATGACATAAATAAATAAATAGTATTTTTATATAAGACATTTTAATGCTACTTTTCCAGAGTACTGCTCAACAATGTACCTTACAAGCAAAAACTAAAACCCTACCATAAAATTGTAATAAATAATCAATATAAAAACAAAACAAGCCAGGGATAACTAGGTAATCCATGGCATCTAGAATCACTATGCCTCCACTTTCATCGGTAGGCTTGGTTACTATAGATGGGTGCTTGTCAAGTCCTTCTATAGCTTTCCATTCTTTATTAGATAAATTATGCCACACCCTGCCACCCTTTTTCTCATGTTCATGGACATCTCTATGCACCACCTGTTCAAATGCCTCTATGCATGCATCTATAATATAAGGAATGAAAGTGGACTTGCTCTTGATCCATGTTCTCCAAAGATCTTCTATAGTTTAATCTGCCTAATCAATTTAAACAATTCAATGCGAGTGTGAAAAGCCTTATAGGAAGGTGTCGGCACAAAACTCTGTTCAGAACCTGTATTTCTGTGTGGTTTATGGAACAAGAGGACAGACTTAACACTAAGTTTTGTGTTTCCCCTTGTGGTAGGGATGGGATGAATCTTTCCCTTAAAAAGGCATCCTAGGGTTAAAGGGAATTACCCTGTTTCTAAGGTCCCTAGAAGTGGCAGAAACCAGGATGTGTTACTACTGCAAAAATGCTGGACATTTGAAGAAGAATTGTTCAATCTGGAGAACAGACAGAGAAAACAAATCCTAGAATCACCCAAACAAAATGCTAAGAAAGCTGCAAGTGAATCTGTAGATGAAAGTTGGAATGGATGTCTAAAAGCGATGCAGATCAACACATTAAGTGGATCGCATATTGGTTCAGGCACCACAAGCCAGATGACAAGCAACTAGAAATTTTCCACCGATCTTGATCTCAGCACAAAGGACAAGATCTTCCTTGCAAATGGAAAAGGAATGCAGAATGAATTCAGAAGGAATTGCTTCAATGCAGAAGGAATTGGGTATGGATTCTTAAAGTGCTGTGAGTTGTCTAAAGAAAAAAGTCTTGTATGTTCTAGAATTGGAGAGAAGCCTCCTGTCTGTGAAGTGCCTCACCAGTAATGGTCTTACAGTGAAATTTCAAAGAAAAAATGTGAAATTAAGAAGGGGAAAGAGGTTATATTTAGAAGAATTGTGAAGGCGTATTTGTATACGCTTATCCTACTAAATGAGGAGGCTAGAATTGCTACACAAGTTTGTCATGACAACTGCATCCATCTATGGTATAGACATCTAGGACACAGACACCCACAATCCATAAAAGAGTTTGAAAACAGAGGTTTAACCAAGGACAGGACAATAATGTTATGTCATATATGAAGTTTATGTGCTGCATAAATGCAAAAGCTACATGTGCCTCACTTACTAAAGGCAGTGAAAGCAAGTGTGATGGTCTGCACATTTTAAAGGAAGCCTTTAAACACACACATTTGCAGGATTGTTAAGAGTTAATCCCTCTCAGAATCAGAGAGCTGTGAGTGGCAGGCCGCTCCAGGGCCTCTGATTGGGTAGCTGAGCTAAGAGAGGAGAGTTTTGAGTCCTGGCAAAGAGAGAGATTCTGTATGAGGAGTTGAGAGAGAGAGAGTCCTCAGGAAATGCAGATTCAGCACTGGTAGGAGAACTGACAAAGTTGGCAGGAGGGTTGGATAGTAAGTGCAGACTACCAAACAGGCTAAAAAGGAAGGGGTAGATCTTCTAAAGGAGAGGAGATTGTTCCTTCCTGGTAAAGCAGGGAGACAGCTCTAGAGAGAGGAGAAATCCTTGGTCCAGTATAGTTGCAAACTTTCTGTGGAGACCTTCAGATTCAGTTAACAGCTGAAGGAAAGCACCAATATGTGCAGAGAGGGGGCTTGGGCTACTCTAAAGAGGGTTTCACCCTTCCTAACTCCAGAAGAGAAAGTGCATGGGGAAAACAAGGGAAACAGCCTAAAAACATAGATCTTAAGTAATAGTGAAGCACATAAGTCTGTGCATGCTGTGAATTTTACTTCAGTGATCTAGATATGTGTGTGTGTTGAATTTTATCTCAAAAAATTCCAACTCCTGACTTCACCTAACCTTTCACTTTTAATGTAAATAAACTCCATAGTTATTGTTGGAATTTAAAAAATGCCTCTGGTGCCATTTCTGTGGGTAAGGATGAGGGAATGTTATAGCAAGTCTACACATCCCCTACAGATAGTGCATAGTGATGTCTGTGGACTCATGAGAACTGTTATATCAGGAGGAAACAAATACCTGATGACATTCATAGATGAGTATTCCAGATACACTGTCACGTATCTCCTGAAAGAAGAGTGAAATGCTTGGGAGTTCATGGCCAAGAGTTCATGGCAGCAGCCAGTGGTAAGTTCCAAAGGAAGCCACAAACACACTGCAAAGACAATGGGGTGGGTGGGGAGTATACAAATAAAGAAGTGGAGCAGTACCTAAACAAACAGGGTATTTGAGTACTAGTCAACTGTGCCATACACTCCTGAACAAAATGGAACAGCAGAAAGGAGGAACTGCACCTTCATTGAAATGGCCTGGACACAAAACTATAGGATGCAAGTGGATGTTCAAAATTAAATATAATGCAGAAGAGGAAATTGACAAGTATAAGGCAAAACTTGTTGCAAAAGGATATTCCCAAAAATATGGTGAGGATTATGATGAGACATTTGCTCCAGTAGTAACGTATCCCACTATAAGAACCTTGCTGAGTGAATGCATGTCAAACAGACATTAAAAATGCCTTTTTGTATGTGATATTACAGAATATATTTACATGGATCAGCCACCTGACTTTGAAGAATCAGAAGACCAGACCTTTGTATATAAACTACAAAAGAGTATTTATGGCCTAAAGCAAGCAGCCAGAGTGTGGAATGAGAAATTAAATGGAGTATTCACCAGAGAAGGATTCATGAGAGGCAGAGCAGATCCACGTTTGTACAGCAGAAAGCAAGATAACCGATGGACACATATCCTGATTTATGAAGATGGCATACTACTCTGTTTTGAACAAGAAAGGGACTGTGATAAGATAATACCCCAGTTGAATCAAAGTTTTAAAATGAAACTACTAGGAGACATCACATATTACCTTGGTATACAGACAAAAAGAGAAGCCGATAGGACCTGCCTGAGATGCTGGATCATTTTGGAATGAAAGATGCAAAAGGGGTGAAAACACCTATGCAAGTAGGATACCTAAAAAATGACAGCAGTCAAGAAGTCTTGTCAAATAATAATATTGTGAGGGAATAGGAAATCTATTGTATCTGGCCGGGGTGTCTAGGCCAGATGTAAGTCCTGCTGTAGGATTTTTGAGTAGAAAAGTTTCTGCATCTAGCCAGGCAGACTGGAACACGGTGAAAAGAGTGAAGGGGAAAAGCCAGGTGAAGCTGCGACTACCAGCAACTGCAGATCCCAAACTGAAAATATATGTGGATGCTGATTAGGCTGGGGACATCCTGATCGGAAGTCCACCAGTTTCAATATGGAGAAGGGCCCATTAGCTAGGCAAGCCAAAACGAGACAGTTGTCACACTTTCTTCAACAGAAGCAGAATATGTTGCAGCTGCACAAGCATGCTAAGAGGCTATCTGGATTTGCCAGTTAATTTTAGACTTAGGACTGGATAGACCTGAACCAACAACGTGAATAGACCTGAACCAATAATCTTTGAGGACAATCAAGGGTGTATAAAACTGTCACAGACTGAAAAAGTCAACCCATGGTCTAAATGCATTGATGTTAAGTATTATCTTCTGAAGGATATGCAGACTCAAGGACTCATTAACATGCAGTATTTACCAACCAAAGAAATGACTGCTGATGCGCTCACAAAACCATTACCTGGAAAACTACCATTGGATAACTAACACCTGCTAAGTGTCTTGTTACTGTAAATACTACTGAAAAAGTAGTTTAGTCCACTTGTACCCTAGGGGAGCTGTGGAGCATTTTCTAGCATTTAGAGTTTATTGATTATTTTCTCTTGCAGTTCAACCTACGTCTTGTTGTCTTCCCTGTCTTCTTCGTATTAGTACGTGTTTGCGCCTGTGCTCTGAAGGCCTCTCTGTTGCATTAATAGCCTGCAGTCAGTTATTGTTTCTTTGCAAAATCCTGTTGCAGTAAATTAATTGAAAACAGACTCCAAAGCATGGATTGGATTATTTCCTGAATTCTGCCCAAAGGAACATCCACACCTGGCCCATGCAGCATAGCCAAAACAGGGAGCCCAGCACCTGGCTATCTGTGGCACTGCCACTTAGGCTTACTAGTGTGTGGCTAGCTGGCTCCACTCCTCTCTCCATCTGATGTGCAGCACAGAGCCCCTCCCATTGTATGCAACAGAGCCAAGGGAGGAGGAGCTCCCAATAAGTCCACCACCCTCATCCAATGCAGCTAAAGAGCCAGCTCTCTCCTTCCACCAGGCACATTCCAGGCAGTTCACAGCATGATGACTACGAAGTGTGCTTCCTTCTTCCCCCTCTAGCGGGCTCTTCAGCTGTGTTGGATAGGGACAACGACCTCCCCCAGCAGACTGAGAGTTCCTCTTGCCTTGGGAGCCCTCATGTGAGGGCTTTTCTAGTATTGGTGTCCCTTCTCAAACGTCCTTTAGCCCCACCCATACACCCCAAATTGGCCTCAGCGAAGCGTGGGAGAATGCCTGCGGCCAGCACGATGATGTCACTTCAGGAAGTGATATCATTGTGCCTGTTGTGTGCTTTCCTGTCGAGCAAGGGGGAAAACCCCTGGGAGACCACCCGCAACCAGTGGTCATATGGGAAGCCTAGCTGATAATGAATCTCTTTTCCAATCAGCTCCTATGAGAAGAACACTTTCCCTCTTGGGGAGGTGACTTATATTATTTTTCCCATGGCCCAGCCTGCTCATCGATGACTGGCATTTCTTTTCCCTCTATTTTTTCTTAGTCCAATCCTAAAGCTGGGCAGGATCTTGGGAAATGTAGGTTTGCAGAGGAATTAGCAGTCAGGCCTATAGGAAAATTTACTGGTAAGTCCTCAGGTTTCTTTGAGGCCTACAGGCCGAGGATCGTAACTAGAGTTGCCAGGTCCCTATACCTACCTGGCAGAAGAGGGGTTCACTTGGCACTTACCTTGCACTTCCTGTTAGTGTTCTGGGAAGTGATGTCATCACACCAACCACAGGCATGCTCCCATGCTTTGCATGGGGCCAGTTCAGCCCATTTGGAGCCAAAATAGGAAGTTCAAGAGATAGCAAGCCACATTCAGAAACCCAAAACTATTTTGGCTAGGCCATCCTGGCTGGAACAAAGAGTGTGAATTGTGGGCTGGATTACAGGTACCAGCTGGGCCTACAGTAGCACCCCTCTTTGAAGGCAGCTTTCCTCTCCTAGAATATGGCCAGGTGACACATTCATCCTAGCTAGCATAGTTAGTTTCAGAAAATCCCACAGAGACCCTGCTTTTGTGATAATGTTGACTTCATAACCGTATCCACTAGATGCACTGTGTGTTAGAGGGTTTTGGGAAGTGACGTCATTGTGCCTGACCGGGAGGAAGTCCAGTGCACATATTGCCAACAATTGGTGGGCAAAGGGGCAAACCCCAGGAGATTGCCTGTCACTGGCAGGCAACTGGGAAGTCTAATCATGACGGATGTGAAAAGCATATCATGCTCCTCCACTCCTTCCACCCACATTATTTTATTATTTATTTATTACTTTGATTTATAAACCGCCCATCCTCAGGGGCTCTGGGTGGTAAACATCAGTTAAAATCAATAAAAACAAAAAACCAAAAATTCTAAAATCAACATACAATACACAATAATAAAATAAATTAACCAAATACATTAAGGTGCAATGGTGGGGAGAACCCCCCACCACAAAGGTAGGAAGCCGACATGGTCACTGTAGCCAGGTCCCAGGGTGTCAGGTAAGGGGCAAGTTGCCTGATCTGACGGAGATGGAAAAATGCAGACTTGGCAACCGCCGTAACCTGGGCCTCCATGGATAGGGAGGCATCCAGGAGCACACCCAGACTCTTCACCACTGGCAAAGTTGCCAATGGTGTCCCATCCAGGGCAGGGAGCTGGATCCCAACATCTGGCAGCCCCCATCCCAGCTGTAGGACCTCCGTCTTCACCGGGTTCAGAGCATTATCACCTTTGTACAAAATGCAGGCTGGCTTGCAACATAGCCACAAGCTTAAGAATGCACATGAAAGAATGTTAATATTATAGATTCTTCTGCTTTCCCGTTGAAAAGCACATGAAATGCTTAAATTTTGTCTGTATGGTGTTTGAACTCTGATGCCACAGTGATTAATATCCTATTAAATAAGCTGACAAATAGATGCATTGCTGCGATGGGAAGGTTAGATAAAGGTACATATGAATCCAGCAAAGAGGCCAAGAGAAGATGAGGGCATAAGATACGGGAAAAGTTTAGCTTTCCTTTCTAGCTAAAGTGATATTTATCCCTAAATTCAATGTTTAATTGGATACATCAAGTATCCTGTGAACTTAGAAGTCAATTCCCTTGGTTATATTGTTTACCTATAGCTTCATATGTTATGGTTTAAAAGCACAACACTGTCATTAGGATTTTTTAAAAGAGAGTAATCTTCAGTGTAATATAAATACAGAAGTCTGCTTTACCTCACGGGAGATTAAAAGCATATTTAAGGTTTCAAAAAGCCGGTTCAGACCCCAAAGGGTTGCATTTTCTGGTTTATGTCTGTTTTAGTGCCACAGTTGATGCAATATCCTTGAGAGGAGAATGAGACCTCGTTATTGTGAGGCACTTTAATCATGTTCTTTAGATTCCAGTTTGAACCTAAGAGTAAAATCAATACATTGACATATTTAACATTTCCTACAAAAATCAAGGTCTTAAATGCACTATAATTTGGGCAAACGTGCCAAGGCAAGTGAACCGTTAGGAAAGTACCAAATAAGGCCAGATGTAGTTCTTGGCTGTGGGGAGGGGGGGGGGACAATTGCGCAATAAACTGTCATGACATTTCCCTTGACAAGGCAGAGGAAAACACCATCTTGTGAGAAATCCAGCTTGGTGATGGACATTAAGACTAATATTTGTACAAATGCTTCTTGTTGCTCCTAGTCCTTTACTGTTACCATGGCCCCACTGTCCCATGTTCCTGCTCTGCAGATAACACTTAGCAACCAGCTACCCAAAACTTTCAGTACTAACATTGTTCTGTCCCATTGCCCATGAGACGGAGTTCACAGGGTGGGACCATCAACCCAAGATGTGAACTCCATCCCTGACCTGCACTCAGGGTTCCTCTGAAGAAGGGCCTTCAGGCCTGGGCTAGTAAGGCTTGGGGCATGGGTTGGAGCTTGGAGCAAGAAGATGGAGGTTTGAGCGAAAGCTAGGACATGGAGCTGGATCTTGGGACACAGGGTTTGTGCCTGGTGGACTTCAGCCTAAATAGGCTGAG
Source organism: Eublepharis macularius (assembly GCF_028583425.1). Classification (NCBI taxonomy): domain Eukaryota; kingdom Metazoa; phylum Chordata; class Lepidosauria; order Squamata; family Eublepharidae; genus Eublepharis; species Eublepharis macularius. The sequence goes on along the minus strand of NC_072798.1, from coordinate 77,585,493 downwards.
AAGGAATCGACCCCAGCTGTACTACAGGCAAGTGCTGGAGCTCCTGAGGCTGCATTGTGCTCTGGCCAGGATCCTGCAAGGAAGTGCTGCTGTCAGTGCCCTCTTCTAGTTCTTCAGTGGGGTGGCGAGCAGCCAGTCTGGCACTTGGCCTCCTCTGTGCTACCTTGGCCAGGGCTTTCTGCTGCTGTAGTTCTTGTGGAGTGGGAGAGGGTTGGGGGGCACATGCCCAGGTTTGAGTTTTGCTTGGTGGAGGCTTGGCAGCCATCTCAGGGTCCAGTGGTAAGGCTTCCTTTGCAGGCCCTGGAAGGATGGCCTCTGGCACAGATGTCAGTAAGCACCTCTGAAGAGCAGGGTCCTCCTTGGTCCTGCTGGTCCTCCTCTGCCACTGACTTGGGATCCACAGACTCTTCCCTTGAGGGCTCTGAGTCAAGTTGCTGAGCTGGTCAGAGTGGGTCATGACAATTCCAGTTATATATGATGGTTTCCATTCATTGTTTCTATTCTGGACCCGACTGTGGCATGGGGCATAAGTAGGTCCAAGTCTTCCTTCTTGGGCTGTTACCCTGAACAGAAATGTTTCAGGGAGAGCTATTTGGCCCTTTTCAGAAGAAGACCACAGATCACCTGGTCTTCTGCAATAGGTCAAATAGTTCATTCCCTGGGCCATTTCTGTTTAGGGAAACAGCACAGGGAGGAAGGCTCAAGCACCTTCTTCATTGTGCTATGGTCAGACCCAGAAGGGGAACTGTGTGTGGGAACAGAGGAAAACAAGAAAATCATCCATGACTGTGCTGGAATTCACAGGATGGGTCCTGATCCCCAACCCTGAAAACTCTCATGGATGTCAACCCTCAAAAACTTTCTCTTGCCTCTTGCAGCTTTTTTATTGACACAGGGAATGAGCTGCTTATTGGGTGTCTTCAGACAGCTGAGGACAGTTGATTCTCAGCACTTTAGGTCTTTTGTCATGTCACCTTGGTGGCACAGGAACTGTTTCAGCAGTGCTCCTTTCCACACACTTGGATAATCTGAGAAGCCCTAGGTCAGTTGAAAGGAGCTGAAGAGCACTGAGACCGTCTGGCAAATATTGTGGTTTCTTCTCATGTCGAACGTTGCCTCTTCTTGGGATTATTCTGTTATACAACGGAATAATGTATCTGTACCCAATTAGAGCTGGGAGCTGTCCGAATTACGAGATTTATTCCAGAAACTGGACAGCTTCAAAGGCCTTGAAAAAAGGGTCTGATAACCAAGATCTCTTTAGAGAACCTGTTTCTCAGTACAAAATATTTATATGTGGGTTCCTTGATTAACTCTTTCCCAACAATGCACACAGAATCTTCTTTTAGAAATTATTGAAATAAACCCTAATCTTTTTATTCAAGCAAAATAAATATAAAAATTAAACAGAATCCTACAGTGCAATAATAAGAGTTAAATCTCTTAACATTTCTCAGACATAATATAAATGATTTGCTATCTTCAGATAAATCCATTTTATAAAAATATCATTGGTCTTAAATCTAGCTGATCGGTCATATTTTTAAATCATATGTTTTGCTAAAGCTAATTTATGACATCATTGCACACCTGTGCTGATTAGCCTCTTATTAAATTTTGAAGTTACTACAAGCTATATTAACAGATTATAGTCTTTCCTAGTAATAAAAAAAACATTCATCTGCTCTTTTCCAGCTATTTTTAATTGTCAAAGATAACCACCACTTGCAAGTGAACTGCATTAAAGGTCATACAAAGTTTACAAAAACACACATATGTATCTTGAATACATATGATTTAAATTAGTATCTATAACAAGTGTCCCAGGGCATTGTCTAATCCACGTGGTTCCTCTTTGCAGACCATACCAGCGTATGATCAGAATTGCTTCTGCATGGTCTACTGTCATGAGATGAACAAGGAAAAGCATGGTTAGGGTTGCTGGATGCATTTGTGCATTTCCCACCAGCCTTAGGATTATGCCTGGAGGGTGGGATAAGGTAAGGGGGACAGAAAGGGTCTGGAAAACATCTTCAGAACTATGGTTGTTGTGGGTTTTCCGGGCTGTATTGCCGTGGTCTTGGCATTGTAGTTCCTGACGTTTCGCCAGCAGCTGTGGCTGGCATCTTCAGAGGTGTAGCACCAAAAGACAGAGATCTCTCAGTGTCACACTGTGCTGCTGGTGAAACGTCAGGAACTACAATGCCAAGACCACGGCAATACAGCCCGGAAAACCCACAACAACCATTGTTCTCTGGCCGTGAAAGCCTTCGACAATACATCTTCAGAACTGTTACATCATATCCCCAGGGTCAAAGGCCATTCTTGCTTTTAAATAGTGTAATATTCTTTGTTTTATAGCAACAACAACATTTGTTTTATGTACTGCCCTTCAGGATGACTTAACACCCACTCAGAGCAGTTTACAAAGTATGTTATTATTATCCCCACAACAAAACACCCTGTGAGGTGGATGAGGCTAAGAGAGCTCCTAGAAGCTGTGATTGACCCAAGGTCACCCAGCTGGCTTCAAGTGGAGGAGTGGGGAATCAAACCCAGTTCTCCAGATTGGAGTCCCGTGCTCTTAACCACTACACCAAATTTTGTACTTTGGAAGAGAGTTAGCATTTGGTTTCATGTCAGGCAGCACCAGATTCAAAACAATCTGTTGGTTTGCCTATTGAATTACAAGTTCTTTGGCCAAGAGCAGAAACTTCAATCTTGAATCCATCAATCCGACCCCAGTATTCTATTAATGCCGAAGTAAGGTGAATACCATTGAAGCTCCATAAAACTATTGCTCTCAACTGATTTCTTAGTATAAGCCACTTGTTTGCAGGCAAATTGCCCAGACGTCTGAACAAAAGTATTTCAGAACCTCATCTTCAGCCTGGGCATTCAGCCTGAACTGGAAGATAAGGAGCTCTGCAAAGTAAGAGTTAGGAATTTGTTTATTTAAGAAGTGTATTCCCCCTGTGCACATTCAAAAGTTGCTTATGAAGTAGGAGGCAGAGGAGAGTCAAAGCTGATGGCAGGTTAGAAGAAGCTGTCTTGACATAGTCCAGAGAACCATGTATATTGCTCATAGCAGAATGTGGCATTACGGGAAACATAATACTTGAGAACGTAAGAACCGTTCGGGATCAGACCAATAGTCCATCTAGACCCAGGGGCGGTACAAGGGTTTTCGGCACTTGCGGCTGGCCTGCTGGGCGTTCCCCCCCCCGCGCGCGCGCAAGCATGCGTGCACCGGCCTGCATGATGACATCACGTGTGACGTCATCATGGGAGCACGTGCTCTACCGCTGGCCTGATCGCTGCGGTGGGCGGCTGTGACGGTGCTCAGGTGGCCTCCGAGCTCTCCCGCTCGGTTGCCTGCGCTGCCTCAGATGCCTGCCCGTGGTGGTTGCGCCCAGCCGGGGGCTTGTGCTGGCGGTGGTGGCGGCACGGGAGGGATAGGAGGCTGCTGCTCTGTGGCGCGTGCTCCCGCCCCCCGCACCTCATCTGGCGCTCCCTCCGGCACCCCGCGCCTGAGGCCCCCGCCTACCTGGCCTCAATGGGCGCGCCGGCCCTGTCTAGACCAGCCTCTTGTTTCCCATAGTGGCCAACCAGATGCCCATAAACATGGGCAAAGTCTCTCTGTCCTCCAGTGACTGAGTATTCAAAGGTATTCTGCCCCTGAACATGGAAATTCCATTTAATCATCCTGTCATTAAGGGTCATACCTCTCCATGATAATCTTTTAAAGCCACCTAAGCAAGTAACCATCATTCCACCTTGTAACATTGAATTCTACAAGTTAATTACTCGTCAAGAAGTATTCTTTTATAGGTCTTGAACCCATCAACCTTGTTTGGGGACAGGGAGAAAATGTTCTACCAATCCACATCCTTCATTCCATAATTTTAGGACCCCCTCCATCATATCCCATCCTCCCAGTTATTTTTATGTAGTTAAATTTACTTTTTCTTAATTAAATTTTAGTTACAGTTGTGATGATTGAACTGTATCTCAGTAGGATCAACTGAGGTCACCTGGCATAGACCATGTCCATCACTGAAACCTTCTTCACAGAAGATTCTGCTTCGGGTCATCCTATAACTTGCATGTCATGATTTTTTTTAAAAAAAGATTCCTTTTATCTGCTAGAACGGCAGCTATTTCCCTCCAGTTACTTATGGGTTTCCTGCAGTTACCTGGCAATAATGTCTATAAATGATTACACTAACACACCAAGTAAGTATTTGTTTAAAATAATGGAGGGAGAAAGAAAGGCTCTCCAGGTTATCATGGGAAATATCATAGTGTTGACGTAACCAGACAGCTGCTATTTCCAGTGTTGAGCACGAAGGTACCCTGGGATGTCAAGGATTCTCTTGCCTCTTGTCCCCTGCAATAGAGACCTCTCTCATGAAATGATGCTTAAAGGCAGAGAGGCTTTTTATTCCAGACAGTGTAAGCTCCTTTAATACACTCTCCTGCTCAGCGAAATATTGAATTCTATTAAGCTTCTCTTGGGGGCTCCGGAGCGGATCCATTTCTCCACAGTGAACTGCCTAAGCTGCTTATCTGCCTATGTCTTAGTCTAGATGTGTCATTCGGGATGATATTTCCATTTACTTTTGTGTGTCGATGAACGAATTAAAAGCCTCCCTTGTGTTCTTGTAAGCAGCATTCTCAAGAGCTCTCCCCCTCTTCCTTTTTCAAAAAGCTGGCTATGAAACCTTAGTTCTCTGCAATCCCCTACATATGCTTGCTTTCAAACCAGTAGGGTTTGCTTCTGAGGAAATCTGGTCACAATCACAACTTCATATTCATGGAATATGAGCCAAGGACAGGTTGCTGTGCTTTTAAAAAGCTCTTTCTTAAGCGTGCTGACCGGGGAGCGAGTTCTATTGAACGTACTGGGACCAGAGTTAAATGCGTAGCATTGTATAATAAAGCTGAAATCTAAGAGCGGTTCCTCGTGATAAACGTTGAACTTGGGTTCCAGTAGCAGGGAACAGAAGGTATGCGTGTTCTTAATTCACCCCTCTTCCCTGCTGGTATCATATTTCAATTGCTGTATTTCAAAAGGAAATTAAAACTATATTCACACATATGCGTTTCATACCTGGTGCTAGTACAGGTGTTTTTTCCTAATTGTACAGGTATGTACAAAATGTGTGCTTGGCTCTAATAAGGAACTGACTCTGTTAAACTGCATTCATGTAAAACCTTCTTGCAATCATGGGACAATCCTCTTGTGGTTAGAATCCGGACTAAAAACTGTAATACGGCTAAGGGTAATTGTTTTCAGTAGAAGATGTGAATAGTGTCAGATGGCAGAAAAATGGTCTGTGATTTGGGAGAACGATAGCTCAGGGGCAGAGCCCTTGCCTTGCATGCAGAAGGTCCCAAGTTCAGTCCTGGGTATCATTAGCCCTGTTCACACGTAACAGTGAATACGTGTACAGTCCCTATATGGTGTACACTTGATTTTTCTTTATATGTGCAATGAGTAATTCTCACGTTACATTCAATGCATATTCGGCTGAATGTGGATTGAAACATTTATCCAAGTACTAGCCCCAAATTTCATTTGTAAAATGAACACATATTGGTTCCTTTGTACAAACAGAAGTGCACATGGAAGTGTGCATGGAAGTGCACATGCAGTGCCTATGGTTCACTGCAATGCGTGAATAGGGCTTCTCTTTAAAGGGTATCAGGTAGCTGGTGTTGGGGAAGACTTTTCTCCACCAAAGGCTGTGGAGACCCATTGCCAGTAAGAGTAGACAATATTGACCTAGATGTACTGAGGGCTTGACTCTGTATAGTGAAGCTTCATATGTTCCTATGGAGATCACTACTTTGCACACACAAGCTACTGTGTAATGCTTGCAGCCACAAAGTACTGAACATCATGTCCAAACCCATCCCAAGTGACCGATCCTTGAAAATGTGGACCAGAATTCAGTGGAAGAGCCACTTAAGTTGGACGAAGCCTCCTTAGGCTGGAGGAGGGCTTCAGGTTCTGCTCAGTGGAGTGATACGATATAGAGCACTTTGCTGTTTTGGCTGTAATAGACTGTGAAGAGCTAAATGGTCCATGATTGCTTTGTCCTTCCTGTCTGCCTCTGTGATTCCAGCTGAGATCTGGGGACAGCAAAGGCCTCAGATACAAAGAGGGGAGGGAGTTAACCACAATTTATAATGCATTTGGGCTGCTACCAAGCTAATATTGCCAACTCTGGGTTGGGAAATTCCTGGAGATTTGGGGGCAGAGCCTAGGGAGGGCCGAGTTTGGGGAGAGAACTCAGCAGGGAGGTGATTCCATAGAGTCTATTCTCAGAAGGTGCCATTTTCTCCAGGGGAATTAATCTCTGTAGTCTGGAGCTCGCACCTGGAGGATGGCAAACCCCACCTGTTCCCTGTTTGCCTGATAGCCCAGCTGGCCTGGTCCATTCATTTTCATCTTCATTCGTTTATGGGGTTTTTAGCCCTCCCTCCCCAAAAGCAGACTTAGAAGGACGGGTTAACAACCAAGTCAATACATTTTAAAATTACAACATCAACATCAATTATCATTAAAAAACCAGTTCCAAACAGTGATCAGCGCAGTCCACCCCTGCCACAGTGCCCGGGGTGGGGGTGGGGAGCCAACATTTCTGCCCCCACTACAATTCATGTGAGAGGCCAAGATAACTGTACAGCATCCCTGCTAAGAGGCCAGTAGAGAGGCTCCCAAGATGGATTAACTGTAGCTGCTGTCAAAGTGGAGTGATGCAGAGAAGCGGTTTGTCACCTGGTCAGGTGGTATTGGCCCTTGTGCAGTCAGGGCAACCCTTGGAGCTGTTGGTAGCCTGAAAGTTGTGCTAGGGCCACCTGCTGCAACTGGATAAGTCTGGGAGAAATTATGATCTTGGACACAGACCAACATGGAAGCCTTTCTAGAATGGGAGACTCTGGTACTAATGCCTTATATTCTGGTAGCCTTAATGCTTACCCTCTATCAATTTCAGCAGTTTTGTTTCGAGCTGCTTGTAATAAAGAATGGCACTTCCAGTCCTTAGACTAAGGGCCAAGCTACAGGTGACGAATGACTCTTGAATGGCAAGTGAACACACTCGCATGGAGTGCAAGTGGAGTGCAAGTGAACAGGGAGGAATACAGTCTGTTCATTTGCTGTTCAAGTGCCATTCGTCACTTGTAGCTTGGCCCTATGTTCCTCTTTTGTTGGCAGCCAAACCATAATTGGGAATATGGTCCCCACTCTTTGACAGACATCCTTAAAATAGCTTGAACTTTTTGTTCGTTGATGGCAATTTCTCAGATATATTTTAGAGAACCGACTATTAAAAGAACACTTCAGAACTGATATATTGCATTTTTAATAATCTGTTTAAAAGCATGTCAAAAATACATATATCTGCTAATGGTGGGAATGTCTTTTCAAGTTCTTAGACATTTATTTTTTGTTAAAAGAGCAACATATTTTATTTTCCAACTCGCCTGTAACCGTTAATGTTTAGATCCACAAAAACTCCCACCCCTAGGTAAGCTTTGTAAATTGCATGACAAGAGATATATTTCTTCCAAAGGCTTAAAAAAAAATCGGGAAAACGTTGGTTTTTTTCAGCAAAAGAAAATTAGTTCTGGACTATTCCGTTAGGTACTTTAACAGATGTGAATCATCAGCTCTTTTTTTGTTGTTGTAACTTTTAAAAACATGTAAAGTAAAAGCAGTGTTGCCTTGTACATGACAAAGTAAATAATGGTTATTTTAACCATCTTAAATCAGACCAGAATAAAAACAGATGGTTTCCAGTTCTCTTCTCAGCAAAGAGCAATTTAACTTAATTGGTGGGCGAGGAAATGATTTTCTCTTTGGTCCTTGCACTTTTCATGCACTTCGATCTCTTTGCCCCCCTTTCTCTCCCCTGTTCACATTATTATCTTTTTTTAAAAAAATCTTCCTGTACAGACTGTATATCCCATTCACCCATTGTTTATTGAAGAGAAGGAAGTGGGACGCAGGTGGAGCCCCCAGCTACATAAAAACAGGAAATCAATAGAAATCAAAGTGTCGGAAACACCTGCATGAAAATCAGGAAGCCATAATTTTGCCCCCCTGCAAAGAGAAGAATGTTATTCCATTCTGTGGGCGAGTTCATATGTGACCTTTTAAAAGTTGAGAGTAAACACATGGTGCATTTCCCCCCTGCATGGAATGAAAAAATATATACCATGCAAAGCTGGAGCGGATGTTACTTTTGCTGCAAGTAGGAGGAGGCTGACATTAGATCCGTGTAAGAATCATGTCGTAAGTGGAGCAGCCCTTCTGACTTATGGGTGGCATAGAATTCTGGACAGTATACTTAGGATCCACCCAACGTTGCCCATCCAGGCACTAACCATACCCAGATCTGTTTAACTTCAAGTGAGTTTTAGATCTAGCCTAAGCTAGGGTTGCCAGCCTCCAGGTAGTGGCTGGAAATCTCCGGGAATTATAACTGGTCTCCAGGCCACAGAGATCAGTTCACCTGGAGAAAATTGCTACTTTGGGGGGTGGACTCTATGGAATCATGCTATGCCAAGGTCTTTTGCCTCCCCAAACCCCACTTTCTCCAGGTTTTACCCCCTAGATCTCCAGGAACGTCCCAACTTGGAGCTGGCAACCCTAAGCGTAAGCAACCATTTTGCCTTTCCCTTTCATGCATTTTTATCCTGCCCTTCTCCAAGGAATTCAAGCTGGTGTTCATGAATCCCTCCGTTTTATCCTAACAACAACCCCATGAGATAGTTTATGGCTGAGACAGAATGACTGGCCCAGTAAGGGTTTATGGAAAGCAGGAAGTTGAACAAGTGTCTAACTACTACACCGCATGGTTGGCTTTCTTAGGCACTAAACCCCCCACTATGTCCGCCTTGAAGATGTTGATGTTTCACCGAACAAAACAGAAAGTTGGGAGGTGGAAGTTGTATTTGGCCAGGCACAGTGGGGACCAGATGAACCCTAGCAACATGGCCTCAGGGCTCACCTTGCTCAGATGTGAGAGGCGATGATGGTCATAAGCCATGCCTATCATCTCCCACACTATCAGCCCCTGTTTTGTCAGTGCCTCAGGGCAGGGCTGGTGTCAGAGCAAGCTGACGTGGGGCAACTGCTAGGGCCAAGGGCTTTGGCAGGGCCCACAGCCACCCCACCTGCTCACTTGCTTGTGAGTGCTCCACCAGCCACACTTTTGGAGGTTCATGCTGCCCCCATGGCACTGGGGCAACTGAGCAGGTAGTACACAGTAGCAGCACTCTGGGCAGCCACAACTGGTATTCCTCTATGCACTCGCTGCCATTGGGGAAAGGGCGTGCATGTGGTGTAGAGTAGGCAGCTGTGATTAAGTGTGGTGGCAGAGATTATGAGCAGGTGGGGGCATGCCGGTAGGTGGGCTGGAAGGAAGGTGTGAATGGGGGGATTGGAGGTAGTTTCAGGGAGCCCTGGCTCAATGGTCCATGCAAAATGGTCTAGTATGTGACTGTTTGTTGTGGGTGCCTATTGCTGCTATATATCCTATCTTGGTGTTTTATGCCTCTGTGTGTGTTCATGTCTGAGGCACTTTCTCATAAACTTCAATTTATCTTGAACTGTGGACTGGAGTGAATTAAACCGTTGTATCATTTTGACAGAAGATCTCAAACAGATGCCAATTATCTGCAAGCTGAATAGAAAGCATATGTTGCCCCCTCATGGATATTCAGAGAAATGTCTGCTTTGGGCTTAGAGTTGTTAGGAGGAAAAATGATGTTGCTATGAATGGATTGCTTGTTGCCAAAAGGCCAACTGTAAATTGGATCTTGTACTTTTGCCTGCACAAACATTTATTATTTTGATAACTTGTTTACACCATACCCAAGATTATGAGCGAATTGTACTTTAAGCCTTTAGCTAAATTAGACGTTTAACAAAATCTAGACAAAGTATCGGTCCCTTGTTTACATTTTTGTTGCTTAACTCACAACTAGTGTTTTTTTTAATGCAGCTCTTCCTTTTCTATAGAGAATGCTGCTTGAATGCCATCTTGTCTGCATATGGAAAACAATACCTAAGATAATTTAAAACTTTGGGGTCCTTAAGTCTTGGTGGGTCTAGTTTGCAGACAGTAACTAGTCACAGACACAAATGTTTCAAAGAGGGAATCGTAGATTTTCTTGTATCTCAGAATATTGTGTACCCTTTTTCAGAAGTTGATGAATTAGACTGGCATCCCCAACCTTTTTGAGCCTTCAGGCATCTTTGGAATTTTGAGACGTGAGCGCCACCCCACAATGGCAACAGGAGGTGGAGCCAAACCCCAAATGGCTGCCGAAGGAGATGGAGACAAACAGGATATCTCTTTCTTTGCTTTGCAAAAGAACTTTGTGGCAATTGTACTGAACACGTTAAGCTGCTTTATTCAGAGTCCAGCCATTAGTGTGTCAAGATTAGTATTACCTGTACTTTGGTTGGAAACATAGGAAGACAGCAAGCCTGCAGAAGGAGGGGATAGGTTTCTTCTCCTGATCTCCCCTCATTCAACTGCTCAGCTTTCTGGATTCTTAAGACCAGGGGTCATTTAGTAGAAAAAGAGCTGAAGGAACTCATTAGCATATGCCATGCCCCTTGCCATCACCGGAAGTGTGTCATTAGCATAACTGATTTGCATATGCCACACACCCTGACATCACCTATCCTGGCTGTTTTGGACCCAATCCTGGCCATTCAGGGCCAAAATTGGGCCCAAAATGGCAAACAGGCTGAAAATGGCCAAAAGGGGCCCAAAATGGTCAGGATCGGGCCACTGCCGAGTGGGAGAGTAATCCACCACCTGTCAGAGGCCTGATCTGGGCAGTTTCGGCCCCAATCCAGGCTGAAACGGGCCCAAAATGGCCAAGAGTTAGGTGGGTGGGGCCACCTGACATGTGACCTCTTTGGGGAACTGCCAGAACTGCATTCCTGCGTGTTCCCCCTTGAAATGAGCCCTGCTTAAGACTAGATCAAAGCTCCTTCTCTGCCTTGCAAATGCTCATGTATGTAAACAAAGAGAGATACACGGGAGGTACTAAACCAAAAGCATCTGCTGTGAATAACTGACCAGCGCCAGATCCAGGCATACAGGCGCCTGGGGCAAACCTTGCCCGGGTGCTGCGCGCGCACAGCATGCGTGCTCCCGGCGCTGCGTGATGATGTCACTTTTGTGACGTCATCATGCAGGGCGGGAGCCATGCCCACCTGCACAGCAAGCTGGCCGCTCCAGCGCCCGGTGAGCCATGGAACTGGTGGCGGCGCGGGCGTGCGCTGGGGCAGCTGGCTTGCCGCGCTGGTGGCTGAGCGCAGGGCTGGGAGGTCCTGCGTGTGCAGCAAGCCAGCCAGCCGCCCCATCGGCGGGGCTGGCGAGGGTCTCCCAACCCTGCGCTCAGCCTCCTGGGCAGCCGGCAGCCACGCCCAGCGCCCCCTCTTTGGCGGTGCCGGGGGCAGGCTACCCCCCCTACCCCCCTCGATCCAGCCCTGTAACTGACTAACACTTGTAAACCTGTACTACGCAATAAATAATAGTATACTTTTAAGTCAAAATAAACCTTTACTTCTTTCGTAGTGCAAACTTGGAAATTGATAAAGTGCAACAGTATCAAAAAGTGCAAAAGGACATATCCCACTGACAAAACATCAGAAACTCCCAGTCATATCAAAGTTATCAAAAAACATGTGCTGCTTTCAGGCCAATAGTGATTAACAATGTAACCAAAGTTAAACCAGTCCTAACGGGTTTGGCGTAGCCTGTAAACACTTAGATGCAAAATCAGTAAGAACAGAATTGAAAAGCATATAAAGCTTTTGAAGAAAAGCTGACGCTGGAATGCAGCTGAAGAGCAAAGTGGCAAATGCTCATGGCAACACTCAGGGCCAAGCTACACATGACGAATGACACTTGAATGGCAAGTGGATTGAGTGGAGGGCAAGTGAACAGGGAGAAATACACTTGCCATTCAAGTGTCATTCGGCATGTGTAGCTTGGCCCTCAGGAACCACACACTGGCTAAGGAGCGGTGGTGTGCTGACCAGCCCTCCTGATCCTCCAATGGCTGTGGCTGCTAATGCAGCCATGGAAAACCCTTTCAATTGAATGAGGGCAGCCTATAGCAAGCCCCGTCTTAAAATGGCCCTGCCCATTTCTAAAAAAATTCAGCGGGCACCAGGGGAAGTAGTTGCAGGCACTGTTGCACCCAGCAGTGCCACATTGGGGAACCCTGAGCTAGCTATATAGACATTTCTTGCGATAGGTCAGTCTTCAGACTAAGCAGTCTTCCTCCCACTCTTTTGAAAGTCCAATGCTGTTCAATTTTATTTGTTCATGACTTTTATGACATGTTTTTAATAAGTTTTACTTTGTAAGCTGCCGGAAGCAGATTCTCTGGAAAGACAGCATAGGAATTTCCTAAACAAATAGAAAGAATTTTTTTTGAGTTACTCAAAATGAAATCAATGACTGAACATTAATGGGCTTAGGCTGGAGTAGCTCTCCAGAAATTGCCTTGTGAGTTACCTAGTCCTGCTCAACTGGTAATTCAGTCTGTCCTTGCTTATGATCTGGTCTATAGACAATCTTCTAGAGGAAGAGCTTGTTACTAAACTCTTTTTAGTCTTTAAAAATTGCACGTGTAATCTGATCCAGTGAGTGGAGAGTTTTCACTTGTAGATTTCTTTGCTGGATGGTGATCCACACCCACTAACTGGATGTGGGTGCACATCTGGATCTGTATTTGCACAGCAAGGGGTTATCTCACACGACAGTGGGAATGTGCATCTACATCCTGTGAGTTGCTTAGCACAGGTCTGCCTCTGCAAGTGACGCATAATACTTTAATATAATTTTTAACAAAACAAGAGCACATATGGAACAAAAGAATGTACAACAGATGGTTCGCATGATTTCATTTAATTTGGTCTTAAATTGTGTTGAAGAAATACCTTGCACTGTGTTGCATGCATACAAAAAAGATAGTGGGAATACAAGCAGTTCAATGAGACAGCAGGGAGTAATTGAAGGACTGTTGTATGCATGCATGCAGAAATCTTCCTTGGGATCCCACCTTTTTTGGCCGGCACACAGCTACCTAGTACAAGATACGAACATTTTGGTTTATTTTGCTGAAGTCTGATTGGACGACTATAATCTGTGCCCCTGGGAGTGTGAAGCTTTTAAAATCCTCACTTTTATTTGTCTACAAGAGTGATTCTTTCAGCTTGTTATGCAGTTGGCAGCATGGTTGCTTCCCAGTTTAGGAAATGATGTTCACAGTATTCTTATGCGGCACTTTATTCTGGATGTTCTGGGGGGCACATATTGACCTGTGTGTCCCGTTGTGTTTAACAAGGTAGGTCTTGACTGTAATTGAAAACCAGCCTCTAGAATCTGGCCTAGGTGAATTTCTATAATACTGCCTGATATGGGGGACCTGAAGAAGCTAGGGATATCTTTCCCAGATAATTATTGTTATTTCTGCTTGTTCTTCCAAAGACTTTCTCTTAATCATTTTAGGTCTATTATTGATTTCCATCATCTTCTTGCCTTTCCACCCTTTTAAGTTTAATTTTCAGATTGGACTGGTTTGTGATTGCAGTTTAGATATGATGTGAGGTAGTTTGAGAGTCAAAAACATATTTGTTACTTTGCATATCAAGCCTCTGCTGTGGTAAATTATTAATAGATAAAATTATTAATATCATAATTGATTAGTCAAATGGATATGTGTATATATATATATAGAGAGAGAGAGATTTTAGTGGTTTAAATAAATTAAAAATCTAAGTTATCAACATAATCTTAAACTCAAGTGAGAGAAATTGTGTATGAAGGAAATTTAGCCAAAGGTGAGCTAAATCAAACTTGATTGTAAGCGGCTTAAAGTTCTGGTATGGGTATGCTCAGCAGGCCCCCAATTGGCGGTTTGGATGTTAGTATAATCTCCCGCTGAAAAGGTCCAACCAGCAGAAAATAATGCCACAAGTTCCCTACTTCTCTGGGTGGTAAAAAGTTTTAGGGCCATTCACTACTCATGTTGGTTACCTTTGGAGGAAAGAACATTTTAAGCACGTATATAAGCACAGCACAAGAGAAGACAACTCCTACAGAACACCAAATATGCTATCCTAGATCACACTCCCGAGGAGAAAAAAAATCCTGTATCACAAGGACTTTTATTCAATTCAAAGTTATCTGTTTGCTTTCTTTTGTCTGACTCAGAACTGAAGCTTCCATCTCCACAGACCTGCTACCTCTCCCGTGTTGAGAAAGGCTGCCTTCTTTCATGGGTATTTGGACAGAGCTGTGGCAGGAATGGAGGACACAATCTCCTTACATTGACTACCCACTGAGGAAACCGACATTCTTTTCTGGGAGGACTGGCAGGCAGGGGGGCTGGAAGTCCTGGGAGAAGTAGCAAGGAGAGGAGCAGGGAGGACAGGCAGTGAGGTGAACTTGGAGGACTGGCAGGCAGGGGGGATGGGAAGAGTGTGAGGGCAGGAGTGGACACTGGGGTGACTGTCATGGAGGGGGGCTGGGAGGACTGGCAGGCAGGGATGATAGGAGAACTGGCAGGCTAGAGGGCTGGGAAGATTGAGAGGACTGGCAGTCAGTGAGTCTTGGAGGACTGGGCTGACTGGCAGGCTGGGGGGCTGGGAGGACTGTGAGGACTGGCAGAGAGGGTGCTGGGAGGACTGGTTGTCAGGGGGCTGGGCAGACTGGGAGGACTGGCAGGCTGGGGGCAAGGAGGATGATTCGGCAGGGGGGATGGTAGGACTGGCATGCAGAGAGGCTGAGAGGACTGGAAGGATGAGCATGGATGGGGGCTGGGAGAACTGGGAAGGAGGGGGTAGGAGGACTGGCAGTTAGGGGGGCTGGGAGGACTGGCAGGCAGTCCTCCCATCCTCTTACCTGATGTGTTACTGACTCTGATAGGCCCATTGACAGCAATCATTGTAGCATTTGGCTTCAAAACATAGTCACCAGATTCCCTTCCGATCCAAGTACACACACACACACACACATGTGCCAAAGATGAAAGTGTGAATCATGACATTAATGAAATTGTCCTTGAAAAAATTTTGTTTGGAGTACATGGCTTTATTAAATCAGCTCAGACAAGTTTAAGGTGATTTTCCAAATAATGTCTGCAATCTCTTTAATCAGGGGAATCCTTAAATAGCTTTGAGGTATTACTTTGTGTGTAGTAGCTATTGTAATACTAATTTTGATAATATATTAAAACTGAAATTCAAGGGGGATATCCTTCTTGAAAAATTAGTTGATTGCTCTAGAATATATTTATGAATACAAACATGCCTTTAGAAGGAATGTTAATCTGGGTTTATGATAATATTATATTTGATATTGAAAGCCTGAGATCTCCTTCTTAAAGCTAATAGTACCTTAACTTCTTGCCACTAAAAGGATCAAGCACATGCAAGTTTGATAATAATCAAGGTTTGTTTAAGTTGAATGTACCACCAAGTAGAAAAGAGCTTATTTTCTGCTGAGCAAACATTCCCCCAACAGATCTTGCAAAAATATATGTTTTGTCTCGGATTGTGAAACTGGTGTTTGAGGAACTGACACACTTCCAGGGAAGCCATAACACATTGCTGCCAATCAGCATTAATTAGGATTATTTTGCATGATGCTTCTCTCAACTTTTGAACTGTGATTTAATTCATTGACAGTTTGGCCCTTTGGGGTTGTTTATTTTTCTTGCTCAAGAGTATACTAACCAATCAAAAGCTAATCATTGTCCCCCCCTGAGTTGAGTTGTTTTGTTTGGTAAGTATTGTTGCCAGGGACTCCCCCCCCCTTCCCCTGTTATGGGGCCTGCCATGGACTGCGTCAGTTTCCTGTGTTGCCGTTTTAAAGATCCATCAAAGACTCTGTTTTGGGGCAGCATTGCCCATGCCTGTGTCCTGGTCTCCCTGCTGCAATGGACTATGCCATCCATGTCTGTTTCCTGCCTCCTTGGGCACCTATCTCACCTGGGCCCAGAGCCATGCTGCCAGCAGCACTGTGCCAGCCGGAGGGAATCTCCACAAGCCTGGCCAGGCACCCCCTGGCCAGTTCCTGCGGGGAGCCCCTTGCAGGACAGTCACTGGGTCTGCCCCCACCACTGGGCAGCCTGCTAGCAAGCCCAAGCCGTGCCAAGGAAGAAGCCATGTTCCCAAGCAATAAAGAGCCAGCTTGAACAGTTTACTCCAAAGCTGCCATTTTGTGAATGCGTGCCTGCCATGTCCACAGCGGCCAGCCTCGCCCTGCTATGCATATCTCAGAAGCCGCCCTGGAATGGAAGCTACGTGCTGGCTGTCCAGAACATCTAATGGATGCATCTCAATACAACCACTGCATTCCAGAGCTGATGCCATCAAGACAACTCCAGCTTCCTGACAAGATTCAATCAACCCGCCCAGCACTCCCCTCCTTTGTCCCCATTTCCCGAGGTGTCACCATCACACAATTACTAAAGTGGCCCATCAGGGATGCTTGTAGACCCATTAAGCCTTTTTTCCCCTTTTGAGAACCACATGGAAGGCACTAACCTCAGGGTATGTTTTGGGGTATTTAAGCAGGCTTCCCCTGCCATGAGGTGCACGTGCCATTCCCATCCTGAACCTCAACCGTCACTCTGCGTGTCTAGTGCAGGCGTTAGATATCGCCACGCTTCGCTGCTACATCTTTATTCCTCACCGTGACCAGGTGCGTATTGCCCAGTTCCATCGATCTCAAGTGGGTTCTCCTGCTAATGCAAACGGCTCTATTTTTCCTACTCTTTATTTCCTAGTTCTTCTATGTACCTTGCTTGTGTGTGTTATTGTAGGCATATGCAACACTATTAGTAAAAACACGTTTATCTTTATTAGTCTTGCCTCTTTATTGCATGAGTAATCTGGAAGAGGGACTCTGGTATAGCTGGTTAAGATCCACACTAATTTATACCCAGACTGCAAGCTAATTTCCCCATAAAAATAGCAGTTCTGGTAACAGTATACAGATGCAATTCTAACTTGACCTGGAATAATTTGTAAGATGTCTGTAATATGAGTAACATTAAACTCATGTCTTTAAAACCAGGATTAAAACCAGTTCACAAAAATATGGGGAAATGGTTCTTTCATGAAACTTCTCTGAAGAAAACTAACCAAATATTATCAATGCTGTTTGCACTCTGTTTGTACCTTTCTCTTTGGATAAATCTTGAGCTGGCACAGGGAATTCTGTGATTTCTTTTCCCTTCAAAATACATGTATAATTTTGTGGCACTTTTAGCCTGCCTTTCACCCCTCCTGGAATTCAAGGCTCATTATGTTTTATTGTTTTCAATCAACATTATAAACAATATCCTTACAATAAAGAAATCATCTAAGACTGGCAAACTGAAAGCCTGACATCAAACTCCTCCATGAAAATGACAAACATTAAAGTGCTAAAATATTAGTTGCACAGGGCTCCAGTTTCAATTAAAATGAAGGCCGTTTTCACGCGTCTTTACATCGTGCAAAATTCACGGAACGAGGGCATCTTCATGGCGCAATTTCTGACATCATCGTGCCACAATTCCGTTTTTATGGCACGATGATGTCAGAACTTGCACCATGAAGACACCCTCGATCTGTAAGCTTTGTGCGATGTAAAGACGTGTGAAAACGGCCAAAGACGTGTGGAAAGAACAGTTAACCCTCCCCCCTCGGAGCCTAACCCTCCCCTCTCATGCCCTGAATTGGCCCTTTAGACCTGCTATTGGGCCCAGTTGGGACAAACATACATGTTGGTTGTGTTTTTGTCCCAACAAAGCAAACAGCAGTATTGCCAGGCTGTTTCTTTGGAAAGAAGTTAACTCTCCTCACTTTTCCCCTGCACGTGATCCAAACAAAGATCACAATCAAAGAAAGAACATGAATCAAACTCTGATCATGCAAGTCCTGGAGACTCCATTCTACTTGAGTTGTTCCATTCTACTAGATTTTGCAGCTCTCCTATCAATGTATTTTGTTTACATAGTCTATAAATAAAACAACTGTAGAAACAACAGTTAGCAGTGGTAGGAGCAGGGGTCATTTCGTAGAAAAAGAGCCGGAGGAACTCATTAGCATAACTGATTTGCATATGCCACACCCCTTGACATTACCTATCCTGGCTGTTTTGGACCCAATTCTGGCCATTCAGGGCCGAAATTGGGCCCAAAATGGCAAAAAGAGGCTGAAAATGGCCCAAAAGGGGCCCAAAATGGTCAGGATTGGGCCACTGCTGAGCGGGAGAGTGATCCACCACCCGTCAGAGGCCCAATACGGGCTGTTTCGGCCCCAATCCAGGCCGAAACGGGCCAAAATGGCTGAGAGTCAGGTGGGCAGGGCCACCTGTCATGTGACCTCTTTGGAGAACTGCCGGAACTGCGTTCCTGCACATTCCCCCTCAAAATGAGCCCTGGGCAGGAGGTTGCAAACCCACTCCTCTGTGTATGCACAGAAACTGCTTTCATGCATGCCTCAAGGAACTGGCAATTTTACTGTCTGGCTGCATCCGCTTACATCATACTGAAGACTAGAAGACCTTTACTTAGAAGCAGATTCAAGAGTGGGTTTTAGAAAGCGCATAGAGGACCACCATGAAAAGAGTGACCCAGCAAAACCATGTTCAGTCTTGCCTACGCTTTGGTTCCCCACGGCTCAAACGGATCTAATTTGCTGAGTAACTTGTCTTTTTCCAGTTTTTTAAAATTTCTTTTTATAACCGTACTTTCTTAAGTCTCCTTTCAATGGCTGTAGCAATAAACTCTTGTATGCAGACGTGAGTCAGTTCTTCTGAGGAAGTGCAAAAAATGATTTAGAGGTTTTGTTCTTAAAGAGCAATCTGTGTGGAATCTCGTATTTGTAGCCAGCCTTTCCTGTAAGGACCTGAGGGTAGCCATCCATCATTCTTCCCTTCTCAGTTTAATCCTCACAATAACCGCAAGAATGACTTCCCCCAAGGTCACTCAGCAAGCATCCATGGCAGAGTGGGGATTTTCTAACACTTCAGCCATTACAAAACAAAACCTAACTTCTCTCCTGTTAATATTGCAAAACTTAATTGCAGTTTTGTGATTTGATTGGTTAAGACGATCCTTTAGCCTTGGAATAAACTCGGATCATATATGCTAATCTCAGTTGACAAGGATTCAAGAGTTAAATTCCTGGGGTTTATATCAGATCTTTGGGACTTTCTCATCCCCAGCGCTCCTATTAAATGGGATCGTCTGCAGATCATGACTAGAGATGGGCACGAACAGCAATACGAACTAAAAAAAGCCACGAACAGCCCAATCAGCTGTTCTCAAACAAGCTGTTTGTGAGGCCCCATTCTAAACAAACAGGTGGTCGTTGCAAGCTGCTGTTCGTCAAGCCAGACAGTCTGGCACATGCAATTAATTCCCTTGGCAACCAAAGGCAGGAACTGCCTTAACTCTGTCTGAACTCCTGCTGTTGCCCTGGAAACCCCAATCTGAGCCCAATTTACCTTGATAGGCAGGTCTTCCTTTCAAGTGTGGAGCTCCAAATTTGTTACAAGGAAGCAAAGAGCAGGGGGGAGGGGGGCTCCCAGCTCTGGTTTTGCAGACAATGAGGGGGAGAGAGTTGCTGTTGGCATTTTGAAAGAGAGACAGGGAGAGTGCATTGGAGCTTGAATTTTCTTTGTGTGTGGTGGGATAGGGATTGCAACAAACAGCGAACACCATGTTTGGGGGTTTATTCTGTTCGTGCCCATGTCTCATCATGACATGCTACTTACCTGGCCAGAATGAACAGTTTTCTGTCATTCCTCTGATTAAAGACTGCAGCTCTCTCTGCCCCCTACAGTGCAGCTACCATCCAATTGCAGCAAACTCCGTTCACTCATCCATCCCCCCTCCTCCTTTTATCAGAGGACTGCATTTAAATCCACAGTAACATATACTAAAACCCCCACATTAACCAGCAGCAATAAAATACTAAAACTTAATTACATGCAAAACATTACAGAGACCAACAAGATTTCCAGGGTATAAACTTTCAAGAGCCAAAATTCCCTTCTTCACATATCTCCCTTCTTCTTCAGATATCTGAAGAAGGGAGCTTTGACTCTTGAAAGCTTACACCCTGAAAATCTTGTTGGTCTCTAAGATGCCAGGGTTGCTAGGAGGGGGAGGCTGGCCATTACCTCATGCCTTCTGTGCATTATTTTTTGTGCACACGCTCCTGGCACTTGTGTGATGTCACTTCTGGAAGTGATGTCACCACACTGGCTACGGGAGTGCTCCTGCGCTCTGTGTAGGGCTGATTCTTTGAGAATAGACCCATTTGGGGCTGATTTCAGCCTCAAATCAGTGGCGCAGCTATGAGTACCTGTATGGCTCCACAGTACGCTAACATTTTCATGGCAGACCTAGAACAGTGTTTCCTAAACTTCTCTCCATTAGCACCTCTCCTTTACTTGAGATTAATTAATGACATTTTTATTGTCTGGACCCATGGCAAAGAGGCCCTCAAGAGATTTCACCAGGCTTTCCACAACCTCCACCCCACCATCAATCTAACTATGAACCACTCTACACAAGAAATAAACTTCCTGTACACCACAGTAAGGATACACGAGGGACACATAAGTACCACATTATACTGGAAACCAACAGATTGGCAAACATATCTACGTGCCTCTAGCCACCACCCCAACCACATCAAGCAATCTATTGTGTATAGCCAAGCCTTACGCTATGGTCGCATCTGCTCCAACCCCCCCCCCCAGACAAAGATACCCGCTTGAAGGATCTGCAACATACATTTTTGCACCTACACTATCCTCCTGACATAGTGAGAAAGATGATTGGAAAGGCCAGAATGACATCCAGGGATAGCTTGCACCAAGACAAGCCCAAAGAAAATAACAATAGTACACTGCTGGTGGTCACCTATAGCTCACGACTCACACTGGTTCAATGCATTATTAATGACTGCTACAACCCATGTTGGATTGTGACACTTTCCACACACAGGCACAGGGGGGATGACCTTTTCTTGCTTGCAGATAGCCTGCTAACCTAAAACACCTACTCACCCACAATGATAAACTACTTAACACTAACATGGACTCGGATACCAAAGCCTGCAACAAACCAAGACGCCAACTTTCCTCTCATATAGATCCTAGCAACACTATCAGTGGACCCAACAATATCAGTCATACCATCTCAGGTTCAGACTCCTGCTCATCCTCCAATGTGATTTATGCTATCATGTGTCAGAAACGCCCTTCCATGCTCTACATTGGACAAACTGGCCAGTCTCTTCAACAAAGAATTAATGGACATAAGTCTGACCTCAGAAACTACAACATTCAAAAACCAGCAGGGGAACATTTTAGCCTTCCAGGACATTCAGTTGCTGACCTAAAAGCAGCAGTTATCCTGCAGAGGAATTTCAAAGGGAGATTAGAAAGAGAGACTGCTGAATTGCAACTGATAATGAAGCTCAAGACAATTTATTCACCTGGACTGAATAGAGACCTAGGCTTCCTGTCCCATTACCAATGCTGATTTCTCCATACCCACACTACCCCTCTGCATACTCTACCTTATTCATTCATGCCTGCTATTGTCATTCACCAGCTATTGTCATTTAGTTTCTGTAATCATTCCACTCCCCATGATATAAGGACAGATGGACTCACATTCTAGCTGTATCTGAAGCAGTGAGCTGTGGCTCACGAAAGCTCATATCCTACCACAGATTGGTTAGTCTTATAAGTGCTACTGGACTCTTGCTCTTTTTTACTGCTACAGACAGACTAACATGGCTACCCATCTTGATCTATCTTAAGTTAGATGTAGACTGCAATTTAACACCACTTCAAAACCTTAGTACAGATATTCCAAAGTGTATGGGTGGGTAGAGATTTGTCCTTTACAAGCTTTTCCAGAATGAGCCTTCTTCAAGGGATCAGTGTATTTAAAAATATAATATTCCCAAAAGAGAGAGATATTCACAGAACCTTTTCCTGGAAGTTAGCCCCATTGTTTAAAATGGAAGTTACTTTTGCTAGGATTTCTCTCTCAATCAGCCCTCTGACACCGCAGAGTCATTCTGTGTTTAATATTTTAGCTCAAGCTTATTGGAGAGAGGAATATGATCAGGAAAGGGGAAGCTGCTCTTTTGGTGATACAGCGTAACCTTTCCTTGCTCACTTAAAACTGAGTCATGTCCTATAAGTGTGCAGCGTACCGAGACAATCACTGCTTCAAATCAGATCCAAGAGAAATTACTATGCAGGTAATTTATAAAATTATATTTCACTGCTAATTGATCTTACAGCAATTAAATACAGCAGGACATTAATTACAATTTGCCATCTGCTGCTTGGGAAGCTTGGCAGGATATTTCGAAGCAGCTGTTTTGTGCAAGGAACAATATTACCATAGCACGCACTAAGGCTATTACTCCTGCTGTAGCCCTGAGAAGTTTTGTAGCAAAGACTAAAATTGTAGTTGAGACAAAATAAGACATAACATCTGTCACAACTGTGATGATAAGACCTTAACATTTGTATGAAATGTTTTGACGCATTTACAGTGCAGGCTTTAAGAAGAATTACGCCTTCCAAGCAACTGGTACAACTGTAAAGGGTGCAGCTAAGTAGACAGAATTTGTTTTGAAAGTATCTCCTTTCTATTGTTATATGTGCGTGCGTGTGTGTGTATGTACACATATGTATATAGGCTCATATTTTAGGCATGTGCGTAACTTAAATACTAATTACTTGATTGATTAATTGAAGCAACCAATGACACTGATAGTCACTAGGTGATATTATAGAGGCAACTGGAAGTCAGTAGCCAAGAACAACAGATTTTGTTTTATCCTGGAGCCTGCCAGCAAAGATGAAAGTGAAAATTGGAGGACTGACTGACGTGATCCCGTCTTGGGCTCTGAATTCATTGGTGCTGCTGCTATCTGTTCTGCAGATCTCCCTGCAGATGTTGAGTACTACAGACAGCTGTCTAGTAACCCCATCTCCCCAGAAATCTGTGTTTCTTCATTCTCCCACTTTTCTTGAATCCACTGAAGGGGTGACCTTCGGGTATTTTTATTTCACAGTGATGAACATACTAAACATAGCCAGAGTGAGAATCTCAGACTAGGTGAGTCTTAGATAGGTGCCATGGGAAAGGCTTGTTGCTTCGTTGAGGAAAGAGAAGTGGGGTCATGGTTTAAACAGAAGAAAACAGACAATAACCAGGCATCCTTTACAATATTTCATGATAGTGTAGTCATCATGTCTTTTTCATCTCTGGCTTCTACTGTATTCTATTCACAGGATAAGGGTGACAAGGAAAACATAAAGACACAGTAATATGAACATATCTAAATGTTAACTTCATTACTTCTTAAAGAATCTGTATTCAACAAACTGAACATTTAAGAATTTTAAAATCCATATGGTACATTTATAAGCCTCATAAAACATTTCTAAAGTTAGCAGGAATTTCAATAAGACTGTGCTGGAAAGATCCTGGATAAGAAGAAACAAAATGAATCAAAAGTCTTTTGCAAGTTACTAAAAGCCTAAAAAACTAGGATGACTTAGGAGCGCACACGAGTATTACAGTGAAAATAAATAACATTTTAGGGCATACCAGTTAGCGAGATTAGCTGTCGAGACAGAGTTAACAGTTTAATTAGTCAAGCAAACTTTCTATCCAAATCTTTTAAGATTCAGCTTGTTCTGGATGATCTTTATTATTATTTATTTTATTTATAGTCTGTCTTCCCAGGGGGGACCCAAAGTAGCTTACATAATTCTTTTCTCCTCCACTTTATCCTCACAACAACCTTGTGAAGTAGATTAGGGTGAGAGCTTGTGGCTGGCCCAAGGTCACTTAATTAGCTTCCATGGCAGAGCGGGGTCTCCCAGGTCCTAGTCTGACACTCTAACCACTATACAACACTGCCTCTCTTAATCTTTAAACCCTGTCCTTTGGTTTCATAAATGACAGCCCTATTAGAGGCAACATGTACATTTTGTCTATCAATGGCCCATTCACATATCTAAAGTGCCAATTTGTAATTATAAAGTTATGGCTAATTATTTAAACGCATTTACATTCAGAGTAAATCATAGCTTGTCTCTGCACCTGAACCACAAACTCTGCTTTTTTCTCCTCCCTCCGAACACCGATTCTAGTAGTACAATCCTAACTAGAGTCCATTAACTTTCATAGAATGGGGTGGCTCTCTTTAGGATCATTGTGCAAATTACAGTTTCATCCTGGTTTCGAAGCAAGAGAATAGAGTAGACCAAGGATTCCCAACCAAATTGAGCTGTGGCACTTATGCCATTTTGAGAAAAGAGAGTGGACACCCCCATGTAATGGCTGCTATGGGTTCTGGCGCCAGTCACATTGGGAGGCTCCAAGTCAAGCATCCTCCTGAATGGGCGCTCTCTGAAGACACAAAGGTGATGCCACCCGGTGGTCTTCTGAAGCACCTCCTGCTCCAATGAGGTGGAAGAAAGTCAGGATGACCTTGTTGCCTTGGGAAAGAAGGAAGTGGGTGCCAGGATACACGTTGGAGTGCACTGCTTTGGCAATCTCTGGAACAGACCATAGATGTGCTTCAGATATATTGAAAAACTATGATTTGCCATGAATGCAGAAGTGTTTAATTAATTGTCCATGCTTGAGAGGAGGAGGGAAGCGGGAGGACCTGTGTGCACCTGAGGATCTCCTAGGCTTCTTTATTTAATGTCAAATCATGATTTTGGAGATACATCTGAACTGTGCCATGATTTTCAGTCTTTTTAGTGATCCACTGCGAGGGGTTACAGTGAAATCCTAAACAGACTTACTCCAGGCTAAGCCTATGGGCTTAGACTGGAGTAAGTCTGCATAGGATTTTACTGTTAGTTATTCTTTTTCTATTTTATCACAGTATTTTCACAACGTAGCATGACAGTGGTGAAACCTGCTTCATTCATACTTCCTACTCATCATACTTCCTGGTTTTAAATGTCACTTGGATATTTTTAGTTATGAAAAGTTATGAACTGTGTTCTTACAACATACTGTGTGTTGCAACACGTAAAGTTCAACACAAATTAGGCTTGCTTATATTTCAATGACCTCAGTGGGACATAAGAGTTTTAACTGTTCATTTTGGTTCAATTGATTCTTCATGGGACTTGGGTCCCCTTACGTGATACACAAGCCAGAAAAGAATACCAGAGTAAAAAAATCCTACACACACACCAAAGCCAAAAGGTTTAAGCAGACCCTCACATGTGCACAAATGACTGGCCATCTGATGGGTGTTCCAGCCTCTTCCCTGCATTTTACAAATAAGAAAGAAAAATAAAGCATCTGTCAAGGCCTGCTCTTGACAGCATTTGCCAGAAATGAACTGCAACCAACTAAGCATCAAGTTAAGTTTGTTTCCTAAGGATCTCTTACAGTTAAGTCATAATTAATTTCTCTTACGTGATCCTGAATACGTATTGCTTAAAAATATAAGTAGCAGGGTTTTTTTTCTGGGAAAAGTGGTGGCGGAACTCTCAAGAGGGAGATGAGGAAGGAACACATGGGATTCTTTGAAATCATATTATTTTCAAGCACTATTGCCGAGTATTTTCAAGAGGTGCTGGAACTCCGTTCCCCCACGTTCCCCCTGAAAAAAAGCCCTGATAAGTAGCATCTTGACTAGGCAGATTGAAATTGTAGCATGATGCGCAGATGTTAACTGATGATAATGTTTGTATGTTGTAAAAAAACTTCATGTATTGATTTTTACGACACTTGGATTTCTGATTTATGCCAAGAGCAAACCAGACCAGATTTTTTCTTATCACCTGGCCACCTTATTAGAAAGTAACAGTGATATGATCCAGACCAAGGTTCCTCTAGTCCCACAATTCTAGCAATCAGCAAGCAAGCACTCATAAGAAACTGGCTGATATTCCATTCCACTGCTGGATCGCAGTTACACTCTGGCTGCCTGAACTGGTTCGAGAAAGCCTGGGGAGAAATTTGGAGCATACTTACTTGAAAGCTAAAAAAGTAAACAAAATAAATGTTCTAGAATGAAAGGGTTTTACAAAAATTGATAGAAATATTATCAAATTACCTTGATGTATGACATATTTCCTAGGGTTCTTACAGCAAATTAGAGTGTGATGGAGGAAAGATTTGGTTTAAAGTCGCCTTCAGTAAATGCAGCGGTGCTGCCAGAAATTATGGAAAAGGTGAGAAATTTGTATCTGTTGCTAGTGATACAGGAAAGTATAAGGACAACTGGTAGTTCCAAATGCAGCTCCACATATTATATAAACAGGAACTTCCAACAAGCCCATACTTTTTGTCTCTCCTGCCCACCAGCCTTCCCCACTGCTGCCACCATTGGCTGCCTAGATTACATAGGGGGCAGGGTTCTGGTTATCTCCTTCTCCCGCTACCTGCCTGGCATATGTGGCAGTCTCTCTCTCTCTCTCTCTCTCTCCCTCTCTCTCTTAAATGGCACGATAAAGGCTTTATTTGAATGGCTATTGAATTGTGAGTTCAAAAACAACTTGGATTGTTCTTTAAGGCCACTGAAATGCTGGAGGCAGGTTTATAAAAGAACTGCAGTTGTGATTTATTTTTCTTCTCAAAATGTTTACTATGCTTAAGTGGTTACAAGCATAGTGTGCAGGACAGGTTGCAAAAGAATGTAACTTAACAGCCTTGGCTGACGCATGTATTTTTCTGATTAACAGGTTACAGTTTCAGGAAGATTTATATACAATTAATTTCACAGAACTTCTCTGTCATGTCACCTCTGAGTAGTAACTCTTCACTGAGCAGTCATTCATGGGCTTCCTCTTAAGTAAGTTCATCTCTGCCTGACCCAAAAGTTTTTGCAAACCAGTTACAATCAGTCTTCTTTGAGAAGAATAGGCTCACATCTGATTTGACCCACATATGCAGAGCATCTAACTTATGCGATCTGCTTTACCCTTGAGACAGAAACATTGTTCACATGTTACAGTAAACAGCCAATACACGTTCGCTTTATAAATGAAACCAGGGACCAGTACCTGAATAAACGTGGGATCAGCTGTAGGTATGTTGAATGTACCTTGAGAATTACTTAGTAACATACAAGAAGCAATCAAGTGTACACTGTACATGGACTGTAGTGTGTTCACTGTAACTAGGGAACAGGGCTTTCTCTAATTTGTCAGCTTTCTCCAAAAGTCAGCCCTTAGCCATCATTCCTCTCCTCTCTTCTTAACATCTCATCATCTCTGTGAAAGCTGAGTGGATGTAGCTATAGCTTTCATGTCTGCTCAGGCCTTCGTAGGAGATTAATTCTTTGACAGCTAGTGGCTGGGCAGCCTCCTGTCTGACACAGGTGGCAACTGTAAGAGAACAAAAACACTACTCTGTCCCAGTGATGCAGGTCCAAGTGAGAAAATTGTGCTTTTCTGTGCTCAGCACTAGGAAAGTGCTTTGTGAATGTTTGGCGGTAATAGGAATCCAGTAAATGTGTATGGATTACAGATTGCCATCATTGGCTTGCTTTGATATGTATTTCAAAGAATGTGTTGTGGTGGTAAAAAAGGACACAGTATCTTTAAAGGATGGTTCTAAACTGTTCAAGTAAATGCTCTTCCAATCCCATTGTTTCTCTGTTTTATTTAGGTGTGTATATGCTTATTCCCAGAGATCTCTCTCCCCCCCTCCCTGCCCGTCCAGTCTAGCTTGTCAGAGCTGCTGTTTTAACTCTCATTCATCAGAACAAGGACCTATCTCTTAGCATCAATAGCCATACTTTGCATAAGCTGCATGGGAGATTTCCATTTTTAATGACTTTAATTAGCATTTATGAAAAATGCTGGTTTCCTATGATGTAAAGTGACAGATTTAATTTGTTAAGTGGCTAGTAATAAAGTGTAAGTTGATTTGTTTCACTATAGTTTAAAAGGCTTCTGCTCAACAGGGCTTCCATGTTAATTCATTAAGCACGCTTTGGACCTTATGGAGCCCCCCCCTCCTTTTTGGTAGATTTAATTAACACAGATCTAACTCTCAGGAGATTTAGTGTCCTCTACAAATGTATGTGACAGAGACCGTCGTTTAAAATCTGTCTATGTCTTTATGTTCATTGACTCTAAAAGGGGATTAAAGAATGAAACAAAATGATTGTAATTGCCACAGTTCAAAATGAAGCCCTTAAGTCTAACACCAGATACGAAGTGAGAAGTCAAGGAAGGAAAATTTAGTGTCAAAAGCAGTTTTTCTGTGGATAGCTCTAGGGAAGAGAAAGTAGGAAGACTAACAGTGAAATCCTAAGCAGAGTTACTCCAGTTTAAGCCCATTGAGTTCATAATATAGTGTTGTACAGTGGTTAGAGTGCCTAGTATCTGGGATACCCAAGTTTGAATCTCCACTGTATCGTGGAAGCTTGCCGGGTGACCTTGGGCCAGTCACATACTGCCCAAGGTGGCCCACACAATAAAAATAAAACATTAAATGATATTAATTAAATTCCAGCATTAAAAACCCAGCCCAGCATGAAACATAGACCCTGCAAAAAGGGCACCGATACTTTAAAATAACTTTCCAGACTAAAATAGTGTTAAAAGATCAACCCCTTCATTAACAGGTTGGGTAAACGGAAATGCTTTGGCCTGGTGCCTCAAAGAGCGTAGCGGAGGTGCCAAGATGCTTTAGGCTGATCCTGCACTGGGCAGGGGATTGGACTAGATGGTCTATATGGCCCCTTCCAACTCTGTGATTCTCTGATTCTAAGTGTGCCTCAAGGAAAATGGCATTCTGTAAAGAAGCTGCTGCTACTGAAAAAGCCGTCTCTGGTTGCCACCCACCTCGCCTCTGAAGGCAGGGGCACAGAGAACAGGGTTTGTGAGGCACATCTTAACTGGTAGGCTGGACAGTATAGGAGGTGGCAGTCCTTCAGGTATCATGGCCCAAGTAATTTAGGCCTTTCAAGGTAAGAACCAGCACTTTGAATTGTGCCTGGAAACAAATGGGCAGCCAATTAAGATCTTTCCACACTGGAGTGAAACAGTCCCTGCATCTCACCCCCAATAAGAGCCTGGCTGCTGCGTTTTGGATGAGCAGAAATTTCCAGACTGTTTCCCAGGTGGTCCCATGTAAAGTACATGATAGTAATGTAACCTTTATATTGCCCTGACCTGGATGGCCTGAGCTAGCCCGATCTTGTCAGATCTATGGTTAATACTTAGGAGACCACCAAGGAAATCCAGGATTGCTACGCAGAGGCAGGCAATGGCTAAACACATCTGTTCATCTCTTGCCTTGAAACCCTACAGGGTTGCCGTAAGTCAACTGTGACTTGATGGCATTTGCATTCATGTAACCTATACACAATCTGGATCACTGTGGCCAGATCATGGTTTTTGGGGAACGGCCATAGCTGGTATATCAGCTTAAGCTGATAAAAGATAATACATGCCACAGAAGAGATCTGGGCCTCCAACTGTAAGCCAGGATCCAGCGGTACCCCCACGTTACAAACATGTTCCATCACAGGGAGTGCAGCCCCCTACAGGACAGGCTGACTCCTCAGTCCTCAAATGGCTTTGTCATTGACCAGCAGCACCTCAGTTGTGTCTGGTCTGAGCTGCAGTTTTTGGGCCCTCATCCATCCCACTACTGTGGGCAACTGTTCAAGACTTCCACAGACCCTCCTGACTCAGCAGTTCAGAAGTAGAGCCAGATGTCATCCTCATATAGATGTCACCTTACTCCAGATAAACTGATGATCTCTCTAAGAGGTTTCATGTAGATGTTAAAAAGCATGGAGGCCACGATGGAACCCTGGAGGAACCCATAGGATAAATGCCATAGGACCAAGCAGCAGTCCCCCAGCATCACCTTCTGAAATCAGCCAGTCAAGTAAGAGTGAAACCACCAAAGTACGGTACTCTGCACTCCCAACTCAACTAGCCTCTCCAGAAGGATACCATGATTGATGGTACTGAACACTGAGAGAGGTCCATGAGAATCAACAGGGACGTACTCATCTTGTCACTCACCTTGTGAAGAACATCGATCAAGGCAACCAAGGCCATTTATCCCAAACCCAGATCTACATCCAGATTAAAATGGGTCTAGACAATCCATCTCCTCCAAGACATGTGTCCTAACTGACTTCACAGACGATAAAATAGAGGAAAGGATAATGATGTAAGCCACTTTGTGACCCCACTGGGCACAAAGGTGGGGTATAAATGAAGTAAATAAATATAGGTAAGGGTTGAGCTGCTGTAGTATAGTAGTTAAGTGCATAGGATCCAAATCAGCACTCTGCTGGTTCAAATCCCACTACTGCCATGAGCTCAGAATCCCACTACTGCCAGCTCCCCAGTTGTATTGTGGGGATAATGATAACACTGTTCACTGCTCTGAGTGGGGCACTAATACGTCTAGAAGAGTGGTCTTTAAGCACACAGTTGTTTTTTTTGTGTTATTATTCAAAAAGCTCCAGTATGTTGATCAGACCTGAGGAAAGATATGAACTAAGGGGAAAATAGCCAAGAAATGACTCAACCACAACAGCAAAGAAAGAGAGCCACAGAACATATGAGGCATAGAAGGTTTGTTTGAGTCACGAAGACTTACTAACTCTTAATGGACATTTTTTGTAACACAAGTTTTTTGTTTTGAATTGGTGGGTGAGCAGCTTTGTATGCATCATCTTACCAAAGAAAGGCTATGACTCTTGAATGGAAGAAAAACACCCAGCCCTGTGGGCAGATGTCCTTGTTCCAGCAGGAATATCTAATCCGTATCCAAGCTTACATCCATAAATCTGCAAGAACTTGCTACCACTGCTTGTGGGATCAGCTCCAAGGCCAAGCTCACCTGTACATCTTCTTCACTCAATGAATGCAACATGAACTGCTCATAAGGATGTGTTAAGCAGTTGTGGCACACTCAGATGCACATTCCTGGAATGCTCCGAGTCTCTCCATGCAATACTTCTTACACAAGGATGCTCAAGTGAAGGGAGATGCAATGTTAGCTGGGACATGTACTTTAAAAGGCAAAACGTAAGCCTATGTTAGTTTCCCTTTTCTACAGGAGGGTAGTTTTAAAAGACAGTTGGCAGAGACGCTCATCAAAAAGTTTGTTAATTAGATGAAATTAACAAACCCTTTGAGGAGCTATCTGGCTCGGTCTTTTCAAACTAACCTCCTGTGGAGAGGGGAAACTGACAGAGCCTTTGGCTTTTAAACTACGCCTCATGGCTAACATTGTGTCGCCCTTCACTTGAGTGTCCTCTTGTAAGAAGTATTGTGTAGAGAGACTCTCGGTTGCTGTTAATTAGTAAAGATATAACGGCTTGCAGCACAGTGTGTGGCGTTTGAACTGCCTCAAAACACACAAACAAGCTCGCTCGCTCGCTTACTCTCCAAGTGATGTTTGAGGCAATTCAAGGTGATTTGAATGTTGATCTGTGGTGATGCATCTGGAGTGAGGAGGTTGAGGTGTGGCTAGAAGTCACCTTTTAAACAGCCTCCAGCCCTCCCCTGATTGATCCATTTGTAAAAGGTCACATGTAAGCTCTTTCTCCTCTGAGCTTTCTGCAAACCCCCATAAGAAAGGACAGGAGGGACATTTTCTTTTTTGATTACAATGCAGTAATGATCAGATCATTTTTGGGGCTTGATTCATTTCTGCTTTTCTTTGTTGCCCCTCCCCCTGGCCAGCCCAGTATTGACTAGATTTCCCATGAACAGCTTATGATAGTCTTTGCTGGATTTAATGGCTGATTATGGGAGGCTGCTGTCTGGGAAACAGGTCCAAAAGCCCTCTTGTGTAGGTGGAAATCTCTGTTGTTTTAGGCACTACATTTTTAGCCAGCTGTTCCTCCAGTGTTCATGGTTCTCCCTCAAAACAACCCTGTGAGGTAGGCTGAGAGAAAACGACTGTTCCGATGTTACCCAATAAAGTCTATGAGTGTTGATTTGAATGTAGATCTTCCCAGTCCTTGTCCAGCACTCCAGCCTCTACACTACACTGAATCTAACTTACTGGACTTTCTTTGATTCTTAGCCCAGGTCTCTTTGTTAACTACTGTAACAGAACAGAAGGGAGTTTTGACTATGGAACTCTTGCTTCAAAACATTCTCAATGAACTTTTAAAAAACTTAACCAGCTCTTTATTCAACGAATAACACTGAAGCACACAGCCAGTTAATAGCCAACATCACTTATTTAAGTGTGAATCCGTAAGATACACTCGTTGTGAAGCTTTGGCTTTAATCTCTGTTCCATACTAACTGGCAAGAAATTGTGATTAAAAAAAAACCCCTAAAAACAATATTGTGAGAAATCTCTGAAGTGCTTTGGGGGAACTCTCAGAGCTACAGTATAAGGAATTAAATTGTAACAAAATTCTCCAGCGTGTCTGTTTCCAGTGTTTGAGCAGGTAGTCAGTAAAATTAATCAGGGCATGTTGTATTTCGGTATGAAATAAAATCAGATGTTGCTACCATTTCCCTGTAACATTTCCCATAAAGGTTAGCAGAAGTTGGAATGATTTTCGTCTCCATTCTTAGTTGTTTGGTTCTGTAATGGATGGAAATGCAGTGGGCTGTTCAGGAGGCTCACTGTTTCATCCGATGAAAGTGCAAACTCCTATCCTTTTTCCTTAAAATTAATTTACAGACTTGTTAATGTCAGTTTCTGTTTAATTCAGTTGAGCTTCTATAGATTTTAGTGGTTTTCCTGATTTAAATTTTTTTGTATTGCTTTGCTAAGCGGACAATTATAGGCTCATTGGGTTTGATTTTTCACAATCTCTTTTTTTTTTCCAAAAAAAGAAAACACAAAAGCGTTTGAGAAAAAGAGCCCGGCTGGTTTAGATGGACTCTGTATCTCGATTCCAGCACAGGTCAATCAGTTGTTTACATTTAGCCACAAGCAGGGTATGAAGGCAACAGTTACCCCAAATTTGTCTTGTGGCTGATGCTTCACTGCTCTTATTGATTTGTAGGCAGTGACCTTGATTTTATCTCTCAAAAATATTTAAAATGTACACTTCCTATCAGCAAAGTTAGCTTCAGTCAGATATGAATGGTCTATGGTAAGAGGGTCTCAATACTGTAGCAAAACAGTTATAAGGCTTTTAGCATTATCATCTAAGCATTTCAATGTTTTCTGTTGAAATGGACATGACAAACACTTTAGCCTAAGTACTCATTTAATAATTAGATTATCCAAGATATCAACATTATGCAAGTTTTCAGTTTAATATCTAAACAAAGTTGATGCCTCGACATGTATTTAACATTCATTTGGAGATTCTGTTTTTTAATGTATGAAATGTTGTTGTATGATATGCATTTCAAGGTATTAGATGTTTACTGCTTTATAGTCCTGTAAGTAGAGAAGGGCAGTTTAAACACAACACACCATAAATTGAAAAATTGGTATTTTCAAAGATGTTGTGGTGTAAGTTTATGATATAGTCATGACGGATGTTTTAGCAGTCAGCTTCATGAAGTTTAATACCTTGCTTTTTTGTTAGAAATATTTTCTGAGGTAGCAGGCAGATATACTGAGTGTTTGTTCATTCTTCACAGTTCTGCTGTTGTAGAATTCTGAGGAGAATCTTGCATGAAATTTTAGAATGTACACTCAGTTATTTAGAGAAAAAGATTATACTCTTCAGGGTTGTGAAGAAATGTTGAGAAACACATATGCAATGTATGCTAGCATCTACGCTACTGAGACATGACTGCATGATCACGGTCAAAAGAAAAGGGGCAGGGAGGACACTCGTTCCTATATGGCCTTCCTCTCCTTATCCCACCCCCACGCCATATGCAAAGAAGGCAGAGTCAGGCTGCTGGCTCTGTCTTCTGCCAGTTGCTGCAAACCTATCCCCTTTCCCACTCATCTCTATGGGGGCTGGGACTCAGGAATGACCTCTTCTACATGGCCCCCAGTCATATTGCTCAGCCCACAAGCATTTACAGGTGTCATACATTTTATTCTAGTAGCATGCTGCCCACTTACTCAGAAATCCCATTTTTGTAAATACTGGATTATGAATAAAGCATAACAACAACAACATTCGATTTATATACTGCCCTTCAGAACAACGTAATGCCCACTCAGAGTGGTTTACAGAGTATGTTCATATTATCCTTACAACAGTCACCATGAGAGGTTGGTGGGGCTGAGCTTCAAGAAGCTGTGACTGACCCAAGGTCGCACAGCTGGCTTCAGGTGGAGGAGTGGGGAATCAAACCCGGTTCTCCAGATTAGAGTCCTGCTGCTCTTAACCATTTCACCAAACTGGAAGGCAAATTAAGCATATTTGTACACAAGAAGTAAATCATTTCTAGAATTGCTATCAATGCAAATTAAAATTTAAAAAATTAAGCTTTCTTTGTTGGAAACATGGGCCTTCTGTCTTACATAGAATGTCAACAAGAGGTTGGTGGAGCCTCCAGGTTTTTCTTCGTCTTTGAGACTGTTGTAGTAAAAGTTATTTTGTTTATATTTCTATTCTGATCTGTCCAAAGTGCTGATAACTGCTTTTCATATATCAAAGAGTTGAAGACAAGCCCTACACATATATAACATGTATCAAAAATATTAGACCTTCTCTGTCCAGCCCCACCACATAAAGCCAACCCAAATCAATTTTTTTTAGTCTTCTAAAATATGCTTACCCTTGAACCCTGGTGAGATTTTGGGGGAAGAGATTATAGCCCAGTCTACAATAGTATCCTGCTTGTGGTTGTCTGAATGTGCCATCCGAGTATTATAATGAGTGTCCTTCATAGATCAGAACCCATGGCTATTAGCCTACTCCTCAGTGCATGGAGGACAGGATATACAGAGGTTCTTACAGCAATGATGGGATCCCCACCGAGCTACAGCCATGGCAAGCATGCACCAGTTCACTAGGAAACGTAAATAGATTCCCCCTCCCTATTTTAATTCTCACTTCAAGGCAGGCTAAAAGAGAGCAGTGGGCCCAAGGTCAACCAGTGAGCTTCATGGCTCTCCCTCCTCTCTTTAAGGTTTTCAGCAGCTTGCTGCTTCCCAGATCCTTACACGCAGATTATTTGTACCAGGAGCTGAACTAAGCCTCTTATACCAGCATCTTTTACACAGGATGTATGCCCATATCTGGAGTACATGATATCTTAGGCATGCATGGTCACTGGTATAATATATTCCTGGGGACAGTAGGAGAAAAGTAGATTAGAAAGTTGGAAGACTGTATAGTACTGAACCCAAAAGACATTCAGACAATGCCTTGGCTCTTATCTATGAGAATTAAAAAAAAGTCCCTCCTGCTTTCATTATATCTGGCATTTGGTCAGAGACCTAAGTGTACAGTGTATTTCAAAATCTTGATTGTTTTAGCAATGTGTCTGGAGGTTTAATGAGTTTAAAAGTAGCATCAAAAAACTTTTAACTCACAGAAATATTCAGAAGACTATAACCTGTTGGATGTTACTGACATGCAGTCCTCCAGGTACTTCAAACTACACTGAGTTCTGGGGCAAGTGGTGGCAATTGGCTACTACTTATCGGTTCATTTAAAACTTTTAAACACCACATTCCTGCCTTCCATATTCGAGGAGACTTCCGATAATTAAATAATAAAATAGTTAAAATAATATTGACAAAAACTATACAAAGATAAAGACTATAACCAAGCAGCAGTACCAAATACTTTTAATTAGTGGTAGAAATGTTAATTTGGGTTGACCAGAGTCATTCAGAGATAGAAAGATGTTGGGGAAGGGGGAAAAAATCAGCAGAGACCCTGGGACCCTTATTAATCCAAAACTGGTCTACTCAAAATCCTACTCAGATTTATTCGGTAGGTCTTCCTCTCGGAAAAGAGTTCTTAGTATTGCACTATTATAGTACTTCTTGGAAGTAAGCCTGCTTGAATAGATCTGAGCAGGATTCTCAGGATTAAAAAAAAAAGTTTTGCCTGAAACACAGCCAGCCTGGTGCCAGCAAGCTTGGTGAATCCCAGAGGATGAGGGTTGCTGCAACTGAAGCACTCACCCACTTTACCTGTGCTTGCAATGACACATAGAGAGAATATCAGGGATCTTAGATAGTAAGCAGTTCATGCAGCAATTCCAGATGAATTTCAGTAGTTTAAATCTGCATTGATTAAAATGCTTATTCACTATCTCTAATGATTTGTGAGTGATGCTGTTAAGATTATTACAAGTGTTGTGAAATCTTAGAGACTGACATTAAATACTGTATGAGCATTCATAGGCAATAGCCCACTTCGTGTTAAGTTACGCTCTTACATTTTCACATGTTTTTCTTTAACCACTAGATGTCTCTCCTCCTATGTTATTAAAGAATTATGACATTTGAGAAGTAAACTGGGCTCCCTCCCCATCTGTTTCTTCACACTGTTTAAAAAGCGTTCCCCATTTGTAGGTAATCTGAAATACTAGAGAAAGAGGACCTCCAAGACTCTCCTCTTCAGACAGAGCTAAGGGATTTTTTTCCATGGGAGTCTTTTGAACGTGTAATTTGTGGAATGTGATCCTGTGGGTGTTTATGCAGAAGTAATTCCCAGGTACGCATGCATAGAATCCCAGCCCTAGTGACATCTTTTTTGCTGAGCTGAAAAATGGGGAGAGGTTGTCTTCAATATTTTTGTAGACTTTCCCAAAGTCTGTTTTGCAAATGAAAATATTATTTGCAATAACAACAACAACAACAAACAACAACAACATTCAATTTATATACCACCCTTCAGCATGACTTAACACCCACTCAGACAAAGTATGTTATCATTATCCCTACAACAACAATCGCCCTGTGAGGTGGGTGGGGCTGAGAGAGCTCCTAGAAGCTGTGACTGACCCAAGGTCACCCAGCTGGCTTCAAGTGGAGGAGTGGGGAATCAAACCCGGCTCTCCAGATTAGAGTCCCACACTCTTAACCACTACACTGAACTGGTTTCATGAATATACAAGATCTATAGCTCAAGGAAGTGTATGGATCAGGCTTGGAGGTGGAAGAGTTTTAGCAGAGACTGGCTGTGTTTCACTCATTCATTTTTTGTCTCTCTAAACTAAGCCTGTTTTGCAGCCTTTTGTGGCATTTCAAGCTGAGCAACTAGACTCTAAAAACTGGATTTGAACAGGCTGCCTTAATGCTAACAACTGGAAATCACCCTTGTCTCTTTGGTGAGAATATGGTGTGAAGTGTGCTTGTTAGAGCTAGAAACGAGTGGGCATTAAGTTGTCCTGAAGGGCGGTATATAAATCGAATGTTTATTATTATTATTATTATTATTATTATTATTATTATTATTATTATTAAATTTTTGGTGCACTTCATTACTCAAAACATCAAACTCCGTTGTTGACTGGACAATTTTCCACTGTTTGCTGCCAGATGAGGTTTTGTTCACAAAATAGAAGAAATAGGAGAGAGGTTAGATTTATTTGTTTATTTATCTGTTTATTTGTTTACTTTATTTATACCCTGCCTTTCTCTCCAGTGTTCTCAGGACCTTTTTAACAACTTTCATTTTCAGCTGAGGTTTTTTGTATGCCTCAAAAACAGCTTTTCTAAAACTTGCAGCTGTTGGCTCCCTTTTTGTAATGAAAGGACAGGGGAGCGTCACTGATGAAAATTGTACACAACAACTGGCAGGTGTATGATGAGCTGTAGTTATAGGAGCTTCTACTTTTCATAACTACCCCCTGCCCTGAAACAAAGCTAAAGCATCCTGGCGCCCCTTGGTTTCCTCTTTTCCTATAAATGAACAACCATCTGTGATCATGTCCTGTTCCTTATCTTCTGCCACAGATAATCATCTACGAGCATGTTATACTTCTGAAAAGCAAACTTTAAAATTAAATATGCTATTGCGTAGGATACGTGTTGTCAAAACAAAATGCGATTCCCATACAAAAGCCAAACTGTATCCAAGTCAATGTTACGTCATACTTAGCTAATAATGTTACAGGGCCCAAGCTCCACACCAGGTCTACAGCCCTATCATATGAGGCCTACATAATCTAGATCTATGTAATCATTACCAAAGGCTTCCTTGAGGCTGGGCCGATAGTGAGTAGTCACCCAGGGCTTTCTAGAGCTTCCTTCCCTCAATGCTAAGATATGAAAACTAGCTAAAAGAAGAATCTTGTATGGTCCTCATATCCAACCGTTCTTCCAGATACCACATTGTGCTCCATATCTATACTGAACCAGGCCCCCAATAAATTCCCAATAAGCAGAATGCCATGTAGGATGAGGTTCGATTCTGTTGTTGCTGTCATAGCTGTCTACTGGGTTGTATGTCTGTGATGAAATATGTGCTTGTTTATTTATTTACTTTCTTTATACCCCATTTGTACTTTCCCTTCAATGGGGATCTAAAGCAGCTTATGTCTCAACCCCCTGGTAACCTTTGGCATTCTCATGTTTATAATACAGGACAGGATGGCTGCTTAACTACCCACGTCTCTTGAAAAATTCCACCTGCAGCTGCTTGTAGACAAGCAATTTGTCAGCCGTGCAAAAAGAAGCCAACCTTTTTCTTTGTCCATTATGCAAACATTGAACAAATTCCTGTTCCTCACCCTCAAAAAAGTTTAAATCTCTTGGTGTTTATTCCACTGTTTTCAAAAATCCATTCAAAAAAACATGGATGCCTCTGAACTTTGGAGTGAGAGCAAATGGAAAGTAAGATAGTAATTGAAAATTGCATTGCTTGGCTGCGTGGGAGAAATGTATCCTGTCTGGATTTCTCCTACATCTCTTTTTAATTGTTTTTGTTGGAATCATGGTCTTTATTGTCCAATGGAGTCCCACCGGTGGTGGTGATGTGCCATGAAACCACCGGAGATTGCAACTGCCACTT
This sequence comes from Eublepharis macularius, assembly GCF_028583425.1. Classification (NCBI taxonomy): domain Eukaryota; kingdom Metazoa; phylum Chordata; class Lepidosauria; order Squamata; family Eublepharidae; genus Eublepharis; species Eublepharis macularius. Next base: position 77,546,531 of record NC_072798.1, on the reverse strand, counting down.
AGCCTCGACCATTGTTCAGAGACGTGCAGACGCAAAGGTCATTCAAAGTACTCCATTTGTGTTTCTCTACTCTTGTCTCTGGGAAGGAACTGTTCATGTACGCAGTGCAAACTTTTTACCCAGTGTGCTGAGAGTTGGACACATGCTGCTAAAGCTTTGCCAAATTGATACTCACTGGTGCCTTTCAGGAATCTCTACATTTCCTGAAGAGAATAGATCCACAGCTCTTAACAGTAGTGGAATAGCAGCAATTTGTAGTTAGTGTTAGTAGTAAAAATAAAAACACAAAGCCTTTCCATTTAAAACATTTGTGGTCTTTTCAAAATAGAAAAGGCATTGTGAGATTGGTTGTAACTTGATTTGCTTGCATTAATTTCGTTCAAAGATTTTCACGATCTTATGATTCGTGGATTTATTTATAGCAGGCAATGACGGCTTAGTGATCAATCCCATTTCCTCTCATTTTATCTTGAAGTTCTAATAATGACTCAAATTAAAAACAAAGCCTCCTGCTGTTAAGCTCCAATTAGGGAGCATGGTCAGTGCAACTAACACAGACACTGAAAGCAGTACAGTTAGGCGAGGACAAACTGCAGGCAAAAAATGTTTTTTCCCCCTGTTTGTTTTAGCGCTTTGATTACATAAATATTTCCAAAGAAGAAAGTACACATGATTTCAATAGTTGTGATGCTCATAGGCAGATAGTAGATATTGTGCTCTTTTGCTATGCCTGTCTCCTGTTAATCTTACTGATAAAATGAATTCTGAAGCGAAAGTCATTAACTGTGATTTTTAATATCAAACACTTCAAAAGAGGTACATGCAGCCTTGCAGGTTCGTCAGTTACTAACTCATATGTGAAGTACTAGAGACACCTAGTGGAGAAAAAGCTTCAGGGAAGGTATCAGTTTCTGAGAATGAATGGCATAAGGGGGAAAGAAGGCAGAACCTTGCCTGCTACTGTTTTTTGCTAGCAAAACGGTCAATGTAACCTAAAACCATCTGAGTTTGTTAACAGATACACTCTCATCTTTGTTTTCACGATGTACAATAATTTGATAACTTTTGAATATTGTTACATTGTGGGCTCTGCAATGGGAAGGATTGACAAAAATTGTCCCCTTCTTTGGGGTTCTACTCCAAACCTCTAACATTTCACATGTGCAACAACTCTGTGTAATACACATGTCTGGAACACTCCTGTTTTCCTAACAGGTATTACTACCCAAGCCCCCAGTCTACCTATTACACACAGCCTAAGATCCTTCTCTGCTGTATATGTTTACACTGAAATAGCTAGTGAGGTGATGATGTAATAGCTAAGAGAGTGATTGTTCTTTGAGTTAAGATATAGTCGAAAAACACTACTGTCTTTCATTATCCAGAGGAGTTAGCCGTGTTAGTTTGTAGTAGCAAAATAGTAGAGTCCAGTAGCACTTTTAAGACTAACCAACTTTATTGTAGCATAAGCTTTTGAGAACCACAGCTCTCTTTGTCAGATGCATTGAGGGTATGAAGAAACTGGCCAGAGATATATGGGTGGTGAGGGGAGGGGGGAGAGGGTGCAGGGAGTGAGGGTCATGTAAATGAGTTACAAGAAGTCCACCTTTATCATGACTTCTTGTAACTTATTTACATTTACATGACCCTCACACTGTATTTTCACTCACACTGTACAATCCACTTTAGATCTCGATGAGAAACGTGAGTTATTGTTATTGTTATTGCTATTGGTGGTAATAATAATGATGATGATGATGATGATGATGATGATAATCTCAGCACCTGAACTGTGCAAAATGGTAGACCATGTTTGTATGATGCCTAGTGTCTATGTGAATCATATATACACATATGCATTAGAGACTAGACACATCCATTCTCACTCAGCTATGGTTTCTACAGACTTTAGTGAGTTGAACCCAGAGGAATGACAATTCTGGCATCACATGCTTACAAAAAGACACTGCACCACCCCACAAAGGCAAGAATAGAGACATAGCAGGGATAGTGATTTATCAGCCCTGTGCTGAAAGAGCTGCACTGACCACCCATTTGTTTCCACACACAATTCAAAGTGCTGGTGCCTACGCTTAAGGACCTAAATGGTTTGGAGCGAGGATTCCTCTCAAGCCCTGTTCTCTGTGCTTTTGCCTTCAGAGGTGAGGTAGGTGGAAATTAGTCACAGGGCATTCTTTTGTGGTGGCCCCTTGTCTTTGTAACACATCACATATCATGAGAAAGTGAGTTCAAAGGTCAAAATCCTGTGTTTGCTTTGGCCGCACATATACTAAAAGGTCAAAATCCTAAAAAATAAAATGGCCCAGGGGATCTGCTGCCAGTAAACAGTACTGATCTTGATGAAATAACATTCTGACTCAGTATAAAACAGCTTCATATGCTCATATTCACGTATTGCCACTAAGTTTACATTTTCTGTTGGTCAAGTATAAATGTGGCTATATTATTAAAAATTGGGTGTAAGACATTATTTGGATAATCATAATATTGTGGATCACTGGACTTTGATTCATTCACTTCCTTGAAACCCAGATCCTTCTCTTGTAGATAATGGTAACTGAGGAAACAGTAATTGCTATATAGCTGCAGTGTTAGTTTATGTGCTTGCCAACTCTGGGTTGGAAAATTCTTGGAAATTTGGGGGCAAAGCCTGGGGAGGATGGAGTTTGGGAAGGGGAGGGAATTCAGATGGGATATGCTACTACAGAGTCCACCCTACAAAGCTCCCATTTTCTTCAGGGGAACTGATCCCTGTAGCGTGGGTATCAATTGTAGTTCTGGAAGACCTCCAGGCTCCACCTGGAGATTGGCAATCATCTTTGCAAAAGATTTATCAGACTTGGCTTTTTCCTGTTGAAACTGGTCCCAAAATATCTTCCAATCCAAAAACATTCATGCGCCATTCAAAGATCTCCAGAAAATTCATTGATGGATGGAGAGGACCAGAACATTCTTGTATTTTTTTTTCTTGACCCTCTAGGAGCTAGGGTCAGAGGGGCAAGGCAGGAGGTCATTTGGCCTGAGCCTCAAACTCAAAGTGGGCCTCAGATTTAGATATTTGTTAATAATTTGACATGTGATGAAGTTTGCAATTTGTTTTATTTGTATCCTCACCTGACCATAATGTGGAACACTCTTAGCTGCAAATTTAAGCAAATAAGAGCTATGAATTGATAAAACATATTGTTTTGTTAACTAATTTTGTCACTTTTTTGCTGCCTTATTTAGTTTTCATGTATCATCCTTTTTATATATATATATATATAATGGCTCAGAGCATCTAAAGCTGGAAGGAAATGTTTTGGTTGCATCCTCCCTCTCCCCCACTAATTGCATCTTCTCTCTCCTCCCCTCCTCCCCACTCCTCTTCTATATTTGACCAGTTTCTGTACCATGCATCTGACGAAGAGAACTTGATTCTCGAAAGGTTATGCTACAATAAAATTGGTTAGTCTTAAAGGTGCTACTGGACTCTTTTTGCTAAAGCTGGAAGAGGCCCAGGTCTCTCTGGATCCCTGAGACAGCCTGAGCTTGCAAACCACTTCTAATAGCCTAATAACAATAACATTTGATTTATATACCACTCTTCAGGACAACTTAACACCCACTCAGAGTGATTTACAAAGTATGTTATTATTATCCCCACAACAATCACCCTATGGGGTGGGTGGGGTTGAGAGAGCTCTAGAAGAGCTATGACTGACCCAAGGTCACCCAAGTGGAGGAGTGGGGAATCAAACCCCGTTCTCCAGATTAGACTCCTGCTGCTCTTATCTTAACCACTACACCAATCTGGTTCCACAGAATTTTGGTATGCTGAAACCTAATACTTTGCTTGAATAATCATGTCTCAATAAAGTAAGATGGAAATTGCCTAGGAAACAATAGATCATAAAACCTATATTTTGTTCTAATGTATTTCCTAGTTAAATATTGTTTATAAATTTTTGTTCTGTTGCTCCATCATGTTCATTGTGGTAGTGGGTATCAAAACAGAAAGAGATACACAAACCATGTCACAATCACCTACAATTTAGAAGTTATGTCAATCAGTGTGTTTGACAGGTTAGTACCTCATGGCCATTTTTTTGGGGAGGATTTTGACCTTTAAGCTTCAAAATAAAGCTTTGCAAATGAGAAATTTGTGTTTCCTCATTTGTTGAATATGACTAATATAACAAATAGTTTTCAACTAATAGGTACTACTCCCAGGGCCGGCGCCATCATTGAGGCGGTGAGGCAGGCACTGCGGGTGCTGACGCCCCAAAAGGGGGTGCCAGAGGGGGTGCCAGAGGTGGAGGCATGTGCCACGGAGCTGGCATGCCTGGCCCGCAGCTGCTGCAGCCGGCCAGCCCCACGCCACCGGCGTCGCCGCCGCCACCACCAATACTCCTTGCTGGGCACAGCAGCTGCGGGCCAGGCACGGCAGGCATCCGGGGTGGCATGCGGAACCTCCCCAGCCACCTGCTGTGCCCGACTGGGAGCACGGGCAGCCTCCGCGCACCATCCCAGTCACCTGCTGGCCAATAGGGCCAGCTTGCTGCATGATAACGTTATCACGCAGTGATGTCATCATACAGTCTGGGGGGAGGTGCGTGCACATAGGGGCAGCCACGGGTGCCAGAAACACTGGCGCTGCCTCTGGCGCTGCTCCTGACAACTCCTACTTTTTGACATTTGCTCCTTTGGAAGAAACTTCCCATTTAATGAGATATGAAGAGTCCACACACCCTTTTCTAGCTGTGTAAAGACACCCTATAGTGAAAGGATTGATTAAAAGAAGATGCTGCAATATACAAAATATATATACAATATATATATTGTTTTCAGATGAAAGCTTTTTCTACTGCTCCCAGCTCCCCTTTACTGGCAATATGATCTTGGCATGTATAAACAGTGGACTATGAACCTCGCTATGACTCTTGCCTCCATATTTAAACATCTGTGCCCATCTTCACTCTGAATGGCTTTGCCATTTATATTTTACTGTGATTGCTAAATCATAAAAACACTTCAATTTTTTTTCAAGGTATACTTTTTCTAACGAAAAGCAACTTCTTAGGGTGGCAGTTTATGCAGAGACTAAACTGCATTTACAGGTATGCTTTACATGAAGAGATTGTAAGACAGAAACTGTGTAAACTCTTTTCATCCTGCTGCTTTTGTTTTGGGCAGTGTTACCCATCCCTTAGGTTGCTTTTCACCAAATTGAGGGAGGGGGCAAAGATACAAGTACACAGATTCTGTGGTATATGTGCCTGTGCGCTCACACTCTCTCATGTACACACACAGCTTAAGAAGGCCATTTTGAGAAGAAAAATGGCTGAAGGGATGGAGCTAAGCAGCCTCCTGCCCAGCATTTTTTCCTCAGTGTAATATTTAATATATAACCAGTGAAAGCCTATGGCGAGTTACTCCAGTTTAAGCCCATCAAAGTCAATGGATTTAGACTGGAGTAACTCTCCATAGGATTGCACTGAACATGTGGTTTTGCCTTCATTTCTGAAGCATGAATTCTGCACCTCAAAAACCCATGGAGAATGATGGATTATCGAACCATGACTAAAACTTCTGTTTGAATAACTCCCAAATTCTAATTTCAGAGTTAAGTGTGAAAATTTGCATACACTTTATAAAAATAAGAAAGGACATTAAAATATTGCTTGCTAGGCCCATTTTAACCCTCTTTGCTTCTAACAAGGGAGACTGATTAATAGATAAGACTTTCCCTAGAATATATGCCCAGTATACACTTCTAGTTTATTCAGTTTCCCCATCCTAAGACTGCTACGTATCTGTTCTAATGATCGTATCCAACAATTCTGAAAAGAGCAATCCTCATGTGGGAATCTCCTGCAGCAATTTTACTAACTCCCACCACCACCACCACCACCACCACCACCCACACAATGGTCTAGACAATTCAAAAGCCATGTCTGAAGAGGGGAACTCTAACTCTCAAAATCTCTTACTCTAACAATCTTGTTGGTCTCTAAGGTGCCCCTGAATTCAAATCCTGATCAACCCAGCAACCCACCTAAAACTAATTCAAAACCTGTTATTTCTCATCCAAATAAATTGGTTTATGGAAGGGCTAGTGAGGCCTACAAAGTTGTCTTCCAAGAGGAAAGCCCACTCACCTCAGCATAAAGCCCATGAAAGTTCTCTGTGATTTTTCCCATTGTAAAAGTGTCACGTGTGTTGTGTTAATTCAGTCACCATTTTTTTTTTTGAAAGGGGGTGGAGCGGTTGTGAACTTGTGATTCAAATCCCTGCTCAGCTATGGATCAAAATCACTTTTGCTGTGCCTCAGTTTCCATAGCTGGGAATATCAATAAGCTAACTCTTGGCTATATTTGTAAAGATGGATCAAGCTGGCAGCCAGTATTTCAATAAATTCCAGTGCATGCAACTCTCCTCTATGTGACCCAACTGGTATACTATGAGGGAACCTCTTTTTCTCTTATGTCTTTCCCTCCCAGCCCTGTCTTTTTCTCCTGTTTCCCTCAATCCAGTTATCAGCAGTTATATCATCCTTCTTCTGGCCCCAGCTTCCACAAGAGGCAGTTGCTGCCAGAAGAAACAGCAAATGACTTATTTGCAAAGATGGCCCTCAGCTGCTGAGGACTGGATAGGTTCCTAGGAGAAGATCCCAACAGTGTCTTTTCTTCATGCTGCCAAAGAGAATGGGAAGCAAGCGAACATCACAATTGTACATTTAGATGTACTGTTGAGAATCAGGCTGTCAATAAATCTCTCCGTTGCTATCCATTTCTGTCGCCTTACTCCCAGGCTGATGTGTGTGCTGCTATGGTGAGACTTTGCACCAGAATATTGGGATTTCATGTGAAGAAAATGCTGTGTAAAGAGGGAGAATTCTATATAATTCATTTTTAGAATGATGAATGAAGCTCAAATAAATACAGCCTGTAATCACTTTGCCTGGCATCTGTTAAAAATTGATAACATAAGGCCATAATTCACAATGTCAACTAACATAAGGCTTCCTTTCTAAACTGTTTGTGCCAAAGGGCCTGACAGGACATATTCACAATTTACATAGCACTGAACGCGTGAGATGGAAGGAAGAGACGACTGCTGTAATGAATCTATCATAAAGAACGAAGGTATGCAAAATAAACAAATCAACCGGATGAATGCTAATTATCTACCAGCACAATCTTGAATCATCCAGTATTCAGAATGAGTCACTCATTCCACTGACCCTTTAAGTCTATGTTCATGCACCAGCTTTGTAGAAATGATACTGGATACTGAATGGCGGTGCCTAAATAAATATTATTTTAGTTTAATTGGATTGAAATTTATTAATGCAAATTCCAATTTCTCTAATTCCTCGTCTACCCCTTTTTATGGTAATAATCCTCTAATGGTTTAAACCTATGAAGTGGGGGGAAACACTGAAGATTTTTTAACTAGCAGCTTTACAGGGGGGCAGAAAGGAGCAAAGAAGATTTAGTGGTGAAAAGAGCAAATAAATAGGTGCTCCAAGATTAAAAAGAGGGTAGAAGTGCATGCTGAGCTGTTGAAAGACCTCTCTGTGTTTAAAGAAAAATATTGTTTGGTGCTTTCACCAGTGCATGATCAAAATAAGAGGTACAAATTAGTTCATGGCTGCCGAAGCTACAAAACACCATGCAGAGAGCTGTCTTTGGGAACGTTTTAATGAGGAGGAAAGGTCATCAGGCGGTGACATTGCTTTTCAGAATTCTTCAAGAACAACACAGACTTCCTGTTCCAAATGTGGTAAAGAATAAAACAACCTTAGTAGTAATCGTACAACTTTTGAACTGTGTTCCTTGGAAATACAGTACCATGCTCATTTTGTAGCTTTAGTTAGCTATCTCAAAGGCACGCTGCCATATTTTTCCATGTGCCCTTATTTCAAAAGTACAGTGGAAATGGCAAAGCTTCGATGAGGGTTATATTTATAAAATAAAGTTTTATTCAGTTCTTCTCAAAGCGATTTTAATGTTTTCATTGCTCTAGGTTAGATGGTATACTGTGGCTCTCTTCATTAACATTTACCGTCAGTGCAAAAAAAAAAAAAATCAAGGATTACCACATGCCGTTTGAAAGGAAGGCCAAAATGACTTTGAAATTAAATTCACTACAATCTTAGTTTTGCAGCGTTACAAAACGTGATTTTAAAATGTATATGTGGAGCTAATGGCATTCTAGGTCAAATGCCCCCATCCCAAGAACAGATCCCACGTAGAATGTCATTATTCAAATAAGGAAAACATTGCATACACTGAAATATCACACACAAGGTGTTCACACTGTGTATAACAAACACATCTATGGGATAATCTAGTCAAGAAAACTGTGGAGCAGTTTTGCAAACATAATCTCAGGTGTGCTTACCCAGAGAGAATTAGTCAAGTATGTGCTTCTTACTGTCATGTCCTCCTCCTACCAGATGAATGGCTCTGACTTGGAGTCCTCAGAGGAGAGTCTAAGGAACCTAGGTCAGTAGCTATGGAGGACCAGAGAGGGACCTGCACTAAGTATAATGTACCAGTACTACCCCACCAGAACCTGTAAGGGAAATCATCACCTCTGGCTCATGAGATAGCTGTCAGGCCTCCTCTAGACAGGACTCAAACCCAGGCCTGTAGCCACTCAGGAGGAAGCTCACCCAGTCTGTAGGAACAGCAGTGGTAGAGCCCCAGAGCCAAGATGGCACAAAGACGGTGAAATGCTAGCCTCCAGAAACATACCCTCTATGCTTTCCAGGACCGAGACTACCACATGGGCTATAAATCATGCCATATCACTGTATTTGTTTGACTGTCTGTCACTTATAGTCTGCGTTTCTCACTGAGACTCAAGGCAGGTTACATAGTGTGAGATTACTACAGTCAATATCAAGGACATTTCAATATATACCATAGGGTATATCAATGGAAATTTGGAAAGACATAACATCAGCAAAAATCCAACACAGAGCTGAAGAAATGCTGAAACCATGCATAAGAAATTCTATATCATTAAAGAACATAGAATCCCCCAGTAGGATCATACTTAAAGCAACAGATAGTACATAGTGGCACATAGTAGTGAAGGCTATGGCCCCTATCCCTTTAGTGAAGCATCTCTTTGAGACCACCTCCTTATAGTACAGCCCCCAATCTGAGTTTAAAAGCCTTCTTGAATAATTCAGTTTTGCAGCATTTGCAAGAAGCAGGTGAGAAGGGGCTTTCCTGACCTCTTCAGGTAGACCATTCCATAGGATGGGGGCCACCACAGAGAATGCACATGTAGAACTAGAGGAGTGCACTGAGGTTGGTAATTCCTTACAGGATCCTGGTCAGCCTCAGGAACTCCAGCATCTTCTAGCAGTGCAGCTGGGGCCAATTGCCTCCAGGCCTACTTAGAAGAGGACCTTGGGAAAAGAGCTTTGCTTGATCAACCAATTCACAAGGCCACCACCCTTGGGAGCTGGGTTAAGCTCCTGACCTTGCCCGATCCAGACCTCTTCTTTCCTTCTCTCCAGCCCTTGCCAAGTGACCATCCTTGGCTTTCAAGGAGACCACCAACCCAGGAAGCCTGAAACTACAACAGTTGATTCAGCCTTCACATATGGAGAGCCTGGGGGCTGAGAACAAGGCCCTGCAGCCTCACGTGGCTGTTCTGAGTAAGCAGACAGTAGCCCGACACAGACAGCTGCATCAGTACCCAGCTCCACAAGCACTCCTCTCTGCTTCCCAGCAATGGGAGTGCCCAATCAAAGCACCAGAGAATTTTGAGGGGGAGCCAAACCTGTTTTCCCTTCTGCAGCTCAGTGAAAATTATACACAGAACTGAGATGGGAAGATTTTCTGGATGACCACACCTGAGTATGTTTCCTCATTTAGTCTTTTGAAAGGGGCCACAGCCAAATGGGTTACACTTTTGTTATTACAGGGGGTTCCTAGGGGACTGTGGCTCACCTACAGACTGCTGTTGCAGATTCCCAGAAAGCTGAGACCACAAATTGGAAGATTAAGAGGCTCCATCAGGATGAAGGATCAGTGTCTGCCTATGCAGCAGAATGCCACTTATTAGCCCAGGACTTTCCCTGGAACAGTGATGCCCTGGCCAGCCATTTTCAGGAAGGCCTATCAAAGGAGGTCGGCTCAGACCGACTGGCCAGAAAGCCTGCAGGGCCTCATCCATTTGTGCCTCCCCATTGATGGCCAGCTCAGGAATCAACTAGCTACTCAAAGACTCCTGGTGAACCAACCTGGCCTAACCCCACCATCTAGGCCTCAACCCCCCCCCCCCCCCGGCCAGGTAACAGTGAATATGGTACCCACAGAGGAACCCATGCATCTTACTACCTAGCCAAAAATGACAAGTGGGAAAAAGCAAATTAAGGAAAAGCAGCCTCTGTCTCTACTGTGGAAACCTGGGGCATTAGGCACAAACCTTGATCTATGGGGAGGGGGGCACAGAGGCCATCATTCTCTTCTACTTCACTCATCTGCTTCTCACAATTACCTTCCACCTGGCTGAACATCAGGTGCTACAAACCACTGTGCTGGTAGATTCTGGGCCAAGCATCAAGCTTTCCAAGCCCCTGTGCTAGTAGACTATCAGCTGCCCTTCATGGACACTGGCCTTGCCCAACCAGATCCTATCCCAGCCCAAGCCAGTGCCATAGAAACCATTGATGGATGGCCCTTGAAATCTGTGACTTGAGATATGGTGGCTATGAGGATGGTGAGGGGGCGCCCTCAGGAGATGATCTCTTTCAATCTGGCTGCTCCCCCCCCCCCCCATTTCTCAGTCCTAGTTCTGAGAATGGCTCACCCTGCATGAACCCACAATCTTTTTGGGCCACATATGTGGACTTCCATTCCCTGTACTTCCAAGAGCTCTCTGCCATCCAAGCTGCCGGCTGGTACATGAGATTTCTGTGGACTTAGCAGATCTGACAAAATATCATGACACTGCTGATGTCTTCAGTCCTAAAGAGGGGGACACACTCCCTCCACACCAAGCCCTTCATTATGCCACTGATCTGATCCCAAGAGCTCAAATTCTACAGAGCAACTGTATTCCGTCTAAGAGGCAGAACTGGCTGCCTTGAGAGAGTTCACTGAAAAAAACCTGTGAGGATTTATCTGGCCCTGTCTTCTCTGCTGCAACCCCCATCCTCTTTGTAAAGATGAAATCTGGGGAACTTCACATGTGTAACGACTACTATGCCCTGAATAAGATAACTGTCTGCACCAGGTAGCCACACACTCGTCCCTGAACTCTTTGACCAGCTCCACAGAGATACTAGTTTTACCAAGTTAGATCTCCAGATATGATGGTCCTTATTTCTCTCTCACCTTAACTTTTGGGTGACTTATATTCCAAGTTCTCCAAGAGGTGTATGACCTGGTCTGAACTGAGGAAGGTGTCAGTCCTTGGCAGGTAGAATCCCCAGTTCTCCGCAGCACATGTATTGTTGAAGTAACTTTATTAGAGATCTAGCAAGTTCAAGCTGCTCAGACAAGTACATTAGCAGAAGTGACGTAGCTGGGGTTGGTGATGTTAGTTATAGGGAACGTTCCTGCCATCAGGATAAGGGCCATTAAAGTGTTTGGGTATGAAAGAGCCAGGGGGGTTGTCAGGGAGAAGCTAGGTTAGACTAGACAGAACAAAGAATGAAATCATCTCAGTTCCCAAGAAAGATATATTTCGAGCTGGCCACAGCCAGCCTTCAAGGACACTTCTGGAGGCAGCAGGGAAAGAGAAAGTAAATACTTGTGAGATAACCTACTGCCTTAAAATCAATATGAAACTTCTGTTTCGTATTGATGTACTGGTCCCTCAGAGGACGCACACAACACAGAATACATTCATGGCAGATATGCAGACAGAATACATTCATGGCAGATATGCAAGCAGGCATATATGACAGAAGGGGACAAATGGAAAACAGCTTTCTGTACACGCTTTGGGTGTTTCAAGTATACTGTGATGCACTTCAGGCTGTGTAACATGCCTGTAGTATTTCAATTTTTCACGATCAGTATTTTCCAAGAAGTCATTATGTGATTATCTATTTGGACAACATCCTGATTTACTGTAAGAACACTGTACATACCTTGCACATGTTTTATGTAGCCAGCACTGTTTTCTTTCTTTTTTCCCTCTCCTGTTTGCTTATTTATTTTTGTTTCTGCATGAATAAAATAAAAATTTAAAAAGTACCTTGCACGTGCAGACTATCTTATAACAACTATGACAGCACCACTTCTACACCAAGCTGGAGAACTGCACCTCAGATTTAACAGAAATGGAGTTTCTAGGACACATCATCTCCACCAGGGGGTCATGATGGATCTGAAGAAGATGGAAGCAATCCTGAGTTGGCACCTGCTTAAGAACCTGAAAAGGCTGCAGTGGTTTCTAGGGTCTGCTACTGATGTTTCCTGCCTGATTTCTCCTCGCCAGCAGCACCCTTGACCAGATTACTATGGAGACAGGTCTCCTTTACTTGGGACTTGGAAGCTCAGCAAGCATCCCAGTGATTAAAAGAATTGTTTGCTACCAAACCTTTCTTGGCCAACTTTGACCCTAATCTGCCCTTTTCTGCAGAAGCTGATGCCTCCGATGTGGTGGTTTGGAAGTACCATCTACAACAGAGCACTTCCTTGTGCCAGCTGAAGCACCAATCACAGCTCAACCCAGCAGAGCTCAGTTACACCATATGGGATAGGAGCTGCTGGCAATCAAGGTCACCTTTGAGACCTTTGAGCTCAGCATCCAGTTCACATCTGAAAAGATGACTGTAATCTGGAATATTTACAGACTGCTCTCAGACTCAGCCAACGACAGACCCAGTGGTCCTTATTTTTCTCTCTTTTATCTTTCGGATTACTTTCGGATTAAGTTCTCAAAGTTGGAAGGCAGATACTTTGTCCTGGAAGCCTGAGTACTCTTCCTGAAGACAGAAGACACCTGTATTAATACTACCCAATGGGAAAACAACTGGGGGGCTGTGATCCAGCAAGTGCTGCAAGATTCTTTGGTATATCATTTCCTGATAGGTTGTGTGCCTGTGGAATTGCTGTCATCGCTATGATAAAACCATAGAGTTTCTGCCAGTTCCAAGAGAAGACTGATCTGGGCTGGATGGCAATTTTTTTCTCCCACTGCCACTCCAAGCAGCAGTGGCAAGAGAAAGTGGCTGGCAAGAGGTCTCCTGCTCTAGCAGGACATTTGGCAACCCTGCTCAAATCTTTCTTCTACTTAAGTAACTCTTCCTCCAATGGAAGAGCCACTGGTAAGGGAGGCTCTCTAGGCTGGAAAAAGGCTTCAGACTTTGTTCAGTGGAGTAGTCGGACCATCCTTATATATTCAGTAAGGCATATTTAGTTTTGTGTTGATACTTTTCTGTGTCTGCCTTACTTCTCATTTATAGACTCTGGGAAATGGCACAATTAGATGTTTCAACTCCAGAAAACCCGGTGCTGAGTTTTCCACAAAGCCTAACAACTTAGTTTTCAATTTAAACCTTTAATCCTGTTTGAATGAATTGATGCCTTTTGAGCTGATTTGCTGGACTCTTCTTTCAATGGTGAAGGCATGGGAGTTTGGGCTAATCTAAGATTCTTCGTATTCTTGTGTTCTCTTTCCCGTATCCAGCTTCTTTACCCCTGTATTCTTTTCAATAACCACTGCTGACTAAAAGATAGGTATCCAATTAGTTATTATGCACAGAGTTTTTTAGCCAGCATGGTAGCAATATTTGTTACAAGACTGTGTAAGCAAAGCTCTTAAAACGAAATGCGAAAGGGTGGAGGGAGAGTGGAAGAAAAGACTTGGAAATCTGAATATTGCTTTCAATTATCCAAGACTGCATCTACAGGTAGTAATGACAAGTGGAAGTTTTCAGAATCGACATAAGAAGGCATGTTTGATACTTCAGATAAACTGGGATCTAAGAAAAGTTGAAGAGATTTACTAGTAAGCTTCTTATGAATTACGTTAACCATAATTCAGTCGCTGTTCAACACATAAATAATTTTGGATGGTGTGTCAGTAAAACCATATTGGAAATTGTGATAAAATCGCACAATTGCATGAGGAGACAATGGAGAGAAACTCAGTAACTTCATAGGATTGCACTGTAATACAGTGTTGCCAACTCTGGATTGGGAAATCCCTGGAGATTTGGGGGATGGAACCTGGGGATGGTGGGATTTGGAGAGAAGAAGGAGCTCAGTGGGCTGGGATTCAATGCCAAAGAGGCCACCCTCCAAAACAACCATCCTCTCCAGCTGAACTGATATCTGGGCCAAGCTACAAGTGACGAATGACACTTGAACGGCAAGTGGATTGAGTGGAGCACAAGTGAACAGGGAGAAATACACTTGCCATTCAAGTGTCATTCGTCACTTGTAGCTTCGCACTCTGTCATCTGGAAAAAAGTTGCAATAGCAGCAGATCGCCAGACTTCACCTGGAGGTTGGCAGCTCTCACCACCAGCACTGCTACTTGGTCCTTATTGCACCCATAAGAACTCCAATAATAGTAAACCCCACAGCTGTTTGAATCCCCTCTTCTGAATTTAGCCTCTAGATCTAGCCTTCCTATGCTTTCTTGTCTGCCTACCCCCTCCTCAGTGCATAGCCCTCCAAGAATTCCCTTTCCTGCCCACCTTCTTCCTACTATGAGTGTGCCAGCCCTCCTGGCCTCGTACTCTGTGAGATTTTAGCTTACTCCTACTTTTTTCCTTGGCTTCTCCATAGAGTTGCCAACCTCCAGGTGGTGGCAGAAGATTTCTCAGAATTGTGTTGGCCACAGAGATCAGTTCCCCTGGAGTAAATGTCTATTTTTGAGGGTGGACTCTATGGCATCATATCCCACTGAGGTTTCTCCCCCTCCTGACTTCACCCCTCCCCAAATCTCCAGGAATTTCCCAGCCTGCAGCTGGCAACCATTCCAAGGTGGTAAGATAATTGCCTGTGAAATGCACCTTAGTAGTTTGAGAGGTGTTGTGTCAGATTTTTTTGCACATGTGTTGTAAGATTGTTTTGTCTGAGTTGGATGCTAGGGGAGTGCCACTGTCTTAATTTGAACATTTTCTTTTAAATGCTGTGGCCTATCATAAAGCTAAACTAGAACTAAGCAATAGAATACAGTAGCACAGGGTAGCTTTTTGAAAGCTCGCTTATGTCGTGTCTATCAAGATAAATTACACAAATGGAGGGGTATGTGATCTGGGTCTGGGAACCGGGTAAAAAAAACCCTGGATATTTGCCAATCCAGCTAAGTTGGACTTTTCCAGATTAAGTTAGAGAATCCCAGATCCAATCCAGAAACCTGGATCAAGACCCTCAGATAAATCCAGGGTTAATCCGGGAAACACAGCTTCAGCTTCTCGGTGGGCTGTTTCCCTGTCTTCTCTTGTGCTGTTTTTTTTTTAAAGAGAGGAGGAGGATGGGAGAGTGAGGCGGAGGGAGGAGGTAGTTAGGGAGGGAACAAGGAGTGATTGACCTGAAAGACAGACTTTTAAAAAAGTAATCTCTCTCTCTCTCTCTCAAATATATTCTCAGCATTGTAACAATTTGCTTTCTTCTGTTTCAAAAAACATCAGTGAAATTTGCACAGGCTCTTGTTTGATGCAGCTATTTCATAGATCAAAATCAATGGTGGAACACAGTGCTACCAAAGTGCTCCCAACTGGTGGACTTCTGCAGTGCTGGTGTGATTTTGTTTAAAAGAAAGTAGCCCTGAGAAAATACTTCTAGACGCCTGAATCTGTTCTGTTCAAATTAAGGACCTGAGCCTGACGATCTTGCCCCCTAGTGGTTTGCAAAAACGATAATTGCTAGTAAGACTATTAATTATTGGCTCCAGAGCTTTTTGGTCAATGGGTGGGAAGTTTAAATCTCAGCAGGTACAATTGCCTCTGAAATTAAAACCACACTTTTCAAATCAAAGGGCCTGATTTATTATTGGCACACAGTCACCAAATCTAGGTTTTGTGGGAGGTGATGATGGGGAAATTACTACAGACAATTCACAGCTTTCGTATCAAATTAATTAAAATAATTGGAAAGGAGAACTTCATTGAGCATGTTTTTAATCGAGGCTGAATATTATTTTCACTTTAAAGGCTTCACAGGCCCATGAAATGAGTTAATATAAGTGACTGGGAGCAAATTGTGAGGGGCTGTATATTTCCCAGAATGCTTTATAACCTCAAGTTGTTTGTTTATAGTCTACTGTTCTCACTGAGATCCACAGCAGATTACATCTGCAAGTGATACAATATAATCAATGGTTAGGAGGACATTCACAGAGCAAGAATACAATATGATCAATAGTTAGGGCATTTATCCTTTCCTTTCCTTTTACACATGATCTTAGCCAAAATGCTGAGAAGCAATGTTAGGGCATTCAGTGAGAACAGATACAATAGGGTATGACAGCTGCAAATTTGAATACTGGCATAAAACTGAAAGATGAAACCTTTTTGAATTAAAGTGTAAGTAATTAACATGACATCTTTGACAACATCGAACTACCCGGTAGGATAGTGGGGACATCCAAACCATGCTGACTAAAACTTTGAGAGTGACCTTGAGAAAGGGAAAAATATTAGGAAGGCAGCTAAGAAATTCTACATTCAGAAACAGTGTCCTTCTGAATATCTTTTCTCTCCCCCCAAGCGGGGGAAAGTTAAGATATTTATTACAGTTGGCCGCTCCAAGGACACTTAGAGAAGGAAACAAAGTATGGGATGCTAAAGCCTCTCAGAGTATTAAGTATTTAATATTTAAGAATAATGATAAAGTGGGCAGTGAACCTTGCAGATGCTAAGTTAAGCTAGATGAGGGACCTTCTAGGAACCGTTTGAATGCTACTTTGAGGTCCACCATGGAGAAAGGTGGAATATAATAAATAAATAAATAAAATTCACACGGGAACCTCCTTATCTCAAGTCACGTAGTTCAGCAAAAGTGTGATCAACCTTAACCACGTTTCTTTTCTACAGCGAAGGGGCTGGATCCAAATTGAATTGGCCACCTCTACCGGTTCCTCTGTCCTGCTGCTGAATCCCCCCACCCCCATGTCGCTCCTCAAGGTCTCTTAATGGTCAGGGCCAGCGTTTCATGGCATTCAGTGGGCTGTACTGGGAGGGGGGGAGGCAGGAAGTTTCCATTCTATCATTGGAAATTATAATCTGGATCCAACCCAAGGCTTGGCAGCACTATTTGTGAATATTGCAGCTATATATTTAACTTTTTAAAAAAATTACTAACACGGTCCTGGTCAAGGCAGAGGTCCCCAAGTCAAGGCCAGTGTATAGAGCAGGAATGATCAGATCAGAAAACTTAACTGTTGCTCCAAACTAGACTGAGTTCTTAAGACCTCCTGCAAGGAGGCTGGAATGCAAGCCCTGCCTTTCTAGGAACAGGCTCTTAAAGGTACCATGCCTGGTTATGGTGGCACATGCTTTGATGTAGCTAGGGTGTTTCTTGGCTTTGTGTAGCCTTGCATGGTTTGTATGGGAAAGTATTCAGGGTATGCAGTGGGCTCTGGGGTGGAAGGTTTGGGATCTGAATCTGGCAAGGCTGTTGCCCAGGATGAGAGAGGTGATTCAGTCTTTTGGAACTCAAGGGGCCTCCTGGAGATGACTCAGATGTTTCCTTCTGAGGTAGTCCGGCAAGGACCTCCCCCTCTTCCTTTCAGCTTTCAGTTTCTTCAGAAATCAATGTTCTGGTCCATGAGAGAAAGGGAGAAAATGAAATGTCCTAAAATGGTATATTTGAGGTCCATTCTAGCTTTGGAGACCTTCAGAACTGAACTTCCTGCAAAAAATAGAAATCAAAGTTTGAATATATTGTTAGAACTCTTGAAAATTATCTGTGCCCAGTGAAGCAAGATGGTCAAAATTTGTGTTGTCTGTATATATAGCGACACTCCTGTATTATGGGCCAAGACATTTCATGATAGCTTAGGCAGAAGAACGTTAATGCCTGACTGACTTGAGAGCAATAAAAAAGTTGGCAATAAAAAAAGGAAGAGAATGCAAGGAAGAAAGGAGGAGTGCAGAAATGAGGTTCTGGTAGATGAGCATCAAATGGTGTGAAGACTCTTTGTTAACTAAGAGTGGACAATAGCAGAAGAACAAATCCTAGCTTGTGACTTCCTAACTCTGGAATAAAACCAGTCTTGGGTGTTGAATTTCTGCCCAAGATTTTATGTGACAAATACACCTTTTCCCACTCCTTGCAGCTGAATTGATTTCTTCATTCTAAGCAGTCAATGGCAATTGCTGCTTTCCTAGTTTTTTTAAAAAAACAGCATGACCAACTGGAATCTGAGTATCAATACTGTTAGTATCCAATGGCTAGGTTTGTAACAAGTCTAGGTTCAATTATACATGGATCACTCCTAACTACAGATGGGCACGAACTGCATTACAAACCTCAAAAACCCACGAAAATGGCGATCGTGCAATTGTGACCCAGCGGATCGTGATCGGCCACAGCCAACGAACCAGCAGTCGGGAGAGGCCCGGTTCGGGGCGTTCGGGCTAGGTTCAGGAAGCCAGACACTCAGGCGCCAGCAATCTATTCCCCTGGCAACAGCTCTGTCTGCCCTCCTTCTGTCGCCCTGGAAACCCAAATGGAAGCCCAGCTTTCCTTGATCAGCAGGGCTTCCTTCCAACCACGGAGCTGCAAAGCAGTTACAAATTGGGAGAAGACACCCAGGGGAGGGAGGGGGAAGAGGGTGTTCTGTAGCCATGGGCACTCCAATCTCATCCCTGCAAACCCTGATAGGCAGCTCTGACGGCCAAACACAGACCTCCTGTGTTGCTGAATGGGACCCATGCTTATAAATAGCCATGGTCTCCCAGGCTGGGTTTCACTTTCTGCGAGCAGTGGAGTGGGACAGAGCTCTTGCTTGCCACTTTGGCCTCCACGAACCACGATCCGGTTCGGTTCGGCAACGGGAAATGTTCGTTGCGTTTTGGGAATTCAGGATCGTGGTCTGCACCGAATCACGATCTGTTGGTTCGTTAATTTTTTTTGGTTCGTGCCCATGTCTACTTCTAACACTGAACATGAGTATGGGAATACACAAGGAAGTGCTGCTTTGCACAGGCTGTGACCTATTATCCAACAGTGGTAGATATATGGCAAAAAAGGGAAACCTGCATTGAAGGGAAAACCCAAGTGTATATAGAGATTGCATTCTGAATTTCATAACAAATGGGGGGGGGGGAGCTAAGTTTGAATGCATTAACTAGCAAAATATGGAGCAGAACAGGCTTAAAATGGGTAAACCATTCCATTTTTTTCAACTTGCAGAACTGCATTTTTCATGTGTGTGTGGATAAGAGAGAGTGTGTGAATGTATGTGATGTTAAGGGCCAGCAATGCTAAACACTCCTTTTCCTTGGGTTCCTTCTTTGCTTGGAATCATCCATAACAGTAATCTCTGTTTATTATTTCTCCTCATTGTCCTCAATGTTCTGTCTTCAATTCATTCTTTCCATCTCCACTTTTGGAAATGTATTTATAATTATAAAAGGGAACAAGTTGTGTTTCAAACCATTATGAGCTGCTTCTCATTTTTTTAAAAAAATCAGTCCAACTGTTCAGCCACATTCACCCTTTGCTGTGGTGGGTGACACAGAGTGCCACCGATCATCTAGACAAAAAAACCCCTGGTACAAGTATTTGGCTTAGAACTTTGTAAAATGACAAAATATTAGAGGGAGAGAAAGACCTGGTAGGTCATTCCATCCAACCCCTGCCAATACAGGATCACGACCTGCTGTATTGTATCTATTCTAGTGTTCTAGCAAGTCTCCTTTTAAGAGCAAAAATGATGGGGTTTAACACTTATCACTACTATAACTGGAGAAACTATTCTTCCGTCTTTTAAGACTCACTGCCTTCGATTTCTTTCTATGATAATATATCTAAATTTGTCATTTTTCCATACCTCAGCATTACTATGAGTAGTAACCTCTATTTCCTTGCCACTTTCAACTGCATCTGATTCTTTTATATACATGAAGGCAATTCAGCACCAGTTCCTTTGGCTTGGTACTTTAAGCTTTTGAACCTGTCTTTTATAACGTACATGTTATTTTAATAATAATACATTCATTTTGGTAATTCTCTTTATTTCAATCTATCCGTAGTCATCTCTGTGGGCTGTTTAACAAAGTGTATTTGTACTCAGGAACCAATAAATAGGCATATCAGGTTAATTAATGGCATGCATATATCTATACCTTTTTTCTCTTGTAAGCAATAACTGGAAATAAGTCTCCACATGTATTTTGAATGGGAAAGCTGCAACTGACATATTCATAATCGGCACAATACACATATGAATTGTAGTCATGCCTCTATATCATAGAGTACATCATAAGAAACAACCTACAGACTAAGGTGCTCTGATGTACAAAGGTGTAGCCTTCTCATCTGTTTAGTACATAGAAAATATATTTCCTAATCCCGTTGGCGAGTCTCATTAACTCCCCTTCAGATTCGAAATTCAGCCTGGTAAGGTGTTGTTCTGGTGTAGTAATCTCCAACATGGAGTCCATAGTTGTTCAGACATGTGCCAGTGTGTTCCCTAATGCCTATTTGCTTTTTGAGACTTGAGGAAAAACCAAAAGGGTGTTTGAATGGAACAGAAAAAACAAAACAGGTTGCTTTATTTTGAGAACCTTGGTCAGAGGCTGTCCCACCTAGGTATGTCACTTCCTTTCCCCTTCCATGTCATATCCTGATTCCTGCACTGCTTCCACAAGGATCTTTCTCTAGATCTATGGCCTTTGTCCCTCCTTCACTCTTTCTCCAGAATACTAATCTGCACCAACCACACTAAACTATCCTGCTACTCTTACCCGCTCCTAAAACCCAAGTATATTGCTCAGCAATTCTTACTTACCTTTGAGGCTAAGGTAAGGAGTGTATCCTTTGTTTGGTCTGACAAAGTTGGTCGCCCAGGACAGTGGACTGTACTAAAGCCCTGGCCTCCAAAGGACTGGAATAAGCATCTGTAGCATGTTTAACCCATTGGTCAAACCTTCCCCCTTCTACCGCCTTAACTTGGTGAGCTCCATGGTTTAAGCATTTTTCTCCCAAGACTGCCTTTGGTGCCTAAAGTGACCTTGACTCAGAGAAAAATACAATGGAACACAGTAAGATTGAGGCTGATTCTGCACACGTTGGATAATGCACTTCCAGTCCTCTTTATAGATCATTTGGAACGGATTTTGTCATGTGGGGAACAAAAAATCCACCTCAAACGATTGATAAAGTGCATTGAAAGTGCATTATCCAATGTGTGTGGAATCAGCCAATGTTAGATGTTTTAGCTACAAGCTCCATTTTCTGTCAAAAATACCCAACATATCTCTTCTTTTCCACATTTAGTTATTCCGTTTAAAACGTGTCCTGTGCTCTCAGTCTTATTTGGGTTCCTAAGGTGACTTACCATTCAGTAAAAACACAACAACCAACAACAATAAAACACCAGCAAAACCCACCATATGGAGTTGGTCAGTAGTTGTATATAATCAATACATACTTAAAACCTTATAATCTTAATTGAGGTGCCCACAGAGAAATAAAATCACTTGCATGATGTTTCTGCCTCAGGAAGGGATGTTTCTATCCCTTAGATAAAGGGATAGAAAGGAAGGGGAAAAAAGCCCATGTGTATTGCTCTTTCAAGGAACTCGCTCTTGAATATATCCTGTTTCACGCAAATCTAATTATTATTAATTTCCTTACAAATTAAACAATTCATATAGTTAATTAATGATCCACTTGCTATCAAATAATTGTATTTGTTTTCTACTAGAACCAGATTATTTTGTTTCAGACTTTAAAATTCTTGACTTGCATGCATTTTTTTTTACCCATTCATACCATTTAATTGCCAGAATGTTCTGTCCTAAATGCTTGATTTTAGTGGAGGATATTTTATTGCTGTCAAAATTTGCTCCAGGCTGACAGTTGGTGTGTGCAGAGTTAATATTCAGGCCAACAAAATGAAGAAATCTATTTGCTGCCTTGGTCAGAAATAATGTTTGCGAGGGTGAGATGCTTTTATTAGCTGATATGGCAGAAAAATAGAATATCTCTTTTAACTGGATGTTTTTGATTGTCTTGGGAAGTGGAGGGAAGACATTACTTTGTCCATGGGAATGAGTTACTTAGTTTATCCAGGACAATATATCTGTTCATATTTACACACAGTTTAAGGTATTGTGCCCAATGTGGGCAATGACTTACATAAATGTCAACAAAGCAATGGTTTACAAATTGACAAAGCTTCTCTTAGTGCATCTTCAAGTACTTGAAGGACTGCCCTATAGAGGATGGCATGGAATTGTTTTCTGCTGCCCCAGAAGGTCAGACCAGAACCAATAGGCTGAAATTAAATCAAAAGAGTTTTTGGCTAAGCATTAGGAAGAACTTCCTAGGAGTTAGAGCTGTCCCTCGGTGGAACAGGTTTCTTTGGGAGGTGGTGGGCTGTCCTTCTTTGGAGGTTTTTAAGCAGAGGCTAGATGGCCATCTGACAGCAATGCTGATTCTGTGAACTTAGAGAAATCATGAGAGGGAGGGCAGGAAGGGTTACATCAATGCTTAGTTCTTGTGGCCCCTATTACATGCCCCAGGTAATTCCAATCACCACTTTGGGGCCAGGAAGCAATTTTCCACAGGCCTGTTCGGCTAGGGAGCCTGTTGGTGTTTTGCCATCTTCTGAGCATACAGTAGGGGTTACTGGGGGTGTAGGGGGAGGTAGTTGTGAATTTCCTGCGTTGTGCAAGAGGTTGGACTAGATGACCCTAGAGGTACCTTCCAACCCTATGATTCTATGATTCTAAGTGTGAAAGAAGTACTGAGATGTTGAATATGATGTAATCAGAGAGAGTTCATTGAGGGCAACAATTAGCATGTTCAAACATGAAAATAATGTTAAGCACACAATATAATATTTAGCACTAGATGTCCATGTTGTTGAAAGTATTCCACGTGTACAATATGAGTTTCTCAGGAAGAGAAGGCAAGAGACCAAAAAGGTAGAGGAAGAGAATAAAGTAGGAACTTATAGCTCATGCAAATGAGACCATTGTTTTTGAAAAAACAAAAACTATCTCAAAGCTTGAGATAATGCAATCATTGGAAAACAGTGGTAACAGCGAGAACAAAATACCATCCTGTTTGTGGGGAAGATGGGCTAACTGGTCTGGATGGATGATATCCTTGTCAAGCACATATCTCATGAGTTACTTCCTCCCTCTGTTGCCTCCTGTTGCTTGGATAAATGAATGACTGTAGTGAGACACCAGAATAACTGTGAGTTAGGAAGTTTACATTCCATTTGTGAATGCTGGAAATAATTATGTTTGAATCTAATTAAAATTTTTACAAAAAGGGCATGGTTTAGGCTGAACTTTGATTAGTAAATTTCCAACTGTACTTCCCTGGATGACAGCGGTTACCAGTAATAGCATTCCATTCTTCAGCTGTGGACAAGTTCAAATGTAATTTTTTCCATATGATAATTAAAGTTAGCACTTAACAATTTGTCCCTTTAAAAATTGGTTCAGGTTTCTTGGGCCCCATATGACATCAGACTCTTACTTCGGGGTGTGTTCGTCAAGTGGAGGGAGACAAAATGTTAGCTGGGAAATGTAGTTTTAAAAGACAAGAGCCAGCAGAGATGGTTCCTCAGAGGGATTGTTAATTTTATCTTCGCCTCCCTAAAGCTCTGTCAATTTAATCTCTCCAGTCTAAAACTGTGTGGGATTGCAACCAGAGGTCAGCAAGGAATGGAAATGGGCTGGAGCTTCCTTCCAGAACTGGGCTTGGACCTGGGAAGGTTATAACTGGCTGAAGTTTCCCTTATGGCATTTCACAGCCTCTTCACGCAGCTCCAGTGTATAGCAAAGCCTTTGCTCTGCCACCGGCTCTGTCTTTTTAAAACTACTCTTCCTGGTTAACATTGCATCTCCTGATACGTGTTCTTCACATGTCAAACATCTCATGTAATGACACTCTATAAGGCATACTAGGAGTTGGTTGTAGGAGGCTTACTTACTCCGATTATGATGTATCCCCGTGCTACTGCACATAGTCTAATCTTCCTTAGATTTTATTTCAGCAAATAAGTATAGCTCCTCAGCCTATTTTGGTAGCTCTGGAACAAAGTGCTTGAATTATAACCATGAAGAAATATCTTCTGCTGAAGTGCTGTGGAAGAACTGCAGAATTTGAAGTTGTATAATCTGCCATGACCTACCAATAATACGAGACAGGTATTCATGAAAGCAGACCTTCTTTAGAAGGATTTGTGAAAACATATCATTAAAGCTTGCTGCTGAGGTGAACCACAGTTAGCTAGCATAAAAGTCTTGCATAACATATTTGATGTGTGGAGAGCCATTTGCAAAAATTGGAAACATTTTGCATTTACGGCTTTCTGGTGATGCTCGCAAATTTCCTCATTGATCACCATCCCAACACCACAGCTGCCATTCTTAGATCCCAGCCCTGAAATGTTTCATCAGGCTTCCCCCTAGAGTATTTTTATGTTAGTATATTTACTCCTCCAAGGAATAAGGGTGGTGTACATTGTTCTGTTTGCCTCTATTTTACCTTCACAACATCCTTGTAAAGTAGGTTAGGCTGAGTGAGGATGATTGAGCCAATGTCAGCCCATTGAACTCGGGTCTCCTAGGCAGTAATCCAACACTCTAACTATGCTGGTTTTGGTGCAAGAGAATCTTCCATAACAAACAATTCAAGACTATTTTACTGCATTGTTAATATTACTTATTAGAAAGACTTTTGTTGGTTGTCTTAAAAAAACTAATGGGAAATACTTTGACAAAGCTGTCTTAGAAAGTAATGGAAATAGGTTACTAACCTCACCTATCCTGAGTCTCTACTAATAATCTTCATCATCAAACTGTCTAGATAAAGTGTTTTTAAAAGTGGCTTGATAAGTATTGACAAATTAACTCATAACAGCTACTTAAAAGCCATTATAGTCTAATAGTCTTATAAAATGCATTCTTCAATGGATCTTAGTTACGAATTTACATAATGGAGAAAAAGGTTATGATCTTCTGAAAAAATTATGCAGGAATAAGTGAGAGGAGGGAGATAAGCAATATATAGTAGGAAAATGGTACTACCATAATTTTATTGAAGTTTATGGGGAAACTTCCTATTCGTTTTATTTCTATACTTGCATTTAGATGTTGGAATACTAATGCCAGTTTGGGACAATATTGGGACAAACATACATCTGACAAAGAGAAATGTGGTTCCGGAAAGCTTATGCTACAATGAAGTTGGTTAGTCTTAAAGGTGCTACCGAACTCTTCACTATTTTGGGACAAACATGATATTTCTTTCCTTAGGGCTTTGTCTTCTAACTCCATTTTTCATGGATTATTGTTATTCTAATGTTTGTGACTTCTTCCATAGCAGTAAGTTTCATATGTTTTGCTAACCTCTTCATTTGCCGAGAACCTAGGATGAACAACAAGAACTATCTCATGATACCAAGACCCAATTACAGAGGAAAAAACATTTGTACTTTTATTTGACTTGAGATTTAATAGATTTTAATGGTTGAGATATCTTCTGGTCATCTTGTTTGTTATTCCCAAATACCAAGGGGCGCTCTGGGTCTTTGGAATATTATTATGTAGACAGAATGCTTTATGTGTGCCTGGTGGTTTCTCAGACAGGCACACACCAGGTTGCATTATTAGATTATACCAGCTCGAGTAACAAGTGCATTGGAAAGGGTGGTTTTATTGATTCAGATGGTTCTCATGAGATTTGAAAAAAGGGGTTTTGGCCCCAAAGGATTAAAATTCATGAGGCCACTCTATGATAAATATAGAATTTGCCTGTTTCTTGCTGTGATATAAAGACTAATTGTGTTGTGTTTTTAAAAAAGAAAAGAATTCAGTAAACATGCCTGTAGGTCTCAGTGAAATGTGTGATTTTATTGGACTTAAACAATTCATACCAGAATCGTCTTGCCTCCAGCTTTCACACTGGAATAAATATACCACATGTTATTGCATACCATGCCTGAGGAATCCTTAAACTTTCATGCCTCCTTCTTCATCTTCCTCATCCTTCTGTATTTGGTTTAGTGATGGAACAAAATTCCACATGCACGGCAAAGCATATTTGACATAATGTACAAATAGGGTTGCCAGTCTCCTGTTGGGGGTGGGGGATTCCCCACTTCTACCCTCCACCCCTCCCGCCCCACTTACCTGGCTGGGGGGAGGAAATGCTCCTCCTGGGGTGCATTCCCAGGTGGTGTGGCATGTTCCTGCACATCGCAGCTGCCCGATTTGGGCCAGATTCAGCCAGTTTTGGGCCGCTGCAGAGTGCAGCAGTGCTCCTATGCTCTACAGTGGTTTGATTCAGGCCGATTCAGGCCCGAATCAAGCCAAATCAGGACTGATTCAGCCCCATGTGGAGTGCACATGTGCTCCTGGCCTGCACGATGACATTACAACTGGCTGCTATAATTTGGACAAACTCAGCTCCACATAAAGCACATTGTAATAATCTGTGATCAGATACAAACAGAGTATGAATCACTAAAATACACCATTCAAGGAATAATGGCTAAAACACACCATTCAAGGCTCTTCAAGGAATAGCCATCAGTTTTATAATAGTCAAAGCCAATAAAAGGCTCTGCATGTAAAGGAGAACCTTCAACCACAGGCCGGGATCCAGCGGCATCCCTAAACTATGGATCTGCCCTTTCAGGGGAACAATAGCCACACCCAGGATAAACTGACTTCTCGTTCATGAGCAACTGTACTATTGACCAATAGCACCTTCTCTGGATGGGACTATTTTTTTTAGTTTTTTGCCTTCCACCATCCCATTCACTTCTCCAATTTTTCTTCAGGACCTCAACAGAGCCAAAACAGCTTGATTCAGGTATTCAGGAAAAATTGAACTTGGTGTCATTCTCTTATTGATGACTGTTTTGCATTGAAATAGTTTTGATTTTATTTATCCTTACTAATGTGGGGTTTTAAAAATCATTGCTGCTAGTTAAAATGCAGCTCTCTGAGGAAAGAAGGGGAGACTGGGTGGGTGGGTGGAGTGTAGTACCCTCAGGGGTGGAGTGAACTGCAGGTTTTTAAGTGACTGAGCTGAGAGAAAAGGATTCATTCTGGTAAAAGCAGGCAACCTGTGTGGGGTTTTATTCTAGGTCCAGTCAGGCAAGCTGTATGTAGCCTGAGAGTGTTTGTGTGTTTCTGAGAATAATTCCCAAATTCAATGAAACTGTACATTTCCGAGAGAGTCTGTACCTGTGTGGTGTTCTGAGAAATGATTCTGTGCACATGGGGCAGTCTATGTATATTGGAGAGAGTGATTACTCTAAGTCAGGCAAACTGTGTGTGCACCTGAGAGAGAAAATTTGTGTATAACTAAGTAAGAGGTTGATCTAACTTAATCAGGTAAGCTGTGTAGAAAGACCCAAGTCTTTGTGGAGTCTATTCTATTAGGGAAGACCTGTACAGAGAAGTACTTTGTGTGACTCAGAGCGGAACTGCAAGTGACAAAAGGCACAGGTTGGACACTTGTCAGCTTCCCTCAAGTTTTGATGGGAAATGTAGGCATCCTTGTCTTGCAGCTTGGCTCTCTGACTGCTGTCCAATGGACTTTTCAACTGTCACTTGTCCAACATTCCGCCAAGCTGCCTACATTTCCCATCAAAACTTGAGGGAAGCTGACAAGTGTCCAACCTGTGCCTTTTGTCACTTGAAATTCTGCTCTGAGTCTGTGTAAATACCTTAAGAAGAGAGAACTCTGTTTAAACCATCAAGTTTAAGAACTATTCTGAAACCAATTTACTTATCAAATCTCTCCAACCATCAGATTTATGCACCCACAAATAAAATCTACTTTTGTTGAAGAAAAAAAAAGATTTCCCCCCCTCACAACTCCCCTCATGTGCTGACCATTCTGTCAAGCTAGCTACTATCTCCAACAAAGCCTTCCTATATTACAAGATACAACAAGGAGCTACGAGGCGAAAGCTTTTGGTGGCAGCTAAAACCTTTTGTGGGGGTCAGGAAGGCAGCAATATAAAGGTCACAGAAATTCAAAAGGGAAGGTGTCCTTGAGGTAACAGCTTAGGGTAAAGCAGAAAACACTAACGCTCTGTGTGAATAGATATATAAGGAGTGTTTATTAGGACCACGGCCCTCCCGAGGTATAATTTATTTATTTATTTCAAATTTGTATTTTGCCCTCCCTGCGAGCGGGCTTAGGGCAGATAACAACATATTAAAAATACAATTAAAATACAATTAAAAATTCATGTTCATTAAAAACAACACATTTAAAACAGGATGGTGAACAGCCTTCACAGGGAGGGTTTTATACACCCCTTTTTTCCAGGCCGGCGGAGG
This sequence comes from Eublepharis macularius, assembly GCF_028583425.1. NCBI lineage: Eukaryota > Metazoa > Chordata > Lepidosauria > Squamata > Eublepharidae > Eublepharis > Eublepharis macularius. Next base: position 77,518,042 of record NC_072798.1, on the reverse strand, counting down.
CCCAACCTCAGCCATATGCCTGGCGGAACAACTCTGTCTTGCAGTCTAAGTAAGGAGGAGCTGAATTCAAAGTCCAGACAGAGCCAAAGGCACAAGATTTAACAAAAAGACTGAAGGTATAAAAAGGCTAACAGACTAAATAAACCATTACAGGGTGGGATCAAAAATAAGCAACGTTGCTACAGTGACACTTCACTCCAGACCCCCAGAGGATGTCTCCCGCTGGTTTCATGCACATTTTAAATAATGCTGGGGACAGGGGCACAACCAATCCCCATGGGACAGCCGCAGTCTCCTAGAGCCATTTTCTGACAGTAACAAGTAGGAGCAGAACCACTAGCACAGGATGAGTCCAACTCACAACTGAGCCAGTTGCGGACACTGAACAGGGGTGATTAAAACAACCTCTTTATATCATCCTCTCTATGAGGTAGTTATAATTTTAGAAAAGTTTACTATATGGATTTCTCCCACCCATGTTTGGCAGTGTATGTTCCAAACCATCACCTTTAATTATGATTTTGTTTTTTGTAGCCTTCAAACCCCTGTGTGTACTCCTGGAGTTTATAGCAAACGGATTGTTTTTTTAAAAAAGGACAAAAAAGAAATCTTTCCCCTATTATGGACACTCATATTGCTATTCTAGATTTAGTAAGAGTAACACAACTGCTGTAGCCAGCAGTGACTGCATACAGAACCGATTTTGCCCTCATTACGTTTTTAAGAGGTATCTTACATATGGAGTCCGCTGGCAGGTTAGTAGGCAACAGAGAAGGAAAAATGCAGGCTTTTGATAACCATTGTAGTGTATTATTTTTATACCTGGCAGTTGTTCCTATGCTGAGTGTTTGTTTCTACTTTAATGAGGATATCAACTTTCATCCGGTGAGATGTGAGGGTCACTTTTTAAGTGCACGCACATGCACACACACTAAAGCAATGTACCAGCTGGAAATTTTAACTTCTAGTTGAATTATTTCTCCACAGCAAATGGTTTTCCTTTTGACATATTTTAATGTACTTGCACACTGTGAGGAAGAGTGTGTGAACAGAAAACAGGCTGTTTTATTAACCCAGCGGTCACCATGGAGGTTCAGAAATGTCCCCTTTTTTCCTGCCTTTGTACATATTCCCAAGGGACTTGTACCTGGCTTTCCTTGGAATAACAAAGTCCACCACCAGCCTCCAAACATGACTGTTAACTGAATGCCAACTGTTTCTTGTCATCTTTTATTTTATTTTTAGTGGTACATTAGGGATTGCGCCCTTATTGGCGCACTGTAACGACCATGACGTTAATTTGGTTTTCTATTTAAAGGAAGCCCTTTTCTCATTGTAGCAAGCTTGCAATGTGGCAGAAATTAAATGAGAGTGTCTGCATTATTTTTGTGTGTGTTTTATAGTGATTCCCACCCCCCACCCCCAAACTGTGCTAAGTGTGGAACAGGAAAAGATACAGTTATGTTAAATGCTCTTCCTGGACTACAGTTTCAGCAGGGAAGAAATTCAGTGAATCGGGAAGAGTCATCAAGAAGAGGCCAGTGTGCCCTATTTACAATGCCATATACCTTTCTCAAAGTACCCTGCATACAATAGATATTTTTCTGTTGGTACAAGTGCCACCTTAATTCCAAAAGCTGTCATGTCTAAAAAAAAACAACTGTTCTGCCCCACTTGCAACCCACTGAACCAGACATGTAATAGAACAAGTTCATTTGAGAAGATCTCCCAACTGGATCATATTCCAAGAAAAAAAATCTTGCTAAAAAGCAAAAGAGGAATAAGGATGGGTTCAAATTTTCTTCTCAGCTGTTCATTTATTATTATTTTTTTATCCTAAACTTTCCTCCAAAGAGTTCAAGGTATACATTTGTGTCCCCTTATTTTCTCTTCACAACAACCTTGTGAAGTAGCTTCCTTGAAAAAGTCTCTGGAGAGGCAAGATATACATTTTCTAAATTAAATTAGGAGATAATGAGTGACTGCAAAAGATCAGCTAGCAAATTCTACACAATGGGAATTGAATGATGATTTCCCCTGTAACCGTTTCAATGCACTGTCTGAAATCCACATCCCATCGAAGACAATGATACCTCTGCTATGGCTTATGAATAAGACCGTTTGACTCACTACAGGCTCTGGGCACAGAACCCTGTGCTTATTCTGAAAACTTTTTCTCAGTTGATAAGACATAGCGTTCATGATTTCTTTCCACACTTTTTTCTATCTATTGCTGCTGTGTTTGACTACAAAAACTTCTCTTGCATCACCAGACAGAGATCATAAAGAAATCCTGGTCAGCTTGTTATTGGTCCTAGTCAGGGCTTTTTTTTCTGGGAAAAGAGGTGGTGGAACTCAATGGGTTGCCCTTGGAGAAAATGGTCACATGGCTGGTGGCCCCGTCCCCTGATCTCCAGACAGAGGGGAGTTTAGATTGCCCTCTGCGCCACATGGCGCAGAAGGCAATCTCAACTCCCCTCTGTCTGGAGATCAGGGGGCGGGGCCACCAGCCATGTGACCATTTTCAAGAGGTTCCAGAACTCTGTTCCACCGCGTTCCTGCTGAAAAAAAGCCCTGGTCCTAGTTCAGTTAATATCTCAGTATTTATTAGTTATTTGCCCATTCGGAATATTCGTTTCAGGTATGATATATAATGATATTAGTAACTGGTTATCGTATACTTCTAAAATATTCCACGCTGCCAACAATATGATAGGTAGTGTGATGTAGTGGGCAGAGTGCTGGCATAGGATCCAGGAGACGTAAGACTGAGTCCTCACTCAGCCACGGAAGCTCATTGAGTGACCTTGGGCCAGTCACTCTTTGTCAGCCTAATACACCCCACAGGGTGATTGTGAGGATGAAATGGAGGGAAGGAGAATGATGTACGCTGCTTTGGTTCCGCATTGGGGGAAAAGGTGAGAGATAAATGAAGTAAATAAATATTAGAGGTGCAGTGTAATCTTGTCAGCCATGGTAGTGATGTTTAGCTTAGCTATGTGCATGATTTAAATGGGAAGTTTGCAGTGGGCTAACACACACACCTTTTGCAGTGGTCAAATATTCATCAAACTAGCAACCAAGCCAATTTTTTTTTAAAAAATGGCTCCTGCACTCCACAATGGGCTGATTTTGGCCCCAAACAGGCCTGATTCAGCCTCAAACGGGTCAAAATCAACCTGCTAAGGAGCATAGGAGCACTCAGTGCACTGCCCTGGCAGCATTCTTGCGCTCTGCAGCAGGCTGATTTTGGCCAATTTGAGGCTGAATCTGGCCCATTTGAGGCCAAAATCAACTCAACTATGGAGCACAGGAGCACTCCAGGGTCCATTGTGCTGCCCTGGCAGTGTTCCTGCATTCCATGGTGGGCCGATTTCAGCCTCAAACGGGTCCGATTCTGCCCTAAATGGGCCCAAACTGGCCTGATGTGGAGCAAAGGAGCACTCCAGGTTCCATTGCACCACCCCAGCCTGCTTGGGTCCTGCTGATGCACTGGGCCTCCCTGCCACCTCCGTCGCTCCAGAGGCTTCCTCGGGAGGGCCATGCCTTCGGCTGGCTTATCCTGGTGCAGGCGCATTGTTGCTGATGATGACTGACTGTGGCTGTGCCGGGATAAAAAGTGAGTTGTCAGCAACACAGGTTGCCTTTTATACAGTAGGATTATCACCCAGTAGAAATGAAGAGGTAATATTCTGCATACCAGGCAATTTAACAAAAGATGCTGTAAGTGACCCTAGGACATGTGGCAAGAAAGCAGAAGCAGCACACCTCTGATGGCTGAACTGAACAGACTGCAGGCCATGCTATAGCTAAGTCCTGGTCTAGCCACTGAGGGCCAGGCATCAAGTATTTTTGATAATTTATGTCTTGCATTCTCTGGGTCGAATATGGTAATAAAAAAACACATCAAATGCCGGGACAGTCTTAGCAATCCTGGGACTCTGGACAAAGGTCTACGGTAGGGGTTACCATCTTGCTCCCCTCCCCTCCCAGGCCTTGCAAGGGGTGGCCCTCATCTCGTGTAAGGCAGCAGAAGACACCGCTGCTGCTGGAGGCCATCTGCCTGATACCCTGATAGTACAGGTATAAGCAGTGGCAGGAGCCTGGTCTTCCCCTTTCCTCCCTCTATCAGCTGTTGCCCCCCCCCCCCAAAGTGCTGGGCCTGGGGCAGCTGCCCCTCTTGCCCATTGGCTAAGACTTCCCCTGACTATATAATGTCAATACCAGCCTTGATGTTTTTGGTCAGAACTGGACTCGAGCACCACGCCAATCAGCTTTGCACCTGTGCAGTAGTTGCTTATTCTCTATGATTATGGACAGGTGATGCCAGGATAAATAAGCTACATTTGTGATGTAAGTGATGCAGCCCACTTTTGCACGTACACAGTCAGTGAACTAAATGTTCTTGGTAACTGAAAAAGAAACCTCCCGGTTCACAGCTAAGCTGTTAAAGTAAGCTACCTGTTGAGTACCGAATCACTCAGAATTTGTCCCCCTCTTTGCACATGTGCAGTCAAATGTAATTTAACGTATCTGCTGTGGATACATTGCTGGCCATTTGCACCTGTGCAATGGGTGGCATGCATCATGGTGCTGCAAGAATCTTTTCTGTTTTCTCTATAGGCATTGTATGCTGTGATAAAGCCACCCCCAAGATCTATCTTTTAAAATAGTCTAAAAACGCTTTTAAAACAACATTTTTGCTGATATGGTAAGAGGAGGGAAGTGCAGTGATTCCCACGAGGTAACCATTACCCAGCATGATAAATGCTACAGAGAACCTACATAGTAAGTCTCACCTCAAAATGTAAAATGTTCTCCTTTGTGTGTGTGTTAATAATTGGAGGGGGTAGTAGTGGTCAAGAAGGCAGCTGTGGCAAAAGATAATGGCATGTGCATTGTCATCTTTCTTTCAAAATCAAACCTAAGTATAGATGAACAGGATTTCAAATGTTCAACTCCAATTATTGCAGCTTGCGAGCAGATGTAACTAATGAGGGATCAAGCATCCCTGGTGTGGGAAACTTGGTTTCAGAGCAACTGTTGACAATACAGCACTCCCAGCCAGCGGCAACAGACACTTTGGCTAGGGGCTGCAATTTGCCTCCCTGAAGGAGGAGGAGGCAGCTGTGCTTCCCCAGCCATATGGGAATGCTGGAGGAAGTGGAGCAAGAGGCCTTATAGTGCTGCTCTGCCCCTCAGTGTTTCATTCGTTCCTTGTGCTCGGCCCACCCACCTCACCCTATTTCAGTGCAGATTTAGCCAGTCGCTGTTCATCAGGGCCAGGTAGGATTTTTTTCTCCTTTCCCACAATAGGCAATAGGGTGAGGAGTTTTTCGCCTACCTTGCACTGTTTGTATGGAGAGGTAATTGGCTTAAGGTGAGTCTGTTAGCTGCTTCTGGCAGGTTAGAAGTTGGGGGAAATCAGTGGGCCGGTGAGCCCCCTTGGTATATCCCCATTGGTGGAGAATTGGGGTCTGTCAGGAGCAGCTGGCTGCTGTACGGCCCAGTTGCAAGGACCGACACCCTGGTGGGAAACCCCTGGACAAGCCAGTCTCCCCATGAGGCTTTATGGCTGGGTGGGGGAGCTTTAAGGGGGGGGGGACCACTTTGTCTGGCTGGGCCAGGTCCCAGCCATGCGCATGGATGGCTTGCACCTGGGGCAGCGGGGCCTCACCCAGGCAGGTCAGGGCGGAGGTCCAGGAGTGACCCCAGGGCCTGACCTGTACCGCTAGTTAGGCCCTTTCTGTGTTGACAGTTATGTTGTTGTAATTTAATAAAGCGGCCCTTTAGTTCCCAACTCTTGTGTCTGCCTCTTCATTCCAAATAGGGGGGCAAACTCACACCAACTTATTATTTCTATAAAAGGAGTGTCATCGAAAAGAACTTTGCAAATAGATTGACAGTCTCTCTTCATATGTTATATATATTCTAGCATCTGAACCCTCACTTTAACTTTCCTTCTTCCTTATAGTTTATCCTTCTACATTCATTGTTTTAGGACTAGGCGAGGAAAGGCGTGGTGTAACAGGTTTGTTTGTTTGACAGAAATACCACTGTACAACAAAGGGAAGAGCAAAAATAACTTTGCCCAGACTTAGCTGTTATTGATGTTGCCAAATATTCTTTGACTTCTTTAAAAATTCAGTACTGCTATCAACTCTGCGTTAGGTCATCTATGAATTAAGCCTGCTGCTTTAAAAAAAAATTATGTTATTTTGAACATGAAAACTTATTTTTTCCCTAAATGTTGGGCTTTCCTTTAAGTTTTTAACTATGTCTGTATTAATTTGCACTTTTTGTCTAAAAGTCTATGTGCTGTGCAGACTTTGAAAAAATGGTATGACTCTCATTAATTCCATAGTGGTTTGTTAAAACATAGCCCAATCGTATTTGGAGTTTTAAAGTGTGCTATGCTATGGGCTTTGGGGAATTATTTTCATTTTTAGTCTGCATATTTAGTAACAAGAAGGGAGATATTCCACATTTGGGTTCTGATCTGATGCTATGAATACAGTCATCAATATATTAGAAGTATTGTTGATTGCTAATGAGCTTCCTCAAACCCTACTTGCTACTGTCCTATTTGTCATCAGACACCTTCTGTGCGCCATTTGTTTTACTATTCTCCCTCCTAGCCTGGGGAAATGAAGAATCCACCCCCCCCCCCACCAAAACCCAGAGTTGTTATTTATTCCTCATAGCATTTCAAGGCCCCCTGGGCATTTGTCTCCTCTCTGAGTTAATGTGCTGTAATGATCTGCTCCTGCCATAACTTCCTCTCCCTATCCATCAACAAGAAGAAATGTGGATTGTGATGGCTGCTAATAAGACCTAAGAGTGGGCAAGGGCACATCAGTGCAACATACCAGCTTTCCTTGTATTTGCGCCGGCTGCCTTTAATTGGGAGCAATTCATGAGGGCTGCACCATCCTTCGTGTGTTGCTCCACCAAGTCCTGCCAATCTCCTTTCTTGAGGAGAGGAAGTCCAACAGCTTCATCCCATGTAATGACACATTTCGCCTCATCAGTCCTATGTAGCAACCTGAGCCCACGTAAGTTCAGTGCAAGAAGTTAGTCATGCAATGGCTAGCATCTGATCCTTAGGTTCCTGCAGGAATGTAATTTCTTCTTTTTGGGAAAGAGCAGGGCTTTTTTTCAGCTGGAACACGGTGGAACAGAGTTCCAGTACCTCTTGAAAATGGTCACATGGCCAGTGGCCCCGCCCCCTGATCTCCAGACAGAGGGGAGTTTAGATTGCCTTCCACACAGAGGGCAATCTCAACTCCCTTCTGTCTGGAGATCAGGGAGTGGGGCCACCGGCCATGTGACCATTTTCGCCAAGGGTGATTTACTCTTTAAAAAACTCTCCCCTTGTTCCAGCTGACCCAAAGTGATGTCATTGTGGGGTCCTGACTTCCACCACCGCTTTTCCCAGAAAAAAGCCCTGGGAAAAAGAAAGGGGTAGTAAGAGGTTAACTGAGGAATGGAGTAGAAATACAAAAAGGGAGGCATGATTTTATTGAAGTAAGTTTTGTTGAAGTCCAAATTGAGCAGTGAAAGGACTGAATGATGGCAGTCATATTCTTGATCAGAGAGTAGGAGATGTAAACAGTTGCTCCAAAGCAGGAGCATTTTCAAGGAAATGTCCCAATAGAACACTGCCCTAAAGGACTACTGGTGGCCAAGCCCCAGCAACTCTGCCTGTGCCCCAGGGGCCTTCATTGGCAGTCAGTGCCAGCTCTCCTCCTGAACTGCTGCCACGTTTGAGAGATGACACAAAGGGTGAGCCAATGTCCATTGCTGGTGCCACCGAGTCCAGGGACAAAACCAATCACTTCCCCTTCTGTTGCATGAGAGTCGTACACCTTATTGGCTAGTTCTCAGCCAATAAGGTGAGTATCCCATATTGCTAAGTATCCCAAATTGGGTAGTTTCCAAACTATATGAGATATAAGAAGACTCAAAGGCATGTCTTGACAAACCTAAGGAACACTTTTACAGTGGAAACTGGCTTACTGTAGAAAAGCATGCAGCTTTTCCTGGTTCAGAAACTGATATCCACTCCTGCCTTCAAATTTATAATCGCTTGAAAGCTCCTGAGCCTGACTGATATGTCAAATGCAGTTTATAATTTCAATGTCCCCTGATTGTACACACAGAAGAACAATTCCCTTAGCAAAGGCCACTTCCAAATCTTAGGCCCTTTTCATGCAGCCTTTGTAAACCGTTCTGGCTGCTGGTTGCATGTGGATTGTTTTGTGCAGTGTCAGACACAACAGGTTTAGCTGCCAGTTGTTAATTTTTTTAACCCTTTCAGACAAAGCTACTCACATCCCATTACAATGCCGTGTTGAGTCTTTTTTTAAGGGGAAAAACCCCCGTTTCCCCCATTCTCAGCGTGCTTCCCATTCGCTGTGGAGTACTGTTTGAAATGTCCACAATGCTTCTGCCTTTTTATTTTCCTGCCCAACTCTAGCATGTTCTCTTTTTTTGAACTTGTATAGGTAAGCACTATAGCCTTGTAACAATAGGTGTAGTAGGTTCTTTGGATCCCCAGCTTTCAAGTAAGTCTCTAGCTCCTTCTGTTGCCAAGAGATGCCTTTTTCCTTGTGTGTCTACAATGGAAGAGGCTAGAGACTAATTTTTTCAAAAAACAAAAGCTGGGAATTATCTGCTGAACTTACTGTTACCATACCTTAGCAATATTTTTGTGCCATTTTTTTAAAAAAATGCAAAAGCTCTGGTAGCCCAGGGGAGGGGCCGCTCCCACACCAGAAAACGCAGCACTTTTTGAAATGGCAAGAATGATTCACTTATGGTTCATAAATGGATGTAAATGCTGTTTGAAACCACCACCCGTCACATTGCTTTACACAAAATTGGGACAAAATTGAATAACAACTGGGTTAAATCAGAAATGTGAAAAGGGCTTCATTTTTGTTCTCTTTCTCTCTCTCTCCCCTAAAGCAAATGAATTTTTTTCCATTATGTCTCAATGCTAGAGAGCAGCTTTACCTGTTGAATTTGACTATATACCTCTTAAAGGTAGAGGAGCATTGCTAGGAAAAAACGATGATAAACCTACATTGCAATCCTAAAAAAACTTTCCTAGAAGTAAGCCTCATTGAGTAAACTGAGTCTGAGGGCCAAACTACACGTGACGAATGACACTTGAATGACAAGTGTATTCCTCCCTGTTCACCTGCCCTCCACTTGCTCTCCACTCAATCCACTTGCCATTCAAGTGTCATTCGTCACTTGTAGCTTGGCCCTTATATCTGGGTAGTTGTGTTTAGGATTTCTCCATTATTCTGGTAGGCTGAAATTTCCAAACAGATTTTCTCTTATTTTACTTTATTTTTAGTCTGCCTTTCTCACTGACAGTCAAAGTGGATTTCAAAATGTTAAAAACAGTTCAGTGCAACATTGTTATACATACAATAATGCAGTAAAACTAGATTATAGAACTTGAAAACAATGCAACAGCATGTACCACTTCTTCCTCTATACTCATAGCACATCCATGCTATTAAGAACTGGATGTCTGATTGAAATCTTTCAGGTGCAGTATTGTTCATTCTGGGGAGTCCTTTTCCAGCTGAATTTCTAGTATGCTACTCATAAAAGACACATGTGGCCGTTTCCCCATGTCTTAAAAATAACGCCCCACTCACGGACTGCTGCTGGCAGCTCCTTTTATGCGATTTCTGACAAAACTGTTTCCAAAACGGAGGCAAGCAGTTATGATTCTGTTTTCATAGTTCTAGTCACGGACTCTATCCCTATATGAATGCTGCTGTTTTTACTTGTTTATTTATCAGCATATTACCAATAGGTCTTCTGAACAACAGTTTCACTGGGTGATGTGTAGAACAGAATACACCCAAGCTAGGTGCAAGTTTTGAAATGCAGCCGAGTGGAAAAAGCACAGGAAAGAGAGACCCACTTGAAATGGCAGGGCTACAACTTTATGGCAAAGGCTAGGATAATTGAATTTTTGAAAAGAGCTGACATCTGAAATGAACAGCTTTAGTAATTATGTGACTTCCTGAAGGAGGATATTAATGATTCTTATGCAAGTGTTTGTTAAACCTGTAATTCAGATTTAATGACTATCCGAAAGCCTTTATTATAAGGGAAAGAAACTCTCACTTTGCTCCTGAGCTTAATCTCCTTTAAAGCAAAATATCTCTCTCTAGAAAGCTGGAGATGTTCAGCTTCAATTAGCAGCTGCCAAAGTGAGTGGGTGAACTCCACTTCCCATTTATTAAAGCAAAATGCATCAAAGCTTTGCTGCAATGATAACTTCCTAGTTATTTGATCCTTTGGGGTGTCGGAATTGTCCTTGAATTTAAAAAAAAAACACTGTTTCATGAATTCATGAAGGAAATAAACTCTCTGGTTATTAGAATCCTGTGAATAATTGTTCCCATTATTTAAATCAGAGGTGGAGTTCCATACTGCTTATGGAAAGGGGAGGAGGGCTTTACAAGATGGATCCAGGCATAATAAGGGGGGAAAGCAATCTCACAGACAGTGGTTGGTCGTCTTCTTCCGACTTCAAACCCAGTCTGATTTGCAAAAAGCATTAAAATGACTGTATGCCAAGGGGGGACCTCCTGGAAGGCTCAACCCTCCTCACTTCCTTCCCCCCTGTCTTTTCACGGGTTTCTTTTATTTAAATATTATTTTTAACCATCCCTATCTCCATAGGTAATTCTGTGAATTTCATCTCCTCATGCTGTTTCTTTAACAACCTGATTTATCTATCAGGTTGACTTAGAATAACATCCTTGTTTTCACAACCCTCAGAATAGCCAGTTGTGTAATTAAAAGACCGTGTCTCAAATGCAGGGGTCACCAGAATGTAAGCCTGAATTCAAGCTAATAGTTTGCTTCCTCTTGTCAGCTTGTCAGTAATTCTCTTTTCCAACCTAAATTAATCTTGTAGGCCATTTTCTAATTACTCATAAAATGCGGCTATTTGAGAGGCCCAACAATGATGCAGGCTGCAAAATTAGCTTTGGTTGAGCTGAGAGGGGGTTTCTTCTCTGGCCAGAGAGCAGATAACAAATGAAGCAGTGTTTTGAGGCATAGGCTTGGCTGCTTGTGTAAGAGCTGGCTTTTGGATTAATACAGGAATGCAGTTTTTAAGACCTGCAAGTCCCTTAAGCTGTATAAAGAATGACAATAATTCCTCCTTGTCTGTTGTTTTCCTGTTTAAATCTGTCTACCACAAAATGATACAGATCAGCCTGTATGCCCTGCTGCTTAAATGTGCTATCCTTGATTTGGAATCCTTAGGTGTGTCACCTGAAGGTACGAAGAATCTGCTAGCAGATTCTTTTGGCTTTTGATGTGACTTTGAGCATATCACTGAGACTTCAGCTTGCTTCATTTATTATCCCAATGTCATTGTGAGGGTAACATCACTTTAAGAACTGAAACAGACTTAACAAGAAACACGAAGCGGCCACTGCCCTGTTTCTTTCTCCCCTCTTCCCAACAACACATGAAATGAAGTCATCTCCTCACTGAGCATTTTCTATCTCTTACCACAGGTGACTTGTGGTTTGCAGGGCAGGTGGGGAAAATGCATAGGCAAACAATGTCAGGTCATACCTTGTGTCACACCAGATATTAAGAAGAGAAGAGAACGACGCACAGAACTGCGATAGCTCTGTTTATTCACATGTTCTTTTTGTTCAGTTCTATCTTAATCTGGCATGCACTGGAAACATCAGCTAGTTATATACAAAAGCCAATAGTTGTGGCATGAATAGAACCAGCAGGGAAGAAAGCTGGGACATTATCTTCTGTAGTCTAAAACCAAGTATATTTAATTCTTGAACTTTAGTAGTCCATATTTTCCTTCATTTCTTTTAACATTGACAGTGGAACTACAAATGAGCATCCCCAAACCCAGATTTCATGAGAAAATGTGTACAATACTGATGGGAGAGCTGCCCCTTACCACCCACAATGATCACAGAAGTCTACAATTATGTTATCCCACATTCAAGATAATGCTGTTTCTTTCCCATTTCTTCTGTATTTCCACCTCACTGGTAAAAGTCTTCTTCACTGGCAGAAAATAGCTACAGACAAACACTCCTTGGGAGAGTTTTGGTGCCCCAGCTAAGAAGGGTTCTATTATGATTGGGGGGTGGGCGGGCTTCTTATTCCAGTTTGGTGTAGTGGTTAAGAGTGTGGGACTCTAATGTGGAGAGCCAGGTTTGATTCCCCACTCCTCCACTTGAAGCCAGCTGGGTGACCTCGGGTCAGTCACAGCTTCTTGGAGCTCTCTCAGCCCCACCCACAGGGTGTTTTGTTGTGGGGATAGATGACATACTTTGTAAACCGCTCTGAGTGGGCATTAAGTTGTCCTGAAGGGCGGTATATAAATCAAATGTTATTATTATTCCATCCACTAGCCATAGTTCATTCAGTTACACTGCCACCATGTACAGACTTAACCCCTCACTAGCCGTTTGCATACTGGTGAGCCACTGCACATGTGCCTGGCCCTCCTTACCTTTCAAGTGCAAACATGATTGATCATATTCAGAGTGGTACGGCCATAGGCTTTGTAAGCTGCCAAGAACAGGTTTCTGAAGATGTAGTTTGTACATTTTCTAAATAAACAAGTAAGTTCTGCCTGGATCCCTTCTGCAGGCAATCATACAATGGGCTTCCTCACCTTCACCTAGGAGTTAGATGCATTTCATCTCCAGCTAGATGTAGTCTATATAGCTGCCACAGCATCAATAATTCTGACTGCAGGAGGCACCCATTTCTAGAAAGAAGTGCCTTGAGGTAGGGAAGCCACCCTGGAGAGTCTTGCCACTGAAATGACCCTTTAAAAACTCTCTCTCTGGGTCTGAATATTGCTGACAGCTGTCTCTGCTGTAGCTCTCACAGCTATCCCCAGTTTATCCCCATATCTCTTGTGTTGCTTTGCTTGCTGCATTGGTTGGCCTTCAAAGCATCCATGGAAGAAGTGGGTTCTCTCAATGCTGTCTGCCAGTGTTTTGCCCAAGCACCACCAAACATGGCACAAGGCAATAAACATAAAGACACAATTATTTGAATATAAGCTGACTATTTTGAGGACAGTTTCAGGTAGGTAGCTGTGTTGTACTGCAATAGAACAGCAGGATTTGGGTCCAGTAGCACCTCAGATACTAACAAGATTTTCAGGCTGTAAACTTTTGAGAGTCCAAGCTTTTCAGATTCATGGAGGAGTGGAGATCTCTGAGCCTTTATACAACAGTCAACAGGTGGGTAGGGTGATGCAAAGAAGGGAGTCTGGATGTAAAGGTACAACGTAGCTTGCTTAGAGCAGAAATGAGCATCTGTAGTGATGTAAGACCCCGGTGGTCCTTGGGAAGCACACTTTACAAGATGTATTAAGCTTCAGAATAAAACTATGCACTTTACTAAGAACCTTGTTGATGTGGTACCTTCTTGAGAAATGTGGTACCTTCTTGTGGTACCTTCTTGTGGTACCTTCTTGTTGAAATGAGGTAGCAAGCCAGCCAGTCAGCCCCTCTTTGGGTGGGACTGTGAGAACTGCAGTGTCTGGCAGTGTATTTTTCTGCAAAAAAAAAAAAAAAGGTACTATAGAGTATCAGTTTACATTTTTTCTGCACTTGAACACTATAATGGACTTGCATGGTCTCTGGAACCAGAACTGGATTGTCTGACTGGATATGATGGTTGGATTCTTTGATTGTGTATTATTTCTATCATTTTTGGATTGTATAATCCCTATTTTTGCCCATATCACCTTATAGAAGGTTGATAGGATGATGATGCAAAATACCCTTGTCATGGGAATTGTATTTTTGATATTAGAATTTCAACCTGCCTTTATTTAGAATTGTTTATTTACTATCCAATATTCATATTCATAGTTCGATAGTTATGGGGTGGGGGTGGGGGTTCTGATTACTTGTGTAGGATCTATATGAGAGCAAAGTTGGAATCTTGGTTTGTTGCAGGCATTGGTACCAGAGTCCATGTTACTGTTAAGTAGCTTATTGTTGTGGGTGAGTATTTATTTTAGGTTAGCAGGCTATCTGTACGCAAGAAAAGGTTGGTCTTCCAGTGCCTGTGTGAGGGAAGTGTCACAATCCAGCAAGGGTTGTAGGTCATTAATAATGCATTGAACCGGTGTGAGTTGTGAGCTGTAGGTGACCACCAGCAGTGTTCTGTTGCTATTTTCTTTGGGCTTGTCTTGGTGCAAGCTGTCCCTGGGTGTCATTCTTGTCTTTCCAATCATCTTTCTCACTATGTCAGGGGGATAGTGTAGGTGCAAAAATGTATGTTGCAGATCCTTCAAGCAGATATCTTTGTCTGGGGGGGGGGGTGGAGCAGATGCAACTATAGCGTAAGGCTTGGCTATACACAATCGATTGCTTGATGTGCTTGAGATGGTAGCTAGAGGCACGTAGATATGTTTGCCGATCTGTTGGTTTCCAGTATAACGTGGTACTTATGTGTCCCTTGTGTATCCGTACTGTGGTGTACAGGAAGTTTATATCTTGTGTAGAGTGGTTCATAATTAGATTGATGGTGGGGTGGATGTTGTGGAAGTTCTGGTGAAATCGCTTTGGAGATCTTGGAAGAGGTATGAGAGGACTCCACAGCTAAACAAACCAGTCTTGCCACTAAATTATAGTACAGAATTGGATCCAAAGTAGCCCTTGACGACTGAAAGGCTCTCCCACTTGCACTTGAGGAACCTGAGATTTCCTCCTTAAGCTGCTGCTCCATGCTGCTCTAGGATGATTCCCTAAACCTCAGAAGCAGTTTTATGAGTTGGGGGCTTCAAAACCCAGGCAGTGGCAGGAAAGATCCATTCCATGAATTCTACTCACTTGTGGTTCTTTGAATCCCATCCATAGCTCATCGTGCTTCATTTTTTCCTATCTCTTGAATATACTATGACTCTGGTTTCCTTTGGTTAGTCCATGAACACTTTCAGGGTCTGATCTGCTGATAAAACCAACTGTAGATTATTGAGGATTGCTAATGGAATGCAAACACTCCTATATACTAAATACTTTCTTACCCTAATTCATCTCCTCTCTCTCATACAGGGAACAGGCTGTCCTTGTATAGATGAAAGGGTTAAGGCAGAGAGAGGTTTTCTTGTACAAGCCCACCAGCTGAGTCAACAGCTGTGCTCAGGTTTGAACCACTGGTCCCTCAGGATGAACCCCACCAATCTCCTCACTGACCTTATTTTTTCTCCAAATTGTAAAACTATTTCAAATGAAAACTTTAGTGCAAGAATGGACGTGTCGACCACTGAGACCAAAGCATTTACATCACACTATCTTTCACCCACTCCTATACCACAGCACCCAACTAATTAGCAGGCTGGCCTTCTTCTCCATAGTGGATTTTCAGTTTAATAAATGAAAAACTTTCCTAGGCCTCCCATCTTAGCAAAGTGACAGAGGGCATGAGACTGGGCCAATAATTATGCTGCCTCGTTCAGTTTGTTGTCAACTATCAAGCATGCTTCAAGGAATTGAGCATTGATACCAATTAATCTTAGACCTTATTTTCTGAGGAATCTGCAAGGAATCCCTGTTGCTCAATAGCAACAGCATTTTTAAAAACATCAAAATACCTAGATGACCTGCCCTCGTAAAATATTTAGTTATTCCTCTGCACGTCAACAACATGCAAGACCATCACCAGGACTGAGTCTGTCTGAACAATAATCACAACAGCTTTCACAAAGGGAATTTTGTTGCTCTTTTATGCTGTCTATTCTGGGCTCTCCACATTGTGTAACAGTTAAATGTGAGTTGAGATTATCCTCAAATTCCCATGCCCATGGCGCGAGGGGGAATATGGCCTTAACACCCCACAAAAATGGGGACTCCATTAAAATGTTCTGTCCACAGAGGCACATGGATCTTTCTGGATTCCAAAATGCCCTGGGAAGCGGTATAGTACCAACTCCAGGTCTTCTTGGATCTGCTTTGAAGTCTCATTTCAGGCTATGGGACGGAGAAGTCCTGCTTCCATTAGTTGATGACTTCCATCTAAAAACATTTTATTTATGTCATTTATAGTCCACCATTCTCACTGAGACTCAAGACGGATTCCATAGTGTAAGATTAGTAAAATTGGTTACAAGGACAAGGGCAGGCATTTCCATACAGTGTCAAGGACATTTCCGTAAACAACGTCATAGGGTAAATGAATACAAGTTTACAAAGACATAGCATTAGCAAGCATCCAATAAAGAGCTGAAGAATTGCTGAAACAGAACATAACCAATTCTAGGACTGACATTAGACAACATGAAGCACAAGTAATATATAGGAGTACATATTTAAAGCAGCAGACAATATGTAAGGCAACATAATGGTGAAGTCTATGGTTCCTAACTCATTAGCAAAACATCTGAGACCCCTTGCCTAAAATACCACCCTCCTATCTGAGAAAAAAAAATGTAGACAAAGGCTATGCCTCTTTGTTGCTCCCACTGAATTTATCTGCTGCCTTTGATAAGTGGATCATGCCATCTTGTTGAGACACTTGAAGGCAGAAGTAGCCATCAAGGGATAGGCACTGGACTGGTTCAAATAATTCCTTACTGACTGAACTCAAAGAGTTGCCATTGGAGACCAGGTAATCAGCTGTGTGGAACCCACCCTTTGGAGTTCCTCAGGGTGCAGTCCTATTGCCCATGCTCTTAAGTCTTTATGTAAAGTCCTTAGGCCAAATCATTTGTAATTCCGGGATTGTCTGTCATTAATATGCCATCAGTGTACAGCTCTATATATTCTTATACAAATCTGTTGATGCAGTTGAGATTATGGCTTGCTGCCTGGTTGCTGTGGTTAATTGGGTAACAGTTACCAAACTGAAACTAAACAGAGTTAATGCTGGCTGGGAAGTAATAGAGTTAATGCTGGCTGGGAAGTAAAAGAACTTGAAGGTCTCTGTGCTCTCCACATTCAGTGGGGTTCAGATGACCTTTGCTAACACATTTAAGAGCCTAGAGGGCCAGCATTACTGGATCCAGCATTACTGCTGGAGAAGCAACTACAAAAGCACTTTCTTCCAACTTAGTCTAGCCTCGAAGATGTTCCCCTACCTTGATACGGATGATCTGGTTACCTGGATCCATGCCATGGTAACATTGAGACTAGACTACTGTAATGTACACAGGTCTCCCCCTGAAGTCAACTCAAAGACTTCTATTGGTGCAGAATACCGCAGCTCAGTTATTATCAGGAGCTAGGTGGAGCATGCATGTCATCCCATCCTGCAGTCACTCCTTTGGCTACATATCAGTTACTGGGCTCAAAAGGGAAAATCAACAACTGCTCACATTCACTGTTGTCTCTTATGGAATGGCCTGCCTGGTACGGTTAAGAAGGCTCCCACTCTCTAGGTTTTCAGCAAGCTATGCAAAACTGAATGATTCAGGAGGGCTTTTTTATACAAGTAGCAAGGCTGTATTGTGAAGAAATGGTTCAGAAAAGTGGTTTTGTAAAGCAATAGGGACTGTAGATTTTAGTACTATGTACAGTCTGTTGCTGCAAGTATTTTCATATTAAGTAATTTCTGCATTGTTTAACATGCCATGTTTAATTGCTTGCACTTTGTTTCAGCTCTGGATCAGATTTCTGCTTATTTTCAAATTTTTGCATTGCATTGTTTATTGAATGTCCCATATATTGATAGTATTGATTGTATTGACTTACTCTGGAATCCATGTTGCTTGTACTGATTTACAGTATATAATCTGCCTTGAGTCTCAATGAGAAAGGTGGGCTATAATGTAAATAAATAAATAAGATTCACATTGGGATTACTGTGTGTATGGAGGAAGAGGCTTCAGACTGGGGTGGGGGCTTAACCAATGGGTAACCAGGCAGCTACCCAGGCCCTGCCCATGGCCCTGCCCCACCCTTAATGGGGGGTAAATGAAGAATCTGCTGTTTCTGCCTACCGAACCTGGGGCTCAGGCATTGACCCACCTTGCATGGGATCGCCTTATGGGGGGATGGTTAACCAGGGGTTCCAGGTGTGGTGGCAGTGTTTCTTGGGCCCCATCCTGTACTTTTGACCAGGGCCCCAGAATCTCATAATCGTTTCCCATGATCGTTTCCACATGTCCTTAGAGGCAAAGTTGGAACTTTGGTGGCTTTTCCCCAAGCATCCACACATTGTTGTATGCCAAATGTATGCATATTGTTTTGGTACCACATTTTCTGCATCTTTACTGGGACCACACTTGCTCTAGTGTTTTCTTTTGTTGCAGGTTTACGGTGTGGTAGGGTTTTTTTTTTTTGCATTTTCTGGCATATGAATGGTTAAAGTGCTTCTGAAGAAACCTCTTACTCTTCTCAATCTCTGT
Organism: Eublepharis macularius; assembly: GCF_028583425.1. NCBI lineage: Eukaryota > Metazoa > Chordata > Lepidosauria > Squamata > Eublepharidae > Eublepharis > Eublepharis macularius. The sequence continues at coordinate 77,499,645 of NC_072798.1, read as the reverse complement.
CTAGTTCTTCCCCTAAAGTTCTTTCCCCCTCCTTTTTCACATTTCTGTTCAGCTGCAAAAGCCTGCTTGCAACAGGAGTTGCATGCAATTTCACATGTGCAAATAAAAAAATAAAATAAAAGAGGGTGCGTACTTTTAGGTTATGATGATGACCCAAATCGCTTTTGTTTTGAATTGTTTGGAGGCTCTCCTGTGACCTCACAACAAAAGCTAAGTGCTGGGGGGGGGGGGGAGACTGTGTGTGGAGGATGAGTTTTCAGAATGACTCAGCATAACACAGACCTAAAGTGGGAAAAAGGCAGGAACTGCGGGCTGTGCAGAAACAGCTCATGTTTCAGCTTTCCTCCCATACCATTATCTCAACCTGAAATGATCTGTGGGGTGCTATTTGGCCCTTGGGGAAGCCCACAAGTTCCTGTTATGTGTGAACCAGCCCTTATCCAACTAATAGATCCAGAGGAGTTAGCCATGTTAGGAGAACACTTCAATCTACCAGGACATTCTATCAAGGACTTAAAAGTCACCATAGTTCAACAGGAACATTTCAAAAGCAAAATCCAACAGGAAGTTGTAGAATTGGAATTCATATGTAAATTTGACTCAATTAGACTTGGACTGAATAGAGATTCTGGATGGTTATCTCATTATCAGAAGTAACTGCCTTTCAGGCATTCAGCAATGGAGGGGAGAGGATCATACTCAGCCGGGATTATGAACTCCACCTCTTTCATGACTTTTGCAACTGATTTGCATCTACATGGCCTTCGCTCCCTGCACCCTTTCCCCCTTTCCCCACCACCCACCACCTCTGGCCAGTTTCTTCATACCCTCCATGCATTTGGCGAAGAGAGCTGTGGTTCTCAAAAACTTATGCCTCAGTAAAGTTGGTTAGTCTTAAAGGTGCTACTGGACTTTTTACTTTTATCCAACTAATAATAGTTCATAGCAATTTCAGCTCAATAATTCTGGAATCAGAAATTTATTTTAAGACTATTGTAAATGTTGAAATTAAATTACAAATGCTAAAATATAAAATAAGTAACAGAGTGCAGGGCAGCAGAGTATACAACAAAAGCAAGGAGCACATGAGGCTGGGGCACACTGGCCATTTAACTTATAGGAAAATTTCCTGGTAACCACTGTCTTACAGGGACACTGGATGCCAGGAACAAGCAACTCTAGTAGTGCCTCATTGACATTCAAAGGTGCCCATGTAACTACCAAAGGATCCAACCTACTATTCCTACAACAGAAGCACAACCTTAAGGGAGGATGTAAGCACAGTGCACCAAAAATGAGCAAGACATGTTCATTCTGTGACGATGTGTTCATGCAAATCTTATCATCATGACCAAAGTCAGATGAGAACACTCAGCTAGTCTAATATGATATCTTCGGCCAGGTTTACCTGATACTCCATATTAGAAAATGGGGGGGGGGGGGGTGATGGTAAGAAAGAGACAAAGTGAGAACAAAATTCCACATTCCACTTATTTTACCCAGGGCTGCATATTTATTTTGAGATTAATTTGGCGCATGCAGTTTGTATTTGCCAAGATTTTTTCCTATTTAAATCTTCAGTTCCAAAGCTAGGTTTTTAATCCTATTACTGTTAATTGAGTGAAGTCTGCAGTCTTTTTCAGTTAGGTGAAGTTCAAATTGTAATTGGTATCCCTCCTCTCAAAGACAAAATGCAAGCACTAAATATTAATTTTTAACTCTTGCCATTTTTTATTTCCACTTTAAAATCACATCGGTGATTAAAGGCCCTTTTAATACTTAGAAAGGTATGGGAAAAGAAGTTTGGGAAAGCTGAGCGGTTAACAGGGAAACATGCATTCATCTGTGTTGTAAATTAAACTAAAATAATACGTTGACTGTTCATTGGCATTCGTAACAGTCAGGGGTGATCAGTATTTTCCAATTATACTGATAGCCTTTAAAAACACAATAGAAATCTTGCTGGTGTACTCTAGACCAGTTGTTATGGTAGTATGTTCAAATCCTGTTGCTGTAATCCAGATTTTTAAATTTTTTTAACCTAGAAATTCACTCAAGCATTTTACCATTTTATTTTGGAAAATGCATCATGTATGCAATGGAACTGTGTATATGCCAAAGAAATCAAGACACTTCCTGTTCACATGAAGGTTCCTGTACGCAACATACTGGGTATGTTGCAGGGATCCGTCATTTCACATAGCACATTTTTCTGATTGTGTGTGAGCCAATATTCATGTAATTATTCAATTTAAGCAAAAAATGGACAGAGATCTATTCTGGATAGAGACAGAATATTCAGCAGAGCTTTGTTTAAAGTACAAAGTAAATTGTGGTATATTTGAGCCAAGATTGGGGATACTATTTTTGCTGCTGAAATCTTTCTTTGGAAAGTAATATATACACAGTATGAATAGACTGTATTTAACACTAGAAAAATATTGTTGCAGTTTTGGGATTATATTGTGTTGGATTCTCCTATGAGTTTTGCTGTGTGTTGTTATCTTGTAGTCACCTTTGTATTATGTCCCATGCAGAGTTAACCTGCTTTAAGCTTATCTCTATCCTTATGCAGTTAAGCCTGTGTTTAACTGGTGTCTGTGTCTTAGTTGGCGTTTGTATAGCTGAACATGTCTAGATAGGCAGGTAGAATGCAGACAGAAGGAAATGGACGGCTGTTTTCACTATCTGTATTATCAGCATAATATGTTTTATAATAGTATCGCTTGGGGATATCAGCTGGGATCAAAAAGGATATTTAATATAGAATTTGAACAGGGCATTGAAATTTTATGTTGAGTGTACTCAGGAGTATTTTGTACTCATACAAGAAGAAAAAGTAAAATACTTAAACCTTTGCTTCTCTGAAACCTGTATTTATCCTGTGGCTCTTTCTACCAAGCCCCTTGAAAGGGATTCTGTGTTTGCTTTCCCTCTGCCTATAAAACTCAACCAGAGGCATAGAAAGAGAGGGAGTAAAGGAAAGACAGGTATGGTAATGCTACTGAATACAATCTAAGCTTTAAGCCTGGGCGGCTCGGCCCAAATGTGGGCAAATCTGTTGGGTTGCTATTTACAATGCCCCACACTAATGAAATTAAATTTTAGTTTAATTATTTGCTTTAATTATTAATAAAACCTTAATTTTTAACCCATGTTGTATAGTGTCTGCATTTGGGTGTGTGCATGCAATGGGACTGCATTACTGGAACTGTTTCCCCCTTGAAGTTCATCTTCTCTGTGTGTTTCAGGTGCATAGCCTGTAGTAGCCGAACAAAATTTGAGGGCAGTAGCACCTTAAAGGTAAAGGTAGTCCCCTGTGCAAGCACCGAGTCATTACTGACCCATGCGGGGGGCGGGGATGTTGCATCACAACGTTTTGTTGGCAGACTTTTTGTTACTGGGTAGTACCCAGTCATCTACACTTTAGCCCCAGGAAACTGGGTACTCATTTTCCTGACCTTGGAAGGATGGAAAGCTGAGTCAACCTTGAGCCAGCTACCTGAACCTGGCTTCCACCAGGATCTAACTCAGGTTCTGTGAGCAGAGCTTGGGCTGCAGTACTGCAGCTTACTACTAGAGATGGGCACGAACAGCAATATGAACAAAAAAAAAGCCGCGAACAGCCCAATCTGCTGTTTGTGAACAAGCTGTTCGTGAGGCCCCATTCTAAATGAACAGGTGGTCGTTGCAAGCCTCGTTTGTTGCTGTTCATCAAGCCAGACAGTCTGGCACCTGCAATCAATTCCCTCGGCAACTTAGGCAGGGATTGTCTGAACTCTGTCTGAACTCCTGCTGTTGCCCTGGAAACCCCAATCTAAGCCCAATTGAGCTTGATAGGCAGGTCTTCCTTTCAAGTGTGGAGCTCCAAATTTGTTACAAGGAAGCAAAGAGCAGGGGGAGGGGTGTTCCACGCTCTGGCTTAGTTTGCAGACAGTGGAGAGGGAGAGAGTTGCTGTTGGCATTTTGATAGAGAGAGTGCATTGGAGCTTGAATTTTCTTTGTGTGTGGTGGGATAGGGATCTACCCCTTCAAGTTCCAGAGCTGCTGCCAGGCTCTGGGGCCAAGCTATTATTTATTATTGGTACCTTTCCTAGTGCCTGCTCAGGTCAGGTTTCTGGGAGTGGTGTGGTAGGGATCTTGACTTGGATGATGGCTGGTGGAGAGCCTGCTGGCTCCCATGAACAGCCAACCACGAACATGTGCACCACGGGACTCTAGCACCTTAAAGTCTCACAAAATTTTGCAGGGTTAAAATAAAAAATCTTTTGTACCTGATGAAGTAAGCTTTGACTCATGAAAACTCACACTCTGGAGAATTTTTGTTGATCTTTAAGGTGCTGCTAGACTTGAATTTTGCTCTTCTCTGTATGTTCAATTATGTACTGAAAATTATTGTGTTGTATTGTTTTTCTTTGATTTTTTTTTGTTATCTGTCTGTGTTTTCAGTATGCCTTATTCTTTCTGGGTAGTGTAAATTTTCTTCAGCTTGTTTTGTCAAATATCATTACTTCTCAGTTTTATAACTATTTTAAGATATGTTTACTCCAATATTTTGATTTAATACTTAAGTTCAGTAGGTTGGATTCAATAATAGCTTTCTGTTAAGAGAAGGAAAATCCCTTCAGAGAAGAGAAAATGGGACACATTTAAACAAAAATTATTAGGGTGGGGTGGCAAAACATAGAGCAGATTGAGAAGCCCTGTGAAAAACAGTGAGAAATATAGAATGACAGAATCTTTCCCTGAATGTATATCATCCCCATTATTATAATGAAATGGAGAATTACTGGATTATTGTAGTTTCCAAAATCACACAACTGATTTGATGGAGGAATCATTCTTGGCCTTCTAAACTGGAAAAATTTGTAACATGTATAACTTTTTATTAATCCCTTCAACTATTTGTTGCCATCTTAGGTAATGCAGCCTGAGTTTGGAATTGGAAGCTTAATAGGTTTGAGTTCAGGGATTTTGTATTAGTCTGACAGGTCAACCTAAAAGGCAAGATAACTGGATAAAGCATGAAGCAAGCTGGCTGGGAAGGGTTTGCACACATTTTCACCTGAAGATGGAGCTTGAGTGGTTTTGATAGTACTGTGTGAGATACGATTAGTTTAACAAAGACACATCTTTAATAACCTTGCATGACGTTCTGCATATAGAGAGGAAAATCATGTTCCAGGCTTATTTATTTCTTCTAGCAGACAATGAAATCGATAAACAAACTTTTTGTCTTTAATCCTGCTTGACAAACACTCTATGCTCCTGGGTGTTCTACAGATGCATATGAAAGACTTTTATAATTATTGAATTGTTCTTTTGACCTGATTGGCTGCTCGCTATTGGATTTTTCATATTCACTGATGAAGATTTACAGAGTGTTCAAAATACCAAAGTTGGGTTTTAAAAATGCTATATGGTCCCATTTCCTATTCTATCTTTAAAAGCCTCGACATTGAATTGTATGCCATTGATTTAGTGTAATCGCAGCCTGTAACAAAGTATTGGCTTGGATCCTGTGGTCTGTTCTGTTGGCATAACAGCAGCTCCTCCAATGGGACGACATTTCTATCTACCGAGGGCAGAGAGGCCAATTCTTGCCAATTCTACGCTTCTGATGCAGATCCTCAATTGACCCTATCAGATCCCCTAAACCAAAGGAGCATGAGTTTGGGGGGCAAAGAAGTCTACAGTTAGGGAAAGAAGCAGAGAAGTTGCCCTAATCTCTAATTAGAATCCAAGCCGTAACTGCTTAGATTATTTACCTTGAGCTATATCATATTTACTTGGCCTTCACTTGTCTGATTTCATGATCAATCCATAGATGAATGACACATGACTACAGTAGGATTGCAGATGTAGGCTTTTGTTTATGATGCTTGCTTAGTCCTGGAAATTTTCCCACATTGTTATGGTAGCTCACTGATGGCTCCATGATGGATAGATGTGGGCACACCAAATCTTCCAGATTTCAGGCTAAAAAATGGAATTACACTAAATTAGCCCTTGCTAATATACAGGTACATACACTGGAGTAGCTCAGTAGTAGAGCATACGTCTCAGTAGAGCACTTGGTTTGTATGCAGAAGCTACTAGGTTCCATCCCTGGTATCTCCAGGTAGAGGATCTCAGGTAGCAGGAGTTAGGAAAGGCCTTCTTCTGCCTGAGTATGCCAATCACAGGAGATGATGCTGAGTGAGATGGACTGATGGACTGGAGTTGGTGCAGATCAGCTTCATAGGTTCTTCATATGAACAAACACAAACAAAACATTTGATTGTGTTCTGCAGTGAGAACAATGCATGTGTTACAAGGCTTTGCTCATCTCTGAGAATGTTTCAGTAAGTAATGGTGATTTTTGGCATCATCGTGGAATTCTTTAATTGCTTTTTGAAATGCCTCTTTGTGCGTGCGTGTGTCTCTATGGCAATACGGCCGTGCATTAGAAGGACATTCCAATATAACTGTGTTGTTTCTAAATAAAAATGTGAGAGGATGAGCAGCCCTTTCCTATTTGTTCTCAATGAGAGATTTCCAAATTGAGTGTTGTTAGTTTGTAGCAAGCTGTCAATCGGCGCAACTGCAAAGGAAAGAGAGCCGGATGCAGCTAGACACAAACTTTGGGAAATGCTATCTGGTCAATGAATGCCACGACTGGTAGGGGGGTTAGTCTGTTCTAGCCCAACCAGCTGGGTGTCTTGTGGCACCTTGAAGTCATTACTGTCTTGCGGGTTCTGAAAGTGGCATCTCTTTCAGACTGAAGAGCAGTGGGCTCGTGAACATATTTTAGGTATAACTTTACAAAGAGCCAGGAAGGTTGTACAAAAAAATGCCAAGAATTGGATTAATTGGCATAATCCAAGGTGGCTGGGCACAGTTGGGGAAAGTGTCAGTGTAAGGAGAATCCCCACCAAGTAAGACTGTCTGTGCAATTAGCTATCTGAACTCTAACCCTTCCAGAATAATTAATGAATAACAGAGGGGATCAAGACAAAGACACAAAGTGATTTGGTGTGTGCTAGCGAGTAATACATCAAAGAATGCTGGTAATTGGCCCTGTGGCTTTCATTCTTTGCCCTATTTCTTTCAATTCATTGACTCAAAATAATGGGTTCAGGTTCATTATCAACAGGTTTTAGTGGTATGAGTACAACACTTCAACAAAGCTCGGATTGTAGCTGCGCTGGTGGCTCTTAAAAAAAAAAAGTTGTGGACTGGAGCACAGTCCCTTGAAAGGAAAAGAAGCAGTGCAGGCATTTGCTTTGCACTTAATGAAACAGTGGGTATTCACAAACTTTTCCTGACTTTTTCTAAGGCTTGGCTTTCCCTACAGTTACAATGCTGGAGTACAGTTGGTATGGGCAGGTATGTATAACTCCAATTAAAGCTGTCTTATTATAGCAGCGAGGGATAGATGTTATAGCATGCCTTCCGATATAATGAATGAGACAGAATGCTTGACGCCCTGTGTCACAGGTACTTGCTGGTATTTATTTGCCAATAATGGCAAGTGATTGTTGGAAGCAGCATTTTTCCTCCTCCCAATCAGTATAAAGACTGTTTTGCTCTATAAATATGATTACGTTAGGGGTGCTTTTTATAACCCCCCTCCCTAGTTTTATTCTTTGGCTCAGCTAGAATTGGAAAATAGTGATATGTTTGCAAGCTTTCTTTTCTGCCTTCTTTTCTGTTATGGCCACTGTGTACCTCCATCGCTAATGATGTGGGCTAACTTTGGAGGAAAAAAATACAAGGCGCCGTGGAGAACTAGGGCAGTGTTACTGGTATTTTTTTTGGATGAATGTACAATGTATATTGTTTAGCTCAGTGGCAATTTAGAGTTTTGCCCAGTTACTCAGTTATTAGTTGCAGATTTATTTTGATCAGTGCTGGATCACATTTTTGGAGAATCCCAATGTTGACACTCTTCAGTGTGTTTTGTTTATGATGAATTTAACTATTATCTATTAACTATTTCTCACCACTGATGCCATTAGCAGGTATTTTAAAGATGAACAATAGTGTTCCTAACTCTTGTGCAGTGGATATGTTAGAGAAAACACAGTTCATCTAAGGACAGGCTCAGGGCATTTTCACATAAGATGTTAAACACGCCCTTTTTATCTGGCATGTTATCACTTACAAATAAATATTAACACAGGACAGAAAGTAGAAAGGAGAGACTCTTAAATATACATTCTGTTCATATTAGTCTTTTCACTGGGAAGTACAAAACTTAACATGTCACATGTGAAAACAACGCTTGTTTATGTGCTATTTGGACTTACCTGAAACTAAATGCATAAAGTGGGGTGGATCCAACCATCTTCAAAGCAGCCTACCCCTCCTCTAAGGTACCTTCCTGCAGGTTAAGTGCATCTTCCACTAATGGGAGGTCCACTTAATTTGGAGAAAGGCTCCATAGACTGAAGGAAGGCATCAAATGAGCCAAATGAAAAGGTGGAGTACAATTCTAAGGGGGGAAAAAAGTAAAAAACTGTTCTTAAGATCTACCAGATTTTTACAATGTTTCTTCAGGCCACTGGATTCTTGTAAGTCAACCATTTCAATGAACTGGGGCTCAAATTCTTGGCTTTTGATGAGTATTGCGTAGATTCTGATATCAGTAGAGTGATGTTAAGATTCTTGGTGGGTGAATTTTCAGTTTAAAGCACAGCTTTAATTTTTTGTATATTTATATTTCCTTTATCTTACACTGAGTCCATACTACAATTATGCCTTAGTTTGTAGCTCTGTACCTACTCAAGCATCTTTTGCAACAGCAGAACAATATCTTTTTATTATGCCTACCTAATGATCATGATATAGTGAGTAAGCTTTTGAGTTCCTCAGAGCTCTTCATCAGATTGAACGTCCAGTAGAAAATAACAAAAAAGGAAAGGGGAGAAAGGCACAACGGAGAAGCTACAGTTTGTACCTTTCTTAAAATAGAGTCCAGGCAGTGTTGAAGATTTATTTAGGTTAGATGGCGGTGAGCATAAAACAGATTTGAACAGACATCAGCCAGTCAGAGTTAGCTTTGTTTTCATAACCTTACAGTGGTACAGGAGTACTCCAGCACTTGCCCCTTGAGGCAAAAATTCTGCTACAATATAAAGTTGGAGGAGTTAAGGTATACATTTAGTTCCACGATACTTTGAATCCTTACAGGTAAGCATATATTGGACATGATCCATGCTCTTCTTGGATGTAGGAGGAAATATTTCTAGGGCTAAATGAGTACATGTACACTACGGCACATGGTTATTCTATTACAGGAGGGCTATACATTCTTCCCATATGACTCTTCTATCACACTGGTGCTCTACAGAGTTGTTCACAAAGGTTATTCATGCTCACAATAACAGCCAAATATCTGTTGTTGAATCTTTTGAGAACACCCTCTTGTGTGTGCACAGCTGTGCATACAAGGAGGGCATGGATCATGCTCATCTTGTTTTAACAGGATTTTAGTTGTATTGGTATATCATATACACCTCCTGAAGGTGTAGGAAGTTTACCTTGCAGTGCTAGATGGCATGTCCTTGATAGATGATGAAAATTATTCAGAATTCTGAGGGCATTACCAGATTGTAAGGGCTCCTGTGTAGACGGCGCTTCTTAATCTCAGTCCAAGATAAACATTTCTGCATCACCATGTACCTGAGTGGCTTGGCCTTTTAAATACGCAAAACCTTGATCCATATTCAGGACAGGGTTTTTTTTTTCTTTGAGCTTTCCTGCTGTGATGAAAGAGTCATCTCATCTTGTATTAATTTGGTCTGGTATCTGGAATATTATTATGCTATTACTTTTAAAGACAGCCTGCCAGTACATTTCTGAGAATTTCTCACATGTGAAATACTAATATTTAAAATTTTCTTGCTGTCTTTTAAAAATAATTGAACGTGTGCAGTTTAAAATTACTTTAGAATATGCTGTTTCCCTTTCCTTTTTGTATATTTTTACAAATAACTTTGTTCTATTTATTTAGAGAGAAAAAGAAACCTCTTTATCTGAGACATTTCAGAAGAGTGTAGTATAGTGGTTAGAGATCTGGGAGAAGCTGAATCAAATCCCTCTTAGCCATGGAAGCCTGATGGAGGACCCGGCACCCTCTCTCAGCTTAAAACTACCTCACAGGGTTGTTGTGAAGGTAAAATTGGAGGAGAGAGGAATTGTGTAAGCCACTTTCGGTTCCCATTGAGGAAGAATGCAGAGCGTAAATGAATAAAAATATTACAAAAACTCAACATTTACTTCTTCTAAGTTATTCTAGTTTGAGATACACATTAATTTTACTTTAAGCACTTTTACTTCTCCTAAATTTCAAAGGGTTTTAGTTGTTATTATTAAAGGTATTGGAAAATTTCAAATGAAGTAATGATTAGAAAAATAGGAATTTACAAGGAAATTAAGACAGGGTATTTTAGATTACCAGCTGGGTGACCTTGGGTCAGTCACAGCTTCTAAGAGCTCTCTCAGCCCCACCCACCTCACAGGGTGTTTTGTTGTGTTGATAATAATAACATACTTTCTAAACCGCTCTGAGTGGGCATTAAGTTGTCCTGAAGGGCGGTATATAAATTGAATGTTGTTGCTGTTGTTGATTTATTTATTTTCTGGTTAGTGGGCTCAGAGGCTAGTCCCTCCTTCACATTTGCTTTGGTGATATGGCAGGGCTCAGTTTCTCTGCCAGTAGCGGCTACCCTGGCGCAGTGGGTAAGAAACAATATGTTCCTTTCTGCTGCCAAGTGTCCTTGTGCAATTCTTGTCCATTGTATATATTAGAGTTTAGAAGGGAAGTTGGGGATTGTTCTGATCAATTACTCTTTTTTCTACAAGAGTAGAGGGTCTCTTTATTACCTTAATTATCAAGGCAGAAATCCTACTTATAAAAAATTAGTTAGAAATTAGTACTTCCTTTGGGCTGCTACATATTCATGACAGAAACTATTAACTGCTAATCGCAATGATGAGTAATTATCTTTATGCTTGTAATTTCTAATGTGATATATCCATAGAAATATACTCTTAGAGTTGAGTATCTTGGGAAATACCTACTGTAAGTTCCTTCCCATTCACTGAGGTCATCTGACGAGGTTATATAGCTTCTTTTACTGTGGTAAGACCAGTGAGATAGAAGACTAGAACTTTTTCTTCTATGCTGTTGACATTGGGGAATGCCTTCCCAATGCCCTCCCTCAGTTGGGAGATGAGCTGAAATGGAATACTGGGAAATATAACCAAGGTTACAAAATATATGACTGGTAGGATACAGAAATGCTTAGGAGCATCAATCACTTATTCCCAGCTTCTTCACACTCTGAGGCCTCCATGGGTCAAGCAAGAGGAAAGCTTCATGGATGACTTTATTGTTGTGGTCAATGGTGGTTTTATTATTAAGATACTAGAACAGTTAGCTATCTACTTTAAAGATTCTTTTTGTGAAGGGTCATGTGTAGTCCACAGCATTTTATCATTTTGAAAGATTAATTTTGTCTCTTTTATGGACTTGTTGTGACCAATAGGGGTGTGCAAAACAAAGGAACGAGCCAGAAATACACCCAGAATTTGCTGTTTCATTTTCTTAAAGAGGCTTCCGGAATGGTGAACCAACTTTGGGAAATAAAACTGTAACGAGTCCTCCCTCCAACTGAAAAGTTTGTGAGTTTTGTGTTGGTTCTTACTGCCCAGCAGCAGCAGGCAGGCAGTGGGCTGGCAGCAAATTGTTTTCCTTAACAGCAACAATCTATCAGCCAGTTGAATCCTAAGGGGACGGACTGAGCCCTTACCAGTATAGAGAAGGTGGAAGTGTGTGGTGTGCATAAGTTCATTTTTTGTTCAGCACTTCCTTGGCAATGCCATTGTCTCACTAGCAATTGGATCATCAAAAGGGAAGGAACACCTACTCCTCCCCCCACCCACTGACTTTGGAAAAATGTACTTTCAGAGGAGAGGGGGGAGGTGCATTATGGCCTGGCCCATGAGCGAGCAGATAGTGGGAGTTTTGGAGAGTGAGAGCCAAGCTACAAGTGACGCCTTACACAGGTTGGACACTTGTCAGTTTACCTCAAGTTTTGATGGGAAATGTAGGCGTCCTGGTTTTACAGCTTGGCTCTCCATTACAGCTGCAAGACCAGGATACCTACATTTCCCATCAAAACTTGAGGGAAGCTGACAAGTGTCCAGCCTGTGTCAGGCGTCACTTGTAGTTTGGCTCTGAGTCAAAGGCCAGGAACTACTGTGTACTCATTGCATGGAACTGGGCGAACTAAAGTGTTTAGGGGGCTTGCAGGTTCCTTCTTTGTATTTCTGCAGTTCTGCTGATTGCCCACTTTATGTTGTGATGTCAGGAGCTTGTGGTCAGCTGAGTTTGAGTGGAACTTTTTTGCAAGCTGCAAGGATGGGAGTAGTTTTTATTCTGGTCCTTTGGGGGAGGGAGTGGTGGCTTGAGTCTCTACTGACCTTCAAGATTCTCTACTCTTCCCTCGTAATTCTCTGCACTCTAACCTCAAGTTAACTCACAGGAGAAAGTACACAGTTGCACCTTCTCTCACCTATCAGTGCAATGACAAAAAGGGGGGGGGAATAAATGGAGTTGGGCATGACTTCTTCCACACCTTGCATTCCAGCAATGAAAAGTCACTCTCACCCTCTGCTTGCTGTGGGACTAAGTGTTCTAGCGAAGCCCAGTGCACCAAGCCATCCACCTGAAAATTTGGAAAGGGATCCTTTGCAAAAGGTTTGCTTTGTGTCAAGGACAGGAGCAGCAGATGATGCTGTCACTGGCCAATCCCTTTCTCTGTTATTATGCACAATGCAAGGAAAGGCCAGCAAGCAAATAACCAACGTTTGTGCCAGCATGCACACACAAGTTTGAGGAGGGACAGGTCTCCTCCAGCCTCCGAGTTCCAGGCTGCCACAAAGTCTCATGTTATACAAATTAGGATAAAATCAGAAATAATAAACCATTATTAAATGAGAGCCACACCGACCAGGGGGCCAGGTGTGGACCAGTGGCCTTCTGCTGCTGCTGTCCTTTGCTTAGGTGCCACCCCTGTGACTAAATAAATCCTCTGCAGATAACGGGTTGAGTAGCACCAGGAGGAACTTCACCTTGCCCAGAAAGACTTCTGTCTTTTCTGGGCTCTTCTGAATAAGACTGTTAACTGGTCATTAAATCACATGGAGAATAGGAGAGCTGTGCACAGTTGCACATGCAAACCCAAGTCTTCCATTATCAGTATTTGTTTTCTTATTGAGTGTCAAGATTTGGGGTGTTCACCTTATCTCCCCCTATGTCCTTCAACTCTGGATTAGTCGGAAAGAGAGACTGGGTGACCTGTCCAGTCTCACACTTTTACTAGTAAAGAGTAGAGAAAAGAAAGAGGGCAATCCCTCTACTGCCCATGAACAAAACCAAAGGAAACCCTCGCCCACTCCTGCCTTTGAAATCTGACTCCCATTGATGGCACCCATATGCCAACGGGATCTATTATGTTGAAGGTACGGCATGAAACAATGCATTATAGCCCTGTCATAAAGTCAAGAAAAACAGATCACTGGCCCAATGCAAAGCATTATGGTATACAAAGTTGTGGTCTACTCTTTGGTCCAAAACACATCACGTTCAGAACTTTAGAAGGACCACAGACTTATAGATGGAGTTAAGTGCCATTGCTAGGCACGTCCTTTTGCAGGTCTGTCGAACCAATCCACCAGGGCACACAATGATGATGCTGTCAATAAGGTCTTTGGATAAACTACAGTTTAAATTATATTAAGCCCAGAAAGAGTTCTCCTCTCTTTCTGGGCTTTTTGCTTCCAAAGTTTAAAGAAAAATCGAAAATCAGAGGTGAGAGGGCAGAGCTGAGTCTGATCCCACTGGCTCCTTCCCCTTCAACTACTCACAGGTTAACTTAAAAAGTATAATGGAAACTGAGAAATCTTCCAGGATGAGTGCAAAGGATAATTTATACGAAAGAAGGGGAAACTGTAGCTTGAAAAATAATAGGGGAAGGTTTCATCCTGGAATGACGGTTTCCTGGAGGGAAGATGCAGGTTGGCCAGAGAAACCCAGCACTCCAACAGCCCCATGACATTGGTTTGTCTCCTGCGCCTCCATCAGGATGTGTGACCAGTTGGTCCCTGTGAGGAGAAGGAAAAGTGCTGCTGGAAGAGCTGGAAGAAGCAGTTTGTTGACCAATTAAAATTTATAAAAGCTCCAGAAGATTTCATTCATTGTCTTTCAGAGCTCACTGCTCTCTATTTCTGTGTAAACATGGCAAACATGTACCCCAACGAAGCCCCCTGTTAGTTCACAGTTCCCACTTACATATCAACCAATGTAGTTTTCTCTTTGGGTTTCTGAGCTCCCCCCTTCCCAGCTAACATATGGCCGCAAAACAGTACTTTAAAAAAAACAATTCTCCATACTCGGCAACTGCAAGCCATTGGTCTATTCGTCCCTGCCTGCTTGCACAGCAAAATGAACAGTTACAGAAAAACAGAGGTCTGTTTGGGCAGGAGAGGGGAAAAATTGATTCCGCCTGCCTGCACTTGAAGATTGGAGGTGATTAAGGCGAGACACCCCATTTTGCAGCAGAACACTGAAACTGAAGGATTTGCTGCTGTCCACCACTCATCATAGGACTAAGAACGAAACTGCAAATAAGCACAAGGAAACATGGCAGCAAGCAACACATAAGGAAGCAAAGATAAAATTTATTGGCTCTCTCATCACTTGGAAAAGGAAAAAAGGAAAAATCCTGAATGCAGGATTTTAAAATTTAATGCCGTTGCTCTGCTGTCCTGTTTGGACTTGCACTGCACCACTGCTACTGCTTTACTGGTCAGTTTCTTGCCATAGTGTGTAGGTACACACTGCCCACTGACACTTGCCTTCTTCAGGGGTCCATTATTGTAAGTGTAGTGTACTTGAGGGGAAATTCTGTGGGATGATGGTTTAGAGGGAGGACTGTGTTCTGTGCAATCTTGGTGCTGTTACGTGCAAAAACAGCTGCCCCAGAGCCTCATTTCCCACCCACCCCCTCCAAAAGAACAGCATGCAGGTGTGCATGTGCAGCCAAACACCCACCTTGCACACATGCAACAGACTGAAACTCATAATAACAGGGAAAGAGAAATGGATTTGATCCGAACCAGCAATGGCCCACCCGGCGCAGAACAATAATGGAATAAAGTTTGGCTGAAAGCCCCAGATCCAAAACTGAAACAGATATTTTCTTAGTGTACACCTTTAGTGATCAATTTATATATGATAAAATTCTCATATAGGAGAAAAAATCACACACCATCATACAGAATGTCAGTGGAAATACTAAGTTTGTTATAGATACATTAGGCTAAGGAGCTAATGTGGTAACATCTGTTTTCTAAGTAATGTGGCATTTACAACTGATGAAAGTCAGATGTGGCTGCATTGAGGCGGTTATCCTAAGCTCACAATCTTGTAATTCAAAGTAAATGCTTGTACCAGAATCAGGAAAGCAGTGTCTAATTGAGAAAGCTGTAATTAATTTACATGCACATGTTCTAACTGTAATTAAACCTACAGCCCTTGTTTAGCTACAGGAATTGATTGGTTAACATGCTGTTTCATAACCAACTGAATGGAGATCATGACTCACAATTAAACTATTGTAATTCTATAGCTATTGCATTGCACCGTAATGAACTGGGGTTAAGCAAGACATGAACATTGCTTTTTATGTTTTATAAAATTAAATTTGCCTTTAATGAGGCAACAACATTGGAGACCATCCCTTGCCGCTTAGTCAAGCCAAACCTCTGTTAAATGTAGTAAAGAGATAACATTGACATTTTAAAGTTGGGAGCCTCTTGCACCACATATGCAAAATAATTTGCAATCTATTTTATGTCTATGTGACCATGTTTAACACATTTTAATTATAGAAACTGTGAAGTAGGAGAATCAACATTACACATCTTTCTTTCAGTGGGAAATGGTGCTTGCCACTAAATTTAGAATAGAGAGATTTGGATCTTTCCTGCTTTCCCGTCTTCTCTCTCCAGCAGCCCCTTGAGATCCCTAAAAAGCGGGTTCTGGGGTCTATGGGAACCTGATGGACGAAATGTCAAGTGGCATGATGGGAGGCTGAGAATGGAGGAGAATGAATTGGGTGAAACCTTTTGCATAGTGCAAGTTCTGCTGGCTGAAGAAGGCAATACATCTGAATTCACCTGATTCCATCTCCCCAGTGCGGTGTCCCTTCCCCGTGGTTCTTTGCCAATGAACAACTTCATTCGCATTCCAAAAGACACCCCCCCCCGCTCCGCAGCATATTTTCAGAGACCACAGGAGACTGCCAGAGTAAGTAGAGCATCTTGATGTTCATGGTTTGTTGAGTCCAACCCATTGAACTATATATGATCTTCAACAATCTTGTGCTTCCAACTTGGTGGCGCTTGGGTAAAAAGTGATCTCTGAGAGATCTCTGTCTTTTGGTGCTACACCTCTGAAGATGCCAGCCACAGCTGCTGGCGAAACGTCAGGAACTACAATGCCAAGACCACGGCAATACAGCCCGGAAAACCCACAACAACCATCGTTCTCCGGCCGTGAAAGCCTTCGACAATCCACTGTATGATAAATTTCCTCCACTTCTCCCGGTCAGCTACTGTGAAAGGTATCCCTGTCAGTTTCAGGAAACAATACTTTGCCTTTAGCGAAACATAACAAATATCTCAGCCAGTCAGCTAAACAAGATCCCTGACGTTGCTAATCATGAAAAACATAAGTATGGACAGGGCTTTTTTTCTGAGAAAAGAGGTGGTGGAACTCAGTGGGTTGCCCTCGGTTAAAATGGTCACATGGCTGGTGGCCCCACCCCCTGATCTCCAGACAGAGGGGAGTTTAGATTGCCCTCCACACCACCAAGTGGCGCGGAGGGCAATCTAAACTCCCCTCTGTCTGGAGATCAGGGGGCGGGGCCACCAGCCATGTGACCATTTTCAAGAGGTGCTGGAACTCCGTTCCACTGTGTTCCAGCTGAAAAAAAGCCCTGAGTATGGATAATCAAAATAGCCTTGTAACAAATTATATAGAACCTAAGGCTAATTCTTAATAGAAAAGTGATATAGATATCAGGAAAATATGCAACATTGGGGTGCACTGATGCCTGCTGTTGCAAAAGTGTAATAAGAAGTTCTTGACTGCAGATTAGAAACTTTTGGTCCAGTGCTTATTCGAACTTGAACCAGCCATTCTTTTGCAGTTGACAAAATGCCTTATTTCTGGTGGTGGGCATATACAATCTTGATTACAACGAGCAGGTCCAAATAAATAATGCAATTGATAGAGAATAAATATCTCTGGCTGACTGAATAAAACTAAAGATTAAAATCTAATACCCCAGTAATTTGTGTAACCACAGAGAATATCTGAGCCCAGTAATTCTAAGCATGCATCCATAACCACCAAAAATAAAAACCCTTTGTTTTGTTAATAATTTCCAACACGTTGGTCCTTTCTCTAGACCAACAATGGGGTTTTCCACATGGGTTCCCCCCCATCAGTTCTGGTCTCATATTGCTTCAATTTATTCCCTAATTTCCACATGCAGTTTTTTTGCCTTTAGTTTTCTCTTTGGTTCTTCCCATTTTTTCCTGGTTCTTTTCAGACCACTTTTACCCTGATATTTTTCTGGAAGCTGATTTTGAGTTAATTTTTTCCTCAAACAATGTTTCTTTTGATTTTGTTTGTCCCACCCAGTCCCAACCTCTTTTCAATGGTAATATGTTTGTCATCATCAAACCATGCCTCCCCCCTTCCTTTCCCCCCTCCTGGGTCGTTTCCACACGGCTTACCTTATTCTGCAAAATAGCGAAATCTCGTGTGAAATCTCACGAGAAGATGCTGTTATCACGTCTTCTCGCGCAATAACAGCGTCTTCTTGCGCAATAGCATCTTCTCGCGAGATTTCACGCAAGATTTCGCTATTTTGCAGAATCAGATAAGCTGTGTGAAAACGGCCCAGGCTTTTAAAAATGGTCATTTTCATATTGATATATTGACCTATTATTGTACTAATAGGTGCAGCAGATTTTCTGAATTCTCAGCTTTCATTTTAAAAAGAGAAAGTTTGTAGATTCTTCAGTTGTGGAGATATGCCCTTTCCCTTATATCTCCACAAGAGAAAGGGACACAGAAAGCTGGGAATTCAGAGAAATTGTTGCATCTACTATTATAATAGTAGGTTGAAATATCAATATGAAAATAATGATCTTTTAAAGAAAAATAGCAAAAGTCCTGGTGGCCTAGGGGATGAGGGCAGGGCATTTCTGGCACCAAAAAATTAGCGCAGTTTGAAAAGTGCATCACTGCTGTTCCAGGCTCCATCACAACAGAGGTCAGTTTGTCCTTCCAGTGTAGCCTCAGCCTTCTGACTCTGGGTCAGCCTGAGCAGGACTCTCTGGTTTGGACTTCTGGGTGGGGGGGGGACACAGATTAGGTGGTAGAGCAGCTCTCCTTTTAGGTTTCCTCAGGCAAAGACTTCCCCATTTGTTCATTTTTGATTTTTTTTTAAAATCCAGCCATATTAATATAGCAATATAAGCATACATAAAAAGATAATGTCACCAATGACACTCATTTGAAAATACTGATTATTTAAGTTCATGTGCAGAACAAAATTAACTGGCTACACAACTGTAAAAATTCAGAGGGAGGGCCGACATGTGGAAGAACCAAATCCAAACCAATTCCAGTGTTTGGGGATTGACTGCTAAGAAAATCAGTGTGTGCAAGAAAAGCCCAATATCTTCTCCCCAGCTGTTGCCAAGTAGGCCCCCTCCCCTGCTTTGAGGCCTGCCATGAACTGTGTTAAAGTTGCTGTTTTACTGCTACACAAAGATTGCTTTGCACGTGTGTGCTCTGATACACGTGTCAGTTTCCTGCCTGCGTGCCAATTGTCTTGCTGCTGTTATAGACTGTGTAGTTTACTGACTCCATGTGTGGTTGACTGCACAAAAGGACTCTTTTTCTGGGCAGCCCTGCCCTGACCTGTATCTGGACTTCCTAGTGTGTGTTTGGACTGTGTTACAAGTATGCCCCGTGCCTGCATTGCCATCTGCCACGGACCGTGCCTGTTCCCTGCTTTGGACTGTGTTTTAAGTGCTGTTCCCCCTGCCTCCATGGAAGCCTGCCTCATATGGGCACAAGCCGCTGCTAGCGGCCGGGCGCCAGCCGGGGAAGCCTCCAGCGAGCCTGGCTAGGCGCTCCCTGGTCAGTTCCCACCTGGAGCCTCCCGCAGGCCGGTCCCCGAGCTCGCCCTCGCTACCGGGCAACCTGCAAACCAGCCCCAGCTATGCCCAGCCGGCATCCATGTTCTCAGGCAACCAGAAGACCCAGAGGAAAAGACTGCTTTGGGAAGCCATTTCGGCGAAGCGGGCACACCACGTCCGCAGCGAGAGCACCTTGCCCCGCTCTGCATATCTTAGGAGCCGCCCCGGAGAAGAACTAAGTGCCGACCATCCCAAGCACTTAGAGAATGCATCTCAAAGAAACCTCCGCATTCCAGAGCTGATGACATCAGGACAAGCCCTGTCCGCTGGAACATCCATTCAGCCCACTTGGATTTCCCCCTCCCTCTTTTGTCCCCTCTTCCTGAGGTGTCACTTATCACGATCTGATTACCAAAGTGGCCCATCCAAGCCATTCAGTGACCCATTAGACCCTTTGTTTTAATCTGTGAGAACCACCAAGTACAGCACCAGCCCCAGGGTACGTTTTGGGGTATTTAAGCCGGTCTCCCAGACCACTCGGTGCGCGTGCCATCCTATCCAGACCTCCTTGCTGTCCGTCTGTGGCTCCAGTGCTGGCATTGGGCCACCCCTCGCTGTCGTGTCTCTGCTTCACTCCAGGATAAGTGAGTATTCCCCCTATCATTGTTGGGAACCAGCTAATGCGAACGTCTCTGTATTTCATACTCTGTATTTCCTAGATCTTGTGTGTTCTCCTGTATGCTTGTGCAAGTTTAGGCTTACGCCACATTGTTAGACAATACACGTGTTTGTAACCTAATTCGTAGTCTGCCTCTTATTCACTAGAGTGTCTGGAATCGGGACCTCCGTAGACATAGGTTAAGATCCGCGCTTATTTTAAGTTACAGACTGCTAAAGCTAATTTCCCCCTTATAATAAAAAGCAGTTCTGGTAACACAGCGAGTCCATTGCTTGTATCCTAAAGTTTCCAGTGGAAAAGAATGGAAAGATTAAGCTCTATGCGAATGATTTTTACCCCAAATTAATACCGGATAGGAGCATCTATCAATGCATCAGCTTCTTACATGTCCTCCTGAGCCATCAATTTAATTAGGGTCAGTATGAAGATTAAAGGTATGTAAGCAAAAGGGGAAAAGAAGAGGAAAGAACATAAATTATCTTTATGAAGACGATGCTGAAGAAGAAACCATTGGAGATACAAATATGAAGAAACCATTCTTCAGATGTCATTGCAGTCAGTTCCAATTACAACTCTGGGAAATGCGAAATGTTGCTGCTTAATATAGTTAAAGAGATGAAAATATGATAATCTGGTTTCTCAGTTTAGATGGTTAGGGATAACCTTTCTCATTTTTTCCTTTGTTCTGTATATGTTACGCTCCAATCACCCTCATAGTTATTTTCATCTACAGTCTTTGGTTTGGAACTATTTAAAACAAGTTCTAAATATAGGGTAGTTGAAATTCCATGTCCCTGAGCAATTATGGTATAGCTCAACATATTTGTTCTTAGACCTACACAGCTGACCTTTGTTAATTCATGGGAATTGTAGTCTCGGTACAATTTAAAAATTAGTAATTGCTGCGTATATGCTTCATTTAAAAGATGGTACCCAATGAACAGTTCTTTTTGAGGTGCCTGATCCTGTTACATTATTTCAAATCAAAACATTATAGAATGCAAATAAGAAATAAACAATATAGTGTATATTCTTTTGCTGTCTATGTGTTGTATATATAATGGAAAACAAGGATATTATTATTTTGATTTTATATTGTGATATTAAATGAATAAAATCAAAACAGATATATCTCAACATTGTACTGGCCTTTGGCCATCCGCAATAAATTTTACTTGAAGTTATTTTAGTTTTCCCTGACATTTAAAATGCGATTGTGCAATTTTATCTATATAAATAGAAGGAGAACATCAACTGTTTGGAGGTTTGTTAGTCATATTAACAATTATCCTGTTCTTCCTTTAAAGGGCTCACAGTCACAGCATGTTTCCATTTTCTTTCATCCTTACAACAACCATGTTAACTAGCCAAGGTCAGTCAATACATTTTTTTGTCTAAGCAGTCAAATTTGAGCCCAAGTTTCCCTGGTCTAAGTCCAGCATTAAGTGCAATGCTACCCTGACCCCCATATAAAAAAGTGAAGACATTAAATGAATTAAATTTGAACCGCTGATGATACAAGTAAAACATTAACTGCATTCAAGGTAACAATTAACTGAATCGAAGGGGGTGCATTAACAGTGCTAAGATAGATAATAATTGTGGTTTTTTTTCTTTAACCTTATGTCAATAAAAAATGAAATGAATTAAAAAAAACCCTGACATTTATTTGGAACATTTATTGATATCCAGGATTGAGAATTAAATGACAGAAGAGAAGTTTGACAGTATCTCAGTTTGTGCTGTTATGGCCACTATTTGGCATGTTTTTCAACATGCGTATGTCATAGGAGATAAGGACTTTTATGTACAAGATTTTTCATTTTGTAATACACTCACCATTCAATTTATATACTGCCCTTCAGGACAACTTAACGCCCACTCAGAGCGGATTACAAAGTATGCTATTATTATCCCCACACCAATAATCACCCTGTGATGTTGGTAGGGCTGAGAGCGCTCCGGAGAGCTGTGACTGACCCAAGGTCACCCAGCTGGCTTTAAGTGGAGGAGTGGGGAATCAAACTCGGTTCTCAAGATTAGAGTCCTGCTGCTCCTAACCACTACACCAAACTGGCTCTTGTTGTCTTCCTACCATAACATCTTTGGCTTTTCTTTTCCCCCAAACCTTCCCCTGTCCATCTCCCCCTCTTCAGAAAACCCTTTTGTGTTGATTCCCTTTCCTTATATTTGGGAGTTTGGAGGGGCAGCATACAGGCCTGTGGCAGCTTGCAGTTGTGGTGACCAGGGCCATGAGAGGTGAGGTATGCCCTTGGCCCCCTAAGCTGATTGGCTAGTGGCCCTTGAAGCAGCTGCCAGCTGTGATGAGCCCTGCTACTGTGACTTGTGATCTGACTGGTTCTTTGGGAAACCCTGCACAGTTTCTGGTTGTTCACAAGGGAGGAGAGGTGGCAGTTCCCTGTTCTTCCTCCCTACCTAAACAGCCTTCCTATTCATGATCATTGGGTATGCAGTGGAGGTACGTGGGTGTGGGACTAGCTGGCAGGTGTGGCAGGGAGAGGCAAGGTGCACGCCATGCCCCCAGAAGCTGTTCAATGAGTGGCTTTTGAAGCAGCCGCCAGATAGAATGATACCATGCGGCAACACACCACTTCTGACCCAACCATTTTTAACTGCAGATAGGTTGTTTGGAGTGTTCTCCTGCAGTTTGTGTGAGGTCTTCACTACTCCTGTGGTGTGCATATGCACAGACCCACAGACCCAACCTGAATTGGGCATTGTTGGAGTCTGTTTTTGTCGGAGTCTGAGATTTTTCTGCAACCCTTTATTGACAAGTGTCCATGATCCACTGGTTTAAGGATCCACTGGGGTGGGGGGCATGTGGCTATTAATATATATGATGGACTTGCAGAATCAAAGAAATCTGTATTCCAGATTAACAAAACCCAAGGTTAACAACCATGTCTGACAATAACCGTTCCTGTCTGGTCTGGGATTTTTATTTCCCTACAGATTCTTCAGTTACTTGAAAGACTGTACAACTGCCATTTTGGAGCTGATTTGTAACCCCAAGATTGCTGATATGAAATAATAATATTTGTTCCTATATGGTTTTGATTTGCAACGGTTGTAATGTCAAATTATTGTTTGAAAGATTGCCAGCCCTGAGCCTATACATATAGGCTCAGACAGGAGCTTGATTGGATTGTGCTCTTTATCATATGACACGGCTGGGTCTGAACCCCAGTCTGAAATGGGGCAAATGATATCAAGGAACCTCCTGTAAGTATCAGCCAGTAAATGCTTTGGGACAGGTCTTAGGTTAACAGAGCATTAAAAATCAGCAAGATCCACTTATCTTCCATTTAACCTAGGAGGCATTCTGCTATATAATGTTAGGTCTCTCAAATACTTTCACTTTCTAGTATCTCGCACAAGAAACCTACAGTCCCAATAATGTCTTCATTTCCCAAAGGAAATCTTTCTTTAACCATTGTGGACTCCTTGAGTTCAGATGAATGCAGTTCCTAGCTCACCTGCTCAGATCTTGCTGAACTGATTCAAAGGCTTCTTACAGTTTGTATGGAGGGTATTCCCTGAAACAGTTTCCAACCAGTTATAAATGCCAGCAGGAATCCTGATTTATCTTCAATACCATGATAGTAAGTTCATATATTCTAACTTCTTAGCCAAACTGAATTAATAAAACTTATCTTTCTTTTTGACTCCTATGACACATATTCATGATGCATAACTGCTCAAAGGGTTAAATTAAACATTAAATAACATGCGAGAACATTTGACAGAGCCAAACAGCATCCTATTTAAGTTACTATACAAGACTTTCTAATTCAAAACTGGAGCGTTCCTGTTTTATTGAATAATGTTGGTTTCACTCATCATGATAAAATTTAATTCTTCTAAATTTAATTCTTAGAATTAATAGAAGAAATGTCTTATCTGTTTCAAAGAGGAGTTAGAACAATTACTTTCTTGTATGCCTGAATGTTGCTTTAGGTTTTCTGCCTATATGAGACTCTTCACTCTTGTCTTTCAGCTTTAGTCTTATACAGCATCTATAATGTTAATTCCATTGATGACATTATTTTAATCTTTTTGAAGAAAAAAAAAGGAACTCTGGCAAATGAAATCTCTCTTTTGTTGTATGAATAAACTTCACACACATGGGGGGATTTTGTATGGAAAGACCTCTGTTCACAATCCTGCTGTGGCTTCAACTAAATATAGTTGGGATGGGAACATTAATTTGTTCCTCAACTGATGTTTATCCTTTCGATAAAGCAATCTCTTTATGCTAACAAACATGGAAAATAAAACAATGGTTCAGTCTACATTCCAATTCCAAAAAAAGGGAGACTTCAAAGATTACAGCAACTAGCGGTCTATCACATTAATTTTTAGCAAAGTGATGCTCAAAATTTTACAACCAAGACTGTCACATATGGAATGAGAAATGCTAGCTGGATTTAGTAAAGGAAGAGGCACTAGACATCATATAGCAAATTTATATTGCATACTGGAGCATACCAGATAATTTTATAGATTACAGCAAAGCTTTCAGATATGTGTATCATGAATAGCTATGGATAGTTTTAAAAGAAATGGCTATGCCATTTGTTTCCCAGTCTGCAGAACATATAATACGGAAAGCTGGATTAGATTTAGATGAAGGTGCAACGATTTGTGGAAGGAACGTTAACAATTTGAGATACTCAGATGACACCAAATTGCTGGCAGAAAAATCATAAAGACTTGAAACTAGAGATGGGCATGAACAGAAAAAAAACCCATGATGTTCGTTGTCCGTTGCCATCCATGAACAGGGACTCACGAACAACCATGAACATGGCCCTGTTCATGAACATGTTTGTGGTTGGCTGTTTGTGGGGGCCAGCAGGCTCTCCTCCAGCCATCATCCAAGTCAAGATCCCTACTGCACCACTCCCAGAAACCTGACCTGAGCAGGCACCAGGAAAGGTACCAATAATAAATAATAGCTTGGCCCCAGAGCCTGGCAGCAGCCCTGGAACTTGAAGGGGTAGATCCCTACCGCACCACTCCCAGAAACCTTACCTGAATAGGCAGCAGGAAAGGTACCATTAATAAATAATAGCTTGGCCCAGAGCCTGGCAGCAGCCCTGGAACTTGAAGGGGTAGAATCCTATCCCACCACACACAAAGAAAATTCAAGCTCCAATGCACTCTATCAAAATGCCAACAGCAACTCTCTCCCTCTCCACTGTCTGCAAACTAAGCCAGAGCTAGGAGCCCCCCTCCCCCTGCTCTTTGCTCCCTTGTAACAAATTTGGAGCTCCACACTTGAAAGGAAGACCTGCCTATCAAGCTAAATTGGGCTTAGATTGGGGTTTCCAGAGCAACAGCAGGATTTCAGACAGAGTTCAGACAATCCCTGCCTAAGTTGCCAAGGGAATTGCTTGCAGGTGCCAGACTGTCTGGCTTGCAATGACCACCTGTTCATTTGGAATGGGGCCTCATGAACAGCTTGTTTGTGAACAGCAGACTGGACTGTCCGTGGCTTTTTTTTTGTTCGTATTGTTGTTCATGCCCATCTCTACTTGAAACAACTACTGATTAAGGTTAAATGAAAAAGTGCCAAAGTGGGATTACAGCTGAACATCAAGAAGGCAAAGTAATGACATTAAGGCTGACAATGAAGAAATCAAAATTGTTGAAGATTTTCTGTTCCTTGGCTCAATTAGCAACCCAGAGGGAGACTGTAACCAAGAAATCAGCAGGAGATTGAGATTTGGAAGAGCACACATGAAGGAGCTAGAAAAGATCCTTAAGTATAAGGAAATGTCACTGGACAGCAAGATCAGGATAACTCCCCATTAATATGTATGGATGTGAAAGTTGAACAATGAAGAAAATAGATTAATTTGAAATGTAGTGTTGGATGAAAGTTTTATAAATACCATGAGCTGCCAAAAAGACAAATAAGTGGATTCTAAATCAAATCAATTCTCCCTAGATGCTAAAATGACTAAACTGAATACTATTGTACTTTGGTCACATCATGAGAAGACAAGACTCTCTAGAAAAGGCAATAATGCTAGGATAAATTGAAGGCAGTAGAAAAAGAGGAAGATGCAAAATTGAGATGGCTTGACTCAATAAAGGAAGCCACAGCCTTCAGTTTGAAAGATCTGAGCAAGGCTGTCAATGATAAGCTGCTTTGGAGGTCAACATTAATTCATAGGGGTCACCATAAAACAGAAGTGACTTATCAGCACATAACAGATGTACACATATGGTTTTATAGATGGTAGAATTAGTTTTGATGGTAGTTTATGCATGTAGAGGCAGTTTATGGATGGTAGAGGTGATTTGGACAGCAAAGACTGTGCTGTTGTAGAGGGCTTATAATGCAGCCCTAAACAGAGTTACCCCCTTCTAAGTCACTGGGGCTTAAAATGGTGTAACTCTGTTTCAGATGATACTGTTAATTCATGGCATCATCTTGCTTTACATTATCCTGATACAATCTTGCTTTCATGCCTGGTGGCCTGTATGCAATTACTTTTCTTTAAGCAAGTCCAAATGGTGGGTGCCAGGAGAAACTGAAGCTGACTGCTTCTTTATAATAGACCATGTTGACTCAATAAAAAAGTGACATTATGCTGTGAATGGGAGTAGATTTGTATGCATAAGTCTGTTGATAAGGCTGACATGCTGGATATCTGCACAAATAAAGAAGGCTTCCTGTGAACACTTTAAGTGCCTTATCAAAAGCAAATTAGAGATTCAAACCTTTCTGTGTTTGTTGCTGTCTCGCTCGCTCAGTAAGATCTCGCAAGTGTTTTGTCCAATGATAGACATTGTAAGACAGCAGCTGGGCTATTTCTGAGGCTTCTCAAGTACTTTATTATATAAAAAAGAAAAGACTATAAACCACATCTGCAGTTTTACTAGGAATTTATCCTTTTGTAGTGCAGATAAAACTCAGAATGTTGTGAGCCACTGCTGAGAAGCTTGCATCAGGAAAGCAAATCCAAGTAATACAGCCATGTGGTAAAGCTTTAATAATAATTGAGGTAATTAATTTGCTGTCTTTCTCGGTTCTTCAAAATCTGCTGCTAATGGGAGGGCTGGCCCTGAAATCTGGGTACAATCAGCAATTCTATTGAACTATTGTTGAGTGCTCATATTCACACGCAAAGAGGAAAACATTAGGATCTCAACAGGTCAAATGTTTCCTTTCTTTTAATAATTTCTTAATTAGTTTTATGCCAAAAGGGCTGGGGGTGGCCAGCCCAGCAGCAATGCTGGTGATAATATGCCATACTGAAGTTCTTCGTACAGAATCTGAATGCCCACCCAAGGACAGGTGAATAAGAAAGAGAGAGAAAGAGAGAAAGTCAGAAATTAATTAATTATAATGGGAAGCTTGGTCACCTGTAGGGTGCAACTGAGGCCTTTTCTTAGCAATTTGTTTGATTTTTGTGAGAGGGAAGAACCAGCTAAAATCACCTTTCTGCTTTTGCAGGTAAAAGGTGGCACTTGTATTCAGACTAGAGATGGGCACGAACAGCAATACAAACAAAAAAAGCCACGAACAGCCCAATCTGCTGTTTGCGAGCAAGCTGTTCGTAAGGCCCCGTTCCTGGCGAACATGTGTTCGTTCCAAGCCCTCTTCGTGGCGTTCATGAGCCGTTCGTAAAGCCAGACAGTCTGGAGCCTTTCAATCAGTTCCCCTGGTAACATAGGAATGGACTGTCTGAACTCTGTCAGAACTCCTTCTGGCTTTCCTTCTGGCTTGTAACCTCTCAAAGTAGCTTCCAGCAGACAGTCCAGTTTTTGCCACCGTGAAAAGAAAATCACATGAAAGGGGGACACCCATGGATCATGCCTTTCCTGGGGTGCAATCTCTCTGAAACTTGGGGGGGGGTCTTCAGAGGACAGCGAGGACTATGTCCCCTGCAAATTTGGTGGGTATTGGACATTGGGAAGGTCAGTTTGTAACCCCTCAAAGTAGCTTCCATCAGACATTCCAGGTTTTGCCACTGTGAAGAGAACATGACATGAAAGGGATCCCATGAAAGGGGACCCATGGATCAAGTCTTTCCCAGGGTTTAATCTCTCTGAAACTTAGGGGGGTCTTCAGATGACAGTGAAAACTATTTCCCCTGCAAATTTGGTGGGTATTGGACATTGGGTATTGGACAGTTTGTAACTCCTCAATTAGCTTCCAGGAGACAGTCCAGTTTTTGCCACTGTGAAGAGAAAATGACATGAAAGGGGGAGACCCATGGACTCTCCTTTCCCCGGCTCAAGTTCAGCTAAGTCCCAAGGGGGCCGTTCTGGCTCCCACGAACCTCCAACTATGAACATGTCATGTCTGTCAATGTTCGTGAATCCCTGTTCGTGCACGGCAACTAACAACAAACATCGTGTTCGGGTTTTTTCCCCCTGTTCATGCCCATCTCTAATTCAGACTATGTATTCTCAATATGTCTTCCTATTCTGAACACAGTTCATGTCCAATAGCACTTTAAAGACCAACAGTTCCCAGGGTATAAGCTTTCAAGAGTCAAGCTCCCATTAAAAGCCTATACCCTTGAAACTTATCTATTCTGTTTCGGTTGGTTCTGAGTGCACTGCAAGCTGCTGCAAATTCTTGTGATTATTTCCTACATTTAAGTCTCCTTGCTGCCACATCTCACACATGTATCTTTCCATAATGTCTATTGAAATTTCTTGCATTCATCTCCTTCAAGTGTGCTTAGTTTTTAGGTTGTCCTTTCATTCTGATTGCTCTTTATACCATTTTAGCTTTTTATTCTGATTTTGTTATCTGGTACAATTTTACTTATTGTGCTAGCATTTAAATTAAAATGATTCTTTTTTTGCATCTTCATCTTTTGCTGAAGCTTTGTCAAATGTGGTATCTGAATCCAACTGAACTTAAAATAATTTTGTCTCTTGTGCTCATAACTACCCTGTCACTTTTGAGTTCGTCTCATTCTATCCCATAATTACAATGTTCATCAAGTATATGCAGTTCAGTAATGAAAGCTTTTACAGTTTCACCTTGCTCGTGGCACCTTCTATTAAATTTTGCTCTTTCATATATAACATTTTGTCTACCTAGAAAATGGATATCAAAAACCTTTCATTTTCTTGGTCTCACAACCTATTTCTTCCTTCATTTGGGCATGTTGAATGTCATCTGCATTATCGTCTTGCAAAAATAAAGGATTAAACTGATATTTTTGTCATTTCAACATTATACCAGAAATTATCCTAAATCTTTTGATTCTGCAAATTCAGCTGTTGGAACTTTGAAAATGAAATTTCTGTAGCCAATCAATCAATGAATTTGATTGTTACAGTCACTGACCAGCTCAAACAAAGACATATTGTAAAAGCAATCCAAAAATTCTATTAAAATTGCTTAATAAAATTTTTGTAGCTACTGTTGCCAAGTCCTCTTATTCTCCTGGCAGGAGTGGGGGGGCCCAGCGCTCACCTTTCCTTTTTACTTGGTAACTGTGCACCAAGCTAATTTGGGCCCCAAACAAGCCCAAATCACTTTCGAGAAATGATGTCACTGTGCTGCCCCGGGAGTGTGCCAGGAAGGCCGGTTCCCTCGCCTTTCCCCCTCCTGCCAGCCAGAAGAGCAGTGGGGGCGGGGGCAGAGGGTGGGAACAGGGCATCTCCTGCCTCCACTGGGAGAGTGGCAACTCTATCTGTAGCTGAACTATTTGGGATAATTGACTCTCTTATCATAACTATTTTTGATAATTTATTAAGTTATTCTCTTATTGCTCACTTGTATGTCTAGTCATTTAGGAATCTCTTGATTTTCTTGCTCTGAAAGCCCTCTCGCTTTCAGTATTTTTCTTATCATGCCCTGTTATGCTCCCCAATTCCTCCTGGGGATTGTTGGCTGTGGGCGGTCAAACCTACTTCTCTCTTTTTGTTGAATTTAAATTGCCTTCATTTTCTCACTACTCTTTCCATTGGGAGTTCCCTTTTATTTACTTTGTTTCTCTTTTATGTTGATGACTCAGTGAATTCTAGCACCATGTAGTAAGAAAGAAAGGAAAACAAGTAGCCACTTTAGAGCAGAAACATGAGCTACCCTCTTACAGGAAGCCTCTTCTTTTTTATCTCTTTCTTCTTTCTTTATCTCTCCTGTCAGTTCTATTTTTCCAGACAACCAGGAAGAACCAGAGCTCTGATTGTGCTGCAGAATATTGTACATAAAATTATGATATATGGTTATTCCTGTATAAATAATGCCTGTCTCTGCTTTTGCACAAGGAAGTACAATGCCTTAAGTACAAGTATATTTTAAAAAGCTGTATTTACACTTTAAGCAACAGTGATATTTTGAACAGGAAATGGCAAAATGCTCAGTTTAAAATTTATGATTGTATGACCGCTATAAAATTGCGGAAAAGAAGAAATGTATTCACTAGAAACTTACCTCTCAAAACTTTTTGTTCAGAGTTTTGGCAGTGAGGCTGCAACTGGAGCCTCACTCACAAACAAAGCATGCATGTAGATCATGTTCCCACCGATGTTCATCAAACATATTGCTGACTGAGTTGGCAGTCCTGTCACATGTAAGCTACATATATTGTTGCTTTAATGTATTCTCTCACTACTTTGATAAAAAGCCTTAAGATGTTGCCACTAGTCCTTTGATATTTTCTTCTGATGTTAGTGTTCCTTTTTTCTTCACCTTCTTCCTCCAAAATTTCTATTTTACATAAACATGAGCTGGAGAGACAGTTCCAGTGAAGGGTAAAATCATCATGTTTTATCAGTCAGAAGACAAAAGATATGGAATATACTTTTCACTCATTTCACTAAGTCTATACAGGATAAGTAACATGCTTCTTGAAACTGTTTATACAATGTACAGCAAAAGTAATTATATATATATATATATATATATATATATATATATATATATATATATATATATATAATCACACACACTATTTATTTATTTTATTTTATTTATACCCCGCAGATGGGCTCAGGGTGGCTAACAACACACGCATGCACGCACGCACACACACAATCACATATATACACACACATACATATAATCATATTACCTGATTCTTGATGGTAGGGACAGAACTTATATGTATACAGGGGAGTCCAATTGTTTTGGTCCTTCTATAACAGATATGCATGCATGATGTTGCCTTATATTGAGTCAGGCTATTGGTCTACCAAGGTTAGCAGCATCTGCTCTGACTCGCAGTGACTCTGCAGTAGAGGTATTTCATATCAAGTCACATCATCATATCTGATTCTTGGTGATGGTTGGGACTGAACTTGAGATGGTTTGCATTCACTGACTGGGCAGGCCATGGGCCCCTGGCTCCCTGGACACTGCTGAGGGCACTGAGCCATCCAATGGGTCTCGGGTTGCCAGACTCTCCCTTCATGGGTGGGGCCCATCTCTATCTCCATGGCCATGTCAGCCACAGCCTCGCAATGCCACCCCATGCCAGTGTCGCACATTCCGCTAAACAGGGCCAGCCTCTCCCACCTTGCTGTGCACACATGGGCACAAAGGGGGTCACCTGCTCCCTGTTCCCACAAAGGATCTCTTTATACAGATGAGGGGGGTGCCCTGGTGAAAACTGCTCTTAGGCATGCCCTGCTGGGGAGCTGCTCACAGAGATCTTGCTCTGACAGTTGCTATGGCCACCCCGTGTCCTATCACCCCAGCTGCTCAGCCTTCTCTCTCTCCCCTGAAACAGCTGCATTGAGCAAGGCTCCTAGAGCAACTGCCTCTTTGGCAGGTATGTCCCGCACCCCCTGTGCTGGTGAGCCTCAATCACAGAGGCCACCATTAGGGGCCACTGGTGGGGGGAAGAGTGGGCTGGTGTGAATGAGCAAGCTAGGGCAGCCAGCTCTTCTGCTTCTTCTTACCTGTCAGTGCACCTTCACCCCTCCCTGAGCCAGGCCTTGGGATGACCTGAAAAGCAACTTGGGGCTGGTTATTAGTCAGACAGTCTGGACTTAGCTCTCATCCTGTGTGTACTCTCTGCTTCTCACAAAATCCCCCCAGCGCACTCTTGTCCTGCTGCTGTGTTCAATCTCCCACCTTGTGCTGTAAGTCCCCATGGCAGAGGGTTCTCAGGCACAGCCTCTGGCTGCATCCTTAGTTACCTGGGTTCGTGGGTGTGCCAGCCAGAGGTTATGTAGGGTGGGTGGGGGACTGATGGACTACCTGGGCGGGGGGTCAGCTGACACAGGGATGTGAGTGGATTGGTCACTGCAGTAGTTGGCATCTTATACTTTGCCAGGCCTACAATGGGAGCCTATGGGCTGTGCCATCATTTTTTGTGGCATAAGTTTCTGCTGCTGCAGGTGGTGTTCCCGTGCCCAGTATGGCTTAGGGAGTGGACTAACTCATGCATGTCCCCCAGTATATCCTCTGGCCTGCTGGCACAGGGACTTATACCCCAGTTATATCTGTGCCCAGCTGCCATAGCTAGGCATGACAGAAGACCTGGGCAGAGTGGTGCAAGGCTGCTGCTGCAGCATCAGTGGGGGGTTACGACAGTGTAAGTCCGAGATATGCTGACGTAACTCATAGTCAGCTTTCAGGGTGCTCCTCCCCCATTATGCTGCCTGTTTTCTCTACTAATTCCTAAAGCGGCCATCAAGCAGCAGCAAGCCAGCAGGAGAGCTTCAGCCAGCCACCAGCATGTAAGAAAACAAAGCCCTGTCTGCATTAATTTCATTTCTCTACTCTTACAGTGACTGATTTTTTTTTTATCTTTCCACTGAAAACTCTGCATTACCTTCCTTCCTTGATGTGGTTTGTTGTTTGTTTCCTTTCAGAAGGTGATGAAGGCTTCTGTTGCAAACTCTTTAGCCGTTATTGTACTTCCATTATTTTGTATCGGGAACTTCCATGGATGATGGAATTGTTTTTCACTCGAATGTCACCAAAATAGCAGAGGAGTGTCTTTTACCTGCCTTTAAAAAAATACCAAATTTCAAGCAAATTGGGCAAAGCATTTGAATTCTATGGGCCCCTGAGCAAGTGAAGGCTTTTCTACTTTTTCAAGGAAAAAAGGATAACAACAACAGCATTTGATTTATATACTGCCCATCAGGACAACTTAATGCCCACTCAGAGTGGTCTACAAAGTATGTTATTATTATCCCCACAACAACCATCCTGTGAGATGGGTGAGGCTGAGAGAGCTCTGAGAGAGCTGTGACTGACCCAAGGTCACCCAGCTTGCTTTAAGTGAAGGAGTGGGGAATCAAATCTGGTTCTGCAGATTAGAATCCTGCCACTCTTAACTACTACACCAAACTGGCTCTCAGTATCTCTCTCCAGCCCACAAGGATTGGTGAAGGAGTCAGGAGGGGGGGAAGGGGGCAAGCAGAATGGCAGCTCTCTACAATCGGATTGACTGGGAGTGTTCTTTTCTCCTCCCTTGCATCAATCTGATTGAAAGGAATAAATTGTCCAGAAAATAAATAAGATTCAAAGTGAAATGCGAGTTCATGCTGCATTGCTGGTGAATGCCAGTGCTTAGAAAAGAAAAAAAAAGGAAAATTATTTTTGTGATTTTATGGCTCATGATTTTCATTATGCACACACCTAGTTGTTATCCTATGGCTATCCCACAGAGGGTAAATCAGTGACACAAGACACCCATTGGTGAGGCTTATTGTATTTCATTAATGCACATATCTCCTTGTGCACATTGGTGTCATGGATGGGATCGGGAATGGGGATATAAGGTACCTGAAATCTGTGCAAAGTCTGGACATTTTAAAAGTGCAACAATAACAGACGGTGACTGTATTAATACTGCTCTGCAAACAAGACGTAGGCCTTTTCCATATGCTCAACTTTACAGCAGGTTTTCTGTGTAATCAGTTCAGGTGGATTGGATCTGCTTATCCATCAGTTCTGACCCTCATAAAGCTCCGCTTCTTTAATTTTGCACTTGAGGGAGTTGAACTAAAGTGGTGTCTGGTTTTTATTTCTGCATTAAAACCACCCCATTTCTGCTGCAGTCTTTCTGGGGGAAGACACATTAGCGGTTTTGTCAATGTGGGCTTTTGTTTTTTAGGCTATGTGTTGCAACACCCCGCTCCCCAATTTTACAACCTTTTACTTATTTTTTTGTTAAAACAGCAATATTGCAATGTTGTTCTTAATTTTTTTTTAAGGATAACCAATATGTCATCCTGATACCTTCTAGTGTTATGAGAATACGATTTACTACCAAGGTTAATTGCTGAGGTTAGCCTACACACACAAACAACAACATATTTTTTTAAAAAGGATTACTGTTGAGATTGGTGTGGGAAGGGAAGGAAAGGGTGTAGTTGCTGTTCAACCAATTAGGATGCAGGAGGATAAAGGGGAGGGCAAAAGGCAGGGCCAGGACTTAGGCAGGAAGAAAACATTCTGTGCTGCAAAAAAGCTGTCTCTATATTGTCACTTGATGTAAAAAAAACCCCAAACATTGGGATATGTGCTTGGGGGGAAAGACGCAGAAAACTTGCGGAAAGACCATTTCTGAATCGGAAGCAGCCTTTCACTGTGTAGAACACAAAAAAAGGCTGGGAAGCGGTTTGGAGACTGAATTGGGGTATTTTGACCATGCATGAAGAATTTGGAGGAGACATCAAAGCAGTATGGGGCCAGAACCTATGACAAAGCTCCGTGTGGAAAAGGTCATATTAAATCTACTAGAGCAAGATTATCTTCTCTGGAGCTTCACCTGGAGACATCAGTGTTAGCATTTAGATACCAGACAGATTCATGGGCTTTAGACATACCTGGTATAGAAGAGTATAAGATCTAGGAGACTCAAGTTTGAATACCCACTCAATTGTGGAAGCTTGGGCCAGTCACACACACTCAGACTAACCTCCCTTACAGAAAAGTTTTTGTGAGGATAAAATGGAGGATAAGAACCACTTTGGATCTCCATTGGGGAGAAAAGCGAGAAAAAATAGCCATTAGATTTAATATTATGGCTGCTGAAATAGGATTTTTAACGATGGTTTTTATAATGCTGATTAATTTAATGTATCAAATTTCTAACCTACCCTCCCTGTGAACAGGCTCAGGGTGGGTAACAACATTATTAAATAACAACAATAAATACAGTATAAATACAAGTACACAACTCAGTTTAAAAACCATAAAAACACACCCAACAGCAGCAAAGATGTTAAGATTATACACCTCTTCAGCAATCAGAGAGGGTAGGGCAGGCAGGTCATAGATGTTCAGATAGCAAGTTGCAACCGACCAAGGCCACACTGGTTGATTCCGCACCCGTTGGACAATGCACTTTCAATGCACTTTATCAATCATTTGAGGTGGATTTTTTGTTCCGCACACAAAAAATCTGTTCCAAATTATCTATAAAAAGGATTGGAAGTGCATTATCCAATGTGTAAAAAATTACTCCCTGATACCTTAATAGCTACGTGCTGGGTTTTTTGGACATCTTCTTAAAAAGTTTATAGATTGTAATTTTAATTAATGAGAGCTGCCCAAAAGTGAAAAGGTAGGACAGAAACACCAGTTAAAAATACTTCATTTCCCCATCCATGGAGAAATTCTGATGCAGAGTTTTTTATAAGCATGTTTAGTTTTTACCCATCACTTTTTTCTTACACAATTTCATAAAACATTCATGTCACTGATGCATGCTTGAGCCATTTGGAAACCAATGAGAGGGAACTCTGTTCAGCATTACAGCTTAAATCTTTATATTCACCATGAGTCAACACTTCCTTCTGTTTCTTTTCAAAATGGGTGATCAGGAAAGATTTTGCTGGCTGCAAATCTAAGACGGCTTAGAGTTTCCCATTTATATTGCTCTTCGTTTCATTCAAAGTTTATGAAGACTTTCTCCCAGGAAGAAAGTGAAGTGTTTTGGTGCGAGAGTTCATCTCAATCTATTCACTTGCTTGTCAAACACAAATGTCAAATCACTAGCACTAAAATGGTTTTTGAAAAGAGTATGTCTACAGCAATGTGAACAGAATCTTCGGAAGTGAAAATGAAACTTCAGTGGTTAACATGAAAGTTGTGCTTCAGGAATTGAAATTGTAGGTTAAATTTAGCTAACGTGGAGACTGAAGTGTTAACGTATAATGTGAAAAATTTTAATTTCTAACACAGGAGAACTAGACTTGCAAGTGTGGAAAGTTTGCAGTTCATATTAGTAAGGCTTCTTTATATTTTAGTATGTGTGCTATATTTTGAGTCTATGGGTATTCTTTATTTATCAGTCTCATTTGTATCTTAGCCTTTCTCTAAGACATTCGAGCATAGAGGGTTATACTGTTTCATCCTTACAAGGAACCTTGTATGGTAGGTTATGCTGAAAACTGATGACTTGACCAAGGTAATTTAGTCAGTTTTGCAGGTGACTAGAAATTAGAATCCAGGTTTTTCCAGTCCAAATCTTGTATTCTATCCATGGACCTTTCTCCCTGATAAGTTATGGGTTTTGTTTTTTCGGTCTGCAGGGAATTCTTATATGCAGGTAGGGCTGCCAACTCCAGGCTGGGAAATTCTTGAAGATTTGAAGGCAAAGTCTGGGAAGGGCAGAGTTTGGGGGGGGGGGTCAGCAGGGATTAGGGTTGTCAGGTCCCCTTACCCTCCCAGTGGGAAGGGGGAACCAGCACTCACCTTTTGCTTTCTTTTGTGCATGTGTTCCTGGAGTGGCACAATGATGTCACTTCCGGGAAATGATGCCATTGTACAGGGCTCAGGAGGAGCACTCCCACGCTTTGCAGCAGACCAATTTGGCTCCAAATTGGTCCACTGCAAAAGGCAAAAGTGCTCCCACAGTGGCACAATGACATCATTCCTAGGAGTGACATCATAGCACCACCCTTGGAGTGCACTCAGGGGGCCTGTTCCCCTGTCTTTTCCCCTGCAGGCCAGGTGAGTGGTGGGGGTGGTGGAGGGTGGGAGCAGGGGATCCCCACCCCCACTTGGAGACTTGGCATCCCTAACAGTGAGCTGATGCCAAAAGCAGAGTTACAACCTTCTAAGTCCAATTAAGTCAATTGATTTAGAAAGGTGTACCTTTGTTTAGGATTGCGCTACAGGTGTGCCAGAATATCATATACATTTTCAATAGGCACATCTATGTACATTTTCCATTATTTTGAAAACCGAAAATGACTGAAGCTGAACGTAAACCTAAGGAAGTTTTTAGAAAAGTTACTTACAAGTCCATTTTTAAAGAAATAAACTGAATTGTGTGCTAGATATTTGAAGCAGCCGATGAAAGGCTGTTTTTTAAACCTTAAGAGGATGCTTTGATAGGATGAAAATGTTTCTTCACAGAAATTTTTGTACCTCGTTCCATCACTCATTCTCCATCACACACATATAAGAAAGGAAACTGACCGAGCAATTAGGGTAACATCTTGGACTGTTTTGAAGGGTATGAATGAAAAAAAGAAAGGAAGGGAAGGAATTGTGAGGGGGTTAAACTGTGAGGAGAGTGGAAAGGCATTTGTAGTCTGTGGACCAGAAGTTAGAAAACAAAAATTGAAAGCTACTTTAAAATTAAAGCAACAACCTGTTCATTCCAGTCATTACGTTCTTCACTCCAGTGATCAGTTTTTACGTTTGTAACATGAGAAGTTTTTTCTCTTTGAAAAAGCTGAATCACTCCTTCTGCTTTATCCAAAATTCCAGCCAGGGTCCAGGAAGTCCTCTGAAGCCTTACTTCTCTTATTTTGCTCTCTCTTTCTAGATTTACACAAACTAATTAGCCATACATTATTCATTGTCAAATATTTAATACCCCGTTCCTTTCCCACTTGTTATTAGCAAGCTTTGCTTTCACTTCAAGAACAGGGTGTCTGTGAGGTGGTGCTGTTTTATAGGGGAGATTGTTTAAATTGCTGGAATCTAATCAATGCCGGTAGGTATCTGAAGAACCACTATTATATTTCCTCTGTCTACCAGTTAACTGATGCGACTAAACTCAGTTTAATTCCTTTTTTTAAAAAAAAATGCAGCATGTGTATCTCATATTGTTCACCTCTTATTTGGGAAATAATCTATTTTATGTCTCTCTAATTCATGTGTGTTACTCATAAAGCTGGCGAATTCTATTGCTAGATGTAGTCTGTGTTTGTGAGTATTATGCGTATTGTGAGCATATTATGTGTATTGTGAGCATATTTTGGCACATTTGCCTGTTCTGCTTACAGTAAAGGTTTAAGATGCAGTTTTGTAGTATATTACAGAAGTGTGATTTTTTAAAAAAAACACTACTAGAAAATACGGCTATTATGCATTCTTCTATTCAGATTAATTACTCCAAAATGTGTACCTAATGTCTTGATATTATATCGATCTACAGATTTGTCAGCAGAGAAATTCTTTGTTGTTTTAAAAAAATTATCCTAAAAATGTTAGCCGCATGTCATACCAACACTGAACCTTGAACTCTCATGTGTATTTTCATGTATTTTACTTACTAAGAACCAAACTTTCATATTTCTTTAAGATTAAGGGTAGTCTAATATTTAACTGTCGCTGGAAATGTGAAACATTTTTCAGTGTCCAAACTGAGAGATAGATCAAGATGGGTAGTCATGTCAGTCTGTCTGTAGCGGTAGAAAAGAGCAAGAGTCCAGTAGCACTTATCAAACTGAAAGATGTAAGCACTAATCACAGAGAACTGGTGTGTTGTAGTAGTTAGTGTTGGGCTATACTTTGGGAGGCTTGGGTTCAAATCCTCACTCTGCCCTGAAGCATGATGGGTAACTTGAACCTCTCTATTCCCTCTCACTCTGCTCTACCTTACACAACTGTTGTGTGGCTAAAATGGAGAGAGAACCATGTGATCTGAAAGCCCAGCATCCTGTGGCCCCTTCTTTTCAACATGAGTCACAGATTGAAAATCTGCAGCCCTCAGGTTCACTGACCACACCTTCCCAGCAATGCATCTGGACCATGGGTAAAACTGCTGCAGGAAGCTGCTTGACAGTCCACCTGGTTGATAGGACAGCCAGGGCTGGATCTACGGTTGCCGGCACCCAGGGCAACTGAAGACTGGCCACTTGCGCGCGTGCACAGTGCGCGTGCACAGTGCACGCTCTTCCGGCGCTGCGTGATGAGGGCATGCAGGGCGATGCACATGATGAGGGCACACAGGGTGATGCGTGCTGCCCCGTGGCAAGCCGGCTGTCCTGGCATGCCGTGGAGCTGGCGGCGACAGCATGAGTGGCTATGAGGCCACCCATGACATTTGCCTGCCCTGCAGGACAGGGGGTGGCTGGCTTGCCATGTGCCCCCTGTCCTGTGGGGTAGGTGAATGACATGGGCGGCCTCCCAACCACCTGCGCTGCCTTTTGCCTGGCCTGCAGGACCGCGTGCCCCCTGTCCTGCCACCCATGTGCTCCCAGGGCTGGCAGCTGCAGCTGGTGCCCCCTCTTTAGCGGCGCCGGGGGCAGACTACCCCCCTGCCCCCTGTCGATCTGGCCCTGAGGACAGCCAATCCTGGGCCCAAATACCCAATCATAGATGATTCTGCAGCTTAATGCTGGGATCTGGACATTCTTCCGTGCCCTTCTTGGGAGGTGGGATAAATGCACAATGTTCTTACACTGCAAGCACATTGACAAACACACTGTCAGTGCTATCATCTCCCACAACAATGGTCACCTATGAGAAAATATACTCTGTCCAAACTCCTCCCTACCCACCAAAAAGCTGACAAAAGCAAAGCTAACAGCAACAACAACAACAACAACAACAACAACAACAACAACAACAACAACAACAACAACAACAACAACTAGTGTGATTATCTACTACGTTTCTGGACAGATTAGTGTCACACTCAGAGCGGTGAACAAAGTCGCCCCGCAATTTCCTCTTTGTCTCACTGAAGGCTCTTTCAGTTATTAACAAACTCTCTGAGGAACGATCTTTGTCAGCTCTGTAGAGGGAGATGAAATTTAAAGTGTGCTTCACGGCTAACATTGTGTCCCTTTTCACTTGAGCATCCTTGTGTAATTCATCTCATGTGGTTTAGCTCTGAGAGGAGTAGCTTAACCAAGGACACCTGTAGAGTTCATGGCAGCTGTGGGAGTCGAATTATCAGAGTGCTGATTCGGAGCCTAGCCTGAAGGATGGTATATAAATCGGTTGTTGTTGTTGTTAACCACTATGCTACAACAACTCTTTTCTAAATCTAAAACTTTATTTCCCCTCAAAAGTTTCAGTTGCTTTAACAGGACCAGTTTATGTGCAATTCTCAAGTTTAAATTTTTAAATTCTAAAATCCTGGTCATGCTTTGACGATCATGTTGCTTTGCCACTTCTACTGGGAGTTTTGCTTTTAGATATTTTCATTGTTGATGCTTCCAGAAATGAAGCAGAAACTAAACTTTCACGTTTGCTTTCTCTTTCCAAACACAAACAGATTCTTTACATTTTCAGTTAACTGAATCGCAGTTTATGGTAACTTGGAAACCACACGTTCAAATATGTATTTTTAACATGGAGACCTCTTCTGCAGTGTTTGTTTTGTGTTTTTGGGGGTGGCGGGTGGGGAGGGTTTCTAGCTGAAGGGGCTGCTTCATTCCGCTGATCGCTTTACTGCAAATCCCTGCCTCCCACTTTGCCTTATTGTGATGTAACATACGTCACAAAATCTTATTGCTCATTTTACTTTGGTATTGATATCAAGATACTTGACTCATTCATATTAGAAGAACAACAGCACAATCCTAAAAAGAGTTACACCCTCTAAATCTGTTTAAATCTATGGGTTTAGGAGGATGTAACTCTATTTAGGATTTCACTGAAAGACAGAAACAATAACCCACTGTCACTTTATATCAGCGATCTGATTATATTTAAGAATTATTTAATGACCTTTAGCATTTAAACATACATTTCTCATCTCTCATTTCTAAATACAGACACCGCAGTCATGACATCGGCACATAGTTCACCATCCTGTGGACAGTTCTTTATTTCTGGCCATGTAATTTAGTCCAATTTACCTCTTGGGATATCATGTATTTATTTTATTTAGGTATCTATGCCCAATGTTTCTCCCCAACAGGGACTCAAAATGGCTTACAACTTTGTTCTCTGCCCTCCATTTTATCCTCATAACTACAATATGGTGTAGGTTAGATGGAGAGAATGTGAAGGGCCCGAGGTCACCCAGGGAGCCTCCATGGATGAGTGGGGATTAGGTTGCCAAGGTCCTAGTCTTGCGTCAGAGACATCATGTACTTATTTGAAGTATCTATGAGAATTACCTGTTGCATGTATAAAGAAAAAAACAAGCATACACTGAACGCAGATTGTATGTATATTTACTGTAACTTGTGAAAGGTGCTTCTGTGAAGTTGGTATGAGGAATACACATAAGAAGGGAGAGTGCACAGAGCCCTGATCAGAATTTGAACTCTGGTTTAAGGCTAATCACCAGTGCTGTCTAGTGGTTAAAGTGATGGACTAGTATCTGGGCAACCTAGGCTTGATTCCCCATTGTGCCATGAAAGCTCACTGGGTGACCTTGGGCCAGTCACATACTCTCAACCTAGCCTACTTCACAGGGTTGTTATGAGGAAAAATGATGTGAGCAGCTTTGGGTCCCCACCGGGGAGAAAGGCAGGGTATAAATAAAGTTAAAATTAAAAAATCTCATGAAGGAACCATATTGTTCTGAACTGAACAAAAATTGCTAGTTCAGTATTGCCTGTGTGTGTGTGAACACTGTTACATCTAAGGCGGAAACATAAATGCCTACAAATTTCCAGAGTGTTGTATGCATTACGAGATTGTCATTGACACATACGAGTGATTTTATTACTTTATGTATTTCATTTTTAAATCCCACCCTTTCTCCAGATGGCATACAGGGAGATACCCCATTTCAACTAACCTCAACCCTTGTTAAGCTGAGAGGGAAGAAGGAGAATAACTGGTGTAAGGTCATCTTACAAGCTTTGAGGCTGAGCAGGAATTTTCAACCCAGACTTTTTCAGACCGTCCAGCACTTGATTGACTTTACCATATTGGCATTTATATTGACTCAATAGCTCTTTGTGTGGGTGCCGTAGCATTGCAAGAGTCACAGTGTCTAAAGATAACTGTCCGTGAGCTACAATGGTTTAATAATGACTGACAGCTATAACAGAGAGAATGTAAAGGCTACCCTCATAAGATAGGATATTTTTAGAATATTGGTACTAAAATAGTCACTTAAATGGTAAGCTTTGAATGGCTTATGCTGTAAAAGAGGACGGAGGGATCATGAAAACAGTTGTTTCTTGAGCCTGTTCCCTTTTTGTTTAAAATATGTTGGTGAATATGATGTCAAAGGTTAACATCGAATTGAATGTAAAAAACTGTATTTCATGTCACATGAGTGTTTTGTTTTAACTTGAAAGCACACACAGTAATGTTTCTTCTAGGCAAGACAGATATTCTTCTGTAATTTCTCATTGTGTGTATGAATATAAAGGATGTTCTATAGTCATAGGAAAGGATCAAGAAAATAAACCAGTACTATGTTTTTAAAAATTAGCTATAATTATATATTATAATATTATATATTAGCTGCAGACGTTCCTGTCATCTACCGTAAGTCTTTTGTCTATGGGAAAATCTATTTCTTGAGGCCTGGAGCAGGAGAGAGTGGGGAGTTTCTTCTTGGAAAGCGGCCAAAGTGGTTTAGAACATAGCTGTTACACCATGGTGGTGGTATAGTGTTTAAACTCGGATATGAGAAATCCAGGTTTGAATCCTCACTGCAATGAAAGCTTGCTGGGTGACTTCGGGCTAGTCTCTCTCCCTCAGTCTAATTAGCTTCTAAGGATTGTTGTGAGGAAAAAATGGAGGATCAGTAAGTTATAGATATTAATTTTTTTAAGTTACTTTGGTGGCTTATGACATGGCAGCATGTAGAAGGTGAAACCACTGAGGGTGGTACAGTTGCTCAGGTTTTCACACTGGAATAAAAGCTGGACTCTCCATATATGGTAGGTCAGGGATCTCCAACCTTTTTGAGCCTGCAGGAACATTTATAATTCCAACACCATGTAGTGGGTGCAGTAACAATATGGCTGCCACAAAATGGCTGCTGCAGGAGACAGAGCCAGCCACAAAACGGCTGCTACAGCTTACCTTCAGTCACACAGTGAAAATCCTTGTGCTGTGGAAGCAGTTTCTGCAAAAGCAATGCTTTTAAAAATCTGCCCAGTCAATCAACACTCCAGTGGCCAATCAGAAGCCATACTTTTCAAAAGCCCTACCTGGCCAAGCTAGGGTTGTCAGGCCCCTCTCTCCTCCCACCAGGAGGATAGGGAAGCTGGCACTTACCTCATGTTGAGCAAGAGGTCCTTCTTCACGTGTGCACTTTGCATGCGCGCTCCCCAGGGCTCACACAGTGATGTCACTTCCAGAAGTGATGTCCCTTCGCTGGCTGCGCAAGCACTCAAATTGGCCCCAAACAAAGTGCAGGAATGCCCCCTTGGCCGGTGTAATGACATTACTTCTGGAAGTGACGTTGCCGTGCTCCCAGGGAGCGCATGCATGGCACATGTTTCCTGGGAGCCTGCCAGGGGCAGGCAACCTCCAAGGGATAACAAGTGAGTCATCGGCAACATGGTTTGCCTTTTATGTCTTAGGATAATGTCACAGAACTGGGCATGGTGTCTTTTTCCTCACCACTGAGAGTTTATAAAAAAAGAGAAACGTCTTGTTTCTTCTGTGAGCTAATTTTATATTGTCTGCTAAGCGTGGCATTTTTTGTTCTAGTGACAACTAGGCTGTTTTCACATGGCCATGTGCCTGGAAGATCGCGCAAAACTCATGACATAAAAGCGTCTTCCTAGTCTTCCTAAACAATCCTGTTTAATGGTGCTTTTTCTTATGCCATCGGGCCATTAAAGGGGATCGTGCCAGGATATCATGCTAGGAAGACAATTCATGCCATGAGTTTGCGCGATCTCCCAGGGCACATGTGAAAACGGCCCAAGTGACAATAGAGTATGGATGGACAGAGAGGGAAGTGAATCCCTACTCCAAAGAGTATGTCTGTTAAAATATTTATCAGTCACTAATCTTGGTAGCCAATTGAATATGATTTACATAGGACTGACTCATGGGAGAAATGATGCTGATCTTCAGCCACATTATAAATCAATGAAGCTTTTCAGAAGCCACCAAAGATGCATGATTACTTTCTTGCAATATCACCCAAATGGTGACTGAAATTTTTAATTTGTTTCCAACTGTCTTGTAAACACATCCTACTCTACTGGTGTAGTGCCATCCAGTTGTAACTGACTTGTGGCAAGTCCTGCTGGGGGGTTCGAGACAAGAGACTAACAGAGAAGGTTTGCCATTGCCTGACTCTGCATAGCGACATTCGTTGGAGGTCTCCCATTCAATTAGTAGCCAAGGCCAACCCTGCTTAGCTTCCAAGATCTGATAAAATCGAACTTGGCTAAGCTAACCAGGTCAGGGCTCTACTCTATTATATAGATGTCAAGCCGAAGAAAAGAGTTGTCAAGAGATGAGACAAAAAAACCCATAGGCTAGTAATTACAAAAAACAGAATCTTAACAAACTGTATCTGGAATGTGTAATACCTGATAAGACACCACCATGGAATAATAAAGGGAAATTACACAAGAGCAAAATGACCATGGGCAAATATTCACAAGAAATATAAATATATACAAAAC
The DNA here is from genome assembly GCF_028583425.1 of Eublepharis macularius. Taxonomy (NCBI): domain Eukaryota; kingdom Metazoa; phylum Chordata; class Lepidosauria; order Squamata; family Eublepharidae; genus Eublepharis; species Eublepharis macularius. The sequence goes on along the minus strand of NC_072798.1, from coordinate 77,454,977 downwards.
AAGTGGTGTAGATAAATGATCCTTCTACGCTTGAATGTGTCGAAATTGTAAAATATAACCCACTCATATAAAACTAGTATGAAACAGAACCACTATGAAATCTTGGGCACACACTTCTCAATCCACATTATTTCTTCCAGCTGGTAACGTACTCTGTCATAAAGAGACAAAAGAAAAACTTGTGTGTGTATCTAACAAACCTTGGTTTTATCATTTTCAATAGTTTTTATTTGACATATTTTCATTGCTTTGGTGAATTATTCATTTGTTTCTTGTTTTATTTATGTAGGCATTTATCCAATCTCTGATACAGTGATATTTATGATAGTGGAAAGAGGGTAGTGATGCCTGATCATTCTGCCCTTTTCCCCTTTGTTATTCTTGAAGGACCACTGATTCCTCAAGGACCAGTGGCCTGCAACAAGAAGGGGAAGCTCCACTCCACAAAGTCCATGGATATTTGCATACATGCCATGCCATGCCATGCCATGGTTGTGGCATATTGGATTCTGATAGGAAAATTCAGCATGAGGAAACTGGTGCAAAAACACTCACGGTTTGTTTCTTTCCACAGAGAAACAAAATCAAAATGGGAATATTCAAATTGAGCCAGACAACTTTTAAAATCTGATCTCATTCAGGGGTAGGCAACCTTGTTTGATTAAGAGTCAAATCCAACTGAAATGTATTGTCGAAGGCTTTCATGGCCGGAGAGCGATGGTTGTTGTGGATTTTCCGGGATGTATAGCTGTGGTCTTGGTGTTGTAGTTCCTGACGTTTCGCCAGCAGCTGTGGCTGGCATCTTCAGAGGTGTAGCACCAAAAGACAGAGATCTCTCAGTGTCACAGTGTGGAACAGAAGTTGGCAGGTAATTTATATCTACTCAGGAAGGTAGGGTTCGGCTGAGTCATCCTGTAAGAGTTTCCCAGGGTGTGGAATGCTAATGGCAGGAGGCTTCACTGTATCCTGAGGATACAGGGTATCCTTCACTGTATCCTGAGGATACAATCCATATTCTTTTGCATATGGATTGGTGCTTGATATGCTAATCTTCTCTGCAGTGCTATTGTCAGGTATAGAGTATTTTGTTAGTCTGGTGTTTTTCAGGACTGGAAGCCATGCTCTATTCATTCTTAAGTTCTCTTCTTTCCTGTTGAAATTGTGCTTACGCTTATGAATTTCAATGGCTTCCCTGTGCAATCTGACAAAGTAGTTGGAAGTGTTGTCCAGTATTTTAGTGTCCTGGAATAGGATACTGTGTCCTGTTTGAGTTAGGCTATGTTCAGCCACTGCTGATTTTTCCGGATGGCCAAGTCTGCAGTGTCTTTCATGTTCTTTTATTCTTGTCTGGATGCTACGCTGTGTGGTCCCGATGTAAACTTGTCCACAGTTGCAGGGTATGCGGTATACTCCTGCAGAGGTGAGGGGGTCTCTACTGTCTTTTGCTGATCATAGCGTCTGTTGTATTTTTCTGGTGGGTCTGAATATTGCTTGAAGGTTGTGCTTTTTCATAAGCTTTCCCATCTGATCAGTGATTCCTTTGATATATGGCAAAAACACTTTTCCTGTGGGAGACTGTTTTTCCTTAGTTGTTTGATTTATCCTTGGTTTAATTGATCTTCTGATTTCAATGCTGGAGTAGCCATTTGCTTGAAGTGCATGGTTTAGATGATTAGTTTCCTCATCGATAAAGTGCGGCTCACATATCCGTCTTGCACAGTCTACTAATGTTTTTATTATGCCTTTTTTCTGTCAAGGGTGGTGATTGGAGTTATTGTGTAAGTACCGATCTGTGTGAGTTGGTTTCCTGTAGACATTGTGACCTAACTGAAAGTTTGTTTTGCGGATGACCAAGGTATCTAGAAATGGAAGTTCCCCCCGATTTATTTCTCCATGGTTAATTGTATGTCCAGGTGGATATTGTTGAGGTGGTTTAAAAACTCCATCAATTCTTCCTCACTGTGGCTCCAAATGATAAAGGTATCATCTATGAACTGGAACCAGACTGTAGGTTTGTGGGGTGCTGATTCTAGAGCTGTTCTAGAACTATTTTTTCCATCAGCATTCCACACCCTGGGAAACTCTTACAGGATGACTCAGCCCAACCCTACCTTCTTGAGTAGATATAAATTACCTGCCAACTTCTGTTCCACACTGTGACACTGAGAGATCTCTGTCTTTTGGTGCTACACCTCTGAAGATGCCAGCCACAGCTGCTGGCGAAACGTCAGGAATGACAACGCCAAGACCACGGCTATACAGCCCGGAAAATCCACCACCACCACCACCTGAAATGTTTGTGTATGAAGATATTGGTGTGCTGGCAAATGGAAGTGTGTGGAGATGAGGGCTGTCCTTGACCAAACACACCAGGAGGAAGGCGAGTCCTAGTGATTCTGTCAACACTTTAGAAGCTTGCCACATTTCCCTAGGTGGAGAACCAGACCTGAATGCCAAACAAAATGTTGTGGCATATACCACTAATAAATTGCCTATCCTGTTCTAATCTCTGCTTCAGGGATACCTTGTTCTTTAGATACCCTTCTTATGTTGCTCTGGCAATGTGAGAACTTCCCAGTAGTTCCCTCCTGTGCTGCTGAGGTAATGCAAAAAGCGGAGGACATGAGAGGGACTTACACTGTGATGAATCTTCATGTCAGTATTACCTCAGTTTAAGAAGAGATGAGAACTGGGAAGACCTGCCATGTGGGGTGCTCCTTCCTCACAGTGTCTTGGTCCACATTTGAAAGCCTCTAACTGGAAAAAATGATGATCCTGGAAATGTGCTTACTGACAGAATTCTAATCTTCTCTTCATAAGGCAGGTTCTCAATTTGCTTGGCTAGGTCTTAACAAACCAGAGAACCGAGGACAACGAAGTAGGGTTAAACAAGCATTTGTGCTGCTTGTTTAAACTGAGCCTTGCTTTTCATTGGCAAAACTACATAATGAAGAGCACTGTGTGCGTGTCTCATATTTAAATCAAAGAACATTGGCAGCAATCAAAGGTGATCAGTTTTATGGAAAGCATATATAAACTGGTGTGTATTAATCTCACTTCACTCCCATTTCATGTAGTTCTGAACACAGACATCCTATAATTTGATGGTCTTCAAACCTACATTAATTTATGTTTTATATGTATTTGCGATGAATCTGAAGCTGCTTATAACCAACAGGATTTTATGTAGAAAGTCAAATTCCTTGATTGTTTTGACATGGTTTGTTGGCTTCATTTCTTCATTTCAGGTTCCTTTTTTCCCCAGCTTGAAATGAGATTCTGATCATATAAATTGGTAGCTAAATCATAACATAAGTATTGGGACAAAATTGAAATTCATGTTGTTGAAGTTGAAAAAGTCTTAGCAATGACATGGTGTAAGAAACAATGAGCAAAAGTAAAACTGAAAAGCAGTTCGACAGGAGGTTGTTGCAAAAGATTGTCAGAAATGTACAACACAGGGGTTTTCCACCCAGGTTTTTTTCTGTCCAAACTGTCTCCATACTGCTCTGATTTATCCTCTGATTTCCACATATAGTTTTTTGCCTTTAGTTTTTGCTTCCAGTTTTTTTGGTTTATCCCTAGGTTTTTTCCAGTTCTTTTGAGACCATGGCTGTTTCCACATGGCTTACCTCTCTTCGTAATGTCCCAGTAGATCGTGAAAAAACATGGAAGATCGTGTTTCCTTGCGCGAGATTTGCACATCGTCACGTAACATCGCGCAAATCTTATGCGAGGAAATGCGATCTTCCGCAGTTTTTGCGTGATCTACCGGGACATTACAAAGAGAGGTATGCCGTGTGGAAATGGCCCATTTTTACCCCAATCTTTGTCTAGAAGCGGATTTTGAGTCCATTTCCCCCATCATGCATAATGTTTCTTTTGTTTTTGTTTGTCTCGCTCACCCGAACCCACCTCCAACCCAATTTTTGATGATTGGATATTCATCAAACCACTCACTCCCCCACCTTCCTTTCCCCCCTTCTGTTTTTCTATCTTTTTAATCATCGTTTTCATATTGATATTACTGTTGTAATAATAGATGCAGCAGAGTCTCTGAATTCTCACCTTTCATTTTTTTTTAAAAAAGGACATCTCTAGCCCCTTCCATTGCAGAGATGTTGTCACGCCTCAGTTGGGGTGAACCACCTTACGCTGCCACCACTCTGGGATTTAGGGTCCTTTGGGAAGGCCCAGAGTACCCTCCCAACCCTTCTGACCTCCGTAGCTTGGCCAATAAACAGGCGTGAGGACCCAGCAGAGTAACAACAAACAAAAGGGTTTCTTTACAAGGAGGTCAGTTAAACAAACAACAAGCAAACAAGCAAGCAAGGTGCCTTAGCAACAATAGACAGGTGAAAGCAAAATAAACAAAAGGCCCTAGTGTGACTAAACTCACTGTCCCTCTGTCTGCCAGTCCTGCCCTCTCAATCTACCTGGATGTGGGTGTCTCTCCCTAGCAGAAACCTCCTCGGGCCTGCTCCCTGGGAGAAAGAACCCAAGCCTTTTCCCTCCCAGACTTATATAGCACCAGCCCCCTGTGTTCTGATTGGCCAAAAAGGGTGCCAAAACGGCTCAGGGGCTTCTGGGAATTGTAGGCAGGCCTACTCCCACTGCTAACAGGCTTCTGAGAACTTGCTAGGCCTTGCTGGTACAGCCAGATCATGACAGATGTGTTTTACCATATTTCTCTGTAAGGGAAGGGACCAGGGACTTACCTTTTTGAAAAAGGAAGGATGGGAATTCAGAGAATTTGCTATGTCTGTTATCACAATGGTAGGTCAATACATTGATATGCAATTGATGATTTTAAAAAATTGCAAAAACTCTCGTGACACGGGAGAGGAAGTGGCAACTCTGGCATGAAAAAAGCAGTATGGCATGAAAGGGCTTGAGGTAAGATTGTAATGATCCCAATTCAGTGTGCTTGACAGATAGTTCCACTGGAATCTTAGAACGGGAATCCAAAAAAGTACATATTTCTACATAATTTTAAGGTAATTTTTATATACTTTTTAAAGATAATGTAGTTTAGATATTGTGGGCCAAAAGCCACTTACTGTATCATTCTACCCTCCTCAATTTAATCCTTAGAACAACAGCCCTGTGATATATGTTATACTGAGAAAGAGTGACTAGCCCCAAATCACCTAGCAAGGCCCGAAGGTGAAGCAGGGATTCAAACCTGGGTCTCCTAATCCTCTGACAATCTAACCATTACGCCACACTGCCCCTCATGTATCTGTCTTTTCCACAGAAACCAGTGTAATGTAAAAGCACTTAATTTTGGCTGGATTGTGTCCTAAATGAAATTTTTTTAATAAACTTCAATTAATATTAAGATGCTACAGAATCAGTCAAAATGTCGCTAATGTCATTTTGTGAAAGTATGTATGATATAAAGTAGAATAATATAATATTAAGGGATAAGTCTTTCCATTGTTTCAATGTTAAGGATCACTTAATCGATTAGGAGAAATTTGGCATTAGTCATACTATACCACGACAAGATAGCCAGAGGGTGAATGGGACAGTACAGACTTGTATAATCTGCGTCCCTGTAGTAGATAAATTGTAGGACTGTTTCATGGATCTCGACGGGAGTTGTTTGAAGTACTAGCTGTCCATCTGCACAATCAAAGGATGACCTAGACTTACTCAATTAACTGTTTTTTGGCATGACCACTTACATTATAAAGTCTCGCTGTCATCTCTAAAGCCTTGCCAGTCCTTAAAAGAGTTGCTGAGATGATTACATTGCTTAGGGTTGGTTAGCGATCAGCAAAGACAACATTTCTGGGATTGTTATTTGTATGGCACCAGGAAAATGCCTCATTTGACAGATTGCTCTTCCTATCAGGTGAGCTAGCTGACTGAAGTAGCAATTTGAATAGCGCGTTTAAAATCTGTTCCCTGTTTTCCTGTTCAAAAGCAGTAATTCAGTTATTTTATATTAAATGCCTGTGTGATGAGAAACGGTCTTTGATGTTTTTGTTCTATGTTTGTGTATTGTATAGGTTTCAGCTAAAAAGTGGCTTTAAAAATGTGATCTGCTAGAATACTCTGTTTTTGCTCTTCCCCATTTGTTTCTGTTGGTAGAATAAGTCTGTAACATAAAAAATTAATTTGGGGAACAGAGAAATTGAGAGGCTTAAAAATTTTCAAGACTGATATTCTGTTTACTGAAAAATGTCATATTGCTGATTTAGATGAGATGGATATTGAAAAAAACACAGCTTAGTTCAACTTACATGTTTACATTTCCATCTTAGGAATTGGTGGGGCATAGAAACATTTTAAGTGGAAGTAAAGTTTACCTGGTGTGTGGGTTATACTCTCAGAATTATGTTATCAAAAATAATCAGACATATCTAACAGAAATAGGTATTGATTCTCTTCTCTTTATAGGTCCAGACACACTTTGAAAACCCATCCAGATATCACATTCAACAAACGCCAAGGCAACAAGTCAAACAGTACTTGACTCTAGACACCAAATTGTCCAACCAATCCATATCACTGTCTCACTCCCACTCCGTCGGTTCTTCAGGAGCAACACCTATACTGAGGAGCGTGCAGATGCCTCCCGCCAGTGACATCAGTACTCCAGGAAGTCCAGGGACCAAGTTACTAGCACTTGGGGGAGAACATGAAAATGTGGTATGGTTTGTTGCTGTGACATATGTTGGTAGAAAAAAAGGGATTGCCAGTTTACAAGGCGGGCAATGCTGCAGCCGGGGACAAGGCTGGGGGTGGAGTCAAAGAGTCATAAGGGAAGGAGCACATTGGGGCATAAGGGGAGAGCGTGAGCATGGGCCAGGTTCCTCTCCAACAGCCCATGTGGTCATAACCATTCTTTGGGCAGCAGCAGAAAAGAAGGAGCAATTTCCCCTCCCTCCCTCCCGTGGTGTGCCTGGCGCATGGGGTGAGGGGATGTCACAACTTTAGGTAGTTTTGAGACATTGAGCCAAATCCACTGAGGTGAGTGTTGTGGACTGGGTAGCTCACACCACTTCTTTTAAGATCAGGGGCGAAGCCAAAGCTTATGCTCCTCGGATAGCCATTGCAGACTTCGCCATGGGAGGAGTCATCTGGCCATGCTGAGATGGTAGTACATCACCTGCCATACTATAGTGCCCAGCAGGTGGGCTGGAGAAGCAACCATCGAATGGCGGCAGGCTGTTTAATGCAGCGGATCCGTTTCCCTACGCCTTGCAAATGCTCCAATGGCTGTAATCAATCAAGTTGTGGCCCGTTACATCCAGCAACGCTGTGTGTCATGTATTCTTTGCCCAGGGCTCCAGCCTCACCACACAGATGCAAAGGCTTTTCAGAAATCAGAAAGGCAAACTATGTATCCCATGGAGATAGATCAAGAAAGGTCTGTCTGTAGGAGTTGAAAACAGCAAGAGTCCAGTAGCACCTATAAGACTAACAAAATTTGTGGTAGGTTATGAGCTTTTGTGAGTCACAGCTCACTTCAGATACAGCTAGAATGTGTATCCCGTGCAAGTACAGTGCCAATTTGTTAATCCTTTCGGTGCCACCATTTCCCCTGTTCACTGTTGCTACTTCTGAGCATTTTTTCTGTTAGTTACTGATTCTTTCATTTTTCTTAATTGCTCACATATACAATCCTATCATATATGATGGGACATCGTAATGCCATATAGCTAATCAGATTTGGCTATGCGATAATGTCACTGAGGGCAAACAAAAAATGAGAGTGAAGGAAGCCCTTTCTTGATTAATCATGGGGTCAGGGATCAATATTGTCAATATATTATGCAGCCAGACTCGACTGAGGGCAAAGTCAATTGAAAAAGGTAGAGAAGAGTAGGCAGTAATAAAGAAAGGTGAGTATTTACATCCTGAAAACAAATTGTGAAATGTGTAATGCAGTTGACAATGTTCCCAAAAATCAATGAGCAGCTTTTGACCCTATTGAATGCTTATAATAACTCAGCTGAATTGAGATGTAAAATAAAGCAGCTTATATATTTTTCCAAGGTGTTCTTCCAGCAAAGGAGCTTAAAGGACTAGAACTGCTTGAGTTCAAAGGCCTGTGCTGTCTTTTGGTAAAAGTGCATGCCACCACTAACCTTTACTTGTCAAGGATTTATTTAGTTTAATGTTGTCAAACCATTTATAGTGTATATTTCTCTGCTAACCAGTTCATCTACATCTATCGTTTTATTAGATGGATGATGTTATTGATGATATCATTAATATGGAATCAAGTTTCAACAATGAAGGACTGTGTTGCTCTGAAACACCTCTACTGATGCAAAGAACTGTAAGTAATTGTTGACTTACATCGTTATAACTGAAATAGAGAATTCAGCTGAGGACTGTAATTCTGGGATGTAAACTGGGAAAATGTGTACTCTGCCTTCTTCTTTATTACAAAAGTATTTAAGAAAATTATCCTTTGTACTAGCACATTGCAAGATTATGCTGTTAGCAATTAAATCAATATTGTTACGAAGTTGTCTACCTTAATCTAGAATTAATTTGGAATCATCACTATTGAAATTATGAATGCATCTTCCTCATATCGCAACATTCTGTGTTTGCACTGTAAAATATCTTTATCAATTTGTAGTTCAACATTTATTTTACTTGGGAAGCTCAGAGAATCCAAGTCGAACTCTTCTCTTTATATAGACCCCAATGTTTTACTTTACAATATACTTCTGCCAGAGAATCTGGCAGTGCCATCCTAAGCAGAATTGCACTTCCTGGTTTAAGCTCATTGATGTCAATGGAAGGGTATAACTGTATGTAGGGTGGCATTGTAACAGTGCATTCCTATCCAATGGGTTTAGGCTAGAGTAACTACGCTTGGGATTGCAGGTCTACATTTTGGAGATCAGTCAAAATCATGGTTTACAATCCACATGTTCAGAAATTAATTTCAATTGCCAAATTTTCTTTGAACACATTAATGTATTTAACCATCTGTTTGAAGAAAAATGCCATGAATCATAGAAAGAAAATAATGCAGAACTTCCCTGATACATTTTTTCAATGACAATTTCCAGGTACAATTTTTGTTAGTAAAACTAATATCCTGCCTTTCATCCCCAAACTACGCTTTCAAGCGAGCTCAAAAAAGCTCAGAGAGGAATTGTCAGTCAATAAAATGATAGCACACAGGTTGTCAATTGCATGCAAAAAAATGCACATTCTTAAATGTTGATTAGTTTAAAGCTAAATGCTTGTCCCTCCTGCACATACAACTACTGAGCTCTAGCAGCTTTGGCCTCTTAGGTTCATGTTCAGCTAGTTCTTATTATCTTAGCTAGTGTAGCCTCTCTGAGCAATTTGCAGCCAGTGTACAGTATCATCAACCATGAGGGCATCTTTGCTGGGGAAAGGCCCAAACTAAATATTAACAGCCCTGATCGCTTATCTTGGGCCGCTGAGAAACTCTGCACAAGACAGCATCAAGGCAAATACCTTTGTCAAGCACGTTTTATACCAGATTAGACAAAGTCCAAAGAAGACTCAAAGTTCATTTTTTGATGGGAGGGTCATCATAGCATTACTGAGTGATGTTTACCAAAAAAAAAATGATGTGATAGAACAGGCAAGCATCTTACCGCTGTGGAAAATATAGCTATTAAAAATGGAGCCGTCATGTTACATCACTGCGGTCCATATTAAAATACAGATGGAATGGGACTCCAGCTAAACAGCCAAGAATTTCCGGCCAATCTGGCCTCAGAGATTTATGCCCCTTCAGGTTAGGAGCACAATGGACTGATGATCGAAGTGCTGCATAGAATTAGGCCTGTGTTCCTTCCTGTTCCACCTATGCTGAACTGCTGCCCACTCAGCAATATGAAGAGGGGGGGAAATCATACCAAGACATAGGGGCTTGTATACATCATGCAGTGTTCACAGGGAAGGAACTCTCTCATGCTTGTGAATATTTATCAGAAAGGCTCATCATCACCCACCAACACAAGGTCTTGTTTGGAAAGTAGGAGGTTCCTGGTTTTGTTAGCTAGTTGAGTAATACTCTGCGCACTTAGTGGGGTTCCTTCCCCCATTGTATGCACACAGCACAAATCAACATAAAAGAGTATGGAACAGCCTAATAGAGACATAGAGCTCCCTCAGAAGCCTGCAGAGCTTTAAACTTGGCCCATTGAATTGAGGGTGAAGGCTACTCTATGTTTAGCATGTACATTGCATATATAAAATGGTTATCTGTTTCACTAACACCAGTGAGCAATGGAACTGCGATTCCTTTCCAAGGAAATGTATGCAAGTTTTGCAGTATGTAAGCGCAAGGTTATTATTATTGTTGTGGTGGTGGTGGTAGTGGTTCAATTACCGCTGTGAAAGCTGCTCTTTCAGTGGATTATAGAAAAGTTTGTAAAAAAAAATCCCATAAATGCCACTGGTTTTTTTTCCCCAGAGGAAGGCAACGACAAACCACCTCTGTTAGTCTTTTGCCATGAAATCCCCACCAAGGATGACTTGAGAGCACTCACTCACTCACTCACTCACTCACTCACTCACTCACTCACTCACTCACTCACTCACTCACTCACTCACTCACTCACTCACTCACTCACTCACTCACTCACTCACTCACTCACTCACTCACTCACTCACTCACTCACCTACCTTTTGATCTAGTGCTACTTTGGCTAATTTTGTGTTGCTTGAAAGGATTCTTCACTGCATGATTTTAGCCAATTAGGGCTCACGTTGTGAATAGGATGACATCATCACACCACATATCCAATCAGATTTGGCTATGTCACTGAATGAAGGGAAGGGAAAATATGCTTCAGTTGCTACGGCAACTATGTTGATGCTCTCTATATTCCTATGCTGAGCTGGCAGTTTCATTGCCTAGTCAAGCCGCACAACATGGCTTTCATCCTGATCAGCTCTAGTTGTGCAAAACTAGTTCAGGCAGAATGTGAAGGGGAATGTGCATCTAGACGAGCATACAAGTTGTCTCATATTTCCTCTCCAAAATCTGCCCGTATGAGTTATCTAAGTGCTGCTGAACCAGGGCAAGGAATTGTCAGCCCAGCTACATTTTCAAAGATAATTCCATCTCCTTTCCTTAAAACTAACCTGCATTTGTAGTAGAATACACCATGTATTTTGCATGGTTTGTGTGAAATTGTTGTGAAGTGCGAAACCTCATTACAAATCAACAGTGAAATAGCTATTAGTTGCCACTTTTAACATGCTGAAGTACATTGTCCATCTGTAGCATGTGAAGTGGCCCTAAATTCCACTGATTTCAATATACTTATTTTCAAGTACATAGGTTCACAGTAATCACTATAAAAATATCTTCTGTTAGAAACTATTCTGAGTAAGTAATGTTATTGGGGATTAGAGGTGGGCACGGACCAAAAAATGAACCTAAATTTGACACAGACTTGCCCTGTTCAGCATTAGTGAACAGGCGGCTCAAGGAATGCACGTTTTTCACGGATGCGACAACTTTTGGGTGGGTCTGTTGGTCTGTTGCTCCATGAACACAGATATCCTGGCACCGAGCAATCAATTCCCTAGGCAACATAGGAGCCGCCTTTTGAACACACCAATCTTAGCCCTGAAAACCTTGATAGGCAGCTCTGGCTGCCAACCAGAGAGCTCCCATTATTCTCTATGTGAGCGTTTAGGGCAGAATCACAGTTTCACTTTCCAGTCTGTAGTTACTGAGTGAGGAACTGCTTGTTACGGGAGGTTTTTTTGCATTGTGTGTTGTGAGAGGGAGGCTTGGGGCTTGAGCTGCAGCAATGCTCTGGGAGCATGCTTATTCTGTTATTGGGTTTCTTCAGCTGGGGGCTCACTCTTCTGTTTCATTTTTTTCCTTTCTATTCTTATTTGCTTGTGTGGTGCTTGCTCTGCCCTAACCCTGTCTCAGGGCTGCAGTCTTCCTATGCCCAGGTCTGCCTCCTCATGATGATTGTTCTCAGAATTGCTTCTTCTTGACTTCTCTCAGCCAGCCCGATGGGGACATTTCTGTTCCCCCAAGGAGATTCTCCTTTCCCCCAGGATTAAGCTCCCTTCATGGATCACCTCTGTCCTTTCCTGTTCTCCCCAAAGAACATCCACTCCCTCCCCTCAAATTTAACCTTCTCTCATAGATTCTGTCTGTTCTCATGTCCTTTAAAATAATTTTCCTCCTGCTGTCTCCCCCAAAACATCCCCTTGACTGTCTCCTTAAAAGGTATTTCTCTCCCTCCCCATTCCAGCCCAGAGCAGATTTTCTGCTCCCAGGAACCATCATTCCACTCTGGGGGCCATCATTCCACTCTCAGAGGAAGATTATCAACTTCATCTCACATTTTCGTTGCAACTTTTTGGTGCTGCAAGCCAATGCAAGTCAGTTGGTGCTTGCGGCTCCTATTCTATCTACTGGAAGTTTCCTGGGGGTGGTCACTTTGGGGGTCTGTAACTTGGACCTCCGAAATGAAATCTTGGCCAAACATGGAGAGTGGCTGGAGGAGAGTCTGCTGAAGACTTGCTGCGAGTTTGGCATCTGTGAGTGTGAGGGGGGCGGTCCCAGGGCCCCCGGAAGTGATGGACAACGGACCAAAGAACTGGTTTGCAAAGCAGGGCGGGTCCATGAATGGTTCGTGGTTCGTGAAATATTTTTTTTTTTTTTTTTTTGAAAAATTTTTTATTGGGTTAGAACATTTTTATTTTTACATTACAATCAATTTTCCCCTAATTTTTCGTTTCTAACCCCCTCCCTTTCCCCCCCTTTTGTTGACTTCCAACAGCTTTCCCACCCTCTGTCCCTTTTCCCTTACTTCTATTAAATTCCTCTGTCTAAAACAGATATACATTCTCCATTATATTAAGCAGTACATCATTAACTCCTTTAATTATTATACACCCAAACTATACGTCTTTAGATAAACAATTTATCCCATTTTCCAGTTTTGAATAGTTCTATATAAACCTATATATCATAAACCATAAAAATTTCCCACATTTAAATCAAACAATTTGATTTGTTCTCTATATATTACTCATTTCAACTTTTTATGGTAATTCTATATAACTCCTCAGATACTCAATCAATTTAACTCTTCTATACATTCAATTTGGTGCATATAAATCTTGTCAAAGAAAGAAAATATTGTTAATTAGTCAATCCTCATGTTTAAACCTTATCATTAATTATTCTCTATCAGTTGACTTATACATATCTATATATATCTCAATCAATTAATCTAACTGCTTATAAATTCACATTTCTCTTCCTCCCCCGGTAAAGTCACCCTTCTCTTTTACACTTTTATTATATTTCAGTAGTTCTCAAACTGCCACAGTTTTCCTCCCACCTCCCATTTCTTCTCCAGGTATTGTTTCAGCTTCTCCCAGTCTGTGTTGAACTGCCCTGAGTCCAGATCTCTCAGTTTTCTTGTCATCTTGTCCATTTCAGCCATATACAGCAATTTGTAGATCCAATCTTCAATAGTTGGTACTTCTTGTACTTTCCATTTCTGCGCATACAAAAGTCTAGCTGCTGCAGTCATATAAAAAATCAACGTCCTATGATGGGCTGGAATTCCCTCCATTCCCAAGTTTAGCAGCAGGAGTTCTGGGTTCTTATTTATTTGAAACTGTAAAATTTCACTCATTTCTCTTATTATTTCCCCCCAGAACTGCCTAGCTACCTCACACGACCACCACATATGATAGAGGGAGCCCTCATGTTTCTTACATTTCCAGCATTTATTAGAAGTATTCAAATTCCCTAGCGCAATCTTCTTTGGTGTCATGTACCAACGATAGATCATTTTGAAAATGTTCTCTTTAATATTGATACATGTCGTTGTCTTCATTGTAGTTTTCCACAAGTATTCCCATGCCTCCATTGTTATTTCTTTATTGAAATTTATAGCCCATTTCACCATCTGTGTTTTAACTATCTCATCCTCAGTATACCATTTCAGCAATACTTGGTATACCTTGGATATTCTTTTCTTGTCTTCTTTAAGAAGGGTCTGCTCTAGTTCCGAGTTCTCTGTTCGTATGCCCCCTTTTGCAAAGTCTGAGTTGTATAAGTCTCTAATCTGTCTATACTGAAACCAATCATAGTTAGGTGATAGTTCCTCTTGCGTCTTTATTCTAAGTTTAGATACTTCAATCTTAGTTATTTCTTTGTACGTTAAACATTGTTGTTCATTATCCACAGCTCTCGGATCTATCACCTCATATGGAACCACCCACAAGGGGGTTCCTTCTTGTAGGTAAGTTCTATACTTCTTCCAGATTGTAAATAGACTTCTCCTTACAAAATGATGCAGGAACATCGAGTTGACCTTTACTTTGTCATGCCATAGGTATGCGTGCCATCCAAAAATTTTTTTATATCCCTCTAGGGCTAATAGTTTCTTATTCTTTAATGTCATCCACTCTTTTAGCCAAACTAGGCAGATTGCATCATGGTAAAGTCTCAGATTGGGCAGTTGCATTCCGCCTCTCTCCTTTGCATCTTGTAAAACTTTTACTTTCACTCGAGGCTTCTTGCCTGCCCAAACAAAATCTGATATTTTCCTCTGCCATTTTTCAAATTGTTTAGAGTCTCTGATGATTGGTATTGTCTGTAACAAAAACATTACTCTTGGTAACACATTCATCTTAACTGCTGCAATCCTGCCCAACCATGACAGGTTCAATCTATTCCATTTGATCAAGTCTCTCTCTATCTGAGTCCATAATTTTTCATAATTATTCTTGAACAAATCTATATTTTTTGCAGTCAGCTCAACTCCCAAGTATTTCACCTTACTAGTTACTTCACAATCCGTTGTTTCCATTAACAATTGTTGTTTCTGCTTAGTCATGTTTTTGCATAATATCTTTGACTTCTTTTTATTAATGAAGAAACCTGCCAAATCTCCAAACTCCTTGATCTTGTCTATCACTTTTGGCATGTTCTCCAGTGGGTCTTCTACAATTAACATTATGTCGTCTGCAAATGCTCTGACCTTATATGAATAGTCCTTTATTTTTATTCCTCGTATTTCCTCATCTTGTCGAATTTGTATCATCAGAATCTCCAATACTAAAATGAACAACAATGGAGATAACGGGCAACCTTGTCTTGTTCCTTTACTAATCGTCAATTTTTTGGTCAATTCGTCATTCACTACAATTGCTGCAGTCTGGTCTCTATAGATTTCCTTGATTGCTCTGACGAATCTTTCTCCCAGTTGTAGCTTTTCCATAGTGGCAAACATAAAGTCCCAGTTTAAATTGTCAAACGCTTTTTCAGCGTCTACAAAGAAGAAACCAACCTCTTTGTCACAACGCTTGTCATAGTATTCAATAGCATTGATCACTGTCCTTAAGTTGTCTCTTATTTGTCTGTCTGGCAAAAAGCCTGCTTGTTCCTCCTCTATGACTTCCGAGAGCCACCCCTTCAATCTCTCCGCCAATATCTTCGCAAAAATTTTATAGTCATTATTGAGTAGTGATATAGGCCTATAATTTTTCACGCTAGTCAGATCTTGGCCCTCTTTTGGGATCAATGATATATTCGCTTCGCTCCAAGTGTCTGGAATTCTTTGATCCCTAAAAACTCCGTTCATCACCTCTTTTAGGAATGGTGCCAGTTCATTGGCCATTGTCTTATAAAATTTAGCCGTAAGTCCATCTGGCCCTGGCGCCTTTCCTAGATTTGCGGATTGTATTGCCATATTTATTTCCTCATCAGTTACTTCACTGTTCAGCTTATTTCTCCAAGCTTCCGAGATCTCTGGAAGTTTGGTTTTCTCCAAATATGATGCTATTGATTCTTTATTTACTTCTTTTTTATTATACAGCTTAGCGTAAAATTTATAAAAGGCTCTGCTAATGGTAGTCTGCTCCAAATACGTTTTGTTTTCTTCACAAATTTTATTTATTATTTTCTTTTCCCTTTTCTTCTTTAATTGCCATGCCAAATATTTCCCAGGTTTATTAGCACCCTCAAAAGCTTTTTGATTCAGTCTTTTAAGGTTCCACTCCAATTCTTTGTTACTCATTGCTGTTAACTGTTCTTGAAGAATTTTGATTTCCTGATGTATTTTCTTTTTCCCTGGTCTCTTTTTTAACTGTACTTCTTTGGCCTTTATTTTCTCCTCAATCTCTTGTCTTTTCTCCTCTTTCTTTTTCCTTGCTCTACCATTTAAGTCCATTAGTATACCCCTTACAACCGCCTTGTACGCGTCCCAAACTTTACTGGTTGGTACTTCTTTATTCACATTGTATTGTATAAAAAACTTAGTCTCTCTTCTCAGTGTTTCCATATTCTCACTTTCCTGTAACAGGTCCTCATTTATTCTCCAGGCTTTCCTTTTTCTCCTTTTTCCAAATTTCCACATAATTGGGTTGTGATCTGAGCCTACCATCGGCATTATTTCTACCTCCTTAGTCCATAGCGCTAAGTCCTTTGAGGCCCAGATCATATCAATTCTTGATAATGTAAGATGCCTTGCAGAATAAAAAGTAAACTGTTTGGTTTTAGGATATTCTCTCCTCCATACGTCTTCGAGAGTCTCTTGTTGAATCAACTCAAAAAAAAGCTTTGGCAATAGTCCTCTTTTCTTTTGTGCTTTTGTAGTCTTTTTGTCTAATTCCAAATCTGTCACTCCATTGAAATCTCCAGCAAGAATTATCTGGTCATATACAAGATCGTCTAGATGCTTCCTTAAGTCCTCAAAGAAGCTTTCCTTTGCACCGTTAGGTGCATAAAGTCCGACTACCAACACTCTCTTTAAGTTCCAATTACATTCCACTGCTACAAATCTAGCTTCCACATCTCTCATAACAAATTTTGGCTGCAGCTCCTCTTTTATATACAACACCACTCCTCTTTTTTTCTTGTTGGAAGCCGCTACAAATTCTTTGCCCAATTTTCCAGATTTTAAATATTTTACATCCTGTTTTCTAATGTGGGTCTCCTGCAAACAAACAATATCACATTTTTGTTTTAGTAGCCAATGAAAAATATTTTTTCTCTTATTCGGTGAGTTTAGTCCATTTACATTCCAAGATAATACTTTACACTCCATATTCATGGTTTTGTTGGTAAGTCTTTTTCATTGTCCTTGATAAATCTCTCCATCTCCCGCTCAGATCTGATGCGTTTTTTTGCCCCTCCAAACTCAAAGGACACTCCTTCCGGTAACTCCCATCTGTATCTGATATTCATGTCCTTCAAAGTCTGAATTAGCACTCTATATTTTTTCCTGTCCAGTAACACTGATCTGGGCAGTTCCTTCATTATAATAATCGTCTTGCCATCAATCTCCAATGGATCTTGAAATTGTTTGGTCACAATCCTCTCTTTCATATTTCTAGTTGTAAACTGCACAATCACATCCCTTGGTAGTTTCCTCTGGGTTGCAATTCTCGAGTTCACACGATACGCCACATCTAGGATAGCCGCAATTTCCTCCTCCTCCTTCCCCAGGTAATCAGCCAACACCTCAGTCATCTGTTCTTGCGCTGACTTCCCTTCCACTTCTGGCAGACCACGAAAACGAAGCTGCTTCTCCATGTGTTTAGTTTCTGCAACTGACATCCTCCCCTTCACCAGCCTCATCTCTGTTTGTTGCGTGTCTATTAAATTCTCCATCGCGTCTTCTACTGTTTTAACTCTCTGCTGCGTTCCTTGTAATTCACTGCTAATCGTTTCCACACCTTTTTTCACTTCTGACAGCTCCGACTTTACTGTCTGTGTAACTTCCTTGACCTCTTTAATAAGCTCCAATTTCGTGTCCTTAAGTTCTTTCATCATGTCTATAAGTTTTTTGTCCAAGTTTTCTATTGCCGATTGCCACTCTTTTTTCGACATCGTGGGGCTTGCTTTAGCTCGCTCCCACGAATCTGCTCTCTTCCTCAGCTCCGTGGCATATAATTAAACGTTTTCCTTTTTTTTAAATGTCCCAATCTTTGCCAAAATTAATTTTTTATATCCAAAATGTCGGGCGTCTTTTCTCTATGGTTTCTCTATGTTATTATAATCCAAGATGGCCTACTTCCTCTTCCGCTGAAGCCACGACCCTTCCACTTTCAAAGATGGCGATTCCCCACTTCCTGTCCTTTGGCAAGGGCCGCTTCCCTCCAGCCACTCTATTGTTGTTACGCACTTCCTGTCTCCCGTCTTCCCACAGCAGGTCTCGCGATGGTGTCTTTTTCCCACAGCTCCAAAACCACAGGTATTCAAAACAATAGTCCGATTTTTGTAATAACTTCTTTAAACTTAGTCTCTTTTAAAATACAACTCCTGCCGAGTCTTCACCTCCTTTTCGCTAGTCTGTTGCAGTTTAAAAGTCTACTTTCTTTCCTCTCTATTTTTGTCAATCTGTCC
Source organism: Eublepharis macularius (assembly GCF_028583425.1). Taxonomy (NCBI): domain Eukaryota; kingdom Metazoa; phylum Chordata; class Lepidosauria; order Squamata; family Eublepharidae; genus Eublepharis; species Eublepharis macularius. Next base: position 77,436,619 of record NC_072798.1, on the reverse strand, counting down.
CGTTTCAAGAGATAGCGATCTTTACCTTCTCTCCAGCTTTCTCGGGTTGTAATCGCTGTTTCGATCTTAAATTCTCCTCTCGACTTCCCTCCCCGATCGAAGCTTGGGTATGTAGGTCTTATGCCAGCCGAATTGGCCCCAAAATTGCCGCAGAGATTATAGCCGACCCGTCGCAAGGTGGGACCTCAAGGATCGGGGGGGAGACTCCTTGTGTAGAGCCCCCCCTCGTCCGAGATCTAACTCACCCTAGGGTCTTGAGCGTTCTTTGCCTGCTCCCCGCCTGAGAGCAGTCGGCCGCGGGTTATTTTCACCCCTCCGGCCGGTTAAAACGGCAATCCGGTCAGCTCCACAAATGGAGCTGCGTTAGACCTCCATGAATCCCAAACCGGAAGTCCCGTGGTTCGTGAAATATGATGGATCATGGTCTGATGGTCCATGGGTTTTTCCCGGCCCATGCCCATATCTGTTGGGTATGCATGGCTTCCACTGACCAGTGCCTGTCCTATGTATTTCCTAGTAAATAGAAATGTGAATTCCTTGTTTTCCTACCAGCACTCCCATTCATTGGCTGCCACTGCTGGGGGGGGGGAGTGTTGGGGGGAGCTGAATGTGATGGAGGCACATCACATATTTCTTTTGGGAAGAGAAAGAGGTCAGCAGCAGCTCCATTAATCTATACTTGGACCAGAGGTGCTGATGGAAAAAATAAATGTTATGAGTTTTTTGCAATGAAATCCTACTATATAAAAGGCAAGCTGTATTGGCAATGACTCACTTTTTATCTCCACACTGGCAAACTCGCAGGCCCCTCTGTGGGGATAAAAAGTGAGTCATCAGCAACATCAGCTTGCCTTGGAGGCCCAGATGAGGCTGTTGTGGTGGCAGGAAGGCCTGGTGCACCGCCATGGCTGCTGCTAGGCCTTGGGAGGGCCACTGTGGGCCTTCCTGAAGCCTGTGCCAGGCCTCTGAGAGGCCACAGAAGTGGCAGGGAGGTCCAGTGCAGAGGTGCAGCCCCCCCAAGGCTGCACAGTGCCAGTGAAGGTGGTGTGGAGGGTCAGTGTGGTGCACAGCCCTCCCAAGTCCCAACTAGGGGTGCCATTCCCCCATCTGGGGTGGGGGATGCCCTGCTCCCACCCTTTCCCCACCCATTTTACTTAAAGAGGAATGTTGTTTAAAGCCCACTTAAGGTTTCCTCCAGAGGCAGGGTGGAGCGGAGCAGAAAGTTTTCTCCCATACTGAGATGCAGGTCTTCCCCTGCTCCATATTTACAAGCCAACTTGATGCTGCAGCCATATGCTTGTATATGGAAGCAAATTATGGGCAAAAGGCGGGTGAGGAGGGTGAGGAGTCCAGCTCCAGTCAGCACAGTGGCAAGTTCATTATCACTGGCAGTTGGCAAGGGTGTGTGTGTGTGTGCCAAGCCTACAACTGCCTCTGCTGACAAGCCTGAAGCTTCCACTGCCCCAAAGTCCCCTGCCAATCCTCGCTAAAGCAATTTTGGCAAGAGCAGAACTGTCAAATTCACAGATGTCAGCATTTGGAAGGGGAGGGGAATGACGGACAGCAGATGTACTACGCATGCACACATTTCTTTTAAAAAATGACGTGCATTGTGATTCCCCCCTAAAGCCCAAAACTGCACCAAGCTTTCTTTTTCAAAACAAGACACCAAATCGAAACTGCCTCTGATGGTGCAGAATGCAGGAAAGCCATGCAGAGTCTGTGTCGATTGAAGCGAATGCTCGGAATGGCCGGTTTAAAGTGACCGTGCATAAAACACACTACTCTACTCTACTTTCCTGGGTGAACTTGGGCCATCCTTTCATCCTTTACATAATTGGGGGGCACGGATTAATAAATTCCTTGAGCTATGAGAGACATTCTGGCGCAGTGGTTAGAATATATGATTGAGATCCAACCGATCTCAGTCAAAAGAGGGATTGATTTGAAACTGACTCAAATTCCTAAAAAGAGTAATAGAAACAGATTGCTGGATTTCCAGGAGAAATTCAGCAAAGAGGAATTAAGACAATTCCAGCACACTACTACGTTAGGCTGATAATGTGATATGGAATAAACTTTGTTCATAATTGTATGAAAACAGTGTTAAGTGTACGCCTTAGTATTCCATAGGTTCTGCTATCATTTTTGTTTGCAGGAGTTGCAGTGAAATCCTAAGAAGAAATATGCCCTTTTAAATTCATTGACTTCAGTGGGTTTAGAAGAGTATGACCAAATTTAGGACTGCACTATCAATCTACTGTTAGATTTCACCAAACTCAGACATAAGACTGTCCATCCCCAAGCTACAATGTATACTTATGATTGAGATGGCAATCCTAATAATAACATACTTTGTAAACCGCTTTGAGTAGGCATTTAGTTGTCCTGAAGGGCAGTATATAAATCAAATGTTGTTGTTATTATTAAGCAAGTCTACTCAGAATCATATTCCAGTCTATTCTATGGGACTCATAGAAAAATATTGTTAAGATTAAGCCATACATAATGGTTTGATTTTCTGAGGGTTATATTGAACACTTGAAGATACCAGAAAAGACTGCGTATTTAGTATTTAGTGGGTTGAGCTACTTTGTAGCTTTTCCATATAGGCCTTCTGAAGAGTCTGGAGAATATATATGTAGTGAAGTGAATTCTGTGGCAATTTAGAAGGAACTGAAGGAAGGCTGTTCCCTTCCATCCTGTTGAGCTCTCTGCCTTTGAAAGGCAGGTGAAAGCCATGAAGGGAAGCATTCCCTGCTGAAGTGTTCAGAATTTTCTCTGGAGCTGCCAATCACTTATAAATAGAAATGCGTTGGGACTAACCAAGTCACATTGTACATTAAAGACGGTGTGTAGAGAAGAGGGAAAAGGAGTTTGTTAATCTTTTATTAAGTATTTCCCTCAAAATACTCTACAAGTGTGTGCTTCTAACTCGCTATCATGTTCTGTTACATGCTGCACATGATGGACAGGGTAGTTTTAAATATATATATATATATATATATATATATATATATATATATATATATAGAGAGAGAGAGAGAGAGAGAGAGAGAGAGAGAGAGAGAGAGAGAGAGAGAGAGAGAGAGAGAGAGAGAGAGAGAGAGAGAGAGAGAGAGAGACTATTTTTCTTCTCCATTTTATCTTCACATCCTCAAAAACCTTCAAAGAATCATAAAGTTAGAAGGGCCCTTACAGATCATCTAGTTCAATCCCCTGCTCAATGCAGGAACAGCCTAAAGCATCCCCAACAAGTATTTGTCTAGCTGCTCCTTGAAGACCACCAAGGAGAGGGAACACACCCCACCTCTAGGCAGCCAATGCCACTGTTGAATTACTCTTAACGTGAAAATTTTCCTCATGTCCAGCCAGTACCTTCCGTCTTGTAGTTTAAACTCATTATTGCAAGTCCTATCCTCTGTTGCCAACAGGAACAGCTCCCTCCCCTCCCCTTAGTGACAGCTTTTTAAAAACTCAAAGAGAGCAGTCATGTCTCCTCTCAACCTCCTCTTCTCCAAACTGAACGTTACCAGGTCCCTTGGTCTTTTTTGTAGGGCTTGGTCTCTAGGCCCCTTATCATCCTGGTTGCCCTCCTCTGCACCCATCCCAATTTGTCCACATCCTTTTTAAAGTTAGGCCTCCAGAACTGCACACTGTACTCCAGGACACTATCAAGGTGGTATATCGTGGGACAATGACATTCTGTGATTTGGAAGATATGCCTTTGTTGATACCCCTCAAAATTGCATTTGTCTTTTTTGCTGCTGCATCACGCTGATTGCCCACCCTCTTGTACCCCTAGATCTTGTTCACGCACACTGCTACCCAGAAGTGTATCTCCCATCCAGTATGCATGCTTTGCATTTTTGTTACCCAGCTGCAGAACCCAACTCTTATCCTTGTTAAATTGCATCTTATCCAAATCTGCCCCTTTTCCAGTATGCTCCAATCTCATTGAATTCTATCTCTGTCTTCAAGGGTGTTTGCTACTCCTCCCAGTTTGGTGTCATCTGCAGATTTAATGAGTAATTCCTTCCCACCCTCATCCAGATCATTTATAAAAATATTGAAAAGCACTGGGCCCAGAACCGAGCCCTGTGGCACTCCACTGGATACCTCCCTCCAATCAGATGTAATGCTATTGACAACTACTCTTTGGGTGTGGTTAACCAACCATTCTCTATCCATCTTACCATCCTAGAGTCCAGTCCACAGTCCTCCAGTTTGCCCATCCGAACATCACGAGGAACCTTGTAAAAAGCTTTACTGAAATCCAGATAAACTACATTGACAGCATTCCTGCGATCCTGTAAGCCTGCCACTTGATCATACAAGGAGATGAGATTGGTCTAGCAGGACCTGTTGGGGACAAATCCATGCTGAATTCCCTGATCACCATGTTGTCCACCAAATGCTTGCAGATTGACACCTTTAATATCTGCTCCAGTATCTTCCCTGGGACAGCAGTCATGCTGACTGGCCTGTGGTTTCCTTAATTGTCCTTATTCCCTTTTCTTGAAGATTGGGATAACATTTGCCCTCCTCCAGTCTTCTGGACATCACTTGTCCTCCAAGAGGCCTGGAACATGATTAACAAAGGGTCTGAGAGCTCTTTTGAAAGTTCTTTATGCACTCTCAAGTGCACCCCATGTGGCTCAGGAGATTTGTACACATCCAGTGCAGCACGGTGCTTCTCCACAACTTATCTATGCATGTCAACCAACAGCCCCAAGGCCATGCCCTGCCTACTACTATCTCTAGGTGGGCCTGTTCTCTCCTTCAGGGAGAAAACTGAAGCAAAATAGGCATTGATTCTTTTTGCCTTCTGTCTGTCCTATGTTAGAGTTTCTCCATTTCCAGCCAGCAATAGGGATATCGCCCCCTTTACCTTCCATTTGCTCCTCATGTATCTGAAGAATGCCTTTTTGCTGTAGCAAGCCCCCCTGGCCAGTCTCAGCTCATTCTGAGCTTTGGCTTCTCTGATGGCTGCCCTACAGTGCCTAGCTACTCTTCTTTAGATGCATTTCCTTTCCTCCATTTCTTGAACATCTCCTTTTTATTCCTTAGCTCATCACAGAGCTCTGTTCATCCACATTGGCTTTTTAGATCCTCTACCATGTCTTCATCTTACTGGAATAGTGATGACTTGAGCCTACAAGAGCTTTTCTTTTAGGAGATCCCACCCTTCTCTTTCTCCTTTCCTTTCCAGCATTCCTGTCCATGAGATAATTCTCATCATATCTCGAAGTTTATTAAAGTGTGCCCTACTAAAATCTAACATGTGCATTTGGCTACAAAGTCCCTTTGTACCCCACGGCAATAGAAATTTTAGGACGACATGATCACTTCTCCCTAAGGTTCCCATGACCTTTATCCCATCAATCAACTCTTTCTTGTTGGTTAATATCAATTGCAGTATGGCCAAGCCCCTCATTGCTTCCTCCACCATTTGAGAAAGAAAGTTGCCAGCTAGGCTGGTCAGGAAGTAGCATGACCATGGACATGTCACAGAGTTTGTCTTCCAGCACACAGCAGGGAAACTGAAGTCTCCCATAACTACAAACAGTCACCAGCTACAAATATGAGGCTGTTAGACTGAGACAGAGTTAGTGGCTGATCATCACCCTGCAAGCTTCTAAGCTGCTAGTGTTTCAATAGGGAAAAAGGCAGGCAGGCAATCTGCCACTTGTAGAGCGGGATAACCTGCTTTTAAACAAAATGGTGTAAGTGGGTCACAGGAGTTCAATCCTGCCTCTTCTTTTCCAATCCTTTGAGTATTTTCCTCTCCCCTACTGGTTAACTTCTGGTGTTGGAGCTAGGCTGGAAGCAATTGCTGCCTGAAAGCACTTAGATTGCAGTGAGGGGAAAAGGAGAAGGGGTGGGTGGGTCAGATTTTAGCTGCCATCACCAACATGCTATCTTGTTTTTTAAACAGCCCACTAAAATTAAGATTCCTGGCTGAAATGAGGAGAAAGTCACAAGTCAATGTTGTCACATCTCCCTGTGCCCATTTTGTACTAGGGTTGCCATTCCCCCGCTTGGGTAGGGGATCTCCTCCCCCCAGCCCCTCCCCCCACAGCTCACTTGGCTGGTATGGGGGGAAGGCACCTGGGATGACACACATGTGCAAAGCTGGTCCACATCATGCTGGAAAATAACATCATTTTCTAGCTGGAGGAGGAAGCTATGAGTTGTACTGGGGGGATGAGTCACTAAAAATTTCCTCCAGACACTAAATTTGAGTGTGGTTTTTAGGAAATTAACCCCTGGTGCAACCCCTAGATTCTGCATTGTGTCAAAAAATGATGTCATTTTCCAGTGCGATGGGTGGTGTTCGGGGTCTGAGGCTCAGTCCCCAGACTTACCGAGAGGAGGGGATGGGGGGTAGCCAGGAGACAGCTACCCAGCCACCCCGACAGTCACCCAGGCACTGCACAGGCCAGCAACAGAGGGGAAAAAAGAAGCACCCAAGCAGCAGAGGATCAGAAGGGGTAGGTGGAAGTCAGCTAGCCCCACCCTCCAGTGGCAGGCTAAGAGCCCAGGCAGGGGGAGTGAGGACAGCCAGGAGGGGACTGGACCAAAGGGAGAGGGCACGGGAGATAAGGACAGACAGCCAGACAGCAACCTTACCAGCAGGGGAAGAAAGGCAGCAGAAGCAGCACAGAGCCATGCCCCAACCTGCAAGCAGGGTGGAAGGGAATAGCAAGGGCCAGGTGAGGCTGGGAGCAAGGCAGCCTCATGTGGAACTGCCTGAGGCAATCAGCCATGGGAGCCTGGCAGCCAACAAAGGAGGCACAGGTGTGGCTGGCCAGAGCAGCCAGCAGAACAACACCAGGTGTGGCTGCCTAGGACAGCCTGGGCCTTGGCTAGAGTGCTGGGGGGGCATGGCTGGCAGGTGGAGCCAGGAATGGGTGAAGGGATATAAGGAGAGTCCACCCAGAGGCTGGGGTGGGTTGTGAAGGAGTGGTGGTAGAGAGGTGGAGAGTGGTGTGGGAGTGGAGAGTTTAGGAGGCAGAGGCAGAGGCAGAGGCAGAGGCAGAGGCAGAGGCAGAGGCAGAGGCAGAGGCAGAGGCAGAGGCAGAGGCAGAGGCAGAGGCAGAGGCAGAGGCAGAGGCAGAGGCAGAGGCAGAGGCAGAGGCAGAGGGGAGCTTGACAGGCCAGCGGGTGGTAGAGAGGGAGCAAGCATGATATATACCTCCCCTCCTTCCACAGAGCTGGAATCTGTGTTGTCCCTGTCCATGCCTGGGAGCTGGAGTTCAGGCCTGCTGGCACCCTGCACAGCTGCGCCCCGGCTAATGCCTGATAGGTGGGTGTGGAGGTAATTACCTGCACCTCACTGCTGCCCTTGGAGGACCCAACAACCTTATTCTGCAAAGCAGATTTAAATTTCATATGATAAAATGCAGCTCTTCTTTCCTATTTCTCTGCAATTTGACAAAGAACATCTACTGGGTGAACAGTATAATCTATGAGAATTGCACCCCAAAGTAATCATAAATGTGTTTTTAATTGAAACCGATTGTCAGAATCCTTAGATTGACAAATTAGTATGATTAATTTGGTAGTGGTATTTTTTAAAACTTAAAAAGAACCAGCTATAAATATGAGGTGGCATTTGCACATCCCTGTTACAGATGAGAAGGTTAATCTGTCCATAAAGCAGATATATTCTGCTAGAAATAAGGAAGACACAAACATTATTAGGTACCAGGCACTCAGATGCCCCACCACCATTCTGTACTCCAGTATGGATCCTGTGAGGTCCAATAATCCAAATAGTGATTAATAGGAGTTGCCTGTTCCATGTTGGGTTTTCCCCATAAAAGTAACATGGCCACAGTAGCACATCACTTGATTGGACTATTCGTGTATCCTAACTTCTTGTGAGAACTCATCTTCAGATAATTCTTAAGCCATACTGAGCATAAACCTGCAAAGTAGAGCTTTCTCAGTAATAAATGGTAAATGTTGAAGAAATTGCTTATAGGTTGGCAGTTAAATTACAAAGAATTAAGAATGGAGAGCTTGTCAAGGCAGCTTGCTAGAGACTGCTCTTAGTGTCGTGTTTTCATGAACAGTTTTGGTGTGCGAGGCCAAATTCAAGCGACTTGTGAAATAGTACATTTCCCCCTTCAATTTAGGAGAGGAAATATCTTTTGACAGATCAGATATCATTGTGTAAGGAGCTTGAGTAGCAATGGATCAATGTGTATTAAGCAAACAAAAGTCAATGTATATTTTCTAGTTCATCTGCAAACTTCACAGATAAAACTAAGCCATGTTGGCTAGTTATACTGAGTAAAGCAAAAAGTAAATTATAAGAAAATGAAACAAATGGTGAACAAATTGTATTTTAGTTAATATAGGAAATGACAGAGAATTTAAGTCTCATTTCAGCGACTCACTTGACAGATGAAACTAGCGCAATTTTTAAACTTTATTAAGTTACTGCCAGTGATGGTGGCACTTAATATCAATCAATACAGTTGATGTTTAAGTTGAAGATTGCTGATACGCTTTTCTTTCTCCGGGGCAATTTTCACTGAACCAAATGTCCTGTTGCCACCCAAACAGTGTGTGTGATAAATGTGATAATGTGTGATAATGTGATAAAATTGAGCTCTGAGAAATTCTATGCTGAAATGATGTGTGTCTGTTTTGTCTGTTATGACAGTAAACCAGCTAATTTGGAATGTTTGGATTAATGCAATTTGAAGCCATGTAGAAAGGCATTCTTGATGGCTGCTTAGCAGGTGTTGGACACGTTCTTGATGGAAAACACAAATCTTAGGGGATGATTTCACACATGTATGTACGTGGCTTGGTGTTTCATCTCTGGCTGATTTATATTGTGAAGTGGTGACTTACATATGAAAGCACAGAGTGTCTCTATTGATAGGTTTATCTTTGAAGCAATTCCTGGTGCTAAGACAGATTTGTCTGCAGGCATTCACCTAGGATGCTCCGGTTGTGGCAACAAAAAGGACATCAAGCGCATTCCACTTTCCATTGCTGTGAGAAAAACAAAAGCCCTGTACTCGACAAGGGCCAGTATGGGAATGTGGCAGAGATCTGCCGTCAGATATTTACTCATGAAAACTGGCACTAGATCATCCCTTTTCCATCATACATTTAGTATATTCTGTCCAATTTCTAAAATCAATGATAATCTCCTCTTTTAGAATCCAGCATGATATGCTTCAGTTTGAGTGGTAGCAGCTGCTTACGAGGGTGCTTCCAAGGAAACCTTAGCCCGAGGGAACTCCCAGGAAAGAAGGTCCCCTTGGGGAGAATGGTGAGCTAAGAATAGGGGTGCCATTCCCCCACCTGGGGTGGGGGATCCCCCTGCTCCCACCCTTCCTCCCTGCAGCCACTTACTTGGCCTGTGAGGGGTGCACTCCCTGGGGCACTCCCCAGGTGGCACGGCATACCCCCAGGTGGCACAGCATGCACCCACGCCCACAGTGGCCCGATTCAGGCTGAAATGTGTCTCACAGTTGGCCCATTTTGGGCTGAATCATGCCCCACAGCGGGTCAATCCAGCCCCTTGGTGAGCTCAGAAGCACTCCCAGGCCGCCCTTTGACCCACACAATGATGTCACTTCCCAGAAGTGACATAAAGACCCAAGGGCACAGTAAAGTAAGTGCCAGGCTCCCAATTTCCCACCAGGGGAGTCAAGGGACCTAGCAACCCCAGCTAAAAATAAAGTAAAACAAAACAAAAACATTAAGAGGCAGCCACAATATGTTGGGCATGAGTTCATGCACACACACAGTGAGTCAGATTAGGAACCTGGTACTGGAAGAAAGAATAGTTTTAAGCTCTTTCCCCAGTGCCTGCCATTGTCCCACTCATGCTGCTATCGACTGGAATGGGAGAAAAAATACTATATTGTCTGTACCTATCTGTTTCTGACTACAGCTAATATCAACTTGGGCATTTAACAAACCCTTCCAGAAGCACCACATTCCCTGATCCAATTCCCCTCTGCCATACCTTCAGTAGTTTTTTTAAAGTACTAAATATGTTGCAAATACTTTACTTTCGTCCCAAATCCATCCTGAGTATCTAACTTCTGAAAGTGTTATGAGATGTTCTTATTAAATCTTGGGGTCATGGGGCACAAACAGAAAAAAACCCGAACATGGTGTTCATTGTTTGTTGCCATCCACGAATAACGAACAACAAACGCTGACAAACATGACCTGCTCACGAACATGGTCATTGTTCGTTGTTCGTGGGGGCCAGCAGGCTCTCCACCAGCCATCAAGATCCCTACCTCACCACTTCCAGAAACCCTACCTGAGCAGGCAGCAGGAAATGTACCAATAATAAATAATAGCTTGGCCCCGGAGCCTGGCAGCAGCCCTGGAACCTGAAGGGGTAGTTCCCTACCGCACCACTCCCAGAAACCCTACCTGAGCAGGCAGCAGGAAAGGTACCAGTAATAAATAATAGCTTGGCCCCAGAGCCTGGCAGCAGCCCTGGAACTTGAAGAGGTAGATCCCTATCCCACCACACACAAAGAAAATTCAAGCTCCAATGCACTCTCCCTGTCTCTCTCTCAAAATGACAACAGCAACTGTTTCTCCCTCACTGTCTGCAAAACCAGAGCTGGGAGCCCCCCTCCCCCCTGCTCTTTGCTTCCTTGTAACAAATGTGGAGCTCCACACTTGAAAGGAAGACCTGCCTATCCAGCTAAATCGGGCTTAGATTGGGGTTTACAGGGCAACAGCAGGAGTTCAGACAGAGTTCTGGCAGTCCCTGCCTCTGGTTGCCAAGGGAATTGATTGCAGGTGCCAGACTGGCTTGATGAACAGCAATGACCACCTGTTCATTTAGAATGGGACCTCATGAACAGCTTGTTTGTGAACAGCTGATTGGGCTGTTCCTGGCTTTTTAAAGTTTGTATTGCTGTTCGTGCCCATCTCTAGACATAGCTCAGTGACAGAACATCTACAGAAAGTCATATGTGCAATCCCCAACATTTCCAGTTTAAAAGTGCCAGGTGTGATGTGCACTTCTGTTCATGACTCTGGAGAGCTGCTGCTAGTCTGAATAGACATTAATGATCTTGTTGGACCTATGGTCTGAGTCAATATAAGGCAGCGTCATGTGTTCATGTGACCTTGTTTCTAAGAGTATCTTAGAAGTATATAAAACTATGTAGTCTTGGAATTTTATTGCTTAAATGTTTATATCTTTATATCTTTTGGTTCTGTATATTGTTTCTTGTGAGCCATTGAGATAGGAAAGGATACACAGAAAGAAAATTGAATCAAGTTAGTGAGATTAATCCAGTTTATCTCTCAGTACTCTAATTTAACGGATACATACAACAGTGAATTGAGGCCACATTCATGTCAGGAGAGTTCTGTATCTCATAAAAAATTAAAATGATACTCCGATGTAGTTGCAAAAGTCTTGTGATCATCTTTTCACAAGTTCCCCTGGCCTCTTCCCAAAAATAAATGCGATGTGGGTTGGCTGTGGTGGTTTTTACTCACACTTTGGGGACAGGGTATAAAGGAAGTTGTAGATCAGCTCATAGAACTTGATTAGTTGCATTCTGCTTTCCTTAACTTTTCTTGGAGCTACAGTGTGTATGCACTTGTACCATCTTTGTGCAGCTAGTTAACTATTGGCTGTGTTAATCATTTAGTGTAGTGCGGCACTGAGTGAAATGATTTACAACAGGGGTGTGTGTGAAAGGCAGAGAGGGGAAAGAGAAAGGGAGAGATTCACATTGATCAATAGTCATTGGAAGAAGGAAGACAGCCAAATGTACTGAACTGAAAGGTACCATCTATCTAAATATATCTGCTTGCATGTATGTGTACAAAAAATGTCTCCCGGCCTTAAATGAGTAACTGACAGTTGAATCTATCATGTCACCTGCAAAATTTTCTTCATACTAGTTTTGATTGAATGAGAGGTTTCCAGGCTCAAGCTGTGAACTCTGACCAGCCTTTTAAGGAGTTTAAATATATGGCCAAACTACATATTATATGTGTTTACTTTACAGCAGTTCTGTATATGGAAGTGTGTTTGCACCCGCCATGTGACAGAAGAACCAGCACGGTTGGAGCATGTAATTCTTTCCCACACAAAACTTGCCAGCTCTAACAGTGCAACCCTAAGTAGATTGAAGTGATTGGGCTTAAAATTGCACTGTAAATTGCTTTTAGGTGGGAGGGGGAATATACAGGTGGGTTCTCTCCTACGAGGATTTCTCTGGTTTTTGTTAGGTTTGCTCCTTTAAAAAAGGGTTAAAACCCAGAAGTGAAATGTAGTGAAAACTTAGGAGTGAAAAATGAATTGTACAACATGGAATCTTGATCTGGATTCCTTCTGAAATTATCTGGAGAACACTCACAGAAGGCAGAATTCTGCTATGTATATGTTGCAGCTGTACTGGAATGCACAGTTCCAATTGTGTATTCTAATACAGCTGCTAGTGCTGCTGGCAAATAAGACACGTACACACGTGTTCTGGGATAAAATTGGCCACACTTTTATTCATTACAGCCATTGGACCATTGGTGCAACGTAGGGCACAGATCACAGCATTGAACGACCATCCTGCTATTTGATGGTAGGTGGCCTCAGCCTGCTGGGCACCAAACATGGGATGGCAGAAGGTTTAGTGCCCTGCACAGGGCATGGCCCTGGCAACTCCCTGCCATCTAGGGTGAATCCTAAAAACTGCCCCCAAACTGGGCTCATCCCCTTTGGCTTCCTCCCAGATCCCTTAAGGGATCACCCAAAGGGGTGAGCCAACCAGTCAGTGCCAGCTCACCCCAGTGGATCTATCCGAATGCTCCATAACTGCTGAGTAAGTTGTGACAAGCAACCCTGGGCAGAGCTGGTAACATAGTGTGTGAAGGTGAGTGACTGTCTCACCACCAACCACATGTGGAATGGCAGTGAGACCTCAGGATGCTGCAAGCCGCACAGCCAGGGTCCACCTGCCCCCAGCAGAGCACAGGAGCCTGGGAAGCCCCATGCTCCACCTCCATAGTGGGGCCTGCTGCACTGCCAAGGGAGAGGCTCTCCACCATGCCTCACCCACTAGAAGCAACAAGGCCCAGCCAATAAGTTTGGATGAGTCCCTTTTTATTGAAGAAACCAGCTCATGTAGCTCTTCCCATTCTCCCCCCTTCGACTCATGATGACAGGATTTAGTTTCATCTTTGTTTCACCTTTGCCACAGACATTTTACAAACAAACAAACACACAAACAAACATGAACGAACGAACGAACTAACTAACATGACTAGCACAGCTGGAGAGGACTGAGATTACTGGAAGTCTTTACTGGCTCTTTAGGTGAGCAAAGTTTTAACCCGGTAACATCTTAAAGACCAACAAGAGTTCCCAGGGTATAAACATTCGAGAGTCAAGCTCCCCTTCTCAGATACGATTCGTCAGATTCCACCGTCTCACAATAATTGCTGAGCAACCTTAGCAGCAGATATCAAATGCTATGAGTGTGTGTGTGTGTGTGTGTGTGTGTGCCCCCTCTTTCAGGCAGAATTTCTTAAAGTATTCCCCAAGCCATCTCTTTTTTCAGCGATACTGTTAGAGACAATGGATGAAAAAAACTGGCAAACACCCTAATTCCAGTCCCTAGATGGCCCTGCTGCTGGCTCTCCTATGGGTATTATCAATGAATCTTGTAAAGCTGGGCTTAGATTGAGATGGGGCTCCCCATGCTTATATCCAGTTCCTGCTTTCGACAGTAGAGAGAGTGTGTATTTTGAATGTGGGACATAAGACAGGGCTTTTATGCAGAGTGCATTTGCCTTCTTTCCAAAAAAAGATGCTACTATAGAAGTTACCAACTTTTGTGTGGCACAGCTGGGCACAAGTCAGTCTGAAGTATTTACTGTTGTAGTAGTTGTGCTGTTGTTTCTGCTATTGTTCCTATTACATTTGTATCCTGCTTTTCCTCTAAGGCCCTCAAGTCAGTGCACGTGAAACAAGTCTGTTTTATCCACATAACAAGCCTGTGAGGAAAGTTAGGTTGCCAGAGAATGACTTGGTTATCCAAAGGACTGTGTCCAGGGCTCTGTATCCTTCACCCCTTTGGCTCACAGTAAGAGACAGTGCTACTTTTGTATAGCAGTCTTCAGCCTTTGAATATCCAGGAACTACTGATCTGCAAGCATCTGATAGGAATGCACTTGACAGGAAGAGGGAGTTATAACTAGACATGGGCACGAACAGCATTACAAACAGAAAAAACCCACAAATAGCCCAATCTGCTGTTCGCGAACAAGCTGTCCGTGATGCCCCATCCTAAATGAACAGGTGGTCGTAGCAAGCCTCATTCGTTGCCTTCAGCAGCCATTCAGCAAGCCAGACAGTCTGGTACCGGCAATCAATCCCCTTGGCAACTGGAGGCAGGGACTGAACTCTGTCTGAACTCCTTCTGGCCTTCCTTCTGGCTTTAACCTTTCAAAGTACTTCCAGCAGAGAGTCCCGTTTTTGCCACTGTGAAGAGAAAATGACAGCCAACGGGGAAACCCATGGATCATGCCTTTCCCGGGGTGCAATCTCTCTGAAACATGGGGGGTCTTCAGAGGACAGTGAGGACTATGTCTCCTGAAAATTTGGTGGGTATTGGGCTTTGGGAAGGTCAGTTGGTAACCCCTCAAAGTAGCTGCCAGCAGACACTGCTGTTTTTGCCAGGGCAGGGCCCTTTAAACTATCAGCTGGCAGGCGGCAGGGAGGAATCCTCCCCTGCCGCCTGCCAGTTGATAGTTTAAAGGGATCTTTAAAGGGCCAGGTAAGTGGGTTTGAGGGGGGGCTAAGTGGGGTGGAGGTTGGGGTGGGGGTGGTTCTGGCCCCTAAGAACAACGAACATGTCCGGAAACAGTTCATGTTCATCCACGTTTGTTGTTCGTGGATGGCAACGAACGACAAACAGGGTTTTTTTTCCGTTCATGCCCATGTCTAGTTATAACACCTCACCATTGCTACAATGAGATAATGGGTTTCCCAGCAAGAGAGCTGCAGATAGGAAAAATAAGGCAAGCATCAGGAGGAGTTCTGTAGTAAGGAACAAGCCATAGGTCAGAGCCATGAAAGAGTCATTTCCACCACTGTGTAACCTTTCCTCACTGCTCCTTCAAATGTGCATGTAAACAGAGGCAGGAGATGTGGCTTTCTGTGCATACATATAGAAAGACCTAACAGTAAGACTGTCGAAAGGGCAGCATTAAAAAAGGTAGAGGTACACTGAGAGTCTCTCTACCTGAGACGCCTGGGCATGTGTTCGTCAAGTGTAGGGAGATGCAATGGTAGCCGGAAAGCGTCGTTTAAAAATACAGAGCCAGAGGAGATCGCTCCTCAGAGGGTTTGTTAATTTCATCTCCCCCCAATGAAAGTTCTGTCAATTTCACCTCTTCTGTCTAAAACTGTGTGGGATCAGAACCCGAGGACAGAGAGAAATGGAAATAGACTGGAGTTGTCTTCCAGTGCCAGGCTTGGACTGGTTATAATGGGCTGAAGTTTTGCTTCTAGCATTTCACAGCTCCCTTCACACAGCCCCAGTGTATAGCAAAAGCCTTTGCCCTGCCACTGGCTCTGTCTTTTTAAACTACCCTTCCCAGATAACACTGCATCTTCCGATGCATGTTCTTCAGATGTCAGATGTCTCGTGTAGAGAGACTGAGTTTACATTCCAGCAGATAGAGTTCTGTGACTTATGGTTGAACACTATGCAGTCTCATGGATAGGAGTGTGGGATCCAGGTCCTGGATTTGGGAAAAATCTTGAATTTAGCAAATCCAGCTAAATCCAACTTTCTCTGAACAAATTAGAGAATCCCAAATCTGATCTGGAACCCTGGATCGAGATCCCTGGACAAATCTGAGTTAATCCAGGTAAATGCGAGCACCACAGCTTTAGCTTCTTGGCTGGCTGTTTCTCCTGGCATCTCCCATATTTTTCCAAGAGGGGAGGGTGGAGGAGTGAGGGGGAGTGAGGCAGAGGCAGGAGGAAGGGTCCTGGTAGGAAATGGGAAGAGAGTGACCAATCCATGCAGGAGTCTCTTTGTCCGTCTGGCTTCTTTGAGTAACCCTGGTTCAGCTGGGCTAAGTTGCAACAATGTCCCTTACTGTAGTTTGCTTTCTGCTTTGACATGATTCTCTGGATTTCTGCTTTGACATGATTCTCAGGTTTGATGTTGGTTCCCTTGATTCACTTTGGTTCTTCTTGCTTCAGTTTGGTTTGGCTGGAATTAACCCAGATTTATCCAGAGGCCTTGATCCAGGGTTCTGGATCATATTCAGGATTCTCTAATTCAGTGACACCTTACAGAAAAACAAGATTTTCAGAATGTAAACTCCCTTCTTCAGGAATGGAGATCCCTGAGTATTTATATCCCAGCAAAAGGTGGGCAAGGTGTTGCAAGGCAGGGCATCAGGATGTAAAGGTATAATGCAGCATGATTACAGATTGGCATCTAGTGAGATAAGAATTCTAAGGCTCTGTTCAGCCCCAGGGGACCCATTATTCTGAATTTGTGAACAAACTCTATTTCAGCAATCTCACATTGTAATCTCCCCTTGAAGTTTCTCTGTTTAAGGTCAGCCACTTTTAGGTCAACAATGGTGTGTTTGGGATGGTGATTGGAAGCACGTAGATGTTTGCCAATTGGTAGGCTTCCGGTATAAGGTGGTTCTTAAGGATACATCATGTATTTGTACAGCTATATCTAGAAAATATACTTCCTGTACAGATTGATTCATGGTCAAGTTGATGTTGGGGTGGAAGTTGCTGAAGGCATGGTGGAATTCCTTTAGTACTTCTTTTCCAGATGATGAAAATGTCATCAATA
The DNA here is from genome assembly GCF_028583425.1 of Eublepharis macularius. Classification (NCBI taxonomy): domain Eukaryota; kingdom Metazoa; phylum Chordata; class Lepidosauria; order Squamata; family Eublepharidae; genus Eublepharis; species Eublepharis macularius. The sequence goes on along the minus strand of NC_072798.1, from coordinate 77,419,769 downwards.
AATCTTGGATACAGGAGGAGTGTTAGCAGGTAGGAGCTGAGAAAGCGCTGTTCCAAGTCAGCCATGAAAACATTGTTGTGGTACCATGTGAGCAACCATAGCTGTGCTGTTGATTTGAAGGAATAAATCTTCACCGAATCTGAAGTAATTGCAAGAGAGGACAAAGCTTGGTAGCAAGGTCAGCTGTGGCATTGTCAGTGATGGTGTTCCTAACGGCTTGTAGTCCATCTTTGTGGAAGATGCTGGTGTTTAGAGATTCAACATCCATGGTTGCCAAAATAGTGGTATCTTGTAGTCTGTCGTGTCTCGCATATAACTGGGGGCATTGGTGGCATAGAGTCTTAGAATGGAGTTCATGTATCCGGACACCTCAACAGTTATTGTCCTTATGCCTGAGACAATAGGACATCCTGGGTTGCCAGGCTTATGTATTTTGGGCATTTTTTGTATTTTGAACTCTTGAATGCTTACACTCTGAAAATCTTGTTGGTCTCTATGGTGCCACTGGATTAAAATCCTGTGGTTCTTCTGCAGACCAGTACGGCTACCCATCTAAACTTTAGACATGGGAATGTTAAACTAAATCTAGCTTCAGGGAGATAGAATACCTGTGTAAGACCAGGAAAGTTCAATTATCTTTCTAAGTTGCATTTTTAGATAATAAAATCAGAAAACTTTTGTGGATTGTGAGTAGTAAATGGATAGTTAATTCCCAATTAAAGTATTCTAATATAATAAAGAAAATGACAGAACATGATCTTTTATGAAATTAACAGCTGGCATCACTTAGTACTATATTTTCTTTGACCTGAAAAGTAAAGAGAGTAAAGCCAAGTATGGCCATACGTATATTCCTGTCTCTGCCGGGTTGCTGCCTGAAATCCCGTCTAAAGAATGTAAAGGGAAAGCAAATACTTGGAAAATTTCCATGGATATCAGTTAGAATTACCTTTCAAATATTTGTGAATGACTGAGGTGCAAGTTGCTGATGTGCACAGCTGAAATGTGCAAGTCTGTCACAAACTAAATGCTGTGTCTCACACAGTTTGTCATATCTGTTTTATATATGCTCCTCTTAACAGAATAGCATATTTCAACAGACTAGCATCTCTCTGTAGCCCAGAAGCTGCTGTGGAACTCTAGTATTTGCTGAAAGTTGTTAGCACTAGCTTCGGTCATGCCAATGTTCTGTGGATGGCTAAATCCCGGGATATTTTTGTCTAGTTAGATACTTACCAACTGTTTGATGCATGCTATTGGTACCAAGTTTTACTCTAATAATTCTGAAGACTTTTTTTAATGTATAGAGGTTATGTTTTGTCTCTTGCATTGTCAACTCTTCATTTCCCCAGTCTATTTAATTTAATAAATGTGTAGTATGTACCCCCCAAAAATTGTTTGTTGTTGTATTTTGTGCGGCATTGCTCAAGGCCTGTGGGTAATCATTAAAGTAATTGAACACTATTGCTGTAGCGTAAGCTACCACAGGTATGTAGCCCTCTCCTCAGTTCCCGTGCCTACCTTTGTATGATTCGGTCTCCATGACAGCTGTAATGATGATGTTGTTAGAAGAGGGTGCAAGAGAAAAAAATTAATTTATTCTAGCTCTTGTGTATTGAGTTAGAACTTTCTTTGCCTTGTACACATTTAATGTTCAGCAGCAGCACATAACAAGCAAAGAAAAGGGAAGACTTGCTGCGCCAGAAGATTGGGTGGTTGGGGGGGAGAGAAACAGATTTACCAAATTGCAGTTTGACACACACTACAGAGAGTTTTCTTATTTGGTTAAACAAATGCCTTTGTGCGTGCTCTGCTTCTGTGTAAAAAGACTTGCATTAATAACTATAATTTCCCCACTAGGCCAATGGGATTGACTTGTATAAAAACATGATTGTTATTGAATTGTTATTGTTCTCAGAGGCATTAAGTATGGAATCTAAGTAACTAAGAAGATCATAAATCTCATATAGTTTTTTTATTGTTTCGGTATCTTTTTTTCATTTTATACAAGTATCAAGCCAGAGTGGTCTCCAATGTACATCTAAATTCAATTGTCATCGTTCAGTTAAGGACTGAGTGGAAAGGAGGCAGAACAAAGGGTTTTTTTTTTTTTAAAGAAAATTATGAGCACAAAAATACATTTTGGCTTACTATTCAGGAGTGAAATAATGGTACTTCTGGTGTAAATGAGCATAGCTTTCAAATCCTATATATTAACTATAGCTTGTTCTTGAGTGATATAGAACTGAATTCTGAACATCCTTTACAATCTATCTCCATTAAGATATAAAACATATAAGTGAATGTTCTGAAAGTGACAATATAGAGACATATAGGGGTTCGAATTGGCATTCATATTTTATTTTAAAGTATAGTGTTGATGGTATTTGTCTGCACTGCAGTTTATGAACTGGTAGCATAGAAGTTTTATTCCATATTCTATTCTTAAGGATAGCATTGTCTGTTTACTTATTAGAAGTCCCCCAAGTAGCTCAGGAGATCAAACCTCTCATTCCCCACCTCTTGTTTTTCACACATCCATTCTGTGGAGTGAGTTAGGCTAAGAAGTAGAGACTGGCCCAAGGTCAACTGAAAAACTTCAGAATTTAACAGAAATGCCACTTTCCTATTCTGTGTAAATATTTCAACTTTTGGTATACATTGAGAAAGTTTAGAGACAGAAAACAGAGTAATAGTAGAATCACAGAATGAGAGAATCATAGGGTTGGAAGGTACCTCTAAAGTCATCTAGTCCAACCCCCTGCACAATGCAGGAAATTCACAACTACCTCCCCCCTCACTCCAACTAACCTTTGCTCCATGCCCAGAAGATGGCAAAACACCATCAGGATCCCTAGCCAAACTGGCCTGGGGAAAATTGCTACCTGACCCCAAGGTAGTGATCAGCATTATCCTAGGCATGTAAGAAGGGCCACGAGAATAAGCACTGATGTAACCCTTCCTGCCCTCCCTCTCATGGTCTGCCTAAGTTCACAGAATCAGCATTGCAGTCAGATGGCCATCTAGTCTCTCATTAGAGATAGGCACGAACCAGGAAAATGGTGGTTTATTGTGGTTCATGGTTCATCGTGTTCACGAACCACAAAACACAACCCCCCATGAACTTGCCCGGTTCTTCATGACCCAGTTTGTTTGGTTCATATGTACATTACCTCCAGGGCTGCAGAAGGTCTGCAAAAAGCCCATCCCTTCTGTTCCCTAGGTAACAGATTGATCGGCGCCAGTCTGCCTACGGTGACGAACCAAAAAATGAACCAAATGAACTGCTCTAAAAATCATAGCAGTTTGTCATGGTTCGTCAGAAATGAGCTCCAATGAACTGCTGGTTCGCGAACCAAAAAACGGCCCAGTTCATGATGAACTTTGGTTCATATTTTGGTTTATGCCCATCTCTACTAGACAGTAGCCTGGCCGCTAGTCTAACAACTAACCTCTACACTACATTGCTTCTGATGTAGATTGTGAAGGACCGGTGATGTATTGAGGGTATCTGGGGGCACACAACTTATCATTCCACTAAGATGGTTGGCATCCCGGACTTGAAGCAGAAAAACCTATGCCCCTGCAGGATGTTGTCAGGGGTTTCATGAGAAACTGTGGAATACATACATAAAAAATTTGAAATACTATGAAAAATTCCAAATATCCCTCAAGATATCGTGGTTATTAAGGTTGTGTAAGAGGACTTCATTTATATCTATAGAAAAGCTCTTTACAAATACATTTTCTTAACAGTAATTCAACAGCAATTGAATTGCATTCCCTGCCATAAACTTTTTCTGTTCTATAAATGTTTTCATTTGTTGGGAAACACTGTCATAGATTGATGGAACCATATTGAATATCAGAAATGCACATTGATGGTGGCCAAATAACAGACTGTTGTGATTTATAGTCTTTCTTTCAGTATGAGCCAAACTATATGAGAGCCAGTTTGGTGTAGTGGTTAAAAGTAGACATGGGCACGAACCAAAAAAAATTAATGAATCCGCAGTTCGTGGTTTGATGCGGCCGCCGATCCCGAGATCGCGAATTGCAACGAACATTTTCCATTGCCAAACCGGTTCACGGTTCATGGGGTGCGGAATGGCCCCTGTGGCACTTAGAGAGCCCATATTCTCAGGGAGTGTTTTGCAGGCTCTCCTACAGCCATCATCCAAGTTTGGACAAGATTGCAAAAGGGATCTTGGAGTTATACCCTCTCCAATCCAAGGCCCCCAGGAAACTCCCACAAAAATCCAAGCTCAATTATACTCTCAGTCTCTCTCCCCAAAGGCTAGCAAGTGGCAAGCAAGAGCTCTGTCCCACTTCACTGCTCACTTAAAGGGAAACCCAGCCTGGGAGCCCAGGGCTATTTATAAGCACAGGTCCCATTGAGCAATGCAGGATGTCTGTGTTTGGCCGTCAGAGCTGCCTATCAGGGTTTGCAGGGATGAGATTGGAGTGCCCATGGCTACAGAACACCCCCTTCCCCCTCTCTCCCCTGGGTGTCTTCTCCCAACTTGTAACCACTTTGCAGCTCCATGGTTGGAAGGAAGACCTGCCGATCAAGGTAAGCTGGGCTTCCATTCGGGTTTCCAGGGTGACAGGAGCACAGACAGAGTTCAGGCATTCCCCTGGCTCCGTTGCCAGGGGAATTGATTGTTGGTGCCTGACTGTCTGGCTTCCCTAACCTCAGCAGAACACACCGAACCAGGCTTCTTCTGAACGCAGGCTCATTGGCGAGGACAATCTCAAACCGCTGGATCGCGATCACGCGATCGCCAATTTAGTGGGTTTTTGAAGTTCGTAATGCAGTTCGTGCCCATCTCAAGAGCATCAGGATTCTTATCTGTAGATCTGGGTTTGATTCTCCCACTCCTCTGCTTGAAGTGAGCTGAGTGACCTTGGGTCAGTCACAGCTCTCTGGAGCTCTCTCAGCTCTACCCACCTCATAGGGTGATTGTTGTGGATATAATAATAACATACTTTGTAAACAGCTCTGAGTGGGCAGTAAGCTGTCCTGAAAGGTGGTATATAAATCAAATGTTGTTATTGTTGTTGTTATGATGTTGTCCTGAAAGTTGGTGTATAAATCAAAATGTTGTTATTGTTGTTGTTATTATTATATGATACCAGTTTTATCAGTAACTGTTTTGAGGCTTTAAAGATTTCACAATATGCTCTAGAATGAATGAATATAAATTCTGTGGGTTGGATCCAGAAGATAAAATTTCCCCTGATAGAGAGGATTTCTGTCTATAAAGTTGGACTTGCTCCCCCACCCCACAGGCTAAAATGTCCCTGAAATCCTGCTCCTAGGGGACAGCCCCCTCCCGAACACCATGAGAAGGTAGTTGGTGGTTTGAAAGATTTCTATTTCAAAAACAAAATCCAACGGGAAGCTGCTCAATTGGAATTCATATGTAAATTTGACTCAGTCAGGCTTGGATTGAATAGACATTATGAATGGTTATCTCATTACCAAAAGAAACTGCCTTCAGGCATTCTATTCAGATTCTGCAATGGAAGGGAGGGGGCACACCCAGTCTGGATTGTGAATTCCACCACTTTCATGAATTTATTTCCATGACCCTGACTCCCTGCACCCTCTCCCCCCCTTCTCACCACCTATATCTCTCTGGTCAGTTTCTTCATACCCTCTATGCATCTGACTAAGAGAGCTGTGGCTCTTGAAAGCTTATGTTACAATAAAGTTGGTTAATCTTAAAGGTGCTACTGGACTCTTTGCTATCTTGATACCTTATGTAGCTCATGCTACAATGCTTTGTCCAGACCCATTTTAAAATATTTGGAATCATTGCTTCTCTTCTTTTTAAAATGTATGAAGCATAAACAAGAAAGAGGCAGTTAAGAATTCACTTGGGTCTCAGGTAAGACCTGCAAGGTTATTTTCCCTTTCAACTTGATTCATATTTCAAGTGTAGTTGCAGTAATCCTGTTATTGGAAAATATGCTATGGCATTAATTCAAAATCAGACATCAGGAGCCATAACCAGGCATCATTCTGCATATGAAACTCACATCAGCCTTGCTCAAGTTTTTGCATATGGAACAATGGCAATCTTTGACCCTTAACATTTAATTTTATTTTATACAAGATAAGGGCAAAGTCTGTCTTTAGATGCATATTTGCTGCTCCTGCTGCAATTAAGTCATGAATACGCATCTGAACAGGAATTTTGCTCTTAAGTGCCTACATATGCTGTTCACCTTACCAATCATGAATTAATTCTGTTTCTTTTGCCCTCTAATTTTTGTCTCTCTCTCTTTGCTCATCTCTCCTTATATTTTCCTGTTCTTGTAGCTTTCAGGTAGCATTCTGGATATATACAACAGCGACCAAGGAATGCCAGCTGCAAATATGGGTCTCACCAATGCTTCCTGTCCATCTAATTTGCCTGTGAAAACGGAAATCACAGGTAATAGATGTTGGCATCATGCAATCATTTTGAGAATCGTTGTACTTGCTTTTCAAGAACATTACAATGGAATGGTTGTGATATATTTAAAAGCAAATGCAGGCCTGTGTTCCAAGAGTGGTGGAAGCAGTTTGAATACCCAGGCTTGATCCAGAAAACAATGACTTTGAAATGCAGTGAATGCACATCAAATCATTTCTGCCACACTTTAGAACATCTGCCTGTTTGGTCTGTATAATACTAACTAGCTGCAATGTTTGATGAATTCCTCTATTTTACAGCCACATTTTGAGGTATTTAATTCTTTTTGACCCTTAAATCTCTAAATGGCTTTCCCCCTATACACTTAAGGGCCTGATCTATCTCACTCCGCCCAGTAAAAACCCTGGGGTTTTATTTTCATCAATCCTGTTTTTTCCCTTTGTGGCTTTAATTTTAATTTTGCTGATGGTAGTTTTAATGAATACAACTGATGGCTTTTGAAATGTTTTGTATATTATAATTGATTTTAATAGGTTAGATCCTGTGGAAGGTTTCTGGTAGTGAAAGGGTTTTGAATTTTTCCAATTACCCTCTTCCAATGCAAACCGCACACTGGTTCCCCTCTCATGCTCTTCTTAGGGATCCTTGTTGCCTGGGAACAACATTTTGGGGATCATTTTGGGATGCAGCCAGAAAGCAGAGGTCAGAAAGCCCTATTCTTCTGGTGAAAATCCCTTTCATTGGTGGAGATTTACCATAGGATCCAACCCATAGTTTCTAGGTTTGTTTTTCTAATTTATGTTATTGGTGAGTGAAATTTAAGTATGGCGGAGCAGGTGGCAATGCCAGCCCCCCAACTTCACCCAACTGGGATCAGGAATGAAGCAGGTGGCAATGCTCACCCACAGCATTCACTAAGTTGGGATCAGGCGCAGAGCAGGTGGCAATTCCCACCCTCTGTCTTCACCCAGCTGGGATCAGGCATGGAGAAGGGGGCTATGCCCACTATGCTCATGTCCCGCCTTCACCCAGCTGGGATCAGGAGCAGAGCAGATGGCAATGCCAGCACCCCCTTCATACAGCTAGGATCAGGAGCAGAGCAGGTGGCAATGCCCACCTGACACCTTCAGCCAGCTGGAATTAGGCATGGAGAAGGTGGCGATACCTGCCCCCAGCCTTCACCCTGCTGGGATCAGGTGTGGAGCAGGGAATGATATCCACCCCCCACCTTCAGCCAGCTGGGATCAGGAATGGAACAGTTGGCAATGCCCATCCCTGCCATCACCCAACTGGGATCAGGAGCAGAGTAGGTGGCAATGCCCACCGCCACCTTCACCCAGCTGGGATCAGATATGGAGAAGGTGGCAATGCTAGCCCCCCTTCACCCAGCTGAAATCAGAAGTGGAGCAGGTAGTAATGCCTGCCTGCAGCCTTCACCTAGCTGGGATCTAGTGCAGAGCAGGTGGTAATGCCTGCCCCCCAAACTTTACCCAGCTGGGATCATGCACGGAGCAGGGAACGATAACCCCCCCCACACACACACCTTCAACCAGCTGGGATCAGGAGTGGAACTGGTGGCCCACTGCCTTCACCCAGCTGGGATCAGGTGGCAATGCCCCCTCCCCATCTTCTCTTCCTCCAGGATGAGATGCGGAGCAGAAGGCAATGCCTGCCCCCTTCATCCAGCCTGGATTAGGCACAGAGCAAGTGGCAATGGCCGCCTCCCTTCACCCTGCCAGAATCAGGTGTGGAGCAGGTTGCCATTCCTGCCCCCCCTTCACCTGGCCATGATCAGGCATGGAACAGGTGGAAATGCCCCCCCCCCCTTCAACCAGCTGGGTCTGCTTCACTTACAAAACCCTACAGGTTCACTTCAAAAATCGTACATGTGAACAGTAGAAGTAAACTAAGGATTAACATGCTAGAAATGATTTTGAGTGTGCCCCTGAATTGACTGTTCCCCAGCAACACAGCCTTTTCTCCTGGTAGTCCATGAAAGCATGAGCCAGGTTATGGGTCTAATGTCATAAAATCATTATTTTTTGAGCTGCTGTTTCAGAGCTGAAAATAAGCACAGAGCTGTAAGTATCAATGATAGCAAACTGCAAGGGTGTGGCAAAGTGATCCTTTATCAGTCGGGAAGCACCCAGAAATAAAGCCTTTCCTGAAAGCTTCCATGAAATAAAATAGGTTCATGGCAACACTTTCTGGGCTTCTGTTAATACTATTGTGTTTATATTTTGCCCTTCCTCCAAGTGGCTTAGAACATGGGTTGTTTCCCATTCAGATGCTAATAATGCAATCCTAAGCACTACATGCTACTGCTAAGTCCATTGAAGTAAATAGCTTTCGAAGGCTATAATTCTGCTTAGCATTATCCTGTAGCTGGGCAAAGACTGACTCATTTCGATAGATGGATATTAGGTGATTTCAGACCAAACTGCTGGGCATTTTAAACACATATTGATTTTAGGGTTTAGTTTATTTATAGCCTTAAATAGATATCAAAATATGAATGAAATTAACTGTCTTTCCTTGAACAATTACCTTTTTAGCAGCATGATGTTCAAAAAAGATCACTGCTTAGAAGTTGTGCAGAAAGAGAACTCTACCGTATCTCAAGCATCAGACATTATACTGGACATTCCATCTTGGTGAAACTGGAGATGACTTCATTACCTTCTTTACAATATCCCCTACAGTGAGAGATACTTGAGTACTGTTCTCTATATGCAAAATTCCTGAATAGTGATTTTTCTGAATATCACACTACTAAAAAGTCTAATTATTTTATGAAACAGCTGATTTATACATATTTTTGGTTTCTGATCAATGGTATAAATACATTATCATCTATTAAATTTCTTCTAGGTTGCCACAATTTGCTTTCTTTAAAGATCACAATCCAGCTATTCAAGGAAAATATCCGTATTAATGGATTAACATTAAAAGTTACATTCAGTTAATCCAATGAATTCTAACAATCGTGTACAGTGTATCAGTATAATTCTAATGGAACAAAGAGGGGTTATCTCCTCTCATGCAAGTATTTCAGAAATTTGATTATCTTTTGCATGATGGGATACGGAACTCCAATTCACTTTAATTCAATTCATTTTCCTCTCCAGAGTAAAGTACAGAAAATTAGAAAATTGTTAAATGCTGAAGTTATCTTTTTCAGTTTCCAAAATTAAAAATGCAAGGCCATAGTTACAATCCTCCCTCCAAAACCGTCAACTGAAAACAGCTGTAAAGATCAAAGTTAGGAAACTGCAAGGGCGTGGCAAAATGATCCTTTATCGATCAGGGAGTATCTAGAAATAAAGCCTTTCCTGAAAGCTTCCATGTAATGAAATGGGATCATGGTAACACATGGAAATTTCTGGAACTTTAACCAAAGAATGTTTAAATAGTGTTTAATTTCTGTCAGAAACAGATACACGAGCAATGGCCAAGGAGAGGCAAAAAAAGGATAACCATAATCTCAGTGAGTATATTCTACACTTTTGTTATCGATTATTGTTGTTAAGAGCTCTACAAGAATAAGACGTTTGTTCCTATTGAAAAGAGGCTGGCATGTTTCTTTTCCAGGGAACATATATCACAAGAAGCTATGTATACAATCACCAACCAGCCTCCCCGCTGCCCACAGAAAAAATCCATAAATGAAATGTACAATTTTATTTGCATGTCTATAGAATGTTTGCCTTCTTTTCATCTACTTTTTGAGAACCTATTTGTACAACTCAGAGTGTATTTATACATTCTGTCCATGTTCAACACCACCAGACATTATCAATGCATATATATTTTATTATTGCACATAACACCCACTTTGGACAGATTCTTTCACAGCTGCTTGGATTTTCACTATCCTGAATAATTTGCTATCGTATGCAAACATGGCCAGATCACAGCTCATCACTGAGTCTAGTCCATTTATGATTAAATTAAATAGAATCAATTCTAGTTCAGGCTTGTAGAAGTCAAAATATATAATGTGGGGCAAATCAGCAATTTTACATGTGAGTTCTTTAAGGATTAGGATTGCTACTGCTAACTCAGGTATTGAATGTTTTATCTGCATTTGACTTAGTTTTTTATATGTGTTCTTTGAACAGAGGTCCATGTCTGGGTATCTGTTCAAAACAGTGAAGACTTATTCAAAGAATGTGTTCAGTTTTGCTTAGTCTCCCTATCCTCTTTTAGCAATTCTTTTATTTCTCTGTCATCTGACAATCCAGCCACTTTCTTGGCTGATTAGCTACTTCTCATTTATTTGCAGAGATCTTTATTGTCTGAAAGTCTTTAGCAATATTCTTTTCAAATTCTCTTCCCCCCCCCCCCCCCTTGCATATAACTGTAATCATGACGCGTGATTGCTGCTGTAAGATCTCTAGTTAGGATAGGCCATTGTAATGAGGACAGGTAAATTAAAAATGTGGACAAAATTAAAATAAAGCCACATCTTACAGTTACAGTTTCCTAAATCAAATAAATGCATCTATGCCTCTTCCTGTGAGGCCAGGGTGCAATTCGTTTCTAACCTTTTTTGTACTGTAATTTTTAAAATAATAAATGGAAGCTTATAATAAATACTGAGGTTTGCAAGCTGAGAGCTTAAATATTTCAGTCTGGAAGATAATGGATAGATAGGCTCATTTTCTCTTTCGTGCTTCATAGAATAATTTTCCTAACATGAAAAAACACAGAGGCCATGACAATTTCTTCTCTATAAACCTGCCTGATCTTTGAGAACTGCAACAAAACTCCTGCTCCGAGTTCTCTCTCTATATGAGATCAGGCAAGTGATGACTGGAGAAAGAGTGTTTTCAGTAGAATCAATAAGACAAGACAGGTTTGTGGTTTACAGCACAACCCATCTATTCAAAATCCCACTGCAATCTATTCGATGAGGCTTTCTCTGAAGAGTGTGTTCTTAGGATGGCATGGTTAATCTCATTTAGGTGCTCACTTAAAACGTTCTAATGTTCAAGGGCTTTTATGAACTGATTTATGGCTTGCTTATTACGGCAAGTTTTACTAATATTCTGATTTTATCTGTTTTTTGATGTTTTGATGTTGTGACTTATTATATTGCTTTTTGCTGTTTCATATAAAGTTTTTGATTTCAATGAAAGCTGCTTTGTGGATTTTTGCTGGAAAAGGGGCATAGAAATGTTTTAGACAGCAATGCTTTTAGTTCCATACCTTCAGATTATTCATATTTAGCATAAGTATAATAAGTATCTACAGTGCTTTTTTTGTTTAAAAAATTCCAGGACTCATCTATAAGGTTGCACCAATTTCTACCAATTTCCCGCTCCCGTTTCAAATCCCCAGTTAGGGTTGCCAAGGGTCCCAGGGTCCCAAGTGGGGGTGTCGGAGGCTGGGGGGGCAGCAGGGTACTAACCTCCTGTGCACATGCATGCACCGCAATGCCTTCCTTCATCCCAATGAAAAATGAACAAGATGGAGGAGGGAGAGCAACTCCTTCCTCCTCCATTGTGCTCATTTTCCAACAGGAAGAAGGAAGGTTGTGGTGCACACTGAAGATAAGCTGGGTGAAAACTGCCTCCAAGAGGTGGTTTTCTTTCAACTCTGTTTCTATGCACATGAGGATTTCTCTGTGAAGGGGGAGTGCAGGAGCACATGTCTCTCCCCCCCCCACTGGCCAGGTGAGTAAGGTTGGGAGTGGCAGGTGGGGGTGAGGGGATGGCAAGTTTATCCCCACTAGGGTCCACTAATCCATAGGAACAAAACTTGGGGGGCTGCGTAGGCTGCAGCAAAAGAGGGGGATCACTGCTGCCCCCTCTTAAGAAAAGAGAACTTAATTTTTCTTCATGGTGTGGTTGGATACAGGATCTGGTAATCCTCACGACAATCTTGTGCAGTAGATTGGGCTTATTTTATTTGAGGTGCCTGAGACTGAGAAGCTATGACTTGCCTAACCTAAGGCAGACAACCTGTGAGTTCAAAGTTGTAATCAGAGTGGATCTGGGGATATTCAAGCTTCTTGTCCCCACCCAACTTAGATGCATCAACTTGTGGCACACCAGTGTTCATTCACCCAGATCCATATCCACCACATCTTGACTCATGGTGAGCCCAGGGCCATAGCGGCTAGGGTGGCTGGCCATGCAAGCCTGGCAGCTCTGGGCATGCATGCCCCAGCCTACTTCCTCTGTCTGAATCAGGTGAGTGGGTACATAAGAATCAGAACTTGAGAGAGCCCCCCAAAAGCTGCAGTAACCTTTTTGAAACATTACAAAATTAGTCCACTATCCCTTGTCTAAAAACTGTTGTTGTTGTTTTTGGCATCATCACATTTCTCTGAGAAGCTATGTGACAGGACCTGTTCTTTCTACTAAAGAATTTTTAGATGAGGTGATTTTCTGGGGATGTTTGAAAAAAAGAAAGCTGCTTTGAAATAATATATCCCCAAACTTTTCCAATATCTTCAAATATAATTACATTTCGTTGTTATCACCACCTCTTGTTTTCATAGTTGAAAGAAGAAGGAGGTACAACATTAATTATCGGATCAAGGAGCTTGGAACACTTATCCCAAAGTCTAATGATCCGTGAGTTCAACTGTCATTCCTGTCTTTATTTCTACAACTAAAACACAAGAAAAGAGGAAAAGGATAAAACTGATTTGTCAGATGTCAGGTTTGAACTGGATATTCTGGTTTCATGTTGGTTTTTCTTCTAGCAGGCCTCTAGAGGTAATTCTCTAAGTTTATCTCTGTTGATATGTGGTGACTATTACTCCACATAATTCTACTGGTCTCAGTGATAAGACATACTAAACATTAAAGTTGTGTGGTAGAGAACTTGCCATATTCCGAGCCACACTCACCCCAATTGGGATGGAAGGCAGAAGCCTTCAAAAAGTGTGAGAAGGAAGCTGCTAAATCCTGGAAACAAAGAAGATATCCAGTCCTTGACTTTGTTGGACCAAGTGCAGGAAAGCACCCACATGAACTGCAATTAGAATGAAGCCCTTTATATATTCTATGTATTTTATTTTATTTATTTTTATTTATGTCATTTATAGTCAGCCTTTCTCACTGAGACTCAAGGCGGATTACATAGTATGAGATCAGTACAATCAGTAGCAAGGACAAGGGTAGGCATTTCCATACAGTATCAAGGACATTTCCATAAACAATGTCATAGGGTAGATGAATACAAATTTACAGAGACATAGCATTAGCAAGGATCCAATACGGGGTTGAAGGATTTCTGAAAGAGAACATAATCCATTCTAGGATTGACATTACACAACATGAAGCACAAGCAGTATATACAAGTACATATTCAAAGCAACAGATAATATGTAAAACAACATAATGGTGGAGCCCATGGTTCCCAGCTCATTGGCGAGACCCCCTCCCTACAATACTGACCTATCTGAGTAAAAAAGCCTAATTGAATAATTCAGTTTTGCATTGTTTGTGGAAAGCCAAGAATGTGGGAGCTCTTCTGACCTCCTCAGGCAGGCTGTTCCATAGGGTAGGGGCCACCACAAAAAAGGCCCATGCACAGGCTGCAGTTGATTTTCCCATGTGCAAACTGGCACCTGCAAGAGACCCTGTTTGGATGAGCAAAGCTGCCATGGAGGGACATAGGGAGGAAGGTGGTCCCGTAGGTATGTCAGGCCAAGGCCATGAAGAGCTTTGTATGTAATAACCAGTACCTTGAATTGAGCACAGTAGCTGATAGGTAGCCAATGGAGTGACTGTAGAATGTGAGTGATGTTCATGCTTGCTCCTGCTAACAGTTGAGTTGCAGCATTTTGCACCAATTGGAGCCTCCTAGTTAACTTAGATGGAAGACCAATAAATAATGCGTTACACTAGTCAAGTTTTGATGTTACCATAGCATGGATCCAGGCAGCCAGGTTGGCTGTGTCAAGATAAGAAGCCATCTTCCAGGCTAGAGTGAGACTGAAGAAAGCATTTTTTGCAGCTGCCTTAACTTGTTTTTCTAGTAGTAGAGCTGAATCCAGTATAACCCCTAGGCTCTTAACTGACTCTACAAGGGTCAGACAAACTTCATCGAAAGTGGGGAGTACAATAGCTTTCAGGATATCTGACTTCCCAGCAAGCATCACTTTGGTCTTGTCTGCGTTTAATTTCAATTTGTTATTTTTCAGCCATTTCAACATGGCTGTCAGGCAATGATCTAAGATTTCTACTGTATCCTGCGGGGACCTGGATAGCGAGATATAGAGCTGGGTGTCGTCTGCATATTGATGACATCCAACTCCATAGCTGCGAATGAGTTCTCCTAAAGGTTTTACATAGAGGTTGAATAACATGGGAGATAGGATTGCGCCCTGTGGAACCCCACAAGATAGTTCCCATTCTGGAGGTAGCTGATCTCTGAATGGGAACTATCCTGTGGGGTTCCATAGGGTGCCTTCCTTTTGGCATTCTTGATATAATTTTAGGGTGATCCTAATTACTTTTCTACGGTAAAGCTGCCATCTTATGTACTAATTAGATGCCTTTATAATAAAAGCATCTACTTCTCTGTGAAAGCTCATAAAAACCAAATTCCAAAAACTGAATCAGGATGGGGGGAGTTTGCCCCTCACTACTAGTGATCTGGTTTAATGGGATTACAAAGGATAGGAATTACAGTAAAATGAATGCCCTCACACTGCCTTGCACAGGGTAGCACAGAAACTGTTTCTGCGTATCAGCTATCTAGATTTTGAAAAAGTGTTAGGGATAGAAATGCATGCACTACAAAAATAAGCTTTGATTCCCTGCATGGAGATTGGCATAATTGCAGTAAACACTGTGATTTAAAAGCATAAATATTAACTGTTGGCTTTATTAATTACTGTCTAGTAGAGATGAGCACGAACTGAAACACGAACCAGAATTCATCACGAACCTGGCTGGTTCTTGGTTCACAAACCAGCGGTTCATCAGAACCCATTTCTGACGAACCGGGATGAACTTTAGAGAACCCCCCCCCCAAGTGTTTTGCATAGCCCTTTGGAAACAAAGTGGCAGGGAAGCTGCTGTTTTTTTTTTCTCTTTGCAAAGCCTGTAATATGCCTTGGAGGGAGGGAAAAGCAGCTATTTAATCCTTTCCTGGCTTTTAAAGCCAGGAGGAAAGCGCAGCAATGTTACAATGTTGCAATGCTACAATGTTACAACATTGCTACACTTTCTTGCTTTGGGGGGGAAAAAGAGCGAGGTGTGCATACCCCAAAGGAGGAAGGGAAAACCAGCCACTTAGCCCTTTCTTGGCTTTTAAAGCCAGCAGGGAATAAGCAAACTTCTGCAAACATGGGAAGCAGAACAGCCGGCAGCTTTTTTCAGCTGATGGGGATTCCCCTCCCATCAGCTAAAAAGCAGCTGGCATTTTAAAGGGGGAAACCGGAAGCTCACACCCTTATTCTGCAGACCTTCTGCTGCCCCTGAAGTGAAATTTTCACGAACCACATAAACTGGTTCGGGAACCAGGGCAAATTCATGAAAGCTCGTGGTTCATCGTTCGTGAAACTATATGAACCTTGAACCTCCTGGTTAGTTTTTTGTCCATTCGTGCCCATGTCTACTGTCTAGGCTTTTATCTCTGCAACACTGCATCATAGAGCTTAAATAGTATGGGTCATTTATGACTGACATGTCCACGTAACTGGAATACTGTACTTTGCATTTAGTCATTTGCAGAGTCTTCCTTGATGTTTTGGATGACATATCTGTTGACACTTCAAACTTTTTTTTCTCCCCAAGAGCTAATAAGTGTTTGACTGAATTAAGGATTTTTATAACAATATTGAAAGCTGTTCAAGACTAGCAGAAATGCAAGCCACTTTGAAAGAAATCATCAATGCCATCTTAGTTGGCCTTTCTAAAGAATAACATTTTTCACTTATTTGACCATATTAGCCTAAAATAAGCTAATCTCCATTCTGTTAGTGATGCTGCTGATACGGCCTCTGGAAGTGCCTGTTCCTATAATGCAAAAATCATCCCTAAATCCTGAACAAGATTTTGTTCAGATTACTTTAGAAATCCTGAAAAATATTACACTATAAATTAAACATGAATGGCCTTCTATCCATTGCAATACAGATCCAGCAAAACTTAGATTCTCTCTACATGAGATGCCGGGGTGCAAATGTCAAGAGATGCAATGTTAGCCTGGAAGCGTAGTTTTAAAAGGCAGAGCCTGCAGAGATCACTTCAGAGGGGGCAGATTCTTTTATTCCCCGTTGCCGCTTCTGGCATGCAGGACTGTCTCCCCTTCCAGAGCTTTTACCCTGCTTCCCTTGCTGCTTAAAACTTTGAACTAACCGAGCCTCAGTAGGGCAATGGCTCCAGAAGAGGAGATGCCAGAGGTGGTGAAGGGATGTGAGAGAATCCATCTCCTCTGGAGCGATCTCTACCAGCGTTCTAAGTGTTCAATGGAGACCAGCAGTTTAAAGTTAAGGGTTAATAAAGAAACCCACATAATTTGTGGCTGTCTTTATTGCCTTGTGTCATATTTGGGGTGCTGGGGCAAAGCCCTAGCAAACCAGCAAGTCTTGAGGTGCCTCCTGAAGATCTCAATGAAGGGAGTTGTCCTCACCTTTTCAGGGAGCCCATTCCACTGAGTGGGAGCTTGATGGAAAAGGCTCAGGCTCCGATATTTGCCGTTGATGTAATGTGCACAAAGACAATAGACAGGCACATTGCATAACTAAAATGAGGATTTCTTTTAGTGCTGCTCTCTCCTAGAGGTTTTATAATAACACACGGAATGGTTGCAAAACTCTGGTTTCTGTGTATCTTTATCAGTGAGGTTCAAAATTAAGTAAGATTTTTTTTCTCTAATAAGCATAAAAGCATCCTCATTAGAAAGTCTGGTAAAAAGCGAAGTATATTTGAAATGATCTTTAAAAATTTAGGCTTAAATTCTCAGTAATGTATGTTTCCTAGTTCATTAATGCAGAAATACTGCACATAGATTTTAATCTTAGAGTTAATAATAAAAGCAATTTTCACTAAAAATATAAAAACTGTAATGGTAGAATCATGATATTGCATTTAGCTCTCCCACAAAAAGTCACTTTATTACTTTCTTTTGACACTTATTTTCATTCTGGGATTAATTTTACTATATAAGGGCTTCTTAACTATTCTATTAAAATTCCCATTCAGAAGCAATAATATCTAAGACTGAATAATGGTCATGTAAATCATTATTTCATATTAATGTAAAAGATTTTGTACGTTCTTATGAATTTTGCTGACATGCACAATTGTGAAAAGGTTATCTCTACTTTCTGCAGTGATATGCGCTGGAACAAAGGAACTATTTTAAAAGCATCAGTGGAGTATATCAAGTGGCTACAAAAAGAACAACAAAGAGCCAGAGAATTAGAACATAGACAGAAGAAATTAGAGCAGGCTAACAGGCGACTTTTACTACGCATTCAGGTTTGTGTAGGAATGTGTTCATTCAGGGCAATGCTTGTCTATCATCACATTTTATACAGCAACATTTTCTGTTTTGTCACCTCTTCTGAAATAACTTTTGCATTAACGGGTTAATTTTTCGGTATCCTTACACCTTCATATTTATTGCATTATAATGGCAGTAAAATAGCAAGGCTACTAAGTGTATTCTGCAAGGTAATGCACTTTTAAAAATGTGATCACATGCAGCTTTCGAGTATATTGTAGGAAGAAGGATTTATTTGTTCGTCAAAAGCAGTATTTGGGCAGTGAAGATTCCAAGTTATGATTTTACACATTGAAAAATATCCATGACATTGTGTTACCATGGGTATGTTGTGCCACATTAAATTAAATCACACATCGTTTTCTCTCCGCTTACTGTAACGGAGCAGACATGATTTACACCATATTTAATTGGGTAAGGTATCTGGTCTGAATCCCTGAATTTTGGTAGATAATTAGCCAGTAGACAAGCCTGCAGAATTTTCTTATCACTTTGCAGTTTCTAATACAGGGCACTATCTAGTCAAAGTTAAGTATTTTGGAGCCCTACTCTTTCATTCATGTCAAAGATGCGGAGAATTTTGAAATTAACATGACAAGTATTCAGACTTACTACTACTGAACTTTTTATTTACACGTAATTTGATCCCCTCACTGGATCACCTTGATGTTTTTGCTCTAAATGTAAATGAACACCATTTTGAGCAATGTTGTACTTGGGCAGTAGCAACTTCTACAAGCTTTTCTGTGTATGTTGATTCATATGCTATAGGGTCTTGGTACAGGTGGCTAATCGGAACAGATCTTTTTCATAATACAGGACAAGAATCACGTGGTTCTGAATAGGTCTTCCCTTAAAAATAACTACAAATCTCCTGTGGCAAGCTCAAAATGTACATGGGTCAATTATTCTTGATATGCACATTGCGCATGACTTTTCTATTAACAAACACCAGGCATCATGTTCTTGGCAGGCATGATGGGCCAAGAATGCAATGGGTTTCTTTTTTTAAATAAAAAGTTCACACCATTTCAATGCACCTTTTTGATAGTTAACCAAATTTTAACAACTAGAGTTTGGCAGGTTTGGGAGGAAGAATGGGGGGGGGGGGAAACCTACACTTCTTATGAAATGGAATAAGAATGAACATGTGTGAATGGATTCATATGCAACCTTTGCCATTTGCCAGCCTTTGATGTTAATGGTCATAGAGTCAAGCAGAACACAGGGATACAGCTTGCAGATTTAAGTCATGAATTGTGCAGACTTAATGTTTTCTGTACTTAAAGAATGTAGCAAACAGAGGCAGAGAGACAGCATTGGTGACAGAAGTGGGGGTCAGACAGGGTAGTTGTGGGAAAGCATTAATATGTAATCTTGTATGTGTAATACTATATTCTGTGTACGATTAGTATATGGAAACAATTCATATACACGTAACTGGTTGTTGAACATTCAACTGTGCTTATTGCAGTTGGTGAACAGCTCTCAAACTGAAATGTTGATCAATTGATTAAAATTAATATGACTCCCAAATACCTACTAATAACAATAATAATAGCATTCAATTTACATATCACCCTTCAGGACAACTTAATGCCCACTCAGAGCGGTTTACAAAGTATGTTATTATCCCCACAAGAAAACACCCTGTGGAGGTGGGTGGGGCTGAGAGAGCTCTGGAAGAGCTGACTGACTCAAGGTCACCCAGCTGGCTTCAAGCGGAGGAGTGGGAAATCAAACCCGGCTCTCCAGATTAGAGCCCCGCTTTTAACCACTACACCAAACTGGCTACACCCTAATTTCAGTTGGCTGTGCCGATAATGCAGAACCCTGCCAAAGGTTGACATTCTTGAGACCAGTTGACTGAGGCTGAAATTTATATATGTGGTTAACAAGGCAACCCTAACCAAAATTAAATCATTCTAAGCCCATTTAAATCAATGGGCTTAGCAGGATGTGACTTTGTTTAGAATTACACTGTACATTTCTAATCGAGCTAATAGGATTTAACAGTACATAACACTAGTTGAGCTAAATTCATAATGTAATAGTCAGGGCTTTTTTTCAGGGGGAACGCGGGGGAACAGAGTTCCGGAACCTCTTGAAAATGGTCACATGGCTGGTGGCCCCGCCCCCTGATCTCCAGACAGAGGGAAGTTTAGATTGCATTCCACGCCGCTCAGCGGCACGGAGGGCAATCTAAACTCCCCTCTGTCTGGAGATCAGGGGGCGGGGCCACCAGCCATGTGACCATTTTCTCCGAGGGCAACCCACTGAGTTCCACCACCTCTTTTCCCAGAAAAAAAGCCCTGCTAACAGTGAATATCCAATGTAAAATGCCCCCAGTGCTCCAGGTAACAACAAATGGGTCTGATGGAAATATTGAGGGATTTGGGGGGGGGGGCTCTTGTGACCTTAACGAATCTGATGAAGGGACCTTTGACTCCCAAAGGCGAATACCCTGAAGTTCTTGTTGGTCTTTAAGGTGCTACTAGACTCAAAACTTTCTAGACCTTAACAGCAACAACAACAAAAGACAAGCAGCAAAGCAATCTGCGTCAGATATTCCAATGGAGTATCCATGTTAGTAAATAAATGTATCCTGGCACCTGAAAGACTGACAAGTTTGTTTCTAGTATAAACTTTCAGTGACTAGAACTCACTTTGTCATTTACCATCATTTCGCTCAACATCATTGTAATTATATGTCCAGAACGGTATCAAAATTGGTTTTAGAATTATTATTGATGTGTTATCAAGATATCATTTATTTATATAATTTATAGTTCATTCTCCCCGTCATTGTCATTTTTACACAGCATGCACTGAAAATATTAAATGGCTTTCTAGAATGATGGTCTGAATCTTCTTGTCTCAAACCACAGGAACTAGAAATACAAGCACGAGCTCATGGCCTGCCAATTTTGTCTTCAGTCAGTGCTGTAAACTTAGCATCCCCTGTCCTGAAACAACAACACACATACCCAGAAGACAATTCCACTGACTATTCTCAGCATCTCGCGGTGACCCATTCTGACCTCGGAGATACACCTGCAGCCTTTTCCGATCCACTCTCACATTTTACAGATTTGTCATTCAGTGCTGCGTTAAAAGATCAAAAAATCGACGACATCTTATTGGATGATACAATATCACCGTTTGGGACAGATCCGCTCTTGTCTTCCATATCTCCTGCCATATCCAAAGGGAGCAGCCGAAGAAGTAGCTTTAGTACAGATGAGGGGGATGAACTATAGTATGGAAAAGGTTGCGTTCCTGGGTTTTGTTTTACATTATTTTGGTGCTAAGAACTGGGGTATGTATTTACATTGCTCTTCAGCCTAGTTCTAAAAAAATCAGTATTGCTTGTCAACAGAAACGATTGGGGGAATACGTGCAGCTGTCATAGAAAAATAAACAAAAGAATTTAAGATATGCCTTTGCTTAGAACTGATTGCATTTGAACTTCATCGTTGATATAGCATTGAATTCAACCAGCTTTGACCATCAAAAAGGTTATGTTGGGAATTATGGGACCTGCATGAACAAAAAGCATGTTCAACAGAGGCTGGAGTAAGGAAGGTAATTAGGTGAGATTGAGAGAAAAAGCCAGCTTTACCCATATTGTTAACACTGATAGTCATTTAACCTATGGATTAACCTTTTGTTGCTATTTTAAGGCAGTATCATATTACTTCAGAAAGCTAAACTGCACATTTTTCAGGGTTGTGCTGGGTCCATGGGCAACCATATCCAAGTCTAGCCTAGTATATTTTTCAGTTCGAATAATCTGAAATCAGTTTAATGAAGCTGGGGCGTACGTCCAAAAAGGGGAACATAGCATTATGTTGATGACCTGGCAAAAGCAGAATGCCGATCAGGTTCTGTTTACAAGGCTTGATAAATCCCAACGCATCCTACTGCCTGCAGTTACAAAACTTGATTTTGCATACCTAAACATATATCGTTCCTACCAGCATACTAGGGGAGTTTTCAGCCTCAGGCTTGAGGTGCCTAAGCTCAACATTAGGAAGGCCTGACATAGCTCAAGATGATATTTCTTATTTGTAAGTTAAACTGTATATTCCATAAAAAAGAAGGAATGTGTTACCAGGAAATTTTACAGAATTTATTACAAATATCCTTCAAATTGTAAGGCTAAACATATTGGATTTAATCCAAATTAATAGGAGCTCTTGGAGGCTAGTGGACCCTTGGAAACAGAATTGTGTACAATCTGAGGTAGAAAAAGGGAGTTGGCAAAAACAACCTCCCCCCCTCATGCAAGGGGTTATGCCCTTCTTCTTATAGAAAATAGTCTTTACATTTAATCCATTGTTTCAATGTAAATTCAATTATCCATAAATTGAAGGTTAGCTATATTCATTCCTGCAGCCCTTTCTAATCCCTAGAAAGACTGGTCCTGTGGTCAGAGGATATGTGAAGAGAAACAGCTGGATGAGTGGGTGAGATGGATTAAAGAGGGACAAGGGGATGAAGCCAAACCCTTTCCTCAGTAAAGCTGTGTTTTGGAAGAGGGGGGAGAAACAATTTCACCCGTTCGGCCTTCCTCATCTCCACATGAATTCTGGGACTCCAGGAACAATCTTTCTGGAGAATGGAAGGAATTGTGGGAGAGGAGCAGAACACAGAAAAACTCTGCATTCCATGAACAATGTGGTGGGATACTGCTCTCTGTTATTTTGAAATTTCAGATATTTTAGTTGTACGGATGGAAAGAAGAAGATAGATTTATGCAGGTCAAAGAAGCTAAAAGAAATTAACAGGTGCAGAGTTTCTGCAATTTCTGCATCACATATGATACAGATTTCAATGGTGTAAAAAGAAGTGCATTTGGTACAGTATTCCACATCTTCCTCATTGAAGGTAGCCATTATGCATTATAAGATCATTCCTTTCAAGTCTGAATAATTTAAATCTAAATATTTAAGAAATATACCACATTAGTTAGCATCTACAAAACACAATAAAACCCCCTTAATACCTTGAATGCTGTACCTTTTCTGAGGTACAGAAGAAATTGGAATTAGGGTGTGACAGAAATCTGTCGAATTCTGTTGAACGCATATGATCCTTTAATAATCTCGATATACATTCAGAAAGATCAAAGTGGTTGACTGTTCATACTAGACTTTGACAAAAGCAAGTGGCTGATGAAGTAAAGGAGGTGTAGGACTAAAAAGACATTATTTCCACATCTGGTGGGATTCGGGGGGTTGGTGTGGTTTCTTGAATTAAACCATTCTCTGTGTTATACTTCTCCATCAGGAAATAAGCTGACACTTGTTCTTCCCAACTAAGCTCTCAGAAAACGTTTAATCATGCTTCAGAAGTGAGAGAGCTACCTATGTTCCAATTCTCCTTCCATAGAAAGCTTCATCATTTATTTTTAAGACACTAATGGACAGGTTCATAATTAAATCAATCAAAAGTAAATGCACAACTTGATTTTCTAATTCCGCTTCTACCTGGATGCTTGATCGTTGATTTGAATTCTCTTAATTTTAGGAGAACCTTTACTTCTCTAAAAGCAATTGCAAACTGTGCATCAGTGTTTTAAATGTTTGGATTTTAAAATATATATATATGAAAATAACTAGCAGGCTAATCCATACACCATCAGTTTATACTCAAGTGCATTGGTCATTGGGCTGGACAGGGATCCAGCGGAAGCTGAAAACTGGCATTTTGCAAGTAAAGCCAGTTTCAAAAATAATTGCATCTATAACATTATGTGTCTGAATAGTGCCTTCAGCTACAGGACTTGTGCCTTTGTTATTTCACTGACACTCGGAACCATGCAGGATCAAGCCTTGGGAGCTCTCATATGGAGCGTTTTATAGAAAGGGGATAAATCTTACTGCTGTCACTCATGTAATACTCTCACGAATGGGAACACAAGGTTGACTTGGACTAATATTTGAGTGTCTACTACAGGTGTAGTTTATAGGAAATATGTCCAAAAGGCTTCTAAGATAGCTTTAATCAAGTCTTAGTAATAGGTGTGCGCTCTTCATATGGTAAAAGCCTGAGGAATATCTGCTAGAATATTCATTGGAATGGGAGGGCTGGATTATTTTTTTCTTCATTTCCCCCCTAATAACAGATATTCAAAACTCATCTTAGTCCATCAGTATACATGAGCCAGTAAACTCATAATGATGCAAAAGATGATGAATGGAAATATTGCTGTCTTGTTTAATTCATGAAATAGTGATCAATGTACATTGGAGTTTTTATAAAAGGAAAAAACCTGTAGTGTTTTCTGGCTTGCAATGTGGATGCTGTATAGAGATCCCCGCTAAAATATAAGTGAAAACATTATTTTTTGTCAAACAACAAGAATGCTGTTGCTTTTTATTATAAAGGACTGAAAATAATTCGGTCACTTAATCTTAATAAGAACACTGCTATTATAATACATTTGACTGTAATAGCGTTGTATATAAAATGGTGAATGTAAAATTATTGTAATTTAAAATTACATTAAGTCTTTTAGATCTGTTCAGGCATTTACATTGCTATGAGACTGTAGAGTCATTTTTATAATAATTGCTATTTTTCACTCTTAATACAATCTCTTGTTTTCTAAGTAACCGTATGCAGCCAAACGTACTTTATTACATAATGCAATCTCTATTAAAAGGCTTTTAATATGGGCTGGTATTTATGATTGTTATAGGAATGCAAAAATCAACCAGATGTTACAATAGCTGTTTCATACATACACATGAAGATGTTTAGTTCAGGCAGCCACTAAGCATCCTGTCCAGCAAGATAGCAGAGTAACAGCTGCTAAGCTCATCTGCAAGCATGTCCTATCAGGCAAGATGCTGAACAACTGCTAAACATTCCATCCATTATAAGACATCATGATCCGCTAGCCGCCCATTATATATTTAATACGATCTTCTCCTGTCTGTTTATTCCTCTTGCTAAGGCTTTGATTTATGGGAAGCGTTTTCCAAATGTTGCAAAATTGCTGGCAGGCAAAGATGATATCAGTTAATTCGTGAACGAGCCCTACAAAACCTTTTAAAAGTACTAGATGTTCCCCAGACACTCTAGGATAAACAGAATATTGTACTTTAGGATGTAAAACATTTGAGAAAGCTGATAACTCGACAACATTTTGGCACTATGAAGATACCCACATTTAATGAATTTAAGTAAGGACTGGAGCTTTAGCATTTAAAAATCTCAATACCAAGAGTGTTGCCTTGTGTGTATATGAAAGAAGGCTGCAGTAGAAGGAAGGAACACATTTTAGTATGCCTCTGTAGTCTTTGTGTATATTTTAAAACGGGATTTTTTCCCTTTAAAAACATTAAATAGACATCAGACTTATTTGCTTTTGAATAATTTTATTATAACTGTATTAATTATTGTGTTGCCAACAGTAGCAGCTAATTAGTCCTCTTGCACTTAATTTAGAATTTGATTAGCTGTAAATGGAAGTTTTCTTTTAGAATCTGAGCCTGCCAAGAGATTCCCTGCTATTGAAGCCCACGAGTTCTCAGTACCTAGCAGAGTTGGGCCCTTAGAGGTTAAACAGAAGGAGAAAATTGAATCACAACATACAAATTAAGAAACTTTGTATACCACCTACTCAATTAGACACAATACCACTGGTAAAAGACATCCAATCAAATTTGATGTCAGCATCATTTCTATTGACAGTCTGTCGATTAGAGACAACCCTGTGAAATTTTGATGCTAATAAGCGTCAAGACCAAAAATCTAATCAAGGAAGCGACAGTAGTGAAGTGTGCCAAGTGATGCTGGTTAAATCACTGATACCCATCACCTTAAATATATATCAGTTTCATTAATTGGCAACTACAAGACAAGTGTAGAATGCTCAGGATGGTGAGATTCTGATATAATCCACCACACTGTGGTTAAGTATATGATTCATGTAATAAGAAAAAAGTGCCTGCAGGCTATTGTTCCTAGCATGGATTAAAATTTGCATATTGCTACTCCTTATGTCAAAACATCTGGTGTCTGCAAATGCTAACATTTCGTTAAAAAGTTTCAGGAGCCGGGGAAAGTGGACTGGAAACATTTGCATGTGACTCATTCGAGCATTATAATTGAATAAGAGGCTAGGTTAAGGAGAGAGACTGCTGGAAAAAAAACACACAATTGTATAGCGAACATTATGGATTCATGGGGAGGATATATACTGTGAGAGCCAGGGATATTCTTCACAGTATACCAGAACAAGCTTTTTCTTCCTGAGTTCATTAAAAATGACAATTGTTCTTATTGAGGTCATGTGTGACACCAGTGTGTCATTATTAAGATAATATAAAGATATTAATTTATGTCTGAAATTTAAGAATATTTTACCCAGATGACATTATTAATTCAAATCCTGAACTTCCTGCAGTGTTATTCTTAGCAACCGCTGCAAATCTCCTAAACACACATCATACTTGTCTAGAATGACAGATGAATGCAAGATTTGATTACCTGGATGGAATCATTTGACCGTCTTCCTCCTTTCTATCAGCTCATGTGTCCCAGGGTCTGTGCCAAATTCTAGAGATGGGCCAAGATTTGTGGGTCAGTTTTAGGAATTCCCTCATCGCCAGTGAAAACTCAGTTTTCCTTGGTGGGGGGAAGGGAGGCCAATATTCCATGGTCATAGGAGTCTCCATAATTGCATTCTACAGATTAGAATGGCACACATGGGGGGGAGCCCTACTGCTCCCATTGCTGTGTTTTTCAGCACATCTGTAGAGGCCCAGTATGGATTTGAAGATGGATATCTACAGCATAGAGGTGTAGAACAACAGAGTACAAATACTGTTAATGCAACAGATACAATGTAAAAACTGGTCCGATATAGTGGTGTCATGGACATGGGAGATGTCCACCATGAAACTCATTAAGTGACTTTGGACCACTCACTCTGTCAGGATACCTGTGGGGATAAAATAGGGAGGGAGACATGCGCAACACTCAGCTCTTTGTTAGACAGGTGGGATTACTGTGTACTGATAGACTTTTTAAAAATGGGAGAAATACCCTCAAAGACATCTAGTATAAATGACAAGACAATAATATATTTTATATATTCTACCAAATAGCACACTTTAGGCTGGAATCCTGCTTAAGAGGAAGGATAAGGTAGTTTTAAGATTTATATAGAGTGAAGACATACTATTTTAGGGGCTGATATGCATACATCCAGAAGTTGCATCCAGAAGTTATCTGACTGCTTATTTTTTCAGGTATACACTCAGAGAATAGTTGCACACTTAGAATGCACATCTGTCTTTAGCTGTTTCCTAAAAATTAGAATGGAATCTGCAATGGGTTGATGAGATGAGGGAGACTGAAGGAAATCACTGCTTTTCCTGGGACAGCAACCTCCCCCCGCCCCCAAGGAAAAAGAACGCAGATCCATCAGAATCTAGAAAATGCTGAGAAATGTCCTACCCACGCAGAATACTTCTCTTAATGTGGTTTCTTGTTCCAAAATCCAAATCAGTTTAGTTTGTTTCAGTTCCTGTCCAATGACCATTGTGAGGGTTCTTGTTAAGACATGCCTCTCTGAATGATAAAACTGATCAAACAAGATGCTGTGGATCAATTGCAAAGCAAATATCAAAGTAGTAAAAGAATCCAGTAGCACCTTTAAGACTAACCAACTTTACTGTAGCATAAACTTTCAAGAACCACAGTTCTCTTCATCAGATGCATCTGATGAAGAGAACTGTGATTCTCGAAAGCTTATGCTACAGTAAAGTTGGTTAGTCTTAAAGGTGCTACTGGACTCTTTACTATTTTGCTACTACAGACTAACATGGCTAACTCCTCTGGATCTAAAGCAAATATCAACATTAAGGATCAAATTTTAAAAAAATGATTACTTGTTTTAGGGTTGTTGTTTTTTAAATAGATTTTTATTTGGATTACTGAATGTATTGTTAGGAATATATAAAAATATATAGAAGTTCAGTGCTAATTTTATCCTATAATAGTTGGTAGGGTATGGTTAGATTTGTGAAGACAAGACTCACAGGAAAAGGCATAATACTAGGAAAAGTTGAAGGCAGTAGGAAAAGAGGAAAACCCAACATTATATAAAAGCTGAATATAATTACAGCACTACATCCATAACCTCACATTGAGTTGGGACCAGTGGAAGAGCTTGCTAAAGGAGTTGACATTATTGTTCTGTTTGTAGAACTTAATGACTGTTTTGGTGGTACAAGAGTCGCCCCTGATGAAGTGGATATGTCGTGAAACAAGCTGAACGAAAAAGCCGGCAGCTTGTAGGGCCAGGGGAACCCCCTTTGGGGTTTTCCCCTCTCTTCTCCTTGACTTCCACCTGCATTTGGAGACAAAAAGAATAAAACATCACTAGTCAATTTCTTCTTGGCTACTATGCCATACTTACCTGAAGTTTGTGGCTTGGGGACCGTCTCGATGCACGTTGGGCTCCCTTGTTCAATTGTACCTTGTTCAATTGTACCTGCATTTGGGATTAACTGTTTATCAACCTCAAGGGAGTCTTGAGCTCTTCAAGCAAGAATACACACCAATTGAAGGACTTTGAAAGCTCCCAGGGACTACCTTTAAGAGACGTTGTCGTCCTTGTTATTTATGCTTGAATTTGGTTTTGGATTTCTTGTAAATTATTGTGTAAAGTACACTTTGGCACTGAGCACTTTAAAGATTTTTGATAGTATTACAGTAACTGTGGATTATTCATAGCAGCAAGTGCTGTTGTCGGAAAGGCCCTCTTCTATGGCAGATGATCTCTGCCCCAGGCTCCAGGAGTTGTCAGAGCAGATCTTTCCCCTTCGTTCCCTTTCCCCAAGCAGCCCATCCTTTGGCCCCATAATCCCCTCTAAGCATTGAGATAGTCTTGCTAGCAAAGTGCACCATGATATAGGGCACTGCATGATAAAGGGAAATCTGACAAAATAACCTTGGAAACTTGCATCAATAGAAGAGGGGAGGAAAGTCTTTCTTATCTGATTCAACCTCATGGCTCCAGTACTCCATGCCATGGTGCATTTTTTTTGGCAAGGCTCTCATAATCCTAAACTAGAACATATATAAGGTTGCATTGATTAGATGGATTTTAAAGAAAATGTATGGGAATCAGAAATCCCTTCCATTTCTTATGATGTCTTCTGTGTGATGCAGTGATCGCTTCAACAATTAACATTCTGTTCCAGGTACAAAAAGACTAAGGGTTGAATTCAGCTATTTCATGCACTCCCTTTATCTATGCAGGCCCCATGACTTCAGCATAAACTTTTTGGTGGTTGAAGGTTACTTTCTCCTCCCTTTTTCACCAGTTGGTGAAAAGCTGGTTGGTTCCACCCCTAAGGATATACAGACCTATTCAGTGAATAACACAGGAAATTAATATTCTCTGAATCTCTAGAAAAAATAATCCAGAGTGCAGACTAAACCTAGATTGATAATTCATAGAGTCATAGAATCATAGAGTTGGAAGGGGCCATACAGACCATCTAGTCCAACCCCCAATTATAACATTACTCCTCCTTTTTAATATTGTAATTGGGCCAAATATGACCAGAATGGTTTCTGAAGCTCATGAATTATTGCTTGGTATTTGGTTTGGAGGCAGGACAGGCAACAAGAAGAGGAAGTGACTCTGTGAATGTGTGCTTGACAGGGGCATAATCCAGAAAAGCATGCTTGCCTTCTACCATGCTACATTATGCCTAGCTAATTGGTTTTTCTGTGCCTGGTGTTTCCATTTCCCAACAGCACCACACCATCAGCGGCATGAGCTGAGAGTGCTTTCTGATTCTGGGTAAGAAAAAAAAAATCCTATTTATATGTGCTATTCTGTTGTCTGAGGCTGCAATTCCAAATCAATTTCAGTGGCCTTATTCTACCTACTGGTGGGTAGGCAAAGGTGGGCACTGTAGAAGAGGCAGAAGCCCTCTCTTCTCAAGCGACCATGATAATAAAAAGTGGACACAGAGAAGAAAGAGATCCAAGAGAAATCCATGATGAGAAAGAATGGGAGGAGGTCGCCCAGATCTATCCTCAGGGTCACAGTGAAGCATGGTGCTGTCCCTTCCCTCCTGCAGGAAGACCTCAGGTGGAGTTTGCACTCATCTTCTGCTTCCTCCTTGGCTCCCTTAACTCCCTGCTGTCTCCCTGGGATGCAGTTGTGGGAGAGAGGAGTCAAGCTGAGCATGGTCTTAGGCTGAGAGAGCATAAATAGTTCTCTGCAGCTGCTGCAAGCTCCACCCCTTCCCTTCTGGTCCCATGAGATCAACATTTCTCATGAGACTTCCTAGCCAGAGCTCTCATGCATCTGGGCTTCCACTGGCTCCCTTAACCCTGGCTTCGAGAGCTACTTTCTTCTTTCACCCACCCTTGGTAGGCTGAAGGTGTTGCTGCCTGAAAGTGTTTTCCCAGCAGCTATCACATGGCAGGGGTATGGCCCCAATACTTAGCTGAGTAGTGGTGACCCAACTGGTGTCAGAGACAGCAGCTTATTGCAGATCTAGACAAAGGTCCAAATCTCCTAATGTGAGAGAGAACCACTGATTTAGGATTTCAGGCTTCTTGGATATTGTTTTTGCATCAAATGCGGGTAACCAGAATGTGAAGGCAAGAAGAATGAACCTGTGTTTTGCCTTGCCTTACCTTGCTGTGTTTCACTGCTTGAGGCATATTTTTCATACTCCATCTGTGATACAGAAACTGGATGTCTGGGAGAAAAATGCTGAAATCAGCCAAGCTGGGGGAGGGTTTATTAAGTAATCCATATTGATCATTTTTTTTTAAAAAAGAGATCCCTACCACGCCCTGCTGCTGCATAGCCTGCCATCCTCAACAGAGGCACCCTAAGATCCTCTGTCCTTCCAATACTAGAGGTGTAGGCAAAATATACCCCAAATTCTTCTGACCTTAAGATGCCTTCAGTGAGAGGGAAAGCATCTAGTGTGATATTAAGGCTTGATCAAAGAACAAATTGCTTAAGGGTCTCCTGGGAGGGAGTTTGCCTGGATTCACACATGTTAGATAAGGCACTTAGCGATTGTTTGCAACTGGATTTTCCTGGGTGAAACTGTGTGAAACAGGAAAATCCACTTGCAAACAATTGCTAAAGTGTCTTGATAGTGCACTGAAAGTACATTATCCAACATGTGTGAAAGCAATCTTCCTGAGTACTCTGGGAAAATATCAGCAAGGATCCTTGGAAAGCCCATGACAGGTTTGCAGGATAATAAACAAAGCTCTTGAATATCCCTCCATAAACACAATTTCTGGACGATACAACCATAAATCCAGAAAGGATCATTTGCCCATCTCCTGGAAGATCTGTGTCAAGCAGGGCTTTTTTTCTGGGAAAAGAGGTGGTGGAACTCAGTGGGTTGCCAGCACAGGGGCCAACTCCTGGTGAGACATGGCACCCCTGGTACCACATGCACGTGCACAAAGTGTGCGCATGTTCCCAGGACCACACAATGGCATGACAGCTGGAACAAGGGGGGAGTTTTTAAATTTCGCCCTTGGTGAAAATGGTCACATGGCTGGTGGCCCTGCCCCCTGATCTCCAGGCAGAGGGGAGTTTAGATTGCCCCCCACACCACTCCAGTGGCATGGAAGGCAATCTAAACTCCCCTCTGTCTGGAGATCAGGGGGCGGGGCCACCAGCCATGTGACCATTTTCGAGAGGTTCCGGAACTCCGTTCCACCGCATTCCAGCTGAAAAAAAGCCCTGGTGTCAAGAATGCCACTTTATTTAAATCAATCATCCTCCCTGAAAGTCATCTTATGTATGCGTATTCATGTGCCCCTTCTACAAAAGGGTGTTTGCCCCACCCTATCACAGCCCTGAATTTCCACCAATGGAGTCCTGATTTCTAAAGAGGTACCAATCAGAACACAGTCCAAGATTCACCAGTGGGCAGCCAGGATCTGAGGTTCAGCATCAAACTAAGCCAATAGCAGATTTCCATTCAGGCACCCTTCCACCCATCTCTTCTCTCTGGTCTAGTTTGCTTCAGACAACTCAAGTGGGAGAAACACAGTTTGGAGGGAAAAGGAACTTTAATTGGACATTTAGCTAAAGGAATACAAACATACGTTGGGATTGTGCAAAGTGAATGGTCTCTATTGGATTTGAGCCCAGTGGCACCTTAGAGACCAACATGGGTTTTTTTTATTGGTTTCTTTTACACACTGACTTCTCATTTGCTAGTTTGTTTCTTGATTCAGTTAATAAAGTTACTTGCTGGTTAAGTGCTTGTCTCCCTTCTTCTCTGAGATATTGTGACAAGCTGGCAGTTGCATATACAACAGAAGGTCCCTCTTTTTATCCCTGGGATTGTGTTTTGTGTTTTTCATATGCAGGGAACATTCTCACATCACAGGCCTGACATGAGAACTGAATTGGATAACACTGCTTGAAATTCACTCTGACAATTTTGTTTGCCTACTAGTCTCCTATTTGCTTGAGATTTCAGAGGGAAGGTATCTTGGGTGAAGGGCCTGATCCCTGTGAAATTCTTCCCAATTGGATAGGGGTGGAAGCTACACCAGGAAATCTGTTTCCCATTGACACCAATTAAAGTTAGTATTGGATTTATTTCCTAGTACAACTAATTCCAATATTAAAAATCCTGGATACGTTTTTTTAAATGACAACATTCAGGTTTTGTTCTCCCTATCCAGGGTCGGCCCGCCCATTGAGGCCGGTGAGGCCACCACCTCAGGGCGCTAAGGCACCAGAGGGGCGCCGGCCCAGGGGCAGGGGTGCGCACCATGGAGCTGCTGCCACCACCGCCAGCCAGGAGAGTGTGCTGGCTGCGGCAGCATGGGGCAACTGAGCGGGCAGCCTCCCATTCAGTTGCTCTGCGGGCCAGGCACAGCCGGCAGCCAGGGTGGCCGGCTGCGCCTGGCCCGCAGAGCAACTGAACGGGATGGGTGGAAGGCCCCCCCCCCGTGCACGCACCAGCCCCTGCATGATGATGTCACACGCAGTGACGTCATCATGCAGTCCGGTACACGCACACGCGCACATGCACAGAGGCAGCATTAAGCTGCCTCAGGTGCCGGCAACACTGGAGCCGGCCCTGTCCCTATCTCTAACAAATTTCTGGTTAGTAATATGTATCACTTCAGAAATTGAACTTCCAAGGCTACTGCAGCTCTGGTCTTTAATTACAGCTTTTTAATGTTTAAAATATAACAATAGTTACTTATTTATTCCTCCTTCTGAAAACTCAAGACAACTAACAAAATATCACTAATTCACCTATGTAATTCCTTCAGTAATTAAAGGCAAAAATATGGTTCAGAAGAGAGACTGAAATGAGTGCAATATTTTAAATGTAAAATACGGTCTTATTTTTAAGATGCACTTTTTTTGATGGGATTGACCTTGATTGTGGCTAGTAAGATATATTCTGTGGATGACCACTAAGGTTTTCAGGTCCTTTCAGGGTTGAGCCAGGGATGATATCCCTTTAGCATAACCAAGCATGACATGGGTGTGAGTGTGAGTGGGAAGAGAGAGAGAGATCAAAATGAAGCGGACAAAGATATTAACCTTTTGTAACTAGGCCACCACCGCTGCTGGAATGTACTGTCCTTCATCATTACCCTTTTCCTATTACAATGATAGTGTAAGTTGCTTAATGTTAGTATCCATGGCTTCTGTCACAGGAAGAACCAGCCCCATCAGAAAAAGGATTCTTGGGCTTCAAACTTTGGTGAGGGAAGTGGTAAAACATAAGCCACCGAGACAGAGGAAAAACCTAGAACTATCTGAATGGAATGGTAACTAGCTCTGTTTACAAGTAACAGTGAATGCATATACAATCCATGTACAGTACAATATCTGTGTTGAGTGATCCTCATATTACACTCATGTATTGCTGAATGTGTCTTTGAAACTGCACGTTTATCCTGGTTTCATTAGTAAAGTGACGTATGCTCTTTCTTACAAACAGATGTACGCATTATGTTCAGGATGCATGTGTGTGCCCTGTAACATACGGACAGGGCTACTGAATCTGCATCTCGGCGCAGATTTCAGGTTTTTTCAGTAATTTAATTTGGATGATGTATCTTGGAAAGCACAAAACCATGTGGAACTTGGGTCCTTTCGTCTTGGTCTCTTTGTCAGATCTACTTTTACATCAAAAACTAGATTACACTTGCAAAAATGCAGAACTAAAATAAATGTCAAGACATCATATAATTCTGAAGGCCATATATCTAGTTATCTAGTTGAGTCAAAAGCAACAAAACTTTTCTTTCAAATACTACCCTAGTTATCTAATTGTGAGCAAAACATCTATTCAGTTAAAAGAACATGCTATCTTATTGGCATACTGTTTAGTCAACAGTCTTCTATCACATTCTGGGGGATATTTATTTTACCAGTTATATTTTTGTCTTTTTTACAAGTTAGCAATCCCATGTTTTCCTTCAACAAAAGAAATGAAATGTATACAGGTGGAAACATGTTAATATATAAACATTCCTGTTCAGAAACATCAAGTAATCTGATGGTATTAAAACACACTTTGCATTTAATATTTACCTGTAGGCATGCATGAAATACTTCTTTTATAATGGCAGCTACTTATCATTTATGGAACAACGCTAATACGGGTAGTTGATCCTAAACTGCCAAAACCCAGATATTCTCTTAATTTTACTCCAAGGAATTTTAAACTGACTCTGTTAAAGCCAAGGTTATTTGCCTTGGGGATGCCTAATGGAAGGATTATTATAGCAGTGTCCACAAATAGGTATCTTGAGAGATCGGGGGCCATAGTACTTCATTGACAGTTAATAGATTGCACTACTGCTGTACTGCAGTGATCTTTGAGGCCAAAGGTCATACCTCTCCCTTAATATTTAAATAAAGATACTTGACTAGAGCAGAAAACAGCTTATTGCCAGTTATAGCCGCTGCTCAATTTACAAGAACCTTTACAAAGTCATGCTAATTCCCGGCCTCCTTAGAATGCACAGTAACCTTTCATAAATCCATCTTTTCCCGATGTCCTTGGAAATGACAGTTATAAAACTACAAATGATTTGTAATGCAAAATGGGCCTGCCAGACTTGAAGATTACTTCTCAGTGTACTAAAATGACGGAAGGCTATAGCTAACAAAAGGTTTAAAATGCACCGATAAGTATCTGACAAAACAGTTCATGAGGATCTTAAATATGTGTAATAACTGCTGTGGCGGGCAGAAATGAGGATACGTTTGAAGTATTTGCGTGTATAATGCAACAAGCCGTATCCTGGAACAGTATGTTCTAGTCACACTGCTAAACGATGATACCAGACAAATGGCACTTGATGTACTTTTTTGAGTTTGGTTCGGTAAACATTATAAAATGTTGATATGTCCAGCTCTTTGAGTGTTGTATTTGATGGATCAGGAATGGTCCCCTTCTGCATTCTTGGGGTTTAGTAAATTCTCCAGAGAGTAGAAGTTTATTTTGTCACAACAACTGACTCTCTCATGAGTGAGCAGACTCCATCATAACAATTGGAAGGGAGCATGACTCAATGGAAGAGCATCTGCTTGTCATGTAGAAGCTCCTAAGTTCAATCCCCAGCATCTCCCGCTAAAAGTATCAGTAGAAAGTGAAGCCACTGTCAGTCTGATTAGACAAGTGTCTGATTCAGGGCCAAGCTACAAGTGATGCCTGACACAGGTTGGGCACTTGTCAGCTTCCCTCAAGTTTTGATGGGAAATGTAGGCATCCTGGTCTTGCAGCTTGGCTCTCCGACTGCTGTCCAATGGACTTTTCAACTGTCACTTGTTCAACATTCCGCCAAGCTGCCTACATTTCCCATCAAAACTTGAGGGAAGCTGACAAGTGTCCAACCTGTGTTAGGCATCACTTGTAGTTTGGCCCTCAGTAAAAGGCAGCTTTATGTGTGTTGATAATAGTAGTAGATTCAGGGCTTTTTTTCAGCGGGAACGCAGTGGAACGAAGTTCCGGCACCTCTTGAAAATGGTCACATGGCTGGTGCCCCCGCCCCCTGATCTCCAGACAGAGGGGAGTTTAGATTGCCCTCTGCGCTGCTCCAGCTGGAGTGGCGCAGAGGGCAATCTAAACTCCCCTCTGTCTGGAGATCAGGGGGTGGGGCCACCGGCCATGTGACCATTTTCACTGAGGGCAATTTAAACTTAAAAAAACTCCCCCCTTGTTACAGCTAACCCAAAGTGACGTCATTGTGCAGTCCTGAGTTCCACCACCTCTTTTCCCAGAAAAAAAGCCCTGAGTAGATTCAAGACAGACAAAAAGAAGTACTATTTCATGCAGTGGGTGGTTGTCCTGTGGAACTCACTGCCATGAAATATGGGTGATGGCCACCTATCTTATTTATGGAAGTCAGAAAGTGTTGGATATGTTTACAGAGAACAGGACTGTTGCTGGCTAATTGGATGATAAGTGAATTGGTTTACAGTGCCTCTGGTTGTCAGATGCTGGGATGCAGTTCACAGATGAGAGTTGTGAGATCTGACTGGCCACTGCTGGATACACGAAGCTGGTCTAGATGGATCTTCAGTCTGATCCAGCAAGACCACATCTACGTGTTTATGTTTTTATAAGAAAGTGCACATCACTTAGTAGCACATCACTTAGTAGTGAAGACCACACATTTACAGAATGCATCCATCCAGATATACAAAAACTAAATGGGAGATATAAATGAAAGCATGGACTATCTCTTAATTTCCCTCTTCTAAACAACTGGAACCATGGGTAAACCTTTAACCAGATTTTGATCAAATATGATAGGATTAGTTTTGTCTAGTCAGCATAGCTCTTTAGGATGGAGCCAGCCCATGTGCCCCCAGGTGGTCATGTAATCCCAGTTCTGCAGGAAGAACATAGGTGTAAGTTTATGTCTTCAAGCTGCCACATCAACATTTTGGAATGCAGAGTCCACTCAAGAAATTAATGAAAAGGTACTCAGTGAAGTAGCAGGTGCTCTGATATATCACACTATCACTTTAATTCATGAAGATCTAGAAAAATTTAAAGCACGTCGAATAATTGTTCCAACTGGAAGTGGTTTTTGATAACATTAACATCAAATCTGCTGGTGATTTAGGGGTTACAGTCTGTAATGTCCCAGCGGCAGTAGAAGAGATGGCCAGGTTCTACACTATGCCACATCTTGAACCGGTACAGATGAAGGCCTTGTGTGAAGCATTCAGCTGATCTGGGAAATTGCTTCTGGATCTGTAAGAATCAGAGGGAGACCCTGGGCATTATTGAGATAGGACAAGTCAGGCAAGCAGTTGCACTGTGGGCAAAAGCCTTTCATTTCAAAATGTCTTTTACGAGGACACAATTTCCCACACTTTCCTGTGCCCCCGAAAAGATGCCGGAAAAGTGGAAGCCAAACAGTCTGCTTCCGCTTTGAAATCGGAGACTTATGGAGTGAGTGAGAAAACCCAACAGAGTTTGGTGAGTGGGATGTCTCTTGAAGAGCGTGTGGAAACAGCCCATATTAATTTTGCAAACTAGTCTAATATATAGTATAACAAAAAACAGTGGGAGAAAAAAAGAGAATTTGAAAACTTTATTCTTTCATATAAAACATAATGTGTCCCTGTCCAATGCCCTGGCTGTTTATATAAAAAGTCCAGTAGCACTTTTAAGACTAACCGACTTTATTGAGGCATAAGCTTTCGAGAACCACAGCTCCCTTCATCAGATGCAAGGGAAGCTGCTGAATTAGAATTCATATGTAAATACATCTGATGAAGAGAGCTATGGTTCTCGAAAGCTTATGCCTCAATAAAGTTGGTTAATCTTAAAGGTGTTATTCAGCTTTTTACTGTTTTGCAACTATAGGCTAACACGGCTAACGCCTCTGGATCTCTGACTGTTTATGTGTCTTGTGGGTTCTTTGTTAAGCAAGTAGTAAGTTAAGTTAGTAGTTAATTATTTCATGAATGTACTTGTCTCTGTAGTTTTTAGAACATTGCGAGGGTTTGTTTGCTTAGTTGTCATCAAGAAAAATGCCAATGGGAGGAACTGGCAAATCATTTTGAGATACTTCATTTTTATATGTTAGAAACATGCTCAAAATGAGACAGTTGATGAAGTTATCCAGATAACAATTTAATAAAATTTTAACAAATTTAATACAGTGAAAATGTTTTCTCCTAATTTTGGCA
The DNA here is from genome assembly GCF_028583425.1 of Eublepharis macularius. Lineage (NCBI taxonomy): Eukaryota > Metazoa > Chordata > Lepidosauria > Squamata > Eublepharidae > Eublepharis > Eublepharis macularius. The sequence goes on along the minus strand of NC_072798.1, from coordinate 77,381,657 downwards.
CAATTTCCTCTTACTTCAGAATGAAGACATGTCAAAGAGATATTGAGGTGCAGGTAAAAGTTTTATATAAATAAGCAACACACTTTTTGTCTCCAGTTAAAGTATGTTATTGGTGAGATGCAGACAAAGTGAGTCTGAGGCTCTAGATTGCTGAAGAGTAGCAGCATTTCATTGCATACATGGATTCTTTCCTGGTAATATGGTAGGCAAGCAATCCTGTTTCGGACTGTATCCATTTGTATGAATTATTTCAAATAAAAAAATAATTGTAAAAAAAGGTTGGGGCTTCTGGGCAAAGGGTTACATTTGGTTATCAATATTAAAATAATGATTCTGTCTGAGGATGGTATAGTGGCCTTTGCTAAAACTATGACTTGGATCCTTCCAAAAATTACCACTAATGGAAGAGTTTCTGTCAGCAAACCGTGACTTTCTTGCTTTACTCCTCCTGCTGCAGCCCAGAATGCTCCCCCGAACCCCCACATTGCTTCTGGGAAAGAAAAAAAGTAATGACTAAAAAAAATTGAAATGTGAATGCAGTCACAACCAATTCTACGCATGTTTATTCAGAAATCACCTTCAGTAAGTTCTTCTAGCAAGTTCTCACTAGGGCTAACTCCTAGTGAGGATTTTAACCTCACTTTTGCAAATGAAAATGTACAACTTATTTTGTATAGGATAATGTTGCTGAAATAAATATTCACAAGGTCCACTTTTTAAGCAGAGTTTTAAAAACAGCCCTCCAAAAGCATTTAAATAAATTTAGTAAAAATAGATTTCTTGGTTGCCGTCCAAACATATGAGAAGGTCAGTTCAAGTGAAAGGCACTAACAACGAACTGTGAATCTTCAATTTTCTGTCACTTAAAAATAATGATTATTAATAACCCCTCAAAAGTCAGAAAATAGCATCCTCAGAAACTCATTCTGGATTAGCTTGCCTCATAAACCTTTAAAATGACAGCGTTAGCCGATAGAATTCATAGGACCTGCTGTGGTGAAAAGATTTCTTATCTCTCTGTTTTTCCTGTGTGTTCCATTCATGGACTTCCCTCCCATGCTTACCTTCTCTCATCTAAGCATATCTCAAGTAATGATTCAAAACACACACACCTTTGATGGTTTTTGATAATTGCTTCTAAATTGTCCACCTGATCAAGAAACAATGCTCTAATCCCCACACTGATGTCTGTATATCTTTGACCAGTTATGAAGCATTTCTGGAAGGAGTTGGCAGAGCTCATCTTTCCTCAGATTAATCTTCCCCCAAAGGCCTGCTGCTTGTCCTACCCTGAAAAGGTCAGGGAGCTTTTAGGAACAAAGTTTCAGACAGTACAAGAGGCTGAAGTGAGGAGAGGCGTTTGGGTTAAATCTGGAAGAGGAGGTTATTTTACCCAGTTACCTCTTCCCACTGCGCCCTGGAGTGGAGGTGGTGGTAGAGTGAATTTACTTATACATGTTCCTGCTTTCCATAGGGTGACTGAAAGCACAGGAGGATCATGGGTAAAGGGCTAATGCCAGCTCCTACTGTCCATGTGTTGATTGATGTACAGAGGGGTTATGTGTGGACGACTGGTGTCAAGTGCTGTAGAGATTTGATCCCAGAACTTAGGAACAGCAGCCCCAGCCCCTTGCTCTGTGAACCATCCAAAGTGTTTGCTTTGAAGGAGAGCTGCTTGGTCAGTCTTCTCTGCACCACAACACCCTCCCCAATGTGGCCAGCGGAGAAAGAACACCCTCCCTGGACGTATCCAATGAGAGCAGCATGGAAGATCTGCCTGAAGTGCTCCATAAGCTTACCTGGGCCCTTTGGTCTGCACACCATGTTTGTAGTAGGAAAACTGTACTAACTCTGACTTGACCATTGGCAGTTTTGATCTCATGGTTTTCCACTGTCTTGAGCTACCAGTTGGTTCCTGGCTTTGACTGTGCCTCTGCCTAGCCTAGCCTACCACTCTGGGAATCCTGATCTTTGGCTTTACTCCACATGCTATGAACTTGTTACCAACTTGAAACTTATTTGATCTCAAGGTCTTCCTGTCCTGCCATGTACCTCACTCTTGGCCACATACCTGGTATGCCTCAATGAAAAATCACATTCACCAGTGGAGTTGTTTTAATGTAAGCAACATAAACAATGTTTTCACCTGAAAACTGTTTGAAGATGTATAGCTGAAGAACACGTGAGCATTTCTTAGATGGTTCGTAGACATGTACATCCCCCAAATTCTGCAGAACTTCTTACTGGAAGTGGGAGAACTGCATGATTGTCCCCAGATGCAGAAATGACCAGGTTATGAATTAAACTGGTTGACTAACAGCTGATCTGCATGTGAAAGGATTCCCTTTTTGTGCGAGCCATGCTGGGGGCACTCAAGGTGGCTGTCAGTATTTCAAGGCAGCGCCATTCTGGCTCCAAACTCAGCCAGCTTCCACCTTTGTTTTTCCTAGCCTGCTGTACTGAGAGGTGCCAAATTTAATTTCCTCCCACCTCATGTAGTAAAGAGACAAAGGGGCCATTTCCACACTGCTTACCTTCCCTCGGAACGACCCGAAACATCACGCAAAAAACACGGAAGATTGTGTTTTCTCGTGCGAGATTTGCACAACGTTGTGCAAATCTCGCGCGAGAAAATGAGATCTTCCTCATTTTTTGCACTATGTTTCGGGTTGTTCTGAGGAAAGGTAAGCAGTGTGGAAATGGCCCAAGTTTGTTTGATGCTGCTCAGCACCAAAAGTCTCCTCCCCACCCAACCCCATCATAGTAACCTGTACTATTCAGTCAAAAGAACAGGCCAAACGCAAACACTACTTACAATGTGAAGCCGGTGCAAAAAGATCCTCTTCTGACTGAGTTGTATTTATTTATTTTAACATTCTCAGCCCTGCCCCCCTGGAGTCTCATGCTCCATTTCAAATATGGACGTGGACAGCAGTACTCCATTGCTTAAGCACTGGTAATAGCATCTATATAGCTAAATAGTCAATATGGCCCTATATGGGGATACTCAAGAAGATGGATGGGGGACATATAGAGACAAAAGAGATATTTCTGTAGACCTGGGGGGAGGCCCAAATTTCCAGAAAAACCCTAAAAGCAAAAAAAATATTAGGGGGGGGGTCTTTACCAAACAAACAAAGAGCTAATGTCTGTGCAAGCACACACATCTGTTCTCTGGATACATGGAGTTCACGAGGAGGTTGAGGGAGGGGAAGAGGAGCAGAATCTATTGATCTCTACCCCCTCAGCTACTGAAGCAGTAAGACTGGAGATGGGCAAGAGAGGAGGTAAAGAACCCAACAGCCTCCTCGTCCACTGAGGTAATGGTGCTCCTCCCCGTTGAGGCAATGACACTTGGGGTGTGCAGAGGAGTAGGTGTGGGACCCCGCCCCCAGGGATCCCCACAGCTGAGGAACCAATGCTTCTCTTCCTGGGTGCCATGGAGGTGGCAATGCTGAAGGAGGGTGGGGGGAGGAGGAGCAGTCTAGGCCAGTGATTGGGGCACATGGGATCCCCCTGAAAGCCTCATGTTCTATCCAAATCCTGTATTTTCAGTATTTTGGCAACAATGTATTTGTTTGTTTGTTTAAAACATTTATATGCCACCTTTCCACCCAAATAGGGTCCCCAAGATGGCAAACAAAAGGTATTACAACCAGGGCTTTTTTTCAGCTGGAACGCGGTGGAACGGCATTCCGGAACCTCTTGAAAATGGTCACATGGCTGGTGGCCCCGCCCCCTGATCTCCAGACAGAGGGGAGTTTAGATTGCCCTCTGTGCCACTGAGCAAACAAACAACATTGGAAATATTAAAATAATATTTTCAATGTATATATAAATACAATAAAATATATGGACATATATTCTAACCTTTACAAAAATAATAAATCTGGATTTTATTTTCAGTGGAGATGAACAAATTTTCTCTTTCATTTCTGTTCCTGTTCATTTAATTTTTTGTTGATGCTTTCATTTCTCTTCTTTTTGTGGTTGGTTTTGCAGAGTTGTTTGTACTGTTTTCATATGTAATTTATACAGTATTTATAAGTATAATGTATGTTAGTTTTAGATACAATTTAGATACAAACAGCTTTGAAAAATACATGTTTTACAGGGAAAAAAGTAGTGACAGGAGACAAAAAAATGGCACAAAATGTTTAGAGAGTTTGCACAGAGGAAAAATGTAACAAAAACTTTGGTTTGGGGAATTAAACAGAAAAATCTGAAATTATGCTCAACTTCTAGAGTAAGTTTCTCAGTAAATTTCTCAGAGGAACTGAGTGGACATAATATCTGAAAATTATTTGTCTATACTGATCTTTTTAGTAAATGAGTTTAAAATTTATATAATTAAATAATTGCTTTTCTTTTAAGGAAGTGCACTTTTTAAATGTTCTTTTTAACAAAAGCTAGGCAGACTAGGGCAAACCAACACCAGAAAACGTTAAGGTTATTTTCAGAACTGAGGATTTTTTTGTTAGCAAGGATGTGTGCTTAGGATAGAATATTCATAGGCAGAATCACATCTCATGTTACATAGAATGAAGTCCATAGATGCAGTAATTTTGTGTTACTATGAGCCACAGAAAAGGAACCTGTCTGATAGTTACTGTTGAAAAGTTGTGTGAATATAGACTCAAGTTTGCTTGATTAATTAGTTGCCCCTTAAGACTTTCTAACCTGCATTTATATGAAGAATCAGGCTAGCTAGTAAAAGAGCAATTTCCCCTTTCTGTACTTATCAATGCTTACTTCAAGATGGTTTATGTAAAACTATTGAGAATTAGGTTGATGGACTATAAGTATAGCCTTGGGTAAAGACCCTTCAGGCACAAGCTTGAAAAAAACCCTAAATTACTAATATAACTTCATTATTTAGCAACAGAGTCAAAAAAACTAAACTGACAATAGCACTTCATCATATTCATAACGGCATATGATAATTACGTTATGATGAATCATATTCAAAACCAGCTTGCTCCATTACCCATAACCTAACTCCTTTTTCAAAATACTATCTGTTAGTGCTATTCTGAGCAGAATTATACTTTCCTAAGCCTGTTGAGCCCTGACTTGGATAGCCCAGGCAAGCCCAACCTCATCAGATCTTGGAAGCTAAGCAGGGTCAGCCTTGGTTAGTAATTGGATGGGAAACCTCTAACAAAGACTGGGTTGCACAGGGAGGCAGTAGCAAATCACTTCTGTTTGTCTCTTTGTCTTGAAAACTCCAGCAGGGGTCACTGTAAGCTGACTACAAGTTTACTGCACTTTCCACCATCACCAAGCCCATTGAAGTTAACGGGCTTAGAAAGATTTAACTCTGCTTGAAGTTGCGCTGAAAATAACATTATTTTAGTATTACAGCCAACCTCTCATTAATATAATTCACCTTTCTATGCATTCCCCCCTCTCCTTTGCAATGTGTCTATGGTATATACGGGATGACAGGATTGTACAGATGATAGTATGATGACAGTAGGCATAATATCAGATCTCTTCTTAGAAATAGCTTCTCAGGGCCAAGCTACACATGACAAATGACACTTGAACGGCAAGTGGATTGAGTGGAGGGCAAGTGAACAGGGAGAAATACACTTGCCGTTCAAGTGTCATTCGTCATGTGTAGCTTGGCCCTCAGTTTCTTCTGCCATATAGCATACCTGATATACATCAGCAGTCACAATGTCAAGTTTTGTTTAGAAATCTAAGTCCTGGGTGCCTGTTGTGAATGGCCCATAAACAGCAGTGTTTATTTAATAAATGGTTGGTTCATGGTAAAATGTGATTCATCACAGAGATTCTGAGATTCTGCTTGATGAGAGGAAGTTCTTCTCTACAGCGATAATGACCATGAAAACTTTATCCGCTGAAAAGGCTTCTTAAAATTGCTCTAAGCATCGAGCCCGGGAAGCATTTAATTAATACAAAGGAAGGAAACATATGGGATGGGATGAATAGAACGGATACTGAAAATAAAAAAGGCCGCATCTCCCTTGCCCACTGGAGGTATCACAAAAACCTTTCTGTTCCAAAGGATTTAAGGACTTGGTCTCATGACACAAAGAAAGCAGGGGGTTGCTGAAAAAGCAAGGCTAGGCCTATGCCAAGTATCCTGTCCTAGTAGATAATACCTAATTCTACTTCCCTGCATCTTCCTGATGTCATGACAAAGTGTAGTTCCCCACCCTACCGGCAAACAGCCATGATGTGGAGAGGTGGTGGATAAAACCAATGTACTTGGAACACATGGTAAGTTGAAGATGGCAATATACGTGACATATATCAGTAGCTTGACTGGGATTGCAATGAGTGATAGTTCTGGGAAATGGGTCTCACTTTCTGCTTTCTTTGTGTGTATACATGAAGTATCCCTCCATGTATACTCAAGGCTGACAGGATTGCTGCTACAGCACAATGGCTCTCCCACCCCCATGGCAGAGACATGTCATGTCTTTTTGGTTATTAAGGATATGCCCTTATCTTTATTCTTTTTAGCTGGTTTTGTTACATTCTGAATGTTATTTGTTGCACATCCAGTTCATTCCTATGCCCAAAGTTACTCCAGTCTGCCGCTTGATTTCAGTGGACCTGGACAGAAGTAACTGCATAGGATTGCGCTGTTATGCTTCCACTGATTTTCAAGAGAAATAAATTTCTGGTGACAATTTCCTACTTCCCAGCCAATACGGATATAGTTCTCAGAAACTGTACCACACACTGAAGGAATCCTCTCTGCTAAATTACAGACAAATTAGAGAAAACATTCCCCCATTTTATGGGCAATTTCACGTTTTGTTTTTTGAAGTGGCGCAGAGGAACAACGGACAACCAAGAATCAGGTAGTTGTTGCGAATATTTATACCCATCCATATCCAAAGCAGGATGTGAGGATCTATTTTAAAGAGAGGTTGTGGCTGAGGCGAGCTGCCCTCTTGCATTCATTTCAGGATTTTTTTGGTGCCAAATCTAGCTTACTTCTCCAAGCCTGACACAACAAGGGAAGGCATGAGAGGGGCAGGCTTTAGCTTCACCTTGCCTATGTACTCTTGTTTTATTCGAAAACTGACAGAATTGTCTGTTTCCTTTACACATGAATTAGTAGAGCCCAATGAATAAACACTTTATCACTTCTAATTTGGGCCTTCATATAAAGATTTTTAAAAGTTCATTAAACTAACAGTGTCCTCTGTGCGTGTGTGTATTTATTGAAGAAACGACATAAGGGGAAAGGGTTATCCATCTGCTCCTGGTTGCCTTTAAAGAACATTAAAGACTCAAGAGATGTCCGGTCCTCATCCCTGAATTTTTGTATCTTGTCTGGTTTGGCCACAAGTCTCTCTCTCTCTCCCTCCCCCCCCTCTCCATTTTACTGACTGCACTGCATTTTGGAAGAAGATAACATGACATATTCTACCTGACATTGGGGAGTGCTCTTTGCCTCTATTCTAACCCATCTCAGTCTGCAGTACTGAGTATATAGACCATTGTGAACAAGCAAAAGTTACCCACCAGAGCAGTAGTTCGTGGGCCTCGTGGGGAACAGCTGGTACAAAACAATCATTTCTGATTCAGAGGCTGAGGGCCAAGCTACACATGACGAATGACACTTGAACGGCAAGTGGATTGAGTGGAGGGCAAGTGAACAGGGAGAAATACACTTGCTGTTCAAGTGTCATTCGTCATGTGTAGCTTGGCCCTGAGACTTCCTGAGATTCATCATAATAACATTTGATTTATATGCTGCCCTTCAGGACAACTTAATGCCACACTCAGAGTGGTTTACAAAGTGTGTTACTATTATCCTCACAACAATCACCCTGTGAGGTGGGTGGGTCTGAAAGAGCTCTGAGAGAGCTGTGACTGAGCCAAGGTCAACCAGCTGACTTCAAGCTAAGAAGAGGGGAATCAAATCTGGTTCTCCAGATTAGAGTCCTGTTGCTTTTAACTACTACCCCTGCCACTCTTAACAGCTATCCAAACTGGCTCATACACGTCTAAGGTAGGGTTGCCAGCTCCAGTTTGGGAAACTCCTAGAGATTTTGGTGGAGGAGCCTGAAGAGGAAAGGGTTTGGGGAGGGGAAGGTCCTCAGCAAGGTATTATGCCATAGAGCCCACCCTCCAAAGCAGCCATTTTCTCCAGGGGAACTGATCTATACAGCATGGAAATCAGTTGTAAATCCAGCCATTTCCTGGAAGTTGGTGACGCTATCTGAAGCAATGAATCTTATCCTTTTTATATATTGTCGAAGGCTTTCATGGCTGGAGAACGATGGCTGTTGTGGATTTTCTGGGCTGTATAGCCGTGGTCTTGGCATTGTAGTTCCTGATGTTTCGCCAGCAGCTGTGACTGGCATCTTCAGAGATGTAGCATCAAAACAGCCCGGAAAATCCACAACAACCATCTTATCCTCTTTATTTAAAAAAATAGGTAAGTGCCATCTTTCAAAAAGGAGAGTGCCCATTCTCTCTAAAACTAACAATCCTTTGTATATTGGTGAGGAAGTATATGACCCCTTTGAACCGTTTACTATTAAAGAAAATGTATTGCCTTCATTTGAGAAATGGAGATGAATGAATGCTTCCCTTATGCTCTAGTTTATGACACTTGGGGAAGAAACTGAGAAAAGTTCCCTCTATCTTTAAAAAGATAAATAACCCTACACTGTCTTTTAGCTTGATTTGTTGAATTGGCAGTCTATAATGTAAGGTTCAGAATTAAAGTGATTCCAACAGCTTCCTGATGGTATATGTATATTTCTTTTTTTAAAAAATGCTGCTTCTCTCTACAATATGCCAACTTCTTGGAATTGAAAAGCACCTGATAACTCTGGCATTATTATATCTATTAAAACGGTGGGGGGTTTGTTTTTCCTGCTGCTGTCCCTTTAACATCCGTTTAGCTATATGCAGAACTGAAAACTACTGAATCCTTGCGGGCCCACCGAGGAAAGAGAGGCAAACGGATTAGGAGCTATCCTTTAGTAAGATCCTTTAGTAAGAAAAGTTACGGGGGCACAGTGAATGATAAACAACTTTTTCATAAACCTCCTCTGAGTCATGCACAGCTTTTGCCACTAGGGGTCTCTCTCGTAACAGCTTTCTTTTGACCACGCTCCTTTAATTATTTTACTCAAAGGAACAATTTTAGCTTTTAGATTGGAATTCCTCACCTTAAGTGTTATGCTAGAGAAAGATATAATGCCTTCTTAGCTTGTGCTCCTGCTGATGAGGAGATGTTGGGTTGACTGAATGAATCATCTTGGATATTTTAATACACAATGGGTAGACTTTGGTACAGAAGTTTGCGCTTTCACCTTGGCTTTCCAAAGATTGAACATTTTGACCAGATAAAAACAATACAGTGAAAAGAGTGCCTTGGCATTGAGAGACAGGCAGTACGATACTTCAAAATCCTCAGAAAACACCAAGGATCTAATATATACTTAGATCCTGTAATTGCAAGCATGAACCCTTTCTGACTCTCTTTGGAAGAAAAAGGTTTAATGCACTATTACTCTTTTCAGGACTGTTTCTACCTTTTTTGGAATGAGAGACGGAAATAATGATATTAAAAGAGTTCATTTTGCATCCCTTTACCATGATCCTAGGGCTTGTCCACCTGTCTCCTCCCCAAGCTTCCACTTGGGCACAAATAGCGCACAGCCAGAAGCACAGGATGTGTCCCAGGTGTTGTGAATCAGGTTCCGACAGGTAAAGTTGTTCTCTCAGATTTTAACAGCAAGAAAACATTTTATTTATTTGTTATTTACGTCATTTATAGTCTGCCTTTCTCACTGAGACTCAAGGTTGATTACACAGTATGAGGTTCATACGATCAGTACCAAGTAAGTACATTTCAATACGATACCATAAGGTAAACATATACAAGTTTAAAGACATAGCATTAGCAAGGATCCAAGACATAGCAGAAAATACTGAAGCAAAACATAATCAATTCTAGGACTGACATTAGACAGCATGGAGCGCTGGTTGTACATAGGAGTACATATTTAAAGCAGCAGATAATATATAAGGCAAAAATGGTGATGAAGTCTATGATCCCCAACTTGTTAGTGAATCACCTGAGACCCCATTCCTACAATGCAGCCCTCCCATTTGAGTAAAAAGCCTTTTTGAATAGTTCAGTTTTGCATCATTTACGGAAAGCCAGGAGAGTGGGGGCTCTTCTGATTTCCTCAGGCAGGTCATTCCACAGGATAGGGGCCACCACAGAGAAAGCCCGTGTACGGGCTGCTGCTGACTTCACCTGTGTGCAGCTGACACCTGCTGGAGACCCTGTTCAAATGAGCGAAGCTGCCGTGGAGGAACATAGGGAGGGAGGCAGTCCCATAGGTATGCCGGACCAAAGCCATGAAGAACTTTGTATGTAATAATAACTAATACCTTGAATTGAGCATGGTAAACAATGGGTAGCCAGCGCAGCGACTGTAGGATGGGAGTGATGTTCATTCTCCTGCTCACTCCTGATAACAATCGAGCTGCAGCATTAGTATTAGAAATGTACCTTGAATCACAACCACTCTGCCAAGTTAGGGCTTGAGACTACATTCCCTAGTTTGGTAAAATTGTTGAAAGGTTGGTAGGAGGTAGAAGTTTTGGATTCCAGAGTGCTGATGCTGTCATCTTACTACCTTATACTGACCATTGGTCCATCTAGCTCACTTTTGTTTGGGTGATGGGTGAGTCTCCAGGATCTGAGGTCTTTTTTCACACCTGCTGAGACTCTTCTAACTGGAAATAGTAAGGGTTGAATCTAGGGTTGAATTCTGCATATACATCCAATGCAGAAGCTCTAAAGCTCAGCTCCGGCCTTAGGTCTGGTACTGCCTGTATGCGTGCATTCCTTCTGTACCAAAACTCTATACATTTCAAAATAACATTATTACAAAGACATTGTAACTCTTCAAAGCGCTCTTCTCCAACACAAACATGATTTCGTACACTCTCTGTTTACCAGGGATAGTCCTGCTTTACAGTTCCTTTTCTGAGAAAATTATTGTTTCTATTATGGTCCCATTTTGCCTGCTGAGGAGATTTTGAGGAATAGAGATGGTTTTGAAAAATAAGCTTATTCTATACAGCGTTTTTAGATATTTTCCAGGTCTTTCAATATATATTTATTAGAAAATAGGAGGCACATGCCACTCCTCTGGAGAGCTGCTTGAAGTGCATCACAAACTCTCCCCCCCCTCCAGCAAACCTAAAAAATATTGGTGTTAAAACAAGCCATAAAATCACATACCATAAAAACACATGGCTTAAAATGGCCCACAAGCTAAGTGCAGATCATAAAATAGCTTTAAAAGGTGGCCACAAAGCCTAAGTGAAAAGAAATATGTTGTAAAGAGCAATATAGGTACCAGGTGAGCCTCAAAAGGGAAGGTATTCCCAAAGTGCAACAGGACTTAAAAAGAGGACCTTAACCAGTGGGCTGGGTAGTATATAACAGAGGTCGTCCTTCTCCAGCCCCAAGCCATTTAGAGCCGTAAAAGTAAGAGCTTCAAATTATGCCTAGAAATAGGCACCCAGTGCAGCTCTTTTACCACAAGGACGAAACAATCCCTATACCCAGCCCTTGATAATAACCCTGGTAGCCTCATTTTGGATCAAGTAGAGACTTCCGGACACCTCTTGAGTTACCTCCATGTACAGAACATTACACTAATCAGGTCAGATCATGCTTTCTGAAGCCATAGCTGGTATATCAGCTGAAGCTGATGCAGAGGAGATCTGAGCTTCCAGCTGCTGGCCAGGACCCAGCAGAAATCAAATCTCTGCTTGAGGGAAGGGGAAACAGATATATCAGGACATCGGTGTGCATGCAGGCAAATGCACGTTTGTGCATGCAAATACATGAACACAGGCACAATTGCACTGCCTTCTGGACAGCAAGTGTTGCTGAATGTAATTGAGTTGCTGCTTTTCTAAAATAAGTGCTCCTGGTAATTTTTTTTAAAAAAACATGCTCAGCTTACTAGCATGTTTGCTTCAGAAGATGGCATAGATCAGGTATTGGAGAGTAGAAGAACACAGCGTACCACAGGTGGAGAGGAATCTTCAGCAAATAGGGGATCAAAGTGTGTGTGGGGGGGTGGTCTGCATTGGGATGGAGGAACTGGAAACCACTACCCCCTTCCAAAGATGAAAGTACCGTTAAGACTTCAGAACTTCCTGAAGGGAGACAAGCCCCTATTGATCAAGAATGCTTTTGTCTGCACTGTACTGAGTTCTTGACTGAATGATGAAGAGGAAACTGCAGAATACTAGATTGGAAATTGTATCTGTAGCTGTCATAGATTAAAAAAAATAATGGTCATGCTCTGGGCAAATGAATAGGGCATTGCTACTGTTTTCCTGACTTACTAAAATACACAGCCTATCTTAAGGAAGCAGGATTTCTATTATTTTGCATAATCTATTCTTGTTACTTTGCCCTGACCTGTATGGCCCAGGCTAGCCTGATCTCATTGGCTCTCAGAAGCTTAAGCACACACATGAAACTGTCTTATATTCAATCAGTCCATTGGTCCATCAAGGTCGGTACTGTCTACTCAGACTGGCAGTGGCACTCCAGGGGCTCAGGTAGAGATCCTTCTTTCACATCACCTGCTGCTTGGCCCTTTTAACGGGACATGCTGGGGATTGAAACTGGGAACTTCTGCATGCAAAGCAGAGGCATTTCCGCTGAGCTATGGCACCAGGGTTGAGCAGGGCTGGCTAGTAAGTGGATGGGAGACCACCAAGGAAGTCCAAGGTCACTATGCACCTCTGAATGTCTCTTGCCTTGAAAAACTGGTGCCCTGTTTCCGACACTGGAAAACATCGAAAAGGTTATTGATCCCTCTTTCAGTTTAGTGATTTCAACAGGTATTGCTCATATCCTCAGAGCCGTAAGGATTAAAACTTGTTTCTGGAAAATGGAAGTTGGACCCTGAATCTGATACTGCATTCAGCACCTTTTCTGCATGAAATCCATGCTGTCCTGAATTCAATGGGACTTACTTACTATGAAGTATGTTTAGGATTACCGTTTTAAGATTGCATCATGGCCCTAATTGCATCATGTTGTGCCAGCAAATACTCAGCAACAGTATTTGCATGGACAGATCATCAAAAACTATAATGCAGAGGAGTTCGCCGTGTTAGTCTGTAGTAGCAAAATCCAAAAGAGTCCAGTGGCACCTTTAAGACTAACCAACTTTATTGTAGCATAAGCTTTCGAGAATCAAAGAGAGAACTGTGATTCTCGAAAGCTTATGCTACAATAAAGTTGGTTAGTCTTAAAGGTGCTACTGGACTCTTTTCAAAAACTATAACGGAGCTCAAAAATAAAGACTAGGCTTCAAACCAGCACATTTATTTCTCCTCTGCCAGTGCTTTGATTGGCTGTGGCAGAAGATGACTGGAAGCACAAAGATTCCCCTCAAAGACGACAAACTCTTTAATAATAAACAACCCCTTCACCATGTACAGCAATTGATGATTAAAAAGAAGTACCAGATAAAATAAAACTAATTGTATTTTAAAGAACTCAGCTCAATATAAAAATGTGTAAGTAACCTGGAAAGTATTTTTAAAAATACTTTTGAAATGCAAGCAGAGCTGGGGAAAAAAAAACCCTAAAGCTACCCTTAAGGACAGGATTTCTGTGCCTCTGCCCGTGGAGTGAAACTTTCTCACACACACCCTCCTGTGGCAGGCCAAAATGTCCTTCATATGACATTTCTGTGGGACGGGGGGGGGGCAGGAGCAGGATTTGGGTAGCATTTTGGACTCCCTTACGGTGGAGAGACAAGAATGTTGCACTATAGGAACAAAAATCCTTGTGCCCATGGAAAACTCTGGTGACTCAAAAAAATGTTTCCCTCATGGTATAGGTGAACCGGTTTCAGGTTCCAATCTTATTCCATATCAATTGATGTTATCTCTTGGACCAGGGCCTCAAACACAAAAGTTAGCTGAGAAACACCCCTGAATTAATCTCATGAACAAAGTTTTTATATCAGCTTCTTCCCATAATTTCTAATGTGCATTTATATTTGTGTTTTTGTAGAGCTTCTAAACTGGCTTTCCCGGTAGCGACACGATAACATAAGCTCAATTGCTTTGTTTACAGTGAAATCTTGGCATAAATGCATAGGAATATTGAACAAGAACAGTTGCCTTTAGCAGCCAACACTGTAAGTCATCCACAAGCTGTCATCAGGAACTGAAATGCGTCTGCATATTTGGTACCATGTTTGGCTGTCTAATCAAAACAATATGCAAACTGTTGGCAAGCAGGCAGGCTCCCCAAGCCAAAATTATTTACAAGTTACATCCATGCTTTGGTTGGTTTTCAGAGAAGAAAAAGAAAAGAAAGCAAACAGTCCCACTGCAATGCAGGGAGGGAGGGAGGCAGGACTTCTTCTTCCACCCATGCTGCAGTCCTGGTCAGAATTAGGCCCCTTCAGCCCTTCTAAATGGAGTTACCACCAGGAACTCACAGCTAGAGGTGGGCACGAACAGCAATACAAACAAAAAAAGCCACGAACCGCCTGATCAGCTGTTCGCGAGCAAGGCCCCGTTCCTGATGAACATGTGTTCATTCCAGGCCCTGTTCCAAGTCTTCCCCCTCCCTCCCATGAACAGCCAGCCTCGAACATGTTCGTGAACAGGGTCATGTTCATGGTTGTTCATGATTCCTTGTTCGTGGGTGGCAACGAACAACAAACATCTTATTCACTTTTTTCCCTGTTCGTGCCCACCTCTACTCACAGCTGCAATATATTTGCTAGTCCCCATGGAAAACTAGTGTAACCTGTAACCTGTAATTTGGTCTTCTAATTATTGTTGCTGTACTGCCTTCCAATTCTGTGTTAACTCCTCATTATTCATTTCTTACTGTTCCCTGTTATAAGTGCTGCTGATTTTATGGGCTTTAAGCTAGGATTGCCAGGCCAAATGTGTCAACCGGTGGGAGGGTTGGGGTGTGTGTGGAGACATGGGGACAGTGTGTGACATCAGTGATGTCAGCGATGTCACTGATGTCACTTCTAAGTATGGATATACCATAGCGCTTCCAGAGAGTCAGTTTGATGTAGTTGGTTAAGAGCAGCAGGACTCTAATCTGGAGAACTGGGTTTGATTCCCCACTCCTCTGCTTGAAGCCAGCTTGGTGACCTTGGATCAGTCACAGCTCTTCCAGAGCTCTCTCAGCCCCACCCACCTCACAGGGTGATTGTTGTGGGGATAATAATAACACACTTTGTAAACCACTGAATGGACATTAAGTTGTCCTGAAGGGTGGTATATAAATCGAATGTTATTATTATTCCTAGAGCTACCCATTATCATGTCTGAGTTGTACCCAGAGGTGACATACCAATGCAGAGGCTGGAGATATTTTTTCTTTATTTTTCTCCCGCCATCTCTTGGAGCAGCAGCGGCCAACAGAGGTGGCAAACCTAGTTTTAAACGTATGTTTCTTAAAACTTGCTTGTTTTGTCATTAAGTCAATTGACTGATTGATGTTTTTGTATTTATACCTCATTTTTGATAGTTGTCTTGGACATTCATTAGAATGGGAAGGTGGCTACAAATGGAAATAAATATGGGAGAATTCCAACAAAGAACAGTCTTAATCATCTCAGTAGTAGTTTTCTTTCAGTCATGTCTGGTTTGATACTTGACAGTTGAAATGCTTTTGACATGGGTTTGGAGGTCAATGTACTAAGGGATCTGAAATAGTAGGAGACAGGCTTGACAAATTCCTGGAGATTTAGGAGTGGTGCCTGGAGACTGTGATGTTTGGGCTCAGTAGGGATGTAGTTCCATAGAGTCCACCCTTTGAAGCTGCCATTTTCTCCAGGGGAACTGTACTCCAGAGTTCAGTAATTCCAGGAGGAGTCCAGGTCCCACCTGGAGGTTGGCAACCCTAGAGAAAGATAGGTTACCCCCAAAAAATGAAGGACGCGAAGTTATTTTTGGTTGTCCCAGAAGATCAGACCAGAGCCAATGAGTTAAAAAGAGTTTGGGGTTAAACATAAGGAAGAACTTCTGGACCGTTTGAGCTGTTCCTCAATGGAACAGGCTTCCTCAGGAGGTACTAAGCGCTCCTTCTTTGGAGGTTTTTAAGAAGAGTCTTGATGGCCAGCCAATAGCAATGCTGGTTCTATGACTCAGAATGAATTTAGGCAGCTAGGTAGAGGGAGGGCAGGAAGGGATGAGCCAGTGCCAGGCTCTCATGGCCCTTTCCTATATGCCCAGAGTAATGCTGATCACCACTTTGGGGTCAGGAAGGAATTTCCCTCCAGGCCAGATTGGCCGGGGATCCTGGAAGTTTTTCGCCTTCCCCTGGGCATAGAGCAGGGGTCAGTGGGCGATTGGGGGTGGGGTAGCTGTGAATTGTGAAGGGGGTTCTTCTAGATGACCCTTGAGGTACCTTCCCGCACTATGTTTCTATGTTTCTAAATGCATAGGCCTGGGTGGGATTTAGCAGTTGGAGATGGCAAGAGGACTTGTACCTGTGAAGAGTTCTTTGTGGGTAAAATGTGTAAGGAGACACATTGCTCCCCACTTGCCCCTCCTATGACCACTTGGACTTCTGGGTGTAAGAGTGGCACAGCTCTTCATGATCTGCTCAGTAGGGAGGATGGGAATAAAATCCATTTGCACGTGTTTTCCTCACTTTAAACAGACACTAAGAGCTAGCCATTGCAATATCAACTGTAAATATAAGCATTAGGTCATGAGTCTGGAAACGTTTTGCTTTGACGTAAGTGCAACACAGATTTTTGTGAGGCATGTGAGGAAAAGTATTCATGCATGAAAGCCATTTTGCGAGTCCTAATTGCCCATCTTTATTTTTAAAGCTTGATTTCACAGGGAAAAGTCTTACATTGTTGATCTTTGTTACAAAGAAAAAATGTATTTCTCTCTTTATTGCAACTTTTTAAAGTCCCCATCTTCTTAAAAAAATCAAACTCTTCTCTGCCAGGTGAAGTTTAAGAGAAGTCAGGAGATGAGGAAGTCCAAAAAGTGCCACACCAAGTTCCAAACGGGCCAGAGCAGAGTGCAAGGCCTCCTCCCCTTTTAGTCTACTCTGTAGGTATTTGTTTTCACAGTGATTTCAAGTTTCCATTATAACACTTGCCTGCTGAGGAGAGTGGAAGGGGGGGGGACCTCTGGCAAGACTTTGGTTTCCATGGTGACACTTTTCTTTTCATACATATTTATCATTAAAAAGCAGGAAACCCACCCTCCTTTTTCTATCAGTGGATGCTACTTTTAGCACTTAATAACTGAAGTCAAAGCTGATTTATTTTTTATGTCAGTGTGTCTTAAACACATCCCTTCTCTGACTAAAAACTCAGGGAGTGGTAGAGTCATTTTCTTGTAAGTAGTTTATTTTAAACATGACTTCTGAAAACATTGGGTTTTTTTTTTTATAAACGAACTGGAGAACAGTTTGCTTCTTAAAATCCTTTTCAATTAACACCAAGAGTATTCAAGTTTCTAAATACTTTTTCCTCAGTATACCATGTTCATGGCTGCTCTTTCCTGAGAGTAAGCCCCACTAAGTAACATAAGACTTACTTCTGAGTAAGCCTGCTTACAATTGATTTCTCCATGTAAATGAGGGTGACAATCCCATTAATTTCACCAAAATGTGCATATGTGGGGGAAAGGGTGCGGAGCGGGGTGGGGGGGATTGCATTGAAGGAGGTTGTATGGGTATTTTGGAATGCATTTCACAAGCTGGAATCTAATAGTCCTTTCCATACAAAACAAGGAATGAAGTAATATCAACTTTTCCTTTCCTGTACATAGATTTTTAAAAAATTATGAATGTGCTATTGTTTTTGGGTGGTGGTGGAAAAAATAGTGGAAATAATTGTTTTCCAAAAGTATGTGCCACATGGGAGTGCATTCAAAAGCTGTATGTCCACTCCATCAGCTGGGAAGATGACATAGGCCCAACACTCCAAGTGTGCGTGAGTAATATTGTAAGCTAAAGAGAGTAGTCAACTCCAGGTTGGGAAATTCCTGAATATTTGGGGGTGGGGTTTAGGGAGGGGAGGGACCTAAGCAAGGTATAATACCATAGACTTCATCCACCAAAGCAGCCATTTTCCCCTAGGGAAACAGATCTCTGTAGTGGGGAGATCAGTTATAATGCAAGGAGATCTCCAAGCCCCACCTGGAGATTGGCAGCCCTAGCCAGGGCTCATTTCAAGGGGGAACGCGCTGGAACACAGTTCCGGCAGTTCTCCAAAGACGACACATGTCAGGTGGCCCAAACCACCTGACTCTTGGCCATTTGGGGCCCGTTTCAGCCTGGATTGGGGCTGAAATGGTCCAGATCAGGCCTCTGACAGGTGGTGGATCACTCTCCCACTCAGCAGCAGCCCGATACTGACCATTTTGGGCTTCTTTTCGGCCATTTTTCAGCCCCTTTTTGCCATTTTGGGCCCAATTTTGGCCCTGAATGGCCAGGATTGGGTCCAAAACAGCCCGGATAGGTGATGTCAGGGGGTGTGGCATATGCAAATCAATTATGCCAATGACACACTTCCAGTGATGTCAAGGGGTGTGGTATATGCTAATGAGTTGTGCTAATGAGTTATGCTAATGAGTTCCTGCAGCTCTTTTTTTACGAAATGACTCCTGCCCTAGCTAATGAGAGAGTTTTTATGAGTATGAATGAGATTCTCATGGGCAGGTCTGGGGAAAGCAGCAGCTCATTTAGAACAAGATGAGACATCACCCTTCAGTGCTGTTTAGAGAGGGTGGTGTCCTCAAGTTAGGGTTACCAGCCTCCAGGTAGTGGCTGGAGATCTCCTGGAATTACAACTAGTCTCCAGGCCACAGAGATCAGTTCACCTGGAGAAAATCGCTACTTTGGGGGGTGGACTCTATGGAATTATGCCATGCCAAGGTCCTTTCCCTCCCCAAACCCAACTTTCTCCAGGAATTTCCCAACTTGAAGCTGGCAACCGTACCTCAAGTCCTTTCTTGCCATTGCACCTGTGCATATGAACACAAACTATGCCCTAGTCTTTGAGTTGCTTCAGACTTGTAAGCAAATTCTCCAGTCACTGATTTCTGACTGCCTTCTTATGCAGCAGTGTCATCCTGGAGACAAGCTGGCAGTTCTGTGGGCCCTGGGAGCTTTTTTCCCTGGCCATCTTACCTTCTTTTGAACCTGTTTTAAATAGATAGAATTTTTTACAGGATGTTAGAAGTTGCAAATGAATTCTTCTAGTAAAAGGACTACAATTCCCAGACTTGCTGCAGGCAGAAGTCAGGAAATGTTGACAGTTTAACCTATGTAAGTTTGTAGAATGGTTTGAAATCACTCTTCATTTTGTTTGCTAAGTACCCATCAATGCAAACAGGTAAGTGTGAAGGAAGATCATAAGCTTATCTCACGTCTAATTTTACAGGTGTCTTAAACTGTAGTGTATTGTTTTCTAGTATTGAATTGATTCATGATGGGAAATACAGATGGAACATGTTGGGCCAAGGCTTAAAATCCATGTAGATTTTCAGGAAAGTCCTATGCTAAACATACCTTAAACTCAGATGCCTTTTACAATTGATGCTTGCACTACAGCTGCTTTAGTGTAGAGGTTAAGTGGTTATGCTGAGAATCAGTGTACTGCTGATTCGAATACCTCTATTGCCATGAGCACAACAGGTGGCCTTGGGTAAGCCACCCCTCTTAGCTTTGTCTCCCCAGATGTATTGCGGGGATAATAATATACTGACTTTGTTCACTACTCTGAGTGGGGCAGTAATCTGTCTAGAAGAGTGGCATATAAGTGTATTATTATTATTATTATTATTATTATTATTATTATTATTATTATGCCAGTGACTAACTTGAGGAATTTTTCTATACTACACACACACTTTACCACTGAGCCAACCCCTTCCCATGGGAAGGCATGGATGAGCACAATCAGAATTTATTTTGCCCCCTGATTTCCCCATGTTGATCTGGAAAGTCTGAGCATACTCTGCTTGCATATATGCTCCATATGCTTAACCTTGCTTCCAAACTGCCACTAAATTTCTCCGTGGCTGACTGGCTGCTGCGGTGGCTGCTTGAGGAGACTCACCCCCCATCGCCTCAAGAGCGAAGGGCAGCGGGCCACGCTGGAAGGACGGGCAGGGCAGGCTCCGTCACCGCTCGGATGACCTCCCAGCCCAGAGGAGCACCTGAGGCGCTCTGCTTTATATGTGTATATTGTATCTGCATAATCTCTGATGTCTGTTTTGTGTAGCTTTTACACATATTGGCTGTATTCAGGCCTTCTGATCAATGTGGAGATATAGAGTGTGGGCTCAGATGTGTGGTACTGTTTCCCCTCTGAACATTGATTAAGACTAACCAATAAAATTGGTTAGTCTTAAAGGTGCTACTGGACTCTTTTTGATTTTGCTACTACAGACTAAAACGGCTAACTCCTCTGGATCTATACCCAACTGTTGAGTGAGCTAGAGAGTTCTCTCTGTTCACTTTGTTTTCTATATCAGTAGGGACATAATAGCTCTTTTAGTCACAGGGCCAAGCTACACATGACGAATGACACTTGAACAGCAAGTGTATTTCTCCCTGTTCACTTGCCCTCCACTCAATCCACTTGCCGTTCAAGTGTCATTTGTCATGTGTAGCTTGGCCCTCAGTGTATAAGGCACACAGCAAGGAATAATAACCTCTCTCTTCTGTTTGGATCATAGCCCCTATCTCTATATATAAAGACAAGTGTCCTGACTGACTCATCAATGCCCAGCCCAAACCCCTGGACCTAGAAACATGGATTTTGGGAAGAACATTCCTTTCATGATGTAAACACCTACTAAGAAGGGATTTTAAGAAATTTGCCCCCTAAGGGGGTTAAAAAGGGATACAGCTTCCCTGTGTGGCTAGCAGGCTGCTGCCTGCTTGTGCCCCTGCCCACTGCCAGCTTGGCCACTCTTCCCTGATTGGGCCAGCTTTTCAAGGTCATTTGCATATGAGGGCTGATTGGGGCTCACAATATCCTAGGGGATCCTAGCACCTGAGGGGAAAACCACCAATGTGATCTACAAAGAGGTCCTTCAGTAGGGAAAAAAAACAGTTATACATATTTTTCACTTTATTTCTTACACTACAATCTTTTCCTTTTAAAATCTCTTCAATAAAAGTTACATTTCAGAAATTACTTCATTGGTTTTTGGCATCAACACGCTTCACTTTTTTCAAACATCTTTGGGAAGCTTGGGTGCTATGCTATTATACTACAACACCAACTAAAAAAACAACAACATACACACACACAAACAAAAAAATGTCACGTACCCATAAGTATTATAACTGGATTTAAAGAAGTTAAATACTGTAGCAAAGCACAGGTATCAAGCTTTTTTGTCTATATTTTTAGGGGAATGCCTACAGCTCTGTTGTAGACCATCTACCTTGCCTGCAGGAGGGCCCAGATTCTCATTATCATTAAACAGAAAGATCTGAGACCCTGGAGAGCCCCTGCTAGAAATTTTAAACTGTACTAACCTTGATAAACCCATGGCCTGACTCAGTGTAAGGCAGCTTCATGTGTTCATATGTGGAATGTGAGTTATAAAATCTCATGCGGGTTCACAATCTTGCAATCTTTTGCTCCAATTTTATCTTTGAACAAAGAGCAACATCCCTGAGATGTGATAAAAATTTGGATTTAGGCCATTTCTAACATGATTTCTTTTAAAAATGAATTTAATCTACAGGAAAAAAAAGAATGGCTCAACAAATGGTGGTTTATTTTAGTCAAAGAGAACTGGAGAGATGTTAAAATCTGAAATTTCAAGGTAATGTGTTTTTTACTGGAGCATATTAGAGGGACCCGTATCTCAAGCTATTTTAGCGTGATCCACCCATTTCTCCCCTCCACCCCACAAGCATTCACTTTTCTTTTCATCACATTTTGGTTGATCCCACCATATGCATCTCGTTCAGGCTAGAACCTGATAAGATCGCCTGGATTTATTTATCTTCTATTGTACAGCTGAGGTGGTCTTCATATGTGCATTAATAATGTTTACATTTATCAAATGGAAGGCAGACATTCTGCTGGGGTGAAGGATCACAAGGTCAACAAAACAGAGAGATTAGATCGTCTACCTAAGCAGACTGCGATGCAGTGGAGCTTCAGAGATAGAGATTTGTATCTCTTTTTGTTTTGCAGGCAAAGGCCAAGATGTAACCTCAGTGACCAATTGCCTACCTTTGCACTAGTATCTCATTTCTGCCAACAGTATGGCAACACATATTAGAGGAGCTTATCTGTTACTTACTTGATACCTACTAAAGCTATGATCCTAGCAAATCAGTATCATAAGTCAGTAATTCTAGAGGATTGCTTAAAGCAGTGGTTCTCGGATTCCCTACTTTCATTCGCAGCATCTGTCAAGGTAGCTGAGCATGCCTGCTTCAGAATCCCAGTACATTGCAGAGAATGCTGATGCATGTTCTACAGCATGAACTCAGTTCAAGTGGAATATTGGCCAGGCTTGTTGAGGTTTACTGTTTTCTCACTTGACACGAGCCTGTGAGCTGCTAGAACAACACACAAAACCTTCTCCTGCAGCTTCATATTGCACGTGATGCTTGGCATTGCCAGGTAGAGGTGGACACGAACTGAAATACGAACCAAAGTTCAGCACAAATCGGGCTGGTTCGTGGTTTGCAAACCGGCGGTTCGTCAGAGCCCATTTCTGATGAACCGCCACGAACTTTAGGCTGGTTTGTTTGGTTCGTTTTTTGGTTCGTCACTGCAGACAGCCTGGCACCGATCAACCAGTTTCCTAGGCAACAGGGGATGGACTTCCTGCAGACTGAGGGATCTCTTGAGCACTTCTAAGGAAGCGCATGGTTCCCTAAAACACAGTTTGAAAACTACTGGTTTAAGGTAATCTTGAAACAATTCCTTAGTTCAGATGCCATTGAAAACTATGGTTTAATTGAACTAACTAAATGATTCCCTGAATACAGAACCTCCCACTAATTATACCACTTATAGTCTGTCAAATCAGGACCTGAAATCTGAACCTGAAGTTGGTATATTAACCACAATCTTAACCGTTGTATGAATGCAGACATCTTAGCTTAACCCTAGCTTGCTCCATGCAGTATGGATTCACATGCCCCTTAGGCAACAAATGCACTTGGTTAGAGGGGTTCAAAAGAGAAACCTTTCTTGCCTTTCACTACCTGAGTTTTCATTTTCACCTGTGGCTTACCCCAGCGGGCCAAATGGTGCTCCCAAAATGTGTGCGCTGTGTAATTTGTGAATTGGGTCTTTGAGATTAGTGCTGTAGTCAGAGCAAAGCCAGCAACTAAGCAAGAAAGCAAGCAAGCAAGCGCCATGTCAGTTTTAGCCCTGGATGAGTCTAGTGACAGTAGAAAAAAATACTCTACAAACAATATGGCTCAGCTGTATCTGATTCTCCTCCATGGCTCACTGCAGGTAAGAACTGCATACAGGGACCCTTAATCCAACATTCTGCTTGCAATCTTGGACAGCCAGATTTCACATAACCAAATGTGGGTGATTGCTTTTGTCTGACAGAAGGAATTTCACCAAAGAGTATGAGAAGCAGGTCCTTCAAGGGGCACTTCGCCAGCCACAGCTCACCTATCCCCGACACGGTTTGATTAGAGATCCAGTGTGGTGTAGGTGTCAGCACGTTGGACTTGTACCTGAGAGACCCCACGTTGTAAACCCCACTTAGCCATGAAGCTCCCTGGGTGATCTTGATTCAAAGCCTAACCTATCTTACCAGGATGCTGTGAAGATAAAATGGAGGAGGGGAGAATGATGTTATAAGTTGTTTTGGCTCTCCATTGTTGAGAAAAGTGAGATATAAATTACGGGTGGGGGGCAGGAACAATGCCAGACCCCCTCCTTATTGGCACCCCATGGCATCAAACCTGGTATCCACTAAGCCTAGTGGAGCTGCAGACACACACCATAAAGATCCACATGCTAGCCAGCTGATCAAGGACAGCTGGCCCTATAGAAGTCAGCCATTTGACAATCAGCTGCATGTAATAACACCCCAGGGATAGGAAAGGGAAGTGACAGAGGAAAGACTGGTCTGAGACCACTGTTGGTCCATCACAGGCTTGGCCACACCCCCAGAAGAAGAAAAGATCACTCATATGCCACTTCATACCTACCCATTCAAGTCCCAGTTTTAATTGTCTGTAAAATAGGGAAGGCTTTTCCTTTTGTCTGAAAGTTCTAAACAAGTACAATCCCTGAGAATTTCAAACTAATTATAAGGAGGATGGGAACTTAGAGGCAGAAATGTATTTTTCACTGAAAACAATGGAAAGGAATAGGAAAAACTAATCCAAACTGGTTTAATCACTATCAAAAGGATAAAAATATTAGTACGAAAGGAAGCTAACACAATTTTTATGCCACGGGCCTGTACCAAGCCTGTCTAGGGCATTGAAAAGGCTTGAGAGAGGAGGCTAAGGAGGACTTCCCTGCTATGGCTTCCAGCTCAGATGGGAGTCGAGCTAGGGAAGAGGAAGTACAGTAAGGTAGCATTCAACCCCGTCTCTTTCTGTCTGTGGCCAAGGGAAGGCACTCAGCCAAACTGGACCCTAACTCACGATAGCCTTGGCCTAGGGTTGCCATTGGCTAGAAACCAGTGGGAGAAGGAGTGGATAAAACCATACTATGGTGAAACCAGGGCTTTTTTTAGGGGGTACATGCTGGTACCGACACCTCTTTATGGAGTACTGGCACCTGTTGGGCATTTGAGACTTGGGCCGAGAGGGGACAGCATCAATAGTATGAGCATCTCTTTCTTAAGAAAAAAGAAACACTGAGTAAAACCATAGAGTTTGTCTGAATCCTAGAGTGTCATGTCAACATCATGTTGGTGATGTAATGTTACTGATCTGAGGGTAATTGTTTTTCCAACCACCCTGCTGCGAAGTGATGAGGGAGGCTATGAGGTCTCCGATTGAAGTCTTCTTGCAGTGGCCTGGGGTATGATAAAAGTTATGTAAACAAACACTTGTCAGCCTGAGCTTCTTGGAAGAAGGGCAGGATACAAATGTGATAATTTTTTTCTCCACAAGTTTTATTTCAAAACTAGGAAAATCTGGATCCATACATGACCATGCTATATAATTAGTGATTTAAACCATTCCTCTAATTTATTCCATTTGTATTCAGGAGGAGTTGAACCCATAGACAGGGTTCATGGGAGAAAAAGAACCATCCTCTAAGTCATAATCCCGTGGGGACAACTGTCTTCCTAAAAATATTGCCACAAAGAATAGACTCAAGTTCCATGCCAGTTTATAGGGCCAGCCTTAGAAAAATCCAGGGTGTCATGGTAAGCTGAGAACTACCTTTCAGAGATCTGTAGCTTCTTCTCTTCTCAGAGAACTACAATTCCCAGGGTTCCCTGGAAAGAAGGAACAGCTCTTAAATCATTTTAATGCTGTTGTGGGAAGATGTCCAGAGAAGCTGGCTCATAATTTGAGAATTCTTCTAGGAACATCTTTTAACTCATTCAGCTGTAGTGAAATAAATATTTTGCCAAGGTAAATGGTACAGGCTCCTGAGGAGACAATATAATCTGAGCCTTGATAAAATAGCTATGTGTTTTCTTAGGGTGAAGTTACCTCATTTCACAGGGCACAAGCTCAATGAAATCCATATGTACTCATATTTTAGGTTTCTGTATTGCATGTGATGAACTGAATCCCACAAGGCGCTGACATAAGGTCTCACCAATTCACTTCCCAGTCCTGAAGCCAAATTTGGTAGTTGAACAACCAGATGTCTAGGAGTCTAATTCTTCATGTCTGTTATAATTAACTTCCTTTACACATGGGCGGATCTCAAAAGTTGTACTTCTTCCTGCTTTATGTACTTCCTGCACTAAATTGCGTTCTTCCCAACTTTGTGAAGGTACAACACAACGTCTCTTGGCAATGCATGTCTGTACCTTAATTAACATTTATTTATTTGTATTTTATTTGTAGGACTAATCCAATGGGGTGTTGCGGTTAAAGTATTAATATAGGCTTGATCCATTTGCGTCTTGAAACTTGATGATCAAACTCAGAATAGTCATTCTCTCTCAGTCTAACATAGCTCACATGTTTGTTGTGAAGATAATATGGAGAACCATATGAGTTCATTGGAGAAAGGGGAGATAAGAGGCAATAGGTAAAAAAGTAAATAAATATTATATATTTATATTCCACATTTCTTTATGAAATGCAAAGTGTCATACATAGGGTTCCAAGTAAGTTTCCCATCCAGGCATTGACCAATGCAGATCTGCTTAGCTTCAGCTTGGTGGCCATATCACTAGAAAGTGACAGCAGCTATGCTAGACCAGATCAGTGATCAACCAGACCAGTGGTACACCTAGTACTGTTTCCTGCTTCATACCAACCAGATTCTCCTGGGAGGATAAAGAGTGCGGCATATTTACTGTATACATGTATGAACATAATGGAACAGTCTGCCCCTACCCTGATACCTGTGTAATTTAGTTTGGTCCTTTGGGTGGAGCTCTTGTTTCCGTTTTCCAGTTTTGTATGTTAGCTGAAGGTGTTAGTTACTGGAGTTGTTTCCATGGAAATAAACAGCTGATATTTTTTGAGCCAGCTTGTCTCTGCTGAATGGACCTGAGGACAAGTGCTTGAGTGAGTACTCTAACCGGAGAACCTATGGCAAGAGAGAGACTCTACAGAGACCAACACTCCATCCTCCAGCACTTCCTTCAACTTTTAATCCCCAACAAAATATTAATTTCAATACAAAGAGTCACACACATTGGCCTAAGAGGTTCTGCAAGATTCAGTCTTATCCCCATCTATGTGAAGCCACTGAAAGAGGTCATCAGGATGTTTGGGCTGAAGTGTCACCAATATGCATATATTTATCAGCCCTACCTTTCTTTTCTACCTAATTCTAAGGATGCTGGTGATGTTTCGAACTGGTGCTTGGAGGCTGGATGACCTGGAAAAGCTGGAACTGAATTCTGACAAGACATAGGTTCTCTGGGTTAGTAGGCGAGCAGATCAGGAACTTGAGACCTTTCCTTTCGTGGAGAGGGTTATACTTCCCTTGAAAACCCAGGCTTGCAGCTTGGGACTGCTGCCCACCTTAGAAAATGAGGCGGCTATGGTATTTTGGAATGCTTTTGTCCGGCTTCAGCTGGTAGATCAGCTGCACCTGTTCCTGGCTCAGTCTAGCCACAGTGATCTGTGCTTAGTTACATCTAGACCTGAACTATTGCAATGCACTCTGCATGAAGAACGTTCAGAATCAGAAGCTGCAGCTAGTACAGGATGATGAAGCTCAACGGCTGGTTGGGGCTAGCTATTGGGAGCATGTGACTCCAATATTACAGCAATTACCCTGGCTACCAATTCACTTTTGAGTACAATTCAAGGTGTTGGTTTTGGCTTTTAAAGCACTACATGGCTTGGACTGTGGTATCTGAAGGATTGCGTTATCCCATATGTTCCTGCCTGGGAAAACTAAGATCACAGGGAGAGGTTCTCCTGAATGCCCCACAGCTAAAGAAGCTCACCTGGCGGATACACAAGAGAGGGCCTTGTTGGTGGCAATCACACAATTACGAATAACATCCCCAAGGAGGTTTGCCTGGACCCCCTCACTGCTGATCAGGAGACATATGAAGATGTTTTTATATAGGACTGCTTTTAATTAACTTTGGTTCTGTGTTTAATTGACAAACAGACAGACAGACAGACAGACAGACAGACAGAGCATTGGGTGCAGAGGAAATTTGTATAACCAGCTTGTTATTTTTAAACGTTGTGGCATCTCACACAGAGAGACACACACACATAGAGTATGATAAAATCTAGGCAGTATTAAGAACTGAATCGGACCTGTTCATGACTGAAATTTAATGCAGTTTAAATGAATCTTCAAGGGGGCATGAATTACAAAATCCAAAAATAATATTGTTACAATACAGTTAGTACAGTTGAAATTCATAGACTTGGGTGGCAGGAATATCAAAGGAAGATGCAATCATCTTTGATTGTAGTGGACTATTAGAAATGGATGCCCAGTGGGGAAGGAGCATGTTACCAACTAGGTTCTATTAAGGCATAGCACAGCAACATTTAAATTAGATTTTTTTATTAGATAACATCTGTGGTTGGCCGAAATATGTGTTACAGTTTTCAAGTTGGTTTTCTTATTATGTCTATCGAGTATCTTCTGTTTTTATCCCAGTCTTCCTCCACAGAGTTCAGAGTAGCTTACTTGGTTCTCTCTTCTTGTATATTATTGCAAAAACCCTGTGAGATAGGTTAGGCTGAAAAGTAAACTCTTTTTTTTTTGCTCCATTTAAGTGGACTTAGAAGGGTGTAACTGCTTAAGATAACACTCACGTGAGGTCACACATGAGATCACAAATGCCTTATAATCAGGGCTTTTTTCTGGAAAAAGAGGTGGTGGAACTCAGTGGGTTACCCTCGGAGAAAATGGTCACATGGCTGGTAGCCCCGTCCCCTGATCTCCAGACAGAGGGGAGTTTAGATTCTAAACTCCCCTCTGTCTGGAGATCAGGGGGCGGGGCCACCGGCCATGTGACCATTTTCAAGAGGTTCTGGAACTCCATTCCACTGCGTTCCAGCTGAAAAAAAGCCCTGCTTGTAATGAATTGGTTCATCAAGGTCAGTAACGTCTCCTCAAACTGGCAGTTGCTCTCCAGAGTCTCAGGTAGAGGTCCTGCTTTCACATCACCTACTGCCTGGCCCTTTTGACTAGAAATGTCGGGGATTGAACCTGAAACCTTCTTCATGCAAAGCAGAGGGTCTTCTCCAGAACAACAGCCCCTCCTCACTGCTGGCAAACTAAAATGTCTTCTTTCAAGAAGCACCACGAGTCCACTTTCTCTAGCCCATATAGGCATTTTTGTTGTCATGTACATAGAAAAGATCTTCTGGGTTGGATCCAGTCAGCTTCTCCCCTGGTGAAAAGGAAGGATGGAGTTCCCTTTGACTACTAAAAGTGCTCTGCTACATGTTATGGGACCTATATACACAAAAATCATGTGAGATGGGGGCTGTAATAAGGAGCTGGCTGAGATTGAGTGAAAAAGCTGGACAGATCCAATCCATTGACTTTACAGAGCCACTGTGGTGTGGT
Source organism: Eublepharis macularius (assembly GCF_028583425.1). NCBI lineage: Eukaryota > Metazoa > Chordata > Lepidosauria > Squamata > Eublepharidae > Eublepharis > Eublepharis macularius. Next base: position 77,352,441 of record NC_072798.1, on the reverse strand, counting down.
TAACATAGCAGATGAGGATCTTGGAGGCCCAGGTTCAAATTTCGATCCAACCATGAAGCGCTGTAACTAAATACCATCTTATTCACCTGTTCATCTCTGCTTTATGCAAAACAATCTAGCTAGGAAAGTGAGCATGCTACTGGTCTTTTCAGGCCTGTCTGATACCATTGAATTGGCTTTAAATAGCATTTCCTAGACCAAGGGTCTACTTTAGATCAATGAGAGCAGCCTGTGTGTATTGATTACTCTCCATACTTATGGAGATATCAGTTATTACCACAGGAAAAATAGTGAAAAGGGGTATAAAATAATCTAAAATGGGATCGATGGAATACATACAGATTTTTTTATTAAAAGAAAACAAAAGGACCTTGTTACTTGAGAACGTATTAATGGTTCATGAGCACCTCCAAAAGGTAGCATGGCTGATCATTTAATTGTTAAAAGTTTCCATTTGATTTCAAGGTAGAAATGTCAAAAATTTGGAATAAAGAAGTAAAGCCCATCTGTGATATATTTGCTTATTTCCATCCCGGATGGTGTTATTGCTGTCTCTGGTCTTTCACAGATACTGATTAGTGCATAGTTGGTAGTAAATAACATACTTATTCAGCAATTAAACCCACAGCTTTTCTTTTCTGGTTTCTTGTATAACCCACAGCACCTAAGGCTCCAAAAGCAGTTGTGAAGTTCCAGGGTCTTGAAGCTATGGGCAAATGGCTGAAACTGAACAAACTGAAGCTTAATCCAGACAATATAGAGGGGATACTTATTGGGAAGAAAGACTGATGGCTGGTATTGCTCTATCCGACCTAGATGGGATTAGCTCTTTTTACTAGACAAAGGTTAGAGTTGGGGAAGGGGTCTTACTTTGTTGATGGAATCGCTGCTAAGGAGGCCTTCTTTCAATTATAACTGGCTCATAAATTGGCCACTTATTTAAACTCTGATAACCCAACCACACTGATCCAGATGACTGTACTACTTGTCTTCAAAGGCTACCATTTCAGAAGCTTCAGTTGGAAGAAAATGAAGTGGTGAGACTCCTGTCTGGTGTCACTTGCTTGGAGCACATGACTCCAGTGCTGCCTCAGCTACGTTGGTTAGGTCTAGTTCAAAGTTTATCACCCTTAAACCCATTCATTTCCTGGGTCCTTGCTCTCAAACTGCACCTCCCAGTATATTCCTGTGTGCTGTTCAGACAGCCATCTCCTGTTCAGGCAGAGAGGGTGCAGAGAGCATCTTAATTCACTGTAATATGGTTTAATCCAGAGGCCATTTGGTGGAGGGTAAACACTTTTGGCAGGTTTGGCTGCACTTCAACTGTGCAATGATTTCTAACTGGACTGTGAAGTGTTTTTATCTTGTTGATGATGGGCAGTATGACATTTTTATGGCCTTGCAGCTCTTTCAGCTTTGACAGCCATCTTGAGTCTGAGGAGATAAGGTGGGATACAAACATGTAAAATAAATCAATACATTTGTACATGTTTTTCCTCATGGGTCTGAAACTTAGATATAGACATTATCTAATGTATAAATATGAGGGTTAGGGCAGCTTTGTGAGATTTTTCTGCAACCGTCTTTATTTATTAAATGTTGTACTCCACCATCTCTGTCACTCAGCTCCAAGCAGCATTCCCAATCATGTCTCTCTTCCAGGCATTAACCAGACACATCCCTGCTTTGCTTCAGGAAGGTTGCTGTATCGTATCCTTTCCCACTGTGCCTTGGAATGAAGAATAAGTTAGCAATGGCTACTAGCTATGGTGACTAAAGAGAACCTTCACATTCAGCAGCAGAAAACCTCTGAATACTAGTGCCAGCCAGGAGGCAGGTTCAGGGGAAGGCCTCAGAGCTAAGGGCCAAGTGACAAATTACACTTGCCTGGCAAGCGAACAGACTCACGTGTATTCCTCCCTGTTCAGTTGCCATTCACTTGATCAAGTGGAGAGCAAGTGAATGGCAAGTGAACAGGGAGGAATACACATGAGGGCCAAGCTACACATGATGAATGACACTTGAATGGCAAGTGTATTTCTCCCTGTTCACTTGCCCTCCACTCAATCCACTTGCCGTTCAAGTGCCATTTGTCATGTGAAGCTTGGCCCTGAGTCTGTTCACTTGCCAGGCAAGTGTAATTCGTCATTTGTAACTTGGCTCTCAGCCTCAGTGCCCTATAACTAGTTGGCTACTGTGTAAGACATGAAGCAGGACTAGATGGACTACGGGTCTGATCGAGCAGGGCTCTTCTTATGTTGTTATGTATTAGGCATATGTCTGAATATACTTTTGTTTCATTTGGGAAGCTGGAAAGACCATTCCCATGCTGCTCAAGTCCTTTGTCAAATTTTCCATTTCTTGTTTGCTTCATGGGAATTTTATATGTTATGTGGTATTTTTATGCCACTTACAAGCAATTGACCAGGCATCCATTTTGATGGCAATATTGCTAGCAAATATTGTTACTATGCTGTGCAAAAAGGATGGATATTGTTTCAATTTGAGAGCAGAAAAAACATGAAATAAGCCCAAACTTTCAAATCGACCCAGAGCTGTCATGAAACTCAGGGCCAAGCTACACATGACGAATGACACTTGAACGGCAAGTGGATTGAGTGTAGGGCAAGTGAACAGGGAGAAATACACTTGCTGTTCAAGTGTCATTCGTCATGTGTAGCTTGGCCCTCAGTAACATCCCTACCTCAAATCAGAAAGTTTATATGGGAATATTTTATTATGGACAAAATAACAGATTGTATCTCTTCTTCAGAAAACCCTGCTTTTCATTCACAGTTATTTGAGAAATGGATTCCCTTTCTGGAATTTATGGAACATAACGATGGTGTATTAAGTTCAGTTCCTGATAATCTTAGAGTTATAGCAATATATTAGTTACTAAATGTACTTCTACATTACTCCAAACTTTTGTGAACTTTGCACTTTTTAAATCTTAACTGTTAAAGTATTCTGCATTTAATCCTAACTGTTAAAGTTTACTGGGGGCTTTCTGTAAGTACTGTACTAGTTGTTATTGTTGTATTTGTTAAAAATTGTTTAAAAATATTAAAAAATAAAATAAAATAAATAAATACAAAACATTCTGGGTATATTCCAAGCTTCGTAATTAAAACTTATTCACCAGTTTCATGGCACAGAACAACAAAGCTTGTCTTGGGAAATTAATGTCCACATTGTGTGATTTAGGTTTTAAATCAAAGTTGACAAATAAAACTGGAGCATCCCAGTATGTGAACTATGGGGCGCTTTTTGCATATATAAATGCCAATTAACATTTCATGGCAATTTGTTAATTTAATTAGGTGTTTCCAGCGTTTATTTCCAGCATTACTTAAGCAGAACGCCCCTATTGAAAGCTTTTTAGGCAGAGGTCGCAGGAGTGAATCTTGTTTTGCCAGGTGGACTGTCTAGCGTATACAGGATCCTGATAAAAACCAGCTGCAACGGCCTGATACTGGCAAAGGCTGAACTATGCAAACAAATATATCTTGGCCTCAGATACTCGCCACATCTGCCAACAATTAGTTATCTATCAGAGCTGGAAAAGGGGTACAGAATAAACACGGTCTGATTTCAGAATAAGCAAACAAACAGGCGACTTGGCATCATGATTCATCGAGTGGCCGTGGAGGTACATCGCTTTGCAGAGTGCAGGCTCAGGCTCCAGTCTGTCAATCTGTGAAGTTTAACGAGAAAGTATTAGATAACAAAAGATCTGCTTGTTTGAATGCTTTGCAGATGTTCTGGGAGTGAAGCAACCAACCTGCCCGTCTGCGAGCGATTTCTTAATAGTCAGCTAGGTGGCTTATGGATGTCAGATGTGAGTGGCATGCTGCCTTTCGCCGGTGCCTGTCTTAATGATATCTTCCACTCTGTTGGATTCCCTGTTGGCTATCACTCCTCTGAGCATGTTCAGTTGCTGAGTTGACTGCAATTTCCTTATATTGGGCAAATTCAAACTTAGTAATCAATAACTTTACTCATTATAGATATATGGATGGAGGACCTTCTTGACCTTTTCCACATGGACAAAACCCCAGATTTGTTGAGCATTCGTACTCATTCATGAATACCATACTTGGAAAATATATATGATGCCCTATTTATTCAAAATGGCAATGATGCCTTTCAGAAGGGCTGTAACATAGTTTGAGGACCAAAATTGTAATGACTGAAAATGGCTTTTGTTACAAAGGAAAGAGTGGCATATGCTGATTGAGAAATTGAGAATAAAATCCAGAGTATATGGGGATCTTTTCTGAAACCAAATGAAGATTAAACAAGGGCAGATTTTTTTTTATTTTTCCTCCATTCTGTTTAGAAGTAAATGGGAGAAAGAATAAAAAATTCATTATGCTTTCTTGTTCTAAGGGGTAATTGGATTGTTGTGGGTGGGAGGGCTACTGTGCTATTGTTAACTTGTTATCAGCAAAACTGAAAAGAGGGGGGGCATCAGGGGTTAAACACAATTTGGGGTGGGCCAAACCGAAGGAAGAAAAATGCCTCCTATAGTCTATACAGCTGCTCTGCTTGAGAAGAGAGCTAGGTTGCTTTACTCCAGTTCTCCTCTTTGGTCATGATGTAACATGAATCTAGAAGAGATGGAGATCGTGGCTCTCCTTGACTCTTTCTAAGGTTAAACACGGCATATGATCTCAATCCCCACAATACGATAAATACCAGTTTGGTCTGGGGTCACCCTATCTAACAGTCACACACAAGCTACAGTTTCTTTTCAATTCTGATGCATGTTTTGATAAGTGAAAGTGCAAACCACGCTTTTGTTATTGATTAAAAGAAAGAAGAGAGGTCTTTTGTTCATCTTTGGTCTTCAAAAGGCTAAAAACACTCTGAGGGGGGAGTTTCTATTAACAAAATCATATGGGAAGCAGGGCTCCGGGACTTACCTGGGGGCAATTTGCAGTCCAGGGCTGGAGTGGGACATGATGGAGGAGAAGACGCATTCCTCCTCCTTTTCCTTTGTGCAACAGATGTGCATTGTGAGCAGCTCTGGCAGTCTCCTTTCCTCCCACGCTGCTGCTGGGGTGTCCAATTTTGGGCATCCCTGATGAACTGGTGGCTGGGCTTCCTTGGAGGGTTGAGGGGGTGAAGTTCCTTCTCTGGCCCACTCAGCCCCTTGAGGTCAGACATGCTGCGGAGCCCTGGGCCAGTCTGCTTTGGCTTCTCTGCCCTCCATCCCTGATCTGCCTGATCTCAGCCAGGCAGAGGCTTTGCTGTCTTGGGGCCAAGCTACAAGTGACGAATGACACTTGAACAGCAAGTGGATTGAGTGGAGCGCAAGTGAACAGGGAGAAATACACTTGCCGTCCAAGTGTCATTCGTCACTTGTAGCTTCGCCCTCAGTCTCTCTTGGTATTATGTTTTCATCATCCACTGTGGGGAGGAGACTGTTCCTGTGGGCAAGTGTCCCCAGGTTTGTGGATCCTCTTAGGGGGTCTTGGGATGCAGCCATCCAGGGACATGCCAAGCTGTGGTCTGGCTTTATCACCAGGTGGCAGGTTAGCCAGGTAGAGGTCTGCACCATGTGGGATCCCAATATTTGCCACCTTATGGCTTCTCCCATCAGGTAGGCTGGGAGGGGTACCATAGGGTAGCAGGCGGTTTGCCCTGTGTTTCACTCCAGCACTACATTGGTTGTGTTTGTCATCTATCACCTTTCGCCCCACTCTTTGCCTCTGGGACTGCAACCCCTTTCTTCTTCCATACTATGGCATTTTTTTTTGTCATGGCAGATTTATGGCATTGTTGCACACACTTTAAATCAAATACTTTTGAAATTAGTTCAGCCTTAAGTGCATTCTTTCCACAATACGTGCCTGTACCAATCTCTAGATGCTCTCAGTGCAGATGTTATAGAGGATAGCACTTTTAACAACATGTCAAAATAGCTTTAAATTGTCAATGATGTATGCAAAACAGTCGAAGCCAGTTCACATTGGATGGTTTAATTATGTGGTAACTTCTCAGTGTGAAAAAAATCTAGCCACTTTGACCCTCCAGCTGTTGCAATTATAGGGCTTGCTGTTGACCATATATGCTGTCTGTTGCCTCTCACATTGTGTTTTCCTGTGCAACAGCATACACATAGAAAGTTCAGATTGCTTGCATGAAGTACAAATGTATTGTGCAAATAGACAACAAAGGAACTGAAATTCATAAACATAAAACTTATGATGGGTTTCAGAACTTCCCACCTACTTATCGGGTTCTCTGCCAAGAATGGCCATAATCCTGCTTCTCCTTACAGGCTACATCAAAATGTGTCTGAACTTGGCCCCTCTTAAGAGGAGAGGAAGAAAAATCACCATTTCCTACCCTAGCTAAGGCCAACTGATATTTGAAGATGCCTCCCTTCCTTAGTGTCTGTGCTGTCTCAATGGGAAAAGAGAGAGAGAACTAGATGATTCATCTCTCCAGGCTTTTCCGGACAGGCTCTTGCTCCAGCTTGGCTTCTTTACTGCACTGCATAACCTCCCTTACAAATAATACCATAGTATCATTTAAAAAAATGTTTTTGTGTTTTCCTGTTTGTTTGTTTTTAAAACACCCTGGAAAAGCACAGGGGAAAACTTGGGAGAGGGGGGAGTGAGCAATGACTGGCAAGTGACACATTGTATAAGAGAGGGAACAAATCCAAGCTGTTACGAAGCCAAACCGGTACAAAAACCCAGTCGGGAAAAGTTCTGTGTTTTGTATTGCTCACTTCCACCAATTTGGCCACACAGGAGCATGACTAAAAGAAAAATTCTCAGGCTGTATTAAACATGTTGATTAGCATTAAAAGGGAATGAGTTGATGCTTTGTTGCCACTGGCTACAGTCAGACTCAGGTGGGCTCTTCTAGATGAAAGCCACGGGGCAACACAAAGTAAGCGGAACTAAAATTGAGTGCAAGACTTAACTCTGCACTGAACTGTGGCTGGATGATGGATGTGCTGAATCCGAACACCTGTCACCTGCCCTGTACACAAGAGTCTTCCTGTGATGAATGTTGCTACTCTAAACAGACTATAAAGACCCTGCGAAGAATCACTCAAGTCTAAACTCCACTGATTTTAATAGACAGGAAATACCTCAGCACTCATTCGATTATGACCACCTCACTACAAGGGCCCAAAACATCAGGGGTAATGCAGAACTCCCATATTATGAAGACCATCTCCTTTGGGATACTTTCACTTACGCTCCCTGTTTCATGCACCTGCTGTTTTTTGTAGTGACATCCTTATAAACCTTATATATTTGACGTTGGTGAAGGGCCATGGCTCAGTGACAGAGCATCTGCTTGGCGTGCATGAAGTCCCAGGTTCAACCGCCCATATTTCCAATTAAAAGGAGCATGCAATAGATGATGTGAAAGACTTCTCCTTGAGAACCTAGAGGGCTGCTGCTAGTTGGAGAAGACAATAATGACTTTGATTCAGTTCTTCTTCTTCTACTTCATTTATACCCCTCTTTGCTCCCCAACTGGAACTCGAAACTAGACATGGGCACAAACAGGGAAAAAAACTTCAACATGATGTTCGTTGTTCATTGCCATCCATGAACAACGAACAACGAACACTGACGAACATGATCCTGTCACGAATATGTTCATTGTTGGTTGTTCGTGGGAACCAGCAAGCTCTCCTCCAGCCATCAAGATCCCTACCACACCACTCCCAGAAACCCTACCTGAGCAGGCAGCAGGAAATGTACCAATAATAAATAATAGCTTGGCCCCAGAGCCTGGCAGCAGCCCTGGAACCTGAAAGGGTAGATCCTTACCGCACCATTCCCAGAAACCGTACCTGAGCAGGCGGCAGGAAAGGTACCAATAATAAATAATAGCTTGGTCCCAGAGCCTGGCAGCAGCCCTGGAACCTGAAGGGGTAGATCCCTATCTCACCACACACAAAGAAAATTCAAGCTCCAATGCACTCACCCTGTCTCTCTAACAGCAGCTGTCTCTCCCTGAAAGCCAGAGCTGGGAGCCCCCCTCCCCCCTGGTCTTTTCCTCTTGTAACAAATTTGGAGCTCTGGTCCACACTTGGAAGGAAGACCTGCCTATCAAGCTAAATCGGGCTTAGATTGGGGTTTCCAGGGCAACAGCAGGAGTTCAGACAGAGTTCAGACAATCCCTGCCTGAGTTTCCATGGGAATTGATTGCATGTGCCAGACTGTCTGGCTTGACAAACAGCAACGAACAGCAACAAACGAGGCTTGCAACAACCGCCTGTTCATTTAGAATGGGGCCTCACAAACAGCTTGTTCGCAAACAGCAGATTGGGCTGTTCGTGGGGGTTTTTTTTGTTCATATTGCTGTTCATGCCCATCTCTACTCAAAACTGCTAACATTCAGTGGTTAATGTGAAAGTGTGTGATTGGCCTGAGGTCACCCAGCAAGCTTCCAAGGCAAAGTGGTGATTCTAACTCGGGTCTCCCAGATCTTGGTGTGACACTCTGTGGGACACTGTATGTCCCTTTGACTTGAAAAGTCTCTTTGGATGTTTTTAAGCAGAGGTTGGATGGTGATCTGTCAGCAGTGCTAATTCTATGATTCAGCATGAACTTAGGCAGATTGTGAGAGGGAGGGTAGGAAGGGGTGAGTCCTTGGCTCTCATGGCCCTTTCATATATGTCCAGGGTAATGCCACTTGCCACTTTGGGGTCAGGAAGGAATTTTCTCCAGGACAAGTTGTCCAAGGATCCTGGAAGTGTTTTGCCTTCCTCTGGGCATTGAGTGGGGGAGGGTCACTGAGAGCCAAGCTACAAGTGATGCCTTACACAGGTTGGACACTTGTCAGTGGCCCTCAAGTTTTGATGGGAAATGTAGGCATCCTGGTCTTGCAGCTGTAATGGAGAGCCAAGCTGTAAAACCAGGACGCCTACATTTCCCATCAAAACTTGAGGGAAGCTGACCAGTGTCCAACCTGTGTAAGGCGTCACTTGTAGCTTGGCTCTGAGGGAGTGAGGTGAGTAGTGGTGAATTACCTGCATCATGCAGGAGGCTGGACCACATGACCCTTGGGAGTACCTTCCATCTCTATTATTCTGTGAATCAGAAACACATTTTTAGATGAGAAGTTTTTTAAAAAACTACAAAAAGGAGTAGACTGAAAATGGTTCCAAATATATGACTATAATAAACAGTCAGGAAAATGAAGATTGATTTATTTCTGGATGAGTGCACTGGCTGAGAGAAAACAGAGAAGAGCAAACTTAGGCATCAACCCACAAATTGTGTATGATGGAGCACACCTATTTGGTTTTATGGAATTAGTAGGATCATTCATGTCTTTAATCGTTTCAGAGTTCAGCTGAGAACTTATCCATTCATTGGGAATTCAAAAGGGCTTGGATGTGCCTGTCTTACATACTGTATGAAGTGTATTTATTTGTTACACAGCTTGATAGCTATGACACAGTATACTTTTAATATTTTTATGTAATACAGTTTTGTACCTGGAAACTGTGGCCAGATTCTACATATTTATAGTTCAAAATGAATGTATTTTCATACTACTGTTTAGGGTGTCTATCCATATCTGCTTTGTTGTTTGAATTCTCTCTCTCTCTCTCTCTCTCTCTCACACACACACACACCTTTGCTAATGCATATTCAGTAACAGTTTTTTTAATACAGTCTATGACATTATGGTTCTTATTTTGTCCCTTTCCTATTCACCTAGAACGATGGGGAAACAACACTCTAAACAACAATCCCCCTTATTTTGTTGTATTTTCTGCGAAAGATTTTTGTATGACATCCAATACTTATAATAGGGAAATTGCAGTTCTTGTCAAATGGATGCTTGATGCAACTGTGCTTTTGTGGGATACTTTTCTTTTGATATTTCTTTTGACATTTTTTTTTTGTTTCCCAAAATGCCAACTTATTTGTATTGAGTTGAGTTAAAGACATTCATTATCACGGAGTGTTGTTTAAAAGAGTCAAAATAAAAGAAGAATTGTTAACGGGCTGATTTTTTTTTTGCACCTATTTTGAGGTCTTAAAGTTAACTGAGGTTGTTGTTTCCTTATTATTTTAATCCATCACTTAAACCTTTCATAACACACCGGAGCTGTCAAGAGTTGTATAAACTATCAACATAAGTATACAGCATCAAAGCTAATACATAACAAATGACAGCATTGTCCTCCCAGATCAGCCTGCTGATACGAGATTTGCTGTTGGTTCTCCTTTCATAATCCAGTCACTCCTTCTCACCAGTAGTAAATATATGCATGCTGACAGATTTGAAAAAAAAATATTGTACTGCTCATATTCAGACATTTTTAAAAATTGAATTTTAAAAATCATAAACATGCGGTTTCAAATTCTCTAGGCCATTAATAGTTCCCCTAGAATACAGAGCTTCATTGCATGGTTTGTTGAAAGATAAATGATAGTGATTGGAACCTCGGACATGTATATGGGCTTGAAAAACCAGTCGCTAGGCGGTCCCACCTGGAACAAGGCAATGCTGTTGGGGGAAGGTTCTCTCTCTCATTGCTTTATCATTTGGAAATGGAAGGGGTTCCCTGGGAAAGGCAGTTCAGCAAGCAGTGCTGCTTGACACTGTCACACCTATCACCACCTCTCATTGCCTCCTGCCCTGCTTATTCACTGCCCACCTACATCATCCTATAAAGAGTTTGAGAAACTGTATGGGCACATGAGCTGCCCCATGAACTGCTCTCGCTGACTTCAGTGGGTGAGGAGGTGAGGTAATGGCAGGGCAGAGTCCACTGCCTGAAGCCACCACTTCACCTCATCTCATTATAGTGCTGGCTCTACTTCCAGGTCTCCTCCCCGAGTCTTCTTTTCTTGGCAGGGGAAAAAGACAGGGACCTCTATTGTACCTGTTTTTTCTCTATTGGATATTAAAATAGCTAGGGGCGTGGCTATTTTTGATACGGTGTGAGAGGAAAGTCATCTATGCTACCCAAACACTGCAGCTTTCATTGCATTTGGGTCCCCTGGCCATAAGCTCTATAGAGTCCACTTGAGTGTGACTTTGCGGTTTATTAACTGGAACTTCAAAATTCAGTTTGTTCCTTAGGTACATTTTCCCTGCAGGCACTTCTGTGGTTGTTAAGGCTGGAAATCCAGAAGCAAGCAAGAAGTTACTGGTCAAGTGGGAGTGCAGCAGGCAAGTAGACAAGGAAAGTCCGAAAGCAGCTCAGTCGATAAGTGACGTGTTGTACAGACTGAGGAGCTTGGCCCAGTGTTTGCAAGATTATAATGAGTTTGGAATCCTCATCTAGAACCTGTGTACAGTTTCACAGTCATACATTGGCAGTCTTCACACTTCTTACCAGCCGCAGAACATTGCACAAAGCTCCCATAAGGACAGTGTCTTCCTGGCATGAGTTCCTATCATAACTCCGGTTCTCGCACGAAATCATGTCAGGAAGATGCTGTCGTCCCAGCCATGATCTGTATTCCCACATGGGCCTTTCCTACTCCTGATCAGGATTTCCCCTTTAAAATATTTGTAGATAATCTATCAGAAGACACGATGAATGTTTGAGATAAATCAGAGCATCCTTCTAAGTACTCATATGTAAACTAGCCTGTCCCAGTGAAAGCACTCTTCACCAGCTTTCACAACACGTTGACTAGATTGTTGCATATGTGTGCTTGACCCAAAACACAATGTAGAACAATTTGCATATTAACAGAGAAGCTTTCAAACATTGTCAAAATAATAATGCAGTGAATAATTTTCAAAATGAAATTTCAATGACCGGAGACCCAGTTTTACATTAATGAGGAGGGTGCCTGAATAATTTGGAGTTGTGTCAGCTCAGCAGCGCTTGCAGTATTGTACAGCAGCATTTTCAATAGAACAACTTGGCATTAACTGTTGAACTGATACAAATATATATATATATATATATATATATATATATATATATATATATATATATATATATATATATATATATATATATATATATATATATGTTTTGTTTGTACCGGTGAACAACTGAATAGTTATCAGGTGAGGCCATTCCTTGTAGTTTCCCACCTCACAGAGAAGCTGGTAGTGGACCTGTGAAGCAGATGATAACAAATGGGCAGATTCATATGGGAAGAGATTTGTTTGTTTGTTTGTTATATTTGTATTCTGCTCTCCCTGAAAACCAGGCTCATTGCGGGTCGCAGAAGAAAATATGAAGCAGGCAGCGTAATAAGTAAAACACTTCCGTAAAAACATTGCGGCATTCTTATTTCACAATCCCTCTCTATGTAAGAAACCCAGGGGGGCAGGTGGCAAGCTGCTTGATGTTCAGCAGACCGGGGGGATCATATATGCACTTTGGTCCTTAGTTTTTTAAAGATAAAGTCATTGTGGTAATATCTGCATATCATCTGTTGTAATATCTGCATGTATCACAACTACAACACCTGTCTTTAGAATCAAGGTGCTATAGTGGACCTGAGATAGCAATGTATGAATAAGATATTTTTGAAGAAAAAAGGTAACAATAATACTGCCGTCAGACTAATTGCAGATAGTTTAAGGTGGGTAACTGTGTTGGTCTGCAGTAGAACATCAGGATTTGAGTCCAATGGCACCTTAGAGACCAACAAGATCTTCAGAGTGTAAGCTCTTGAGCGTCAGAGCTCCCTTCTTCAGACATCAGATTAATTGCAGTGAGTTTTGAGAGTGGATTCCAGAATGTCATTTTAGAATGCAGCATGTTCAGTGTTATTCCTAGAGAAGGGGAAATCAGGCCAGCAAGAGAAAATGTCAAGATGCTTCAGACAGATAATAACTCTGGACCAAGCTACAAGTGACGAATGACACTGGAACGGCAAGTGAACAGACTCATGTGTATTCCTCCCTGTTCACTTGCACTCCACTTGCACTCCACTCAATCATGTAGTATCGAGTGGAGTGCAAGTGGAGTGCAAATAAACAGGGAGGAATACACATGAGTCTGTTCACTTGCTGTTCAAGTGTCATTCGTCACTTGTAGCTTGGCCCTCAGTTACAGTGGCATTCTAAAAGAGGTCACTGGCCAGACTGTGGCATATGATTTTGAATCATTTTTGGAGGCAGCCCTGAAAGTGTACGTTCAATGTGTACATCCCATTGAGGTTTGTGGGCTACAATGACATCTTATAGTTTGAAGTCTTGTTATGAGGGATCTTTAATTGTCTGCTCTACATGTGTTTAAACAAATATAATTAGTTTTTAAAAACATATCCACCCAAAATTGCTTATTTGACACATTTATCTCCTTATTTTCATGAATGGATAACAATCCTAGTCTCTCATTTCCTCAGAAATTACAAAAGTATGTTGTATAAAGCTAAAACAAGGTTACAGAATTTCATCAGGAATAGATCTATGCCAGTTTCCAGAATATGAAGCTAGTTCCCATTCTTTCAACATTCCATCACAGTTTACTGTGGTGGGGGGGGGGAACCCTGAAACCCAAATGGTACTGTACAGATTGGGTCCAGAGAGGCTAGAACACCCACTTTTTTATCTTAGATCCTGCTAAACAAGCATGAATAGGGAGCCAGTCTTTTGACAGACTATTCATCATTGGTCTTGACTGTTCGGCAGATTACTTTTCCTGCATGTACGTTCTTATACTGCTGGACCGAATTCGACTTCCCCCTGTCTTTGCTGCACTATGGTTCCACTGGACAAGTAATTGTTTAAACAGAGAGTTAAATCAGTCACAGTTTATATAAATCAATCAATCATAAATGCTTTTTGTAAAAAATATCCTACCATTTGGTGTTCATCTAAATATCCTTAGCTATGTAAATGGCTGCCAATCTGTTTGTATTGGCAGCATATTTGCACATTCAGTTTTGAAAAACACAAAGCAAACCTGTTTGACAGATGTTTTGAGTTTTTTGGTGCTGAACTGAACAGACCTGCTGATCAGCTCATGTTGTTGTTCAACTGTGTAGTTGTTCAAGCGTGGAATACGTTCCCTAGAAAATCCACAGCATCCCTGAGTGGACTTGTTTAATTCTTGATAGCACCTTTGGGTTTGGACCCAATGACTTCATTCTGCTAAGATTTCCTCCAATACAGACGAGTTCCTTCTGACAAAAAAAGACTTTCTCTGTCGGAGAAAGGCTCAGCAGGATGTTCTGAAGAGAGTCATCGGACCCAACTCACCCATTGTTTTTTATGAGACAAAAATGGCTTGTAGTTATGGAAAGAAAGGTTTAACTTAGCAGCAGCATTCTCTTCTGCTTGACTTTGATGATTGGAATGCCTTTATGTCAGTTTCATCTCTTCCCCTCCTGACTTCATTAAAATCATTAAACAGACTGCTAGTTGCCAGGGAAATGAATTAAATGAATAAAATAAATAATGTGTTGGTTAAAACTTCCATTCTGCCATAAATGTATTTTCACATCATGCTATGAGAGCTTGATCCAACAATTCTCAGCCTAGCCTACTTTTATAGGGCTATTGTGATGATAAATTGAGGAAGGGAGAACAATGTACACCATCCTGAGTTCCTTCAAGAAAGGGCAGGATAAAAATGTGCTAAATATATAAGGCCAGTGGTAGATTCCTGGCCTTCCATTTTCTTACCATTTTTACCACTACTTCTCTCCCTAACTAACCTCTCATCCTAGTGGACAGTGTCTCCAACAGAATCAAAACCAATCCAGGAAGCCTAGGTAAACAACCTTCCAGTTGGATAGTGAAGACTGTTGCATTGCTTTGCTCTCAGCCTGCCCCTCCCCAACCCCCTGGAAATATCCAAGAAATGATTGGAAAGAATGAACTAGATAAAATTGAAATTAATCCAGGACTATTCATTTGCATTGCTTTTATTTCTAGTCATCTTGGTGTAAAAATTGCTGTCAAAGAAGGTTAGTGAGTCATGGACTCCATGAATTTACATGGTGCGTGACCTCTGATGGTCAGACATTTATCTGGTTATCTGAGCATGCAGTGTGATCAGTTTAGAGTCAGCATTTAGTCCCAATGTGTGATTTTGGTGATGTCTTTAAAATTTCAGGCAAGATAAAATCATTTGAACGTTCTTAAAATGGTCAGAGAGAGCTCCTACACTTTAACTCTGTTTTGCAGATACCATGAGAGAAATTGGGATCCCAGTTTTTGTGCTGGCCATTATAGTGACAAACTGGAATATTGGATATCAGAAGAATTCAACTGCCACTGGGACCCCCCCAGTACAGACAAACAGATGCATACTCACACAAAATTGGTTATGTTTCCATGAAGTATAACCGGGAGTGGGGTAGGGGGCTAGTACAAACAATCACAAGCAGCTCATTTGTGTAAGAAGAGGAAGAGTATAGGACCATTCCTCTATCACTCAAATGGTTCAGTTTGCAGATATAGGTCTGAAAGAAGAGAACGGGATTCAAAAGGTTTCTGGAAAATATAATCCCTAATCACTGTCAATCATTAGGGGAAGATACAACTCCCAGTGTCTTGACTAGAATGTATATTTATTTTATTCATTTATATCCTAACCTCTTCATATTTATTGAAAAGTAAGTCCATCTGAGTTCAATGGTATTAATGCACAGTCTCAGAGCCAAACCACACAATACGAATTACACGTGAATGACATGGAAACTTACTTACACGTGTTCCAACGTTGTTTTCACCTACACTCGCCAGGACTGCAGGATCTCCATTGAACCCATGTTCACGGTGGCACGGGTTTTCTCCGCGTACCTCCAAGATATCCCATCATGCATCTCTCCTTTGCACAGATAGGAAGCAGAAGATATAGGAAATATGGATGCTCTGCATTGCCGACTTACTGATTGTGACCGCATACATGCGCCATCGCCGCTACACTGGAGCAGAAAATTTTGAATGCGTGCCTGGACCAGGACACGTGCTCATTGATAGAATGCTGGACATGGGCATTTAGGGTAAGACAGGACTCCTGACACTCACTCGGTCTCGTGTAATTCGTATCGTGTGATTCGACTCTCAGTTAATGTGCCTGTTAAGTGCAGCCAGAGATATTGAAAAGGCAAGATTCCCACTTGGAGACTCAGTACATATACATGTAGAAAATGGGGTGGAGCTTGCCATCGCAATCCTGTCCTCCCATCTTTCCCAGTAGATTTTAAATCTTACTTAGTAGTTGTGGTTTTGTATCATTTTGGACACACATACCCCACCCTGCACTGTATTTTAAAATCACCACAATCTCACCCACTTAGTTCCCTGTTTAGATCACGGCTACCACAATTGCTAGGCAGCTTGTGGTCTGTGATGAGCAAGTCATGTGCATATCACCACATACTGAATTCAGTATGGATCCATTTTTCATATGCTTCTGTTTCCAGCTGGCAGCTTTGCTCATAGTGACGAATAGAGGTGGGCACGATCCAAAAAAAATTAACGATCAAGCTGATCGTGGATCGGCACTGGTGACGATCCTGAATTAATGATTCACACCGATCATCTCCCATTTCTGATCTGTGGATCGTGGAGGCCAAAGTGGGGCGTGCTGCTATTCCCAGCTATGTGGGAAGGTGAGTGGTGGTGGCGGTGGCTGGGCCTGGTGGGCACGGGGAGACGGTGACGAGCTGCCTCCCCTCAGGGGGCGGGGGGTCTGGCTGCTCGCCGGCGGCACCTCCCATGTGCCCACCCCCCAGGCCAAAAAGGAGCATGCTGGTATTCCCAGCGCAGGCCAGAAGGTGTGTGCTGGCAGCGGCAGAACACCCCCTTCCCCCTCCCTCCCTTGGGTGTCTTCTCCCAGCTGGTGACTTCTTTGCTGCTCCATGGTTGGAAGGAAGCCCTGCTGATCAAGGAAAGCTGGGCTTGCATTCGGGTTTCCAAGGTGACAGAAGGAGGGCAAACAGAGTTCAGGCATTCCCCTGGCTCCGTTGCCAGGGGAATAGATTGCTGGTGCCTGAGTGTCTGGATTCCCGATCCGAGCCTGATCACCCCAATCTGGGCACCTCCCGATCGCTGGATTGTTGGCCGTGGACGATCACGATCTGCCGGGTCACGATCGCACGATTGCCATTATCGTGGGGTTTTTTCCAACCGTAATGCGGTTTGTGCCCATCTCTAGTGATGAATGCTTGAAAACATGCTGATTTGGCTCATATTCTGTTTGCCAATTGCCATCAGGGAGTCAGTTTTTCATTGAGCTGTTTGGCTGTTCAGAAGAGTTTGAGCACATATTCATACAGTTCAGTTAGCAGAATTTCATGCACATGAGTTCTCATAGCCCAGCTTGAGTCCTAGGGGTTTTTTCTTTATAGGCATTGCAGTTTGCCTTGTGCATTATTTAGCAAACTGACTTGACCATCCACGAGAGTCAATTTCACCTACTGTGCAATGCAAAAGCAGCAACAAGACAAAAAGAAATGAAACTCTACTACCACAGCTACCACACAGCTGCAAAACTTTTAAGCAACTACCTGAGTCAGAGGGTACCAGGGCTTTTTTTCAGTGGGAATGTAGTGGAACTGAGTTCCGGCACTTCTTAAAAATGGTCACATGGCTTGATGGTGCGGAGGGCAATCTAAACTCCCCTCTGTCTGGAGATCAGGGGGCGGGGCCACCGCCCATGTGACCATTTTCGCCGAGGGCAATTTAAACTTTAAAAAACTCCCCCCTTTTTCCAGCTGACCCAAATTGACAATCATTGTGCAGTCTTGAGTTCCACCACTGAGTTCCACCACCTCTTTTCCCAGAAAAAAAGCCCTGGAGGGTACAGAGGAGAAAGAAACTTGAGGGTCGACTCACAATGATTGCAGCTGTCAAAAAACATTGTTTGCTTGCTGACCATGTTTGCTGTGAATTTCACAGGAATGGCAACATGAGGGAATTATTAGATTTAATGAGAGAACTGGAGAGAAAGGTACTCTCCATTCTGCCATGAAGCTCACTAGATAAGCTAGTCACACACACTGGCGTAAGCTACTTCACAGGTAGTTGCGAGTACAAAATGAAGGAACGGTGACTTCCAGGAAGTCTGGGATAAAAATATACTAAAAGAAGTGCCAGTTTAGTATGATTTTTTCTGCTTTGTGGTCATTTTCAGGACAATACTACCAGTGTTTATCAGGTTTTCTCCTGCTTGCCATTTGGATTAGCAGTGACCAGCACTGAGATCATAATAACTCTACCTTGTGAATGACTTTTAAAAACCCTCCATTTTGAAGCAGCCTTTAGGAAGACCCAGAGTTGACTGCCGTGTGTACTTTTCTTTCTTTGGTTGAACTGATTTGCATTATCATGCACACGAGCAGGAAGATGGGCAAATGGAATGTTTGATTAACACTGCAGACAGAGCACAAAGTCTATATACAGGTAACGTTATTGCTCATTTACTTGCAGGTCATTTCTGAAGGATAGAAAGGCACTCTAATGAGAAAGACATGGAATAGGATGATTATCTTATTGAAAAGATAACATTTATTACATAGCAAAACTCCCTCTTTATTTAACAGAATATTTTTTGAACACTTCCTAAGGTGAAAGCTAATCATGTCCTAGTGGTGACTGAGTGACGGCACAAAATGGTACCAGACTTTGGTAATTGAAGTTTTTTACCTGGATGGGGAGGTGGACTGAGGTTCTCGTAATGGACAATTTCTAATAAGCTAAGTAATGTGTAACAAAGACTACAACTTCTAAGGATGGTGATATGAGAAATTTTACACATTCCCTCTAATTAAGTATTAAGATCATCATTTTAAATGTATTGCAATTGGGTTAGATAAAGACAAAGATTCAAACTGTATTGGGCGGCAGGGCGTTATCTCAGCAAATGATACTCCACCAGCACTGGGTTGCTTTGCAGAAGGGCATGGATGCTGTTATGTAGTTCTTGTTGGGACATGGAAGATAAAAAAATTACCTTCTTTAAAAATGTAAAAGAATTCTTATGTCACGGATCATGGGGTGGGGGGCAATACTTCAAGCCCAAATGCAATCACTTAGTCAAAAGTCCAAAGACAAAGTGCTTATGTGCTTAGCGTCATAGTCTAAGCCCCTCCAGTCCGCCAGGATATGTCTCTTTTGGACTCACAGTTCAGGCCCAGAGTACCAGCTGAAGTGAAAAGAAATTCAAGGGACGATGGGAACTAGTATGATTGTTTTCCTCTGGCAGAACAAGATGGCCATGGATGAACAGCTTCTCACAGGTACTCTGTAGTATTAGCCTTAATTAACAGTTCAGGATTATCTAGATTCATCTGCGTTATTTGGGTTAACTGGACTATCCTGGACTTTTAAACTGGTGGTGTGGTGTGTGTTCCTGTGTATTCCCAAGAGCCTTTTCTGTAGCTGAAGAAAAGAAACATTGAAATGTAAGTAATATGACAAGGAATCTGATAACATGAGGCAGCCAACTTTAGAGTAAGGTTTTGAACTTTTTATTTTGTTTTTCCAATGGATTATTTTTCCTTTTGGGACTAGAAACAATCCACTCTCTCTAATCTCTTGAAGATTTTTTGAAAGGCATCTGGGGAAGCTTGAACAGATTTTGGCTTGGATATTGTGGAATATATGTGCCAATGGAAGGGATATCCAACAGCTGAGTGGACCTTCCTTGCCCCCCCCCGACCAAAATGAGGTAGGTGTTAAAGGTGTGGAGCAGGAATGGGGGAATCAGTAACACTTAGGCTTAACAGGTCTCCTTTTTTGGCAAAAGACTCCCTGCCCCAAGCTCTGCAGTTTCCACTGTTGACTGATGGAGAGCAGGAGCGAAATAGTGGTGATGGTTGGGGGGAATCAGCATTGCATTTTCACTGCTGCTACATCAGTTCTGGCGTGAATCTGGAAGTGATGTCACCAGGGTGGCACAATGCTCTAAAAGGGTGCGTTGTAGACTGTTGCACTGATGAAGTGATATCACTTCCAGGTTTGTGCCAGAAGTGACTTTATTGCATTGGTGCAATATTGCACCCCCCCCCCGCACAGGGGCATCTCAGTGCTGGGCTGGCAATGCTAGCAACAAATGCCTCCTTTGCTTCTGGCAGAAATCCTCTGCGGGATTCAACGCTTTGTCTTGATTTAGCAAGTTTCACCGTGTAGCTAAGAAGCCTGCTCTAAGAACCACATGTGATGAGATACAGTCTGACTGACTTCTAGACAGGGTAAATCCCAACAATGCTTGGAATTAAAAAAACAACAACACAAAATTTGAAAATT
Source organism: Eublepharis macularius (assembly GCF_028583425.1). Classification (NCBI taxonomy): domain Eukaryota; kingdom Metazoa; phylum Chordata; class Lepidosauria; order Squamata; family Eublepharidae; genus Eublepharis; species Eublepharis macularius. The sequence continues at coordinate 77,332,263 of NC_072798.1, read as the reverse complement.
ATCTGTGAGCTAAATGTATGATATTGTTGGGAGCCAGTTTGGTGTAGTGTTCAAGAGCAGCAGGACTCTAATCTGGAGAACTGGGTTTGATTCCCCACTTCTCCACTTGAAGCCAGCTGGGTGACCTTGGGTCAGTCACAGCTCTTTCAGAGCTCTCTCAGCCCCACCCACCTCATAAGGTGATTGTTGTGGGGATAATGACAACACTTTTTGTAAACCGCTCTGAGTGGGCGTTAAGTTGTCATGAAGGGCAGTATATAAATCAAATATTATTATTATTAGGTAGTGACAGATTATTTCCTATCCTCTCCAATTTGCATGTCTACAAGCAGGCATGCATAGAAGTCATGGAAGAAGCCCTCAAGTGAGTGGAATATCTGAAGGCCAGAGATTTCCACTAACCCTGAAAATGAGTCCCAAAATCTGAGACTCAGGGCTAAGACTGGTGTTGGTCCTATGCTTATATAAACGACAGAGACAGTTTTTTCGTACCTTTATTAATTTCTCAATATATATTACTCTTTGAAGTTTTAAAAAGACGTTTTTTAGGCCCTTCAGGTATGTGTGGCCTTAGCTACACTAGTTCTCTTTGACCTGCGCTTTCAATGACAGGGAATAAAGCCTGAGTGTGATCTCAGACTTTCTGTATACCTGATGCTGCAGAACAGTGGAAGAAAGGAATAAACAGGCCTGAGTAAATAATCACGGCCAAAATACTAACAGAAATGTTAACCAAAGTAAATGCTATGTTTTGCTGAAGCATATCACAAAGGGCAAGACAGAAATGTTTACAGCCTCGTCTATTTTGGATTGATTTTTGTTGTTTGTTTGCGTCATAGCAAGAATGTTAGCTGCTGAGTATGCCAGAATTCTCTTCGACAACATTATACCAGGGATCACGACCTCTCAAATATTCTGTATTGTGATTGGATTGCCAGGCCACCTTTGCTCAAGAGGTTACAAAGGCTGTCAACTGAGACTACACCTGGAATTGCCAGCCAATCAAATTATAGAATACTTAAAAGGTCAAAGTAATACAGCACACTAACATAATTCACAGGCTCTATGAGGCATTAAAATCCTAATACCTCATTCTCGTAACAAAGGTTGTAATGAGAATGAGAAATGGCAAAACACGAATTCATTCCCGTGATGATTCTAGCGAGAATGTAAAAAGCTATAAATTTAACCCCTTCTTGCTCCTAAGGCCGTATCTTTGTCTATGCATATAGACCAAAGTACCCCGATGAATAGAAAATTAACTGTAGTGCTCGGCAGGATTTTATCTTGGCAATGTGCACCCAATTAATTTCTAATCATTCTGTATAATTTACTCAAACTTTTGCATTATGTCATATAAAAATACTCCAGATCTTTTTTATTAGACATGCTCCACATTTGTTCCTATGCACAAGGATTTTTGTTTGCTTTTACTGTGGTGAAATGTTACATCTGCTTCCATTTTTCCAGGAATTCTAGCTTAGGTGCTATCTAACCATTAGGTTCTCTCAAACCTTAATGTGCAAATGCCACTCAAAAGCACGGCCAAATTTGTTTTTGCAGAATGAAATTTGTTCCTCAGAAATCAGGTTTGCTTTATACAGGACTCTAGTTCCTGCAATTATTCCAGTTATTAGATTTTTTTAAAAAGTAGAAGCTTAACTAGTCTTTCTGGTAGAAAATTCCTCTTTACCTCATAGGTATTGTAAGCATAATGCCAATAAATAATTTTCTTCTTTAAAAAAGATTGCAGCATTGGAAGGTGAAAAGAGCAAAATTTGTTTTTAGACGTTACGATTCATAACTTCTTTTGGTGAAAAGCTCAGAAAATAAAACCAAGGAGACAAAAGAAGGACTGATATAACCTGGAGACATTTGGTTAACTTCTTCCAGAATGAAATATAAAATGTTAACTCTCATTTCAGTGAAATTAGAAAGGGGGCAAAACATTCTCTGCATATTCCCTCATTGAGAATCATTCATATCTAAAAAGCAGAGCCTGCATATAAAAGACAATCCAGAGACATCTTTGAAGGTTCTCTTTCAAAGCATCTCTACTTGCCTGAGTGTCTGGGGATTTCTGTTATTAATTGAAGTTAATTTTCTAGGATATCAGTTTGCCATGCACGTGGGAAAGATTGATAGCCTCTTCAATTCTCAAGAGTGTTGGAAAATGACACTGTTCCATCACCGGGTGCCTTCACTTTTATCATCACAAATCAAATTATAAACATCGGGGCAACCTTGCTGAAATCTGGCTTCGGGAGATTTCCATAAGATTAATTAGGCGGCCAAAGCAAAGATGGTAAAATAGAAGGGGGCGAGAGGGGGGTGTTGGTGGAGGAGGATAGAGCAGGGAGGGGGAGAGGGAGGCCGAGAAGAACCATTCATTTCTCACAGAATAGGGAAGTCGATTCAACAATGGGTAATTAGCGTGGGCCATGGATTCTCAAAGGCACGGAGGACACTGGACCCTTTCTCTCACTCTGATGTTTAGCGCTGTATTGTGGACCCCCTCATTTAATTAGGGCACTTTGATACCCAGAGGAGCTCCAAGCTCCAGGGCATGCTAAACACAGACTGACACCAGAAAGCTTCTGCCTCCTTCCACTCTAATTAGAGACACAATGAGCTGCAAAGACAATGTTTGACTCCAAGATTTCTTCGGCAGACACCTCTGGCAGGAAACAATCGTTTATTTTGTGTCTATATTGGTTTTCAGATTAAATTGTTAGCATGCAAATGGTGAGTGGAGGGCACATGTCTATTAAAAATGCTTAGCCGGGTTCAGGTATGATGGGAGTAATTCATATATTTATGTTTTTTTTAAAAAAAAGTATATATTGTGTATCTCCTTTTGGAATCTTTAAGATTTGGTTATCTAAGTAGTCAATGGCTAAAATACAAACAAAGGACAAAAACAGGTTACATCTGTCCTGCCAGGTGCACTGCACTTTCATAATGGTTTCTGGTATTTTATGAGTCTATTTTTAACTAAACTCTTTAAGAAAGGGCAAATATAAACTAAAAGGGGGCTCCAAAGGCTTTTAGTAATGTCCTTATCTGATTTGTTTTGTTTTTAGTTCTTTCACTCTGGTTGTGTCTCCAGGCACTAGGTGACCAGATTTCTGCCAGCCATTATTACTAAATGGGAAAGTATATATAGCTATTACTGAATGTCAGCATGACCTCCATTTCCAAGTCTCCTGTATCATTATTAAGGAAGACACCAGGACTATCCTCATGTCAGGATTCAGGTTATCTTAGTGGGAAAGAGGCACATGGGAATGCTTGCTGACAGGACACTCCCCTTGCAGTCTGGATGAGAGTTGGTCTGATGCGATGTTTCCTTCTTGGAAGCCTGCTGAGTCACACATGACTTGCAAATATCTCCTATGCACTGGTGCAACCAGCACCCCTTCCTGCTGGCAAAGTGGCCTTTTTTCCCTGTGTCACAGACAAAGGAGTCTGGCTGCAATTGGGCCATGGGTTTTTAGTTCCCATTACAGCCACTGCATTTCTGAGACCATCAATATTTTTTCTTCAGAGTTTAATGACTGCCAAACTAACAATACAGGTCATTTCTGCAGGAAAAAAAATATATGACTTGTCTTATTAAATAGTTCCTTTTTATTTAAAAAAAAGGGGGGGGGGAACCCTTCCATTTTCCAAAGTTTCTAGCAGCAACTTAAAATGTACATATTTACATTGTTACTTTTGATGGACAGTTCTGTGCTGATTGGAAGAATATAAATATCCCCAGGGAAACTGCATATTGGAAATTAATCTCTGCATACATAAATTACTTGTATATGCTGCTTCACTGTAGTTTTGAAGAATGATTGGCCCTAAACAAAACTGATTTTTTAAAAAATTCTGCTCTAGCAGGATATTCAGGATTTGCAGTGTGGTTTGCTGGTGAATTTAATAAAAATAATTAGAAGGGGCCACAGTCACACCAGTAATTTGGAAAATCAACGATGTTCTACCACTGATCGTAGGAAATTACTTTGCATGGCTTTTGTGCTACATGAAAGAAAAATTAAGAGGGACAAATTTAAGCAGCATTAATACATTTCACTAAGTACAATCATTGAGATGCCAAAGGGAAAATGTTCCACTTTCCTGCTCCCTCCCTTCCAGCAGGACTACCTAAAGGAAGTGCACCAAGAAGACCTTGGAGGTGGGGCATGTGATGTTGGGCTGAGCCTTAGTGGCTTTGGGTGGGTGGGGAGTAGGGTTGCCAGGTCCTATAAGTCCGCTGTGGGAGACTGGGACGCTGGCACTTACCATGCAGTGGAAGTAATGTCATCACGCGGGTCAAAGGGTGGCCTGGGAGAGCACGTGAGTGCCCCAAAGGGCTGAATCGCCCTCACAGGCCCGATTTGGCCCAGAACAGACCCATTGTGGGGTGCGAGGGCGTGCCGCGCTGCCCGGGGGTGCACTCGTGTTACCGGGGGTGCGCCCAGGGGGCATGCCCCCCCCACTGGCCAGGTCCCCCCTAGTGGGGGAATGGCAAGCCTAGTGGGGAGACAAATGTAATACAGTCTAGAGGCCCAGGTGGATTGTGGTAGCCTTGCTGCTTAGCTCTCTCTGAGAGATCCTGTATTTGGCAAGCTCTGATATGACACAAATGAATATGCAGAATATGATCAAAGGTCAGACTGGGTGAAGGAATAAAGCTTTAAAATACAAAAACCAATAGAAAGTATGCTGAGTAGAAATGTTCTTATCAATTTGGTTGCAAATTACGAGCAGGACATTCGGACCTCAAAATGCATGTGATTGTTTTTCAAAGGTTCAGAATGGGATCAGTATCCTATTGCATATGTGCATTGCAACCTTAGTTGGAATGAAGAGACAGACACAGGCTTGGGACTAAAGAGGCAGTTTATTGAATAACAATAACCATAAACAACGGCAAGGGCCAACTAAGCAGTACAGGTGAAGCCTCGGGGTCAACCCTGAACCTCTGCCTTGACCTGTCTGGGTGAGCCCCACAGCCCCGGGAGTAGGCGATCCATGGAATGGCTGCAGCCCAGCCGGCTAGGCCAATGGATCCCCCATCAAGCTCCTAACGTCCTTCCCTGGGACTCTCTGCCTACACTCCTAAGAAGGCTCTACTGCAGCTCTCACCCAGACGTTTCTTTATGAACATTACAAAAACACGGACCAACAACTGTTACCTTGTATAATTGTTACCTTGTGTTTATTATATATTTATTACTTGTATGAAACTGTATTTATTATCACCTGGAAGTTGGCAACCCTATACCCCCCACACACATAGTTGATTTTAAATAGTTCATGGCATTCCCATGTTGACCTTGGAGTGAATGTAATCCAAACAAGCATGTGCTGGTACAGCAATCTGGCCATGTGCCATGCTGCATGCTGCTATTGCACAAGCATAATTCTACATGAAACAGGAAAATAGACCCAGTTTGTCACCACAAAAGAGACTCAATAGTCCATCAATCAGGCGCTTTCAATTTCTCTCTCATCATGTCTCCATCTACTATTCTTCTCTCCAAGGGTCATTTCGTAGAAAAAGAGCTGGAGAAACTCATTAGCATAACTCATTAGCATAACTCATTAGCATATGCCACATCCCTTGCCATCACTGGAAGTGTGTCATTAGCATAACTGATTTGCATGTGCCACACCTGCTGACATTACCTATCCTGGTCTTTTTGGACTCAATCCTGGCCATTCAGGGTCGAAATTGGGCCCAAAATGGTAAAAGGGGGCTGAAAATGGCTGAAAAGGGGCCCAAAATGGTCAGCATCGGGCCATTGATGAATGGGAGAGTGATCTACCACCTGTCAGAGGCCCGATCCAGGCCGTTTCAGCCCCAATCCAAGCTGAAATGGGCCCAAACTGGCCGAGAGTCAGGTGGGCAGGGCCACCTGACATGTGACCTCTTTGGGGAACTGCCAGAACTGTGTTCTGGCGCGTTCCCCCTTGAAATGAACCCTGCCTCTCTCTGAAAATGCCTGGCAAATAAATCAATTTAAAAAATTTTACTTACCTCAATGGGATTCCATTGAGCACCCAAAGCAGCTTACATTGTTCTGCTCACCTTCATCTTATCCTCACAACATTTCTGTGAGGTAGGTTAGACTGAGAGGGTATGGCTAGCTGAAGATCACTCAACAGCCTTTCATAGCAGAGTGGAGATTTGAACCTGAATCTCCCAGATTCTAGTCTAGCACTCTTAACTACTATACTACACCGGCTGTCACAAAAATAAAAATGGCTTTAAAAAAATTAAATGCTCGTGCTGTTCCAGAAATATCACAGAAATTACACCTAATTATATGTGATTGAATCTACAGAGAGGAATAGCCATGCAATTCAAGAATGTAAAGCTTTATTTCTGTGTTGAAGACACTCCTGTATAGCCGGATCAAATTTCTGAGTGGAGCTGGTCATACAGACTGGGGACTAATCCTTGTGCATGTAAATGATCACTATTTATTTTATTTATTTAACAAAATTTATACCTCACCTTTCTGCCCCTTTAAGGTAGTCAAGTTAAAATACACATGATAAAATCACATTTTAAGACAATTACAACCAACCGAATAACAGCAACACCAGCAGCAAATTATTAAAACAGTTAAACCAGAACATACAAAGACATAAAAACAACAATTTAAACATTTAAAAACGATTAAAAGCATTGGACATGAAGGAGAAATTACTGAAGGTGAAAGAGGATCCAACTGATCCTTTCTGTATTTAGGATGTTTTAATTTCTAATGTTCATCTATAGTTGAAAGGAGTTGTATCCAACATGCGTTATTTGCATTCTACTTATCGTTGTTTGTTGAACTGTTATTTGTTGATTGTTGTAGTTGATTTTGTTATAAAACATAAAAATCACTTTTAGAAATAAAAAGTTTTTTTAAAGGGTGAAAAAGAGAGGGAGAGGCCATGATCCTAGAATACTTACATGGAAGTAAATTTCATTGAATTCCATTGCATCTAGATAAATCTGCTTACATGTGCAGTAAAGAGTAAATACACAGGGCAAAGAAGGTAAGAGTTTAATTTATGCAATATGCCTTACTGTGCATTCCTACAAAAAGCTAAACCCTTCTAAATCCATTGAATTTAACTGACTTAGAAGGGTCAATTAGGTGTGTGTGTGATCTGGGTTTGGCAACTGGTTTAAAAATCAGATTCTTGCCAGTCTAGCTTAATCTATTTAAGATAGATTGCATGCCAGCACGTGGATTGGATGTGGGCACCTGGACTCACTAGACCAGCACCTTTCAGGATTGGACTCCTGATCCAGTTTTATGGGCCCATGAACAAGCTTCCCCTAGTCATTTTCCATTGTTTCATATGGAGGAAACATTTCCATGGCCCCCTGGACATTTTCCTCATAGGGAATAATGGTTAAAATCATGATTCGCTAACCCAAATCAGAGAACTTGACCCAAATTTCAGAGATCCTTGATTTTTTTTTTAATCCTTGAAATCCAGACCTGGATTACCCAGAGGTTTTGGGGAGGTGCACTCTGCTAAGGAGGGCAGCGCTGGTCCCTAGATTAGATGTGGGTATTTAGCATGTATTTTTCTTTCAACAATGGCTCATAATAACAATAATGATAACATTTGATTTATATATTGCCATTCAGGATGATTTAACACCCACTCAGAGCGGTTTACAAAATATGTTATTATTATCCCCACAACAATCACCCTGTAAAGTGGGTGGGGCTGAGAGAGCTCTGAGAGAGCTGTGACTGACCCAAGGTCACCCAGCTGGCTTCAAGTGGAGGAGTGGGGAATCAAACCCGGTTCTCCAGATTAGAGTCCTGCGCTCTTAACCACTACACCAAACTGGCTCTCTGGGACATGGCAACTTTGTTCTTGCCACAATTCTCCTTTTAAGGTTGAAGCAGCCTAGCTGGAGGTAGAGCAGCTTCTGGGGCCCAGGGCTTCCGACAGAGCCTACTGCCACCCCCCTCATCTATGGGGCTCTCACCTGCTGCTCCCACTGGTTCATGGGCATGCCACCCCCAGTGCTCCCAGCTAAACAGGCTGCCCAATCTTGTTGAGGAAGAGTATCAACAGCAGCAGCAGCTTTATCACAATAGCTCACAGCCTTAGCCATTGACATCAACAACATCAGGATTATAATTGTTGTAACTAGGGATGTGCGTTTCGGCATTCAGAATGCCGAAAGAATGCCGAAACAAAAGTGTTTCGGCTTCTTTCGGGGAATGCCGAAACGTTTCGGGGAATGCCGAAACGTTTCGGGTAGCCGAAAGAAAAAAGCCGAAACGTTTCGGGATTCTTTCGGCTTTCTTTCGGCTTTTCTATGGGAAAATGCCTCCGTCTTCCAGGACGCCTGGAGGAGGCATTTTCCCACCGAATAAGCCCAAAATTGGTGGAGACCTTCCTCTAACCCTTCTCTAACAACCACCCAAGTTTCAGACAGATTGGACTTTGGGGGGCCATGTTATGGCCCCCCAAAGCAGGTCCCCCCATCCTCCCATAAGAAAGCGAAGGAGCAGCATATTGTTAGCATGCTGCTGCTGATCTTTCTTCATTATTTCCTATGGGGAAAAAATGAAGAGGCAGGCTTCCTTTGCCAGGGGTGGCATTTTGCATGCAAAATGCCCCCCAGCCCTCAGGGGCCCTTCTCCCACCCCTCCTCCCACCCCCCACCAAGGCTCAGCCTGCTCCCACTTGGGGGGGGCATTTCATGGCCTCCCCAAGTAGGTGCTCTAATCTCTACCACTGACAGCTGGGGGAGGCTTGTGTTGCCAGGGGTGGCATTTTGCATGCAAAATGCCCCCCAACCCTCTGGGGCCCTTCTCCCACCCCTCCTCCCACCCCCCACCAAGGCTCAGCCTGCTCCCACTTGGGGGGGCATTTCATGGCCTCCCCAAGTAGGTGCTCTGCTCTCATCTCTACCACTGACAGCTGGGGGAGGCTTGTGTTGCCAGGGGTGGCATTTTGCATGCAAAATGCCCCCCAGCCCTCTGAGGCACTTCTCCCACCCTTCCTCCCACCCCCCACCAAGGCTCAGACTGCTCCCACTTGGGGGGGCCATTTCATGGCATCCCCAAGTAGGTCCTCTCAGCCCCTAAAGTCCACCCCTTACAGCCCCACACAAACCCAATTCCCCCCCAGCTGCCACACACAGACCCAAATCCCCACATTAGCCCCTCAAAGACCCAAATCCACCCCCACCTGCCCCACACCCATAACCCCAGGAACAGGCTGGCAAAGGCCAGCCCTCTCCCTTTGTTCCCTATGCTGGGAACTTCTAAACTCTCTTTCCCTAGGCAATTCTGCACAGCCCAGGGGTGCCACAATGGTGGGCACACTTCTGAGTGCCAGCTGGTCCCTGTGAAAGAGCACCTGAACCACAGACACCCTCCCTCAAATTCCCCCACCACCTACAGAGATGGCTGGCCAGCCAGCCCCATTGTTCCCTATGATGGGAACCAACTGCACAACAAAGAATAAAACAAGAACAACACAAAATAAAGTTTTAAATTTTTTTTCTCCCTTCCAAAGTACAAGTAGGCAAAGCATTATGACACATTACACCAGCAGTCCCCCACACAGAAAAATAACACAACTCACTTCACATTAAAGAATCACCCCAAAAAATAGCTGTCAAAAGCACTTTATTTCTGTAACTGCTTTAAATTACACAGTAGGAAGGCACCGCAGAGCAGGAAAGCAGTGTACTACGCAAAAATAACACAACTCACTTCACATCAGAGAATCACACAAACACAATTGCTGTCAAAAACGGTGAAGTGGGTTGTATTATTTTTTGTAGTACATTGCTATCATGCCCTGTTGTGCCCTCCTACTGTGTAACCTAAAGCAGTTCAAGAAATAAAGTGTTTTTGACAGGAATTGTGTTTTTGTGATTCTCTGATGTTAAGTGAGTTGTGTTATTTTTGTGTAAGATAGTGCTGCCATGCCCTTTGGTGTTCCCCCCTGCTGTGTAACCTAAAGCTGTTCAAGAAATAAAGTGTTTTTGACAGGAATTGTGTTTTGTGATTCTCTGATGTTAAGTGAGTTGTGTTATTTTTGTGTAAGATAGTGCTGCCATGCCCTTTGGTGTTCCCCCCTGCTGTGTAACCTAAAGCTGTTCAAGAAATAAAGTGTTTTTGACAGGAATCATGCTTTGTGATTCTCTGATGTTAAGTGAGTTGTGTTATTTTTGTGTAAGATAGTGCTGCCATGCCCTTTGGTGTTCCCCCCTGCTGTGTAACCTAAAGCTGTTCAAGAAATAAAGTGTTTTTGACAGGAATCATGCTTTGTGATTCTCTGATGTTAAGTGAGTTTTGTTTTAATTTTTCTGTGTGGGGGACTGCTGGTGTAATGTGTCATAATGCTTTGCCTACTTGTACTTTGGAAGGGAGAAAATAATTTTTTTAAAACTTTATTTTGTGTTGTTCTTGTTTTATTCTTTGTTGTGCAGTTGGTTCCCATCATAGGGAACAATGGGGCTGGCTGGCCAGCCATCTCTGTAGGTGGTGGGGGAATTTGAGGGAGGGTGTCTGTGGTTCAGGTACTCTTTCACAGGGACCAGCTGGCACTCAGAAGTGTGCCCACCATTGTGGCACCTCTGGGCTGTGCAGAATTGCCCAGGGAAAGAGAGTTTAGAAGTTCCCAGCATAGGGAACAAAGGGAGAGGGCTGGCCTTTGCCAGCCTGTTCCTGGGGTTATGGGTGTAGGGCAGGTGGGGGTGGATTTGGGTCTGTGAGGGGCTAATGTGGGGATTTGGGTCTGTGTGTGGCAGCTGGGGGGGAATTGGGTTTGTGTGGGGCTGTAAGGGGTGGACTTTAGGGGCTGAGAGGACCTACTTGGGGATGCCATGAAATGGCCCCCCCAAGTGGGAGCAGTCTGAGCCTTGGTGGGGGTGGGAGGAAGGGTGGGAGAAGGGCCCCAGAGGGCTGGGGGGCATTTTGCATGCAAAATGCCACCCCTGGCAACACAAGCCTCCCCCAGCTGTCAGTGGTAGAGATGAGAGCAGAGCACCTACTTGGGGAGGCCATGAAATGCCCCCCCAAGTGGGAGCAGGCTGAGCCTTGGTGGGGGGTGGGAGGAGGGGTGGGAGAAGGGCCCCAGAGGGTTGGGGGGCATTTTGCATGCAAAATGCCACCCCTGGCAACACAAGCCTCCCCCAGCTGTCAGTGGTAGAGATTAGAGCACCTACTTGGGGAGGCCATGAAATGCCCCCCCCAAGTGGGAGCAGGCTGAGCCTTGGTGGGGGGTGGGAGGAGGGGTGGGAGAAGGGCCCCTGAGGGCTGGGGGGCATTTTGCATGCAAAATGCCACCCCTGGCAAAGGAAGCCTGCCTCTTCATTTTTTCCCCATAGGAAATAATGAAGAAAGATCAGCAGCAGCATGCTAACAATATGCTGCTCCTTCGCTTTCTTATGGGAGGATGGGGGGACCTGCTTTGGGGGGCCATAACATGGCCCCCCAAAGTCCAATCTGTCTGAAACTTGGGTGGTTGTTAGAGAAGGGTTAGAGGAAGGTCCCCACCAATTTTGGGCTTATTTGGTGGGAAAATGCCTCCTCCAGGCGTCCTGGAAGACGGAGGCATTTTCCCTTAGAAAAAAGCCGAAAGAATGCCGAAATAATGCCGAAAGAATCCCGAAAGTCGAAAGCCGAAAGAGATTCTTGTTTCGGCTTTCGGCTTTAACGATAGAGAATCTTCTTTCGGCTTTCTACTTTCGGCTATAGCCGAAAATTTTTGGCTTGCACACCCCTAGTTGTAACAGTAACAGTAAAAAATCTAATCTACCATAGAATTTAATAACAATCATTAAAATCACAAGTTTAAACTGAAATCAGCATCAGTTCGAGCAACTCAGTCAGACAGTCGGCCAAATACATAAGTTTATCCATCAGCCACAACAGCAGATTTTGAGAAGGCCTTTATCACCCTTGCCCATATCGATTTATTAGTAAGTCTCACTGCATGTAAAGATTCCAGAGGTGTGGCCCTGTTAATCTGTGGCAGCAGAGTAGAGGTATTTAGTTTATTTATTTACATCATTTATACCCTACCTTTCTCCCAGAGACCCAAAGCAGTTTTTTTTTTCATTTTCCGCTCCTCCATTTTATCCTTACAGCAACCTTGTGGGGTAGATCCAGAGGAATTAGCCTTGATGGTTTGTAGTTGCAAAATAATACACTCTGAGCCTAACCTATCCCACAAGATAGTAAAGAGTCCAGTAGCACCTTTAAGACTGACCAACTTCATTGTAGCATAAGCATCTGAGGAAGAGAGCTGTGGTTCTTGAAAGCTTATGCTACAATGAAGTTGGTTAGTCTTAAAGGTGCTACTAGACTCTTTACTATCTTGTGGGATAGGTTAGGCTCAGACTGTATGACTGGCCCAGTTGTCTCCTGGCTTTAGGAGGGATCAGGCAGTGCTTTAACTCTGAATATAATATAAAAAGTAGCTATAGCACTACCCCTGACCTGGATAGCCCAGGCAAGTCTCATCTGGTCAGATTTTAAAAGCTAAGCGGGGTCAGCCTTGGTTAGTAATTGGATGGGAGACTTCCAAAGAAGAGCAGGGTGGCTATGTAGCAGCAGGCAATGGCAAACCACCTCTGTTAGTCTCTTGCCTTGAAAACCCCAGCAGGGGGCACCTTAAGTCAGCTACAACTTCCCACTACCACAATGCTTCCAAATGAGAAGGGAAAACCCAGAGAGTTAAGGGATTGTTGGTCTTTCACACTGAAGCTCTTTGCTTTTTCAAAGGCAGGTTAGGCAAGGTTTAAATTAAAGAATGAACTCCAATAGAGCTTGACTAATGTCCAATTAATGTCGTTGTTGAATAATTAGATGATGATATGCAAGGGTCAAACTACATGTTACATGCAGGGTCTTCTATACAGAATGAAGCTTCAAAGGCTGTGATTTGAAGGGTGCTGGAAACTTAGGGTGAGAGGCTCTTCACACCCATCTCTGCACTGGAAATTGCTACCCCCAAGCTGTTTTTACATGCACTGAAGTAAGTTTCCACTGGAAGGGATAACAAAACTGAGGCAAGTGAAGAAGAAGAAGAAATAACCAGACAGTAGAGAGGATTATAAAGAAAGCATAATGTGCAGTTCCAACTTAGACGTGGCTACGGAAATGAAAGGATTTTAGAAGAAGAAATAATTCCACTGATTGGCTAATTAAAGTTTGGAAGTCTGGAAAGCACCTTGTATTTTTCCCCCCACACTGCGCAGGCCACTGATTCCTATTGCTTTGGGGATTGTGAAAAGGAAATGCTCTATGCCTGTTGGCTTGTTTTCTCAGAAGGCTGGATATTCACAGATGACTCACAGGGGAAATCAGCTGGAGAGTGGAAACAAAAGTGCTTCTAGCATGAAGTTCCAGGGTGGCTGAAACAGCCAGCTACAAGAATTTCACACTCTTCCACATTTTGTAGAGGAAAACAGGGCTGCTTTTAAAGGAGTTTAAACACCCCGGTTTTCCTGTAACGTTGTACAGCCATTCTAAATCGACCACATCAACTACCAGGGCTGGTGTCGGCCTAGCTGGAGGTGAAGCAGCTGCTGGGGCTGTGGGCTTTGGATGAAGCCCACTGTCCTCAGCCCCTTCATCCATGTGGCTCTCCTGCTGCTCCCGCCTATTCATGGGCATCCCACTACCAACACTCCCAGCTAAACATGCTGAGCCTGACCAATTATGGCGGATTCCGCACATGTTGGATAATGCACTTTCAATGCACTTTATCAATCGTTTGAGGTGGACTTTTTGTTCTGCACACGAAAAAATTCATTTCAAATGATCTATAAAGAGGATTGGAAGTGCATTATCCAACATGTGCGGAATCAGCCATTGTTGGGGAAGAGTATGCAGGTGGCGCATGGCAGTCATGCTCCTGGCAGCCACAGCAGCACCTGCAGCTACATGCACTATCCAGTGCCATTGGGCAAAGGCCATGAAGGAGTGTGAAGCAGTGCAGGTAAGTGCAGGTAGTGGCAAGGCTTGTGAGCATGGGAAGGAGACACAGACAGGTAGGGGTGAGAAAGGGAGTTGCGAGAGGTAGCTGGTGGTAAGCACTGCAGAGGGCTACTGTCCCAAAACATGGAACCAATGCTGGCAACTGCAATGTGTGGAATGATGGATTGTGCAAGAAAAGGTGTACTCCATGTGTATTTACATGGGCCGTTTCCACACGGATTACCTTTGCTCATAACGACCCGGAACATCATGCAAAAACTGCGGAAGATTGTGTTTTCTCGCGTGAGATTTGCACGATGTCGCACAAATCTCACACGAGAAAACGCGACCGTCTGCATTTTTTGCGCGATGTTCCGGGTCGTTACGAGCAAAGGTAAGCCGTGTGGAAATGGCCATGGTGTGTATCAGGAACTGGCTTTCATCTCAAGAGTTTTGACGTGAGTTTTAGCTTAGTAGAAGGGCTGAGGCTCAAAGAATGGCAACCGTCTCATGCACATAAACAGTGTTTAAGGTATTTCCCAGAAGAATCTCTTAGAGAAAGCAAAATAAGGACAACATTGTGAAAGTAAACTGGGACTAACGAGGAAGTGGAAGATGTTATTAGTAAATGGGGATAATGGGAACATGGGAAGCTGGCTACTGGGAAAATTATAAAATAAGCCTGTAATCAAAGATCCAGCATGGCCTAAGGTTGCCTGTGACTACCAGGGTGGTCTTAGGAATGCTACAAAATTTAGCTGTGCCATACCATTTTTTCAACTGCAAACATCATTTTTTCCCTTTTCCATCATATGAATCAGAGCTGAGAGGTCAAGATCCAGTGATTCTTCAGACAAAGACACTGATAGTTATGGATCTTTCCTACATCGCCTTCCCCACAGCATTCCCTTTTAACACCGAGGTTCTGAAATACTAACAGATGCTTATGGTGCTACTTTTGTTGAAACTTCACTTGCAGGAAAATTAATGCACTTCAGGCACTACTCTGAGGCAGTTCTATCCAGTCTTTTCAATGCTAAGCAAAACACCTAAATCATTCACCAAAAAGGACAGTTCCAGGGCTATGTTCCATACATTACAGCTTCTGCTTCTGTCATGTCTGTGCCCCATTCATGCCACTACTTAATGCTGACCTGTTGTTCTGAACCAATGTTTCATGCTATAACTTGATGTCATATTGCCAATGCCATAAATGTTTTGCTTTCACAGGCTTATTGAAGCTGCAGGTGCCTGTACTGTAGAAGCTCTAAGTGCTTCTGACCTTGTATACTGCTCACTCCCATGCACTGCTATGTCTCAACTTTGATCTCTTGCTTTCTTAGTGTCTCGACCTGATAGTACAAATATGTGAGATGTTCTCAGGATGTTCACGCCAAAAGCCCTGTTTTACTGTTGAGAGGGGGAAGGAGTAAACACGTGTGTTAAGAGGCAGGGTTTTCCCATGTTACCACTCCTGTCAACCTGTTTCTTACTGCTTAGTTGCTAACCTTGCTTCTGAGTAATCCTATGGACATATCTATGGAAATGATCTGATTTCTGAATAAAACCATTTAACCAAGAGCCTGGAATTGCCCCCCCAGTCAGAATAAAAGACAGAGACTGTGTTAGGATATAATAAGGGCCACTTTATTAACTACAACATAACATAACCTGTCATTGTGGCAAGGGATCTAATTGCGGTACAGGTCAAGCCCTGGGGTCACCATGGACCTCCGCCTTGACCTGTCTGGGCAACCCCTGCTGCCCCGGGGGTGTTCCATCCATAGGATGGCTGGGACCCAGCGGCCAGGCAGGTGGTTCCCTTTGAAGCTCCGTCCCCCACAACTGTGGAGCCTGGGAGCAGCCTTGTCCAGGGTTCCCCACCAGGCAGTCTGCCCTTGCAGCTGGCAGCCGTACAGCCTCAGCAGCCACTCCTGACAGACCCCCAATTCCCGACTAATGGGAGTATGCCAAGGGGGTCACTGGCCTGCTTATTTTATCCTATCCTGCCACCACCAGGGCCAAGCCTCTGCTTAGGCTCTTGCGCCCCACAGGTGGCTTATGGCCATCCTGAGCCCTTGCAGCAAATCATTCAGGAAAATGTTATTACCGGTCACAGAGAGGTGGACTCCATCGCTACGATAGAGGTCAGCCACCTCGGCCCTTATATTGGGATGTGGGAGAAAAATTCCCAGACCTTCACCCAAAGCCTTCTCAAGGGCCCTATCAGCCCTGTGTCTAGCCCTTTCGATCCCAGCAGGGTCCAAGGCTTCCTGCCAGACTTGGCGCAGAAGGATTGCAGACCACATAAGCAGGGTACCAGGCCATCGCTCGGCAATAAGCCGCAAATCATCCACTGCCTGCAAGGAAAGGGCCTTACCCTTTACCAGGCCGAGATCATTGCCACCGAGGTGGATGACCAAGATGTCCGGCTGTGGGCCACTCCTCCCCTGAAAGAGTAGTGGCAGGAGACCAGGCCACCTCAGGCCCTGGCGGCCCTGCCACTCGACCGTGACCCACCGGCTGAGGCCCAGCTGTGAGCCAGTCCGTGTCTTCTTTGCCTGGTGAGCAGCGCAAAAGATCATGCTGTGGCCGCATATAAGGACAGTCATCCTCCTGCAGCAAGCCACAGCACCTGAAAAGAGAGCAAAATCAAGACGTGCTCGCAAAATCATCTAGAGGCCGAACATAGTACTGGAAGGCAGCTGACTGCCAATGCCCAAGGTTCTGTATGGCCGGCCCAGGACAACCCATTGCTGCTGGCGACTACTGAGAGCAAGAAGGGCGGAGCAGGCTAATAAGCTGTCAGACTATGGAATCCCAGTTATCTAGAGTTCGTCTCCCCCCTTCTGCAAGAAGCACAAAGTTTCTTGATTCCAAAAGGTTTCTTGAAAGACAACGCTCAGGATACAGTTATCCATATTCCAAGGACTAGGCAAGTCTTGGCTGAACAAAAGCTTTGTTGAGAATGATACACAAAGTGAAAGTAACAACACTTCAAACACCCATTCCCAGCCTCCCCCCTTAGTCCTGTCTAGAAGGCCTGGGAAGGCGAGGACATCAAGGTCGGCCGGAACGGAGTGATAAGAATTCTTCGCTCCCATGGATATATGCGGCTTGGGCAACACCTGGGCCTGGAGGAAGAAAACTAAACAACTACAGATTATAACATAAGAATATGGCGTAGCTTTGGCTTGAGAACTGACTAGCAAACTGACACTCTGATATTCTGCCCCCCTTAAGACCTCTCCCCTCACCCTTCTGCTCCTGCTTTCTCTGGGCATTTCGTATGGAATTTAGCAATCAGTCTGGGACCATTTACATGAGAAGCTTCTACCCACTCACAAAACCCCTCCTCAAAGTCCTTCCACCTAACTAAGTAAAAGAATTTATTGTGTCTGCGTTTGGAGTCTAAGACTTCTTCAATTTCATAGTGGACTTGATCTTCTATCATGGTTGGGTGTGGCACCAATTTGCTGGGATGCCACTCATCTGGGGGAGGTGCTTTTTTGAGCAGGCTGACGTGGAAAGTCGGGTGGACTTGGCGTAGATTCTTTGGTAACTCCAGTTCTACAGTCACATCATTGATTACTTTCTTTATTTGGAAGGGTCCCAAGTATTTCAAGCCCAACTTTTTACTAGGTTGCTCCATTCTGAAGTTTTTGGTGGAGACATACACTCTCAACAAAATGTCAGACTATGGAATCCCAGTTATCTGGAGTTCGTCTCCCCCCTTCTGCAAGAAGCACAAAGTTTCTTGATTCCAAAAGGTTTATTGAAAGACTACGCTCAGGATACAGTTATCCATATTCCAAGGACTAGGCAAGTCTTAGCTGAACAAAAGCTTTGTTGAGAATGATACACAAAGTGAAAGTAACAACACTTCAAACACCCATTCCCAGCCTCCCCCCTTAGTCCTGTCAAGAAGGCCTGGGAAGGCGAAGACGTCAAGGTTGGCTGGAACGGAGTGATAAGAATTCTTCGCTCCCATGGATATATGTGGCTTGGGCAACACCTGGGCCTGGAGGGAGAGAACTAAACAACTACAGATTATAACATAAGAATATGGCATAGCTTTGGCTTGAGAACTGACTAGCAAACTGACACTCTGACATAAGCCCTCGGCTCCACCCACACCCCATGCAATGCCCGGCTGGCCGGGAAAGTGCCTGCCTTTTATCTTCCGGCGAGACAAACTCAGCCCCGAGTCTTAGCAGCTTCAGCTGCCGACTGGGAAGGGGCCGCATTCTTGCTGCAATGGTACAGGGGTCTATCTGCCATAGCCTGTCACCCATAGCCTGACAGCTTCCTCTAAACTTTAAAACAAGCCCAGCAATCCAATGGGATTATATTTCTTGGGATGACATTTGAGGAGTGCTAGCCTTTCATTCCACCCTTTTTGCCATCCAATCACAAAGCTTCCACAACTTCATTGGTGGAGAAGCAGCCAAAGAGCAGAAATGAACTGAGCAGAAAAACGGTATGAGGAAAAGGACCGAGTAACTCGTCTCCCTCCAACTTCCTCCTTTGAAATGGCCAGCCCTCCACACCTGCTTTTCATTTTAAAACAACTGTCTGGAGATTGTTCTATGCGTCTCCCTTGTAATGTATAGCTTGTTGCTCATGGTATGACATTCCCCCATCTTTATATACAGCAGAAATTGCACACGAGGTGTTTTTAAAATTCAAAAATCACTAACTAGTTTATTTGTTTTAGAGGGGAAAGGTCCGGTGAAATCAGTGGTTGAACATTTCTGAGGCAATTAAACATACACACACACACACACACTGAGGTAAAATCAGAACATGCACAGACTTTAGTTGTTATGCTCTTCACAGATACTTAAAGGCTTATGTTTTGCGGTTTTGGTTCCCTTGTTTTCCCCAAGCACCTTAGTATAGTTTCTTTTAGTATTCTCTTTCTCTTCTGATGTTAGGAATGCTGGTACTCACTTTCATGTACCCCAGTCCCATTCTATTCATACACCAGTGCTTGTCTTCAGTTGTTAACGGAATCTGAAGGTCTCCACAGGCATTTTCCAAGCTGCACTTGACTAGGGATCTCTTCGCTCTCCAGAGCTACCTCCCTGTTTCAATGTAGGGGAAATCTCCTCTCCTTAGAAGATCCATCCCCCTTTTTTGGCCCATTTAGGAGTCTGCACCAACTTCCCAAACCTGCTCGCCAACTTTCCCCAGTTCTCCTGCTAGGGTTAAAGCTGCTTTCAGTTAGGACTAGAGATGGGCACGATCCAAAAATTTTTAATGATCCAGTGGATTGTGAATCAGCGCCGATGACGATCCCGAATTAACGATCTGTGCCGATCATCTCCCGTTCCCAAGCCGTGGTTCGTGGATTGTGGAGGCCAAAGTGGGGCACACTGGTATTATATGGGAAGGTGGGTGGTGCTGGCGGCCGCCGGGCCTGGTGGGCACAGGGAGGTGGTGACGAGCCACCTCCCCTCAGGTCCCGTTCAGCAACACAGGAGGTCTGTGTTTGGCCATCAGAGCTGCCTATCAGGGTTTGCAGGGATGAGATTGGAGTGCCCGTGGCTACAGAACACCCCCTTCCCCCTCCCTCCCCTGGGTGTCTTCTCCCAGCTTGTGACTGCTTTGCTGCTCTGTGGTTGGAAGGAAGCCCTGCTGATCAAGGAAAGCTGAGCTTCCATTTGGGTTTCCAGGGCGACAGAAGGAGGGCAAACAGAGCTCAGGCATTCCCCTGGCTCCATTGCCAGGGGAATAGATTGCTGGCGCCTGAGTGTCTGGATCCCCGATCTGAGCCCGATCGCCCCGATCCAGGCCTCTCCTGATCACTAGATCATTGGCGTTGGCCGAACACAATCCGCCGGGTCACGATTGTGCGATCGCCATTATCGTGGGGGTTTTTCGATCGCAATGCGTATCGTGCCCATCTCTAGTTAGGACTCCATCTCCCGACTCTTTCATACTTGTTCTCTCTCTCTCTGCTAGGACTCCTCTTTCCCACTCATGCTACTCAATCAGATTCCTTGGAGTAGCCTATCACTCAAAGCTCTCTAATTCTGTGTGGGATTAACCCTTAATACTCCTGCAGCACTTACAGGGTTTTTTAAAAAAATGTGCAGTCCATCACAGTGTGACTGGATACTCTTTCCAATCAATTTCCATATTGCTTGTTGGCATGCATCAAACCACCATGACTTACTTTTTATAAACTGGGACAAAAATTTAAAGGGAATGACTCACCTAAGGTCATTTTTGGAGTCTATGGCCGACCAAAGGATTCAGTTGGTGTTTAGAGCTTGCGATATGCTTCCAGATCACATTGTCATGTTACATAATGGGAGGGAAAGGGGGGTGACATGCAGGATGCATAGCTAGTCTTCATGTCCAAGAAGGTTCAGGAGGAAGTCAACAAAGAAACTCAGTATTTCAAATTACCGGTCTCTTATGGCAGGGAGGGTAATGCTAGTTCTTTAAACCTTAACTGATCTTCTTGGGGCTGGCTGAGGGCATGTTGGGATAACTACATTTATCATTATCACTTACATTATACCATTCAAAGTCAAGTCACTGGGATTATTCTAGTTTAAACTTGGGGCTAGTTTTTTCAAGCCCTTGGAATTGTCTTTTTAAAAAAATTAAAGGATCAGTACCAGTAATGTGAAGGATCTCTACCTGAGAGCCAAGCTACAAGTGACGCCTGACATAGGTTGGACACTTGTCAGCTTCCCTCAAGTTTTGATGGGAAATGTAGGCATCCTGGTCTCACAGCTGTAATGGAGAGCCTAGCTGTAAAACCAGGACGCCTACATTTCCCATCAAAACTTGAGGGAAGCTGACAAGTGTGTAAGCTGACCTGTGTAAGGCGTCACTTGTAGCTTGGCTCTGAGACCACGGGCAGTCACTGCCAGTCACAGCAGAACATAGTGACCATGACAGGGCAAGGAGTTGGTTCATTATATGTTCAGGTGAGAGAGAGAGAGAAAGAGGAAAAAGAGTGTAAATAAAAATAAGTAAACAGAGACACCAGAGAAGAAATGGGTAGCAGTCCCTTATCTTTTATTTTATCAGTGATTTAAACCCATATCTGGCGCCAGGGTTGTGAGATTCACCTCTGGCAAAGATCTCAGTAATTCATAGCAGATGAATCAGATGAGCATGGGCTGTAAAGAAGATCCTGATTTCTGGAGCTCAGGCCTGCTGTTGCAATGTAGTGACCCAAAAGCTGGATAATGCCGGAAGAAAAGCGATTTTATAAAGTGTTCCTTATGCTCATCCTTCTTGCTGCTTCTATTTCCCTGACCTGCCTACTTCTCACCCCCCCCCCCACCACCATCCATCTCTTTTCTCCCTGTGTTTAGATATCCTCTTGATTCCCTGTTGTGTTCTGAGGCGCTCCTTGCTTCAGGGGCTCTTTATAGTAATTTATTCCATATTCTCCTAACCCTTCTTGTGTAAAATAGTTTTGCCTTAGCTTCCCAACCCCCCTTGTTCTTACCTTTCCATTTTTTAGATCACATCTTCTCCATTCTCTGGTCTTGCAAGCGTAAGGAGCTTGCTTGGATCAATTTGATCAATCCTTTTCATAATTTTTAAAACTTCAATTGGGTTACATGAAGTCTCCTCTTTTCCACTGAGAATACAATCAACTTTCCCAGTCTTTCCTCATAACTTAAATCGTTGAGCTATGGTATCATTTGTATAATTGCTCTGCACTGCTCCCCTGAAGAGCAATTAAACCTTTTCAAGGATATGGTGGCCAGTCCTGTATAAATTACTCAAGGTAAGGGTCTTAAAAAGTACCTCAAATAGAGATAACTCCCATTCCTTTGATTTGTACAAGAATTTCCTTAGCATTATTAATTTTTAGCTTCAGTTGCAAACGGAACTGAAATATCCAATAAAATATAAAACATTTCATGTGTATAAATAGATGAAATTAAGGGCAGATACTTTCTGGTCACATGATTTGACAGCTTGCAGAAAAGGCCAAATTATGGGTGGACTGAGAAGGGTTTGTTGCTTAAATGGCAAGTTAAACATGACATATTAAGGCCTACAATCCCCCTTTGACCTTCTTAAGGTTCATCGCAATTCTGAATTGAAGGCAGGGGATCAATTGGGGCTTAATTTCAAAAATACAAAAGAAACCCTGTTAAAAAATGCTGGCTATTTTCAGAGATCCAGCCATGATTGCCCAATATATTTGATTCTGTACTGTTCAGGGACAAACATCAGGCTTTGTTTGGGCCTCACTTTGCTTTAAAACATTGATTAGCACTGTAAACCTAAACAGTTTAGCGTGCTTTCTACCAGGCAGTAGGACATTTACTTGGCAGTGGAGCAAGTGTCAGGATCAAATCACTATATTCATCGTCATTTGATGGTGCAGCTCTATCAGAATCTGGTTGCTGTGCTTTTTTATTAGATGGTTCCTTTCCACATTGTTACATAATGTTTTTCAGAAGCTATAGTAGTAGGAAACTGAAACTCATGAGATTCTCCTTATCACCAAACTGTATGAACAGTTTTATCACTGACCTTAAGGATGTGTCTCTCTGGTCTTGCCACACTATCATTCTTGCTACTTCACAAAACAATAACACTTCACATTCATATGTTTACATTTTTTATATTTATTCTGGTGTGTATCAGTTTAGTGTAGCGGTTAACTTAAGAACCAGTTTGGTGTAGGGGTTAAGAGTGGGGGGACTCTAGAACTGGGTTTGATTCCCCACTCCTCCATTTGAAGCCAGCTGGGTGACCTTGGGTCAATCAGCTCTTCCACAGCATGCATATCACTCCCATTCTGCAGACATTCAACTGACTACCCATCAGTTACTGGGCTTAGTTCAAGGTTTTGGTTATCACATACAACACCCTTGATAGTCCCTGCCCTTCATATCTGTGTGATCACCTCTCTCTTTATGCTCTGCCAAGGCAGCTTTGTTCATCTGGACAGGAATTTCTGCAGATACCACCCTGCAAATGGGTAAAATTAACAGCTGCCCAAACATGCATATTCTCTTTGGTGGCCCCCACCTTATGGAACGGCCTGCCTAAAAAGGTCAGCTTGCAAACTATGCAAAACTGATATATTCAGGAGGGCTTTTAACGTAGGAAATAGGCCTGTGCTGTAAGAAATGGATCAGAAAGATGTCTTGGTAAAGGGACAGGGCCTATAGACTATACTACTGTATAGATATGCCCATACAGGTAGTTTCCATGTCATTTAAATGTGCACATGTCAAATTACTTATGTTTGTTTCTGCAGTGTTTCATATCTTTATTTCGGGCTATGCTTGTTTTCGAATTTCTGCAATCCATACACTATTGTATTTGTTGAATGTACCAGCCATTGATCATATTGACTTACACAACATAAAGCACCTTGAATTTCAGTGAGGAAGGTGAACGATAGCTAGATAGTTACATAGCAAACATGTCCCCCCATCCATCCATCCATCCATCCATCCATCCATCCATCCATCCATCCATCCATCCATCCATCCATCCATCCATCCATCCATCCATCCATCCATCCATCCATCCATCCATCCATCCAGATAGATAGATAGATAGATAGATAGATAGATAGATAGATAGATAGATAGATAGATAGATAGATAGATAGATAGATAGATAGATAGATAGTGCTCTTGAAACTGCCTTATTAGACCATCTATCAAGATCAATATTTTGTGCCGTGACTGCAGTAGATCTCAGCTTTATCACATCATCTATTATCATTCTTTTAATAAGAGGTGCTGTGGAATTGGTCTTGGGACCTTCTGCATACAAAGCAGATACTCTACACTAAGCCACAGCCCCTCCCCTGATAGCCACTCGGCTTTCCACCAGTCACTTCCACATCGATTTCTCTGCCATGCAAATCAGTGGATCCCTCCTCTGGTGTCAGGCAAGGAGGCAACAATGACTCCGAAGTGTTTCTAGCAAACAGAGAGATCGCTGGTGGGAGGGTTAAGTTAATGCTGCGTTGATATCAAGGAAACGTTTAAATAATTACCACCTTCGTCTTCCTATTCAGCTGCTGTCTGCTCCACTGCATTCTTAGAAGAGACAACCTGTCTCCTCCCCCAGTTTCAAATCACTCTTGCTTATCCACAGGTTGCTCATATCCATCCTACCTACATTTAGAAAACCATTAATTTACTCCCTAATCATCCTCAAAAAGTCATCTCTTTAGCGGCACAAACATGAAAATTCCCTTTAACATTGGAACATTTTTTTCTTCATTGTCAACTAAGTTGTCTTGGCTTTGCCATGCAAACATGTTCCCCCCGCTTTCTTTCATGTCATTTATACCCACCTCTCCAAATGATGCTCTCTTTGGGCATATATTTTTAAATGTAAGTCTGTTCTCTCACTGTTGCCTCTAATTCTGCTGCTGGAAGACAAGACATGATCTTTGGGAGTGACAAATTATTCCTGTAAAGTGCCACCCTATTCTTCCTCATTCTTTAAACTATTGTCTTTTTCCTGTGTGGAGCCTTTGATATGTTCTATCACTAAAGGTCTCGTTTTTGTATATTCTACAATGCTGGCTCCTGCTGTGTATATTCTTAGTTGGTTCTTTCTCTTTATTTGGGCTTGTTCCCCTTTCCCTTTCCTCTTCTCCAAACATGTCTTATAGAGTCGCACTACAAGTGACGAATGACACTTGACTGGCAAGTGAACAGACTCATGTGTATTCCTCCCTGTTCACTTGCCATTCACTTGCGCTCCACTTGTAGTGCGACCCTCAGCCTGTTTCAAAAGACCACTTGATGGTTTATCTATCACCTTCTGAGTTTTTTTTAATTGATTAATACATCCACCTTGTCCTCCTTAGGACATATTTCTCCATTTTTCTTACCTGCAATCCAACTTCCACCACAAGTACCATCACACGCCCCCATTTGGAGAGAAAGAAAAGGCAAGGCAAACAGTAATTACCTGATACTGGTTTCCTATTCATTTTTAAAAATGAAATTACCAGATGCAAGAAAAAGGAAGTAAAATATGTTTCTTAAAAATCATGCCAAGTGTTGGAGAGGCAGCTTCACTTCATTCTTTTGACCTGATCCCAAGTAAAAACAACATAAGTTCCAAAGAAGGAGCTATTTCACATTAAAACGAAAGGAAGTCCCCAACAGACATTGGTCCTGGTGCTGCTAATGTCCCTTCAGGAAGCCATGGGAGAAACTTGTCATTTCTAATTTAGTTCATTGATTTTACAAATAATTGCAGCTAGAGTGGGGCCTTCCGCTTTATAAGAGGAAATGGGTTGTCACTAAGATTACCATTTCTGTTCTTTCTTTTTACTTTTTCGGAACTTATTATGGGACCAATTGCTTATACAAAAACCATAGTATTAGGCTGCCTGTTAACATTCAATGTGAGGAATACATACCTTGCAAGTAGCATTTAGGGCCCAATCCACTGGGAGGTTTTCCCACCTAAGCCCCCATTCAGATGAACATGCTTACAAAATTCAAATTAATTTCAGCGGAGCTTGAACAGGAGTTCTGCCCCAGTTGATGAGGGCCTTAGCTTTTCTTACAACTTTTCCTTTCCAATTTTCTATTTGTAATGAGTGCATAAAAGATCCCCTTTTCACCCTATTGTTTTTGTTCTAAAAGCCACTTTATTCTTAATAAAAGGAAATAATAAGTGCCAGTTGTAAAATAATTTGTCAATCACTTCCAGCACTTACAATTGTAAAACACCTTTCTTTGGACCTCTTGGAGTGCTTTAGAAAAGATAAAAACAAATAAAATAAAATTACAATTACACTTAAATGGCAGAATTAAAATGATCAGTTTTAGATCACCCGAATTTTGTTGCTACCATTTGACAAGGGGAAATTGTTCAAATGAACACCCTGGAAGCAGCTGAAATGCACAACAGTCTGGCCTATTCTGATATTTGAATGAGCTTTTCCGCAGGACTCTCATTATGGACAAAGTTGAAGCAGAGCAGGGGGAAAAAAGCCATATGCCCCCACAATTGAGAGCATTCAGTTGATTTCAAGTTTAACTTCCCTGCTATTCTTATCTTTTTTAAAAAAATAGGTTCTTATTTAAAGAAATGGCCAAGTTAGTAATTTCTAGGATTCAAAGATATAAATGAATTAGAAAAGGGAATGGGTGCTACAAGATGATGAATTTGTACCTAATCATACTAAACCGTAATTCTGATTCCTCCCAACTGAAGCATTCTATGTCTTATATGTGAATCTCTTTTGCTGGATTGCTTAGACAGTTTCTGGATATGCATTCCACCCAGTCTAACTATAATAGATTGGTCTGAATCCTAACAGAAAAATTTCTAACATTTGGGAATCATTGGAAACCTTCCAAAGCCACAGCTGTTTTTGTGCCTCACTGTCTAGCTTCATTCTTCCAGGCAATGGGGGAGCATGATGGGGGGTGGGGTGAATTACTAAACAGATGTGTACCTGATAGGGACATCATCCAACCAGAATGTTTGAATGATCTCTTCCCTGAAAAGGATAATCCTGATTTAGTGTTTCTGCATACTATCATTTTATTATTTCACTGGCTACTGGTGATTTTTTTCATTCTACATAAACATAGCTCCTATGTTTGCATGGAATATTTCATTTTTGGGGTGGGGGTGTCCTTTCTAATCAGGAGCAAAGGCTTGCATGAGTACATTGGCAGGAAGGCAGGAGACATGGGGGATTGAGATAGAAGCATGATAGACAACTCACCTGCTCACTTGCAGGAAAGACACATGATAAGGTCTGTCATCAGGGGACAAAGAAAAGCATGTCTTGCCCATTCTGGCAGACAGAGAAGGCTGCAAAGACTTGGGGTGGGGACAGAGGCAGAGGCAGCCTATCAGCTTTGTCTCATAAGCTGATAGACAGTTGGCCTGTCCTACAAATAGTAAAGAACACCCACACACACATTTAAAAGTTAGCAATGGTGAAGAATCAGATCATTTCTCTCTGTGAAACAGATAGAGATGCAAACTAGATTGAAAAGTAGCCCTGCAGAACTCAATGTGGAGAAACTGATCCATTCACATGTAAAGCTGGGGAGTTTGTTTTGTAAGCATGTAGAAGAGGCTAGCTTTGCTTCCACCTACTTTCCTTAGCTACATGTCACGGTTCAACGCATAGTTTCTCTTCACCAAACTTTAATATTGGAAGTTGGACAGGGAGACAAATGTGGATGTCATGAGAGTAGGCAGGGTTTAGATTCCCTCCTCTGCACACTCCAGCTTTATAAAAGGAAAACGAAGCCCATCATCATCCATTTCAGGAAAAGAAAGAAAAGCTCGTTCACAGACCCAAATTGTGCCTTTCCATGCCACTGCTCAAGTTAAGATTCTGTTTGCCTATAGAATGGGGAACTGTCTCCTATTTGCCTGAAATCTGAGAGTCTCTTTACACAAAACATCTTACACGGGGACGCTCAAGTGACTTACTTGAGCGTCTTACATTCTGTGTGGTCTTATATTCAAGTGTACTCTGTCTCCCTAGCAGTGCATATGAATCTATAACAGGAGAACAAGGGTAAGATCTTTCACTTGATCCTACGCATGTAAGATGTCTTCTGTAGAGAGACTCTCTGATACAATAGCAATGTTCTTTCCTAATACAAATTGAGAAGAAGCTTATCTAATGGGGAACCAACCATTGTTCTACTGTTACTTCTTCATTTTGCCTTGATGTGCTCCCCCCTTTTTCATCTAATGCTGCTGACAAGTTGCAGGCCAGTACCGAGAGTGGAAAGAGAGCTAGGAGACAAGGTGACAAAATACACCAGACGACCATGATGGAGTTAAAATAGGCCACAACTTTATTTATTATAGCTCGCAGAGCATTGGTGCTGCATAGGGCACTGATCTGAACATCGGCTGACCCACCTGCCAGCCGATGACACCATGCCCCCTCAGACCCTTGCTGAGGGGGGGAACAGTGGGATGACAATTAGGGGGATACCACATGGGTGTTCACCCCTGTGTGGATCCCCTGCCACCTGGGAATGAGGTGACCTGACAGCCCCCAAGCTGGATATGCACCTGCTATGCCTCACTCCCCAGACCCCTTAAGGGGATCTCCATAATAGGAAAACTGAGCTCACAGGCCCTGTTTCCCCCCCAAAATCAGATAGGTGCCCAATGCCCACCCTGCCTGCTCTCTCCAAAGTTGTGATGAAAGGGAGGGCTGGGTGAGATGCTGGTCATGAGCCAAGTGTTGAGAAGTGGGGGCTGCCTCCCTCTTAAGAAGGGGCAGCAGACCTGAGCAGAAAGTGTGCCTCCCAGGTCCTTAGCCTTCGTCCCTGCCCCTCGCCGCCCAGGCCAGCCTGATTAGATTGGATGGCCCAGGCGTTTGAATCTGGGCTGCACAGTCTCTGCCTCCATTAAGGCTGCTGAAAGCCCATGTTACCCCTAATGTGCCGGCCACCCTTCATCCTGCCCTCCTCCCGCATGGCCTGCAACTGATCCCCCCCAGTTAAGTCCGAGAGTCTGCATTTATCTTTGTCAAAGAGACCAACGCACTGGATAACAAGACCAAATCAAGTTTCTTCTGCCTTTATACTCATTCTTCTGCCCACTGACAGCCCATGGTGCTTCCTCCACCTTTCTCATATACCCCCTCAACTCTCCCTTCCCACAGCATAGGCTTGTCTGCAAAAATTCCAAAACTATTTCTTCCACAATTTTCTGTTTTTAAGTGCAGGAAAAAGCCATGTTATTCTTTCAGACCACGAATGGGGGTATATATGATTGTTCATACCAGAAGGCCGATGGGCCTTTTATCCTTAATATGTTAACCTACTTAGATAAGTTTCATTCATTACACATTTTCAATGAACCTGTTATGGAAAATTGTGTCTTTCTTTACAACGTTCACATGCCCCTATTATCCGTTTCTCATTTTCTCCAGCTAGCATCACTTAAAGATATATCACCCCAGGTGAGCAGGAGGGTCTTTCAAGAGACTGTGATAGGATATAGGGATGTGCTGATATTTGCAATTTGTCTGGTTAGGTTACATCCTTTAAAGGACCATTGTTCAAAATGTGCATCTTGAAATATGCTAGAAAAACTAAAAACTAAAGCCAGTGTGGATTCTAAGGGGAGCTCAACTAGCCAATTCTGCAGCACCTGTAGCAAAATCCCTTAGCGAGGTTCATCATGTATATCAAGATTAGACATGGGCACGAACGGAAAGAAAACCCTGAACACCCTGTTTGTCGTTTGTTGCCATCCATGAACAACGAAAAACGAACATGGACGAACATGAACTGTTCCCGGACATGTTCGTTGTTCATTGTTTGTGGGGACTAGAACCCCCCCAACCCCCCCCCCACTTAGCCCCTTCCCCTCAAACCTACTTACCTGGCCCTTTAAAGATCCCTTTAAACTATCAGCTGGCAGGCGGCGGGGGGGGGGATTCCTCCCTGCCACCTGCCAGCTGATAGTTTAAAGGGCCTTGTCCTGGCAAAAACAGCAGTCTGCTGGCAGCTAGTTTGAGGGGTTACAAACTGACCTTCCCAATGTCCAATACCCACCAAATTTGCAGGGGACATAGTCCTCACTGTCCTCTGAAGACCCCCCCCCCCCAATTTTCAGAGAGATTGCACCCTGGGAAAGGCATGATCCACGGGTCTCCCCATTGGCTGTCATTTTCTCTTCACAGTGGCAAAACCGGGACTCTTTGCTGGAAGTACTTTGAAGGGTTAAAGCTAGAAGGAAAGCCAGAAGGAGTTCAGACAGAGTTCAGTCCCTCCTTGCCTCCGGTTGCCAAGGGGATTGATTGCAGGTGCCAGACTGTCTGGCTTGATGAACGGCTGCCGAAGGCAATGAATGAGGCTTGCAACGACCACCCGTTCGTTTAGGATGGGGCCTCACGAACAGCTTGTTCGCGAACAGCAGATTGGGCTGTTCATGGTTTTTTTCTGTTTGTAATGCTGTTTGTGCCCACGCCTAATCAAGATAGCTACCACAGCTTTAATGTACTTCAAACCCACATTCTGGAAGCAATGCTACCTATTGCCAGGCCGGTGAGATAGGATGCATCAGGGCCCCTCCCTATCCACTGAGCTGTCAGGGCAATGTAATAAGCTGTGCCTCCTTTGGTTTTTATCGCTAGAGTCTCCTACATGTTGTATATATGTACATGAGGACAATTAGGGGGTACGTGGAATTGTGTCGGTTGGCCCTGCCATCTGTCTATGAGTCTTTAGTATAACACCATCACAAACATATGTGCATGCCGACAGTATGGCCATAGGGTCTGTATTAATAAAAACAAAGATAGACAACACTGTAGACTTGATGCTGTTCATTAAGGCAATAGGAATTTACTAATAGTGAGAATGTGTTTAAGCTTGTTCCTTTATTTTCTGGCTGCCAAATCACCATGAGCAATCCCCCCACCCTTTCCTGGTAAAGATTAATAATTCTACAAAGCTTCATGGTATTAAGAACATTTTTTAAAAGAATCAAACATGCCATTTTTATTAATAGTCCATTTAAAAACATTTTGATGCCAATTACTAAAACAAGATTGAACACTGTCAAAAAGCATTACTGTTTAAAAACTGTCATCTTTTCTACATTTTCATCTGCAAAGCATTACGTCTTATAAAATAGTTTTGACTTGTAATAGGTATGTGTCGCCATGAAGGCTTCCATATGTGCAAAGATGTTATTTGTGTATTGGATTGTGAGATGTAGAAAACAGACAGCCAGGGCTTATCAAAAGGGATCTTTTTGTTAGGAAACAAACATCTCTAAAAGTGCAGAGCACCGGCAGGGTAAGACATAATTAGGAACATATTGTAAGAGGGTCGTTCACTGTGCCTTGTAGAACCAGAATTTGCTTCTATTTGCAGGCATATTGAAAATCAGGTTATTGTGTTATATTATAGTATCGCTTGTTCTTTTTTTCCAGGCTTCTTCACATATGCTTCTAAATCACTAGATTACTAAACACTTCACAACTCACAGCTGAACATGTGGACTGACTTGATAGGAAAGCATTGTCTTTGAAACAATGTGAGGTTGTTCTGAACATTCTTTCAATAGTGTTTTATGGCAGGGCGGTACTGCTAATGCGGTGAACACCCTTCTCTGATTGCAAATTGTAAGGAGTGTCCATGAATATTTGAAAAATTCCCAACTTTTTCGAACATTTAAAAGCATTCAAAATTGAATTGTAAACATTTTATACATATTTTCACGCTATTTTTCATTGTTGTCTCTGCCACCCTACCCTTATATACTGAATAGACTTAACAGAAAAGTATCAATTCACAGAAGAGAAAAGTTTCTTGCTTGGTTTAAATCTGATGGGATTTGGGGAAGAGGGGAAGCTATATGCTTCCTTTACTAGTATTCCATCCTACACATTTAAAAAAAAAATTATAGACATTTTATTTAAAAGAAAAGGTATGAAAATAGAAAGTGCATAATAAAAGATTATACAAACACTACATTTGAAATTGAATTGAGACTTATACAAACTTATATAAACGGTACATTTGGAATTAGTTTAAGACTTATACAAGCACGGCATTTAAAATTACATTGAACTAATAGAGAATACATTCAAAATTTGCCATAACTAAATGTAATTGTATAATGTCTCTCCTTCCCCCTCCTTGGTTACTTATATTTCTACAAACTATAATATCAGCTTTTTATGATTAACCATTTCCCTATGTTTTATCTTCTTATCTTCTAAGTTACCTTAATTAATGTTAATTTCTGCCTAAGTAGTCAAAGAAATTTCCCCCAACATTCAGTTATTGATCTATTATGTAGATAAGTAGTTAATTTGGCCATTGATGCATATTCTTACATCTTATCTATTCACTCTGACACATCAGGACATATATCCGTTTTCCATTTTGGTGCATATAATACTCTTGCTGCTGTCACCATGTAACGGAAAAGGTCTCCCTTTTCTTTCCTAACATGAATTGGTAGCATGTTTTTTGGATTTAAGAGTATGTTTTTTGGATTTAGCTCATATCTGAGTTTGAGAATCTTCTGCATCTCTTCATGTATCTT
This sequence comes from Eublepharis macularius, assembly GCF_028583425.1. Classification (NCBI taxonomy): domain Eukaryota; kingdom Metazoa; phylum Chordata; class Lepidosauria; order Squamata; family Eublepharidae; genus Eublepharis; species Eublepharis macularius. The sequence goes on along the minus strand of NC_072798.1, from coordinate 77,300,266 downwards.
TATCCAATATTTTGCTCTCTTACAGGTCCACCACATATGGTAAAATGTTGCATCCCTGCTTTGACATTTCCAACAGTGTCCACTATAACCCTTGCTTATTTGCACAATGTCTTTGGAGGTAGTGTACCATCTAAAGAACATTTTATACCAATTCTCTCTTAGTATCTGACAGCCTGTTAATTTTATGTCCTTAGTTCATAGATCTTCCCATAGGTTCATCGAAACCGTTTCTCTGAAATTTTCCATCCATTTTATCATACAGGTTTTTACTTGCTCCATTTCTGTGTGGCATTGCAGTAAAATTTTGTAGATTTTCCCTAAGAGATGCTTCAGATATCCAGATATTAATAGTTCAAATTTTGTTTTTTTTCTCAAACTTCCACCTTCTTCAAGAGTTTGTTCCTTTAGTCTTGATACTGTTCAGTGATATATCAGCCATCATCCTCCACATTTTGAGGCAGTGTTAGGAGGCAACATCAAGGAAGGCCTTGGCCTCTCCACCTTGTTTGTAGTTCATCCAGATCGGTTGTTGACCACTGTGAGTCTCTGACATCTGACATGTGAAGAGCATGTGTTGGGAGATGCAATGTTAGCTGGAAGAGTAGTTTAAAAAGACAGATCTGGTGGCAGGGCAAAGGCTTTGCTATACATTGGAGCTGTGTAAAGGGGCTGTGAAATGCCAGAAGGGAAACTTCAGCCCATTATAACCTCTTCTGGTCCAAGCCTGGCTCTGGAAGGCAGCTCCAGCTCATTTCCATTCCTTGTTGCCCTCTGGTTGTGATCCCACACAGTTTTAGAATGGAGAAGTGAAATTAACAGAAGCTTTGGGAGAGGTAAATGAAATTAACAAACCCTCTGAAGAGCCATCTCCGTATACTTGGCAAACATTCACCAAGGCATCTCATGTAGAGACACTCTGTGTGAAACAAGATGTTGAATTAGACGGACATTTGGTCTGATTCAAAAGAACTCTTCTCACACTCATGTCCAATTTGCCTACTTAATTCACACCTCCAAGTTCATTTAAGTTTACCTGGCATTCTAAACTGGTTTTCAAGTTCTTGGCACTTTCTTGCACTGTCACCTAGAAACTGTAAGCTGCTCCAGTAAGATCAGAGCATGTATCATGAATGTCATCAATTGATTAATGCTTTTAAATGCATAGGCTAGGGTGGCCAGGTCTCCGCTATGATGGAAGAGTTCCCATCTCAGGCTCCGTCACTCCTGTTGCTGCTTGGTGGAGCAGTGGGAGCAAATTTTGGGGGGAAACCAGAGTGGCACTGATGCAGCAATGTCACTTCTGGTTCAAATCCAGAGTGACCTTACTGAATTGGAGCAATGCTCTAGGATTCAACTGAAACTGTATGGTAAGTTTGTGCCTGAAGCAACATTGCAGTATTGGCATGACACCACTTTCAGCACTCGTCTGACAATACTAGAACAGGCAGAAAAGCAGGACATATACTTGAACTGTAGCTATTTAAATGTTGTACAACCTGCACATGATGACCCTGGGTGTAATTCAAGAAATGTAATCCTATGTAATTGCTTGGATTACATCCAAGCAAAGCAGCATATTATGAGCATGTGCTAATAATGACTATCTGGCCAGCTGCCATACTGAATGCTGCCCCAGCGCAGATGCAAAACTATTTATAATACAATTTCTTTTGAATTGCAAACATATCATCAATGCGTTCATAGGAAATGCTCAGCTCAAGAAGAAACAGGCATTGTGAAAAACATGAATTCAATTCTGAATGCTTCATTTTTGAAAATCAAATCAGCCATGGTCACCATTTGACACATTTGACACTGCAGTTACAAAGTGAAAAACATGCAACTGTTAACCAAACTTCAGATTATTCTTAAGGTACTAGCATAGTCGAGTGAAAGACTGTACAGATCTGAAGCTTATTTTCCTCCTGTCCTATCTTAAGTCTGGAAAAGGTATTCATATAACCACACCTAATTTTTAGCTTTGCAACGGCCCACTGACATGGCTTACAGTACCAGTTTGGTGTGGCCAGTTTGACATAGTGGTGAAGAGTAGAGAGCCAGTTTGGTGTAGTATTGGAACTCTAATCTGGAGAACTGGGTTTGATTCCCCGCTCTTCCACTTGAATGAAGTGATCTTGGGTCAGTCACAGCTCTTCCAGAGCTCTCTTAGCCCCTACTCACCTCACAGAGTGATTGTTGTGGGGATAATAACAACATACTTTGTAAACTACTCTGAGTGGGTGTTAAGTTGTCCGGAAGGGCGATGTATAAATTGAATGCTGTTATTGTTATTGGTTGTTGTTGTTGTTGTTGTTGTTGTTGTTGTGATCATCATCATCATCATCATCAGAACAGTTTCCTGGGCAGAAACCCTATTGAGTGGGATTCTGAGTAGATTTGCTCAGAATTTCTCAGTGAAATTCTCAGTCAACCTGCTTAGCAATTGAACCTGCATTGCTCAGCACTCATAATCAAATTGTGAGCGGATCAGGGATATTCTCAGATTGTATGAAGCAACTTGAACAGCAGCGTAACAAATTTGCTGCTGCCTGTAAGTCAGAAGCCCACTCACAATTTTGATCCACATCCCCTCCCAGCAAAATAGCTACATAGTGAAGTTGCAAAAGGAAGAGGAGAAAGCGCTTATTTCACTTATTTTCTTTGTAACCCCAGGTTTGCAGGAAAATCTGAAATCTACACACACAAGCCTGTGCACACACACACGTTCGCACACATGCGCACACACATAAACACACACACACACACAAACAGGGGAGTAAACCCTCTTAAAACAATAGAAGCTGTGCCTGTAGCTGTAAGAAATGACTGTTGCTAGGCAACTACAACAGTATTGCCCGGTGAAGCCTTGGTTTCTGTCAGTAAAAGGCAAGGGTAGGGGGAAGGGCCATTTCCAGGGGGTTTTTTGGCCTTTCAGGGGGAAGACTCATTGGGGGCAGGCCTGGCAGCAACTACTGAGTGACTTGCTTCCCCATGACTTACATGGTTCACTCAAGCCCAGGTGCTCATTTCTCTTCAACAGCAGCCACCACATGAAAGTGGTTAGAGTTTCAGACTAAGATCTGGGACACCCCAGTTCAAATTCCCCCTCTGCCATGAAATTTGCTGGATGATCTTGAGCCCGTTACACACTTTCAGCATAACCTTCATTGCAAGGTTGTTCTGAAGATGAAATGAGGAGAATGATGTAAGCTGCTTTAAGGGCCAAGCTACAAGTGACGAATGACACTTGAACAGCAAGTGGATTGAGTGGAAGGCAAGTGAACAGGGAGAAATACACTTGCCGTTCAAGTGTCATTTGTCACTTGTAGCTTGGCCCTCAATCCACACTGTGGAGAACAGCAGGGTATAAATGTAGTAAAAACTAATAAATATAGCTGAAGATGGAAGCTGATAAAATTTAGTTTCGTGGGTGGGAAGGAACAAAGGAAGCAAGAAAAGGTGAGGAGGAAAATAGTGTGGGGAGGAGGATACAGGGGAAACTAATGTGCCCCTCACAAGTCCTTGCAGGTTCTCCACTGCACCTCTGGGCCTAGCCCAGCAGCTAACACTACATAACTTGGCCAGACTTTTCCCAAGGTCAGGCTGCCAGGGGTAGGGAAGGAAGGAAAAGTGAAGATGGGGGAGAGGTAAAAGTAGGTTATAGAGTTCCTCTGCCCCCTACCACCTCTTACCTGGCTGGCGGGGAGGGGCATGAGGTGTGGGCACGGGAGCTCCAAAGTGTGCTCCTGTGCACTCCAGAGCCTTCATTGTTGTGCCTGGAATGGCTTCATTCCCAATGTGACAACTAAAAGCTCTGGAGTATGTGTGTGCTTTGTGTGCATGGTAACTTCTCCCTGCACACCCTCCACACACAACCCCCCCCCCCTCCATCTCCCAGTTTGGACCCCAAGGGATCTGGCAACCCATGTTGTTTGGCTGATGGGTGGAAAAGAGAGGAGTCAGGAAAGGGGGGGGCTATGGGAGGGCTTTCAAGGAAGGGAAAGAAAAAACATTGGTGGATGGGAAAACGAGATGCCTTGCAGGTCTCCCACTTGTATCTTCTCAAGTAATATTAGAGCAGAACCACAAGTGACAAAAGGCACAGATTGGACACTTGTCTGCTTCCCTCAAGTTTTGATGGGAAATGTAGGCAGCTTGGCGGAATGTTGGACAAGTGACAGTTGATAAGTCCATTGGACAGCAGTCAGAGAGCGAAGCTGCGAGACCAGGATGCCTACATTTCCCATCAAGACTTGAGGGAAGCTGACAAGGGTCCAATCTGTGCCTTTTGTCACTTGTGGTTCTGCTCTCTGATTCTTGCAAGTGTAGTGACTAAAGACATTGCCAAAAAATCAGGATTTTTAAAAAACTTAGATGATAGTTATGTAGAGAATGTCATTATAAATTTTATTTTTCCTCAGGGGAAGACAGGAAATTAGATACCATATTAGTGAAAAAGATTCTTTTGTCATATCAAAGGTTCTCTTAAATCATACTAGCCCTTGTTGATGTATTCAGGAAGTTAAAGAACTGATTCTGTATTGTTGTGCTTGTGCACTGCAGAGAAGATATGCATGCAACTGAACGCACAAAGAATAACCCAGGAAGTAACAACTTGTTTTTTGGGGGGTAACTTTTTACATGGATTGCACTAAAATATATGTTATAGTAGGGCTCCAGTCCCCAAAGGAAAAGTGGGGAAAGTGCAGCTTGCTTGACTATTTAAACTGTATATAATTGCATGGATGTAAAACAGAGATAAATTCAGTTAGTCTAAGGGTATATTTTCACTACAAACTTAATATGGGTTTACACCAGTTTATCTGGCTTGGTCTCCAAACAACCTAGAATCTCATTCGGTCAGCATGTGACAATTCTCTCTTAAAGGGATCCCCCCCCCACTCCAAGAATGACAGTTCCTGGTTCCCTTGATGACAGGGAATCTCTATCCAGCAAGTTTAACTCTGTTAACAATGAGTGAAAAACAAAATAGCTGCCCCATTGGATTTTCCTCAGAGGAAGCACTGGGCAATACTTGTCAGGTTCCCAAACTTTCCCCACTTTCCTAAAGAGGTCTTGCATTATATAAATGCTCTCTCTCACATGGACCTTCACATGGACATCCCAATGGGGAATGTCCTCTTTTAGTCAGAGGGCTCCTGTCACTGGCAGTACAAGATGGAGATGTGACCTGTACATATTTTTATTTAAGGCTCATTTTTTTTCCTTTCACTTTATGCTCAAGGTTCATGGTAGCCCAAGTGAAATGTCTACTATATCAGGTGGGCGTAAAGCTTACACCTGCCCCACTGGTGAATGTTCTTCATCACACCATCTGTTTCTCTTATAGTAATTAAAGTCAGTCTTTGTTTTATTATCAATCAGACTAAGTGTTGAGGAAAATGTCATTTCCCTGTAACAGATGCAGGATCTGGGAAAACACAAGGATCACTGCAACAACTAAGCAACAATTGTGTATTTATTGAACAGGACAACTGTTATCTGGAATAGCCCCAAAGATGATCCTATCTCCTCCTTTCTCAGTCATCCCCCAATAACTAGAGCCTTACTGTCAATCTTTCAGGCACTCAGCAGATATGAATATACCTGGAGAGAGTTGAGGGGCTGACTATTTCATATCGGTCCATCTCCACAAACAATCCCTGTAAATTGAAAGCAGAAAGAAAAACCTGCTGCTGCCATTCAGCACGGAGTCTATTACGAATCCCTGGGTGGCATGCAAAGCATTTAGACTCATTTCATTCATATGTCAGGTAAAGACTTTCATTTAGAAGTGAGATGAATACTGAATAATGGATCTTTTGAATAATGTAATTAAGAATTCATTAAAGCAGCCTTTTTTTAAAAAAAAAAAACCCTGCAAAATGCAGTGCATGTATACCTCCCAGCATAAACTCAGGGAAAATGTAGTATGGAATTAAAATGAATTAACAGAAAAACAATGCGGGAAAATGCATTTTAAAATCCACCCTTTTTTAAACTAAATGAACAATCAATAGAACAACACAGTCTGCCTTTTTCACAGCTTGTGGGCCCTGAGACAGGAGTTTGGTTTGTACGACGGGCTGATTCCTTGTTGGGATTGTGTAACAAATTTAGGATCTTTTAGGAGATAAGAACGAACAAGAGACATGTGGTTTATGGCTCATCCACTATTTATGTAAGTTTTGCTGGAATTAGAAATGAAATGTTAACAAATAAAAAGCAGAAGGAATGTCTAGCCACACACTCATTTGAACAAGACCATGATGGGTGGCCAGACCAACATGAATAGTTAGGCTTGCCAGTTCTTCTGCTATAGTTAGCAGTTCTTCTGCTATAGTTAGCAACATGAATAGTTAGGCTTTCCAGTTCTACTATAGCTATAGTGGGAGGCCTCCTGGCCTGTAATGCCAGTGGGAGGTAAAGGGGGGGGGGGCGTGAAAGGTAACTTCTGTTGTGCTCCAGAGTCCAGACTCTTTTCATTCTGGATTCAGGCTGGGCTATGGGAAGGAGGCGGCTCTGGTGGCTTTAATAGATGACCTCTTTCTGTAGGTAGACAAAGGCTATGTTTCTTCGTTGCTCTTCCTGGATCTTTCTGCAAACTTTGACGCAGTGGATCATGCCATCCTTTTGAGGCATTTGGAGATAGAAGTAGGCTTCAGTGGATGTGCTCTGGACTGGTTTAAATCATTCCTCATGGAATTAACTCAAAGGGTTGCTGTTGGAGACCAGTTATCATCAGTGTCGGAATTATCTTGTTGGGTTCCACAGGGCGCAATCTTATCTTTGATGTTATTCAACCACTATGTAAACCTTCTAGGAGAAATCATTCATAGCTATGGAACTTTGAGTTTGAGTTTATTCAAGTTTAACAGTCCATAGGCCATACACCATAAACAAAATTTAAGCAAGCAATGAAACTGGATGTTGTCAATATGCCGATGATTCCCAGATCTGTATCTTACTATGCAAATCCTGTAACGATGTAGTAAAGTCTTAAGTCACTGCCTGATAGCTGTGATCCAATGGCTGAAAGCAAACAAATTGAAACTGAATCCAGAGAAGACAGAAGTAATACTGGTTGAGAAAGCAGAGATCTTGAAGAATACTGCACTCCTCACTTTCGATGGAGTTCAGTCGACCCTTGCAGACTCAATTAAGTGCCTAGGAGTTATACTGGATCCAGCATCACTGCTAGAGAGGGAAGTTAATGCAGCTGCAAGAAATGCTTTCTTCCAATGCAGTCTAGCCCAGAATATGACCCCTGACATAGTCGATCTGACCACCTGGGTCCATGCCACGGTAACATAAAGACTAGACTGCTATAATGCATTCCACATAGGTCTCTCCTGAAAGTCAGTTTGGATATTCTAGTTGGTGCAGAACACTGCAACTCAGTTATCATCAGGAAGATCATGCATATTACTCCCATCCTGCAGGGTTACTGAGCTACAGTTCAAGGTATTGGCTATCACATGCAAAGCCCTTCATGGGCTTGATCCCATGTGCAGGGCTGGTTCTTTCCCTATGCTCCACAGGCAACTTCACTCATCTCAACAAGGCCTTCTGCAGGTGCCACCTTACAAATGGGCAAAATCAACAAGGGCCCATACATGTGCATTCTCTGTTGTGGTCCCCTCATTATGGAATGGCCAGCCTGCCTGACGAGGTTAGAAGGACTCCCACTCGCCTGGCTTTCTGCCAACTCCAAAGCTGAATTATTCAGGAGGGCTTTTTTACATGGGTAGCCAAGTTGTACTGTAAAGAAATGGTTCAAAGAGATGCATTGGTAAAGGGACAGGGACTACAGACTATACTGTTGTATACTGTCTGTGGTTGTAAGTACGCTCCTACTGGGTAGCTTTTGCATAAATTAATATGTTATGTTTAGTTGTTTATTCTTTATTTCAGCTCTGTATCAGATTTCTGTTTGTTTTCTGCAATCTATACCCTATTGCATTGTCCATCGAATGCCCAGTTGGAGTGTTATGTTGTGTCATTTTATGGTTCTTTAATTAATTTAACAGTTGCGTTCTGTAACTTTAGGAGTAACAGTTTCATATGACATACAGGTCTATCTGGGACATTTACTTAAAACCACACTTACTTTGGTTTGTCTGAGCCGCAGTTCATTTTGTTTTGTTTTCTTTCACAAGGATGTTTCATTTTGTCTGGTGGTGGAGAGTGCCCTCAAGTCAGACTTATGGCGACCCCTGGTGGGATTTTCATGGCAAGAGACTAACAGAGGCGGTTTGCCATTGCCTGCCTCTGCAACCTTGGTCTTCGTTGGAGGTCTCCCATCCAATTACTAGCCAAGGCCAGCCCTGCTTAGCTTCTGAGCTCTGATGACATCAGGCTCACCTCAGCTATATGGGTCAGGGATCATTTTGTCTACCCCTGTATAAATCTGCCTGTTGGCATGGAACAAACCCTGCTTTCAGCAGCAACTCTCCTTCCCTTGGAAAAGTTAGCCACAATATTATGGGTGGGGCCAACCCAAACTGGTGATGCATACTATAAACTTAGTAGTTCCAGATGCTACACCTGTTTATATACACAGAGAACTGAAAGTTGCCCATTGACTAGCATTGAATCAAAGCTCACAACAACCATAGAAAGTATGGTAACGAAAATGGGCTTAGAACTAGCTAGGTGGCAACTCTGGACAATTCTTTGAAGTATCCAGTTTCTTAGAAGAATGAGCTTTTAAAAATTCTGCCTTTGTGTTTGTTCTCGTTTTTAGTTGTTCAAGGATGATGATCAAGGAAATGTTCCTAAAGACTGAATTCGTATGAAGTGAGATGATCACTTGCCAACTGGATCTTAAGTCATGCCCTCTAGAAATTAAATTAGCTGCCCTGGTACCTTTTGGGGGTTTTTTTTCCTCCAATGAGAGAGATCATGCAAGGAGGTTCATGCCTTTTTTCCCCCAAATAGTTTGTTAATGCAATTGGACTGTGGTGCTTCCTCGATCTTAAAGCCATTTCAAACAGCAACTTGAATGCCCTGACAGCAGTTCTTCATACAAAGTAATGTTAAGGTTGTGACACCAACCAACAAAAGGCAGGCGGACTTTCTTCAGCTCACCTTATTGTGCTTAGCTAGTGCCATGGTCTCTGATCTATGCGCAACTTTATGTTCTTCAATAACTAAGCACCAGAGAATCGCTTGAAAGCATCATATTAGCCTTTAATTTGAAAATGTGCAAGTTTTTTCCATCTAGTTTAATGATTAATTTTCTATTGGTCTGATCCAGTGCTTCCTCAATATTATAAAGATATAATAATAAATTAAGAAGAGGATTGATGGGATAAAAATACAAATAAATAATGTGGTTTGTGTCCTAAACTTATACACCAACTATTCTATTTATTAGGGACAGTTTCTGCATTGTGACTCATATCCCTTGAAACTAACGGTCACTATTTTGTCCCAGGTTTTGGTTTTTGAAAAAAATGCCTTGCTGACATTTTGTTAGTGTGATCTGCTAATTATTTTTACTTTTCAGAATTCAGCTCCCCCTCTAGAATCTGAACCTATAAACTGGTTGGCTGTCCAATGAAAATACGGTAAATGTATGTTTTTTTGCTATTTTACATGTAATTGAGGCTCATTTGGAATGGCTGAAAATTGATTGTAAGACGAATATGTTGCTCTAGTGAATTTTTAACATAAAGGACTGTCATGCCTCAGGTGGGGTGAGCCACCTTACGCTGCCACCACTCTGGGATTTAGGGTCCCTTGGGAAGGCCCAGAGTACCCTCCCAACCCTTCTGACCAACGTAGCTTGGCCAATAAACAGGCGTGAGGACCCAGCAGAGTAACAACAAACAAAAGGATTTATTTACAATGAGGTCAGTTAATAACAAACAAACAAGCAAGCAAGCAAGGTGCCTTAGCAACAACAGATGGGTGAAAGCAAAATAAACAAAAGGCCCTAGCGCGACTGAACTCACTGCCCCTCTGTCTACCAGGCCTGCCTTCTCACCCTACCTGGATGAGGGCCTCTCCCCCTAGCAGAAACCTCCTCTAGCCTGCTCCCAGGGAGAAAGAACACAGGCATTTTCCCTCCCAGACTTATATAGCACCAGCCCCCTGTGTTCTGATAGGTCAAAAAGGGCACCAAAACAGCCCATGGGCTTCTGGGAATTGTAGGCAGTCCTACTCCCACTGCTAACAGGCTTCTGAGAACTTGCTAGGCCTTCCTGGCACAGCCAAATCATGACAAGGACAAAGACCTTGACTTTTGAAACACTGGAGGAAAAGCAGTTGTTGAGAGAATGAGCACAGTGTACAGTGAATGGACTAGAGTTTGTGTTAATAGAGTGGAGGAAGGCATGGCTAGTCATCCTCAGAATGCATATCTATTATCTGTGAAATATTGAGTATGTAAATCCAGAGATCCTTAGATGCAGTAATAGCTTGCGGTCCAGTGGGCAGAGCGTCTGCTTGATCTGCAGAAGGACCCAGGTTCAACTTCCAGCATATCCCGTTAAGGGGATTAGCTAGTAGATGATGTGAAAGACCAGAGAGAACTGTTGCCAGTCTGAGTAGACAATACTGATCTTGATGGACCAAAGGTCTAATTCAGAATAAGGCAGCTTCATGTGTTCAAGTATCCCACGACCAAATATTTGGTTGGTATTATTATCTTTGGTAATATTGATTATCTGTTTGAAGAACAGGAACAAGGAGTAGCCTGGATTAATTCTTCCATGTTGTCTCCCAGATTTCTAAGATGCAGAGAACTGGATGTGGGAACCTAAGTAAAGCCACCATGAGGGGTAGAAAAGAGGCACAAATGATCCTAATCATATGTGCCTCAGATGGTATTTGTCTTTCAGATGGTATTTGAGTTGGGTTTGGTAGCATGAGAGGGAGGAAACAGAACCTTTGCCACCACAGTTGAATAAAGAGGCAGACACATAAGTTGGGATCTAAAGGGCTGCTTTATTAACATAACAGCAAAATATTACCAAACATGGCAAGGGCCTAAACTAGTGATACAGGTTGGGCCCTGAGGTCACTCCTGGACCGCCGCCCCGACCTGTCTGGGCGAGCCACCCGCTGCCCCAGGTACAAGCCATCCATCGTATGGCTGGTACCCGGCCTGGCCAGGCTGAGTAGATCATCTCTTTAAAGCTCCCCCACCCAGCCGTAAAGCTGCGGGAGGAGATTGGCTAGTCCAGGGATTCACCACCAGGGCGTCTGTCCTCGCAACTGGGCTGTAAAGCAGCCAGCCGCTCCTGACAGACCCCAGTTTCCCCACCAATGGGGATGCACCAAGGGTGCTCACCAGCCCGCTCATCCAGCATGGAAAACAGACTGAAGTACCCCTTTGCATTTTGAAGGGTAGGGCCTTGTATGCGCAAAATGTTTTTGACGAATAAGAGGCTTGAATCACTTTAATAGGGATGGCAAGAACTGACCTCCTAATCGGAATTCTTTCCAAATAGAGTATTTGCCGGCTAGGCTTTTAGTCCAGCTAAAGATCAGCTGCTAACCAAATAACCAGAGTGTAAATAGATTCTCAAGGTACAGTTAATCTCGGTTAGGAAATTTATGTCTGAATCACAGCTACATGAAAATAATAATAATTAAAGTGTGGCATATGTTAATATTTTTGTAAAGGGAGCTGATATATCAAACTCACTGAAAACCACTGCATCTCTTAGTGGTTAGCGCTTTTGAGTGTCTGTAAAAGGAGAACTCACAAGTTTCTCTGAAAAGCTCGAGGAAAATTGATTCCTCAAACATAACAGCTCAGTATTTTTACATTCTCCAGTTACTTTAAATCCAAGTATTTACTGTTCTTCATTTCTTACATTTACTGGGTTAGTTTAAAAGGTTGTGTCTCAAGATCTTCAGCATTAGATTGCTTTATATAATTATACAAACATGCCCGAGAGTGGAATTTTTGAAAAGTTTGAGCTGACTTGGTAATTTTTTAGATGAGGCTCATGGACATGTACAAACTTCTGGGCCAAATTAAAACAAAACAAATACTCAGATATAATGTTGTGTCTTAAGAACTGGGCAGTCATTGCAACACAGCAGGCTAATGATTCAATAGTAAGTCAAGGAAAGTTTTCTGAATATTCCTCCATTTTAATATCCCCTAATACATTTAATATATTCCTGAAGAAAGATGGCTGGTGCTAGGTTATATGTAGGTACTGTAGGAACAGTATGAAGGTTGTTGATGAAGGAAACAGATTAGCCCACCTATTCCTGTAAAGAAACTGCTATATGTCAGTTTCTTGTGTCTTTAAAAATCCAGTTCAAGCTTTGAGTTTGATAGAAGTCACCATGATTCTGCAGTTTCAGAGCTGGTGCAATAAGAGTATAGTTTCAAGGCCTTGCACCTACATTGCATCTACTTAGCAAAGGATGCTAACTGTCCTGGAGTGACTATTTAGAATTAGGCCAGTTGCAACTGTTTGGGATAAAACAAGTGTCCTCATTCTAGCTTACACTCTGATCTCCTCTTGATTTGGGGTGGTTGCTGAAGGATTTTCTGCTACCTGTTTTTGTGCACTGGATTTGCCACCAGGATTGGTACCAGCCCCGGATTTCTCTGGATTTTGAGACTTTAGAACTCTTTGGACTCTTTTGTTTTAGCTGGAAAGGTAACCTTGGGCTGGAAGACTGAAGGTCTATTTAAGTATGCTAGGGTAGTCTAGCTAGTTTTGTTTACCTTTCTGCTTTCACATTTCTATGTGTGTGCCCTTCTGGACTTCTATTAATAAACTCCTTTGTGTATGTCTTTTTGTGTCCTTTGGGAATTTTAAAGCTTCAATCTTAATCCAGCACTTTGGCCCTTTTTGGCTATAGTCGCTTAAATAATTATTTTGGAACTCAGAGTTGAACCACATGATACGAATTACATGAGACCGAGCGAGTGTCAGGAGTCCTGTCTTACGCCAAATGCCCATGTCCAGCATTCTGTTGATGAGCACATGTCCTGGTCCAGGCATGCATTCAAAATTTTCGGCTCCAGTGTAGCCGCAATGGCATGTGTACGTGGTCACAATCAGTAAGTCGGCAATGCAGAGCGTCCTTATTTCCTATATCTTCTGCTTCCTATCTGTGCAAAGTGGAGATGCATAATGGGATATCTTGGAGGTATGTGGAGAAAACCCGTGCCACCATGAACATGGGTTCAATTGAGGTCCTGCAGTCCTGGCATGTGTAGTTGAAAACAACGTTGGAACACATGTAAGTAAGTTTTCGTGTCATTCGCATGTAATTTGTATCGTGTGGTCCGGCTCTCAGTCTGCAGGGCTGACTTCTTTGTTAAATCCTGGTAGGGTTGGGAAGTTCCTCTTGGTTCCACAGCTCAGAGTTTAGTAAGAAAGGCTGGTGGCAATGAACTGTTACCCAGTTTTGAGTGTTTGGCTCTGGAGCTCCCACTCAGGGGCCGTTTCCACATGTCTTACCTGCCTGCGGAACATTGTGTGAAAGACCCGGAAAACAGCATCTTCTTGCGCAAAATCGCACCAGGAAGACATGATTTTGTGCAAAACTCCCAGATAATAGTGTCTTCCTGGTGCGATTTCGCACGAGAAGACGCTGTCTTCCGGGTCTTTCACACGATGTTCCACAGGCAGGTAAAACATGTGGAAACGGCAAGGATGTTTATAGATACAGCTGTCTTTGACAATCCCAAATATCTTCAGTTGTTTTCAGTTGATTTCCATCTTTCTCGTGGGTCTGCATAACAAACCATTGTCTTTGTTTGGGTCTCGCCTATCAGCTATACACCTGGACTGTGATACCACAATTCCCAGAGAATATAGTAGAAAAATCATTCGAGAGCAGCCTAGAAAATGGTCACCAATCTGTGTATTTTGGTCAGTGGAACAGAGAGAGGAGCTCCTAGACATTTTCTTAAAGACAGTCAGGGCTGCTGAAGGGGTAGTCTGGGGCACAAAATTCAGGGAGGCTCATCACTTTATCAAAAACGTAGGGCAGCAGATGTGAGCGAAGGCCAGAAACTAAGCTCTACTGAGGCTTATTTCGTTGCAAATTAACTACATTTCCCAGGCTCCTTAGCAGCATATGAAGGCAAGGAAGGAAGGAAAGACATGGTGGGAGATCCAAACTAAATTCCAGAGTCATAGCAGAGCAGGATAAAGCAGTTCTTCTAGAGACCATGAAGTCTCTGGTATGCTAGGCATGGGTTGCGTTCATTAAGCTGTAAGTGCCTTGTAAAGAAACTCGCTTAAGTTTATTTCTTGTTCAGATCGAATACTTTGGTTCAGCCTTTTGGCCTGCCTAAGATGCCGTTATTGTTCCCCTTTTATTCCCCCCTTTTGATCTTGGGAGAGAGATAGTTTTTCTTTTGAAGACTGGGGCTGGGATGTCTCTGCCGGTTCTTAGGCAGATAAGAGAGCCTTGGCACCACTGCAGGTGCTAAATTCTCAAGGATGGGACAATTAGGGAGACTAGCTCCAGCAGCCCATCTAGAGTCCATCTAAATAGCACATGACCCCCAGGAAGTGAAATAATGAGGTTTTCCCTCTCCATTTCACCTGTGAAGACAGACAACTGCAGAGTCTGCTGTCATAGGTTTTGGCCCTTTTCGATCAGCTAACTTATTCAGGCCTGCTGCAGGCAGCTGGCTTTTAAAAATTGTCTTTGTCCTTTTGGGCCTACATCTGCCTGAAGGATCAATCCCTTGCTTTTGAGGACCATGCTTTAGGTGGACTCCTATAGCTGGAGTGTGAAGAAACTGCATGTTTAAATTGCAACCTTCTTTCTAAAATCTTTGGTTCAGGCTGAGGCCTCTTCAGACATCTTTCTGAACAGCTTTGCTGAGCTTGTAGAGGCTCCTGGTATGCAGTGACCTTGTAAGGTAACATAAGGTGACTACCTTGTTAGCAAGCTAGAGCTTCCATGGTATAGTGTTTTGTTTTGTTTTTTACCAATTAACATTCTTACCTGATCATACCATCTCGACCTTGGGAGAGGAGGTGGCGCCAAGCCAGACGGATCTCCCTCCTCCTTCCATACGTTGCACTTTGGCTTGGTGACTTCTATTCTAGGATTCTTGATTGGTCAGTGGGCCCAGACCATTCGAGAATCCAAGACCCATAAATTAGCTGCCTTCCATAAAACAGGGAGGCTTTGGTTAGGTTACAGCTGTGGTTAGCTTATGCTGTGGTTAGCTTACGCTGTGACCCGGCTATGGCTTCAGTTCTGGCTCTGAATTTGACTCTGTAGGATGGAACCATTCTTTTGTTTTGTTCTGTTTTGCTGAACCATTGAAATTCTGTGTGCATCTGGAAAGAGACTCTGTTTCTGCCTGCTACCTGCTCTAGGTTTTGTTATTTTAAATCCTCACAATCTGTCTTGTGTTATTTTGTTTGTCTTTTGCACTCTAATAAATTAAATATAAAATTTCACCCTGTGTAGGTCTTGACTCCGCTACCTCAAAGAACCAGCCAAACCCCATGACCTGCTTCTGGACCACCTACCAAGGTGATCATCCTAATTTGGGAAACTCTGCTTGCAACCTCAAACTTGCAAGACAGGCTTTTCTGTTTTGAGTTCCTCTATAGGCTTGGAGTTTCTCCCTTGCTTCAAGGCCTAGGGATAGGCAAGACGGAGTGGTGGCTAGTGTGAGAATTAGTCTCTCATTGGCATGTTTGTTAAGTTCTGTTAAACAAGGCACCAGATGTGGGTGCCTGTTCATCTCTGCCCCTGAGCTGAGTAAGGGCGACAAAATCCCACCTGGGAATCCTTGATATGTCTTTGTCTCTTGGACTTCTGGACTTAACAAATTGGAGTTCTTGAACTGCCTGAAAGGTAACCTCTGGATTAGGCTTGTAAATTTCACGTGTATCTCGGCTTAGCTATTGAGTCATTATTATTTTGCTCCTTCTGTTCTGTTTATTGGTATAGTGCACTTCTTTTAATTAATTCTATTAATTCTATTTGTGTGCAGTTATTAAGTGTTACTGCTTCAATCTGAATTCAGTATCTTGGCCAATTTGCCATAAATTACCCTGACAATTTGTTCTTAGACTCAGGCTGCAGGGTGCTCGCCTTGCAAGCTTGCTTTGCGCTTGGTTAGTGCCCAGAGAGCTTGAGGATTGCTTCTCACTCTCAAGCTGTGGGTTAGTTTGAGAGGCTAGTGATGACGTGCTACTCTGGAAAGTGAATTCCAGAGAATCTGGGATTCACTTCCCAGTGTTTGTACTTTGCTGTGTGACACCACTGGGACAGACAGCAGCTTGTCAGGGGATCCTGGAGCTTTTCCCTTACATGCCTTTGGTGGGGGGTGGGGAGGTATGGCTGAGAGGATCAAAGGAATGGTCTTGGTTTGCAAACAAGAGGCACAATCAAAAGCATCAGATGTTTGCTTGGTAAATAGGTTCGAGCAGCAACCGAAATGCCATTCCACATGTTGCAGTATTTTTTTAATTTAAAATATTTAATATTTTATTAAAAATAAGTCTTCCTGATCATTGGAGGCAGCAGAGTTTGCAGCTAGAGAAGGAACAGTAGAGGCTGACCAAGGGTATGAGGCTAGAGCTCTCTAGAAGTACCTCTCCAACCCTTGGTGCTTCCTGCCAATACCATCACATGACCAGGAGAAGGGGCACTATTCCCTTGGTTCTCTTCAAGCTGCCACCAGAGACCCCCCTTCCCAGAAACTAAGGTTCCCGAGAGTTCACAGCAGTGCTGGAGGGAGGGATATGTGCTTTCACAGACAGCCACTTGATGTACATTAGTTACAGGTAACTGCAATCCTCTTTTCATCTTCATGCTTTTGTGTAGTTCCACATTGGGAGAATAGCAAGCTCACTTATGGAAGGAGGTGAGTGTGAAGCTCTCAGAGTAAGAGACTATGGAGGACTGCTTTCCCAACAGCTGCTTAGAGTTTCATTGACATTGACTTAGAGGTGTTTCTAAAGAAACAGGGAGCACTCTAAAAGTAACCTTGCCCAAGAACAAGCAGGAATGTGCCAAAGAAAAACAGCTCCGATGGGAAGAGCTGTGGTAGTAAAGGGCATTGAACAGTCATGTATGCAAGAGAGAGAATGCTAGCCTCTACCAACCCACGAAGGAAGGGTTTTGTAAGGATACTGGTGCTCTCTTGGAGCCCGAATGGCTAATACAATTGATAGCATTGTGAGACATGAGGCTGAAAGCAAATCCCTTGTAGGGAATCCTGACTGGGGCATTGAACATATTAACGTTGTGAAACTCTATGAATGGGTGGACATAGATGAGAATTCACAATGTCCTCATTCCACAAGTGGAAGTACTGCACACTAAAGCTGAAGCACCAGGGAGATACAAAAAGTTAACAAGGGACTACACCCCTACTTGGAATGTCTTTGGAAATTTAGTAAGATGTATGAATAAGACAACCAAGCACAACTGTAAAGACTACAAGACACAAAATTAGATGACCTGGACCTAAAACAGGCCTTTTCATTTTTCCTCCTTAAGTAAAAGTACACACAAATAACACCCTTTTTCTCTCTCAAGGGGAGTCCTGAGATGAATAGATCAATTAGCGGTAGGACAGGCAACCTCGCCATGAAGAGAGGTGGGGAAGATCTTGTATCTGAGCCCACAAAGCAACTCAGGTGTGAAAAAAATGTAGGAAACCTGTGAGTGGTGGACAAGGTAGTAGACGACTGAATTTTTTATTTTCTCTTATACAATAAACCGTGAATGAGGATAGACAAATGAATTTAAAGGCTTTTTCACAAGTTTGGTACCAGAGACTCTTTCAGTAGGAGCGCAAAACATATGCACTACCCTAAGATACCAAGTTATTTAAAGGAAGGGAAGAAGAAGTTGCTTTTAAAGATTCAATAGCAAACCTGTTCCTCTCCATAGAATTCAGAATGTCTTTGCAAAGTCACAGTAACAGCTGCTACTTAAACACACACACAAACACAAAGTCCTAGCATGGTCTAGGGCAGTCTTCAACACTGGCCCAGATTAAAGGAACAAACTTGTCACATATGCTACATTTGATGGTGGTGGAAAGTACTGTCATAGCTGACTTCTGTCAACCCCTGCTGGAGTTTTCAAGGCAAGGGCCTTACTGAGGTGGTCTGCCATTGCCTTTCTCAGCAACCCTGGTCTTCTTTGGAGAGCTCCCATCCAATTACTACCTAAGGCCGACCTTGCTTAACTTCTGAGATCTGATGAGATCGGGCTTGCCTGGGCTATCCAGGTCAGGGCATACCCCAGTTATAGACTGTGAAACACACTGATATCAAGAGGAGTAAACTGAACTCATAAAAATTTGTATCAAATAAATGACAGTCCTTAGAGAATAACTGGGCTTTTATTGAATTATACCCAGAGGCGGTCTGTAATTGGAGATGTTCAATGGCCTTAATCTATAATACTTCGGCCAGTTCTCTTTATGCCCCAGGATGGGGTTAAAAGCGTTTCATACTCCCTTTAAAGTTGATGGTAAAAGGATCATAATAACTTGTTGATTAACAGCTTAAACCGAAATTGCAGCAGATGAGTTCTGCTTCCCACAAAGGCCAACAGTTTACAGCATTCATACTCTACAGTGACTTAATTAGAGATGAAGCGCTATTTAATCTGCAGGCCATCAACAACAATAACAATGACCCCTGGAATGAAATTTGCTAAAAGATTGCAGTAAAGCCCAACAGCAGCTTGTTCAATGAAAGTTTGTGTGTCAAAAACTTCTTACCCTGGGACTCCCATTCTGAGTAGAAACATAAGACGTCCTTTAAAAAGATGTGTGTGATGTTTATCTAAACTCCACCTTTCAGCCCCAATGGAGACTCAGGGCCAAGCTACACATGACGAATGACACTTGAACGGCAAGTGGATTGAGTGGAGGGCAAGTGAACAGGGAGAAATACACTTGCTGTTCAAGTGTCATTCGTCATGTGTAGCTTGGCCCTCAGTGTGGCTATAACGTTTTATACATTTCCATTCCATTCACACAACAACCCTGCAAAGCAGGCCAGGCAAAGGAATGCAACAGGCCCAAGGTAACAGACAAGCCTTTCAAATAGAATTGCATTTGAACCTGGATCTCCCAGGTCCTAGCCCAATGCTGTCACCGCTATACCAAACTGGCTTTTGTTAGAAACAGTGTCATATAGGAATGACTCCTGAGACAGGCTGAACACAACTGAAATAAGAACTCTTCCAGTAGTAGCAATTGCAATGCTTTGAAGTCTGTTTCATGTTTTATGTTAGTTTTTAGAATCTGGAGTTATTCTAACCCAGGTTTTCACTCTACGTAAACTGGCTGAAAGCCTGCCAGGGGAGGCCCTGTTAGGCCTTCTGTTCTTTTCTTTGTTTCTGCAGAATAAAGGTATTCTGAATGATTGAAGAACCTTGCAGCAATGAGACTAAGAACCCTGGAGGGTGTAACATTCTTTAAGAATAACTTTATGGATCTAAGATGCAGTACAACATATGATGAACTTTTATTAACTATTTACTTGGAAAGAACAAGTAACTTGCTATTCAGCCAAGGGTTGCCAGGTCCCTCTCCCCTTCTGCCAGAGGAGAGAGGACTTGGCACTTACCTTGTGCCACTTGTGTTGTGTCCTGCATGCATGCTCTTTGCGTGCATGCACTCCAGGCGCATGCACGATGATATCACTTCTGAGGATGACATCGTCACCGCAGATGCAAGAGTGCTTCCGTGCTCTTTGTGGGGCTGATTCAGCCCATTTGGCTTCTGCCCTCAGAACCAACACAGCCAAGGGAGTGGAGGGGCCTTTATTCAGGCAGGTATTCAGGCAAAGCCTTTCGGAAAGAGCCTCAGCTTTGAGGGCTATGCCAGGCCACACCTCCAGGCTTCTCCTTTTGGAAATAAGTAAGGGATAAGTGCTTTTAATAAGGCTGGCACACAGCTACAGTCTTGAGCAAAACCTTGTCTGAGGTGGTTCTGACAGGCCACACCTCTGGTTACTGAGGGTGCCAGGGAGGCTAGTGTGATGCCAGGCTGGTGTGATGCCACAACCTTTGAGCAAGAACTGTTCTGAGGAAGTTCTGTCAGATTATGTCTTCAGGGTAAATCGGTGGCAGAAAGAGTAGGCAACTCTATCTTGTGCTCCCCAAGCAAATAAGGCACACAGAATTGACTTTTTCCCGCATCATTTTAAAGCTGGCACCATCTTCAAGAGGCTCCTCTTGATCCACAATGACAAAGGGAAAAACAGAAATGCTTCTTCTTTAAATGTAGTTTTATTCTTCACTAGAATGATTATTGATAGTAAAAAAATAAGTCTCCTCAGCCTCAATAATGGGGTGTGTGTGTGGAGAACAACAATGGAGATCCTTTCTCTGTAGTGGAAAAAAATAGAACTGAGGTAATAGCTCCCTTCCTCCTGGTCATGCAATGGTTTTGGTGGGAAAGCATCAAGGGGAGGAGGGACACTCCTATTTCTAGAAAGCCCTTCCAAGACTGGCATGCATGTGTTTAGTCCATGTGTGGGACTGCACGGAGGCCACAAAGATGAACATGAAGAGAACTTCTATACATTTCAGTGTTACTAGCATCTGACCCTTCTGCATTAAAAACATATATATTGAAATATGATTTACACTGGAGATGTTATTCCCCCAATACATGCCTTTTTCTTTTTGTCTTGTACTTCTGCTGTGAAGTTTTGGAGGTAGACCTTGTAGATAATGAGGGATATTTTAGGTTATGATATGCCTCTTAACGTAAAAATGGTGCTCTCAGGAAATTTAAAGGATATTATTTCAGAACTTGTAACCTGCTTGTTAACATCAGCAAAGATCTGTGTCACCTCTTACTGGAAATCATTTGATATTTCACCTGTAAAAAACTGGCATAAATGAGTTTGGAAAGCTGCTTTGCTAATCTAGTTAATTCCTGATGCAACTGCCGAAGTATTTTTATCATTTGATAGTACCAAAGCTTAGAAGAGCTCTGGCAAGAATGAATGCTCTTCCCTTGGTGGTTTTGGAGAGAAGATACAAGAAAATACCATATGCAAACAGAATATACAGATGCCCATATGATAAAACTGAAACCATTGAACATATGATAATAGAATGTCCCATATTTAATGAGTTGAGGTCTAGCTTAGGCCGTTTTCACATGTCTTACCAGCTCCGGTATGTTGCGCAAAGCTCCCGCAAGGACAGCGTCTTCCTGGCGTGATTTTGAGCGAGAACCGGGAAATCGCGCCAGGAAGATGCTGTCCTTGTGGGAGCTTTGCATGACGTGCCAGAGTTGGCAAGATGTGTGAAAACGGCCTTAATCACTCCTCTACTTAAAAATATGGAACTATCTAATATGAGAGCGCAGGTGACATGGTTACTATTGGATACTAATTATTCCATTACTCTTTCTATGGCAAAATATATATGGACAGTAATTAAATACCAGCAAAATTACATTAAGTTAGGTTCTTTCCATTTTAATTTCTGCTTAAGGTGACAGCCATATGAGAAATGATCGATCGATCGATCGATCGATCGATAGATCGATTGATTGATCGATCGATAGATAGATAATCACAGGAGACCAAATAAGGGCCAAGCTACACATGACGAATGACACTTGAACAGCAAGTGTATTTCTCCCTGTTCACTTGCCCTCCACTCAATCCACTTGCCGTTCAAGTGTCATTCGTCATGTGTAGCTTGGCCCTGTGACAACTTGGTCAAAAATGGATTTTATTTTAAATCACATTGGAAACGTTATTCTCAAAGGTAGTACAAAAATGTATACATTACCTTCCTTTTGTACATGTTGGTGTTATAGCTATCAACTTATAAAAAGGATTAATTCTGTCTTATTTTGTTGTAGGAAATTTTTCTTTCTGCCCAGAGCAACAGTTCAGATTCTGGAGACATGCTTCCACTGCCAAAATTTACCAAATCAAGTTGGTTGCTACTGTACATCCATGTGGGCATTTTCCACTGCATGGTAACACTTCATAAATGTGATCTAACACATATCATACCAGGTACTTTGGGAACCTGCTCATGGAACCTTCTGAATTGCAGTGTGTTCTCTGGTTTAGAATTCCACCCTTTAAAGATTTTTTTAATAGTATACATATCACCAAATATATTGCCATCAGATCTGTTGTTGAGCCTAAGTTTGCCATACATGCTGTGGGAAAGTCAATCCTTTTGTCTAGCAAACAGAAGAGCATATTGAAGACAAGATTAAATATTGGATACTTAATACTGTGCTTGTACTTCTGTAGATGAGATGGCATTGAGTGCCTGGCATGCAAGGTGCAGCTGGATTAATCTGCTCCATCTCTAGCTTCCTTTTATCTAGAGAGCTGTGAAAATGGTTGGTCCAATCCCTTTCTTCTTGCACCCTTATTGACACGATAGCTATGGATACAAATTTGCTGCAGTTCTTTACTGCAGTCGAAGGTTCAAATGTAATTCTATGCCAGCATTGCTGCACGAGGATCTGACATCACACCTCTCCATTTAGACCTCAAGAGACAATTCTCCACAGTTAGGAGGTATTGGAACATAAATGAATGTAACAAGGACAAATCTTGTTTTCTCCATTGCCACTGGGGCTAATACAGCAAATTTCTCTGAAGAGCACAAGACATAAACCAAAACATCTCTAATTGTTTAGTAATGGCATTCACTTCTCCAACAGAATCACCTCATCTTTTCTATTAAGAGGCATTATAGTGTGCAGATAATCTCAGTGGAATAATGCAGTGGTGCAGAGGGGCGATAAATCAAATGATAAATTGAGTGTAACGTCGATTATGCTAGCTATGCATAGAAATATATACATTTGATGGTCATTATGACACATGAAATGTTCAAGACCAAGAGTGAAAAATACATTTCAAATTCTCTATATGGGAAAACCTGACAATGATCTGCCGTTTGTGTCTAGCATTAAATTCTATAAATCTGTCAGTGTTTTCCGCACTGAAAGCCTGATTCTAAACGGAAAGGTCATTATCATTATTAAGTTTTATAAGAAAATCAGTACGTGTGCTGGTATCTATTTAATAACTGAGACATCATGAATGTCAGACTTAACACACTTTGCTGGGTGCTAATAACTCTTTAAGTGTACCCTTGACTCGAGTCGAAGGCAGTATTGGAAATTTTATATTATCTGAACTGCCTGGTAGCATTTAAACGTACTTCCTTAATAGCTACGTAAAAATATAGTGACTTCACACAACTTTAGCTGCTTTGAGGCTAGCACCAAAAGGTTATTCTAAATATTTTACCTTTCCACTTTTTCACCCATAGTTTCCTGTTTTGGCAATACTTGGGCCCAGCAAAAGTATGTGTAATATTGACGATGTTGCAATGATGAAACCAATAATGTAGTTGCAAAGCAGATGAATTATGAAATTTGTATCCTAACGTAAGTATCATTGCATCTCAGAGAAAGTGTCTTTAAAAAATTTAATGACAGGGATGTTGAGGAAAATTATTTGGTATTTTATATATTCTGTTATATATCATTATTTCTGATTTACACAGTTATGTTATATAATCCTTTTTTTTCTTTCTGTATCCCCTCTTACTATTATTCTGTTTTTCAAAATAAAAATAGATTATCCGCACACACAAAAAACCCACTTTGGGCTCAGCCACTTACTGCATTAAATGGTTATTTAAAATTTTACCTGGGCGAATGGTGCTCGCCACATAATATATGTGTCGATGATAGCAATAAAAATGAAGGCTTTTCTAATCAAAATAAGTGCTTGGCACAGCCACGATATTTTCATCATTGAACAAATAACTTTTTGACATTTCCATGGTAGAATTAGGGTGCTGTATGCATAAAATATGTATTTATTCAGGCTTCCCCTTAAAACTTTTTTTTTTGTAATTCTTGCATTATATGATTTTCTAATTCCAATCCAGTGATAACTTGTTTCTTTTTTCTATTATATATTTAAATTAAAAATAAGGAGATGTGGTTTCTATTAATGAGTTTTGTAGGGATCTTTTAGCATTATGTCCCTAGGCGACTTCCTTACTCAGCATGAAGTCCTCATAAGAGGTGCTTGTGCACCTGATTAATTCATAAATGGTGTGGAGGGCTGCATATTTGCACAATCCTTCTTAAATCATGGAAGTCTGCTATTTCTCTGTAGGATGCATTGCAAATTGTGATGCCCGCATTATGCACCTAATCATACCATTCTGTGTCAATCCCAAATTTTCCAAGCATTGTCATTTATATGACATCCATCTCAGGAGCTGGAAAGTCAAGGCCCATCAGTAACATTTATATCAATTTTGAACAGACAATAGATTGCTGAAGTGAAAAAGCAGACAGTTTAATATATCACTGATAAGGCAGGAGGAACACTGTGTTTAATGAGTGACCAAAACACTCGGGTTAATATTTATGCCTCTGTTTAAAATGTGTGCTGACTTGACATGCAATTTTCAATGTGCTGTTGGACAGGATCCCCAAATGATGCACATGGGAGACAGTAAGCCTCTGCCATTTTTCCTAAAAGGAAACCTAATGTTTATATAATATTAGCTCTGTTACCTTTATTTATCTAAAGTGACCTGTGTACTTCAAGAAACTGCAAGGAAAGCTCTCTCAGCAGTGTAACATCCTGAAATCAAAGACCACACTTCTCAAACCAAAGGAATGTAGTAACCTGAAAAAAAAGATGTAAGATTCAGACATCAAAATGTTAAACGTTATGCATTTATTAATCATTGGTGTGCCAAAAGGCACTCAACATTTCTGCATTTTATGGGAATGAATCCTGTTAAAAATAAGTATTGGCCCCAGAATATAATCTGAAAGCATGTAATAAAATCTGGTTTCATGTCACCATTTTTATATTAGAGGAAACTGAATGTGCCACCTTTCAGACTATGTTCAGAAGCTGTAAACAGAAGCTGCTAGCTAGAAAGTTAGGTGGCATTAGGTATACTAGAGAAATACATCACTGAATAATTTCATATACAATAGTTAGCTGGATCCAGACTGATATTTCCACTAACACAAAAGGAAATTGCCAAAAATAGCTCCTCCCCTTCCATTAGCTTAAACGTTAGCCAGGATCCAACCCCATCTTTTAGCTAATGATTGTATATCATGTCATTCATTAGGGTGCCCTAACCCTTAGGAGCAGCATTTTGTGGTGATAAACTGCGATAGAAAAAAAAGTTCTTTTCTGATGATGGAAAATATAGTCTGGATCCAACCCGAAGTCTTTTGATAGCTTCCTGCTTGTGCAGGAACTTAAGAGGACATGTGAAGAGAGCATATTTGTCTCTTCTTAAATTCTAATATTTCTGTGTGGCAGTAACTTATAAAGTGACAGATCCAGCAGGCCTAGTTTTTGGCAAGGTGAGAAGTATCACAGTGGGACATGTCAGAGACATATGACAATATCTGGATTTACAATGCCTGATGGTGTCAGATCAGTCAAATGGTTATCCACATGGTTTCATTAAATGGAGACAAGGAGAGAAGGAGAGGAAGTGGGTGAGAGCCTGCTAAATGGCTAGCAGCAGGGCTCATTTTGAGGGGGAACGCGCAGGAACACAGTTCCGACAGTTCCCCAAAGAGATCACATGTCAGGTGGCCCCGCCCACCTGACTCTCGGCCATTTTAGGCCCGTTTTGTCCTAGATTGGGGCCGAAATGGCCCGGATCGGGCCTCTGATGGGTGGTGGGTCACTCTCCTGTTCAGCAGCTGCCCAATCCTGACGCTTTTGGGCCCCTTTTTGGCCATTTTCAGCCCCTTTTGTCATTTTGGGCCCAATTTCGGCCCTGAATGGCCAGGATTGGGTCCAAAGTAGCCAAGATAGGTGATGTTAGGGGTGTATGGCATATGCAAATCAGTTATGCTAATGACACATTTCCAGTGATGTCAAGAGGCGTGGCATATGTTAATAAATTATGCTAATAGATTATGCTAATAAATTCCTCCAGCTCTTTTTCTATGAAATGACCCCTGGCCAGCAGCATTTGAATAACATCCTGCTGCCTTTGTTCTTCTCCTGCTTCACAGATATATAAGGCCTGTGAATGTCCAGGCTTTTGTCCTCTGACTCTTAGCCTGAGGGTTGCAGCCTCAAGCTGGCAGGAAGATCAGTCATAAAAGAGAGGAAGACCCACTTGCTATTATGAAGCTCCCATGCCCCTCTTTTATTGCTTATTTCTATTGTATTTTCGTTTGTGTCTTGTAAACCATTTGGAATCTTTATTGGGGAGGAAAGTGGAATACAAATAAGTAAGCAAATGAGGGGATGAATGAATGAATAAATAATAAATATATATATAAATAAATGAAATAGTATATGTATTTAGAGGATTCAAAACAATGGAGCATGGTGATGGGAGGATTGGGGGTGGGTTCATGTTCAGGGGAGGTATCACCATGTCACTTTCTGGGAAATCCCAGAAATGATGGTGGATAGCTCTAGGAATTGCCAGAAACTCTGTGGTGTTACAATAGATTTTCTGGCAATTCCTAGAGATACCCACTGTCACTTCTGGGTTTTCCCCAGAATTGGTGTCATCACACTGGCACCATTTTAAAAAAAATCCTTACCACCACCACTCCAAGTGGTAATGGGCAATGAGCTTAGGATGGAGGACCCCATGTATCCACTGGAGTCTTGGCAGCCCTAATCTAGTCTGATATTCTAAACACTACAGCATGCTGACTCTTCACAATTGGTCATTGCAGAAGGCTACTGTATTTTGTTTTAAAAACAAAAACATAACCAAGCCTGTCAGTATTTCCACACACACACCCACTGCAGCCCACTGCTCTTCATGAAAGTCTTGGGAGATAGGGGACCCTGTGGAATAACATGAAGTGTAGTCTGTTTTGAGAAAGGAGAATCAGTGGAAATTGCCAATTTACTCTGGATCCAATTCACTAACTTCAAGCCAGATATCTGCAACTTGCTATCCATAGAGATTCCTACTGAATAATCCATTTTTATACCACCTCTCCAGGAATAGGCTTGAGATGGCTTACAAAATAAAAATAATAAAAATAAAACATTAAAAGATATTAATTAAAATCCAACACTACAAAAACATTATCACATCAACATGAAGTATGGGGCTGGTTTCAGCACTATGGGGCAATTCCTGTGACCTTCCTGTGACCTCTCCGCTTGCAAATCCTGCTTGTTGACAAAAAGGACATGATTGCCGTTTAAAAGGGATAATATCACAGTTCACACTACTATTATGGTAGGTTTTTAGGGTCTATCCTAAGATCTAAGAAAAATGGCATTTAAGGAAGTTTCACTTAACTCCTGCTTGTAGCCCCAAGAAATGAAAGGATATTTGGGCAAACGATCTATGTATTTCACTGTAGTTATCAGGCAGCAGAATTTTGTCTCTGAAGCCTAAGTCTGAAAATACCACAACAAATTTGAAAGTGTTATGAATGGTGTTAGGAACGAGTGTTATTTTTTCTCCTTCAAATCTAGTTACCTGCCTACCATGCAATAAAGTGTGAACTCAGAAAATGTTGAAACAGTTAACAAAATCAATAAATGTGTGGAAGACAAGATGCAAACATAAACCAGACTGAGACATGTTTTCCATGCCAAGATTTTTCAGTCTTCTGTATTTTGTCATTTGTTAAACCATAAATAGTTGCAAACAGTGCAGTGGTTCAGAGAGCCTTTGTTTCTAACATAAACAAGGCACAGGGCATAGTTCTGAATGTCAGCCAAAGAGGACTATATGTTACAAAATGATATATATGTATAAAAGGAGTGTCAGACTCTAATTGAGAAATTGTGCTTGGCCACAGACAAATATGGAGTAGATAGAACTCTGGAGAGCAGTATGTATTTAGCAGAAAAATGACCCAGACTAAACCTTTAGAGGTACTGTCCTGTATTTATGAAATTAATTTAATTCCTCATATAAAACTGCAAGTTTAGTTTATATCATTTGGTGTATCATTATTCTTTGAGGAGCCTGTCTGTCCTAGTTGAGAAAGGTTAGACTCATAAAATCTGCACTGAACAAATGAACTTTTAATTTAACTACAGCTAGTAGCAGCCTACAGTACAGTAATAACTTGGATTAAATATACAGAAGAGATTATTTTAAAGAGATTAGCTATAGTCCACTCATTTATGAGAATAACATTTTCCATCTCCAACTGCTGTATATCTGAATTCACCAACTTAATAATTAGGTGAGATCTTAAAACCAAAATCTAAAGAGTAACAGTATTTAAATTAGAGAAGATATTACTGTCTCCCTTCTTTTCTACCTCCTGCCAACTTCTATAGGGTTATAATGGACAATTGACATCCGTTCAGAACTCTTAAGATGATTTTTGATTTGATTTGTAGTTATTATTACTAAGCAATGTTCTATAAATTAGCCTTTGACATTTAAAAAAAAATTAAAATGTTTAAAGACTTCCACTACTAATTGCGTTGGTACCTACATTCATTGTACACTGGATTACAACTGTAAATAATGTCCCAAAAATTCATATCCTGAAGAGGTCAGTATAGTAACAGAAACAAGCAATTACACAGCCACAGTAAATTGATTAGCAGCACTGAATGTGTATCTTTAAAACAAAGACACTAACGCTTATTATTCCTGATCCTCAAAAACCTATACAACGGTTAAAATGTGTCTGTATTTTCACAAAGTTTATACAATGTTAAACGTTTGAAAGATACTTTCCTGCTTTTGTTCCAAAATTATTTTTCATTTATGCACATTAATTCATGAAACTTTAAGATGAATAACAACAAGAATGGCTGGGCATGATGCGCCCAAATGTTCGCGCTTTTAGGTCCTGCTGTTTAGGAGAGAATTAGATTGCTCAGCTTTTTCACATTGAAATCAATGGATGTAAAAACAGCTTCGCTTTGACAGGATGATGGTGTGGACTTCAAAGCAAGGTATGTTGCAGCTATTCATTTTATGTGCATGAATTTGGACAGAGCGCAATCCTGTGCATCATATCTATGTAAGAATATAGATCACACACCTCTTCATGTAAGTATGTGCTATATGTGTTTATACCTTTCTAGTGAAAATTAATGGTGTGAATAAATCTTTTATTTTCACTTTAGGACTGTTTGAAGAAAGTTACAGGGATACACAGCATGCAAAACTTACCACCAGCACTCCTGGAGTTGCCCTCTCTGTTCTGACCTTTCAGTGACCTTAAAAAGTGACATTGAAGAACTACCCTCTCCAGGGGTGAGAAGTAATTTGCTTCCCTAGCTCCTCTGCCCCAGACATGTCTAAAACACAGACTGTAAATGTATACTTCTGGTTTGTTTTGGCTATGGCTCCAAGTGACACCATCAAAGCCATTTAGAACTTTTAAAGTTGTCAGCACAAAGGCCTGGTCAACAGCAGCCTGTTTAGAGAAGTAAGCTAAAGAGTTAGTGGCAAAATCTGCAAATGTCTAAACTTTCTTTCTTTGAATCCCTCAAAGGCAATTAGTTTCTACTCACTTTATTTGGGTTAGTTCTCAGTCTGAATGTTTTTGCAAATCCCCCCCCCCCCGCCATCAGATGAAAAATAATAATAATATATTGGTAAAACTCTGCTGTGTTACTTCAGGGTTGCTCCTGCCTGTGAATTGTTTCAAAGGAGGTGGCAACTTGGCAAGCAGAATGTTCTTTTGTTCAGTAAACAGATGGAGGGAGGGCCTGCAAATCTGAGAGATGCCCAAAGTTTGCAGAAAAATCTGAAATTAAAAAAAAAAGCATTAAAACCCCACTAAATAATAGAAGCGACAGCTGTAGTCTTAAGGAATGAATGCCCACTGAAATCTTGTAAGACTATGTTCAGAGATTTCCGTGGCCCATTTGGGTTTATGAAGCAACCACAACAATATTGCCAAGCCTTCGAAACCCTGGTCAGTCAAAGGTGGGGAGGGAGCAATTATGGCCTGAAATACCCAAACAGCCTTGGAAAGCAGGGGCATAGGCTTTCCACTTTCCGGGTGTGTGTGTGTGTGTGTCTGTGTCTGTGTCTGAGAAATTGTTGTATCTGGTTCTTAAAAGAACAGGGGCCCAGTGACATCATAGGGATGAGCCAATGACATCATATGGAGGTGGGGCCATGGGAGATTTAGGGAGGGGCTCCCCACAAATTTAGGGGACCTGGATTCCCATGGGGCACCCCCTAACAATGCCCCTGGGCTGAGCCAAATGTAGGAAAAGGTGGGAGTTGGCCAGTGGTTATAGTGCTATCTCAGCGATCTCCTACTGTATCCTGTTTTTGAAATTCACTTTTAGGATAGTCACTTTAAGATCTACAAATATATATACCAGGTATATAGGACAAACTAATGGTCACAAATTTGACACTAAGAAAGTCAACACAGAAAAGCCTGTAGGGGAACATTTTTAAGGTTTTCCTGGACATTCATTTACAGGAGTCTTGATTCTGCCTTATTCATAAGGGTGACTTAATACTGAATTTACTAAATTGTGACCTCACAGATGCCTTCATTTGGTAAATGTGTGGTTGAAGTCTGAACCAGGGCAGAATACAAAACAGTTGCTGTGCACTTGATTTCTGAGCAATGTACAGAATTCAGAGTAGTAGCAATCTCCTTCTTCTCATTTCAAACTCATATCCTATAAGTGAGTTCAAGCACATTTTGAGGCAATTCAGAATAGTGCTAGTCATGACCCCAAAGAAAACTCACAGTTATACTACCTAGGATTGTATATATCTTGGTTTTTTTAGCACACTGCTAAAAAACTCCACCTTAAAAACACAGACATTCAGAACACATTATTAATTAAATCACATAAGTTCGCATTCCTTGCCAAAGTTCTCTCCGGGCTGCACACAGGGCAAAAGGAAATTTTAAAAAGGCCTCTGATCTCCATCCTCCCGCCCAATCTTGTTCATGCAGATGGGCTTTCTCATTGTTTCGGAGAGACAGGCTGCCATTTTAGGAACTGTCCTTTTCTGCAGTAGATACCATCTCTCCATTTAAAAATGGAATGGAAATCGAAAAGGAATGGCTGAAGCAGCCCCCTCCCCACTCCCATGAAAAAACTAACTCTTCTCCCACCACCAGCCCCACCCCCAAAGAGCGAGCGAGCAAGCAATCAAGCAAGCAAACAAACAAAGCAAGCTATTTCAACAAGGAAACATAGGGTCTACCCTTTCCCAGTGTTCCATTTCCAAAATACAATGTAATGATAAAGTAACTGAAAAGTAAAATAAAACAGAGATTCACTTTTTCCCTGTTAAAAGGAACAGAAACTCCTCCTTAACAGAGTAACATTGATTGCAGAGAAAATGTGATGATGAGTGGTTGGAGCATGCTGGCTGGTGTGAGTGTCAAAGAGAAAGAGAAAATAAACTTATACTTGCCTTAATTTTAGAAAAGAAGTAAGAGTTCTTTATTATAGGAATTCCATACTTTGATAGGAAAGTGGAGAGATAGATTCCTGTCTAACAATCTACTCCTGAGGAGGAAGTTCTGAGATTAGCCATCTATACATCAAAGGAAAGTTCAGGGCAGTAAAGGAGTAAACAATAAACAGATGTCCTGTCCTGTCTATCTTTCTAACTCTCTGGTTTCTCCCTTTCTGAAACCTGAGGAAAGGGACAGCATTGGAAGTGGAGTCTTGTTGTTGTTATTATGTACTGTCAAGTTGCCTCTGACCTATGGCGACCCTATGAATGAAAGACCTCCAAAACGTTCTATCATTAACAGACTTGCTCAGATCTTGCAAACTGGAGAACACGGCTTCTTTTATTGAGTCAAGCCATCTCGTTTTAGGTCTTCCTCTTTTCCTACTGCCTTCTACTTTTCCTAGCATTATTGACTTTTCCAAAGAATCTTGTCTTCTCATGATGTGACCAAAGTATGATAGCCTCAGTTTTGTCATTTTAGCTTCTAGGGAGAATTCAGGCCTGATTTGATCTAGTACCCACTTATTTGTCTTTCTGGCTGTCCATGGTATCCACAAAACTCTCCTCCAGCACCACATTTCAAATGAATCCATTTTCTTCCTGTCAGCTTTCTTCAGTCTCCAATAGGGATGTGCATTTCGGCTTTCTGAAAGCCGAAAGAAAGCCGAAACAAAAGTGTTTCAGCTTCTTTCAGGTTAGCCGAAACGTTTCGGGCTAAGCCGAAAGAAAAAAAGCCGAAACGTTTCGGCTTTAGGCTTTTTCAATGGGAAAATGCCTCCGGCATCTGCCCGGATGTCTGGGGGAGGCATTTTCCCACCGAATCAGCCCAAAATTGGTGGAGACCTTCCTCTTACCCCTCTCTACAAACCCCCCAAGTTTCAGACCGATTGGACTTTGGGGGGCCATGTTATGGCCCCCCAAAGCAGGTCCCCCTATCCTCCCATAAGAAAGCGAAGGAGCAGCATATTGTTAGCATGCTGCTGCTCATCTTCTTCATTATTTCCTATGGGGAAAAATGAAGAAGCAGGCTTCCTTTGCCAGGGGTGGCATTTTGCATGCAAAATGCCCCCTCACCCTCAGGGGCCCTTCTCCCACCCCTCCTCCCACCCCCCCACCAAGGCTCAGCCTGCTCCCACTTGGGGGGGGGCATTTCATGGCCTCCCCAAGTAGGTGCTCTAATCTCATTCTCTACCACTGACAGCTGGGGGAGGCTTGTCTTGCCAGGGGTGGCATTTTGCATGCAAAATGCCCCCCAGCCCTCTGGGACCCTTCTACCACCCCCCACCAAGGCTCAGACTGCTCCCACTTGGGGGGGCCATTTCATGGCCTCCCCAAGTAGGTGCTCTCAGCCCCCAAAGTCCACCCCCTACAGCCCCACACAAACCCAATTCCCCCCCAGCTGCTACACACAGACCCAAATCCCCACATTAGCCCCTCACAGACCCAAATCCACCCCCAGCAGCCCCACACCCATAACCCCAGGAACAGGCTGGCAAAGGCCAGCCCTCTCCCTTTGTTCCCTATGCTGGGAACTTCTAAACTCTCTTTCCCTGGGCAATTCTGCACAGCCCAGGGGTGCCACAATGGTGGGCACACTTCTGAGTGCCAGCTGGTCCCTGTAAAAGAGCACCTGAACCACAGACACCCTCCCTCAAATTCCCCCACCACCTACAGAGATGGCTGGCCAGCCAGCCCCATTGTTCCCTATGATGGGAACCAACTGCACAACAAAGAATAAAACAAGAACAACACAAAATAAAGTTTTTTAAAAATTATTTTCTCCCTTCCAAAGTACAAGTAGGCAAAGCATAATGACACATTACACCAGCAGTCCCCCATACAGAAAAATAACACAACTCACTTAACATCAGAGAATCACAAAAGCACAATTTCTGTCCTAAACACTTTATTTCTTGAACAGCTTTAGGTTACACAGCAGGGGGGGACACCAAAGGGCATGGAAGCAGTATCTTACACAAAAATAACACAACTCACTTCACATTAAAGAATCACCCCAAAAAATTGCTGTCAAAAGCACTTTATTTCTGTAACTGCTTTAGGTTACACAGTAGGAAGGCACAACAGAGCAGGAAAGCAGTGTACTACACAAAAATAACACAACTCACTTCACATCAGAGAATCACACAAACACAATTGCTGTCAAAAACGGTGAAGTGGGTTGTATTATTTTTTGTAGTACATTGCTATCATGCCCTGTTGTGCCCTCCTACTGTGTAACCTAAAGCTGTTCAAGAAATAAAGTGTTTTTGCCTGGAATTGTGTTTTTGTGATTCTCTGATGTTAAGTGAGCTGTGTTATTTTTGTGTAAGATAGTGCTGCCATGCCCTTTGGTGTTCCCCCCTGCTGTGTAACCTAAAGCTGTTCAAGAAATAAAGTGTTTTTGACAGGAATCGTGCTTTGTGATTCTCTGATGTTAAGTGAGTTGTGTTATTTTTGTGTAAGATAGTGCTGCCATGCCCTTTGGTGTTCCCCCCTGCTGTGTAACCTAAAGCTGTTCAAGAAATAAAGTGTTTTTGACAGGAATCGTGCTTTGTGATTCTCTGATGTTAAGTGAGTTGTGTTATTTTTCTGTGTGGGGGACTGCTGGTGTAATGTGTCATAATGCTTTGCCTACTTGTACTTTGGAAGGGAGAAAATAATTTTTAAAAAACTTTATTTTGTGTTGTTCTTGTTTTATTCTTTGTTGTGCAGTTGGTTCCCACCATAGGGAACAATGGGGCTGGCTGGCCAGCCATCTCTGTAGGTGGTGGGGGAATTTGAGGGAGGGTGTCTGTGGTTCAGGTGCTCTTTCACAGGGACCAGCTGGCACTCAGAAGTGTGCCCACCATTGTGGCACCCCTGGGCTGTGCAGAATTGCCCAGGGAAAGAGAGTTTAGAAGTTCCCAGCATAGGGAACAAAGGGAGAGGGCTGGCCTTTGCCAGCCTGTTCCTGGGGTTATGGGTGTGAGTCAGGTGGGGGTGGATTTGGGTCTGTGAGGGGCTAATGTGGGGATTTGGGTCTGTGTGTGGCAGCTGGGGGGGAATTGGGTTTGTGTGGGGCTGTAGGGGGTGGACTTTGGGGGCTGAGAGCACCTACTTGGGGAGGCCATGAAATGGCCCCCCCAAGTGGGAGCAGTCTGAGCCTTGGTGGGGGGTGGGAGGAAGGGTGGGAGAAGGGTCCCAGAGGGCTGGGGGGCATTTTGCATGCAAAATGCCACCCCTGGCAAGACAAGCCTCCCCCAGCTGTCAGTGGTAGAGATGAGAGCAGAGCACCTACTTGGGGAGGCCATGAAATGGCCCCCCCAAGTGGGAGCAGGCTGAGCCTTGGTGGGGGGTGGGAGGAAGGGTGGGAGAAGGGCCCCTGAGGGTAAGGGGGCATTTTGCATGCAAAATGCCACCCCTGGCAAAGGAAGCCTGCTTCTTCATTTTTCCCCATAGGAAATAATGAAGAAGATGAGCAGCAGCATGCTAACAATATGCTGCTCCTTCGCTTTCTTATGGGAGGATAGGGGGACCTGCTTTGGGGGGCCATAACATGGCCCCCCAAAGTCCAATCGGTCTGAAACTTGGGGGGTTTGTAGAGAGGGGTAAGAGGAAGTTCTCCACCAATTTTGGGCTGATTCGGTGGGAAAATGCCTCCCCCAGACATCCGGGAAGACGCCAGAGGCATTTTCCCATTGAAAAAGCCGAAAGCCGAAAGCCGAAAGTAAGCCGAAAGCCGAAAGCCGAAACGGCTGGCCGTTTCGGCTTTTGGCTTATATGAAAGAGAATCCTCTTTTGGCTTTCTGCTTTCGGCTTTAGCCGAAAATTTTTGGCTTGCACACCCCTAGTCTCCAACTTTCACATCCATACATAGTAATGGGGAATATTATAGTTTGGATTATCTTGATCTTGGTTCCCAGAGAGACATCTTTATCTTTAGAGATCTTCTCTATCTCCCTCACAGCTGCTCTTCCAAGTCTCAATCTTCTGATTTCTGATTTCTTCATTGCAGTCTCCCTGTTGGTTGATGACTGAGCCAAGGAAAGAAAATCTTGGACAATTTCAATTTCCTCATTCTCAACTTTAATATTGTGTAATTCCTCAGTAGTCATCACTTTTGTCTTCTTTGATGTTCACCTGTAATCCTGCTTTGGCGCTTTCTCCTTTAACCTTCATCAGTAGCCATTTCAAGTCTTCACTATTTTCTGCCAGTAACGTGGTGTCATCTGCATATCTCAAATTGTTAGGCTGCTTCCACACACGTTGGATAATCCACTTTCAATACTCTTTAGTGAACATTTGAAACTGATTTTCCATGTGTGGAACAAAAAATCCACTTCAAAAAGATTGCGAAAGTGCATTGAAAGTGCATTATTCAACGCATGTGGAAATGGCCTTAATGTTCCTTCCACCAATTTTCACTCCACTGTCTTCTAGATCTAATCCAGCTTTCCTTATGATATGCTCTAAATAGAAGTTGAACAGCTAGGGAGATAATATGCATCCTTGTCTGACTCCTTTGCCAATTGGAAACCATTCTGTTTCCCCATCTTCTTTCCTGACAGTAGCCACTTGTCCAGAGTACAGGTTGTGCACTAAAACATTAAGATGTTGTGGCACCCCCATTTCTTTTAACAGTCTCCATAGCTGTTCATGATCCACACTGACAAAAGCTTTGCTGTAATCTATAAAACACAGGCTGGTTTTCTTATGAAATTCTCTGGTATGTTCCATTAGCCATCTGGTGCCTCTTCTTTTCTGAATCCATCTTAAACATTTCTTGTTCCATATATGGTAAGAGTCTTTGCTTTAGAATTTTGAGCATCACTTTGCTTGCATGGGAAAGTAAAGCGATAGTTCGATTGTTGCTGCAGTCTTTGGCATCCCCCTATTTGGGGAATTGTAAGATAGACTGAGCATTTCCAGTCTGTGGGCCACTGTTTTGTTTTCTAAATGTAAATTGGAGCCAAGGAATTATGTTGCAATTATGTCTAACAGAGACCTTGCAATCTGACTGTTGCTACATTGAAAGTGGCTGCAGCCAGCCAGGGTTAAGGACTAAGCTACTTAGTGTGGGCCATAGCCATAGGTATTTTAAGGCAATGTACAAATTCTTTTTATATAAAATTTATTTTTATAAATATAAGTAGAACAGAGAAAATAAAATAAAAATAAAAATAGCACAATTATACTTACATCAAAAGAAAAAGGAAAGAAAGAGTAAACATATGATAAACAATATAAATAACTCTGGTTTTTTGAATATCCAGCATATATTAATCTTTGAATGTATTTGGTGTCTGTTAGAAAAGAAAGTATAGTTTTCAGTATTCAGTTTTTTGATCCTCCAAGCATCAACCAATTGTAACATTTCCATATAATTAAACACATTTTTGGGAAGTTTGCTTTCTTTGGTTTTTTTTACCTATCTTTTTTTTTCAGATCCATTATCACATTCATGTCTCCGAAGATCATTATCTTCTTGAACATTGAAAAAGGATTGGAAAATGTTTTCATAAAAATATTTCTCTTGCATTGTTTGGTGCATATATTGTTGCTAGTGTGTAAATCTTGTCTTTCCAGGAGCCTGATTTTCAAAATCATGTATCTCCAATCAGTCTCTCTTAATTCTTTTGTAAGATTTATTTGTGAATTGTTTATATAAACTGCAACTCCTTTTTAAAATTGTAAGTTCTTAATAAACACAGAAATACATAAGAGCAAAAAACGGGAACAAAGCCCCAAAGAATCATGGAAATTGTAATATGATACAACAGGAAGAGTGGACAGTCCTGTGCTTCATCTGCCATTATAACTTAGTCCCTCATGTGACTTTGTCACTGCTTGCCCCCCCTGGCCAAATTGGAGGGGGTGTGACCCCCTCAGCTCCCATGTAGTTTACCGGTTGCCTGAGGGGGCTCAGCCCCCCCAGCCAAATCCAGGGGGGCTTGAGCTCTTCAGCCCCTCCCCCCATAGTTTACACCTGTGCTGGAAAGGGCCCCACCTCATCCCCTGCCACATCTGCAGAGGAAAGGAGGACTCACCTGGGCCAGACTTGGTGGTGGCCAGTGCATAACTTGCCCATGCCACTCACTATCACACAAGCCTGTGCAACTGACTGTCAATTTCATGAGTCTTATCTGTCATGGTTTGGAACAAAGATCTTTTTATATCAAATGAGGTGTTGATTCACCTTTTCAAAAAGTCCTTCAGGTAGGTTAGGAATTTGGTTTTGTCTTGACCCCCAAATTAATGTCAAAATTTGCAACCCCAAAGGATAATCCCTGATGTATTGCCGAAGGCTTTCACGGCCGGAGAACGATGGTTGTTGGGGGTTTTCCGGGCTGTATTGCCGTGGTCTTGGCATTGTAGTTCCTGACGTTTCGCCAGCAGCTGTGGCTGGCATCTTCAGAGGTGTAGCACCAAAAGACAGAGATCTCTCAGTGTCACAGTGTGGAAAAGATGTAGGTCATTTGTATCTACTCAGGAGGGGTGGGGTTGAGCTGAGTCATTCTGTAAGAGTTTCCCAGGGTGTGGAATGCTAATGGCGGGAGGCTTCACTGTAACCTGAGGAGGTTCTTTTGCATATGGATTGGTGCTTGATGTGCTAATCTTCTCTGCAGGGCTATTGTCGGGTGTGGAGTGTTTTGTTGGCCTGGTGTTTTTCAGAACTGGAGCCCATGCTCTGTTCATTCTTAAGGTTTCTTCTTTCCTGTTGAAGTTTTGCTTATGCTTGTGAATTTCAATGGCTTCCCTGTGCAGTCTGACAAAGTAGTTGGAAGTGTTGTCCAGTATTTTGGTGTCCTGGAATAAGATACTGTGCCCTGTTTGAGTTAGGCTATGTTCAGCCACTGCTGGTTTTTCAGGCTGTCCAAGTCTGCAGTGTCTTTCATGTTCTTTTATTCTTGTCTGGATGCTACGCTTTGTGGTCCCGATGTAAACTTGTCCACAGCTGCAGGGTATACGGTATACTCCTGCAGAGGTGAGGGGGTCTCTGCTGTCTTTTGCTGATCGTAGCATCTGTTGTATTTTTCGGGTGGGTCTGAATACTGCTTGAAGGTTATGCTTTTCCATAAGCTTTTCCATATGCTTTTCCATAAGCTTTCCCATCTGATCAGTAATTCCTTTGATATATGGCAGAAACGGGAGAAATGGGAGGAACAAGAATTCCTCACTACATCCCGACACGCACAGAAAACTATGCAAGACTGAAGCACAGCCACCTAGACTATATGGACTCCCCAAAATACATAAAGATTCAGTCCCACTCCGACCCATTGTGAGTGCCATTGGTTCACCGACATATGAATTAGCTAGACATCTGGCAGATCTCCTGCAGGACCACATCGGGAAAACCTCGTCTTACATCAAAGATTCAGCAGATTTCATCAACAAAATCAGTTCTCTGAAACTCAATCCACAAGACATACTTGTCAGTTTTGATGTTGTATCCCTGTTTACCAAGGTTCCAGTAAAAGACACTATTGCACTGATTAATCAGATTTTCCCAGAGGATGTAACAGCCTTATTCCATCATTGTCTGACAACCAGTTACTTCCAATGGGACAACGAATTCTATGAACAGATGGATGGGGTGGCCATGGGGAGCCCACTCAGCCCAGTTATAGCAAACTTCTACATGGAACATTTTGAAAAAACAGCTCTAGAATCA
Organism: Eublepharis macularius; assembly: GCF_028583425.1. Taxonomy (NCBI): domain Eukaryota; kingdom Metazoa; phylum Chordata; class Lepidosauria; order Squamata; family Eublepharidae; genus Eublepharis; species Eublepharis macularius. The sequence goes on along the minus strand of NC_072798.1, from coordinate 77,261,220 downwards.
GCACCCCACAAACCCAGTGTATGGTTCCGGTTTGTGGATGATACATTCATCATTTGGAGCCATGGGGAGGAAGAATTGAGGGAGTTTTTGAATCATCTCAACAACATCCACCTGAACATACAATTCACAATGGAGAAAGAAAGTGAGGGAAAACTCTCATTCCTGGATACCTTGGTCATCCGCAAAGCAAACTTTCAGTTAGGTCACAAGGTCTACAGGAAACCAACTCACACTGATCGGTACTTACACAAAAACTCCAATCACCACCCCCGACAGAAAAGAGGCATAATGAAAACATTAGTGGATCGTGCAAGACGGATATGTGAGCCGCGCTTTCTCAATGAGGAAATTAATCATCTAAACCACGCACTTCAGGCAAATGGCTACTCCAGAAATGAAATCCGAAGAGCAATCAAACCCAGGATGAATCAAACAACCAAGGAAAAACAGTCACCTACAGGAAAAGTGTTTCTGCCATATATCAAAGGAATTACTGATCAGATGGGAAAGCTTATGGAAAAGCATAACCTTCAAGCAGTATTCAGACCCACCCGAAAAATACAACAGATGCTACGATCAGCAAAAGACAGCAGAGACCCCCTCACCTCTGCAGGAGTATACCGTATACCCTGCAGCTGTGGACAAGTTTACATCGGGACCACAAAGCGTAGCATCCAGACAAGAATAAAAGAACATGAAAGACACTGCAGACTTGGACAGCCTGAAAAATCAGCAGTGGCTGAACATAGCCTAACTCAAACAGGGCACAGTATCTTATTCCAGGACACCAAAATACTGGACAACACTTCCAACTACTTTGTCAGACTGCACAGGGAAGCCATTGAAATTCACAAGCATAAGCAAAACTTCAACAGGAAAGAAGAAACCTTAAGAATGAACAGAGCATGGGCTCCAGTTCTGAAAAACACCAGGCCAACAAAACACTCCACACCCGACAATAGCCCTGCAGAGAAGATTAGCACATCAAGCACCAATCCATATGCAAAAGAACCTCCTCAGGTTACAGTGAAGCCTCCCGCCATTAGCATTCCACACCCTGGGAAACTCTTACAGAATGACTCAGCTCAACCCCACCCCTCCTGAGTAGATACAAATGACCTACATCTTTTCCACACTGTGACACTGAGAGATCTCTGTCTTTTGGTGCTACACCTCTGAAGATGCCAGCCACAGCTGCTGGCGAAACGTCAGGAACTACAATGCCAAGACCACGGCAATACAGCCCGGAAAACCCCCAACAACCATCGATAATCCCTGAGTTTGCATTCTCTACAAAGCAGAGACTATAAGGAACACTTGGCTAGCAGGAGGCGAGCTGAGAAACAAGTTGTGATGGGTTGCCTCAGAGCCATTCAGAGCCATTCAGAAATGTAGATGACGATGGACAGAGAAGGACAATGGGCAGCCTGAGTAACACCTAACCAAAGCAAACCAAGGGACCTTTTCATAGACAGGAGAGCCTGCTGGAGTGGGGGCAAAGGCAGAGAATAAAACTTTACAACTTGTTGAAGAGGGGCCCATTTTGCTCAGTCAGGAGGAGGACCTGGTCCTGAGAAAACCTGGATGATTCCCGAATGCCGATAATGAGGCAATGAATGCAACTTAAGGATTTGAAGTGCCTATCTCTTATACCTAGAGACAAAAAATTATGTTTAAATGCAGTGTGTACTTTCAATCTATTTATTAAACTTTTCATTTTAAATACAATCTGAAAGAAGAAAAGGAGAGGAGAGAGAGACCCTAAATTGATGCTATGTCCTTAAGTGACCAAAAAGAGAGAAGAGCCCAGGCACAAACCCTTGGGCTAACTTTGGGCCTCTTTGAATTGGTTTGGTGTTGGTGTCATTACCTGGAGAGCAAAACTGGGGAGTGGACGAAGAGCAGCCTCCTTGGTGGACTACAGACAGAGACCCCAGCTTGGCCAAGTAACTTCCGCACTCCTGTGGACCACAAATGGGTGCTTGTGAGGCTTATTTCACCACAGGTCCATATTCTCACATTGTATTTGGGATTTCACTGTGTTATCTGTATTCAATATGAACTCTGACTTCCCAGCCCCCTTTCAAATAGAGCTTGTATAACTCTTTTGAAAAATGGGCCTGGGAACTAAGCTACATAACCATGCTGGATGCCAAAATCAATGATTTCAATAGCGACTTTGGCTTCTTATTGACTGTAATTTGAGATCCCCTGCTGGTTAAGCTACTAACAACAAATGTTTGATGTGTTAAAGGTTTATTATTAGGACCCAGTCTCCTGGCATGTTTTAAGTGACTGACCTGATTCCATACTGACTTCTTTCCCTTTCTGTCTGATGAAGAGTACTTGGAAATTCAACTGAAGCAATGTCTAATAACAGGTTGCTTCAAATGTACTATGTGTTGTGCCAAAATTGCATTATTTGATATTTTTCCAGCAACCTAATTATGTTTTCTATTCTTCAGTAATAGAGAAGGGTGTGATTGGTGTGGTGTGTATTTCACATGTCCCCAAGGATTAGGCAGAAGCTATAGACTAGTGTTAAGTTTGATTTCTTATAGCCTCTGCTTTCATGGCTGTTTAAAGTTTCTGTCCCATCCTCATCTGTCTACCCAGTTTCCATTATTTTTCTTTACCTGTTGCTAAGGTGCCAACTAGTTCCATGTGTATAAAAACTGGCCAAGGTCTATATATCACTGCATCCTACATTGCCAAAGGGGTAGCACTTGGCATCCCCTATCACTGTGCCAATTTATAAACAGCAAGTGCTGGCACACTGCAAAAAAAATGAAATAGCCTTTGCTATTATGAACCAAGGATATCCATGGCTTGCTCTTAATGAGACACTGCTTGGTAGTGGCAGTCATCAAGTACATGGGCTGTTGCCAAAATAGCCTCATATCTGAGAAATTATAGGGTAAATTCCTCAGGAGTAGCAACGAACCAATCTACTCCATTCAAGATGTAGCCATTATGGAGTTCCTGATTCTGCAGTTTCCTATATGTGTACCTCATCCTTCTTCCCACTGCATTTAAACAACCCTATAATACAACATGACACTAAAATGCACATGCTCAAGGGTATTGAGGACCTGTGCATAAACTTTACCATGAACAGCACAGCACTATGACTTTTGAGCCGTAGTGTTGGCAAACAGACCTGATCCTTCTACCATGCAGACCAAAGCCTGGGTAGAAGCTGGCGGGTGCTGATCTAAATGGAGAATGGTTTCAGCACCTGATGAAGGATTTACAGTATTGGAGACAAATTGATACATAGAAGTATGCATCTTTGAGGTCAAAAGAGTTGAACTAAGCTTCTGGTGTTAAAAGTATAGATTGTAGGTTTACCGTTGGGGCAGCGCGGAGAGCAATCTAAACTCCCCTCTGTCTGGAGATGTGGGTAGGTAACTAGCCTGTATATGTTGGTCTGTGTGACAAGGAAGACTACCCTTGTAGAATAATTAAGCAGACAACATAGGGAGAACAATCGACCTATGCTTGTGCTGCCGCTCTTACAGATGGAGAGACACCTCTACTGTTCATTCTCCTGGCCTGCAATACAGCATGTTCCAATGGAGTAATCAGGTTTTTTCATGGAGGTCCCACTGCTTTGAGATGTAAGGGGATCACACACCCTTTCTCAGACACTTCAGCCCATATGTTCTTTAACTCACCTCTCTTCCATGGGGATTACACCAGTATATAAATAGTCACTGAAAGCTCCTACAATGGTATATAAGAAATATAATAATTAAATCTCTATAGAAAATAAAAGCTACTCCCAATGCTTCCCAGCTAATGAAGTTTTGCCATTAAGGGGGACTAAAATTGCAAAGTAGCTCATTAGTTGCAAAAATAAACCATTGGCTTTAGAAGGTTCCAGGGAAGGTGGAGATGCTCAGGTCCTTGTGATAGCTGGGTGACAATTTCTATTTTAAGTGTCAAAAACAACTCTGCTATCTGGAGCAAGTAGTGCAGTATTCTCTCCTTTTAATATTCTAATCGTGAGGTGTAAAGTGAAATGGTTGCACACTGTAATGGTGGCAAAGAAGTCGCGTGTCAATGAGATGGGAAAGGTGACAGACACAGAACGAGTCCCCAAGGTGCTCTCCAAGTGCATTGGTTAAAGATTCCCCAGGGAAATTTTTCTCATTAGTTCTCAGACACAGTTCAGTAATTCAATAGCACCAGGTTACTGTTAGTCACAAGATCAAAATATGTTTCTTTGCATTCTTTAACTCCTTTATTTGTACATGCTGGTTTATGATTAGAAATTACGAAACCAGCCAGCACTGTCAGTTATTTGTTTATACACTACAGTACGATACTGGCATTAAGAAAGATTATAGCAGTGCTGTTATTACAAAATTAAATGCAAATGAAAAAGGACAGCACAAAAATTAAATATTCCCATTTGAAGCAGCTTCATTTGAAGCATGCAAAAACAGAGGAAATGGTTTAGGGCATTGTTCATAAATTACTATAACAAAATGACTGAAAAACATATGTACTGACTGAGAGCAACAAAAACAAGAAAATGTATCATTGCCTTGCTATTGGTTGTTCAAAATCATATTAAAGCTGAAACATGTATATATTGAGTTAATATGATATGGGAGGGAGTAGCTAAGAACTTTGATAGTTAGCTAATTTTATGTGTAATTACTCCGTAAAAATGTTAAACTGAATAGGTTATTCTCATTTTTCCCATGCAATTAAAAATGTACTTAGTTCTATGCTATCAAAGTTAACTGCACTCCCACTCAGCACTCTAAGGGATAATGGCTTGGGGTGTTGTCTATCTCATTACCCACCAGGTCAGGAAAGAAAGGAGTATCCAGCCCCAGTGGTCATTTAAATTCTCATTGTTACATTAAAGAAACAGTGAAGAAATCTACGGAAACAGGAAAATTAGGCACATAAAGCTAACAGGTTATTATGCACTTTATCTGCACCAGCACATAGGAATGGCTGTGTGCACCGCTGAGAACCTCCAGAAAAGACTTTTTTTTTACCATTCCCATTTCCATTTCTTCTTCTTGTAATATATGATTAATGAGTTTCAATATACCTCCATATGACAGTTAGGGATATGCTTTTTTGTTTTTCTTACATTGATGATTCACACGTTCATTTTCATTAGGAACTGTTTCTGTTTTCATCAGTTTTGGTAAGAAATGTATTATGGGCCATCATGTTTTCCCCAGCCAATCACAATGCAGATCTCAAGGACTGCATCCCTGTCATCTATGACAGATCTAGATGAGGGGTGCATGCCACACAAAAAAATCATTATAATTTTGTATTTGAAGGGAATTTTTTACCATGATTGCTGTTTTGAGGTAGGACATTATAAGTTTAAGTATCAAATCCATGTCGTTTGGGAGTTCCAGAGGTTTGGGGAGCATTATTTTCAGTGGGGAATCTATTTAAGGGTCATGGGCAGCTTTTTATAAAGATGGCACCAACTTTGCACACAACTCAGATCCAAACTACATGAGATGCCAGACACATGTTCTTCACATGTTGGGTCCCACAAGGTTCCCTGGGTAGTGTAGTTTTACAAAGAACAGCTTCTCAATATGATTCTCCATTGGGGGAAGAGCAATGGGAGGGATTCTCTCTCTTTCAAAAAGCCTCAGTTTGGGTTTTCCTCTGGGAACTCAAGGGTGGGGGGATGTAACAGGAGGCAGAAAATCCAGGGAAGCTTTTTGCAAGAGAGAGAGAATCCCCCCTTCTTCCCAGCAGAGAATCGCATAGCGGATTCTCTCTCTCTCTCACAAAAAGCCACCCTGGATTTCCTGCCTCCTGTTACATTCCCCATGCCTCAGCTCCCAGAGGATAACCTGAGCCGAGGCTTTTTGAAAGAAAGAGAAAATCCCACCCATCATTCTTACTCTGGCAGAGAATTGCATCAAGCAGCTGTTCTTTGTAAGACTACACTACCCAGGGCAACTTGCAGGACCCAATATGTGCCCAGACGTCTTGTATAGCTTCCCTCATAGTCCTTCAACTAATCTATAGACCCCTATGTTTCAAGCAGATTGAACAAAGTGGTTCAATTTTACAGGCCCCTGAAGTAGGTGTTTCTTGCCAGAGTCACATCTATGTCTACTTGATTCCTATGGTGGGGGCGGGGGGGGGGGACAGATGGCAGTCAAGCAGTGACCTAGCAGAAGAGTACCAGCCACTTGCTTTAAAAAATAACCCTGCCTGCATTCATTTCATTTTCCTACTGCTACAGTGACTGACAATAAAATTGTTTTACTGTTCCACTGAAAACTTGCATTTGCCATCCTTCCTTGTTGTGGTATGTTTGTTTCCTTTCACAAACTGAGGAAGCCCTTTTTTTTTTTGCAGAAAACCTCCTCATCCCTTCACTGCAATGGGTATTTCATCCATTCTTTGACTTGGAAATGTAGCACTTGTGTATGTTTCACTTGATATTTATTTATTTATTTATTTATTTATTTATTTATTTATTTATTTATTTATTTATTTATTTATTTATTTATTTGTGTAATTCAATGTAATCAACATGATAAGACATTTACTAAGCAATATAATAGGATTAGAATTAAGATAAGTAGCCATGTTAGTGGAAGCAAGCAAGAGTCCCATAGTACCTATAAGACTAACAAAATGAGAGGTAGGGTATGAGCTTTTGTGAGCCACAGCTACCTTCTTCAGATACCTGGACTAGAATTGTTACTCATTCATTTATTGTTCGTTCATTAATTTCATTTATATCCTACCTCTGTCTCTAATGGGGACCCAAAGTGGCTTATGTTGTTCTCCTCTCATCTATTTTATCCTCACAACTCTGAGAGGTAGGTTAGGCCAAAAGTGTAGGGTTCTCATCCTCCAGGTGGTGGTTGGAGATCTTCCGGAATTAAGACTTATCTCTAGGTGGCAGAGATCACTTCCCTCGGAGAAAATGGTTGCATTGGAAGGTAGACTCTGTGGCATTAAACCCCGCAGAGGTCCCTCCCCTCCCCAAATCCTGCCTCCCCTGGATCTACCCCCCCAAATCTTCAGGAATTCCCAGCTTGGAGCTGGCAACACTACCTCTGAGACCGGGACCACAAGTGACGCCTGACACAGGTTGGACACTTGCCAGCTTCCCTCAAGTTTTGATGGGAAATGTAGGCAGCTTGACGGAATGTTGGACAAGTGACAGTTGAAAAGTCCATTGGACAGCAGTCAGAGAGTCAAGCTGCAAGACATGAGACATCTGATATGCGAAGAACATATGTAGGGGGAGACAATGTAGTCTGGAAGGGTAGCTTTAAAAGACAGAGCTGGTGGCAGGGCAAAGGCTTTGCTATACACTGGAGCTGTGTGAGAGGGCTGTAAAATGCCAGAAGGGAAACTTCAGCCAGTTATAACCTCTCCAGGTCCAAGCCCGGCTCTGGAAGGCAGCTCCAGCTCATTTCCATTCCTTGCTGCCCTCTGGTTGTGATCCCACACAGTTTTAGACTGGAGAGATGAAATTAACAGAGCCTTAGGGGAAGCGAAGATGAAATTAACAAACCCTCTGAGGAGCGATCTCCGCCGGCTCTGTCTTTTAAAGCTATGCTTCCCGACTAACATTATGTCTCCCTACACTTGACAAACCTGCACCAAGGCATCTTGTGTAGAGAGACTCTTACACAGGGATGCTCAAGTGAACCATCTTACATTTGTTCTCCCATTGTGGATACACATGCATTGCTAGGAAGACGGAGTATACTTGCATGCCACACAGTAAGTAAGTCACTTGAGCATCCCCATGTAAGATGTTCTGCGTAGAGAGACTCATCTGAGTGATTCCGCACACGTTGGATAATGCACTTCCAATCCTCTTTATAGATCATTTGGAACAGATTTTTTTGTGTGAGGAACAAAACATCCACCTCAAACGATTGATAAAGTGCATTGAAAGTGCATTATCAAACGTGTGCGGAATCAGCTGAGAGATAGGGACATGGGGGACAAAATTCCAAGGCCTGGCACCCTTGAGGACTCTGGAACCTGGATAAGTCATGCATTCAGAGAATGTTTTTCATTTATTTTTTGGTACGTTTTGCCTGCAGCCTCTAGGGGATGCAGAATTCAGGAAGCATACAGCTTCCTGGTGGTCAATGCTGTTTCTTTTGGGGGGGCAGTGATTTTTTTTAAAAAGAAAGCTGTCCATGACTGCAGGGCTGAAGCAGACATGGGCCCATCAAACCACCTGGTATGCCCTTATTTCTCCCCCCACCCCTCCTAATTCTGCCTGCATTGACTCTTCTATTACCCCCTGCCCTTGTTGGCGAATTAAAATGTTTAACTGCAGAACAGAAAATCTTTCTTCATTATTATGTTCTAAAATGCCTTTCCCCAAAATCTATCATATTAGCAAAAAGGTAACCCTAACCCTACCCCAGACATAACAATGTGCCTGCATTGTGATCTGTTTTAATTTGGGTTGCCAATCTCCAGGTGGTGGCTGGAGATCTCCCGGAACTCAACTAATCTACAAGTGACAGAGATTAGTTCCCCTGGAGAAAATGGATGCTTTGGAGGGTGGACTCTATGACATACCATTCTGAGGCCCCTCCCCTCACCAAATCTGCCCTCTCCAGGCTCTACCCCCCAAATCTCCAGGAATTTCCCAGCCTGGACCTGGCAACCCTAGTTTTAATGGTTATGATTTAACAGTTTAATGGTGGAATGGTGAATGCCTTTGTTCCAGTTTATATCAAAGCAAAAATTATTCTAGCTTAAATATGTGACTATAATTTGTGATTGTGGTCTTAAAATACATCTTGTTTACACTGAATTAAAGCATATATGAAGTCTGAGCATAGAACTGCTCCCACTTCCAAATAATCAGACTTGATTTTAATTGCATATTAAGCAGTGAGTTGTTGTTGTTGTTGTTATATTGGTGGGACAGCTGATACTTGGCCTTGCTAGATTCAGATATAAGAAGGGTATACTGTACTGGTAGATACATATGTGGTGTGTGTGTGTAAATATAAAATTACAAAATTAGGTGTATGGTTATATAGAGAAATATTAAGAAATACAGACTATGGAACCTGTGTATTTGATATAGGGAATCCTCAGGGGCTGATACAAAGAGAACAGGTGAGTTTTCATAAACTCCCTATATAAAGACAAGTGTTGTGACTGACTCATTAATGCCCCGCCCAAACCCCTTGTCCTAGAAACATGAAATTTGGGGAAAACATTCCTTTCATGATGCAAACACCCATTGAGAAGGGATTTTAAGAAATGTGCCCCCTAAGGGGGTAAAGGGGGCTAAAATGTGTTCTCCCAAAGGAATACAGCTTCCCTATGTGGCTGGCAGGCTGCTGCCTGCTTGCACCCCCACTCACTGCCAGCTCGGCCACGCTTACCTGATTGGGCCAGCCTTTCAAGGTCATTTGCATATGTGGGCTGATTGGAGCTCACAACTTTCCATACCTCACCCCCCCACACACCGAGACAGTTGGAACACAGAAGTCATTTGTGTATGTGGCCCGATTGGTTGCATACTCCCCACATTCTAAACAGTCTGCAGTTGCTATTGGGAGTTACTGAAAGTGTCCTGAGGTAAAATGCACCTCCCAGTCTTCCCCTCGAAGTTCCCCAGGGTTGCCAACTCAAAAAAACAACAATCCACAAATCAAAAACTGTTACATACTCATAAGTATTATAACTGGATTTAAAGTAGTTAAATACTGTAGTGAAGCACAGATATCAAGCTAGTCTTTAATAAATAGAAGAGGAGGGCATTTTTGGCAGGAACACTTTGGCTGGAAAGAGGTGAGGAAAGCTGCCCATGCTCCTTTTACACATTTATGAAGGCTTATATAGATAGATAAGCCATGTAAATATAGAGGTTTATAAAATACTGAATGATGTGAAGAAAATAAAGAGTGAGGGTTTTTTTCTGCTTCACTGTCAGAGTTCACCCATAATTAACCTGGAGCTCAGGACAGCCAAAAGGAACTACTGTATTATGGCTGCCATAATCAATTCATTGAATAAACTACTATAAGAGATGACATCTGCTGGTTTAGAAGATTTTAAGACGCTATTAGAAGGATTTGTGGAGGTGGGCAGGTCCATGAGGGGCCATTAGCTATGGTGGCCAAATAGAATCTCCATGTTCCGAGGCAGTTTACTCTTGAATGCCAGTTTTGGAGGGAAACTGTGGGGTAGCTGTTGCCTTTATTGTCTGCTGCTGAGGTTCCAAGAAGCAACTGGCTAGTCAACATGGAAAACATGACACTGTACTAGAGAGATCTGAGATATGATCCAGCAAGCTTCTTATTTGATTATTTATTGTTATTTGATTGTTATTTACATTATTTGAAGTCTACCTTTCTTGTTGAGACTCAAGGTGGATTTCATATTGAAAGTCAATGTGATCAACATCTGGGTCATTCAGTAAACAACACAATAGGGTAAAGATTGCAGAAATTTTAAAACAAGCAGAAATCTGACACAGAGCTGAAAACAATGCTGTGACAAAATATAAGCAAATTGACATGACATACTAAAAGAACTAACTATCCAGTAGTATACTTACAGCTAGGGCTTTTTTTCTGGGAAAAGAGGTGGTGGAACTCAGTGGGTTGCCAGCACAGGGGGCAACCCCTGGCGGGAGGTGGTGCCTCTGGTACCATATGCGAGCACGCAAAGTGAGTGCACACTCCCAGGACTGCACAATGATGTCACTCTGGGTCAGCTGGAACAAGGGGGAGTTTTTTAAAGTTTAAATCACCCTCAGTGAAAATGGTCACATGGCTAGTGGCCCCACCCCCTGATGTCCAGACAGAGGGGAGTTTAGATTGCCCTCTGTGCTGCTCAGTGGCGTGGAGGGAAATCTATACTCCCCTCTGTCTGGAGATCGGGGGTGGGGCCACCAGCCATGTGACCATTTTCAAGAGGTGCCGGAACGCTGTTCCACCGCGTTCCAGTTGAAAAAAAGCCCTGCTTACAGCAACAGACAGTACACATTATATGTTAAAGTTTTAAAAGGCACACATCCAAGTGAAACAGAAGTAAGCCCTATTGCATAAAATGAGTCTTACTTCTAAGGAGACCTGTTTAGCATTACTTCCCAAAGATCTTGTCAATTCTGTTAATCTGTACCCTCAGGGAACAAGGATTGGGCCTCTCTGGAAAATATTTTCAAGATCATTTCAGTTGCCCAGTCTGCCCCTGCTCCTGTTTTTCTTTTTTCTCTTTATAGAAGCAGCAGCAGCAGCCGGAGGGAAGGGGAAGGGAGGGTAACAGGAGCTAGTTGGATTTTGGCTTCTCGTTCTAAAGTTACGCATGTAAAGTCACGCATGTAAAGAACATCGCTGCCCGTACCGGGATGTATGAGTGATTTACCTTATTTTGAACTTACGTTTGGTGGTATTAAAAAGAAGCTCCTGAAGAAGCAGGCGCGAAATCTGCTCGCAGCCGGCCTCAGATTGAGCATTGTTTGGGAGCACGATTTTCCCCATTGCTCCAGGGGAGAGTGGGACCCCGCCAGTGTTTCCCTTGTGATTACTATACCTCCACCGGATTGGAAAGAAACTAAATTAAGAAAGCAACGGCCCCATATATGGGGGCTACTGTTATTTTCCCGGAACTGATGTATAGACTGCAGAGTTGGGAATGATACCGTATTTAACTGTAATTATGTACCAGTAGTTTCTTGTGTTAAACTGTTATGTAGAAAATTTGTATAAGATACCTTTTGTATGAATTGTTATAAGCACATTGCACTTTGAAACTAATTGATTGAAGTATCTTACAAATACACATGAATTGATTTTTTGCATCCTGTGGGTGTTTACCTTCGCTTTTCAGACGTTCTAAAGTTAGGGCAGGTACAGGAACAAAACAGCATATGGAGACCAGGTTCACCTGCCTCCTCTCCTTGCAGGATAAAACCAACGTATTTGCAATTTCCCTTCCTCTTTCAAGCATCTCCATGTAACAGTGAATTTACTTTTTTGTTTTAGGTTAGCAGAAATATTTTAAAAGTTGGATGGAACTGATGGAAAAATCAGTACTTTTTGAGACACTGTTCTCTCACTTTACTCAATGGGGCTTATTCCCAGGTAACTTGTGTCTCACCTATATTTAGTCGCTCGTGTGCGTCAAGTGTTCTGACTAGGCCTGTGGCTGGAGAGTCTTCCTGATTTTGCTTGTTCCTAGTTTGTTGTTGTTGTTGTGGGGGGGGGGTCCAATGATTATTCTATTCTCAGTAATAGAAAGCCAGATGAGGGGGGTTGCTACACTGAGGAAGGCAAGGGCAAACTGCTCATCTCTTGCCTTGAACACCCCATGGTTGGGGTTGCCACAAGTCAGCTGTGACTCAACTGCACATTCTTCTTCCTTATGTGTGTGGGGGACTCTTGGTCTCGAGATCTTAGTTTGACTCTAACCACGATGTGTGTGCGTTATGTGCCATCAAGTCACCGTGGTGACCCTCGGTCTAACCACCATTCCACACTGGTTATTTACAGACAGGGCCTCCGTGGAAGTGCCTTGAACTTCAGGGTAATTGAGGAAGAATCTAGGCAAAATGATACCTTCCTTCATTTCTGCTCTGGATTTTTTTAAAACATGAGGATTTTTCATTGACTATATGATTTCTGCCTACAACTTGCATTCAATGTTGGTATGAAATGGTCAGTCCTAGGGTATAAGTCCTTGGCAGTGAGATCTCCAAGCCCCTCACAGCAAGCAAACAAATGCATTAGTTGAAGAACTTTATTCAGAGATCCATATAGTTCAGGTGTTCACTCATAGGGAAAGTTGGCAGAAGTAATTAGGCAAACAATAGGACTACTGATACAGAGGGTCGTTCCTCTGCCCCTTTGCACTTAGGCGCAAAAGCCTAAAAAGTTACATGGGAACAAAAAGCAGTTTAATCTGAGATAAGGTACACAGTGGAGTCTTCTCTCCTGTGAAACAGATACATGTTAGTACTCAGCTGCAAGCTCTTAGCCAAGGCCATACAAAAATGAAAGTGCATCTTTCTTAGAGATAAGGGAGAACTTGCCAGCTCCTTTGGCAATTAATATTAGCAGTTTGGACATCTTCAGGAGTCTTCTTATAAAATGCATAAGATACAGTATTATAATATAAAATGCAGTGTAAAATGCAGTAGACCACAATGGTAGAATTGTCTACATCATTCTCAGCTTAAAAGTCAGGACACAGTGATGGCCTATAACACAACAATGGCATGGATGCAGGGCATCCATAACAGAAATATAGAAATAAAGCCACACAGTTTGGGAAGAGGGTATATCCCAAATAAACACATGAGGATCCTGCTCTGATAAAACGAGGTTCTGCCCAGGCTCAGCAATGGCTTCTAAAGCGTAAATATTTATAAGTGATTCACATTAAAGCAGTTGTCGCTTGCAGCTCCAGCATTTCAACTTCTCCCCCCCCCACCCCAAATATCAGGGGGCTGGATTCAATCACACTCTTGTCAGGCTACCTTTTCTTCTCCTGAATGTCCAAATCCCTAAACACAACAAAATAGAAATGAATGAAAAGTGCTAATGATGCATCATTACCAAGAGGTATCAAGTTTTTTAAGGTCTTTTGCTGACTAAATTTTAAATTAGCACAATTATTCAGAGCACTCCCAGAGGCATGGTTGATTATGCTGAGTGAGCTGTGATACGGAGATACAGGGCAAAGTAAAGATGTTGTGCGGTCCACGTCTCTTTCGAATGTCCTACAATACCAACATGACGAGGCCGCTTTCATTAGCTACAAATCTGAAATCCATCATATACCATTACATACTACCTAATAAAGAGGAAATGTTAACAATAATGCAGACAGCATTTTTACAAAATAAAGTCTGATCTCTTAAGCAATATTGAGAGGATAGTCTTCTATTCTGAAGTGGTTTTTCATTTTATTTGCAGCATAAATATTTTCACATGAGGAAGCCATGATGATCTCTCAATTTTTCTAGCAAATTTTGGAAGTGAAGTCAGAACAGGAAATTGGCAGCATAACCCTGTCCAGAGATACTCCAGTCTAAGCCCACTGAAATAAGAGAGGAGCAACTCCACACAGGATTGCACTGCAAATGCGTATCTCAATGTGCGTTTGATGTGCACGTTTCATGAGCGTGTCACAACCTCAAAAACTGCTTCATCAAAATTCTAGAGCCAGTTGGGTATAGTGGTTAAGAGCGGCAGGACTCTAATCTGGAGAACTGAGTTTGATTCCCCCACTCCTCCACTTGAAGCCAGTTGGGTGACCTTAGGTCAGTCACAGCTTCTAGGAGGTCTCTCAGCCCCACCCACCTCACAGGGTGATTGTCATGAGGATAACAATAACACACTTTGTAAACTGCTCTGAGTGGGCATTAAGTTGTCTTGAATGGCAGTATATGAATAGAATGTTGTTGTTGTTGTTGGTGGTGGTGTTGTTGTTGTTGTTAGTAGTAGTAGTAGTAATAGTATTTGCCCCCATTCATAAGCAAAAGGAAAATGCATGGTAGAAGAAAATACTTGCTGTGATACTTCGGATTGCTTTTTTAAAAACCCAATGACATCATCATGGCAACATCAAGCCCCAACGCACAGTTGAGCTTTCATGTGTGGTGATATCACTTTCACTAAAAACTCTAAAGGCTTGACTTTCAAGCAGCTTTAAAATTCAAATCAGTTCTGGCTATATTTAATCCAGACATGTTAGTTTAACACCAAGCCAAGCCAGACCTTTTAATGTTCAGTGGCCATGATATAAAATTCTTCGCAGGGTTGCACCAATAAATTTCAAGCAGCTGTAATTCTCTGCAGTCACAGTGACAGTTGGGAAATTAAGGAAGAGTTAGAGTATAGATTCTCCAAACATGAATGTCCTTTCTCCCCCAAGGCTGGCCATTATCTGAAGCATTCTGTAGGTCAGGGATTCAAATCACTAGGGAAGCATTCCCAATCTGGAGGGTCCTCCTGATACAGAAACACCAGCCTAGAATATGGTGAAGCCTGGCCAAGACAGAATGGACTGTATCACTGAAGACTGCAAATCGCGCATCAGAGAATAAGACCTAGGAAAGGAGCTGTGGCACAGTGGTGGAGCAACTGGTTCCAGACTAAATCCCCTAGCATCTCCATTTAAAAAGAGCATGTAGTGGGTGATGTGAAAAACTTCTGAGACCTTGGGAAGCCACTACCAGTCAGGGTAGACAATACTAACCTTAACAGATCAATAGTACAGCTTGATAGCCCTCTTTACATGTTACAGTGAATGCACGTTGATCCCAAATGTACATGTCTACATCTGAGAGCCAGTTTGGTGTAGTGGTTAAGAGTGCTGGACTCTGATCTGGAGAACTGGGTTTGATTCCCCACTCCTCCACTTGAAGCCAGCTGGGTGACCTTGGGTCAGTCACAGCTTCTAGGAGCTCTCTCAGCCCCACCCACCTCACAGGGTGTTTTGTTGCGGGGATAATAATAGCATACTTTGTAAACTGCTCTGAGTGGATGTTAAGTCATCCTGAAGGACAGTATATAAATTGAATGTTGTTGTTGTTGTTATGTTTGTAAGAAAAAGCCAAAGTGTGTTCCCTTTCAAATAAAACTGGGCACCAGTACTTGGATATATGTGCGGTTTCAATCAAATAACCACCTATATGTGTGTTGAATGTATCATGAGAATTACTCAATGCATGTATAAAGTAAAATCAAGTGTACACTATACATGGATTGTATATGTGTTCACTGTAACTTGTGAACAGGGCTACTCTAAGGCAGCTTCATGTGTTTAAAAGATTATAGCCTAGACTTTTGCATTCTGTGCAAGTTTCCCCACTTACAGGGAATTATTAATGTACAGGAATTTTGAACAATGTAATCCTTTACCTGCAATGTAAAATGGTACGCTCCATTCTGTCACCTCATGACAGCCTCATGCTGCTGCACATATACGCTAGGTCTGACTCATCATGAATAAATGGTATGTGTAAGTACAGGTGCAATATCAGGGGAATATAGAAACCATTCAGGGCTCTTCTATGTTGGCTCAGAGACAAGATGTCCCATCATAAGTTTTTCGTTCCCAGGCATGGATCATTGGACTTTCTACCTTACAAGCATAGCCGTCACCATCGGGGCAAGGTGAAGAGTTCCCCCAAGGATGACCCCCAACAAGCCCATCCATCTTACTGCATTTCTTGGGTACAAGGGTGGCATGACCCACATTGTTCATGAAGTTGACAGGCCTGGATCCAAGGTGATCAAGAAAGAAGTTGTAGAAGCAGAAATTATAGTGGAAACGCCTCCCATGGTCATTGTGGGCTATGTGGAAACCCCACCCCCATGGCCTTTGCACCTTCAAGACCATCTTTGCTGAGCACATCAGTGATGAGTGCAACCTTTGCTTCTGCAAGAATTGGCATAAGTCCAGGAAGGTGGTCTTTATCAAATACTGCAAGAAGTGGCAGGATGACAAAGGCAAGAAGCAACTGGAGAAGGACTTCAACAGCATGAAGAAGTACTGCCAGGTTATCAGGATCATAGTTCACACCCAGATGCACATGCTTCCTCTGTGGCAAAAGAAGTCTCACCTGATGGAGATCCAGGTGAACAGTGGCACGGTGGCCCAAAAAGTTGACTGGGCCCGGGACAAGCTAGAGTAGCAAGTGCCAGTATCAACTGTCTTTGGCCAAGATGAAATGATAGATGTTATTGGTGTCACCAAGGCCAAGGGATACAAAGGGGTTACCAGTTGATGGCACATCAAAAAGCTGTTCGGCAAGACTCATCGTTTTGATGATGAGAGACGGAGGATTTAATGAATATAGCACTGGTAAGCCACATATCCTTCCTTTCTTACTATGATTGCCAGGTCCAACTCAAGATTTTGGGGGTGGTGCCAAGCAAGGATGTGATATCACAATGTGATGTCACAGTCTCAAATGGGGCCATAGACATACACATAATCTTTTTGAGTAATCAAAGATGACATCAGATTCTTTTCTCACCAGCAGAAAAGCTGTTTGGAGTCAACCCAATATTAAGGAAGCATCTCTCAAATACAAATGTTAAGATCAGCATTTGAAGGGTAAACACATTTGAAATACCTTATCTACTAATAGTCAAGTTGCCCTGATCTGAGGATACTTAAGTCTAGAGACTGGAGCCATGAATGTACAAGACCGATCTTCCTATACACCTGGGGAAAGGTCCAAGTTTGCAGAGAGAGGGTAGGACCCTTTCCAGGGCTGTTTGGGCCTCTAAAAGAGGACTCATTGGGGCCGGGGCCAGAATCAACCACTGGTTGACTTGGTACTACATGACTTGCATGATTTATCCGGGCCCAGCTGCTCGCTACTGTTCATCAGCCCCTTCCCAACAAAAGTTAATGTAGTAGAGTGGCTGGAGTTTCACAGTAAGATCTAGATTTGAATAAGCACTCTGCCATGGAAGCTCACTGTGAACCAATTGCATACTCTCAGCCTAACCTACTTCTCAGGGTTGTTGTGAGGATAATATGGAGGCAAGGAGAATGATGTAAGCTGCTTTGTGGAGAAAGGCAGTATATAAATGAAGAAATACAAGTGAAGATAGAGGGGCAGATAGTGGGTTTGAAGGAGAGAAGGAAATAAGGAATGGTGAGCATATGGAGGCTGCCAGAAGAAGGGAAAGAGGAACTAGTGTGGGGAAGGGCGTACAAGGGAAAGTGAAGTACTCCGAGCAAGTTTTTGCAGATTTCCCCAGAATGCAACTGGTCCTGGCTCAGTCGGTACCATGCTACTGTGCATAGGGGAGAGGCTGCCATTTAGAAAGGGGAAAGGGGAAGAAAAGGGGGCAGGTAAACTTGGGTGGGAAGGAGAGAAGGAAGTAGGAAAATGGGGAGAGACTATGAGGGGCTGCAAAGGGAAAGGGAACATGGTGGGGAAGGGGGAAATGAAATTCCCTCCCCCCACAAGCATGTACAGGTCCCCACTGTATTAATTCTAGTATGGTCAGAGAAAGAAAACCAACAGTTAGAAGGAACTGGGTAAGAGTATGAAAGTAACCCCTTCTTTTCTGCTGGGGCCAGTGAGCCCCATGGCTTGTTTCACTAACTTCCTTCCTCATAAGGCATAACATTTCATGGCCTAAAGCTCATTTCTTCAGATGCATGAATTTCTTAGGCCACTCTACTGTTGACCTGAAAGGTTATTTTTTTTTAAAAAAATTCAAAGTTTAAAGCTATCATTCATATCAAAGAAAATAATGTGATGGGACAATCAAACATAGCTTTGCAATATGGGTTACAGTGAACAAGGATGGCAACTATTGTGAGCTTCCTACTCATATACATTTGTTTGCACCAATCCCGTCTAGAAGAATTATGGGCTGTTCTCAGGGCTTTTTTTCTGGGAAAAGAGGTGGTGGAACTCAGTGGGTTGCTCTCAGAGAAAATGGTCACATGGCTGGTGGCCCCGCCCCCTGATCGCCGGACAGAGGGGAGTTTAGATTGCCCTCCATGCCGCTGGAGCAGCGCGGAGGGCAATCTAAACTCCCCTCTGTCTGGAGATCAGGGGGTGGGGCCACCAGCCATGTGACCATTTTCAAGAGGTTACGGAACTCCATTCCACCGCATTCCAGCTGAAAAAAAGCCATGGCTGTTCTGTATTTGGGAAAGAGGAGAGACAGTGAGACTGTTCCCCAAACCCAGATTATCTTGATGTAACAGCACTCACCACAGACTGCTTTCTTATTTTACAAAGAGTCAAGAACAATTAGACTGCACATTGGCTCCCAGTATATGATAAAATGTATGGTAAATTGTTGTCTGTCTGGGCTCAGAAACATGGTAAAGCACAAGAGGGGGAACTGATCCAGAAAACCAAGAAGAAGAAGAAGACGTCAAAAGGAATGTGGCATAGTGGTTAGGGTGTTGGACATCCCACTCTGCCATGAAAGTCACTCTCTCTCAGCTTAACCTACCTCACAGGGTTGTTGTGAGGATAAAATGAAGGAGAAGAGAAAAATTTGGACAGCTTTGGGTTCCCGTTGGAGAGAAAGGTGTGGTACAAATAAAGTAAATAAATAAATGTCACCACATATTTAAGATTTGTGGTCTGTCCAGGATAATGCTTATTGTAACGGCTGTGTGAGAAAAGTTGCTTCTTAAGACAAAATTTCTGATCCTAAATAGAAATCCTGATTTTTATGTTTTATTTTTGGCATTGGCTTTTCTGTTGCGATGTGATGAGATCTGAACTACAAGGCATGTGTGCTTCTTGTTTCTCCTGTGTGTCATATATGAAACCACTCCAAGTCCCTTTCTGTTTTTTTTTTTTAATCCGTCCTTTCCTGGACTGCAGGAAACACTTTCCCCCTTCCTAGTTGTTGAAAGTATTCTCCTCAGAAAAACAATGCCAAGGGAGAGCTGCTTGCCCCCACAAGAAGTCTTTCTGTTCTTTTCCAATTGTCAATAGACCCAGTGATAGCACTATTATTTTGACAGTGTAAAGCAGATGTGTGGGTTAAGAATGGGAGCAATTCAAATGCCCACAGTAAACTGCAGGGAGGAGGGCAGGGGGAGCTTGGAGAGCAGCAGCTTTCAAGTAATTGACTAATACAGTAAGGATATTAAAGTCATTTAGTGCCAAAAGGGAACACACTGATCCTTGACCCTGAGCCACTTTGGAGTAATCTAGTATTCAATCCAGCGTGTAATGACTGCCAGGCCTGTCAATCCTCCGGGCTCTCCAGTCAAATGCCTGTGGCTACTATTGGCTTATGGTAAAAGGACAGAAACGCGAGGAAATGCCTCTCCATCCGTCTATGATGTGATAATGTTATTGCTCCAATGTATTCTATATTGTCCCTGCATAGTTGAATCTGTTGAGACCCATGTCAAAAATTGCCCTTGCTTCCCAGAGGTCTTTCACTCAACCTTTTAGTAATACAAGCGGATTTGAAAGGAGAGAGGTAACTCAGTTGATGAATTGTTTCCAGTTAGTTTTTTTTTTTTTTAAAGAGAGAGTTCAACTGCGGCTTAAATGTCTTAAGTGTGAAAGGCATAAATTAGAATATATGGACTAGTAATCTGATTGGAAACCCTCCTCCACCAAACAAAATGTTTTCTAATAAATAACATTGACCCAAAATGTGTTGCTTGACGGATACGGTACAGCTTAATACAAAGAACAGTGCACTTTCAAGGGGTTTTCCTCAATAATATTTGTGTGGAAATAAGAACCAAAATAAACATGATGGTAGTCACATGGCCGCACCATCAAACAGCAACCATAGATTTAGGTAACCTGCTCAACTGCCCATGTAATGGCTAGATAGTGGTGCTCTCAAGGCTGGACTTTGGGATAGAAGTCCAGGACTCCAACTCATGAGCTCAGAAGCCTAACCTTCAAAGAATGCTGTATCTTCAGATTTAAAGTACATGCTGCCATCCCGGAGGTGGTGGGGTGGATGTGGACTTAAGACCAGAGTATTAAATTTCCTAATACCACCACTTTGTCTAGGTGAACTTATGCTGTGACATCCTGGCCTTTTGAATTGCCCTAGTTCCCAGAACCAAACTACAAGTGACGCCTGACACAGGTTGGACATTTGTCAGCTTCCCTCAAGTTTTGATGGGAAATGTAGGCATCCTGGTCTTGCAGCTTGGCCTACATTTCTCATCAACACTTGAGGTAAGCTGACAAGTGTCCAACCTGTGTCAGGCATCACTTGTAGCTTGGCTCCCAGTCTCCAACTTTTGATGCTGATAATAGAGGCAGGAGAAAAGTGGCATGAGGGAAGTTCATGTGAGGGAGCTACATATGCAGGTGCCATTTTGGGTAGCAGTTGTGCATTCACCATCATGTGTCTGTTGAGAAGGGCCATCTAGTGTGGAAGATACCATGTCTCAACTGTAGATTACATAATCTACATGACGAAGTTTCAGTTCCTGACATCTTTAGTTAAAGAATCTCAAGCAGAAGGTGTTGGGAATGGGATTTCAGCCTCCAGATGGGATTACAGTTGATCTCTGGAAAGAAATGGATGCTTTAAAGCATTGATTCTATGGCATGATGCCCCACAGAGGAGCTCTTCCTCCCCACCCACCACCCACCCCATCCCCAGGCTCTACTCAAATCTCCAGGAATTTCCCATCCTAGAATTGGCAGCCATAGTTGGGAAAGAGTCACTGCTGTAGGAGTAAACAGTACTGAAGTGGTCTGAGTAGTATAAGACAGCTTCAGTAGTTTGGTTTAGATCTATAGATTTTCTTTCCAGGCAATTTAACATCTAAATCTGATCACCTTTTGAAAAGCTTCTGAATTAGATGTTTCACATTTTTTTAAAAGTTGTTGTTGAGGGGAAACTGCTGGATTTCCAAAAGGAAAATCAATTTGTTTTTTCAGACTTTTGGGCTGATACCGATTGTTCGGAGTTAAAGCATGCCAAAATGAGATCAGAGCCATCCAATCTCACTCTGTCTACTTTAAAAAGTATTTCATTAGACAACTTCTTGAATTTCCACCCCCCCACACCTCATTACTGTACACAGAGCAAGTCAAAGAGAATGCTCAAGCGATCGCAGTGCCCTCATTCTTGCTACAGAACAGTGAGGTTATATAAGAGGCCCTTTGCTTAATTTTGTCCTTTTTGACACTCCCTGCTTCTCTTCAGGGGAGGCACGGAACAAAAATCAAGGAACATCTCTGGAGAAATAGTTTACTTATAACTTTGAAATAACTTCAGAGACAAAAACAAATCACCTTTGCAAAGAAGGAAAAAAAGAAGTCCCGCCTGTCCTCTTGCAGTTCAGTACCCCGAAGTCATTATTCAAGTTATCTATTTATAAGACTTTTTTTAAAAAAAAACCAATAACATCCTTTACCCTTGAAACAGTATGTATTTGTGGACAGTTTGAAGGGATGAATCCTACGTAGAGGAAATAGTTGAGTCTTTTTGAGTTGTTGGAGCTTCATAGCCACAGTGAATCAGAGCCGATTCATGAGGAGACTTCTCATGTGGTTAAAGTCATCTTTTAAAAGTACCTCAGCATGTAAAATGATGGCTTACCCGATCTTGAAAAATGCTAGTGCATTAGTGTATTCCAGACATGGTAATATGCTATTTTACCACATGGAGGACTTTCAGAACATAATTTTATGACTTGAATATTGAACCAATATGAGGTGCTGATTGTTCCACCAAATAATGATCATTCAATTCCCCCCCAATGTCCACGCAATACATGCTTTGAGCCTCAGGAATCAACTATTAATATTTTAGGGACTGACATCATCAAAATAGCTCTTGCCAGACAACAGATGCCTGGCAGAAAGAATGCACATAGAGAGGGAGTGGAAATGAGTATGCTAACACTGTCTGATGCTTATGTGCAATTGCTAGAATGAAAGCACAGCACCAATGCATATTAAAAATGTATGTGCGCAGGTTCTGTCCCTGTGATTGGGAAATGTCACTTTGCCAAGTGTTCCCAGTTACAGAAATGGAGCCCGTACAGATATACAACAATAATAATATGTTTATTGCTTTTCCGGCCATAGCCATAAGCCGTACAAACACCAACAAAATATGAACTGTACACTTGAACATACCCAATTCACATAGACATAACTCGTCATTATCACTTTAAACTATCTAAACTCATGAAAATCTTGTTTCTTTATCACCGTGGCTAAAAAGGAAGCCACTAAAGCAGAGGTTTGATTGTCAGGAAAGTTATCAGACAATAACACTGAGATTGCCCAAGGAAGGAAGGGAAGCTTTTCTTTTAACATAATAGGAATAATAAATCTCTCTCTTTCCTTACTCCACTTAGGGTGTACAGATATACTTCCTTCATACATAGGCTCCATGGTCACATACCAAAAACCTCAGATATGAATGACAGAAGGTGGGATCAGAGTGCTTGTTCCTATTGGCCCTCTTCGCACATTCTGCAACTAGTCCCTGTGTACATTAAAGCTGTAAAACCAGGTTTCCCATAGAAAAAGTAGGGCTCTCTTCCTGGAGACCCAGAATAGTGGAGTGATTAGAGTGTCAGACTAGGATCTGAGAGATCCAGGTTTGCATCCCCACTCTAGTATGGAAGCTTGTTGGCTGCCCTTTGGCCAATCATAAACTCTTAGCTGAATCTACCTTACAGGACTGTAGAGAAGCCTCTCCGTGTCCCTGTTGGAGAGAAAGGCAAGGTATGAACGAAGTAAAATAAA
Source organism: Eublepharis macularius (assembly GCF_028583425.1). NCBI lineage: Eukaryota > Metazoa > Chordata > Lepidosauria > Squamata > Eublepharidae > Eublepharis > Eublepharis macularius. Next base: position 77,238,017 of record NC_072798.1, on the reverse strand, counting down.
ATAAATACATACCCAGTGCATTCTGTAGGTAGGTAAAAGGTAAAGGTAGTCCCCTGTGCAAGCACCAAGTCATTACTGACTCATGGGGGGATGTCGCATCACGTTTTCTTGGCAGACTTTTTACGGGGTAGTTTGCCATTGCCTTCCCCAGTCACCTACACTCTGTAGGTAAACAGGAAAATATGGTTCTTGTGGATTTTCCGGGCTGTATAGCCGTGGTCTTGGCATTGTAGTTCCTGACATTTCGCCAGCAGTTGTGACTGGCATCTTCAGAGGTGTAGCACCGAAAGACAGAGATCTCTCAGTGTCAAACTGTGGAGAAGATGTTAGCAGGTAATTTATATCTAAGGAAGGTAGGTTTGAGTTGCATCATCCTGTAAGAGTTTCCCAGGGTGTGGAATGCTAATGGAATGCTAATGCTTCACTGTATCCTGAGGAGGTTCTTTTGCATATGGATTGGTGCTTGACATGCTAATCTTATCTGCAGGGCTATTGTAATATGTAGAGTATTTTGTTAGCCTGGTGTTTTTAAGGACTGGAAACCATGCCCTATTCATTCTTAAAGTCTCTTCTTTCCTGCTGAAGTTGTGCTTATGCTTATGAATTTCAGTGCTACACCTCTGAAGATGCCAGTCACAGCTGCTGGCGAAACATCAGGAACTATAATGCCAAGACCACAGCGATACAGCCCGGAAAATCCACAACAACCATCGTTCTCCAGCCATGAAAGCCTTTGACAGTATATAGGAAAATATGACTTTGTAAATTAATTAATTGAGGGAAGATCTCAAAAGCCCTGATAAGGACTAGAAATGCTCTAGTAGAGACAGAATGTTTAGAGCAGCTAGAAGTGAGTTAATGGGGAAATTGGGATAAACCATTCTGCTCAAACCCCTGAAAGCTGGAGGGGGAGATCTGGGATTGAGTGGGGCAATTCAGTTGCACCCCCAGTGGTTTCTTCTGCTCACCCATTTTGTAGGAACGAATTACAGCATACCAGTGTCTTCATGCAAGTATGTTTCTCTGTGCCATTTTCCTACAGTGGGTTTTGTATTATTCATCAATAATGGCCACAGTTACAGGGATGTGGAGCCATAAAATTCAAATGAGATTCCCATCCCTCATTCAGAAATATCATTAATTTTCCAAATCTGATTTAAAAGTTATTCAGAAATTTTGAAAGTGGGTAGAAAACTTCCAAATCCAACCGTTGTTCTGTTGTTTTGATATCTGGGTCCATTTTCCTGGCTGATAGAAGGTGAAAGGGGAGTGAGTGAGCAGATATGAGTATAATATGAGGCATCATCCAATCTAAACAATTAGCAGCACCCTCCAGTGCAAACCAGTTGTCTCACTGGCATTTCTGTGCTCAGGTCAGACATGGAAAGCATGTGATCCACCAAGTCTCAAGGATCAAAAACAAGTGCAGAAACTCATCTGACACAATGAAGGACAAATGAATGAGAGGTAAGTTTCACTTACTGGATCATGAGTTGTACAGGCCTTATCTAGATCTTACATCTAGTTTGCAGCTTGTCTCCTCTATCCACCTTTCTTTCTAGCATTAGTAGGCCCTTTACTTCTTTACTTGCAGGTGGTCATGGAGAGTAAGCCATTATTAAGGATATGTCTCCTTCTCCTCAGAGAAATCAGAGGTGTGCCAGTGCCCCCCTATAGTTCAGGAGGTAGGGCTTCTAGGCTAGAAGCCAGTGCACCAAAACAGGAAATAATCCAGCCCCTTTTGTTTTGCAAATTAAGCAAGAAGACCACATATTTGGGATGATTTTTATGAGATATGGAAGGGGCACCTCGGCCCCCAGGCACCTTGGCCTCTTTCTCCTTCTCTCTCTGTCACTCTTTTCATCATTCTCCTCCTGACACGGGCACAAGTTCAGATAATACCAAGTTCTGGGGGCAAGGAAGACCAATTCATTTAATTCCTCCACCCTTATCTTCCCAATCCCCAAGAGGAGACAGTTAAATGGATGCATTGCTGGCTGTTCAAAAGAGATTTCCAAAGGATGCATTTGATCCTATGGGAAGAGGAATAGTTGTTTATACATTTGCCACCTAAATAGAGATCCAAATCTTCCTGTCTTCAGCGGGTCAACAGTGACGTATGCCTCATCAAGGATGGCCACCAGACTTCCTTCCTTGGAGTGGGTATTACTTTTCTATAATAAAGGTGCTCTTGAGAGACTTCCAGTTTGACAAGGCAGCCTTTATGTTAAGGAGAGGGGAAAGGCTTTTTTTGATGCAAAAGTTCTTGCTGTTATTTAACCTACATGATGGAATCTCAAAATGCCTTAAAGCAACTGGGTCAGGCACAGCGGCGATGCCCACCAGCAGTTTAGCCTGCTGTTCCCTCATGTTCTCTCTGCACATCTGTTCCAATAATAATACAGGTTTTTACTTTAGAAAAGTTTAAGTGATAACCTAAGAGACACTTGTGTGTGTGTTTAAAAAAAAAAACATAAGTCAATAACAATAGTGCTTGGGCTTCAGCTTAATATAAAATGTGCACATTCCTACAGCCTATAAACAGACTTTTTAAATCTCATACAGTCACCATACGTTATCCCACAAACATTTTAAAGGCAAGCATTATCAGCTTTGTGAATCCACATTAGGTGTCAAATGTACAGGTGTGCGTATGCCCCACATACTCAAAGAGTCTCCTTTTATTACTTTGGAATAAAAATGCAAATGATGTTATTAGCTTAAGCATGACACCAAAAAGAAATTTATGCATATACAGTGTTTTAAACACACACACACACACACTCACACAGAGTATTCTTGAGGGGGGGGGGAGAAAGGCAGTTGTAGCCTATTAATTTCTCTTTTTGACACTTTTTAAAATTCTCAAAAAAAAAAAAGACAGCATGAACACTGTCAATATATCACAACAGCCACATTAGGTTTTGTGATATACATCATAATATAAAGAGCACTATTAGAGCACAACCTGGGAACCATTAAATCATTCTAAATCACTGTTACATTCCATTAGTGTCAATGGTGAAACCACATAATAGGCTTTATTACAAACTTCACCTTGGTAGGCCATTGTCTCTAATAACCACTTCACTATGATGTGGTATCAGACCCAGAAATCCAGGGAGATAATAAAGGCTCCCTTATTTCTTTTTTATTGGATGGGTAAAGTTAAATTTAGCTGAAAGTTTTAAAAAAAATCAGAAAGCTTTGTTCACTAACATTGGGATGTATCTGGAAGAAAAAGAAAAGTGCAGGTTGGAAAGAACACAATGAAATAAATATGAAAGTCAAGATGTCAGGCCATTCCAGTAAAGGTGATGCTACTGTGCACCTGTCATTTATAGGCTGAATCTAGCCAAGTGCTCTTTGCAGGGCTAGCTCTGTGTCACTTCTGGGTTCTGTACAGCACATTGCACACTGTTGCCACTAAATCAATTGGTTCAAATCTTGCTTCTGCCTCCACTCACTGTCTTTTAGCCTCAGCCATCGATGAGCAATATAGTAATAATAGTACTGGCCTGCCTTTAGGGAGTCTAGTTGGATTACAAGATAATGAATGTGAATAACTTTGAATAATCGAAGTGTTACATAAATGATAAGTAATATTATTATTATCTTTATTAACTGTAATGATAATAATCGCTTAACCTTAGGGCAAGTAGCTAGGCTACGTGACCCACTGGGGCCTGTTCAGCTGAAAGATCTGATAATGTTAACAATACTTCTCAAAATCTGAGGAGAGCCATTCTGAAGAGCATGAGTAGATCCAAAAGCAAGGGAAGGATCCTTTGAGAATTATTCCAACTTGTTGTAATTGGGCAGAAAGCAAAATGTCAACCTTTCCTTCTCACTACTGCAGCTGCCCAATAGTGTGCAATCCAGTAATCCTTTCTGTAAGCTGGTCCTCGTGGTCAACACAAGGGTGATGGACATTTTTAAATAACCTCTTTGGTTGTCTCCACCAGAACTCCACTACATGGCCAAAGAAAGGCTAGAACATCATAAAATAGCAGGTGAATACAATTATTTACCAATAGGGTTGCTGACTCAGTGCTGGGTGATTCCTGGGGATTTGGAGAGTAGAGTTTGGGGAGGGAGGGACTTGGAAAGCAGACAGAACTCAACAGGGATATGATGCCATTGAGCCCACCCACCAAAGCAGCCATTTCCTCCAGGGGAAAAATGTCTTTTTGTGTCCGGAGATCAAACTTGTAGAGATTTCTCTTTCCCAAACTACCTGTCAGTGCCATTTGAGCTTAACTTCAGAGTTTGCAAAGGAGTAGAAAATTCTTATACAGATACTTGGGTGAAGTGTCATTTCATCACAACATTTATACCTGTTTTTCATCTAGTATTTCCTGTTCTCCACCATGTTCAGGATCGTGCTGCTTACCAACGCAAGTAAGTCACAATAAATCTTTCAGCGGTTGTAACCATGCTGTAATTGGTTAGTAATCAGATGGGAGACCTCCAGCAAAGACCAGAGGTGCAGAGGCAGTCAATGGCAAACCCCCTTTGTTAGTCTCTTGCCATGAAAACTCCACCAGGGGTTGCCATCAGTCCGCTCTGAGCAGAGGGCCCACCCCACTCCAATTACATGATACTCCTTCACATTCTGTTAGAGATGGGGGCCAAATGGCTTACGGTGGTCTGCAGTGTGAAGAAAAACTATCCTGTAAAGCACAAGATAGCCAAGATCATACAAGAAGGTTCAATGGAAATCTTTGCTGTAGAACAGAAATACTGGCAAAGTATTGAAACAGACATTCGTTTGTTTGTTTGTTTTATTCAACTTATACCCTGCCCTTCCCACAAGCAGGGTCAGGGTGGCTTCCAACAAAATATGCTGTTAAAATACAATAAAAACATTATTAACACGTTAATCCTAATAGCATAAAATTCAGGCGCCACCAGACAAATCAGGCTACTGTAAGATCACCATAAACTATGGACACTACCATGATGTAATTCCAGGACGGCTGCAAAAGGAGAGCATTCCACCAGGCTGGGGCCAAGGCAGAAAAGGTCCTGGCCCTAATTGAAACCAGTTGAATGTCCTTCAGGCTGGGGACCAACAGAAGCTGCTTGTCTGCAGAGCACAAGGTCCTGTGGGGGACATAATGGGAGAGGCGGTCCCGTAGGTATGCAGGTCCCAGTCCGTGGAGAGCTTTGAATACTAAAACCAGTACCTTGAACTGGATCCTGAACTCAACCAGCAGCCAGTGCAGCTGGCACAACACAGGATGGATGTGCGCCCTAAACAGTGTCCCTGTAAGGACATGTGCTGCACATTCTAGACCAGCTGTAATTTACAGGTCAAGCCCTACTGAGTTGCAGTAGTCCAGTCTAGAAGTGACTGTTGCATGGATTACTGAAGCTAGGTCCTGGGGCAAGAGATAGGGACCCTATTGCCTGACCTGCAGAAGATGAAAAAATGCAGATCTGGCAATGGCTGCAATCTGGACCTTCATAGAAAGTGTGGCATTCAGGAGCACAGCCAGGTTCTTCACCATCGACAGAGGCTGTAGCTCCATCGAGGGCTGGGAGCTGGATTCCCAAGTCCGTTGCCCCATGACCTAGATACAAAACCTCCATCTTCTGGGGATTCAACTTCAGGCAAATCTTATGCAACCATTCCACAACGGCATCCAGACACCTGGCCAAAGGGTCCAGGGCAGTGTCTAACTGGCCCTCCATCAACAGATAGAGCTGGGTGTCATCAGCATACTGGTGACAGCCCAGCCCAAAGCTATGAACCACCTGGGCAAGGGGATGCATATATATGTTAAATAACATCGGGGAAAGAATTGCCCCTGAGGGAAGCCATGCACCAAGGAATAGTGGGCGGACATCTGTTCCCCTAGCGCCACCCTCTGAACCTGGCCATGGAAACATTAAATATTAGTATCAAAAGCATCAAAAGTATCAACATCAAACATTCACTTTAGTGCTTTGCAAAAAATTAATGAATCAGTGACATTATTAGCCATGATTTTTGCAGGAGTCAATCAATATGCCTTCAGAAATCTGACATGAATCACTTGTTTTTGCTTCGGTCCATTGTGGCTACCTGCAACCTTATTTAATGAATTAATATAATTCTATAATTTTACTTCTGTGTGAAAACTATTTTTTTTAAAAAAAGGTAACTGCATGCATATTTCATTTATAAGCATGTCTGTTTGTTTTGAACATTTTAATGCCACCTTTCCATCTAACTTAGGGTCCCTAAGGCAATGACCAACCAAAACCATTAACACGGCTTCTAAAAATACATATATAAAACCAATTAAAAACAACAATTAAACAAAACACATAAACAATTAAAACAATTAAAAATATAAACAAGAAAGAGTAAGTGAAGGAACACCAAATGAAACAAGTAAGACTGTACATGCTGGCAGAAGCAGGATAGATGAATCTCTCTGCGGACGGAGTTCCATAATTTTGGTGTCAAGACTGATAAGACCCTTTCTAAAGTTACTATCCACTAGTTTCAAATGGCGAGGGAACCTAAAGAAGGGCACCTGAAGTGATCCGGTAAGTTCATATGGCAGTAGGCAATCCTTAAAGTATGTTGGTCCCAAGCTGTATAGAGCTTTAAAGGTCAACACCAGTACCTTGAATTGGTCTGGGGAGCTGATTGATTGTGAGTGTAGTTGGAACAAGACCGGAATGACATGGTCCCTGAACCGACTCCAGTCAGCATTCTGGTGGAAACATTTGTTACTAGCGGCAGCTTCCAAACAGTCTTCAAGGGAAGCCTCACATACAGTACATTGCAGTAGTCTAATTTAGAGGTTACAAAGAGATGTGCCACAGTGGCAAGGTCGTCTTTGTCCAGAAAAGGCCCACTGACTCACCCACTGAAACTGATGAAAGGCACCTCTGTTTTTTCTATGTTGCCTATGTTGGTTTAGACTTAACACAAAAGCATGATATATTTAAACTAACTATGGTTAGTGTTACTGTTAGAGTTTCCAGGTGTCGGGTATTTACCTGGACAGTCCAATATTTTGAGAGACTGTCCAGGGGAAATGCTCCCCAAATACTGAACACCTGGCACCTCCCCTTCCACATCACCCAGCCTGGCCACACATCCTCTTGTGGCTGCACAGAATTGCTGCCGGCCTTGGGAAGTGACTAGCAGCCCAGGTGTCCGTGTGGCCAGGTACCCAGCCTCCTGCACCACACCACAGGAGTTGGCTGCCTGGCTGGACTACTGCAGCTGTGGGAGCACTCAGAAGTGGGTCGGCTAGGTGACATCACTTCCTGTAGTTATGTCATTGTGCTAGCCAGGAGAGAGTGTGTGTGCAGTGAGCGCATGAATATTAGAAAAAGGTTAGCGCTGCCCCCTTCTCCCCGGGATCCAGTATTGTTCCGGACCCCATCTGACAACCCTAGTTACAGTCCTAATGTGGGCTTCTTCACTATGGTTTGCTAGGGTAAATCAACCTAAGATCTAAAGTCATGGTTTAAAGTTGCTTTATTAAACATAATTAGTCTTAACTTTGGCTTAACTTGATACATTCATAAAGATATCCTGGCTTAATTGTTTGAGGTGGGTAGCAGTGTTGGTCTGCAGGAGAACAGCAAGATTCAGTCTAGTAGCACCTTTAAAAACAACCAGATTTTCAAGGTACAAGCTTTCAAATTTCAAAGCTACTTCTCACAAGGGAGATTTGGTTATCTGAGAAAGGGAGATTTGACTCTTCAAAGCTTATACCCTGAATTTTTTGTTGGCCTTTAAAGTGTTACTGGACTCAAATCTTGCTGGCTTAATTGTGCCCCCCCCCCATGTCATCCTCATGGACAGAAACCACAAAGGTTAATGAACTCTGAAGGTTCACAGTTAAAATAAACCACAGGTGTGTGTTATGTCTGCATCAGATACCATAAACTAGACAACTTAAAGTGTATAACATCTATTAATTTTTGACACAGTTTTATCCTACTGTTGATACACCTAGTCAAATATTGTCCACTCTTTCAGCAATTTTCCAAGATTCCAAGATTAAATATTAGTGGAGATGCCAGAAATGAAACCAGATACTTAACTCACAGGACATGTGTTTCATCACAGAGTACTATCCAGTCTACACACCCATGTTCATAGACCAAGAGCTAAATGTCAAAAATAATTACAAATGGGGGAGGACCACAGGATGGAGCAGCTACTTCTACCTGTATCAGTTACTGATTTGATGCCTGTCACCCTATTTTACATAGTCCCACTGCTGCTGCCGGACACTCCCATAATTTATCCCAGTTTTTTTCATGCTGCTTTTGCTGTTCCTCGAACAACTCTCTGCTACCCTTTTCCATTTACAATTTTACAGTGTGGCATGTGATTCCCAAGGACCATATATACTGAGCTCTTCTGAACATGCTTCTCCTCTCTCCCTAAATAACATAATCACAAGATGAGCTTTACTCACAACTAGACATGGGTACGAACAGAAAAAAACACACGAACATGGTGTTCGCTGCCATCCACGAACAATGAACGTTGACGAACATGACCTGTTCACGAACATGTTTGTTGTTCGTTGTTTGTGGGGGCCAGCAGGCTCTCCTCCAGCCATCAAGATCCCTACCACACCATTGCCAGAAACCTTAGCTGAGCAGGCAGCAGGAAAGGTACCAGTAATAAATAATAGCTTGGCCCAGAGCCTGGCAGCAGCCCTGGAACTTGAAGAGGTAGATCTCTATCCCACCACACACACAGAAAATTCAAGCTCCAATGCACTCTCCCTGTCTCTCTCTCAAAATGCCAACAGCAACTGTCTCTCCCTCACTGTCTGCAAAACCAGAGCTGGGAGCCCTCTCCCCCCTGCTCTTTGCTTCCTTGCAACAAATTTGGAGCTCCACACTTGAAAGGAAGACCTGTCTATTCAGCTAAATTGGGCTTAGATTGGGGTTTCCAGGGCAACAGCAGGAGTTCAGACAGAGTTCAGGCAGTCCCTGCCTCCAGTTGCCAAGGGAATTGATTGCAGGTGTCAGATTGTCTGGCTCGATGAACAGCAACGAACAGTAACAAATGAGGCTTGCAATGACCACCTGTTCATTTAGAATGGGGCCTCACAAACAGCTTGTTCGCAAACAGCTGATTGGGCTGTTCGTGGCTTTTTTTAGTTAGTATTGTTGTTCGTGCCCCTCTCTACCCACAACTAGCTCATCAAGCGGGTTGATATGAACAATTTACTAAATTATTATTCAGTATATTAATGCACTACAAAAGGTTTTAGATCTTTTGCAGAGCATCTTTGGTTTCATTTCCTTAGCTTTCTCCTGCAGTGTACAGCGTTGTTATTTGCTTAAATCATCTCGAACGGTTTACTCTTTCCACTCTTACACAATGAGCCTTATGTATTGTACGACACATTGCAGTAGAGATAGCATGGGTTGATATATTCTACAGGGGTGGACTTGTTAGCTTTTTCTTCTTTTCAGCTCTATGATAATTTGATTCTGTGTCTTGATCCCCCACTAGAATTGGTTCTCCCTCTAGTATTCTAAGCATTATAGCTGGAGTCAATGGAAAGGAGGAGAAAGAACCAAGGGCAAAAATCTGTCACAAACTGTCTCCTCCTTACTCTGTCTGGGAGCTGCACTGAAATGAGTCAAAGTGACGTGACTCCTGAGCCATAGTTTTGACCACCACCTCAGCAATATTTCACCCTGCTGCTTTATGAGTCTGTCTTAGAAGACTGAGTGTCTAACCATGTATCTCATCCTATTAACTCAGCCATATAACCTTGAGCTATCCAGACTTCCCATGACAACACAAAGCACCTCACTTGTCGCATGTATATTACCCATTTGGTAAGTTCTCTGATATGGCATATAATATTCAAAATTACCTGTGTGATTAGAGCAGAAGTAGGATAGCATGTGTCCTTAACATCTCCAGTATGATTTTTCTCATCAGACAAAAGCATGACTTATTTATGTGTGATACACATAAGAAGCTGTCATCTGTAACTGGGAAAACTGCTTGGCATGATGGGTGAGAAAGGGGTAAAAAGAAGCCCTGTATATTGCAAGTATATATATTACATGGGGTTCCACTGCTGGGCAGCTCAGTATCAGGGACAAGTCTGTGGATGGAGACTTTCCCACTCCCTACTGTGGCTAGGGAATGGGGGGGACTGCCCCAGCTACAGGGACATTTAAGGTAGTGCTGTTTCCTTCTCAAGAGAGAAGTGGCTGTGAGATGAGTGCTCTTCAAAATGGGATCCAAGTTAAGGAGGATACTTGACTGCCCACTCCTGGCAGAACAAGTAGAAATTAGTCAAAGAATGAGGACCTGGATGTTCCCCTGTGGAGCTGGGTACTTGGAGCAGCCAGGATAAAATTGTACATTAATCCAGACTAGGGTTGGAAGTAGAAGTGATCTCCCGACTTCAGAGATCAGTCCTCCTTGAGACTGTTTTGTAGAGGAGACTCTATTGCATCACATCCCTACTGAAGTCCCTTCTCAAATCTCACCTTCCCCAGGCTCTACTCCCAAATTCCCAACCCAGATTTGGCAGCCCTAATCTACACCTGAAGGGGATGGGCTTGTGGCCCCCCTCTCCAAATCTGGATCTGAAACTAAAGTGATCCTCCAAGGGCAGCTGTGCCTGACTTGCTTTCTCTCCTGCAGCAGAAGCTGAGGGAAGGCCTCCTTGGTCACAAAGGAGTCTGTAGGTGCAAAATTAAACAGGAAGCCTTGAAGATTTTGCAAGGTTTGAGTCCAGTGGCACCTTAGAGACTAACAAGATTTTCAGTATATGAGCCAAAGCTCATGAGAGTCAAAGCTCTCTTCTTCAGATACGATGAAAAAGGGAACTTTCATTCTCAAAAGCTTATACCCTGAAAATCTTGTTGGTCTCTAAGGTGCTACTGGACTCCAATCCTGCTGTTCTACTACAGAGCAAGATGGCTACCAAACTGAAACTTCTTTGGTGCCACAAAGTGTCCTCTTTAACTTTGTCCAAAACCAGGGGTTACTGGCCAGTTCCAGAGGTTTAGGTTTTAATCCTGTTCATGTTAACTGGCTTGCAACCTGCGGATGGGCCCAGTTTTAGAGTATCCTAATGATGATAGATTGAAGCATTCTGGAAATGTTTCCTCCTGTCATCCTGAAAATTATGTTGTCTGTTTGTGAGCCACCTCAAGCAGCTCTCTGTACAGGTGGTACATAAATATTATAAAGAAAAAAAGTATGCAGTTCTGTATTTGCACATCCTATCCCTCTGAGCTGCAACACTGTGCAGATCTTGTTTACTTGCCCCAGAAAACTGGCAAATGGACTTCAGGCTATTGAAGTTGCATGTACAAAGTTACTAAGGCGCCAGGTTTGCCATTCCTCAGCTTTTGTCTAAAATGAAAGGGGTAGATGAGCCACATTTTCTTTGTGACATGGAATAGAATTCTATGAGAGAGATACTGCATTTGGACAGCTTTTATGTATTTTGTAATTGTCTAAAGCACAATTGTTCCAAATGTTGTATGGTGTCAGATTTCCAGGTGCTTGTATAGGGCGCTTGTATAGGTGCTTGTATTGTAACTGCCTGAGCTAAGAAATCCACAGTCAGGATCGCACCTGAATCACAAGAAAGCCAGTCAGAATGAATGTAAAACAAAAATCCAGTGGCGCCTTGAAGACTAACTTTTATTTCAGTATGAGCTTTTGTATGAGCCACTTCTTCAGATGTGGAAATCAAACTTAGACTGCTTCTTATGGGGCAGGTTGGGCGGGGTGGGGATTAATATCAAGGATGAATTCTGTCAAGAGTCTTTCAAGTGTAGATTCATTATGTGGAAAAAGAAAATATGAGAATGATTCTCAGGTTGCTTTCCATACATATCTGAAGAAGTCAGCAGTGACTCACAAAAGCTCATCTTGAAATAAATGTGCTAGTCTTTAAGGTGCCACTGGGTGTCTGCTTTATTTTGCAGCAACAGACTAACACAGCTACCCTTTTGCAATCAGCATGAAGATATCCATTTTTATACAGAAGTATACTCTGATTTTTGTGGCCCTTATGAGACTAGATGGTCATGGACAATTGGTTTTTATTGTTAATTTGTTTTGATTGTAATCAACATGTATTACATGGTTTTTGTTTTTGGATTCTACAGAGGCTAGAAATCAATGAGTTTAGACTGGAGTAACTTTGTACAGGATTATACTGTAAATCTCTCCACCTACCTGCTGCAATCTTGTTGGAATAGAGAAGCTAACATGTGCCCAGGATGGGATGCAGACCCTAGCACATGTTCCCAGATATAGTTATATTTGTATATCAAATAGTTAGGTAGGAGAAGTATTAATAACTTTACCTGCAGAGTAATTTAGTTTGATATTTAGAATCCATGTTTGAATGACTGCTTGAATTGTTGTTCTAAGCAAGAAACAATACAAATTAAAGTAGTTTGTAGTTTGTATGTTTTGTATGTTTGTAGACTGATTTTTTTTTAAAGGAAGTGTGCTCAAAACTTTAATGAAAGTTGTTGTTTTGGCTCACAAAGCAGATTTTTAGCTCACAACACTGCACAGCTTAGAGGGAACGTTGGACCTTCATCTTATACTTTCCAGCTTTTTCTTGAGCATATCCATTACACAAACCTATATATTATCACAGAGTATGTTGGAATAAAAACAGGAAAGGTGGGTTTGAGGGATAAAAGAAGTAAGTTTAAGCAATACCAGTAATCTAAAGACACGAACTAGCAGAGTGATGGAAACCTCCATATACTGAAGTAGCTAGCCTCTGAATACCAGTTCCTGGAGGCAAAATCAGCTTTCGCCTGTGTGCCCTATTTGTTGGCAGTCCAGGGCAACTGTGTGCCTTCTGGGTGAAACAAGGTAGTGGACTAGACGGACTACTGATCTGATCCAGCAAGGCTCTTCTTATGTAGGAAAGAGTCAAAGAGATCAGTTATAATTTCATAAAGATATACATTCTCGCTTCCTTTTACTCAGGGCTCATTTCGAGGGGGAACACGCAGGAATGCAGTTCCGGCAGTTCCCCAAAGAGGTCACATAACAGGTGGCCCCACCCACCTGGCTCTCAGCCATTTTGGGCCCATTTCAGCCTGGATTGGGTCTGAAATGGCCCGGATCAGGCCTCTGACAGGTGGTGGATCACTCTCCTACTCAGCAGTGGCCCAATCCTGACCATTTTGGGCCCCTTTTCAGCCATTTCCAGCTCCTTTTTGCCATTTTGGGCCCAATTTCGTCCCTGAATGGCCAGGATTGGGTCCAAATCAGCCAGGATAGGTGATGTCAGGGGGTGTGGCATATTTAAATCAGTTATGCTAATGACACACTTCCAGTGATGTCAAGGGGCATGGCATATGCTAATTAGTTATGCTAATGAGTTCCTCCAGCTCTTTTTCTACAAAGTAACCCCTGCTTTTACTGTGATAGTTGCAGTCAAAGAACAAAGGCTAATTTAAGCAACCTTATTCTTCTCCTACCAGAGGAAGGGCTCAACCCAGGGAACATTGGTCACCTGTATGGGCTCCTCAGAATCTCTCAGGAGTACTATGAGCTACAGTGTGAGGGACCACAGCTTGAGAGGAAAATCAGTGAAGGTCACCTATCCTTCCTTCTGTTAGTGGAAATGCCTTCTGTCTGCAGAATAGTACCTTTGAATCCAGTATTGGATCCCAAGGTATACACACCAACACAGGCAAATTACAAATATTGATGTACCTCATCTAGTTTCCTGATAAGAAAAATCCTGGAGGTTTTTAAAAATACAGTAGATGATAAACAGTCCTTCAGGATAAACTTTAGTTTACCATATTAATTTTTACCAGGACTGAGTAATGATGAATGAAATCATGTCAGAACTTCAAGAAATGTTGAATAAGGAAGAGTAATGACAACTCAGAGGCCTTGGAGAACACCAACCACGTCAGAATTTGTCCCCTGGAGATACACTCTGATGGGCTGGACTTGCCATTAGGGGGAAGATTAAGTACCTTCAGTTGCTCACTTCGTTAATTATACACTCAAATGTTTCCACTCTATCACAAGAAGGCATTTTCTCTTTTGAATATCTGTAAACCGACTGCTTAGATTGCTCATTGGTTATTTCATTTGACAACCTGAACCTGACCATTAAATCCCATTGGCAACAACTATGTGTCAAAAGAAGGGGGAATGGAGAGGGGAAGAAAAGATTTGTGTATTTAGTTTTCATTATAGAAGTCCTTGTAGTTGAAAAAATATGTACCTGTCAAGTTTTCGACATCTCGCTAGGGATGCAAGCAATGCTGTTGTGATTTCAAAACCAGGCTGACAAATCCACATTCCAGTAGTAAAGACAAATCAAGGGTCCCCCCCCTTGCCTTTAAAGAAAAAAAACCCGCTTTGACAGTCATACATACAATTTGAGACCTAAGTGGCACTTTGATGCTCTATTCCATTATTAAGTGGCAAATTCACTATAGAATAGATGACGGGCCCCTACTCTGCTATGGGTATTGTGAATTAAACAGCTTTCTACAGTTATAGCATGGCTGGGGAGAAGGCAAAAGAAGCATGGAATTGAATGGCCTAAATGAATTCAGAAACTTTGAAAATGACCATGTTTGGAATTGTCAAATCATGCAGTTATAAACTGTGTGAACCTTTGGACTGAATCTTTAGAATGAAATGGAATCATTCAGTAATTAGCAACTTTGCAAAACATTCCTATGTAAGTAAGCTAATGGGTTTAGAAGGCTGTTTAGGATTGCACCCCATAATTTATATTTTAAACATAAGGATTTGATCAACCATGTAGCAATGTCAAAAATAGCCCAACAGTGGTTTAAATATATTCAGATCTTTTTTATGTCAATACACTGACATCATATTAATTGAGTAGTTTTCCGCTGCAGTTTCCTTATGCCTACAGGTAGGTATTCAACTGAAATAACATTGACTTAAAGTACTTAAATTAATTCTTTTGTCAATAACACTACAGCTAATCAATACACCTGGAATTAAACAGCAGTTTTTGGCCAGAAGGCATGTTAGTGTCAGGTCTCTTTTTGTTACAATTCATTAATCATTCAGCCACTCCCAATGAAGCAGCCATCCCATTTGAAACCAAAGGTCGGAGGCTGCATGATTCTCCAACTATAAACCTAACAGGTAAAATTAAAATTAGGGTACCCCTATGACTTAAATACAGGGTTGTGAACCTCCAGTTGGGGCCTGAAGATATCCCATAATTATAACTGATTTCCAGACTATGGAGAACAGTTCTCCTGGAGAAAATGACTGTTTTGAGTGTGGATGCTATTGCATTATATCCCACTAAGACCCCTCCCCTCCCAAACCCTGCCCCTCCTCAGGCTCCACCCCCACCCCAAATCTCCAGGTATTTCCTAACTCAGAGTTGGCAACATTTTTAGATGGAATAAAATTTTTAAAGTGCCTATGAAAGCTATTTGTAGTATACTTTCAGTTAACAAACTGTAACCTCATATCTACATAAGAACATTTTCTCTATTAAGATTAAAAAATTCCAAGCATGTCATATAGGATATATCCCGCAGCATAACTGGTCAGCCATTATCTTTTATTTTTAAGGTTTTTAAAGGCTAAGAAATGACCTTTCAAACATTGATCAAGTGAGATTGTGCAATAGAAAGATATCAAACAATAAAAATTCAGTTAATCCACAAACTTCTAACATATTTTCTGCAATATTTTCTTTTGAGGGGAAGCCTCTAATATCAAACAATTCTGTATCTCAAAATATGCTGAGAATTACAGTTACAGTATTTAGTACACCGCATCATTCTTTGGTATTAGAAAAGCAAAATGAATCACCCTTTACCCTCCTCAATGAGTAATCTAACAAAGCAAATTTCATGAATCCATATGAATAATATTTAGTGATCTACTGCGCGATGGGATCCACATGATAACTGTGAAAGAAGTAAAATAAATATACTCGTTTGTTGAGTTAAATGTTTTGGTTTTCCTATTCTTTAAAAAAAATGGCATTTTTCAGTATTGGTAACAGTAAAAATAAATGTCACGTTGAGGAATAAAACGAGGACTTTCTTAGTTACAATTGCTGGCCCTTTGCTGATTGTGGTAAATTATAAATTATGCAGTCAATGTAGGCCAACAAAAGAAGACATCTTCAAATCTCAGTCAAAGGTAATTACTTAAGTCGGCTGAATGTTCCCTTTTCAGAGAGTGTGATCTCTCTTTGACAGCTCACACTGACAGATGACCTTCTCCACAACATCCTTATCCTTCGGATCATGAGCAGTGTGCCTCTCCGCTTGAATATCTCTATATATTTGTGACACTAAGCTTTCAAATACAGCTATTGACAAATCAGAACATCAGTCTAAGTGCTGGTCTTCCTATCACTCACAATAAAGTAGCTATCACTTGTGGTGTTGTAGAGCAAGCCCATCTCTGAAAAATGAGTTCTCACCAAGTGCTAATTTGACACAGTTCGCTTGCCTTCCCATAATTGCTCTGTCATTGTCAGTTGGCAGTTCGGGCTCATTCCTGGAAGCTGCGCCTTACAATTGGATACAATTACTCCCATTTACCACCACTATTATGCCACTGATGTTGCCCAGTCCGCATATTGACATGCCTCATTAAACCTGGATGCAGGCCATTAATGAACATTGTTAGCATTTCTCTTAAACTTTTTTGCCTCTAATAAACAGTCAGTGTTCCATGAAGGAGCACTGCCATCCCTGTGATATGATATTTATTATCTTCTGGGGGAAGGGGGGGGGCGACTCTGTAAATGGAAGCCATACAGATGCTGTAAGAGAGCGATATGAATGGATCAGGGGAGAATAGCACTGATCAGTCGGACCTTTTTCCATCGGGGGCATCCTACTATTAACCAAGTGACCTCTTCTATCCAAAAGCAGACAGGGAGGATAAACACGATAACCTCACAGATGCCCAGTTAAAGGGGGATTCTCAAGGTTGCTTCGGCTCCTGCTGTTCTCCTTAACCCTCTCCTTCCCCCAGGTGGTGCTGTGTGACACTCCAAAGACATTTTTTTTTTTTGCCCTGGGTCCTCAATCCATTATGTCCAGCTAACTTCCACGTGCATTTTTATTCAGAGATAATTATGTGTTGATCAGAGGAGTCAGCGGCTGTCACCCGCATGGCAGGCACACCTGCTGTGTGACATAGGTGGTAACGATGGCATGCTCTTGAGCTGTCATGACAGGGACAGGGACTTTATTGTGTATATGTCACCATTTCTCTTAGGGAAATTATCCTTTCCTGCACAATGACAATAATGAACCCTACGAGGCTTTAATAAACCCTGATTCCAGGTCTTCTTCTTGACCGTCATTAAAACTAAATATCATTTATAAGTTTATGGGAAGGGAGATGAGCCATAAAGCCTTTCGTTGTATAAAAATAGATTTGCTGAATATTATTATTAAAGTCTGAAGTTTTGTTTAGGGATAAGCTGGTATGGCCATTTTTATTTCTTTTTTTTTGTTGTTCATTGTCTTTGTCCTTGATTTGACTGTTTTAACTGCTGCTGATTTCTTCTTTTCATTTTCTTCACACCTTTGTAATGCCAGTTGAATGCCATTTTACACCAATGCTTCACTATTTATACTCAATGAATGCAAAAATAACATTGAAAAATACTTTAATTGGAGAAGTTAGTGGATGGAAAGACAACTTCTGACCAAAAAGAAAACAAAAAGATTCAAGGGTTTTTTTCACCTTGAACAGAAAAAAACAAACTGAATGGAGTTGTTAAAACTGAACCAGACAGATTTGGGTCTTATCCCTAGTCCTGTTTACTTTCTTTATTCCTTCCTTTTCAACCTGAATAATCAGACCCAAACCTGCTTTACCAGTGTTGTCTACAGCACTGGTCTTAGATCACCATATTCTGCTTTGAGGGTAATTGAGATAATGAAATGGGGACAGTTGCATGTACATCCTGAGTATAATATTTGCTGTTTTAAACTTCGTAAAATTATGTCACTGAGCACAGAAATATTAAAAAAAAAGAATAGTGCAATTTTCATGATAACTTATCTTAAAATCGCCACCCTTTGAATCAAGTTTCTGTTGGCATTCACTCATGTACATAGTGTCATTATATGATCTCCTTTCTTTCAGTAGGTATTTTTGTAACTAATAGGTTTCCTTATTAATCTGCATCTTAAAACAGAGTCACAGGCCTTTAAGTATCCAAAACTTTGCCTGAAAAAATTGTCTGAAAAAAGTTTCACTTGTTCTGCCTTGAGATTCTAACCTGCTAGATCTGATTTACACAGGCATTTCACATTGCAAGTTAGCTCATACTGAGAGAGAATGGTCGCTTCCACATGCTCCCATTTTTTCAGGTTTTCCCCGTCCCAAAGCCACGTCTTCCCAATCCGCTTCAAGAACTCACCTTTCACCTGCATCGTCTTCATGCATATTTTGTGGATGATTGTTGCGAAAAAGTCCCAGAACAGAAAATGCATTCTTTATTTGTGCCTCGTCACAAATGACATTGGTGCATTCCCGCCCAACTTTCCTTTTTTGTTTTTGAGTGCATGTGGGATTGCACTATACCGTTGTCCCATCTTTCAGCTGGGCATGCATAGTACAGCATTCTCTACCGTTGTTTTCCCACTTAAAGTTTTAAATGCAAAAGTGTTTCATAAATATGCGAACAGTAGAGTAGCATGATCACACAATTCCATTATCTACTATATAAAAAGCAAACTCCTTATCCCCATGCAGGGATAAGAAGCAAGTTGTGGGCAAAATGGTTTGCCTCTCCGCTGCCTCCTTGGGCTTCCAGAGACACAGAAAGGCTAAGGGCAGTGGCAAGACTCACCCAAGGTCCTGCAGCAGCCAGGGATGGAGCTCCCTGCCACCTCCACAGTGCCTTGGGAGAGCCGTGCACAAGCCAAGCGATGGTGACTCAAAGTCACCAGGTGTGCTTTATGGCTGAGTGGGAATCTTTGAACTCAAGTCCCCTTATTCCTCTTTTGATCACTACATCACATTAGAATGTGAATGCAGCCTAAAAAACCCTGCCTGCCTACCTGCCCACCTCTCTCCCCCCCTCTATCTATCTACTGCTTGTGTGTGATACACTCAAGGCAGTATCCAGGTTTACAAATAAGAGTATAAATTCTTAACCACTTGACCAAACTCCAGAGGCATTATCATTCTCAATATTTGCCGGTAGCCCATGCTTTGCAAATATTGGTTTGAGGAGTTTTACTTGTGATATACTTATGGTGCAATCCCAAGAAGAGTTCCTCCAGTCTAAACCCATTGATTTCAGTGGTGTTAGACTGGAGTAATTCCACTTAGGAGTGCACTGTTAATTATATACATAAAGGTAGAGGTGCGAGCACTGTGCGAGCACTGAATCATTACTGACCCATGGAGGGATGTCGCATCACAACGTTTTCTTGGCAGACTTTTTACATGGTGGTTTGCCATTGCCTTCCCCAGTCATCTACACTTTACCCCCAGGAAACTGGGTATTCATTTTACTGTCCTCGGAAGGATGGAAGGCTTGAGTAAACCTTGAGTCATCTACCTGAACCCAGCTTCTGCCAGGATCGAACTCAGGTTGTGAACAGAGCTTGGGCTGCAGTACTGCAGCTTACCACTCTGCGCCATGGGGCTCTTCACAATTATATACATACAGTTAATTATAGTCATATCTTTAAATATATTTGAACAGTAATGATTCAGAAGATCACTCCTATGCTACCCATTCAAGTCCCAATTTTAATTTGCTGTTAAATAGGCAAATATTTTCCTTTAGCTTAAAATTTCACAGGAAGGAACCCTTTGTCAATAAATACAATAAGTACAATCCCTGAGAATTTCAGCCACTTATAAAAGTTATGGAGAGGAGGCAGACATATATTTTTCGCTGAAACTAATAGAAATGAATAGGAAAAAAATCAACCCTGTTTAATCACTATAATAAAAATAACAAAAATATTAATGCACAAAAGAAACTCAAAACAATCCACACATTTTTGCACATTTGTATCACCTAGAGGGTTCCATAGTCTGGTTATTTCTACAATTTATTTCTTAGAACCACCTGAACTTTCCATTGTGTGAGTTACCTTATGGCACTTCTGAATTAATTTTTATGGAGGAATCTTATAGTACCTTAATGACTTACAACATTCTATGCCAGCATAAGATTTCATGGAGTAGTGTTCAGTTCTTTTGACTGGATCTTTAATGCAGAAGTCATTGAATGTGTGAAGGGGAAAAAAACAACAGGGCCAAAAGGCCATGAAAGGCAGCAAGTCAGGGTGACATGTAATTACATAAAATTCAAATCTAATCAAGAAAAGTACAAAAAATATAACACCTATAATGGGTGGGGGGTTCTAGATTTTTGAGTCTATCAATCTAGAAGTACATTGCCAAAAATTTAATAAATCCTTCAAGTCTTTTCCTGTTGAATTACCTGTTGGTAACAAATATAAATTATCTTAGACCCAACACAATTTGTCATAGTTCCAGAGGAGTTAGCCGTGTTAGTCTGTAGTAGCAAAATCAAAAAGAGTCCAGTAGCACCTTTAAGACTAACCAATTTTATTTTATTGTAGCATAAGCTTTCGAGAATCAAGTTCTCTTCATCAGATGCCTGATCCGAACACAATTTGTGTATCTTCTAGCTGAGATTTCAGGTGTATCCTCCTACCTGTAGTTCAGGTCTTGTCCTCCTACCTGTAGTTGAGATTATACTTACCAGACACTGCAATCTTTCCCGAGCCGTTATGTTATTAAGCTTTCAATGTTGGATCAGTGTGAAGTGGCTTGTAGTTATCTTAAAACATTGTAATATGCACATGGATCAGTTTTAAACATACTGTTTTGTGATTATATTTAGAATGATCCATATCACACTCATTCGCTGGAGCTGAAGAAATTAACTACTGTAGCAGTGAAGAAATCATGTAGATTTTCATCCATATATGCCAATGTAAACTTTAAAAAAAACTTCAAGATTTTGTTTCTTCATATATTTAAACAAAACTATTAGCATGACCTGAGTCAGGTTAAAGGTTATCTTCTGGGAATAGAAAACTTAAACAAAGTGACAATGATGCCATATTTACAAATTTTGGGCAAAGCTGACTACAGGAGAGCAGTTACCCTTCTTAGAATGGATATGTTACCATCAGCAGTCATAGAGGGTAAATATACAAAGCAACCATATGACAAAAGAGTGTGTGTATGTGGGGCTGGGAAGATAGAAACAAGGGGACATGTCCTTTTTGAATGTAAACTTTACCAAAATATCACAGTTGCCTATATAACTCCGATTCACAATCAGTTCCCGGGAAGAAATGATAGATTTTATTTAAATAAGCTTTTAGCCAATAGAGAGACCAAGAAACCACCTTAAAGGTGGCAAAATTTGCTGTGCAAGCCATACAGCTCCAGAATTATTTTGTAGGGGGAAATATTTAAATATTTTATTAATTTTAAAGTTTTAAATATTTAAGAATTTGGATTCTGGAAATTCAATGTTTTTTTTAATAAATTTTATTGGATGAGGTGATATAAAATAGTTGGTTAATACATACAACTTATCCAAATTAAAGCTTTCTAAATATATAACCGCACCCCCTCCCCTCCCCCTTTTCTCTATTGACTTCCAACAACACTCGAACCCCCCGTTTATTCATAGAGATTATTATTTCACTATAATACAATTATATTATGTTACTAGGGGTGTGCAAGCCAAAAATTTTCGGCTATAGCCGAAAGTAGAAAGCCGAAAGAAGATTCTCTATCGTTAAAGCCGAAAGCCGAAACAAGAATCTCTTTCGGCTTTCGACTTTCGGGATTCTTTCGGCATTATTTCGGCATTCTTTCGGCTTTTTTCTATGGGAAAATGCCTCCGTCTTCCAGGACGCCTGGAGGAGGCATTTTCCCACCGAATAAGCCCAAAATTGGTGGGGACCTTCCTCTAACCCTTCTCTAACAACCACCCAAGTTTCAGACAGATTGGACTTTGGGGGGCCATGTTATGGCCCCCCAAAGCAGGTCCCCCCATCCTCCCATAAGAAAGCGAAGGACCAGCATATTGTTAGCATGCTGCTGCTCATCTTTCTTCATTATTTCCTATGGGGAAAAATGAAGAGGCAGGCTTCCTTTGCCAGGGGTGGCATTTTGCATGCAAAATGCCCCCTTACCCTCAGAGGCCCTTCTCCCACCCCTCCTCCCACCCCCCACCAAGGCTCAGCCTGCTCCCACTTGGGGGGGCCATTTCATGGCCTCCCCAAGTAGGTGCTCTAATCTCTACCACTGACAGCTGGGTGAGGCTTGTGTTGCCAGGGGTGGCATTTTGCATGCAAAATGCCCCCCAACCCTCTGGGGCCCTTCTCCCACCCCTCCTCCCACCCCCCACCAAGGCTCAGACTGCTCCCACTTGGGGGGGCATTTCATGGCCTCCCCAAGTAGGTCCTCTCAGCCCCTAAAGTCCACCCCTTACAGCCCCACACAAACCCAATTCCCCCCAGCTGCCACACACAGACCCAAATCCCCACATTAGCCCCTCACAGACCCAAATCCACCCCCACCTGCCCCACACCCATAACCCCAGGAACAGGCTGGCAAAGGCCAGCCCTCTCCCTTTGTTCCCTATGCTGGGAACTTCTAAACTCTCTTTCCCTGGGCAATTCTGCACAGCCCAGGGGTGCCACAATGGTGGGCACACTTCTGAGTGCCAGCTGGTCCCTGTGAAAGAGCACCTGAACCACAGACACCCTCCCTCAAATTCCCCCGCCACCTACAGAGATGGCTGGCCAGCCAGCCCCATTGTTCCCTATGATGGGAACCAACTGCACAACAAAGAATAAAACAAGAACAACACAAAATAAAGTTTTAAATTTTTTTTCTCCCTTCCAAAGTACAAGTAGGCAAAGCATTATGACACATTACACCAGCAGTCCCCCACACAGAAAAATAACACAACTCACTTAACATCAGAGAATCACAAAGCACAATTCCTGTCAAAAACACTTTATTTCTTGAACAGCTTTAGGTTACACAGCAGGGGGGAACACCAAAGGGCATGGCAGCACTATCTTACACAAAAATAACACAACTCACTTAACATCAGAGAATCACAAAAGCACAATTCCTGTCAAAAACACTTTATTTCTTGAACAGCTTTAGGCTACACAGCAGGGGGGAAACACCAAAGGGCATGGAAGCAGTATCTTACACAAAAATAACACAACTCACTTCACATTAAAGAATCACCCCAAAAAATTGCTGTCAAAAGCACTTTATTTCTGTAACTGCTTTAGGTTACACAGTAGGAAGGCACCACAGAGCAGGAAAGCAGTGTACTACACAAAAATAACACAACTCACTTCACATCAGAGAATCACACAAACACAATTGCTGTCAAAAACGGTGAAGTGGGTTGTATTATTTTTTGTAGTACATTGCTATCATGCCCTGTTGTGCCCTCCTACTGTGTAACCTAAAGCTGTTCAAGAAATAAAGTGTTTTTGCCAGGAATTGTGTTTTTGTGATTCTCTGATGTTAAGTGAGTTGTGTTATTTTTGTGTAAGATAGTGCTGCCATGCCCTTTGGTGTTCCCCCCTGCTGTGTAACCTAAAGCTGTTCAAGAAATAAAGTGTTTTTGACAGGAATTGTGCTTTGTGATTCTCTGATGTTAAGTGAGTTGTGTTATGTTTGTGTAAGATAGTGCTGCCATGCCCTTTGGTGTTCCCCCCTGCTGTGTAACCTAAAGCTGTTCAAGAAATAAAGTGTTTTTGACAGGAATCGTGCTTTGTGATTCTCTGATGTTAAGTGAGTTGTGTTATTTTTCTGTGTGGGGGACTGCTGGTGTAATGTGTCATAATGCTTTGCCTACTTGTACTTTGGAAGGGAGAAAAAAAAATTAAAACTTTATTTTGTGTTGTTCTTGTTTTATTCTTTGTTGTGCAGTTGGTTCCCATCATAGGGAACAATGGGGCTGGCTGGCCAGCCATCTCTGTAGGTGGCGGGGGAATTTGAGGGAGGGTGTCTGTGGTTCAGGTGCTCTTTCACAGGGACCAGCTGGCACTCAGAAGTGTGCCCACCATTGTGGCACCCCTGGGCTGTGCAGAATTGCCCAGGGAAAGAGAGTTTAGAAGTTCCCAGCATAGGGAACAAAGGGAGAGGGCTGGCCTTTGCCAGCCTGTTCCTGGGGTTATGGGTGTGGGGCAGGTGGGGGTGGATTTGGGTCTGTGAGGGGCTAATGTGGAGATTTGGGTCTGTGTGTGGCAGCTGGGGGGGAATTGGGTTTGTGTGGGGCTGTAAGGGGTGGACTTTAGGGGCTGAGAGGACCTACTTGGGGAGGCCATGAAATGCCCCCCCAAGTGGGAGCAGTCTGAGCCTTGGTGGGGGGTGGGAGGAAGGGTGGGAGAAGGGCCCCAGAGGGCTGGGGGGCATTTTGCATGCAAAATGCCACCCCTGGCAACACAAGCCTCCCCCAGCTGTCAGTGGTAGAGATTAGAGCACCTACTTGGGGAGGCCATGAAATGGCCCCCCAAGTGGGAGCAGGCTGAGCCTTGGTGGGGGGTGGGAGGAGGGGTGGGAGAAGGGCCTCTGAGGGTAAGGGGGCATTTTGCATGCAAAATGCCACCCCTGGCAAAGGAAGCCTGCCTCTTCATTTTTTCCCCATAGGAAATAATGAAGAAAGATGAGCAGCAGCATGCTAACAATATGCTGGTCCTTCGCTTTCTTATGGGAGGATGGGGGGACCTGTTTTGGGGGGCCATAACATGCCCCCCCAAAGTCCAATCTGTCTGAAACTTGGGTGGTTGTTAGAGAAGGGTTAGAGGAAGGTCCCCACCAATTTTGGGCTTATTCGGTGGGAAAATGCCTCCCCCAGACGTCCGGGAAGACGGAGGCATTTTCCCATTGAAAAGCCGAAAGAAAGCCGAAAGAATCCCGAAACGTTTCGGCTTTTTTCTTTCGGCTACCCGAAACGTTTCGGCATTCCCCGAAACGTTTCGGCATTCCCCGAAACGTTTCGGCATTCCCCGAAAGAAGCCGAAACACTTTTGTTTCGGCATTCTTTCGGCATTCTGAATGCCGAAACGCACATCCCTATATGTTACCCATGGTAGAGATCTTATATATATTCCCTTTGTTAAAATCTTACTTAATAAAATTTAAAATCCCTCCAAAGACCACAATTGCCCTTTAACATCGCATTTCTTTTCCAAATATTTCTTAAACTTCGTCCAGTCTTCCAGAAAAATTCCTGGATCTTGATCTTTCAGATTTCTAGTTAATTTGTCCATTTCGGCCATGTACAACAGCTTCCTTGTCCATTCTTCAATATTCGGTACTTCTTCTTTTTTCCAATATTGAGCATATAAAATTCTTGCTGCTACTATCATATAATACAACAATATCTTATCATTTCTATTAACATCTTCTAAATGTAAAGATAGTAATAACATTTCTGGATTTTTAGGAACATTGTATTGTAATATCAGAGACATTTCAGCACATATTCTAGAGCAGAAGTCTCTAGCCTTTTGGCAAGTCCACCACATATGAAACAGAGAACCTTCATGCTCCTTACATTTCCAACATTTATTCAATAACTGTTTGTTAGCTATGGCTAATTTTTTCAGTGTTAAGTACCATCTATACAGCATTTTATAACTGTTCTCTTTAATACTGGTACAAGTTGATATTTTAAAGGTATTTTTCCAATTTATGGCCCACTTTACCATTTGCACCTTGACTGTTTCATCTTCTGCAAACCACTTCAATAACAACTTATACATTTTAGATATTGCTTTACTATTATCCCCCAATAATAGTTCCTCTACTTCTGAATTTTTAATTCTAAAACCATTCTTTCTATATTCTGAATCAAATAAATCTTTAATTTGTCTATATTGTAACCAACCATATTTAAATGGCAACTCCTCATTTCGCTTAAGTTTCAACCCATCATTTTCTAATACTGTTAATTCTTTGAGGGTAAGCCATTCCTTTCCCTGATATTCCATATTTGGGTTGATTACTTCAGCTGGAACAATCTAAAGTAGTTTCTTTAGCTCTATAAATTTCTTGTACTTGAGCCAGGTTAACAGTAGATTTCTTCTCAGGTAATGGAGCTGAAACATTGCATCCATATTATGCTTCCCGTACCACATATATGCGTGCCATCCAAATAGTTTATTATGTCCTTCCAATGTTAATAATTTATGATTGGTCAAAGACACCCATTCTTTTAGCCACACCAAACATATCGCTTCATGGTAAAGTCTTAGATCAGGCAACTGCATTCCTCCTCTTTCCTTAGCGTCACAAAGAACTTTCATCTTGACTCTTGGTTTCTTTCCTGCCCAGACAAATTCTGATATCTTCCTCTGCCATTTTTCAAATTGTTTCTTATCTTTCACAATTGGAATTGTTTGCATTAAAAACATCACTCTGGGCAGTACATTCATTTTAATTGTGGCAATTCGACCTAACCATGATAAATTTAATTTATTCCATTTTATCATGTCTCTTTCAATTTGAGTCCAGAGCTTTTCATAGTTATTCTTAAACAAGTCTATATTCTTAGCTGTCAGCTCTATCCCCAAATATTTAGTTCTGTGTACCACTTCGCAGTTTGTTAATTCACTTAATTCTTGTTGTTTCTTCTTAGTCATATTTTTAGTTATTATTTTTGACTTCTTTTTGTTTATGTAGAAACCCGCCAAATCTCCAAACTCCTTTATTTTGTCCAGCAGTCCTGGCAAGGTTTGTAAAGGGTCTTCCACTATAAACATCACATCGTCTGCAAATGCTCTCAATTTGTAGGAGGATCCTTTTATTTTTATTCCTTTTATACTATCATCTTCTCTAATCCTCCTCAATAATACTTCTAAGACCATCACAAACAAAAGCAGCGATAGTGGACATCCTTGTCTGGTTCCTTTCCTTATTTCTAACTTCTCTGTCAGGTCATCATTAACACATATTGTTGCCCTTTGTAAGTTATAAATTGTTTTCACTGCTTGTATAAATTCATTACCTAGATCCATCTTCTCCATAGTTGCGTACATAAAATCCCAGTTCAAATTGTCAAAGGCCTTCTCTGCATCTGCAAAGAAAAGGCCAACTTCCTTATCAGGTCGCTTATCGTAATGTTCAATAGCATTTATCACTACTCTCAAATTGTCTTTTAACTGCCTGTTTGGTAAAAATCCGGCCTGATCTTCATCTATAAAATCCATTAACCATATTTTGAGCCTATCCGCCAGTATTCTTGCCATTATTTTGTAGTCATTGTTTATAAGCGATATGGGTCTATAATTTTTCAGCTCTGTCAAATCTTGGCTTTCTTTTGGGATCAGTGAAATACTGGCTTCATTTCATGTATCTGGGAGACCCTTTCCTTGAAGCATATCATTCATTACATTTTTTAAAATCGGTACTAGGTCCTCCTTCATTACTTTATAAAATTTAGCTATGATCCCATCAGGTCCTGGTGCTTTCCCAATCTTAGCCGCTTCAATTGCTTGTATGACTTCTTCTTCCGTTATTGGAGCATTCAGTCTCTGTTTCATCTCTTCCGGTACCTTTGGTAAGTGGGCATTCCTTAAATACCCATCTATCTCTTGTACATTCACAGATTTCTTTTGAAATAATTTAGCGTAGTATTTAAAGAACGCACGCTTAATTAGTTGATGATCTTTCAATTCTTTACCTTCCTCCATTATTATATTAATAATTTTCATTTCCTTCCTTTTTTCAGTTGCCAGGCTAAATACTTTCCTGGTTTATTTGCTCCTTCAAATGACTTCTGCTTTAATGTCTTTAACTTCCATTCTAGCTCTTTATTACTAATGGCTGTTATTTGATCCTGCAATATTTTAATTTCCTGTATAATCGACTTTTTTCCTGGTCTTTTCTTCAATTGTTGTTCTTTTTTATATATTTTTTCTTGAATTTCTTGCCATTTCTCCTGCTTTCTTTTCTTATCCTTACTGTTAAGTAAGGTTAAATTTCCTCTCATTACAGCCTTATAGGTATCCCATACCATCTGTGTTGAGACTTGATTGTTATTTGTTACAAAAAATTGCTTAGTTTCTTCTTTCAAATACTTCAAATTTTCCTGATTTTGTAATAAATCCTCATTTATTCTCCATCTAAATTTTCTTCGACCCATTGTCCATTTCCATAAGATTGGATTGTGGTATGCGCTCACCTTCGGTAAGATTTCCACTTTTTTTGTCAATAAAATCAAATCTTTTGTTGCCCAAATCATATCAATACGTGAAAATAAGTGCCTTGCGGAGTAGTATGTAAATTCAGTACTTTTCGGATTTACTTTTCTCCATACGTCTTCCAAATGTTCTTGTTGAACTAGTTCAAAAAAAGTTTTTGGTAGCTTCCCTGATTTTTTACGGTTGTTTTTGATTTCTTGTCTAATTGCAAGTCCACCACACCATTGAAATCTCCAACAAATATCATCTGATCAAATACATCCTGATCTAATTTATTCAATAAGTCTTTAAAAAATTGGTCTTTTGCTCCATTTGGCGCATAGAGAGCTATTACCAATATTTTTTCGCATTAATATTTATTTCCACGGCCACATATCTTCCATCTTGATCCTGAAAAATTAATTTTGATTCTACAGCCTCCTTTACATAAATCACTACTCCTTTCTTCTTTTGTTTAGACGCTGATATATATTCTTTCCCCATTAGTTTGTTTTTAAAATATTTTATATCTTTATCTTTAATATGTGTCTCTTGTAGACATACTATATTACAATTTTGCTTCTTTAGCCAATGAAAAATTGTCTTTCTCTTTTGAGGTGAGTTTAGTCCATTCACATTCCACGATATTAATTTGTACTCCATATTTTACATTTTTAATAGTCCAGGAAAATCCTCTGCATTTTCCTGTAAAAATTTTTCCATTTGCTCCTTTGTTTTGATGATAATTCTCAAGGCTTTGTAATAAAAGCTTAGACCTTCTGGAATTTCCCATCTATATCTGATGTCTTTGTCTCTTAGTTTCTGGGTCAATTCCCTATATTTTTTCCGCTCTTGGAGAATCTGTTTTGGGACTTCTTTCATCATCTTAATTCTACTCCCCTCCTTTATTAAAGGTTTTTCAAAATGCCTCTTAAGTATCTCTTCCTGCATTCTCTTTGTCACTAATTGCACAGTAATATCTCTTGGTAGCTTTCTCTGTTGTGCAAAAGCCGAATTGATTCTGTACGCCAAATCCATATTTGCTGTTATTTCATCCTTCTCTTTCCCTAAAAATTCTGCCAATATCTCTGTCATCTGTTCTTGTGTGGTTTGAGTCTCAGATTCCTGAATGCCACGAAATCTTAACTGCTTTTCCGTCGCCTTACACTCCATCATTGCCACTCTTGTCTGAATCATTTGATTTTCATGTTTCATTTCTGCTTTTATGTCATTTGTCTTTTGTTCCACCTGCTCCACTTTTTTAGTTGTCACTTGCAAATCTTCCTTTACTCCCTCTATCTTTTTTGCCAGTGCAGCTACATCGGCTTGAATAACATCTCTTATCTCTTTAAAATCCTTTGCCAACATTTCTTGCATCTTCTGTAACAACTCTTTGTGATTCTCTGCCACTTTTTCCCCCAGTCCTTCGATCGCAGCATCCACCGAAATTTGCCATTCCCTATCTGCTCCTTTTTTCCCCGGCCATCGTGGGGCTCAGTTTCGAGCCTCCCCACGTGTCTGCTCTTTTCCTCAAATCCGTGTTGAATCATTTAAACCTTGCCTTTTCTTAAAATTTCTTAAAGAAAAGGGGGGGAAAGCCTTTTTAAAGTCCAAAATGTTGGGCATTTTTTCTCTGTGGTACCATTGCAATGTCTCTATGATTTCTGGTTTAACTTTGTACCTTACTTAAGATGGCGCACTTCCTGTTCCTGTTACCTTCATTGCCTCCCAGTGGTATACTTATTTTGCTTCCTTTTTCCGTCAGTCCTCTTCCCTTTCGCTTTGCTGTCCTTGCTAGGAATCCAGTTGTCTGCTCTGCTGTTAACTTCCCGTCTCACGATGTTTCTCCAGTCCCCCCTCCGCTTTCTCATGCTGGTTATCTCAGTTCTAACCGCAGTAAATATAAACAATATTTCTTTTCAAATGTTTAGTCCTTATTTACTTGCCCGGTGTCTTCAATTTTACTCTGCTTCTATTACTAAATGTCTCTTCTTTTATTTCTGTCCATTACTTTGTTTTCCCTTGGTCTTTTTACTGCCGTTCCGTTTTTAAAAGTCCAATAACGATCTTTACCTTTGCTGATTCTGCGGGTTGTCTGTGTTGTTTCCTTTGCTTATTCTTTGGTTAAAGCTGTTGTTGAAGCTTGGTTCTGATGATCTTATGCCAATTTAATGGCTCCTGAGGCACTGCAGAGATAGAAGCTTGCCCTTCTCCGAGGGGACCTCAAGGTGGTGGTGGGAGTCCTTGATTCAGAACCCCCTCCCTCACCAAGATCACATGCTCTCGGGGGTGCGTAGCATTCAAGCCCAACTTCTCCCTGAAGTTGAGGTGGAAACGGGCATTGGAGCACCTCGCTTTCCAAGAAAAACAGTGTCTCGGACAGCCCAAGTCTTAGGCTGCTTCAGACCGCCATGAATCCAAACTGGAAGTTTTCGAAATTCAATGTTTTTTAGATGGATAGATCTGGTAACAGTATGGTTTACCTTGACTGTATGTTTTAATTAGATTGTATGCCATTACTTGTCTGGTCTTTGACCATATTAAACTTTGATTGATTGAACTATTACATTTGCAACACATTTACATTCTTTTCAATATGCTGGGCAGTACATCCTGACCTGGATAGCCCAGGCAAGCCCAATTGCATCAGATCTCAGAAGCTAAGCGGGGTCAGCCTTAGTAATTAGATGGGAAATCTCCAACCTCTGTTAGTCTCTTATCTTTGTCACCATAAGTCAGCTTTGACTTGATAGCACTTTCCACCTGCACCAATGTATGCTATAGCAGATAACACACATAGCAAGTCTTTGCCACTACGTATGTGGCACAGCTTTTGTTTGGCATTTTTGTTAATGCCATGGATTCCTCTGAGGCTGACTGTTTTTTAGCTTTTGAAAGTTCTTTTGCACTTTAAAGTATCTGTTTTTCTACTGTTCCCAGCCTTACTTTATAGACACTCTATGGAATCTCTCTAATCAATTTGTCTCAATAACCTTCTTCTCAGTCGGTCTGATTTCATATCACGCGGTTTGTGATCATTAATAAGGGAGTCAAATAACTCTTCAAAATTATAAGTGTGTGATAGCAGCTTTAATTCAATTATACATGGATTGTACTTTATTCTTTACTCAGAGTTCTAATGAACAGCTTGTGCCTTTTGTATATAACCTTCCCCTATGTCAGGCATCTTGAGGATCTCTCAAGGTACTCTGGAATGTAGTCCCCCAAATGCATTGAAAAAAATCTCCCCAACTTCCATAATACTAGATCTCGGGTGCATCCATTGCAATTGTTGGCAAATAGGTTCAGGACAGCCAAAATTATTTACTGAACAAGTAATTAAACTGCAAAGTTCACAGGAAGTGGGAGTAGTGTGATGACTACAAGCATAGATAGCTTTAAAAGGGGGTAGACATTCATGGAGGAGAGGTCCATCAATGGTGACTAGCAACACTCTGAATAGCAGCCTTTCAGTAGAGGCTGGGAAGCCTCTATGCCTTGTTTGGCCCTCCAGGTCATAGTATGGACTAGAGATGGGCACGAACAGCAATATGAACTAAAAAAGGCCATGAACAGCCCAATCAGCTGTTCACAAATGAGCTGTTCATGAGGCCCCATTCTAAACGAACAGGTGGTCGTTGCAAGCCTTATTCGTTGCTGTTCATCAAGCCAGACAATCTGGCACCTGCAATCAATTCCCTTGGCAACCAGAGGCAAGGACTGCCTGAACTCTGTCTGAACTCCTGCTGTTGCCCTAGAAACCCCACTCTAAGCCCAATTTAGCTTAATAGGCAGGTCTTCCTTTCAAGTGTGGAGCTCCAAATTTGTTACAAGGAAGCAAAGAGCAGGGGGGAGGGGGCTCCCAGGTCTGGTTTTGCAGACAGTGAGGGAGAGACAGTTGCTGTTGGCATTTTGAGAGAGAGACAGGGAGAGCGCATCGGAGCTTGAATTTTCTTTGTGTGTGGTGGGATAGGGATCTACCTCTTCAAGTTCCAGGGCTGCTGCCAGGCTCTGGGCCAAGCTATTATATATTACTGGTATCTTTTCTGCTGCCTGCTCAGGTAGGGTTTCTGGGAGTGGTGTGGTAAGGATCTTGATGGCTGGAGGAGAGCCTGCTGACCCCCATGAAAAATGAACAACAAACATGTTCAAGAACAGGTCATGTTCATCAATATTTGTTGTTCATTGTTTGTGGATGGCAATGAACAACGAACACCGTGTTCATTGTTTTTTTCTGTTCGTGCCCATGTCTAGTATGGACTAGATGTGCTAGTGGTATGATCCAGCTAAGTCTGCTTATGTTCTTATGATAGCACCCCCTCTTCCTACACCAATAGATAACTAAGGGCCAAACTAGGCATGAGCATGTCTTCATGGGCATCACGAGAGCACCATCACCATCTGAAAGGGCAGTGCAGCACATTGGTTTCCCCCTCCTGGGAGAAGGTTGCAGTTGTTTTGGCACCTGATGATGTATAGGGGGGACAAGAGCCCCTCAGCCCACTATGCTGCAAGCCCAATACAGATTGGGCCCTTGAGAAATTTTAAAATAACTTTCAAATTGTGATGGTGTCCTTGTGGTGACTGCGAGGTCATGATCATGTTTAATTTGGCCATCAGTTGGTAAGGAGGAGGGTGAAAAGGAAAATTTGCATGTTAGTTTCTTGTCTCCTGATCCTGTTTCCCTACCTCTGAATTAGAAATCTGTTAGAACACTTTAACCCAGATAGCTAGGTTCCAGAATAATAGTTATTAGTGTTCCTATTCATTTTCATTACAATAATAGTTCATGGGAGTTTTCATTTCAGTTTTCATTAGTTAATATATTAATGCATCCTAAGTAGAACTTAATAATTTTCTTTACCTGTATTATTACCAAATTTAAAAAGACATTACATTCTTCTTTTTCTTCTTCACCTACATATGAAGGTATGAGGCACACAGAAGGCTCTATTAAGCCATTATTTGCTCTGTTTTAAAAAGGAAGAAGGAAAATTGAAATGGGGATTTTTGAGTCAAAACAGCATGGATGAGAAGCTGAAAAAGTATCCCTATTTCAGATCAGGAATAGGGCTTTTGCACACTGCTTTCTGCTTCCAGATATATTCCTGAGGAGTGGAAAACAGAATGCATGCCTGAGCGTTTTTTTTTTAAGCTTATGGGGCGCTCTGGATCTATCCAGTGCGCTCTAATCTTACCTCCTCTATTCAGGCTCCTGTTGCATCTGCACAGGTAGGGTTGGGACTAGACATGGGCATGAACAGCAATACGAACGGAAAAAACCCATGAACAGCCCATTTGTCTGTTTGCAAACAAGCCATTTGTGAGTCCCCATTCCAAATGAATAAGTGGTCATTGCAAAGCCTTGTTTGTTGCTTTCAGCAGCCATTCATCAAGCCAGACAGTCTGACACCTTTCAATCAATTCCCCTGGCAATGGCAAGGTCTGAACTCTGTCTGAACCCCTTCTGGCTTTCCTTCTGGCTTTAACCCTTCAGCTTCCAGCAGACAGTCCAGTTTTTGCCACTCAGAAGAGAAATAGTCAGCAAAGGGGGGGAATCATGGGTCATACCTTTCCCGGGGTGCAATCTCTCTGAAACATGGGTGATCTTCAGAGGACACTGAGCACTATGTCCCCTGCAAATATGGTGGGTATTGGACATTGGGAAGGTCAGTTTTGTAACCCCTCAAAGTAGCTTCCAACAGGCAGTACAGTTTTTGCCACTGTGAAGAGAAAATGACAGCAAAGGGGGGTGGCGCTGGCTCTCCCGGTGTGAGAGGGATAGAGAGAATCTTTCCACCCCACTGGCACCAGGAAGGAGCAGCCCCATGGCGCCAGCTCTGCCCGCTGTCAGAGGGATGAAGGGAGTCTCTCCTCGTCCCTCTAACAGTGGGCAGAAGCTGCCCTGCAGTGGCAGCGGCTCTGTCAACTGTTAGAGGGTCCAGGGGATTCTTTCCTCATCCCTCTGACAGTGGAAAGAAGCGGCCCCATGGTGGCACCGGCTCTGCCCGCTGTCAGAGGGATGAGGGGAGTCTCTCCTCATCCCTCTGACAGCGGGCAGAAGTGGCCCTGTGGCGGCACCAGCTCTACCCACTGTCAGAGGGACGAGGCAAGCTTACTCATCCCTCTGACAGTGGGCAGAAGTGGCCCCGTGGTGCCATCTCTGCCTGCTGTCAGAGGGACAGCGAGAATCTCTCCATCCCTCTTGCACCTGGCAGCGCTGGGGTGGGGCAGGGGGTGGGGGTAGGGGTTGTGGGGTGTTTAAAGGGCCCTGCCCCTTGCATGTGGCAGGAAAGGGCCCTTCAAACTCTCAGCTGGCAGGCGGCAAGGGGGAATCCCCCCCTGCCACCTGCCAGCTGAGAGTTTAAAGGGATCTTTAAAGGGCCACAAACACGAACACCAAACATGTTCGTTAAGGGGACATGTTTGCTTCTGTTCGTTGTTCATTGTTCGTGAATGGCAACGAACAATGAACAGGGTGCTCGGAATTTTTTTCCCATTCGTGCCCATGTCTAATTGGGACCAACCATTTTCTTTTTTTGGCTGGTGAAAAAGGGAGAATGGGGTCCCCTGTGACCACTAGAATGGCCACTCTGGAGATCATGGGACCTTCACAGACAAAGGCCATGTGGGACATGGGCTGTAGTAAGGCAGAGTGTTGGATGAGATTGAGCAAAAAAAGCTGGCTGGGTCCAGCCCATAGACATAGAGATAAGCAACTCTGGGGACTGCATAAAATACATTTCCATTTACTTTCATGAATGAGTTTCATTTGTTGCCA
This sequence comes from Eublepharis macularius, assembly GCF_028583425.1. Taxonomy (NCBI): domain Eukaryota; kingdom Metazoa; phylum Chordata; class Lepidosauria; order Squamata; family Eublepharidae; genus Eublepharis; species Eublepharis macularius. The sequence continues at coordinate 77,203,021 of NC_072798.1, read as the reverse complement.
ATGCATTTTATTTACTTGCTTACAAAATCCAGGCACTCCCTTAGCAATGCTATAATACTCTTTAAGATAGTGAATTATTCAGAACAATTTTCTGTAAACTTCCTTTTTAACACATCTGCTGTTATAATCCTTGCTGAAGTTAACAAAAGCACATGTTTAATAGCCACATTATATGTATCTCTTTCTTTAAAAAAAAAGCAAATTAAACTGTATTATTTATTATGTGTGTGCTGTCAACCTTGAGGACAAACCTGCCCTCTGGATATGTTACAAATGAAATGAACTGTGTTGTAGGAAAGAAAGGAAATGGAAAGACTATGAGCCTGGAGCGATGAGAAGATCATCAACGGAGACTGAGTCAACAATTCCCCACTTAACTTTCAGAAGCATGGTGTTCTCTTCGGTGTATGTATCCTGCTGATCTTCAACAGAACCATCATTCATGACCAAAATTACTGAGCAGGGCAGCACAGTTTGTGTTGTGTTAGGATTTGGGTAGCACAAATGTTAGTTTCTGATAATATAGTCAGCAGAAGTTCTTTGTTTCTGTGAAGACTGTTGATTCTGAAGGGCTGTATTACTAGGAATCACATGGTTCAAAAAAATCAAATGTTGCATTGCCTGGCTTATAATGGCCGATGCACCAACTTTCCTTGTAGAGGCTTGTTTAGTGGAAAGTATTCCTTTAAAGACGCAAGGTTCTCATACTGCATGATTTTGTTTCTCTGCAGTCGCTGTTCTGAGGATCCCACAGCTGGTGGAGCTGCTGGGTACACCCATTCGCATGGGAAAGATGCTCAATCTGCCACTCATCAGGGCAGGCAGACTTCCCTGCCAAGTCTCTCAAAAGATCTTTGAGGAGCCAAGCAAAATACATCTAATCCAGCCACTTGAATCCAGTATCCATACAGGAAATACAGATAGCACCTGCCAAAAAAGACACAGGTCTGTTGTGAAGAACTTGAAAGGTACTTTTTAGAATAATATTTTGCTCAGGAAATTATCTCCAATATAATTTTTAAGATGATATTCTGATGAAAATATCCCAAGTCTCGTTGTGCAAGACATTACTTGAATGACTATTCACAGTTCTTGAGAGTAACCTTTGCATATATTTAAACAACCTCTGTGAGTTCAATGTGGATGAGCCACTGAAAAACCCACCTCCTGTCAGAAGACAACAGATTGCTAACCTGTTTCCTGCTCAGTGGAAAGTCCTTCCCTCTGCCCACCCCCCCCCACTCCCCATGCTGAACCTCTAAAGAAACAAGCCACTGGAGGGACCAGGTGATAGCAACACACAGTAAAAAAAAAAAAAAAACTAGCATCAGCAGCCATGCCCAGTCAAAAAGTAGCAAGAATGTATATAGGAGGGAACCTGAGCCTGGGGGTTGGGCTAATATAAAAGAAGGTTCTCTTCTCTACAGTATGGCCAGGAGAAGATGGGAGCAAATAGGGTTGCCAACTTCCAGGTGGTACCTGGAGATCTCCCTGAATTGCACCTGATCTCTAGCCCACAGAGAGCAGTTCCCCTGGAAAAAATGGATGCTTTGGAGGGTTGAACTCTGTGCCATTATGCCCTGGTGAGACCCCCTCCATTCCTCAAATCCTGCCCTTCCCAGTCTTCACTCCTCCCAGCCTCCAGGAATTTTCCAACCCAGAGATGGCAACACTAGGAGCAGGTGAGTGCAAGCACTGCTTTCTGAAAGTCAGATGCTGCTATATCATATGAGGTTAGTGCTGTTAAGAGAAATTCTCTTACTTTCTCTTTACCCGATTTCTCTCCAACAACCTGTCTCTCCCCCCCCCCCCGCCAACTCCCTTTTAGGAATTTGAATTCTGTTTTGAATCAATTCCATTTTGACCAAAAGAGAATTCAAAGAGAGGAGGGGAAGGAAAGGAGGTTCTGCAAAACTTCTGTATTCCATTCTACAAATGGCAGGCAACGTTTTCCCAAACTTCCCTGTCCTCTTGCTAGAGCACTACCCGAACTCTAACCCTAATCATACAAGGGGTGAAATTACAAAAGGGCACTCAATGATGTCCAGAGAAATCAAAGAGAAATTCCTCTTTTGAAAGAGAAAAGAGAGCTTAAGAGCAATAAATGGCTATATCTGAAAAAATGAATTTTGGAAAAAGAAATCCCATTCCCCATAATGATGTGAAATAAATAAGAGTAATGAAGCAAGTTCATTCATGATGACTTTCCTTTATGACTGAGGGAGAGGTTCAAATAATCTGTTGCATGTTAAGGGTTATTTTCTAGTGAATGTGGGTACATCCAAGTTAACCAAGTCCAACAAAGCATGTTAGGACTTGAAAACAAACATTATTAACATGCTTAAAAACAAACATGATAAACTTACCATGATTTACAAAATGCCCCATCGACCTCTGGCATTTCTTTAAAACTGAGCACCAGGCCAAGTAGTTTTTCGCTTGATCGCTAGCCATTTTTACAGGTGTTCCTGCATAAGCATATCAAATGTTACAGGGTCATGAAGGCAACTAGAGCAGAGCCAATCAGAACAGATCTTTGTCATGATGCAGAACGAGTGTCATGTAGTTGCCTAGATGAATACAATTCCCATGAGGCAGAGCGAAAATGTATATACATGAAATATTACCGATCTGGTCACCTGCCTTTTCTATTAAAAACACAGAGTGCAGGCACTACATCAAACCCCTCTCACACACAACTGATCAGTGGTATTTTACATTTTAAAATAAAGGTTACCTTATCTGCAGTTACAGTTTTCTAGATTAGGAAGAAGGACCATAAGTGTATCATGCAGTTATATACACAGTTCTCCATACAGAGAAGGATGTGTGCATGGAAGCCTGGTGCTATACTTGTTTTGCCTCTAGGCAGATTACAGCAACTGCATTTTACTTCCCAGAAAGTAAGACACATTTGGGGGGGAGATATCAGATTTAACTATCACTTACATAACAGGGCCAGGATATATGATAAATTAAAACACAGATAATGGCTTTTATGAAAAGAGGACTGCTGTACATGTATGTTCTACAGAACCATGCACTGTGCTTCTCCTAACAAGTTTCAAGTGGCTGAGTGCCATATTCAGGGTGCTTTCTGCCAGAGAGAGCATCAAACCAGACCCTTATAGAGGGTGATTAGTTAACATCTTTCTAATGATAAATTAATGAGCAGTAAAAACATTCTAATTCCAATATGTACAGAGTGTTGTGTTCAAAGGTGCGTGGTCACAAAGAGGAGTTCGGCGACCTTCATAAGACCTATAAAGGTTGGTTTGGGAGCAGCCAGCAACATCGAGTCATTTTTACAAGGTTAACTATACATGCTGTGACTGGGCAATGATACAATTACTAACAAATTTTAGAGTTCAGTTCAGTTAACCTTTATTGGCATCAGTTGGCACAATATTCACAATATAAGAAACACAGAAAAACAAAGTTACTTCTGCAGCCACTCCTGACGGAATTTTATAGCCATATAGAGAAACATTGCTACATTCTCAGTGGTTTTAGGCAGGATGTCATTCAGAAGGTGAAATACCTTTAGAGAATATAGGAAGCCCCTCATATTAACTAATTCTGCTTCTAAATATTTAAGACGCAAGTCTGCATATAGTTGGCAATAAAGCAGGACATGCGAAACTGTCTCAATACTATCATGATCACAGTGACAAACTCTAACTATGTATGAGATCTTGTTATATCTGCCAAATAAGATTGAAGATGGCATCGCATTGAATCTTGCAAGGGAGAAGGCTCTGCAAAGATGTGGTGCCTGTAGGGAAGAAAAATAGGAAGCCACGCCACCAACTTAAGGGGGATCTCAAAGCTTAGAGGAGAACAGGTTCTATTGGCTTGGCTAGATAACTCCTGATATTCGATATCCAGTATTCTATGTTTAATTACCCTGTATGCCTCTGGAAAGGAAAGTGGACATAACGATTCAATGGATATCCATGGTAGTTATTTTCTTTCCAAATTTTAGAGCTATATTCTGTCAAATTTTAAAAGGTAATCATGAACCAAAATGCCTGAGGAAAGTACAAAAGGGGTGGGGGGTGGGGATGAAGGCCTTTTGAGGGAAGGCACTATTCTGGGATGGACAATGACAATAAAGGTTATTTTTTCCTTAAATCTTTAAAAACATCCTGATCTAAAATGAGGGGAATCCCCACTGTGGTAAATTTATGAGAAAAATGATATCAATAATCATCAGAATAACCTTAGCATTCTGAGTATGACTGATTCATTTTACTGTAATTAACTTTTAATTAACTTTACTGTGCTTTACTTATTTTCAAAAATTAAATAAACTTCATTTTATTACACACACTAAACCAATGAGCAGAAGCTAGAATTCTCTTCTAATTAAAAGAAACAATCTGGTAAAATTGTGTCAGTCATAATGAAATGTTTCGTTATAACTGGTGCTGTTTCTTGTATTCCAAAGCTGTTGATAGACTTTGCCCTCAAGTAATCCCTAGCAGTTGTTAAACATTGTAGTCCCATGTAATATTATTTTCACACACACAAAAACAAACAAATGCATCTTTAGAATCCTATCAGCTTGGATCCACTGGTAATTTCCATGAGCAGAAGAAATTTCTGTCCTCGGCCCATGAATTCCCTGTCTCTCTTGTCCTGCTGCAGCACAAAATGCCACCCCCAAATGACTCTTCTAGGGTACACGGCACCACCAGAAGCAGTGTGAGAGATGAGGCCTGCAGCTAGTTAGGCCCTTGCCATGTAATGTTATGTTCTGTCATTGCCAAAATAAATTGGCCCTTAGTTCCCAATATACATGTCCGTGTCTTCATTCCTGATGGGGGGGCAAATCACCTCCTGCCTTTCCATCCATAGATATCCTCCACTGGATCCAAGACACGGTGTTCTCTTTCTTCCATTTCTTGCTGTCTATTCACCAAACTGTTCCAGTCACTTGCAAGCCCCTATGAATTAAATGGGGCTTATTTCTGATTAGGCATGCCTTGTAAAGGATGATGAGAGGATCCATATTAGGAAAGAGCAAACACTCCCTCTTTTCCTTTCATTTTAATATTCTTCTTTGTTTTTGTCAGTGTGTCAGGGCCTACCAGTTATATCCCCAGTTACTTCACTGTAGACACTCCAAGAGTCCAGTTAAAGTTTCTTTGAGCAGAACCACAAGTGACAAAAGGCACAGATTGGACACTTGTCTGCTTCCCTCAAGTTTTGATGGGAAATGTAGGCATCCTGGTCTCGCAGCTTCGCTCTCCGACTGCTGCCAATGGACTTTTCAACTGTCACTTGTCCAACATTCCGCCAAGCTGCCTACATTTCCCATCAAGACTTGAGGGAAGCAGACAAGTGTCCAATCTGTGCCTTTTGTCACTTGTGGTTCCGCTCTTTGTTAGAGATCCATCAGTATCAGTGCACTCAGACTACCGCATAGGCAGAAGAGACGTGAAGGGGTAAAGCAATGTTAGTTATAGACTTGGGGTCATTTTGTAGAAAAAGAGCTGGAGGAACTCATTAGCATAACTCATTAGCATGTCATGCCCCTTGACATCACTGGAAGTGTGTCATTAACATAACCAATTTGCATATGTCACACCCCTTGACATCACCTATCCTGGCTGTGTTGGACCCAATCCTGGCCATTCAGGTCCAAAATTGGGCCCAAAATGGAAAAAAAGTGGCTGAAAATGGCTGAAAAGGGGCCCCAAATGGCCACGATTGGGCCACTGCTGAGTGGGAGAGTGATCCACCTCTCATCAGAGGCCCAATCCGGGCCATTTTGGCCCCAATCCAGGCCAAAACAGGCCCAAAATGGCCAAGAGTAAGGTGGGTGGGGCCACCTGACATGTGACCTCTTTGGAGAACTGCTGGAACTGCATTACTGCACATTCCCCCTCGAAATGAGCCCTGGTTATAGGGCAAGGTTCCCGCCCTGGGATAAGGATCGTTAGAATTTAGGTGCACAGGGCCTAGAAGGTTGGATGGGGTAGGGGTAGGGGAAGGCAAGGATGACATCATTTCAGGTCTCAGGGAGATACGGCTCTGACCAGCACCCCAAGGACACTTGCCCACGCCAGTCGAGAAAGTGAAAGTAGCCACCTGCGAGATAAGCAATTCACAGTTACACAGTTAGACAGCTACACAGATATTTCTTTACACATTCTCAGAGGCTCAGAAAATGGTACAGAGTATAATAGAAACACATGGCAAATAAGCAGGGCACATCTGACAATGGTTTTCGCTTTCCTTTTTTGGCTGTTAGTTATATGGATTTGTTAGCATTGTGTTATATGGTTTTTATATAGAGGTTACACAGCTTCTATAGATACATGCAGCATATGCTGATTTATTGGCACACATACAAAGGGTGGGAAAATACATACATTTCATGAGGGCAGCTTGGTGAGAAGAAACCAGAAATGTCCTAAAATAAGAAACAAAGGAAATCATGGCTTCAAATATCTATAAGGGAGAAGCAAAATCACAATGGGGGTTTCTGAGGTCAAAACGGCAGGGATGAGATGTTCAAAATAATCCTTAAACGTGTTGCCATATCTGAACACATGATGCTGCCTTGTATTGAATCAGACCATTGACCCATTAAGATCAGTAGCATCTACTCTGACTAGCAGCAGCTCTCCAAAGTCTGCAGCAGAAGTCTTTCACACCATATACCCCCTGATCCATTAAACTGGAGATGCCAGTGCCTGAGAGCTAAACTACACAAGATGAATTACATGAGGACACTCAAGTGAAGGGAGACACATTAGCCGAGAAGCATAGTTTGAATTTTACTTCTCTCTACAGAGACGGCGAAGATCACTCCTCAGAAGGTTTGTTAATTTTACCTTTCTACAGAGCTGTCAAAGATCACTTCTCAGAGGGTTTGTTAATAATTGACAGAGCCTTCGGAGAGACAAAGAGAAAATTAACAAACCCTCTGAGGGGCGATCTTTGTCTGCTCTGTAGAGAGGTAAAATTAACAAACTCTCTGAGGAGCGAACTTTGCTGGCTCTGTAGAGAGAGGTGAAATTCAAACTATGCTTCCCGGCTAACATTGCATCTCCCTTCATTTGAGTGTCCTCGTGTAATTCGTCTTGTGTGGTTTAGCTCTGAGCTGGAGAACTTCTCCAGGTAATGCAGAAACTACCACTGAGCCACGGCCCCTTTCGCTGCTGTCTCCTCCACTTATCTTCTGTGTTTCATTATTTCTGTCATGCACAAGTCCTTTCCATCACACAGGCGATAAGGGGTGCCTCAGAAGTGTCTAGAATCAATAGAATTCTTAAGCTCATGAGCTACAGAATGCCCCAGACAACTCTCAAATGCTTTCGTTTGGCAGGCAAAGATTGACAAAAGGCTGCTTGCTGCTTCAACATAAGTAAGCTTGTTCCTTTTTTCACCATTTCTTTTTTTTGCAGAATCATCATCCTCTTCTCCTTTAATTTCCCTTAATATATTGGTAGTTATGCTCACAATCTTGCCATGCCCCCTGATAACAATTTCTCCTGCCCATTTTCTTATGAGCATCCCCAAATATCTAGCCTAAACATTATCTTTCTTATCTTCAGTTCACTGCACCATGTCTTCCCGTCTCCTTATGAGGTGAATAACTTTCCCTACATTTATGCTGTTTCTTTGAAAGTATTTATAGGCTTTTACCATGTCCTCAATGAATCTTTCCTAGTCTAGACTATATAAATGTAGATTCCTCAATCTCTTCTCATATATCTTATCCTCCCAGGCTCCTATCTGTTCTGTTGAGCTCACTTTCAGCCCAGTCCCATTAATTTGCCAGATGCACATCTGGGAAAGGATGGGAAAGCTATTAGGCATGATTTGCTGTCACTCAACAGAGTTTGCACTCTTGCAAAGAGCAGCAGGAGCCCCTGGGAGAAGTTATTGCAGCGCTCTTTGTAACTCCCTGGGACCCTTCTACCATTTATTGTGTAATAGGGGATCGTGCTTAACAACTGACCCACCCTCAGGTCCCTCAGGCTCCTCCTCTTTTCCACCTTCTGGGGGGTCTTTTCCAATAGAGAAAATTCTGAAAATGAAGTACTATGCTGAAGGATCACCACCATCTCTCTCTTTGTACAACGTTGCCAGTGATATCTTCAGGTCTACATTTTTTCCTTTGCAGAATACTTTGGGGTGTTTCTGCAATGTCAGTATCCTTGCACTGACATTTCCTTGTTTGAGATTTATCGATTGAAACATTTGTACCCCACCCTTCCAAACGTTCTGGGTGACTTAAAATATATCAAAACAGAACAGTAAAAAATTGCAGATACATAAAGCAGACCATAGCTTGTTAGTCCCCAGCAGATAAAACTGAATGCAATTTAAACCTCAGAATGGAAAAGTGTTTTGACTTAAAAAAAAAAAAAAAAGCTTTGCAGATGTTAGAGCACAGTCCAGAAAACTGGTGTGGCTACAGCACCAGACAAGGTGATCCTTTGTTTTTGTACTATGTGGCTTGGGTATTTTTACTATTTTGGAGAGGTATAATTCAGATACTTCTCATCCAAATAATCCAATTTACATATTATTTTCTAATATTTATTAGGGATGTAAAAGGATTTCACAGATTTGCTGATTTGACTCAAACTTCGTTGACTAGAGTATGTTCTTTTCAGATAAAAAATGAAGTTTCAACCGCTGAACATACCCCAATTTACGGAGGGATTTCAACAGACACAAATAGATATCGATACTGATGCTTCTTGTTCAAAGTTTGTTATGTTGATGACTGGTCATGATTGCTGAATGGTTTTAAATTGGGAGATAAAACCTCCAACCTATCGCGATTCAGCAATTTGGAAATGCTTCATTTAGAGGTGAGCACTCAGCAGTCAGCTTGGAACTCTCTGTTCTTGAAATAATTAACTGACTTCTTTCAGTGAATTGAAAGAAATTATGGAACTATGTTTTTATATATAATTACAGCAGCGAGACTATTATATGCATAAACCTGGAACACTGTCTGCAATAGAGGAATGGTTGATAAAGGTCTTGAAATTTGCCGTGATGGCAAGACTTACTTCATTGATTAAAGAGAAGACAATAAACTCATTTATTGTTGAATGGAAACCCTTACAGATTTTATATATGAGATAGATAATAATCATTTGATGATTTGTGGATTTCTGGACTAAGGAATTTGGATTTTAGAAAAAAGAGAGCCTTTTTGTTTAATATAGAGTAAGAGAAAATTTGAAAATGATACTTATATTTGTCATGGAGAAAATTAGAAGCCTTCTTTTAGTTTATATAGTGTTTTCTTTTTTTGTGTGTTTTCTGTTTTGTCCATATGCTTTGTTATTTTTGTTTGTTAGCTGATTTTTTGGGTTTGTTTTTGTGTAACTATGCTTTGTTATATGTAAACTTTTTATGCTTTGTTTTTTTAATTATATAAAACTCTTAATTTGGAAAAAGTAAATCAGTGACATCAACAAATTTTGTTGACACAATTTACATATCCAGGGAAATTTATGATCTACTGGGAAAACGTGAACACAATGGGTTGGTCTGCTCTTGAAGATGACCTGGAAACTTCAGCTGGTGCAGAATACTGCAGCACATTCATTTGTAGGAGCTGTCAGGAATGGACACACTACACCAGTTTTTTAAGAGTTTTTCAGTGGCTGCCTGTTTGTTTCCAGGCCCATCCCAATACCCAGCACGGCTCGGACCTTCATCTCTACAAGACCATCTCTTCTGATATGCTCCAGGGCAGCAGCTCTGGTCTTCACATCTCCTGCTTAGGGAGCCAGCATGAGGTCAAGTTGGTTGGCTATCATTAGCCCAGACCAGAGATTTTTCTCCAATAGCTGATAGAATGGCTTTATCCACCCGTATTGTTGACATTCTGATGCTATTGTAAGGCCTCAACAAAGAGTAGTTGCTCTGAGGGGAAAGGAAGACACGTAAGGGAATGACCTCCAGCCACTTGAATCCGTTTTAATGTGGTTTATATGTAGATTTTAATTGTTCTTTGATCTGTTTAGAGATATATTTTAAAAATCATTGTTACCCACCTCAAGTGCTTTTTGGGAGAAGAGCAAGATTTTTAAAAATGCCTTAAATAAGTGAATAACAGCAGGCATTCACAGCCCTAAAAAGATGTAAAACAGGAGCACTTTAAAACAGGAACCCTGGTCCATCTCAAGGCCAAGCATTTCATGTAGTTTAGCCCTAATGAAATGTTTGGCCTTGAGATGGACCAGGGTTCCCCTGACCCAACACAGTTTCCCCACAGCTATACTGCAGCTGCAGGTAACTTTGTTGTTTGGTCATTAGTCAACTAAAATGTGGTGCAGCAGCAGCCAGACTTGGACGTGAATGCAATCCACATTTGAACTTCCCATGATCAAGTTGTTTGTTTACAAATGAGCCAAATCTCTCCCCAGTTTGCTTGAAGTTCCAACTGAATGCCATGTTGAGCAGCTTTTCTGGAAAGGTGCATTGTATGTTATAGCATGGGCAAGCCGTATCTTGGTAAATAAATTCTCTTTGTAACTTGCATGTTTTGCAGCTTGCTGCTGCGTCTGCAGAGGTCTTTAAGGTGACCTTCTTTTACAAGCATTGATCATTCCTCGCTGGTCCCCTTTTTGTGCCTGGGGGGTATAGATTTATCATTTGTTTCTGGGTCATACAGGTGTGATTAACCAAGAATACATAAAGGACAAAAGCCACAAAGCTCTGAGACATCTTTTTCGTTTCCTGAACAAGTTTTAACAATATTTGGATGATGAGTGGGAGCATTGAAGGGAGTTCTGATTCGTGAAAGTTCATACCCTGGAAATCTAGGCCATTTTCACACAGCTTACTGGCCGTGGAACATCGCACCAAGCTCCTGGAATGACAACGTCTTCCTGGCGCGATTTTGTGTGAAAACTGGAGTTATGACGGGAAATTGCACCAGGAAGATGCTGTTGTTCCGGGAGCTTGACACGATGTTCCGTGGCTGGTAAGCAGTGTGAAAATGCCCCTAGTTGGTCTTTAAGGTGATACTGGACCTGAATCTTGCTCTGCTACTACAGACCAAAATGGCTACCCACTTGAAACAACAATTTCCATGAAACTGTGAGTACATGTAAGTTTAAGTTGTTGTAGACCTGAACAATTCACTTGCCTTTGACATCAACAGACATTGAGTTAGGAAGCCGTAAAGACATGAAACTGAAATGTTACTGCTTTGTGTGCCTAGGCAAGGAACCAATGGTAGCAGTGGGAAAGAAGCTGCAGGAAAGCAGTATGAGAATGCTCGTGTGCATTGGCTTTCTTGCACAATTGAACAGATGCCTGTCTAAACACAAGCTAACAGTTTGTCGAACATACGACGGTAAAGATTGTAGCTTCCAAACTGTACATGCAGATGACTGACCATCTCAGTTAGAAACTCAAACCATTTGTAGCTGTTCATTTTTAGTCATACCAAAAATTACCGTTCCAATAAGGATAAAAGGTCCCAGTGAAGAGTAGAGTCTTCAGTACTGGATGCCATATAGTAATGGGTCATGTTACTGTTATGCAAAATGTCTCTGGTCATTGATGGAGAGAATAAACACAATATGTCATTTGCTGTCCTAGGCAGCTGACTCATACCTGCCTGGGTAGGACTAAACTAGTTTGTCAGACAAAGCAGAACAGTATTTGGGGGAGTCGACTCACATTGCTGTGAACCTGGCATAACTTTTGTGATTGCTTCTGAATTACCGCTCAATAGGCATTGAAACACTTGTAAATAACAGGCATTTAAACAGTTGCCAATTGTTACAGAGGCACCATAAGTCACCTGTCTTCCAAAAAAAGACTCATTCTGCAAGGGTTGCCCTAATTTTCTTGGACAAAAATTAATACTCCAGATTGCTTCACTCATTACTGCATCACTAGGATTGCAACCAAAAAGTTCTCGGGTAACGTTTCTAGCCTACTATATGAATTAACACCGTTACAGGGAAAATCTCCACTCAGCATTGCCATACCACACAACTGTGGGCCGTAGCATGAAAATTACCCTGATGCTAATGCCCGTCCATGTAGTGAATTAAGACCAAGAACCCCAACACAGGGATGTGTTTTCACAGTGGAGTAAAGTTGCTGCAATAAAATAACAAAGATGTTCTCTGATATAAAACTTGAAAGATAAATTATGAAAATGATGCTTCAGATTCTATATAATCATCAACAAACATTACAAAGTTTCTTAAAATGGATATATTTTATGTTTGGCTGGCCAACCAATATGCATTAAGAAACCACTACTGTTGGGTGATCAAGGAATCCAATGAATTTCTGTCAGACACAAAGCTGTTACCACATAAAAACCTATCCCTTCTGAAGTGGGTGTCATTTCAAAGCCTCACAAGTAAACTTTGTTGAAAAGGAATCCTTTTGAGGGAAAAGGCCAACAAGGGTGTGATTAGTTTTGCACCCCTAATTAGATGCTGAATAGCTGAGGAAAGGCTGCATAAAGACGATCGTATGTCTTCATTTCATTGCTCAGTTCCACACATGGATGCAATTGTATTCACACAGCAGGTCATAAGCTGGTGTCTCTAAATATATTTAGCAAAGCATAGGCAGACACAAACTGGAACCATGTGTAACTGCTTTTAACCAGATCTGTTTCAATAGTGCCTCTCTTGGTGAAAGTGACCTTATTCTCGTTAAGCATTTTCAGTAGGAATCATTCTGATGTTATCTGTTAACATGAGAAATACGACACAGTAGGGAAATCTTCCTGTAACTAATTATACCTGTGAGAAACTACCAGATTGTGAAGCATCTCTAAATATTTTCTAGACATAAAAATACTATGTAATATCTTGCATGGGTCTAATAAACTGGGAAACCACCACGTTTATTAGTATCATGTTGACTCAAGGGGTTTTATTCTGTCATTCTTACTTTCCAGTGAGTTCCTGGCCCATGCCATATGCCTACTGCCCACCAATATACACCAAGACACATACTTCCTTCAATTTACTATTAGTGATTTGTGATGTAAACCGAGCGCCTGTATTTATTCGTAAAACGTTAGATTTTGAATAGGGCCCCCACATGGGGGGTATACTTTACTAGGGCCTAGTGGTCCAGAGGGGCCCAGCCAAGGCTGCAAACCTTATTATCATGAGGAAAAAAGTGAAGATTAACTGATCGAGGTAAGTGCCTGGTTCCCTGCACCCCGGGAGTTGAGAGGGATCTGGTAACCCTATCTATCATATCAAAAACTTCCAGTCCCAGAGTTCCTTTTGCACAGGCAGGAAAGAATGACATCTGGTGGGCAGGGCAAAGAAAAGCACCCTAAGAAAGTGGGAGCAAGTGCTGCTACTGCTTCTGGTAGGCTTCACAGTACCAAAATATACAGTGGTGTAGCATACCTCTAGAGGGCCCAGGCGTCATTGTGCAGGACATGGCTGCTCCCGTCAGCTGCAGCTGCCTGTGCCCTTTGGGACGCCGCTTTCGCTGCTTGTGGCTGCCGGGGCTCCTGGCTCACTAGGCGCTTGCTGGGCATGGCACAGCGGTGTGGGCAGCTGTGGCAGAGCAGAGACTGTGCCGCACCCTTTGGGAGGCTGCCCACACTGCCCATGTGCTGATGGGGTGGCTGGTTCACTGGGTGGCCAGCTGGCCTTGCTGCTTTGGGCAAGTTTCTGTGTAACTGGGCAGGATGATGACTGGCATATAGTAATAAAGAATTCCTGTATATTAGTTTTTTATGACATTTTACCTTTAAATGTCCCTCATCTACATATATGTCGAATATGCCAATTCTACCTGACTTAGACAGTGGGAAAATTTTGTGGTGGTGAAATGAAGATTATTAATCCACCCAATAAACTCGTGCACTTTTGATTTACCTTTAAAGATGACAAAAATGTCATTGATTAAATGTAAGTATACCACAATGTTATTCACAAAAAGACTGAAAGATAGCAAAACATGTGTGTTCTCCAAAACAGATGTAAATAAATTGGTTATAGTAAGTGCCACTGGGCTGCCCATGGCTACTCCTTGGATCTGGCTGAAAAAAATACTTTGAAATCTAACATAGCTCTTGTTTAAGACTGCCTCCAAAACTGCCTCCAAAAGATGTGGATGGAAAAAATTCTCCCTTGTATCAAAGAAAGATTCTACCACCTTCAGTGCCTCCAAAGGTGGTATGCTAGTATACAAGGATGTAACATCCAGAGTGATCATAATATCATCTGAACTAAAAGGAAAACCCTCCACCTTCAAGATGAAATCAGTGGAATCTCTGGGTACAAATAACAGAGATGATGATCAACAACTGTAGCCTCGGGTTCAAAACTAGAAGCTGATACGTCTGCCAGAAAAGGAATTCAAGGTATTAGGAATGTTGGGTAACATATACAAAATAGGAACTCTGGGGAACCTATTTATCAAAAAAGTAAAGAGTCCAGTAGCACCTTTAAGACTAACCAACTTTATTGTAGCATAAGCTTTCGAGAGCCAAGCTCTCTTCGTCAGATGCATTTCGTCAGATGCATTTTGAGAGCTGTGGCTCTTGAAAGCTTATGCTACAATAAAGTTGGTTAGTCTTAAAGGTGCTACTGGACTCTTTACTATTTTGCTGCTACAGACTAACACAGCTAACTCTTTATCAAAAAAGAAATAAAATTCATCCAAGAAGAAACAAGACTATATCCAAAGACACGCATCTTAGAAATGTGTTCTGCTGGATCCTTATCAACAGGTCTATACAAAGTAATGTAATCTAATTGTCTCTCTACCTCCTGTACATAACTTGCACTATTTTGAATGATTATCATTCTGCCTTTGTCAGCTGACTTTGTAACAATTGAATCACCTCTGCTTAAATCATCTATGATTTGACATGGTTTACTTGTAAAATTACATCACCGAGGTTTAAATTGTGTCTCTAACTTATCAATGTCCCCGAGAACATTTTCAAAAGCTAAACTATCATGGTTGGTGGAAGAGAGATTATTGTTCTTGATCACTTCAGTTTGGACATGGCAGCAAAAGCATTCTGTGCAGAGATCCCAAACGGCATTGTGATCATCAAAAGGGAAGTATAATTTTTTTCCTGTAACATTGGGTGGGCAGCAATTGGTAGACAATGTGTTGTCTGTTGGTGGGTTGTAGAGATGGCAGCTGGTCAGCAGTAGATTGCCAATTGTTAAAAATCAAGATGAAAATGATTTCAGTCTAGTGCCTAGACCTGTGGCAACTTATTTTCAGTGATGTGCATAGCTCTACAGATTCTTTGTACACTGCCAGTGACTGTGAAAGAAGCTGGAAGAGGTTTGCAAGGTAGCACTCATCAAAAACTGCAGGTATTTTACAGTGGGGCAAGAACAGTTAAGCCATCTAGCCATCTTGTCCTGTTGAGTGTGAACTTGCAAGAGAAATTGACTTTGGGGGGCTAATTTATGATTTTACTATGAAAAAGACCAGAAAAATGACGTGCCAAGTTATTTAGCCTAATCTTTGCAGCCATGGAGGTCCATTAGAATTTGTTTTAAAAGACATTGACAGGATAAATCCCTTATTTCAGTGACTGAAAAGTTACAAAATAATTGGCAAACTTGTAAGACTCTCAGGATGGTGTTGTTTGCCCCAGGACCCCAAATGTGACACGAGGCAATAAAGGCAGACAAGATTATGTGGGTTCAACTAGTTCCTTTATCAACCTTTAACTTTAAATTGCTGATCTCCATCAAACGCTTATACCATAAGCTGACTATTTTGAGGGTGAGCTGCGCTAGGCATTCTTCTTGGGTGCCCACCTGTCAAGTCCACCCTGGCTCCCAACCTGGCTGCTAGTTTTCACCTGCCTTGTTTATCATTGCCTGTGCAGGCTCCTGTGCCGAGAGGGCCTAGCTTCATCCACCTCCCCTGACAAAACACAAAGCACCTACCAGGTTCAGGAGATGACGCTCAGCACCTGAGCTACTTCTTTACAACACCACTCAACTACCCAGCATGTGATGGCCTGATCTGGCTGTTTGCTGATTAACCCTACCTATCTAAAAACAAACTTTTTCATGGTTCATGGGAGTGTCTGTATGGGACGAGGGATTGTGGTGTTGGTGTGTGTGTATGGGGGAATTTTACAAGTGTGCATGGAGCCTTTAAAATAATGTATGGGCCCTGGTGATCAACCACAGGGTCACACTGTGTCGTTAGCGGAAGCAACAAGAGAGAAAGCATTAAAAAGAGATGGATCTATATCCACTACCATCATCCTGCAGGGTAAGGATATACATACTTTCTTGTTGGGGGATGAGGATATTGCACTGCCCAACTGGTGGATCCTTTGGAGGGGGGAGGGAGAGATAGGCATCTGACAGGGTGCCTTACAAGTTGGTTGTACCCCCTTAAGGACCAGCCTCGGGCTAAGGACCAAACTACAGGTGACATCATCCAATGGTTGGACCAGCCATTTAAGAGCCTAATAAGGCAATTTAAAAATGTTGCAAGTAGACATGGGCACGAACCCAAAAACAAACAAACCATGTTATTTCTCTCTTTCCCCATGCACCTCTGCAAGTGCCAAAACAGGCATGAGGATAAACAAGAGCGCCTCATCCAGCTGTGCTTTGGGCCTGCCTTATGGCAGTTTTAAAATGGCAATGGCATCCCCAGTTCGGATCCATAGGTGCCATCACATCTAGTTTGGTCTTGAACCTAGCGGTGGGGAGGGAGTGGTGGGTGCACAGTTGCTGTGGTGGCCTGATACCCTGAACACCGGCCCAACAACAAGCTTCCCTTCAGGGGCTGTGGCTCTTAGCCTGAGTCCTTGCCAAGCTGCCAAGCTGCAGCTTTGTCATGCCAGCCCTTGAAACCTTCAACTGAGTAGCAACTAGGAGCAGGCTTGCCAGGTCCCCTGACTCCCCTGGTGGGAGATCAGGAGTAGAGATGGGCACAATCCGCATTACGATCGAAACCCCCCCCCCCACAATAATGGCAATCGCGCAATCGGGACCCGGCAGATCGTGCTTGGGCATGGCCAATGATCCAGTGGTCGGGCAGGGGGCTGGATCGGGGCTTCATTGGGGTGATTGTGCTCAGATCGGGAAGCCAGACACTCAGGTGCCAACAATCTATTGCCCTGGCAATGGAGCCAGGGGAATGCCTGAGCTGTGATTGCCCTCCTTCTGTCGCCCTGGAAACCCAGCTTGCCTTGATCAGCAGGGCTTCCTTCCAACCACGGAGCAGCAAAGCAGTCACCAGCTGGGAGAAGACACCCAAGGGAGGGAGGGGGAAGGGGTGTTCTGTAGCCATGGGCACTCCAATCTCATCCCTGCAAACCCTGATAGGCAGCTCTGACGGCGAAACACAGACAGCCAAACACAAACACAGATGCCGCCAGCACCAGCCACCGTTCCTGTATCGCTGGGAACAGCAGGGCGCCCCTCCACTTTTGCCTCCATGATCTACGATCCACGGATTGGAAACGGGAGATGATCAGTGTGGATCGTTAATTTGGGATCGTTGCCGGTGCCGATCCACGATCAGCTTGATCGGTATTTGGGGGGGGATCGTGCCCACCTCTAATCAGGAGCCTGGCATTCACCTCGCAGAGTTCTTGTGTGCTCCTGGGCTTGTGCAATGACATCACTTCCAGGAAGTGACATCATTGTGCAGGTCAAAGGGTGGCCAGGGAGTGCTCCTGCACTCACCAGGGGGTCAAATCGATTCATTCTGAATTTGGCCCACTGTGGGGCACAATTCAGCCTGAATCAGGCTACTGTGGACTCAGGAGCACACCACGCTGCCCGGGGGCACTAGGGTTACCAGCCTCCAAGTGGTAACTGGAGATCTCCCAGAATTACAACTGATCTCCAGCCAACAGACATCAGTTCCCCTGGAGAAAATGGCCGCATAGAGGGTGGACTCTATGGCATTATACCCTGCTGAGCATCTTCACCTCCCTAAACCCCACCCTCTCCAGGCTGAACTGCCAAAATCTCCAGGGATTTTCCAACCTGGAGCTGGCAACTCTAGGGGGTGCCCTGGGAAGTGAATCCCCCCCCCGCTGGCCAGGTAAGTGGGGGCAGGTAGGATGAGAGCTGGGGATCCTCCACCCCAGATGGGGAATGGCACCCCTACTGGAAGGGGAGAAGGAGAATTGACTAGCCTACTAATTGTGGGTAAGGCAAGACAAAAACTGCTTGCTCTAAGCCTAGGTAAGCCCAGGCCCTGGACAGGGGTTTTAAGAGGCAGCCTTTGGGGAGTCAGTCATAAGGACCTTGGGGAATGTAGGTGGAAGGATGGAGCCTGCGTAGAATGCCAGCCCATGTTTAAAAGGCCAGGAGACAAGTACAGTGAGATGGTCTGGGCTAGGAGTGTGCAATTTGAGTTTCCGATTTGAGAAAAATACCTGACTTGGACCTGATTTGTAAAGATTCAGGATTTCCGAATCAGGCCCAGCATGCTGGCCCTGATTTGGAAATGCGGAATCAAAGCTTCCTGAAGCAATTTGGGTCGCTTTGGGGTGCTTTCAAACCCTGTGGCTGGCTTCAGCAGGCCGGCAGGGGGATTCCCCCCCACAGGCCAGCTGAAGTTTAAAGGGCCCTTGCAAGCAAATCTTTACAGAGCATACTGAAGCAGGTCAATAAGCAATTTCCGAAGTGGCTTGCCGGATATTTTTTTTCTTGCACATCTCTAGTCTGGGGCCTTTCTCTTAATCAGAAGATAGGGTTGCTAACCTCCAGGTGGCTGGCTAGAGCTCTCCAGCAATTACCACTGATCTCCAGACTACAGATATTAGTTCCCCTAGCTACTTCGGAAGGTGGACTTGATTGTTTTAGTCCCAGCTGAGGTTCCTCCCGTCCCCAAACTGCCCTCCCCAGGCTCCACCCTCAAATCTCCTGAAATTTCCCATCTCAGAGTTGGCAACCCTAGCAGTAGGAGCAAGGCTGAGAAGCGGGCGGGGAGGGGGGGGAGAAGCCTCTTGATATTGCCCAACTGGCTCCTTCCCCATCCTGAGGCCTATAGAAGGTGGGAAATGGATGCTGACCTGATAGGAGGTGTTGAGCTGACCCCCCCTTACCTCTCGTACTCCTATACACGTCCAAATTTTTTGCTAGGAAAAAGATTGGAAGGGGAGGACACACAAAAGATTAATCTGGGGACAATCAAACATTCATGGACAAACATTATGTTGGGTGGGGGCTGTAAAAATTTGATTAGAGTGAGCAAAAAGACCAGCTGGGTCAAGATTGCATTGAGTTATATTTGTGTCCCTAAAGCAACCCCAAGATCCTTGCCAATGATTCTTTTTTGAACTTTTTTTTCTAAAATGTTATCATTGTCTTCTATGATACAATGATGTGCTATGAGCAACCTACAGTACAATCCTAAGCAGATTTACAGCGTTAGAAGACAGTGCTGTTATAGCAGGATAAGAAAGTTTGTGTATTAGCCTTAGAGAATGCTAATGGGTCTGCACCTTTAAGAACACAGATCCAGAGTTAGCCATGTTAGTCTGTAATAGCAAAATAGTAAAGAGTCCGGTAGCACCTTTAAGACTAACCAACTTTACTGTAGCATAAGCTTTTGAGAACCAGTTTTCTTCATCAGATGCATCTGAGGAAGAGAACTGTGATTCTCGAAAGCTTATGCTACAGTAAAGTTGGTTAGTCTTAAAGGTGCTACTGGACTCTTTACCATTTAAGAACTCAGACTCACAGGAACTGTAGTCAAATATTCCCTTCTGACTCCCTCCCTCCTGTGATATGAGGGAAATATGAAACTTATTGCCTTTCTTCCTGCTTAGTGTGAATTTTATTGCCCCTTTTTCCTGTCTTTGTGCTCTGTAAATACTTATCCCCAATGAGGGATGAAGAATTCAACACCTTTCTTTACCACTATCTCCAGAAATGATCTTCAACTAGAATAAGGATGAACCCTGATCACCGCGTCAATATGAGTTGTCTTTGGGTCAATGAGAATGAGATGCCCTTGCTCTGGCTAAGGCTTGGAGAAGTGCGTTAAAATGCTTACCTAGAAGCAAGTCTTCAATTTTTAAAAAAAAAAAATTATTAAAATTGATTTTAACTTCATATAAACAATGATAACATTAAAGATAAACAGCAATAACATTAAAGATAACAAAAAAACCCGTTGCTGCAAGGTACAGTATTGACATTCCTATGTTGTATGTCTGTTGAGTCAATAATTCAGGTTATCTGCGTGGATTCTTTCAACGCTACATGAGATTGAGAGCTTTATTTTGTTGCTGAGTGTTCAGGAGGATAAGATGTAACATGATGAACCAAACTATTGAATAAGTTGTTTACGCATGTCATTTGTTGTTGTGCAAGGTCCAACTAAGGATGAATAGTCATGACTCATGAGTGTCTATAGATTTGCAATTTTCATAATATAATTTGGTACACTGTATTTTTTGGTTGTATGTTATTCTTGGCTATATGTTCAATGAAGGACAGCCATTTTTCTGTAAAATTCATTGTTCTGGAATATGTTTCAGCTTGAAGGAGGCCATCTGTGATTTTCTCATTAACTTAGAGTACCAATTTTCTAGTGTAGGAGGTTTCTGTGATTTCCACTTTGACGCTATTGCAGTTTTCACTGCCACCAAGAAGATCCTTATGAGATCGCGCCTGATATATAGTATAGTTGTGTTCTGCATTGGTCCAGAAAGATTATTTCAGGACCTAGAAGCAGGTCTGAACTAACTCTCAGCCTGGGATCCAGGAGCCCTGGAATCCAGGATAAAAACCACTGAAGTCAGTGGGCTTAAGAGGTGCAACTCTTTTTAGGATTATACTAGGCTCAATAGT
Organism: Eublepharis macularius; assembly: GCF_028583425.1. Classification (NCBI taxonomy): domain Eukaryota; kingdom Metazoa; phylum Chordata; class Lepidosauria; order Squamata; family Eublepharidae; genus Eublepharis; species Eublepharis macularius. Next base: position 77,182,223 of record NC_072798.1, on the reverse strand, counting down.
GTCAAAGTTAGTGGTAGGTTTCAATTTTTGCTTTCTTCTCTGTAGAGGACATAACATCCTCGTCGCTGAAGAAACAAGCCAGATCTAAGCAACAGTCTATTCCTCAACAAGCCCATACCACAACACAGCAAAAGGTATGCATATGACATGGTGATTTTTCTGCAGCTGAACAGACTTGGGTAAAGCTCCGTGATTCTTAATGGGAGGCATATGATTCGTCAGATGGCAATCTACAAATGGGGGGAGGGGGCATCCAGGATCCAGTGGTGGACATTTGAGATCTTAAGAAGCCCTTTCACCCTCCCCCACTTGGCTTCTCAGAGCCAACAGAGGCTGTGAGGTTTTGTACAGCAGCAAGGACAAAATTCCATACCCAAGATTCACCCCCTCCCCAGCTTTCCCAGAGAGACAGCATGATGTAGCAGTTAAAGCATCACACTAGAATTCAGAAGACTATCATTAATCTGGTAAGTGGCTGAGCAAGATATGGGGAAAGTATGGGACCCCTCCCCTTCCGTCAAAGCTTGAGGGTTCCCTCTTTTCATATATAATGTACATTTTCACCACTTTCCCTCTAGTGAAGGGAAGAAACAAAAAATCCATTGACCATCTAAGGCACCTTCACACGGAGACTGTGAATAAAACTCCCGTTGATGAGGGATTTGCATTTGTATCCAAAGCAATAAAAAGAAAACGAATAGAAATCAAAATGAACAAACGAATCCCATTCATTTTTATTTTCTACTGGTTTCAAAGTGTAACACATTTCCTGATATAAAGTCATTGTTTTCCACCCAGTTTAGATTATACCCCTTACCCCAGGTGTCATTCCTGCCAAATTTCAGACTGTTCGGAGCAGAAGTCCCAGTTGTGTAGGCTACTGAAATTTTTAAAAAATCCTAAAATGAGAATGTCCTTCCTTGTTTTCCAAACCGTTTGGATGACATTCTTAGGGATTCACCGAAGGGTGCTTACTTTTCAATAGGAAAGCATAAACAATCAAAGATGGTGGCATGGAGGAGGTCTACCCTCTCCTTCTTACAATGGACAGGGAGGAAAAGGAGTAGAAGCAGCAGATTTACTATCTTTCCGCCGGGCCTGTAAGACAGAGTTGTTCCGCCAGGCTTATGGCTGAGGCTGGGCCTCCACTGGCTGGAGGATATAACATCTACTCCCCTCCCTATGAGAGCTGCCCACCACTGTTCTGAAGCTGCTGCCATGTTTCAATTGCACTGCTGCACTTTCTGTAATCGCCACTAAAAAGAAAAAAAGAGTGCTGCTATTTTTAATATCTTTATACAATACTTTTAATGTTTTATGATAATGTTTAATGAAATGTTTTAAATGTTTTTAATGCTGTTATCCGCCCTGAGCCTGCTTGCGGGGAGGGCAGAATATAAATATGATAAAATAAATAAAAATAAAATAAAAAATGGCTGAAGCAAGAAGTGGATGGCATCTTGCTGAGTGCTTCCAAAAATGTGGAGCTGGCTCTGTTGGGGTATATAGGACATGCAAGAAAGCAGAAAGAGAAACATTAGCAAACAAAGGCTTGATATGGGCATTAGGACATCTGGTTCTCCATCTGTCACAACTCTGGTAGAAAGGCTGGGATGCCCCCTGCTAACTGAACAGAAGATCCCAATGCGACTTGTAAGCCGCAAATGGCCAAGCTCACAAACCTTCATAGCCCCTGCCTGCTACATCATGTAGCCCAAGGGGGAAAGTGGTGTATTTAGAGAGTTGCTATGAAAAAAAAGAAAAAGGTCTGGGCACATAACATCAGTGTAGGAACCATTTTTACTAGACTGAGAAGTCAAGTGGGAGGGGAAAGGGACAGGTTTAACAAATAGAAATGTGATAATAAACGGTGTGTTGGATTTAAGTGACATTTGGTGCAAGAGGGACAGCTGAAGTGACATCCTGTATAATATATAAAAAGCTGAAGTGCTGCACATGAGTGACAGCTGACTTAGCAAGTAGGAATGACATGTCTTCTGCTGAGAATGAGAACGGAATACAAATAACAGTAACAAATAAGTGACATGTCATTGGCATAAAAGGCAGAGTATGAGGAGATTAAGGGTTCCATTCACATGAATATTTTTGTCCCATTATGAGATGGCTCTTGTCCTGCAGTTGAATTGGCTGCCTTGGGCAAGGACACTGGTGGCCTTTGCTGTCCCTCCTCTGATCTAAAGTTTTCAACAGTTTTTTCGCCCCTCTCAACCTTATTCTTTCATGGCAACTGGCACTCCAATCCAGAAAGGGTGACAGTATTTTCCTACCGGTGAAGAAAAATGCTGAAAATAAAAACGGAAGCTCTTCAGCAAGCCGCAAACCATACAAGTTTTCTATGGTCAAGGAAGACTGCCAGGCTATTGGCCTGCAATGTCTCAGGCTCATCCTTCTTCTACGCGAGTCAGAAAGAAAGTCAGTGCTTTATCAATAAGAATGTACATCTGCAGCTGGGGAGAACTGACTTCAGATCACCCCCTCCCAAGTTTACTTCAGGCCAGATGTTTCCAGTGTCATTCTAAGCAGAGTTCCAGCCTTGTGAGTGTGCTGAATTCAATGGGCTTAGCAGAGGGTAACTCTGAGCCGGATGGTGCTTTCTATCTCTCAGCCCATCTCATCTCACAGGGTTGTTGTGAAAGTAAACTGAAGGAGGGAGAATATTGTATGCAGGGGTGAAAGTAAGCTGGTGTGTGCCAGTATTAGGGTTGCCAGGTCCCCTTACCCTTCCAGTGGGTGACATCACTTCCAGGAAGTGACATTGTCACACAAGGCTGGCGAGTGTATGTGTGCTTCACTGCAGGCCAATTTGGGCCCCAAACAGGCCCGACTGAGCTTGTTTGGGGCCCAAATCTGCCTGCTGAAAAGCATGGGGGTGCTCTTGGGGAGGTGTGATGATGTCAGTGATGTTGTCACGCTGGCTCTGGGAGGTCTTTTCCCTGCCCTTCCCCCTTC